>NW_027362771.1:201423902-202633902 GCF_046119375.1 Phyllobates terribilis | reverse complement strand
GTTATTTTTTAACAAACCGCAGCCAGGGCCAAACATTATCTGAGAAGGAGCCCCTTTAAGCACGCCACCAGAATGATTTCATGTGAGCTACATCTCATATACTTTGTCCTCTTTGATCAGAATATCTCAAATGACTAATGCTTGTTTGTATAATACTTTTTCTAATAATGTACTGTTCAAGGTCTGTGAGCTCATATCCATTTTAACATGTTTTGTTTAACCCCTTAGTACCATCTACCATACATTTATGGTACTGTCATGTCAAGTGCTGAATAATATTCCATTTTCTGTTTTTTTCCCTGCGCAATGGCTACGTGATCTAGTTAAATGAGATGGAGGGCTCAGAGGTCAGACCTCCACGTATCATAAAGTGATATGAAGTGGCAAACACTAGCAAAAATAAAAAAGCCTATTTACTGGGGCATTTTTATCAATACTAAATTTTAGACAATCTTAAAATGCACCAAACCTATCACAGAGGTTTATACTGATTGATGGTGTAAAAATACACCAAATTTAAGTTTACACTATGTATTAGTTACTTTAGTTAGTACCAGAAATTTGTGCTAAATTTTTGACACATTTCTTTCACATGATGTCACATATTAACCATGCCCCTTATAAGTCACTCCTCCTTTTAGCGAGGTCCCATTCCTGGTCAGACAAGGTACAGAAAATGTAATATGCTAGTTATAAAAGGAAGAATTCTGGAGCATTTAGCTTAATAAATTTCCCCCATTGGATGTTGAGTAAAAAGATTGATAAAAAGCTCCATATAATGTATTTTTACTAGAGAACATCTTAATTATTTTTAATATAACAGTATATTGAAGATTTATAAATCCTTTCAAAAAGCCCCAACGTTTTTTACATCTTTTTTACAATTTACATTTTAACACATCACAATTGGTATAATTCAGATTCTGCTGCATCCAGAAATATATAATAGCCAACATTTTATATAATAAAACTAGAGTATTAAGGTGGATTAAAAGGCAATGGGTTTAAATATTCTGTGAAAAACTCACCTGGATAATTGAGAGGCCACATAAATTATGCATCTGAACAATTACAATTACCTTTTCTTTATAATATATCCTACTAGACTTTACAAATCACGATAATACAAATCCCAGATTCACATTTGGTTTACTGATAAAGACATTCATTCATTTATATACCATCGTAGGCTAAATGTCTGTTTCACCTATAGAGTTAAATAAGAAATTACTAAATGACTCTTTAATAAGGTAGACTTTTGATGTATGGGCTTCTGTCCCTTCAATCAATGAAGTAGGGCAGCAAGAACAGAAAACTAGGGGGAAAATACATTTGCAGACACTATGATTAACATTACCCACCCTGGATTTGACTTGCTTCATTACCAAACTGCTGATTCATAGATCATACATTACAATAGATGGCAATATATTATTTTGAGGATATCACAAGCTTCAATTCCAGAAGTTCTGCCTCGATAAAATAAGACACACTATGTCTGTGATGGTATTGAAAGTACTAAAAAAGCTGAAAGGTTTTGTACTTTTTTAATGTCTGAGCCAGGTAAAATCCTATTCATATACAAAGTATTTCATTATAGATTTACTAAGTATAAAGAGGTCAAAATATACTACAGACTTACCCTACATACTCTGATCTCCTGTGCTCACTGGGTTCCTTTTGAACTATGATTTGATATTCCAAGTCTACATTTCTTACTTCCCAATGGATGGGGCCGTGAAAGGAACATTAGTTTAAGGTAAAATTAACTTTGCTCTATTCAAAAAGCCAAGAAGAAAAGTGCATAGAGAACAGAAGAAAAGGTATGCCAAAAAGAGTCAATGTTATGGCGGCTTTCGGGGTGGCTGGAAAAAATATTAATATTTTAATTTATCTGGCCTCTTTATATTACATGTATGTGTCAGAAGATTCAATTAGTTCTACCTCCATCATCACTAATGCCATTTAGTCCACATGGCAAGGGAATGGAACAAAAAAAACTATTGAAAGAACATTTCCAGTAACTACAAATTGCTGAAAATAATAGTAATGGGGTAAACATAGATAGGAGTGGTCTTACAAATATGGAAAATAGCAATTGAGAAAGACAACAGAGGATAGCAAGAAAAATAAAGCGCATAATCAAAGTAATGGCAAAGTAAATAGTAATAAAAAGTGCAACCTTAAATCTGAGGAAGCGACATGTGATGTGGCGATAAGTGTGGGGACTAGTGTTGAGCGAGTATGTTCTGTCCGAGTATGCTCGGGCCGAGCTCCGAGTATTTATAGCTGCTCGGTGATATGGTTGAATTGCTCCCTGTGTGCATGATTTGTGACTGTTTGACAGTTTTATTACATGTGAGTAATGTCTATTTCTTACACATACCTCCCATGTAATAAAGCTGTCAAACAGTTGCAAATCATGCACACGGGAGCGATTTAACCTTTTCACCGAGCAGCTGTAAATACTCGGAGCTCGGCCCGAGCATACTCGGACATAACATACTCGCTCAACCTTACTGGGGACCTATAGACACCCTACTTCCCCTGGGGTCTTTGTGGTATTATATTGTATTTATTTCTTGCACTAATATAATTAACTGCTTGATCATTTATTTTATTCTTGCCATTGGAACATCATCTAAAATACCCACATTGAGAAGGTTGTTGAAAACGTGAAACTGACAAAAGTAATTTTCAACTTACATATACTAAATATCAACTAATGAAACGCAAACATTGCTTTTGAATTGTGGTTAAAAAGAAAAAAAAACAAAAAAAACAAGCTAATGAAAATGTCCTAGACACAAATGATAGTACCCCTAGAAAACATTAAAATTTATTTGATCATATGGACATGTTAAACTAAGCTTTGTTTTGTAATTAGCAGAAGTCTACAAACTTGTAATCAGTCAGCCTGCCTATTTAGAGAGTGAAAAGTAGTCACTGTGATGTTTGGTATCATGGTGTTTACCACACTGAACATGGATGAAAGAAAGCCAAAAAGAGAGTTGTCTCAGGAGATTAGAAAGAAAATTGTAGACAACAAACATGTTAAAGGAAAAAGGCTAGAAGACCATCTCCAAACAGCTTGAAGTTCCTGTTACTAGAGTTGCACATATTATTCAGAAGTTTAAGGTCTATCGGACTGTATCCAATCGGCCCGGATGTTGTGGCAAGAGGAAAATTGATGAAAAATAAAGAGACAGATTACGAAAGAGCCCAGAACAACTTCCAAAGAGATTAGAGGTGAACTGCAAGGTCAAGGTATGTCAGTCTCAGATTGCATCATCTGTCACTGCCTTGGCCAAAGCAGACTTTATGAAAGATGACCGAGGAGGAAATCGATTTTGAAAATAAATCATAAAAAAGCAAGACTGGACTTAGCCAAAATGAATATTGACATGCCACAAAGCCTCTGGGAGAATGTCCTTTGGACAAATGAGACACAACTGTAACTTTTTGGCAAGCCATATCAACTCTATGTTCACAGATGCAAAAATGAAGCATACAAAAAAAAACATTGCACCTACTGTGAAACATGGAGGAGGCTCTGTTATGTTTTGGGAGCTGCTTTGCTGCATCTGGCACAGGGTGTCTTAAATCTGTGCATGGTACAATGAAATCTTAAGACTATCAAAGAATTCTGGAGTGAAATGTGCTGCCCAGTGTCAGAAAGTTTGACCTGAGTCACAGGTCATGGTTCGTCCAACAAGATAATGACCCAAACAACACAGTTACATAGTTTATAAGGCCGAAAAAAGACAAGCGTCCATCCAGTTCAGCCTATTTCTTGTGCACTGCAGCTATTCCGCAGCGTTGATCCAGGGGAAGGCCAAAAAAAACCATGCGGTATAGGCCAATTTACATCATTGAAGAAAAATTCACTTCCCGACACCAATCTGGCAGTCAGATTAAATCCCTGGATTAATTAACTAAGCATAAGATGTAATTTTATTGTTCTCAAGAAAGGCGTCCAGGCCTCTCTTGAACTCATTAAGTGAGATGGACATCACCACTTCCTCTCCCAGAGAGTTCCAGAGTCTCACGGCTCTGACCGTAAAGAATCCCCTTCTATGCTGGTGCAGGAACTTCCTTTCCTCCAGACGCATAGTGTGCCCCCTCGTCTTTGTCACCATCCTTGGTATAAACAGGTCATGGGAGAGATCTCTGTACACAGCGAAAAACAACCAAGAATGGTTAAGAGCAAAGGATTGTACTATTCTGAAGCAGCGTTTTAAGAGCCCTGATCTAAATCTGTTGAACATATGTGGAAGGAGCTGAAATGTGAAATCTGAAGAAGGCACCTTTTAAACCTGAGACAGCTGAAGCAGTTTGCTCACAAGGAGTGGGTCAAAACACCTGTGGACAGGCGTAGAAGTCTCATTGAGAATTACTGAAATAGTTTGCAGTGATTGCCTCAAAAGGTTGTCCGACAAAATATTAAGTTAAGAGACCCATCATTTCTGTCCAAGCCATCTTCATTCGTTTTTTTTTCTGTTTAATCCCAATTCAAAAACAATGTCTGATTTTCATTAGTAGACATTCAGTTCATTTAAATTGAAAATTCCTTTTGTCAGTTTCCTGTCATTTCAGTGACCATTGTGCATTTTTCTTACTTTAGCAGAAGCGTAACAACAGTTTTGTCCATGTGCGTGTAAGTGTTTCGCTATGCGAGCATGTAGCACCTAAAGATTGTGTAAGTTGTGATTGTCAATTTGCTATATGTAAAAACTTAAATCGAACACAATTGTAAAATTACATCTGCACTACAGACCTTCAACAAAGTTATTTTGTTGCAACTTAGAGGCCCATGTGGAATCCCTACACAAGTTTACGGTCATAGCAAAACGCAGAGCTTACGCCACTTTTGATTTTAGAATATTTTTTTTTCTACTGATCTTTACTCTTGTTCTTAGCTATCTCTGCATTTTGCTTGGCAAACACAGTACTGGACTGTTAGTCACATGTCAGGGCTCTGGATACAGAAACCAGCCCGAAGCTCTATGGGAAACAGCTGAAATATGTGAAGGAATTTATATAGCAAACAACTTTTAAAAAGACATCAGTCAGTGTTAATATGAGAAATGAGAGCCATTTGACCCGACCACAGGAAGTGCCCTGAACCAAACCGAGAAATAACTTCCCTACGCAGATAAAGACAATTTTGATACTGACTGGGTCATGGATCTTATAAACAAAGAAGCACCAAAGAAAGAGGAAAACTATAAACTTTTGGGAAATAAAGATAGCAATAACGGAAGAGGACAAGGACAGGTGCATATTGCTCAGTGATCATTTAATTCGGCAATAAATCTGGAGAATCCAATCTCCTCTCCGATTATTTATGACACAGCAGCTAACAGAGTCCCAATTTGTTTACTGAATTGCAGTCATTTCATTTCATCTAAACAATAAATGACTCCAGCTTTCATGCAGGCAGGCCAGGAAGAGAATGTTGCCTCGCCAGAGACATAACATTTCATTTCTATACATTTAGACAAATGATTGTTAAAGCAGGAGAATTTTGTTATTTGCATAGAGAAACCTAGATCCACCAGTACCATGTAACACAATCAGATAAACACAATCTTTCCTGATGCCACAGGGCACTGTAAATGTATTCTAAAACAATACCTAAGTGAGGTATGGTTACATGCAATAACATTAGCTCTCTCAGCATATATGTGTTTTCATTACCTAACCCCCTTGGCAGTCAGAAAGCTAGGCTGATGCTTACAGCAGAATTGTTGAATGGAAACAAAAATAATGATTTTCAATAAACCTTCCTACATTTAAGCATTGATTTAAATTGGAAACAAATATTTTTCAATTATGTATTTAATCAGCCTCTTTCAATGTAGCATTATCTTAGCATTTCCATATAGCATTCTGTATGCCACATCCCCATGCTTTACTCTGCAGGGAGGGGAGGCAGGTGTGGAGCGTCTATTATAGCAGACAGTCAAGCAAGCTACATACAGATGGTGGAGAAACCCATATCAGCCGCAGGGAAGAGGATAAGCATTTCCTTCAGGCAGTAGCGCTAAAAGCTAAAATGAAGCAAAAAATACATTATGTTATGGTTGTTTCAAGTGTTACCAACATTAGTTCTTTATGTTAAAATGTGCATCTAAAAAAAATCACTACTTTTAAAGGATGGGACATGTACCCCAGGATGTAGGTGCCACAGGGGCCCTAGGTAACAAAAATAACAGTTATTACAGTGTTTTACCCTGACATGGACAGGTGCATATTACTCAGTGGTCCTTTAATTCAGCAATAAATCTGGAGAGTCCATTCCTTACAGCGAAGATGCCAGCTGTTTTATACAGCCAGCCCATGCATCTAGCAGAAGCTAATGGCTACTTAACCACTTAAATTTCAAAGAAAACAAAACAAAAGCAAAAAAATGAAAATTGACCCTAAGGCTGCGTGCCCACTATGCATTTTTCAAGCGTTTTTGCCTGCGGAATTTCCGCAGTGAAAACGCTTAAAAAACACTTGGTAATACATGCCCCATGGTCCCCAATAATAATCCGCATGTGCTGTGCACATGCTGCGGAAATTTCCGCTGCGGAAAAATACGCAGCATGTCCATTAATTTTGCGGACACGCAGCGTAATTGCCGCCATTGACTTGCATTAAAAAGCTCAATATCCGTGTCAGCACATTTGCACACACGGATATTAAGCGATTCAATGTGTGGATGGTACCTGGGTCTGGAAAAGAGGATACTCTCCTCCAGACCCAGGTACCATATTACTTGTTAAAAAAAAGAATTTAAAATAAAAAATAAACATATACTTACCTTCCGATGGCCCCCGGTGTTTTCTCCGCTACGTCCGGTCTGTTGTACGTCTCGCGATGGTCTAAAAGGGCCTGCAGTGACGTCATTTAGTCATGTGACAGGTCACGCACCCGCTGACGTCGGCGGTCGCGTGACCTGTCACATGACTAAATGACGTCACCGCAGGTCCTTTTAGACCACCGCGAGACGTACAACAGACCGGACGTAGCGGAGAATACACTGGGGGCCATCGGAAGGTAAGTATAATCTTATACACCATAGTAGAAATATACACCATAGTGGAAACCTTGCTGTACCAATCCAAAAATGAAGCCACAAGAGTAAATCTATTGCAGTTAGATAATAAATATAATAAAATCAAGGTAGTAGTAGAAACGATTATAATATTAATGCATAGAGTGCTACCCACATGATAATAAAAGTAAATAGAAGACTATATGGAAACAAAAGTAATGTTATATACCCACATAGCACAGGAGATACAAAGCACAAGGGAAGGGAGATGGTGAAGTCCCACCACACCTGACACACGTTTCGCAGAAACGGATTCATCGCAAAATGCACTTCGGGTGTGGTGGGACTTAGAGGGGTATTCCTATCACCAAGTTCCTATCCCAATATGTAGTAAATGTAATAGTAATATTAGCAAATACCTCCAATTAGAAATGTAGTATGGTTCTTCTGATTTGCTATGTCGCTTACCCCATGTACAGTAGCTTAGGTATCCATGACCATTCATATGACAGTCAGTCAGATAGCTAGCTATATAACCATGGACACCTAAGCTACTGCGATGTCCTGCACAAGGGGAAAGCGACATGGCAAATCAGAAGAACTATACTACATTTCTAATTGGAGGTATTTGCTAATATTATTACACCTACTATATAATGGGATATGATCTTGGAGATGGGAATATCCCTTTCCTCAACCTAAAAAGACTATAAAACTATTAAACTAAATGATGTTTAACCCTTTCTTGACATGTGCCGTACATGTACTGCTCTGCGGGAGCTGCGTTCCCGCAAAGAGCAGAATGTGTACGGCGCAGTGATCGTCCGGGCTCACGCTGTGCGCCGCCGGGATCACATGCAGGTGTCAGCTCTATGTGAGAGTTGACACCCTGCAACAATGCCCATGATCAGTGCTAGCACCTATCGCGGGCGTTTAACCCCTCTGATGCTGCAGTCAATAGTGACAGCGACATCGCAGAGGGACTCAACTCCCTCTGTGATTCCATCAACACAACGCAATGCATTGATGGTCTCCATGGTAACCCCCGGTCCCAAGATGGGCGCGGGGTCCTTCAGGAAGGTGGCCTGTCAGTGCCTACTAGGAGAGCAGGAGCTGATACGCTTTCTTCCTGCCTATGAGATGCTGATCTGATGCTCTGCAGTGCAGATGCATTGCAGAGTATCAGATCGCTGATCTGACTGTGTAAAGTTGATGTCCCATCCTGGGACAATGTGAAAAAGTAAAAAATAGTTAATAAAAATTGTAAAAATATATATAAAAAAAAATCACAAAATAAAGAGTAAAAAAAGAAAAAATATTAATCCAATAAATATATTTTTTGTGTAAAAAAATAAATAAAAAAAAGTACACATATTTGATATCACTGCATCCGTAACGACCCGACCTATAAAACTGTCCCACTAGTTAACCCCTTCCGTGAACACCGTAAAAAAATTTATGAAAAACAAGGCAAAAAACAATGCTTTATCATGATACCGCCTAACAAAAAGTGGAATAAAATGCGATCAAAAAGATGCCGTAAATAAATATGGTACCACTGAAAAAGTCATCTTGTCCCGCAAAAAACAAGCTGTCATACAGCCGTCAGCGGAAAAATAAAAAAGTTACAGCTCTCAGAAGAAAGCGATTCAAAAATAATTATTTTTTCTATCAAAATACTTTTTACTGGGTAAACATAAAAAAACTATATAAATGTGGTATCGCTGTAATCGTACTGACTCTAAGAATAAAGCTTCCTGATGAATTTTACTACACACGGAACTGCATAAAAAAAATTCTCAAAAAAACAATTCCTGAATTGCTAGTTTTTGTTCATTCTGCCTCCCAAAAAATGGAATAGAAAGCAATCAAAAAATGTAATTTGCCCGAAAATGGTACCAATAAAAACGTCAACTTGTCCTGCAAAAAAGAAGCCGCCACATGACTCTGTCGGCAGAAATATGGAAAAATTATAGCTATCAAAATATGGCGATGCAAAAACTAGTTTTTACAATAAAAGAGTCTTTTAGTGTGTAACAGCCGCCAATCATAAAAACCCGATTTAAATCTGGTATCGCTGTAATCGCACCGACCCGAAGAATAAAGTCACCTAATCAATTATACCGCATGAGGAACGGTGTAAAAAAATAAATAAAACCAATTCTTCACCTGCTGTTGATTGGTTCTTTCTACCTCGACTCATATTTATCTTGCACTCTATGCTGAGTGCTTACACCGGGGTTTCCATGTAAATCGCTGAAATATGTGATTCAGACAGAACCCCCAGTGGAAGATTCCCTCTAATGAGGCAGATGGAGACACTGTGGACACCATCTGACCTGTGATCCCACGGTGTCCGTCTTTTTATTAGGCGTACATAAAAGTGCATTTCTGAAAAAAAGGACACCGCTGAACAGAGGCTAAATGGAGTCCAGAGTAACTCTGCTGCCTCATTATAGTGAATGGATCCTTTGGGGATTTCATCTGAATCATGTCACTAAGAGATTTAGATGGAAACCCCGATATAAGTGCTCAAAGTAGAGCGCAGGATAAACGTGATCCAAAATATTATGTAAAATGTTCCCAATAAAAGCTTAAACTCCATTCACAAAAAAAGCAAGTCCTCACTCAGTTCTGTCATCTGCTAACGAAAATAAAGGGGCTTCCATGTTACAGGTAGCACAAAGGCTCTGGAAAAGCTAAATAACTCCTCGCCCTCCAAAAGAAATCCAGCAAATTATGCATTCTCAAATCCAAATGCCCCCCTTCCTTCTGAGCTCCAGAGTGTGTCTAAACCACAGTTAGCATCCACATGTTTGGCATTCCTTTACCGATGAGCGCCTGCCTAATTTACGGGTGGCTGTCTCCAGAAGAACGAGCTGGGCATAACGTACTGGTCACTACAACGGCAGTTTGCAATCTTCACTTAGCAACATCCACTGCTGCTTGTTTCTGAAAAACACCCATGGAGTCAAAATCGTCACTACACCTGTAGATAAATTCACAAAGGGGTATAATTTGCAAAATGGGGTCACTTGAGTGGATTCTGCTTTTGTAGCATGTAGGGGCTCTGTATATGGAGTCTGCAAACTATTCTAGCAAAATCTGCACTCCAGGAGGCAAAAAGCGCTCCGTCCCTCCTGAGTCTCGCCGTATGGCTAAGCAGCACTGCATAGCCATTTATGGGGTATTTCTATACTCAGCAGAAATTGTGGGACAGTTTTTGGTGCCATTTTTACCCATTTCCCAGTGTGAAAATATAAAATCTGGGACAAAAACAATTTTTTTGTGGTAAAAATGTAATTATGTTTTCTTCACTGCCCAATGGTATAAAATTCTGTAACACACAGAATTCTGTGATCATTGCACCCCTAGATGAATTCATTGAGAGGTGTATTTTGTAAAATGGGATCACTTATGGAGATTTCAGCTGATCTGGCACCTCAGGGGCTCAAACCAGTCAAGCAAAATCTGAACTCCAATATGGTGCTTCTTCCCTTCTGAGATTATCACTATGCCTCAAAAGTAGTTTTCAAACACATATAGGGTATCTGCGTACTCAGGAGATATTGCACAACAAAATTTGGGGTCCATTTTCTCCTGACACCCTAGTGAAAATACACATTCTTGCTGGAAAAATGTGTTTTTTTTTATTTTCACGATTCAATGTTATAAACTTCTGTGAAGCACTTGGGGGTTCACCACACATCTAGATAAGATCCCTGAGGGGTCTAGTTTTCCAAATGGTGTCATTTGTGGGGGGTTTCCACTGGTTAGGCACATCAGGGGCTCTCCAAATGCGACATATTGTCCGCTAATTATTCCAGCAAATATTATAGTCAAAAAGTCAAATGGCGCTCCTTAAGTTCCAAACCCTTCTGTGCGCCCAAACAGTAGTTTTCCTCCACATATTGGGTATCTGCATACTCAGGAGAAATTGCACAACAAATTGTATGATGCAATTTTTCCTGTTACCCTAGTGAAAATGCAAAATTTGGGGCTAAAAAAAAAATTTTTGTGGAAAAATGTGATTTCCTTATTTTCACGGCTCAACGTTATAAACTTCTGTGAAGCACCTGAGGGTTCAAGGTGCTCACCACACATCTATACAAGTTCCCTGAGGGGTCTAGTTTCCAGAATGGTGTCACTTGTGGGGGGTTTTCACATCAGTGTCCCTCCAAACGCGACATGGCGTCCATTAGTTATGCCAGCAAATTTTGAATTCAAAAAGTCAAATGGGGCTCATTCCCTTCCGGGCCATGATTTGCGCCCAAACATTGGTTTTCCCCCACATATTAGGTATCAGTGTGCTCAGGAGAAGTTGCACAACATATTTTGGGGTCTATTTTTTCCTGTTACCCTTGTGAAAGTAAAAAGAATCGGGTCTAAAATAAAATTTTTGTGAAAAAAAGTTAAATGTTTATTTTTTCTTCCACATTTCATTAATTCCTGTGAAGCACCTGAAGGGTTAATAAACTTCTTGAATGTGGTTTTGAGCATCTTGAGGGCTGCAGTTTTTAGAATGTGGTCACTTTTGAGTATTTCCTGTTATATAAACCCCTCAAAGTCACTTCAAATGTGATGTGGTCCCTAAAAAAAATGGTTTTGTAAATTTTGTTGTAAATATGAGAAATTGCTGGTCAAATTTTAACCCTTATAACTTCCTAACAAAAAAAAATTCTGGTTCCAAAATTGTGCTGATGTAAAGTAGACATGTGGGAAATGTTATTTATGAACTATTTTGTGTGACAAAACTCTCTGATTTAAGGCATAAAGATTAAAAGTTTGAAAATTGCAAATTTTCACAATTTTCGCCAAATTTCCGTTTTTTTCACAAATAAACGTAAGTCATATCAAAGAAATTCACCACTACCATGAAGTACAATATGTCACGAAAAAACAGTCTTAGAATAACCAGGATCCGTTGAAGCGTTCCAGAGCTATTACTTCATAAAGTGACACAGGTCAGAATTCAGAAAATTGGCCTGGTCAGGAAGGTGAAAACAGGCTTCGGGGTGAAGGGTTTAAAAAAAAAAAAATAAAATTGCTTCTTTTTTTGTTCTTTTTGCTTCTCTAAGTTATTAAAAAGTGATTATAAAGACACATGTACCACACCAATGAAAGCTATAGCATGTCCCGCAAAAAGTTCCACTGACGGAAAATTGTAAAACTTATAGCTCTCAGACTATGGTGACTTCAAAACAATTTTTTTTTAGAGTGTATTAATAGTATAAAAAAGTAATAAAAAGTAAATAAAAGTATATACATTTGGTATCACCATAACTGAGCTGACACACAGAAAGAATTTAACACTTTATTTTTGCAGCACAGCGAATAGTGTAATCTCCTGTTTTGTTTAGATTTCTTTGTATAAACAGTTAATAAAAGTTTTTAAATACGTGCTAGGAACCCCAAAATGATGCCACTGGGAAATACAATTTATCCCCAAAACAACAAGCCCTCATATGACTATGTCACCAAACAAATAAAGTTATGGCTACAATAGAAAAGTGGAAAAAAAACAGTCTGGAATAAAGGATAAAACCGACTATGACAACAGAAGTTAAATAACTTTGTTTTACGCAGTAACCAGCTATGGGTAATCCTCTTTATATAGAGCATACTTGTTAATAAAGTGTTAAACTATTGTCACGGTGTAATCATATGCTCCAATTCTTTGCTAAGCGCTAGTCCTTTGTAAAATTTCAATCTCCATGCCATCCCACACAGTTTGTAACTTTGAACCTAATTTCCTGAAAGAGGAGCATGTTTCGGAATAAATCTAACACAAGAAATACGTAGGCGGTTTACTTTTTAAAACAAAATATGCATGAGATTTTACATAGATCAACTTTAGTTAGCATGAGTTGTTTTTACATTTCTAAAAATTTTCCATAGAATTACACTTCGGCATTATTTTCAATGATATTCTTCTAGTTCCTCGGCTGTGTTTGCTGTCAGTTATATAAAATGCGCCGTACTCAGCAGAGGCCTTTGTGCACATTCCCAGAACTTTTAGACCAGTGGTCCTCAACCTTTCTGACCTTGAGAGCCACATTCAGATCTGAGGAAGGTTCGCGAGCCACTTCCAAGCTCCCGCCCCCCTCACAGTAATGGCAACCAAAGCCCCCAATTATGGGTATAATGATAATCAAAGCTTTTCCACAGATATCACCCCGCAGGAGTATACCAAGATCCAGGGGTTCCCACAATACCCTCATTCATTATTCTCCCATCAAGCACTCCCACCACACTGTCGCATCCAGCTTCAAGCACCTTCTCTGACAGGTAGTATCTTCCTGTATCCAGCCTACCATACTTAAATTATCTCCAAACCTCTAAGACCAGTTTATGTGTATCCAGATCTGCTCTTCTGTGCTGGGCTACTCACAAAATTCACCATTTTTAGATGTGATCTTGATACCGGTTTGCTAGACCTGGAGCTAATGCACCAAGCTGGCAGACAGCCGCGAGCCACAACTCATGGGACCGTGAGCCACATGTGGCTCCTGAGCTGCAAGTTTTCGATAGTAAAACATGCAGTAGAAGTCAGTAAACAGTGAGACGACATGCACAAAACAGAGACAGAGTGGTGCTTTATTCGCTGTTGCTATTCACTTAGTAAATAGCTGTTACGGGTGTGTCAGGTGTAAGACGACAGTTGCTCCTTTACTCCTTTAAGAACCAGCGGCTACCTCCCTCCTGCTGCTGATTGACACACCCTTGCCTTGGCGTTAAAACAATTAGTTTGCTCCAGGGAATCGCCAGTGATACTTCTATGAACCTTTGTGCAGGCTTGGAGCACTGGCAGTCGGCTAACTTCTTCTCTGGTGCCCTTGGAGGACAGTTGGGGTTTCTCCTCTGGTGTCTGCTCAAGCTAAGCTCTTCCCCTTTGTTTGTCTACCTTGTTGTCTTTAGTTTGTAGTGGGGCCTGACCTGACCCCTCCCCCTCCCTATCTAAGGCCAAGCTCTAGGGACATCCAGGGTTTTGGGTCCTGCTCGGCGATAGGTGTCGAACCTATTTAGGGACAGTAGGGTAGGCAGGTGATATTAGATATGCCTAGGGGTCTCCTCTCCCCCCTTTCCCTAGTGTTTGGGCATCCTCCCCCTCTTCCCACCTCTTGCACTTAGTCTTTCCCACACCTTGCGTGACAATAATACTGCACAGGGAGAAGTGGTAATGAACGTCAGTGAAACCGCCTAGCTGTTGCAGCACCCTACTGGTCATGATTGTTGTTGGCTGTGTCCTACATCTCCTTCAGTTCTCCATCAGAGAAATGTCTCTCCATGACCTGTAGTTTGGCGACCACACAGCTGGGCTGACGTTTTTGATGAGTGTAGTACTGGACGGCTCTGCCAGCATGATAAGCAATGAGACAAACTGCAAAGAGAGCTGAGCACAACTTGTTATCAGGGTAAAAAGGGGGGCTAATAAGAAAAGAGAGCTATAGATTGTAGAATGTGAGAGATATGTATAGACTTGAAACAAAATAAAAATCAATGAAGGAAACACAAACAGCCTAGCAAGAAAAGATGATTCGCTAAATTTTGATCTGCAGACCTCTTTTGTGGGTACAAAGAGTTTTTATGGTACTTTACCCCAGGCATTCCACAGCTTATAACCTTTATTTTGCCAACAAAGCAATGATAGACCTTTTTTTATCTCATTTCAAGTCAAGACATGCAATGCCAGGTCTGTTCACATGATGGAAATCTACCAGAGCCTTATGTACTCTTTCTGGAAGAATAAAATTTAGTTTTCACTGGGAATTTGTCAACTAGTCACTGAACAAGTACCAAGTCCTTATCCAGCTCAAGGTAAGCAATTCAACATGATCATGTCAAAACTGTTCATTTTGACTAAGATAGAAGGCAAGCTATGCAAAAAAAGAGCATCACAAATATATAATTTACATTTTTATTGAAAATTAATTAAATTCATGTTTCCTGGTACCCTGGATTGAGCATTTACTGTATCAATTTTTTTCTTCTTGACACCTCTCTCCTTATCTCATTTTGGCTCTTGATATGTAGACATGATGATGATGCATTAATCTTTTCTTATTCATGGTTCTTCAATTAATATCCTGCACTATGGAGCATTTTCTTGTTTAGGGAGGTCATGCAACTCTATATATATCAGTCTTTTGGATTTTTTATTCAATTATTTTTTCCCTGAGAGTGTGTCCCACCCATTAATATTTTAGGTTGGGACTGTCCTATTTGTCCTATTATTGCGGCACTCCAGTCTGTGCTTTTTTTAATTGTTTTGAATAAACCTTTTGGTGTTCTTTATGTATGTTTTCATGAATTTTCAATAAAAATGTACATTTTATATTTTGGAAGCACCTTTGTATAAATGCATAAGTTGGGACACTTTAAAATGTAAAGAAAACAAGAATGCAACAAATTGGAAATCTCTTATTGCCATATTTATTCGTAAATAAACACTATATTTATATTTATAAGAGATTTCCAAATTATTGCATTCTTGTTTTTTTTACTTTTTACACAGCATCGTAACTTACGCATTAATACAATTATTGAGATATCACAAATGAATTAGAGGATAGTTTCTGCCCAAAAATAGTTAACTAAACAACCAAGGTTATTAAGGAAATGGAGGAACTGCAGTATCAAGAACAAAAGTACAAACTTCGGGTTATTCAGTTTGGAAAACGACGACTCAGGCGCAATCTTATTACAATGTACAAATATATGAGGGGACAGTACAGAGATTTTTCTAATGATCTTTTCACACCTAGGCCTGCAACGATTACAACGAGGCCTCCTCTACATCTAGAGAAAAGAAGATTTCATCATAATCACAGAACGCGACTCTTTACTATAAGAGCAGTGAGACTATGGAACTATCTGCCATATGATGTCCTAGTGGTTGATTCACTATAAAAGTACAAAAACGGCCTGGATGCCTTTTCTTTTTAAAAACATATAACATTACAGGTTATGGGTGCTAGATTCAGTGATGGGGCGTTGATCCAGGGAACTAGTCTGATTGCCATGTTTGGAGTTTGGAATAAATTTTTCCCCTAATATGGAGCTATCAGTGTCGGCCTCTTAGGGTTTTTGCTTTCCTTTGGATCAACATAGTAGGCTATAGGATGAACTCGATAGACTTAAATCTATCTTCAGTCTTAGAAACTATAAAACTGTCTTCTGGGTAATGTAAGTCATTTTACTAGTAGAGATGAGTAAACTGATTTAATGTGAATCGAATGAGTGTTGAATTTGTAGGAATACGCTGAACGCAGCAAATTTGTACAATCTGGAATTTGCTTTGCATGAATTGCCTACAATAGCTTCTACCATTTTACACAATGTTTTAAATGACCCCAGGTGACGTAGAACAGGCTACTCCATAATGACTTGCAGCTATCAGATTACATGGCATAAGTCAACCAATCAGGAGGGATTATCATATTTACTGCAAATCGAGGTTTTGGGAAAAATTTGGCAAAGCTGGTGAATTCAAATTTGAAAACATTCGCCCATATGTATTTACTACCGAATGCTAAAACATCTATTTTTTACAAGGGTATATTTAAAACACGAAGCCCTGGCTGAATAACAACAGGCTGGTTGTTTAGTGGTTGAAAACTGGTGATAGATCCCTGTAAGTTACAATGATTTATATTATAGGGGAAATGAAAAACAAAAACATTCCAATATTTTCTAATATACTTTCTGAATTGATTTCTCATAGCTTTCCAGGTGTTTGCTTGATGTAAGAGATAGATTAGTTACATTTATGCATCAGGGATTTGTCTTATAGATAAAATGAAAACAAATTATAGAATATGATTCTTATTATAAGAAAAAAATTATATGGTGAATTGAAAATTACAATTGGAGAATGAAAAGTGAGGACACTAAAGTGAGGAAACTATTTTTTGTTGAAGGCATCATGAATGGCAGTAAGTAACCCTAGTGGGAAACTATAAAAAAAAATCTCATTATGCCAGAAAATAACCCCAAAAAGACCGGCTATAAGGAGAAGTCACAAAAACACCCTTAGGGGCGTCATTAACCCATTCACACCAGAGCCTGTTTTCATCTTCATGACGGGGCCAAATTTATGAGGTAATTACTCTGGAACACTTCAACGGATCCCACTGATTCTAAGATTGTTTTTTCGTGACATATTGTACTTCATCATAGTGGTAAAATGTCTTCGATATTACTTGCATTTATTTGTGAAAAAATTGGAAATTTGGCAAAAATGTTGAAAATTTTGCAATTTTCAAACTTTGAATTTTCATGCCCTTAAATCAGAGAGATATGTCAAACAAAATAGTTAATAAATAACATTTCCCACATGTCTACTTTACATCAGCACAATTTTGTAACCAACATTTTTTTTTGCTAGGAAGCTATAAGGGTTAAAAGTTAACCAGCGATTTCTCATTTTTCCAACAAAATTCACAAAAACATTTTTTTTAGGGACCACATCACATTTGAAGTCACTTTGAGGGGTCTATATGACAGAAAATAGCCAAAAGTGAGTGACACCATTCGAAAAACTGCACCCCGCAGGGTGCTCAAAACCATATTCATCAAGTTTCTTAACCCTTCACGTGCTTCACAGGAACTGAAGCAACGTGGAAGGAAAAAATGAACATTTGACTTTTTTTCACAAAAATTTACCTTAGACCCAATATTTTTTTATTTTTGCAAGGGTAACAGGAAACAATGGACCCCAAAATGTGTTGTGCAATTTCTCCTGAGCACACTGATACTCCATATGTGGTGCAAAACCACTGTTTGGGTGCACGGCATGGCTCTGAAGGTAAGGAGCGCCATTTGACTTTTGGAATGCAAAATTGGCTGGAATCGATCTCGAACGACATGTTGCATTTGGAGAGCCCCTGAGGTGCCTAAACAGTGGAAACCCCCAACAAGTGACCCCATTTTGTAAACTAGACCCCTCTTATCTAGATGTGTGGTGAGCACCTTGAACCCCCAGGGGCTTCACAGAATTTTATAATGTTGAAGTGTGAAAATAAAAAAAACACATTTTTACCACAAAACTGCTATTTTAGCCTCAAATTTTTAATTTTCACAAGGCCAGCAAGAAAAAATGGACCCCAAAATTTGTTGTGCAATTTCTCCTGAGCACACCGATACCCAATATGTGGTTGGAAACTGCATTTTAGCCACAGTGCAAATCCCAAAAGAGAAGGCGTGCCAAATTGGAGAGCAGATTTTGCTGGAATGGTTTCTGGGTGACATGTCACATTCTCAGAGCCCCTGAGGTGCCAGAACAGCAGAACCCCCCAAAAGTGACCGAATTTTACAATATACTCTTCTGTATGAATTTATCTAGTGGTGGGAAAATAGGTAGATAGGTAAATGGTCACTACACCCATAGATGAATTCCCAGAGAGGTGTCATTTCCAAAATGGGGTAACTTCAGGTGGGATTCTGCTGTTCTGGCACTTTTCAGAGCCACTAAGTGCCAGAACTGCAGAATCCCCCCTGAAGTGACCCCATTTTGGAAATGACACCCCTCTGGGAATTTATCTATGGGTTTAGTGACCATTTTAACGCCATGGATGATTTCCAGAAATAAGCAAGCAGTGGAAAGTTTAGATTCTAGAGAACCCCCTCTCACCCCTGGAAATTAAGTGAGCACTACTCGAATATATCATTCACTAAATGAACCAAATGTTTGAATGACAAAATAGGACACATTTTTACAGTTTAAAAATGTGGTTCTGTGTGGAAGATTTTAAAGCAGTCAGTGACGCATAAGGCTGGCAATGATGGGCATTGTGGGCAATAGTAGGGGGTATCATATAACACTGTTTGGATCCATAAATCTAAAGTAAATAGGGTTTCAGCACTCATATCTATATATGTTTCTGTAGGGCATGTTAGTTAATACTACTGTAAGATGAAGAGAATTAAAGTGCTACAAACAGGCAATTACCGGTCCTACTAAAAGTGTGGGTATTCTATATTTTCAGCTTTTGTATTGCAAACCAATAATTTAGGAGGGAAGGCACAGATCAATGGCAAAGGTGACTCCCAACATTTACCGCACAAGGCGAATAATTCACAACTAATCACTGCACAGAAAAACATTCATTTCTAATAACAAATTATATCCATGCCATGGGTTCATTCATCATATGCTAAAGCTGCCTCAAGAGAAGCATAAGGCAATTTTGCTTTGGAAAAGGGAGTTCAGAAAAGTTAATATAATTTGACCTGGAGACAAACAAGTATAATTAACTTAAATGTACCAGGTATTGTTTTTAGCGAGTAAACCATGCTGTCAATGTGCCAAGATATATTAGATTATATAAAAAGAATGCAATACATAAATGTGTACTTGTGGTTAGGTATAGTAAAGAGCATAGGAGACTATTAAACATTTTTATAGTATCCAAACATAATTCCACTAATTTCTTCTACATTTGGTATCAATTGTGCTGCAGAATATACACTATTCACCTGCAATAATCTGATACATACGAGGATATTTAAGGTCAGAGTTTATGTCAAGTGTATTAAAAGGTGTGCACCTCTTAATTTGGTGGATCTTGGATTGTCCTAAAGATAGAAAATGGTTTGCTAAAAATTTGTATAATTTTCTGTCTTTGAACATTATGAACCTGTATTAATCTTTTTGGTCACACTCTCCAGACAGACTCCGTGTGATTGATCAGTGATATGGTGTAGCTGGCATCTATTATGCAGCATTTGATTTACAGCCACACATTTTTTTCTTTATTCATAAAGCACGAGAAAGCAGCTGCAAAGCAGTCCAATATTTGTAGGAGACAAAAAAATCTGAAATTATTGTCAGTTAAACACATTGTGCTTGGTAGTTTCAAGCTTGGAAGTCGCAAGAGTATACTGAGCTTCTTATTTCTTGTGCAATCCTTTTTGGGAAGAGGAATTATGTTTTTAAAAATACAAAAGAAAATTCCCCCAAATGTAGACATTTAACTGTCTATCTCACAAAGTGTGCGTGTTGCAAGCAAAGTTTTTTTTTTTGCACATCTGTTTTACTAGTTAAACTATACACGCCACTCCAATACAGCGCCCTCGCTTTTTGGATGTACAGCTACATAGCATTTTTTAGCACATCATTTGTTGGAAAGTGGGTTGAATTTGGTTATAATAAAATAGAAAAACAAAGTTTTAAAAATGTGGACATTTAACTGTACATGTCGGTCTATGCATAACTGTTGTAATAGTCCATTTCGACAATTGTACATGCCACATCTATACTGTGGCATGCTGACACATGTGGACCTACCTACCCAGCATTCCTTGTTAAATCCTATTTGGCAAAGGTTGAAAAATTGGGATTGAAAAGAATATCCAAAGTCAATGTTTCGTCAAAGAAAGAGTGGCAAAGACAACGGATGTGGTAGTGTAAAAGAAAAAAAAACATACCACAGTTGAGAATGTGTGAGCTGCTGGCAGCAGGAGAAGCAACCCCACCAACACTAGCTCCTGCTGTCTGGGAAGTGCTACCAAACACAACAAGCAATTGGCCTCCATTGCCTTTGGCAAGCATATTAGCGGGGAAGAAGCAGAGGGTGTTACGAAATATAATGCACGTCACTCATCTTAGTCACAGCAGCATGATGTTACCTCTGCCAAAGACAGCTAATTTAGTCCTAGAAGTCCTGTTATTGCCTTTTCAGGGCAATTTAAGCGCATCACAGTACTGAAAAGACTGAGTTAAATCTTTTGGAAAAAATTCAACAACCCTAGTGAATTTCAAAAGGTTTAATCATCTTTAATTTGGTCCATTTAATTTACTACATTTTTTTTTTAATAGCATTGCAAAGCATAGTTGATTATATATTTCAATACAGCGCTAAAGGCATACAATTGCATGTCTGTGTCATAGGTTCAGTGACACTCAAATTGTGTACACTTAAATCAACGCACAAAATTACATGACAGATTGGAACAAATATAACAAAATTAGTTATGGAAAATCTTTTACTAAATTGCATTTTATCCACACTTATTGAACCAAAATTTACTAAACTCTTACTGCCTACTTCTGAAAATATATTCCTCTTTGTTCACGTTTTTGGTGTGGTAACTTAGCTTTTCTTCAAATGGCAATTCATGGAGAATTAATATACTTGGTGCTAAATGTGACCCATTAATGCATCTACAAAAAACCTTTGCAGCCCAAGTCAACAAAAGCTAAAAATATATCACGATAGAAATAAGAAAAAAAAATGTCTCCGGGATATAAACCAAGACGTTGGTCTTTGACATAACAATCAGACACATGTCGTGTTCACCATTTCTGAGCACCAAAAGTACCTGAAGTCAACATGTTATCGCTAGCTTTAATGTTCTTCAGCAATGTATATTGCCCAAAACATTTTCAAATAGTGTCTCCACATGTATAAAGTAAATTATAGATACCCTGTTGCATTATCCAATACAGTTCTTTTTATCCTACCCTCTAGCTGTACTTTATTCCACTTACTTTATTCCATTTACTTTCATTGCTTCTCACCTACTGAGCAAAAACCGTAAGATGTCCTATACTAGCTTGAACAACCCTTCAAGTATAGTCAAAGCAATGTTTGAGAAACAGAAAATTCTGTAATTTATTATCCTTTATTTATACCAAACCAATATATTCGGCAGTACAAGAAAGCATCAAATACTATAAATACTTACAAATACAGTATTTGTGTGAAATATATTGATGCATTGCAGACTGTTTGCGAACCTAGGCAGTTTACAGACCCAGATGCACGAGGAGACTTCTCAATTTTTTATAATGTTTTATTTTATATATCGTATTTTCTATTGCAAATCTTATCCATCCCGAATATCATAACATAATGTCATGATCCCACCACTCACTGCGTCCTATGGACACAGTGAGTGAGAACTCAGCCATCCTATAGTATGCAGAGGCATGCTGGCCTTTCAGCTTTGTGTATGGGGACTTCCTTGCAGCCCAATTAGGTCGGGCCTGCTCGAAATCCTCCAGATGTCGACCTTTCTGATTGTTTGGCAATTTAGCTGGCTGGCTATGCAGGGAGTATTGCCAGTAGTAGCTGTCAGCTCAGTGGTGCGTTTGCTCTGTGCTCTGAACTCTGATCTTTGTTGCTGGACTTTGGATTTACCTTGTGACTACCCGTTTTTATTACCCCTTTTGCCTTGACACACTCTGACCTTGGACCGTTACCTGACTATGCCTTTGTTTCATCCCTCTGTTTATGACATACCCTCCTGGCTCTTGACCTTGGACTCCTTGACTTTCCCGACTCACGGCTTGTCCAAGAGAAGTGACTCAGTGTCACACATAAATTAGAGATAAAGGTATTAGTAAAAATAAGTATTTCACTGATCAATTAACTTGCTAATGGGATATCAGGAAAAAATGTACAGTTAACTAATTTCAAGGTGCATTAATTTGGCCCAAAAAAACACAACGCAAAGGGGCTAAGAAACTTTATGGTTAATGGGAGACATTTGAAACCTAAATGATATTATTAACACTTAAAAGACTTCACACACAGCAAAGGTGTGTATACTGAGCATTATTGCATTTGTTTTTTTGACACTTGCATCTTTTATTTTTCTTTTTTTAAATTAATATCACTTATGTATTTGTCTATTTTAGTTTTATTTTGCTTCTTTTTTTGTTTGTCACAGTGGGCAGATATTAAGGTTTCCAGATGTTGTTACCAAATTCATCATTTGCGTCTTTTTGAAAAGTAAAAAAAATTGTCGCACATGTCCCTTTGGAGTAATTTTATATGCACCAGGAATTTTGGTACAAGTTTTTTGACATTTTAGTGAAATATGTGACTTTTTACATTAAAATATAGCAACGCAAAAACAAAGAGCGTATTTTATTCATTAACATCATGAGCTATTTTGAAGTATTTGCCTCAAAACCTTGGGTGAATAACACAAAAAAAATGTAGCTTCAAAAAATTGGAAATAATTGAATTGGGTGCATGGCCCCCAAATTTACCTATTACAAAGCAGTAGGTATTCTGAGTACCTCCATAAGATGCATCTATACAGAACTGTATTATTGAGATAATGCTCCTTGTGAAAAGTATCTTTACTTCCATACAGATGAGAGCATGCAAAAATGTTCTATTTTCATCTGTATGGAATCTTGCAGGAGGAACCACAGACCTTGCAAATTTGTTGCAGAAATTGCAGCTCAATCCATTCCATAGAACTGAATTGGTTAGCTTCTGCCACATGTGTATTGACTTGTACAGGCCCCATTCAGATAAATAAGACTGTTAGGATGTGTGCCCACGTAGCGTTTTTCAAGCGTTTATGCTGCGGAATTTCCGCAGCGGAAACGCTTGTGAAACGCTAGGTAATCCGCACCCCATGGTCCCCAAGGGGATTCCGCATGTTCTATGCACAGGCTGCGGATTTTTCTGCAGCGGTTATGCTGCGTACAAAAATCCGCAGCATGTCATTTAATTTTGCGGAAGCGCAGCGGAACTCCCGCCATTGACTTGCATTGAGACGC
Organism: Phyllobates terribilis; assembly: GCF_046119375.1. Taxonomy (NCBI): domain Eukaryota; kingdom Metazoa; phylum Chordata; class Amphibia; order Anura; family Dendrobatidae; genus Phyllobates; species Phyllobates terribilis. The sequence continues at coordinate 202,610,335 of NW_027362771.1, read as the reverse complement.
ATAGAAACCGCGACTGTACATTTTTACAAGCGGCTTCTATGCGTCTCTATGTGCGGATGGTACCCAGTTCTGGAGGAGAGGAGACTCTCATCCAGACCTGGGTACCATTGTACCTGTAAAAAAAGAATAAAATAACAAATAAAGTTTATATTCACCTGTCCGGCGGCTTGTCTCTGAATGCTGGCATCGCTTGAGGACCTGCGGTGACGTCACAGTCATGTGACCGCAGGCCCTTCACCATTCTGTCTCGCGAGATGCCGGCATCCAGGAACCAGACAGGAAGCAGCGCTGCAGCCACGCCGGGACATCGGGGGTGAGTATAGCTTTATTTGTTTTCATTTTTACGGTTCACACTGTATAAATCCATGCCGTTTGCATGGATTTATACAGTGTGACCTAGTTGTCAAGCACTTTCCAAGTGATGCTATCGCCTGGAAAGCGCTTGTCAATCTGCATGCAGAAACGCATGTGAATCCGCATGTGGATCCGCATGTATTCTGCAGGAAAAACGCATGCACAATCTGCATGCATTTTTTTCTGCCAGGGAGATGCAGAAATGCTGCAGAAATTTTCTGCTTCATTTCTGCATCGTGGGCACATAGCCTTACACAAATGTCTGCAACACAACTACCAGGAATAGAGGTACAGAGAGATACATAAAATGCATGTACACTAATGCCAGAAGCCTCACCAACAAAACAGAGAAATTAGAATTAATTTTGTTGGAAAATAATTATGACATGGTAGGGATATCTGAGACGTGGCTGGACGAGAGCCATGACTGGGCAGTTAATTTACAGGGCTATAGTCTGTTCAGAAATGACCGTACAAACAAGCGAGGGGGGGGAGGGGTGTTTATATGTAAAATCATCCTTAAAACCCGTCTTGCGGGAGGATGTATGTATGTGAATCTAATGAAAATGTAGAGTCCCTGTGGGTGAAGATAAGGGGAGGGGGAAAAAATAATAAATTACTGATAGGGGTTTGTTATAAGTCTCCAATAATAATGGAAGTAGCGGAGAATATCCTCGTAAAGCAAATAGATGAAGCAGCGACTCAAGGAGAAGTCATTATTATGGGAGACTTCAACTACCCTGAAATACATTGGGGGACAGAAACATGTAGCTCAAGCAAAGATAATAGCTTTTTGACAACTATGAGAGACAATTACCTTTCACAACTGGTTCAGGACCCAACAAGAAGGGGGGCACTGCTAGACCTAATATTAACCAATAGGCCAGACCACATATAAAATATACGAGTTGGGGTCACTTGGGTAATAGTGATCACAAAATAACACCTTTTCATGTAACCTTTATTAAGATGTGTAGTAGAGGGGTTACAAGGACACTAAACTTCAGGAAGGCAAATTTCCAACGGTTGAGAGATGATCTTAGTACAATAAACTGGGACGATACCCTGAGACATAAAGCTACACAAAGCAAATGGGAGACATTTATTAACATCCTGAATAGGACCTGTGCACAATATATACCCTATGGGAATAAACATGCTAGAAATAGGAGGAACCCACTATGGCTAAATAGAGCTGTAAGGGGCGCAATAAGTGACAAAAAGAAAGCATTTAGAGAACTAAAGCAAGTAGGTAGTGATGAGGCATTAAATAAATATAGAAAATTAAATAAATTATGTAAAAAACAAATCAAGGCAGCAAAGATTGAGGCAGAGAGAATCATTGCCAGAGAAAGTAAAAACAACCCCAAAATATTCTTTAACTACATAAATAGTAAAAAACTAAAAAATGATAGTGTTGGCCCCCTTAAAAATAGTCTGGGTGAAATGGTGGATGAGGATGAGGAAAAAGCCAATATGCTAAATGATTTTTTTTCAACCGTATTTACACAAGAAAATCGCATGACAGAAAACATGATTAGTGATAACAAAAATTCTCCATTAAATGTCACTTGCTTAACCCAGCAGGAAGTACGGCGGCGTCTAAAAATCACTAAAGTTGACAAATCCCCGGGCCCGGATGGGATATACCCGCGAGTACTGCAGGAATTAAGTAACGTCATAGATAGACCATTATTTTTAATCTTTAAAGATTCCATAATAACAGGGTCTGTACCACACGATTGGCGTATAGCAAATGTGGTGCCAATATTCAAAAAGGGGACAAAAACTGAACTTGGAAATTATAGGCCAGTAAGCTTAACCTCTACTGTGGGTAAAATCTTGGAGGGTTTCCTAAGAGATGCTATAATAGAGTATCTGAAGAAGAATAACCTCATGACCCAATATCAACATGGGTTTACGAGGGACCATTCCTGTCAAACTCATCTGATCAGTTTTTATGAGGAGGCAAGTTCTGGACTGGACCAAGGAAATGCAGTGTATGTTGTGTATATGGACTTTCCAAAAGCTTATGATACGGTTCCACACAAAAGGTTGATACATAAAATAAGAACAGTGGGGATAGGGGAAAATATATATACAGTGCTGGCCAAAAGTATTGGCACCCCTGCAATTCTGTCAGATAATACTCCGTTTCTTCCTGAAAATGATTGCAATCACAAATTCTTTGGTATTATTCTCTTCATTTAATTTGCTTGCAAGGAAAAAACACAAAAGAGAATGAAGCAAAAATCAAATCATTGATCATTTCACACAAAACTCCAAAAAAGGGCTGGACAAAAGTATTGGCACCCTCAGCCTAATACTTGGTTGCACAACCTTTAGCCAAAATAACTGCGAACAACCGCTTCCGGTAACCATCAATGAGTTTCTTACAATGCTCTGCTGGAATTGTAGACCATTCTTCTTTGGCAAACTGCTCCAGGTCCCTGATATTTGAAGGGTGCCTTCTCCAAACTGCCATTTTGAGATCTCTCCACAGGTGTTCTATGGGATTCAGGTCTGGACTCATTGCTGGCCACCTTAGAAGTCTCCAGTGCTTTCTCGCAAACCATTTTATAGTGCTTTTGGAAGTGTGTTTTGGGTCATTGTCCTGCTGGAAGACCCATGACCTCTGAGGGAGACCCAGCTTTCTCACACTGGGCCCTACATTATGCTGCAAAATTTGTTGGTAGTCTTCAGACTTCATAATGCCATGCACACGGTCAAGCAGTCCAGCGCCAGAGGCAGCAAAGCAACCCCAAAACATCAGGGAACCTCCGCCATGTTTGACTGTAGGGACTGTGTTCTTTTCTTTGAATGCCTCTTTTTTTTTCCTGTGCACTCTATGTTGATGCTTTTTCCCAAAAAGCTCTAATTTTGTCTCATCTGACCAGAGAACATTCTTCCAAAACATTTTAGGCTTTCTCAGGTAAGTTTTGGCAAACTCTAGCCTGGCTTTTTTATGTCTCGGGGTAAGAAGTGGGGTCTTCCTGGGTATCCTACCATACAGTCTCTTTTCATTCAGACGCCGGCGGATAGTACGGGTTGACACTGTTGTACCCTCGGACTGCAGGGCAGCTTGAACTTGTTTGGATGTTAGTCGAGGTTCTTTATCCACCAGCTGCACAATCTTGCGTTGAAATCTCTCGTCAATTTTTCTTTTCCGTCCACATCTAGGGAGGTTAGCCACAGTGCCATGGGCTTTAAACTTCTTGATGACACTGCGCACGGAAGACACAGGAACATTCAGGTCTTTGGAGATGGACTTGTAGCCTTGAGATTGCTCATGCTTTCTCACAATTTGGTTTCATAAGTCCTCAGACAGTTCTTTGGTCTTCTTTCTATTCTCCATGCTCAATGTGGTACACACAAGACAGAGGTTGAGTCAACTTTAATCCATGTTAACTGGCTGCAAGTGTGATTTAGTTATTGCCAACACCTGTTAGGTGCCACAGGAAAGTTACAGGTGCTGTTAATTACATGAATTAGAGATGCATCACATGATTTTTCAAAGGGTGCCAATACTTTTGTCCACCCCCTTTTTTAGGTTTGGTGTGGAATTATATCCAATTTGGCTTTAGGACAATTCTTTCTGTGTTTTTTTCATTGAAGACAAATTAAATGAAGAGAATAATACCAAAGAATTTGTGATTGCAATCATTTTCAGGAAGAAACTGAGTATTATCTGAGAGAATTGCAGGGGTGCCAATACTTCTGGCCAGCACTGTATGTGGGTTAAGAATTGGATCAGTGATAGGAAACAAAGGGTGGTTATGAATGGAAAACACTCAGACTGGGTCTCAGTTAACAGTGGAGTACCACAGGGGTCAGTATTGGGCCCCCTTCTTTTAAACATATTTATTAATGACCTTGTAGGGGGCATACAGAGTAATATTTCAATATTTGCAGATGACACTAAACTCTGCAGGGTAATCAATACAGAGGAGGACAATTTTATATTACAGGAGGATCTATGTAAACTAGAAGCTTGGGCTGATAAATGGCAAATGAGCTTTAATGGGAATAAATGTAAGGTAATGCACTTGGGCAGAGGAAATAAAATGTATAATTATATGCTTAATTGTAAAACACTGGGCAAAACTGTAACTGAAAAAGACCTGGGTGCATTGGTGGACGACAAGCTCACGTTTAGTTGCCAGTGTCAGGCAGCTGCTGCAAAGGCAAATAAAATAATGGGATGCATTAAAAGAAGCATAGATGCTCATGAGGAGAACATAATTTTACCTCTATACAAGTCATTAGTGCGACCACACTTAGAATACTGTGTACAGTTTTGGTCTCCGGTGTATAAGAAAGACATAGCTGAACTAGAGAGGGTGCAGAGAAGAGCGACAAAGGTTATTAGAGGACTGGGGGGTCTGCAATACCAAGACAGGTTATTACACTTGGGATTATTTACTGTGGAAAAGAGAAGGCTTAGGGGTGATCTTATTACTATGTACAAGTACTAGCTATTGAACCCGTTCTACGCCCGGGTGGAGAGCATTTTTATTGGTATATGGTCTCCCATGCTGGTATGTGCTGCCCCCCTCCTTGTATTTGTGCTGCCCCCATCCTGTCCCCACCATCCAATCCTGGTATGCGTGGTACCCCTCACCCCCAATCATGGTATGCATGGCACCCCTCACCCCCAATCCTGGTATGCGTGGCACCCCTCACCCCAAATCCTGGTATGCGTGCCACCCCTCACCCCCAATCCTGGTATGCGTGGCACCCCTCATCCCTATCCTGGTATGCGTGGCACCCCTCACCCTCCTATCCTGGTATGCGTGGCACCCCTCACCCCCAATCCTGGTATGCGTGGCACCCCTCATCCCTATCCTGGTGTGTATGGTATCCCTCATCCTGGTATGCATGGCACCCTATCCCTCATTCCTAATCCCGGTATGCGTGGCACCCCTCACCCCCAATCCCGGTATGCGATGCACCCCTCATCCTTATCCTGGTGTGTATGGTATCCCTCATCCTGGTATGCATGGTACCCCATCCCTCATCCCTATCCTAGTGAGTATGGTATCCCTCATCCTGGTATGCATGGCACCCCATCCCTCATTCCCAATCCCGGTATGCGTGGCATCCCTCATCCCCAATCCCGGTATGCCTGGCACTCCTCATCCCCAATTCCGGTACGCGTGGCACCCCTCATCCCCAATCCCGGCGTGCGTGGCACCCCTCATCCCCAATCCCGGCGTGCGTGGCACCCCTCATCCCCAATCCCGGTATGCGTGGCACCCCTCATCCCCAATCCCGGTATGCGTGGCACCCCTCATCCCCAATCCTGGTATGCGTGGCACCCCTCATCCCCAATCCCGGTATGCGTGGCACCCCTCATCCCCAATCCCGGTATGCGTGGCACCCCTCATCCCCAATCCTGGTATGCGTGGCACCCCTCATCCCCAATCCTGGTATGCGTGGCACCCCTCACCCCCCAATCCTGGTATGCGTGGCACCCCTCACCCCCCAATCCTGGTATGCGTGGCACCCCTCACCCCCCAATTCTGGTATGCGTGGTACCCCTCACCCCCAATCCTGGTATGCGTGGTACCCCTCACCCCCCAATCCTGGTATGTGTGGCACCCCTCACCCCCCAATCCTGGTATGTGTGGCACCCCTCACTGCCCAATCCCGGTATGCATGGTACCCCTCACCCCCAATCCTGGTATGTGTGATACCCCTCACCCCCCCAATCATGGTATGCATGGTATCCCTCACCCCCCAATCCTGGTATGCGTGGTACCCCTCACCCCCAATCCTGGTATGTGTGGTACCCCTCACCCCCAATCCTGGTATGTGTGGTACCCCTCGCCCCCCAATCCTGGTATGCGTGGTACCCATCACCCCCCAATCCTGGTATGTGTGGTACCCCTCACCCCACAATCCTGTTATGTGTGGCCCCCTCATCCCTTTCACACTGTACACACATACAAAAAAAATAAACAGTTATGCTCACCTTTCTTCTCTGTACTCCAGCGCTGCTGCGTCCTCTTCTGCCGGAGGCCGGGGGAGGAGTGCGGCGCCGGAGCACCGCTCTGTCCGGCGCCATTTTGCTGAAGACACACTGTAAATGTGTCTTCATTAAAATGGCGCCGGATAGCGCAATGCGCACGCGCCGGTCCGACGCCTTCACTCCGCCCCTGGTCTCCAGCGAAGAGAGGCGCCGAGGCAACGCTCCTCCCGGTCAGGTAAGTATGTAAGTATGGCGCGGGAGATCGCGGTATGTGTTCAGTGTCTACGCATACCGCGATCTCCGGCGCCATACACCTCCTCTTACCTGTAACGGCTGCATGCATGCTTCTCTCTGGAGCGCAGTCTATCGAGGCTTCAGACAGAGACACGCATCCTGCCTTATATTATAGATATGAGGGGACAGTACAAAGACCTTTCTACTGATCTTTTTACTCTGAGGCCAGAGACGGGGACAAGGGGACATCTTCTACGTCTGGAGGAAAGAAGATTTAATCATAATCACAGACGCGGATTCTTTACTGTAAGAGCAGTGAGACTATGGAACTCTCTGCCGCATGATGTTGTAATGAGTGATTCACTACTAAAATGTAAGAAGGGCATGGATGCCTTTCTTGAAAAGTATATTATTACAGGTTATATATACTAGTTTCCTTGATAGGGCGTTGATCCAGGGAACTAGTCTGATTGTAGTATGGAGTCGGGAAGGAATTTTTTTCCCCAATGTGGAGCTTAGTGTTTGCCACATGTTTTTTTTTGCCTTCCTCTGGATCAACATGTTAGGCTATGAGTTGAACTAGATGGACTTAGTCTTCCTTCAACCTTAAAAACTATGTTACTATGTTACCATGTGTGAATAAGTTCCACTCAACTAGTTCAGAGCTATATAACAGCCATGTGTATGAGCTCTAGATACTGCTTTGAAAATCTGCTACTGATTATAAGACTTTAGCCAAAAGATTCGCAAAGCTCTAGTCGTGCGGCCACATTGGTACTCTGTGGCTGCAAGATGAGAGCCTAGCTAACCTCCTCATACCTGCCAGCATCCCCAATGCTTCTTCTGATTAGTAGGCCCAACATGATCTCATCATTGTGCATGCCGCACATTAAACATTGCGCCGGGGCTACTAATGAAAAGCAACACCGGGGATGCTGGTAGGTAAGAGATGGTAGACGATGGACTACCAATATGGAACAGGGTCTTATAAATCTATTTGATCAACTCTCCTGTCTTTCTGATTCTTTTCTGACAAAAGGTCTGTGAGTGGTGTTCCACCATGTTTGGTGAATAGTGCTCTAAAGTTGGCAAGTACGTTAAGAAAAATGTATTTAACTTAAATGACCACTCACAAAAATAATAAAAATGTAATGAAATGATACATAGATTGTGAGCACTGAAAACAAAGTAATGATCGTGGAGGCAGATATGTATCTTAACTTCCTGTAAATTATCCTTAGAACAAAACAATCACCTTCCTTTTAGCCCGAAAAATGCAATATAGATTTAGCAACAATGTTAGAGCTGAAGCCAAGTCAAAATCAAAGCTCATTATTAAGTGGGCATATGAGTACTTACAGATAAGTACATATCTTACATTCACTGGTTTTCAAGTCCTAACAAAATGCATTATGAAACCCTGCACAAGGATATAAGATCAGTGAGGTCACTATCTTGGACTTAGGCTTCACACATATGGCATCTACACACATTTACTGGTGCACTATTTTATTCATACCCAAAAAGAATCATTAGTCAACTGAAACAAAAGTAACTTTAACATTAAAGGGGTCTGTCTGTTATGAAATCTGAGAGCAGAGTAATATAACACAAGAGAGCCTAATTCCAGTGATGTGTCACTTACTGCACTGTTTGGTGTAGTTTTGATAGAATCCCTTTTTTCTCTGATGTAGATGTAGCAGTGGTCCAAATGCTGAGCTGTATATAAACTTGCCCACAACCCTGAATAACAGCTTTTTGTGTACAGTGTACATCGCCAGCAATCTGACAATCACTAGTGGGGGGCGGGGTTATATAGATTATCATGACTGCTGTGCACGTGAGATCTAGTCAGGCAGTGATAATCTCCTTTTGATAAAATACTGATTGTATTGAAACTACAACTCACAGAATAGTAAGTGACACATCTCTGAAATCAGGTTTACTTGCCGCGTATTATGCTGTTCTTAGAATAAATAGTAAAAACCTGCTGACAGATTCCCATTAAAAGTGTGGTCTCCTTTCAGAAAACTTTATGCCATATCCTGAGTAAATTATAAAAAAAACAAAAACAACAAACTGAGTATTACTAATCCTTCCTAGGTCCAGAGTTGAAACACTGCTGATGCTCTGGTCTCTACTATTTGGCTGCAGTGGTAATGTCACATTGACAGTGCTGCAGTCAATCACTGAGTGCTGTGGCTCTTCAAGTATAGATGGCACAAGCAGTAAACTAAGAGATTGGCTGCAGTGCTGTTAATGTGATGTCATCTTTGTAACCCAACAAAGACCAGGGCAGTGGTGGAGTGTCGGCAATGGACACAGGGAAGGTAAGTAATACTCAGTTTGTTTTCTTTTTAAACTCAGCCTTAGGCATAAAGTTTTCAGAAAAAAAGACAACTTCACTTTTGCAGAAGAGCATCATTACATCGAAAGTAAGACGGTTCTTATACATACAAATGTAGGTCTTGTTAAAGCTATCAGAGCTGTTTATTGAAACAAGCCATGAACCTGTGTTATCCGGACATGTTTTCATGCATGTAAACAAGAAAAAAATAAAAGACAGCAAGCAAAAATCTAAAATGATGAAGAATTAAAACACAAAGTACAACTTAATGTATCACACACTTTTACCATAAATTTAAATTAGCTTTATTTCCATGTACATCAAACAAAAATCCCCAATTAAGGCATTTATCCTACTTTCAAAAAGCACAGAAAAGTGCCTGTCGGTGTTTGAGGGATCACTGGATGATGCAATCATAGTTATGTTTCATTCTGATTATCTTGTCAAACATTGTGCAGAACACTTGTTTTAGGCTATAGAGCTGCTGTGGACTACAGTTCCCATAATTCTTCTCCATCCTTACAGTCTGCAGTAAATCTGCTCTGTTGTTGAGACCCTGTTCTGCTCCCGACACTGCCCAGCATGTTAAACACCCCCCTGACAGACAAAGAAGCGGGAGAAATGGAGATTGCAGGAGGGCAGGGAAGATGAGGACACACAGCCTTGTCCTTTTCTCTAATTTCAGATTGTTAATTCATATAACAGTACAATAAATATGAATCATGGTGTCAATGAAGCAAGGAGACTCTTTGATCAGTCACTGTAGTGTTTACGGCAGTATACATGCCCGCTGGTCCTTTGAAAGGAAACCATGCCTGTCCTGTGATAATATCTGTTAGGAAGCGCAAAACTTGAAACAATTCTCCTCTCTGTAGGGTTCACCCCAGCTTTTGGTGAATAAATAAAAGCGTGTTATATAGCTTAGTATTCTACACTTGTTATAGTTAAGTGATTATCCTGACGTATATTGCATAGGTTTTGTTTTACATTTGCAATGCATTACATATTTGCAATTACAACAGCCAGAAAAAAAAGAAACAGCTTTGTTGGCAAACGCTTTCTTGTATGTATTCTCAAAACTATCAAGACAAATAATGACACCTCTCAAATCCAATGAACAAGCAATGCAGCGTTATGCTCCCCAGAGGAGTTCAGCTATCAAAATCATAAAAGCAAGAGCAGCATTCAGGCATTAAAGAAAGCAAGCACACTGGGAAGCTGAAAACAGCAATCCATGCCTTGGCCTCATTTCTAAATCCAACTAGAAAACACAACACATCTATCAAGTAGAATGTAATCTCTAAGACGGTTGATAAGATGAACAAATGAGAAGAATATTTTGTAATATTGAATGCTAAATGGGAATGATATCAGCATATAATTCCTCTCCAGAATGATACTATTGCACAAAGTTCTGAAGAGTAAAAGAAAACACATGTAGCTCTGTCTATTCCAGAGCTACGGGTTGGTTCCCACATTAAATGTCTAGGAGGAGATTACAACTCATAGACCCCAATTCATAAAGAGCAGCATTTTGTAAAGCAGTCTTGATAAAGGGAGTGCTGGATTAACATTTGTTATTTAGAGGCATGTGCCTCGTAATGAGTTAATTTCATCTTTCTGCTGCCATATGAGTATATTTTGTGGGGTAAATTATAATGCGTTTGCAGGCCATATCCCCATAATGCACCACCCACTTCAAACAGTTGGTGAAGCAGGCGGAGGCTGGCGTAAATATGTTAAAAGTTGCAAAATTTTAATGTTGCACTAAAATGTTGCTGCACAAAATGAATTCCACAAAAACGGTGCGAAATTCTCAACAGTTTTATGCCAGAATTCTAGCGTAAACTGTTTGATTAATCGACAACAGACAGTGTATCTTACTGAATTGCACATTAACATGTAATCACGGTGAAAACATTAAGCTAACCTACACCCTGCTGAAGACTAACAATCTATGACACTGCTATTAAATGACTATCCTTTCAGCTGATATAAAGCACATACAACCTGCTGTACTGTCTAAATAAGAAATGTAAGAAGAATGTGTATCTCTAATATGCCCCCTGAAAAAGACTTTATAAAAAATAATGGCTACATCATTTCACACCTTTTCACATCCTGACGCAACTGTACATCACAGTTAGAGTACATGTGTATGAAGCAGGTTAAAGAGCTACCCAGTCAGCACCTGCCTGTAACTGCAGCAACAAACAGCCATCATTTGCCTGAAACAGCAGTGACACATAGGCAGCATTTGCTTATAACAACGTGACATACAGCCAGCATTTGCTTATAAGGCTATGTGCCCACGATGCAGAAATGCTCCAGATTTTTCCTGAGTGTTTCTGCATCTCCCTGGCAGAAAAAACGCATGCGGATTGTACATGCGTTTTCCTGCCAGGTAGAAGCGTATGTCCCGCGTTTTTCACATGCTATTTCGCATGCGGGTTGTCAAGCGCTTTTCAAAGCGATTTTAGCATCACTAAGAGAGTGCTTGACAACTTGGCCACACTATATAAATCCAAGCAACCGGCATGGATTTATATAGTGTGACCAAGTTATAGTTAAAAAGAATGGTAAAAAATAAACATTATACTCACCTACTGATGGCCCCCGGTCTCTTTTTCCGGTGCGTCGGACGGCTCGTGGTGGTCTAAAAGGACCTTTGATGACGTCATTTAGTCATGTGATAGGTCATGCGAAAGCCGACGTCAACAAAGCCAGCATCTGCCTGTAACAGTGACATACAGCCAGCATCTGCCTGTAACAGCAGTGACACAAAGACAGCATCTGCCTGAAACAGCAGTGACACAAGCCAGCATCTGCCTGAAACAGCAGTGACACAAAGCCAGCATCTGCCTGTAACAGCAGTGACACAAAGACAGCATCTGCCTGTCACATCAGTGACATACAGCCAGCATCTGCCTGAAACAGCAGTGACATACAGCCAGAATCTGCCTGAAACAGCAGTAACACAAAGCCAGAATCTGCCTGAAACAGCAGTAATACAAAGCCAGCATCTGCCTGTAACAGCAGTGACATACAGCCAGAATCTGCCTGAAACAGCAGTAACACAAAGCCAGAATCTGCCTGAAACAGCAGTAACACAAAGCCAGCATCTGCTGTAACAGCAGTAACACAAAGCCAGCATCTGCCTGAAACAGCAGTGACACAAAGCCAGCATCTGCCTGTAACAGCAGTGACACAAAGCCAGCAACTGCCTGAAACAGCAGTGACACAAAGCCAGCATCTGCCTGTAACATCAGTGACATACAGCCAGAATCTGCCTGTAACAGCAGTGACATACAGCCAGCATCTGCCTGTAATAGCAGTGACATACAGCCAGAATCTGCCTGTAATAGCAGTGACATACAGCCAGCATCTGCCTGTAACATAAAGCCAGAATCTGCCTGTAATAGCAGTGACATACAGCCAGCATCTGCCTGTAACAGCAGTGACACATAGTCAGCATCTGCCTGTAACATTAGCGACAAACAGCCAGTGTGGCACCCCAGGGGTCTGGTTTCCACAGTAACAGCAATGTTATGTCTGAGAGCAGGTGGGAGGTCTCTTGGTCAGGGATCCTATGCATGCCACACCTCCTGCCCAGTCCTGGGAGGGGAAGAACTTCCCCTATATAAACCTGGGGCTGAGGCAGGGTTAGAGAAGAAGAATAGAGAGAAGAAGAGAAGCAGTAATAGGAAAGAAAGACCAGGAGCTCTGTGGGAATCGTGCTAAGAAGAGGTCAGGGGCTGGTAGCTGTAGAGCTCGCCCTGATCGAAGCTTTCTCACCGGACCCGGAGTCCGAGGCTGTGGGGACTAACTTTTACCCAGCAGCAGAATCCGTCAGGCAGAGGGGAATTCCGGTCCTCTGGCCAAGAAACCCGAAGGCACGGTCACACGCGTGGGACCAGCACCGCCGTCGTGGAGCGGAAGCAAATAGAAGGCCCCGAGTCACAGGCCATACGGGTGAGCACCACACGGTACACTCAGGGACGTGGGCTACTTTTACCCGCCTCTAGCAAGGTAGCCAGAAGAGTACAGTTAGTGGGAAAGGCCTACAGCTCCGCCTGGCCAGGGGAAATCCCATCTGCTCAAGGACTGACCAGGCCCCATTCGCTAGCCAGTACTCCGGGAGGGTCTGTCTTTGTCACCAGTAAAGACCCTGAACTACACCGTACCGTCTCCGAGTGGTTCCTGCTACCCCCATCATCCACGTCGGCTGCCCTGAGGCCATACCCCTCCCGTTGGGGGTTATACCATCTCCGCTGCACAACTGTGTCACCGGCCTCAGCGGTCTGCCCTGCAGCGGCGGCTCCATAGCTGCATTCAACGGGTGGCGTAGTCGTCCAATATCTACTGCTACGTACACCGCCACTCAGTCTGACTCCCTGGGCACGGACCGGGTCACCGCCACAAGGACTACCACCCCTAATAGATCCGGCTCCGGGTAACCCCTGCGTGCGCGACGCTACACCAGAAAGCAGGCCCAGGGGCGCGTCACCAGCATCTGCCTGAAACAGCAGTGACACATAGCCAACATCTCCCTGAAACAGCAGAAACATACAGCCAGCAGCTGCCTGAAATAGCAGTGACACACAGTCAGCATCTGCCTGTAACAGAAGCGACGTACAGCCAACATCTGCTTGAAACAGCAGTGACATACAGCCAGCATCTGCCTGAAACACCAGCGACACGTAGCCAACATCAGCCTGAAACAGCAGAGACACATAGTCAGCATCAGCCTGAAACAGCAGAGACACATGGCCAGCTTCTGCCAGAAAGAGCAGAGACACATGGCCAGCTTCTGCCAGAAAGAGCAGAGACACATGGCCAGCTTCTGACAGAAAGAGCAGATACACATGGCCAGTTTCTGCCAGAAAGAGCAGAGACATATGGCCAGCTTCTGCCAGAAAGAGCAGAGACACATGGCCAGCTTCTGCCAGAAAGAGCAGAGACACATGGCCAGCTTCTGCCAGAAAGTGCAGAGACACATGGCCAGCTTCTGCCAGAAAGAGCAGAGACACATGGCCAGCTTCTGCCAGAAAGAGCAGAGACACATGGCCAGCTTCTGCCAGAAAGAGCAGAGACACATGGCCAGCTTCTGCCAGAAAGAGCAGATACACATGGCCAGCTTCTGCCAGAAAGAGCAGAGACACATGGTCAGCTTCTGACAGAAAGAGCAGATACACATGTCCAGCTTCTGCCAGAAAGAGCAGAGACACATGGCCAGCTTCTGCAACAAAGAGCAGAGACACATGGCCAGCTTCTGCAACAAAGAGCAGAGACACATGGCCAGCTTCTGCCAGAAACACATAGCCAACATCTGCCTAAAACAGCAGAGACATACAGCTAGTATCTGCTTGAAATAGCAGAGAACACAGAGAGCTCCAATCGCTGCAGTTTAACCATTTAAATGCCGCTGTCAATCACGGAAAAAAAAGAAGATATCAATATAATTATTAGTAAAAAAAACAAACCCTTACGGGTTTATCAATTGATAAATGACAGGTCTCAGATAATGGTGAATTTTTTTTTTACAAATTTCATAAGATTTTTTTTTAAACACTAACACTACCTTACAAATTTGGTAGTGTCTTATTCAATCTGACGACAGAAATCACATTGTCAGGTCAATTTTACTGCATAATGAGCACCATAAATAGAAAAACGATACCAGAATAGTGGATTTTTCACAATGTTTCAGTACATTAAATGGTAAAATGAACAGCCTCGTCCTGCGGAAAGCAGAAGTTATGGTTCTAGAAGAGGGAGAAAATACAACGAACATGCAAAAAAAAAAAAAAAAACAGGTTAAAAAAACAAAACCTAAACTGAGTTTAAGAACACCGGAGTTGTTCGAAACCCGTTCAGTTCTTCTGCATCTGCACCTTTTCCACCTAAGTGCATGCTATTAATAGGTCATAACTAGTGTTGAGCGAACATGCTCGACACTGCTCGGTACTCGCCCGAGCATCACGCTACTCGGGATGTTCGGCGAGCACCGAGCATTTCCGGGTTACTCGGGCGGGAGCTCGGGTCTCCGCCCTGCATGTTTGGCGCTCTTTACAGAACCAATGAACATGCAGGGATTGCCAGCCAGTCTCTGTAATGCTGCAGCCATGTTGTTTGTGGGCATTACAGTGATTGGCTGGCGGCACAGCGTCACCTCGAGTATTTAAAACCGGGTGCCGCCATCTTGGACACAGTCGCTCAGGATTAGACAGTGTAGGGACAGCGCTGCTGATTTAGGGAGAGATATAAACTGCGAAATAGTTAGTGTAGGGTCTGTAAAGGCTGCCAGAACAAACAAACAGTACTTTTCAGGACTAATATCCATCCCAGATACCAGGCAGGCAGGCTGTATAGGAGACACAGTGGTTATACCAGCAAACGCTGCATTACAGTCCTGTGTGCTCCTGTTGCTGAAATTGCTGGACTTAGCACCAGGTGTCGGGGGCCAGGAAAAATCCTTTTTTTTTTCATCTAAATCCTCCTTTTTTTTTCCTCCTTCACACTGTACAAATACCCGTCTTATTAACCTTTTGGTGTGTGTCCCCCCCCCCCCTCCAAAAAAAAAGCGTGTCTCTGATTTTTCAGACACAAATATAACTGTTGAAAATAGTGTGGTGTAGGCTAGAGAAACAGAAGTGTTGTTTTGCACTTCCACGGTTCAAACCTCTGTATTATCCATTTTGGGCCATTTGTATCTAAAAAAGAAAACAGTTTGAGTGTGTCGCTCACTGTTCAGCCGCAAATATCTCTATTTAAAAAAATGTGGTATACCCCAGTAAACAATAACTGTGGTTTTGCCATCCCACAGTAAAAAAATCTCTATTATTCAGGTTTTGGTATATTTTCCGTAAAGAAAAACAGTAGTGTCTCCTGACTGTTGTGACACAAAAATATATCTGTTGAAAATAGTCTTGTGTAGGCCCGACATCCCAGTGTGGTTTCGCAGTTCCACGGGTCAAATCGCTGTACTATCCAGTTTTGAGCCTTTGGTATCTAAAAAAAAAGCAGATTGAGAGTGTCGCTCAATGTTCAGCCGCAAATATCTCTATTTAAAAAAGTGTGGTACACCCCAGTAAACAATAACTGTGGTTTTCCTCTTCCACGGTTCTAATCTACTCTTTATTACCCTTTTTCCATTGATAGTGCAAGTGCAAGCTATTTTACTTAATTTACAATGGGCAAGGCGCGTGGTAAGGGACGTGGAAGTGGACGTTCTGGTGATGGTTCGTGCAGAGGACGGGGCCGTGGCCAAGGTGAAAATGTGCCACAACCAACAGCCACATCTTCTCGCTCCCACTTCTTGACCGAATTACTAGGGAAGCACAGAACAACACCAGTATGGAGAAATGATCAGTGTGAACAGGTTATTAATTGGATAGCAGATAATACTTCCAGTTACGTGGGCACCACCACCTCCGGTCTGTCTTCCACACGATCAACTCTTAGTAGCCGTGAGTCTCGACCGCATACTCCTCCTCACCCTGATGCTCCTTCCTCCCACCATGCCAAGTGTCGCCAGACAGCAAGTGATCCCACACTTGGACACTCTGAAGAGCTGTTCACTGGTCCATTTCCATATTTGGGCCCCTCGCCTGATACGCTTGAAGTGGTGGAAGAGGAGATCCCATGTTGCGATGCCCAAATATTTGAACAGCCATGGCCACAGGAAGTCGACGTTGGCAATCTGTCACAAGAGGTGGACGATGACGAGACACAATTGCCAGGAAGTGAGGAGGAGGATCGTGGTGCGCAAGTGGAAGAGGAGGAGGTGGTGGATGATCTAGTAACTGACCCAACGTGGAAGGAGGACATGCAGAGTGAGGCCAGCAGCACACAGGGGGAGGGAGGCAGAGTACCCCAACAGGCAGGAAGAAGCAGTGTGGTGGCCGCAGACAGAAGGCAGGCAACCGTTCCCCGTAACACCAACATGAGGGACGTTGCCAGTACAAGCGGTAGGTCTTCCAGAGTCTGGAATTTTTTTAAAGACTCTGCTGATAACCCCAAAAAGGCCATATGTTCCACCTGCCATGCCAGCATCAGCAGGGGTGACAAAACTACCAGCCTGACCACCACCAGCATGATCAGGCACATGGCAGCAAAGCACCCGACTTTGTGGGGCGAAACCCACGATCCACGACCAGTGTCAGCGGGTGTCACCACTGCTTCTTCCACTGTTGTGCGTGCAATAGAACCTCCTGTTGTGTGTGCAAGGCAATCCCCTGTCCATACAGCATGTAAAGATGCCCCCTCCTCTCAGTCTTCACTTGTTATGGCAGTTTCTCAAGAAACAGCATCAACGTCCACGTTCACGTCCCACCGCAGCGTTCAATTTTCCATATCCCAGACCTTTCAACCAAAGCGGAAATTCGCAGCTAACGCCCCACAGGCCACAGTCCTAAATTCGCACATTTCACGACTGCTTGCATTGGAAATGCTGCCTTTTAGGCTGGTGGAGACGGAATCCTTCCGCAATCTTATGGCGGTGGCCGTCCCTCGGTACTCGGTCCCCAGCCGACACTATTTTGCCCGGTGTGCCATCCCCGCACTACACAAGCACGTGTCCCAAAGCATCTGCCGTGCCCTCAACAACGCAGTTACTGGGAGAGTCCACCTGACAACGGACACGTGGACAAGTGCTTGTGGCCAGGGACGGTACATTTCTCTGACGGCACACTGGGTAAACATAATGGAAGCCGGGACCCAGTCGGACCTTGGGACGGAACACATCCTCCCCACACCGAGGATTGCGGGCCCTATGTCAGTCAGAGTTGCCCCCACAGTGTACAGCTCCTGCGCATCCTCCTCCTCCTCCTCCTCATGTTCAGCCTCCATCTCAGATATCACCACATCAGTTACAAGTTGGAAGCATTGCAGTACTGTCTCCGCCAAGGGGCAACAGGCTGTGCTGAAACTCATAAGCTTAGGTGATAAACCTCACACTGCTTGTGAGTTGTGGACAGCTGTGAAAGAGCAGGCAGATCTGTGGCTGAGACCGCGCAACCTACATCCCGGCATGGTCGTGTGTGACAATGGCTGTAACCTGGTGGCGGCTCTGAGGCGAGGTGAGATCACACACGTACCATGCCTGGCTCATGTGCTTAACCTCGTGGTTCAGCGGTTTCTTAAATCGTACCCCGAGTTGCCAGATCTGCTCGTGAAAGTACGCCGCCTGTCAGCTCATTTTCGCAAGTCGGCTACAGCTTCCGCCGCCCTTGCTGTGTTGCAGCAGCGTTTGCAGCTTCCGGCACACCGACTGGTGTGTGATGTCTCCACACGTTGGAACTCTACCCTCCACATGTTGCAAAGGATTTGTGAGCAGAAGAGAACAGTTGTGGAGTACCAGCTGCAACAAGGCCATCGATATTCAGGTCAGACTCCACACATAAGACCTCAGGAGTGGACCTGGATGTCTGACATATGTACCATCCTGACAAACTTTGAGGAGGCCACCAAGATGGTGAGTGGCGATGACGCCATCATTAGTGTCAGCATCCCACTTGTCTGTCTTTTGCAACGCTCTCTGCAGAGAATTAAAGAGGAGGCATTGCAGCCAGAGTATGATGAGATGGATCAAGAAGCCGTAGCGGGCGATTACACACAGCCCAGCCTCATCTCAACCAAACGTGCATTGGGGGACAATGAGGGAGAGGAGGAGGAGGAGGAAGAACAGGAGCTGCTATCATGCGTTGTAGACGGTAGTACCTGTACAAGTGTCATACCGTCGGTTCAGCGTGGGAGGCCTGAGGACAGGGGGGAGGAGGAAGAGGAGGAGGAGAAGGAGGAGAGCATGGTCAGTCGTCATCTTGGTGAGGACACGGAAATCTTGCCCGTTACCAGTCTGGCACGCATGGCTGACTTTATGTTACTCTGCCTTAACCGTGACCCTCGCGTTGTCAAAATGTTGGGTGACAGTCATTACTGGTTGGTGACACTTGTAGACCCCCGCTACAAGGAGAACTTTCACTCAATTATTCCTGAGGTGGAGAGGTCTACAAAAATGGGGCAGTACCAGAAGGCCCTTGCTGCAGAACTCTTAAAAAAAATTCCCATCTGAACACGCTAGCGGCAGAGGTCACAGTCCGTTGCCCAACCAAGGCGTACAGGCGAGAGAGATGCAACTCCAATCCAGCAGAGGCAGGGGAACACTGTCAACGTTCTGGGACAGTTTTCTGACATCCGCCCAGCTTACAGGCCCTGAGGCGCGGGGTACTCTCACAAGGAGTGGAAAGTTTCAAAAGATGGTGAGGGAGTACCTTGCCGACCGTACCAGCGTCCTCCGTGATTCCTCTGTGCCTTTTAATTATTGGGTATCCAAGCTGGACACTTGGAATGAACTCGCTCTGTACGCCTTGGAGGTCCTGGCCTGCCCTGACGCTATCGTGTTATCGGAGCGTGTTTTTAGTGCCGCTGGGGGAATTATAACTGATAAGCGCACTCGCCTGTCAACTGACAATGCTGACAAGCTGACCTTTATCAAAATGAACAAGGGCTGGATTGGGCCAGACTTCTCATCACCACCAAATGACAGCAGAGTAACATAAAGTCAAATCCACTGTGTTATTTCGGGAGGTGTATTCACATGCACCGCTTCACACCCACACATGGGTATACGATTCCTCGTTTCGGCTGTTTTATCTTCTTCTCCTTATCCTCAGCCTCCACCACCACTATACCACCAGGGTGCCAGCATTGCAAGTTCCTCCGTCCTTATTTTTGGCAGCTTTTGCTTGCAAGGCATAAGCAAATACTATGGGACACCCACTCCCCAATAATGGGACTTATGTTTGTAATATGCTGTACTGCATGGCTCTTGTAAGGGGCATTGCAAGTTGCTCCATCCTAATTTTTGGCAGCTTTTGCTTGCAAGGCATAAGCAAATACTATGGGAGACCCACTCCCCAATAATGGGACTTATGTTTGTAATATGCTGTACTGCATGGCTCTTGTAAGGGGCATTGCAAGTTGCTCCGTCCTAATTTTTGGCAGCTTTTGCTTGCAAGGCATAAGCAAATACTATGGGACACCCACTCCCCAATAATGGGACTTATGTTTGTAATATGCTGTACTGCATGGCTCTTGTAAGGGGCATTGCAAGTTGCTCCATCCCAATTTTTGGCAGCTTTTGCTGGGAAAGCATAAGCAAATACTATGGGACACCCACTCCCCAATAATGGGACTTATGTTTGTAATATGCTGTACTGCATGGCTCTTGTAAGGGGCATTGCAAGTTGCTCCGTCCTAATTTTTGGCAGCTTTTGCTTGCAAGGCATAAGCAAATACTATGGGAGACCCATTCCCCAATAATGGAACTTATGTTTGTAATATGCTGTACTGCATGGCTCTTGTAAGGGGCATTGCAAGTTGCTCCGTCCTAATTTTTGGCAGCTTTTGCTTGGAAAGCATAAGCAAATACCATGGGACACCCACTCCCCAATAATGGGACTTATGTTTGCAATATGCTGTACTGCATGGCTCTTGTAAGGGGCATTGCAAGTTGCTCCGTCCTAATTCTTGGCAGCTTTTGCTGGGAAAGCATAAGCAAATACTATGGGACACCCACTCCTCAATAATGGGACTTATGTTTGTAATATGCTGTACTGCATGGCTCTTGTAAGGGGCATTGCAAGTTGCTCCGTCCTAATTTTTGGCAGCTTTTGCTTGCAAGGCATAAGCAAATACTATGGGAGACCCACTCCCCAATAATGGGACTAATATGTTGTACTGCTTGTGACGCGCCCCCTGGGCCGTGTGTACACGTGTGTGGGATACCCGGTGCCAGGTCTCTGGGGTCTGTAGTCTCCGTGGCGGTGACCCGGTCCCGTGGCTCAGGCTGGTCAAACCAGTGGCAGTCTTTCCTAGGTTTTGAGGTTAATTGTCCGACTGCGCCACCCGTGGATTGCGGTCAGGGAGTACCACCGCTGCGAGGCAGACCACTGAGGCTGGTGTTGTGTGCGCAGCAGAGAATGGGATAACTCCCCACGAGAGGAGTATAGCCTCAGGGCAGTGAGTGTGGATGATGGGGGTGATGGTGCACGAGCGCAGCAGGAACGACTCAGAGTCTTTGCAGTGCAGTTCAGGGTCTTTACTGATGATTATAAGGTAGACCCTCCCAGGAGTACTGGCTAGCATAAGAGGCCTGGTCAGTCTGTGAGCAAGCAGGAGTTCCCCTGGCCAGGTGGAGTTGTAGGCCTCCCCGTCTGTCTGCACTCTTCCTGGCTACTTTGCTGTAAGCGGGTAGAAGTAGCCCACGTCCCTGAGTGTACCGTGTAGTGCTCACCCGTATGGCTGGTGACTTGGGGACTTCTGTTAGCCTCCGCTCCACGACGGCGGTGCTGGTCCCTTGCTTGTGACTGAGCCTCCGGGCTTCTATGGCCAGAGGACCTGAAATCCCCTGCCGGCTGGTTTCTGCTGCTGGATATATAAGTCCTCACAGCCTCGGACTCCTGTGTCCAGTTCCTATTGTCTTCTGCCAGGGCGAGTTCTGCTCAGCTTCCAGCCCCTGGTCTTTAGCTCCTAGCTCCTACAGAGCTCCTTGCTGTTACTTTCCCTTGCTCTCACTCTGACTCTGACTGTTCTCTGACTCACTCAACCCCGCCCCAGATCCAGTTTATAAGGGCAGAATTCTCCCCTCCCAGGACTGGGGCAGGAGGATGTTGCATGTTTAAGGGATCCTGACCAGGAAACCTCCCACTTGCTCTCCGACGTAATATCTCTATTACTGTGGTGACCAGACCCCTGGGGTGCCACACATGGCTCTTGTAAGGGGCATTGCAGTTCCTCATAATTTTTGGAAAGCCTTCCATTCACTGCTTAGGCCAACAGTGCACAGGAGACCCAGTTGCTATAAATGGAAAAAAAGGTTTTGTTAACGCCCTCTGACCTCCATGTCATTTCCAAGGGGCATTGGAGTGCCTCGAAATTTTTGGTAGGCATTGCACTCACTGTATGCCCTATAACGGTGTAGCTGAACCGCTCCTTTTGTTACAGAAACATATCCTACAAGACATATCTGGTTGACTGGCCTGATATTGATGTGAATGGTCCCTGTTCCTCCTGCTCTTTCTCCTTTGCCACTACCTCATCCATCATTTATCACCTGAAGCTTTGTTTTAACGGGAGTCATAGAACTTGGATAGTAGCAGGAAAACATCCAGCAATCCTCGGAGGAGGTAGGATATGCGCCAAAACGCTGACCACCTCAGGCCTAGCCGCTACTACATACATGCGCTTGCATTACAACAAAACAAAGCAGATGCTAACTTCTATCATCCTCATCATGCTCCTCACCTTGGCACTCTCAACTCCCCTGATGGAGAAGCCAGGGCCCACCGGAGGAGTCTGATAGTCCGGTGGGCTCGGCCAATGCTGCCCTAAAGCAGGCCAGGCTAAGAAAAGTGTGGGAAAGGTTACCGGGACAAATAGGGGTGGCTGGGGACCGAGTATAGACACTCGGCCACCCCCTGGAGGCTGGGGAGCAAGCGGGGACACCCGGCCACCAGGCGGCTGGGGACTGAGTATGGATACCAGGCCGCCGACACAGCCATGGCGTGGTGGCCAGATTCCGCCTCCACATGCCTAAAAGGCCCAATTTAAAGTGCAAGCAAGCAGTATGGTATTGCAGCCTGGGGGTGGGTGGGTGGCAGGCTGCATACTTGCGCTTGCATTGCAAGGAATGGGAGAGGTACAATTGAACACTGCCCTGGGACAAGGACTTGAATGGGGATAGTTGCAAGTCTGCAATGACAGGTGCAAGGTGGGAGGCATCTTCGCATGTACCATGAACAGGGGTTTGGCATGCACACACTACAGCGGAATAGGCTCTCCTTCCCACTAAATGCACTGGGGAGGGCACAGGTAATGTTTTGGTATACGCGCTTAATCTTATGTATAAGGCACACCAGGACAAATAGGGGCGGCTGGGGACTGAGTATGGATATCTCGCTGCCGAAGCAGCCATGAGGTAATGGCCAGCTTCGGCCTCCTCCAAACTAAAAGGCCCCATTTCAAGTGCAAGCTAGCAGTATGGAATTACAGTCTGGGGGTGGGTGGGTGGCAGGCTGTACACTTACACTTGCATTAAAAGAAAACATAGCAGATGCTAACTTCTGTCATCATCATCATGCTACTCACCTTGGCACTCTCAACTCCACCGATGGAGAAGTCAGGGCCCACCGGAGGAGTCTGGTTCTCTGGTGGGCTCGTCCAATGCTGCCTAAAGCAGGCCGGGCTAAGAAAAGTGTGTGGGGGGATGTTCCAAGGAGAAATAGGGGCCGGTGGGGACCGTTTATGACACCCGGCTGCCCCCAGGCGGCTGGGGACCGTGTGTGGACACCCGGCCGCGGGGCGGCTGGGGACCGAGTATGGACACCCGGCCACCGGGCGGCTGGGGATTGAGTATGGATTCCAGGCCGCCAACACAGCCATGACGTGTGTGGACACCCGGCCGCGGGGCGGCTGGGGACCGAGTATGGACACCCGGCCACCGGGCGGCTGGGGACTGAGTATGGATTCCAGGCCGCCAACACAGCCATGACGTGGTGGCCAGATTCCGCCTCCACATGCCTAAAAGGCCCAATTTCAAGTTCAAGCAAGCAAGCAGTATGGTATTGCAGCCTGGGGGTGGGTGGGTGGCAGGTTGCATACTTGCGCTTGTATTGCAAGGAATGGGGGAGGTACAATTGAACACTGCCCTGGGACTAGAACTTGCATGGGGATAGTTGCAAGTCTGCATCTTCTGATGCGGCAAGGATCACTTATGATGGGCACACTTTTAAACAGTGACCTGGGAGTCAGAGATGCTTCCAGGGGTCTTCCCCATGCTGTTCCCATGTCTTTTCAGCACTTTATGCATGTGTCACACAGCACATGGCCAGATAAGGTTGTAAAATGTTAAAATGACATTTCCCGGTGAATGCATTTGTCATAGTTGAAAGCAATACAAAAGTGCAAAAACGCATAAAAAATGTTACTTGTGAACATAGCCGAAGGTGTGGAGGAGTATTTTTGTCTTTGGTCATTTATTTTAACTTATACACAAGTCTTTTCCCTGGAAAGGATGTTCCTTAACATATTTCACAGGAAAAAAGTTTCACTTTCGTTTTTGAACGTTTTATTGTGAGCCCGTAAAGGTGGCTTAATACCTCTGACCACGTTGTTGACAGCAGTGACCTGGGGGTCAGAAATGCTTCCTCTGGCGATCCCCATGCTGTCCCCATGTCATTTGAGCACTGTCACTATCGTTTTGGGCACTTGTTAGGCTTTTAAAAGACTGCCGGGGGTGCCACCGCAAAAATGCTCGAGTCTCCCATAGACTAACATTGGGCTCGTTGCTCGGGTCGAGCACCCGAGTATCACGGCGAGCTCGGCCCGAGCTTCGAGCATCCGAGCATTTTAGTGCTCGCTCAACACTAGTCATAACCCCTGCTTCATGCTTTAATGGACTAAATAAAGAGTTGAAGATTTTAAGCTAGTGAAGCTGGAACCTTTCTCTTACCTGTATGTTGCAAGCCACTGGCAGGGACGTTCCTAGCTTCACTCCATGGATTCCATGGTGCATCTTTGAGGGTGAGCTGAATACTATTTTTTCTTTGTGCACGTCAAAAAAAACAAAAGCACATTATTTCTCTTGTACAAATATTTGCTGTCAGATAGCGAGCTGCATTTTTTTTTTTTTACAAAAGGATAAAAAGGGTATTTCTGAGCAGTATTTTTAACCAAAGAGGAGTGTGTAACTTGCAGAACCAAAACCAATATGAAGGGCATCAATTTGCTCAATCTTTCCACTATCCTGGTCACTTTTATGTCTGTTATTACTTCGGCTTTCTAGTCCAGCCATGTAGGGTATGTCTGTACTCATATGCATGAAACTTTTCTAAAAGCATATATCAACCTGTATAGGTTATTATTAAATTGCTTTAGTTAGTTAGAAAACATGAAAATAAGCAAGTTTGCAATTGACTTGCTTTTTCTATCTGCTGTCATTCTTTTGCAGTGAGCTTTTATCTTTTATAATGTACAGTTGCTTTCTATGGAGCTCATCCAATAGTGCCTGCCCAGAGCCTGGCCAAGTGAGTTCAGTGGCTACATTCCAGGACAGGTGTTAACTCCTAATATCCCAGCCAACTGTCTCCAGCTCATAGATTTCTATACAGCAGTTAGCTGCTCATACTTCCTTAACCTCCGTCTCAGCTGTTGACAAGCTGCTGTTATAAATCTTGCAAAATTTTTCAGCCCCAGCTTTGGCAGCTTTCGGAGAAAATCTTTTAATCACAGCTGTCACTGAGCTCAAATGCACTATTATTTCTATGTGTAAATACAGTGATAACAGTGTATATTTTAAAAAAAATAACAGTGATAACTCAATGCGGAACTAGTGCTGAGCTTTATAGTTCTACTAATACTGCAGCTCTCCTATTCACCAGAGCAGTCCCTCAAGGTGGAGTGCCAAGGAAATATGGAAACTGTAAAGCTGTGTGCTGCTCAGTAGACAACTTAAGAAGAACTTTTTAAGGACAAAAGGACATATATACATCTGGTTTTAGACCTAAGAGTTGGCAGGAGTTTGGTACATTAAGAAAGAAGTAAATATGTAAGCTGATAAAACAGTCTTGAATCTGAGAGATCAGCACACAAAGGAGTGAGAGAGATCAAGGTTTAAAAAAAAACAAGCAGAAGCAACAGTAGGTATGAATTATTGACATAAAAGTCAGATAACCCCTTTAACATTTCTCTGAAGGGTTGCCATCCATTAGGTTAGTATCAAGCTATAAAAATCTAAGATCATATATACAAATATCTTACTCAAGCAATGAATATTAAACAAAAGCAGCAAAATATTAGCCGTGTAAACATTTTTTTGCCTTCTACATTGAGCAAAAAGATTTGCAGGTCCCTTGTTCAGTGGCACATTAGAAGTCTGTGGACGCCGGATCATAGCCCTGCAAAGTTTATTATAACTTCTAGCATCTCTGGAGCCACTTCGGGTTAGTAGTAGTGTTGAGCCACCCCCGTAGTGTTCGAGTTCGGTTCGGTTCGGCGAACACCTTCGAACACCGTTAAAACCAATGGCAGGCAAACAAAAACACATAGAAACACATAGAAAACACCTTCAAAGGTGTCCAAAAGCTGACAAACTGCTCAGAAGACACAACTAACACATGGAAAAGTGACAAGTACATATAGTCATGCAAAAAGAAAAGAGGTGGAGGAGTAAAAGGAGGGGGAGACACAGATATAGGCATGTTATGCCCTTCTAAAACCAAAAAAGTTCGAAGCCGACACAGCCAGTCCATTCCTGCCCGTGAGACCTCCGTGACGCCGGGTTTGTGCTAGAGCCGCGGTGGACCCTGACGGCCAGCCCCCCTCTCCCAATACTGGTGCCTGTCCGCTGGTGGGTCGAGCGAGCCCCCCTGCGGTGGAGGCAGGTCTAATCTTTTTAATTTAAATTGTCTTTCTAATTTGAATGAGTACACTTTAAATCCTTTTACAAGGATCTATTGAAGGGCAAGTCTCATGCCAGCAGCCGCGGTAATTCCAGCTCCAGTAGCGTCCACTAAAGCTGCTGCAGTTAAAAAGCTTTTATAAGGATCGAGCTTGGCGGACCACCGCAAGGCGTCCTACCGCCAGTCCCAACCCCTGTGCCTTGGGGTGCCTCCCCGATGCTCTTCACTGAGTGTCCCGGGGGCCCGAACCATTTCCTTTGAAAAAATTAAGTGTCCAAACTACAGGTGGTGTAGCTTGCTTAACAGCTGGGATAATCCGCTGACTAGCAGACACTGCTACTAGGCACAAAGTATTTACTGGGCTAGATGCAGTTAAAAATTTGTAATTAGACACTCTCGTTGGATGCTGAGAAAGCATTCCATAGAGTCTCCTGGCACGCCATATATTATTCTCTTAAAAAGCTTGGGTTAGGGGTCTAGGGGACCCTTTTATAGGCAAAATCACGGCCCTGTATCGCAATACGTCACGTAGGCTGAAGATAAATGGAACATTTTCATCACCTTTCATAATCACCAATGGGACAAGGCAGGGATGTCCTCTGTCCCCTCTCTTAAACATCCTAGTGATGGAGCACCTGCTCTCATCAATTCGCCATAACCCCAATATTAGGTGGATTGAGGTGGGAGGCACCGAGTACAAGTGCTCTGCATTTGCTGATGATGTCCTAGTATATATCACTCAATCACATATATCCATCCCTGCTGTTATGGCTGAAATAGATCACTTTGTTACATGGTCAAATTTTAAAATCAATGCAGCGAAGTCTGAGGCCCCGATGTCTCCCTCCCCAAATCCACACAGGATTCCATCCAGTCCAACTTTCCCTTTGCCTGGCCCTCACAGGGTATCAAATACTTAGGAATTCCTATTCATAGAGACCTCTCCCGTCTATGTTATCTTAATTTTGGGCCCTTTATTGAACAACTCCATACAGACCACGGTTGGCAAGTTAGAACTGTAAGATTCACTACGTGAACCACTGGTGTTTTGTGGAAAAGCACATGTACACTGTGCTCCAAATTATTATGCAAAAAGTGTTTAGGAGTGATAATGTAAGAATTTTTTTGTTTGTCAGTTAAACTCATTGATGGTGATGTGTGTCAGGGCTCTTTATATCACTGTAAGCAATTGCAGACACCTGTGCTAATTAGTTTGGCAGGTGTGTCCAATGAAAGGCAAGACTACTTAAGAAGGCTGTCCCACATTATTAAGCAGCCTACATTTTCTGCTAAAATGGGAAAGAAAAAGGATGTGTCAGGTGCTGAGAAGCAACAAATTGTGGAGTGTTTAGGTCAAGGCATGACTACAATCAACATTGCCAAGACACTTCATCCTGATCATCGCACAATCAAGAAGTATGTAGCCGATTCACAGTACACACGTGTGCGTGCTGATAAGGGAAAATTGAGGACTCTTTCCTACAGGCAATTACGTCAGTTTAAAAGAGCAGAGGCAAAAAAGCCTTGTCATAGCAGCAGACAAGTTTTTGAAGTAGCTGGTGCCTCCAACGTCCCCCGAACAACAAGTTGCAGGGTCCTTCAGAGGTTTGCAGCTGTGCGTAAGCCATCCTGTCGACCTCCTCTATCCACTGTACACAAGCAGAAACGGCTCCAGTGGGCCAAACAATACATGAAGACTGACTTCAAAACTGTTTTGTTCACCGATGAGTGCCGTGCAACGCTCGATGGTCCAGATGGATGGAGTGGGGGATGGCTGGTTGATGGACACCTCATGAAAACACGGTTACGGCGCCAACAAGGAGGAGGTGGAGTAATGTTTTGGGCTGGAATCATGGGGAGAGAGATTGTTGGCCCCTTTAGGATCCCTGTAGGGGTAAAGATGAACTCCATAATGTATGTGGAGTTTCGCAAACAGCACTTCCTGCCATGGTTCAAGAAGAAGAACCGTGTATTCCGCAGCAACATCATTTTCATGCATGATAATGCACCGTCTCATGCTGCACATAACACATCTGCATCTCTGTCTGATATGGGCATAAAAGGGGACAAACTTATGGTCTGACCCCCATGCTCCCCTGACCTCAACCCCATTGAGAACCTCTGGAGCATCATCAAAAGGAGTGTCTATGATGGCAGGAGGCAGTTCACATCTAAACAACAGCTCTGGGAGGGTATTCTGTCCTCATGCAAAACAATTGAAGCAGAAACCATCCAAAACCTGACAAATTCAATGGACGAGAGAGTTCAGAAGCTCCTTTCGAACAAGGGGTCCTATGTGCAAATGTAACATCACCTAGAATAAAGTTTTGAGTTGAAAACTGTTTCATTTCAGTTTCTAATAACCTGCTAATGCTTATAATTTCAAAAATGACCATTTTTTTGTTCTTTATTAAAATGAAAAGGTTGATCAAAGAGTGTGGGGGATCTAAGAGTGTGGCAACCCAGTAGTCAGGATTATTTCGAATTCTGACAATCTGAGGGTCATGTTGCAGGTAGTGGAGCAAGAAGGCACTCATGTGTCTTGCGCATCTAGGAGCCCCAAAATTATTTTCCGGGCTAGATGCAGCTAAAAATTATTATTAATTTGAAAGCTGGTGGAGCTTAGTATAGATGGCCTAATAGAATCAGTACTGCAAACTGCTACAAGGCCCAAATTATTTTCCAGCCAAGATACAGATAAACATGATTAGTAATTTTAAATCTGGTGGAGTTTAGTATAGATGGCCTAATAGAATCACTACGGCACACTGCTACAAGGCCCAAATTATTTTCCAACCAAGATACAGATAAACATGATTAGTAATTTTAAATCTGGTGGAGTTTAGTATAGATGGCCTAATAGAATCAGTACTGCACACTGCTACAAGGCCCAAATTATTTTCCAGCCAAGATACAGATAAACATGATTAGTAATTTGAAAGCTTAAAACGGTTGGTGAGGTGATTTTAACAAATCATCAAGCTTTTACTCTCCCCAGGATGACACAGGGGTAGAAAAGTCGTTTCGGATCCATGATTTGTTCATCTTTATGAACGTGAGTCTGTCTACATTATCAGTGGAGAGCCGCGTGCGCTTATCTGTCAGCACACCACCAGTAGCGCTGAACACACGTTCAGACAGAACGCTGTCTGCGGGGCATGACAAGATCTCCAAGGCGTAAGTGGCGAGCTCCGGCCATTTATCCAAATTGGAAGCCCAAAAAGAGCAAGGGTCCAGTGACACAGTCATGGCTTCAATGTTTACTTGGAGATACTCCTGTACCATCGTCTCTAGGCGTTGACTATGTGTCAGACTTCTTGTCTCCTGTGGCCTTGCAAAGGATGGGCTAAAAAAGTGGTGAAATGATTCCGCAAAATTGATGTTACCAGCAGATACTGTGTTTCTGTTACGGCTTGAGTGCTGAACACTTGATGGTCCCACGGTTGGCAAGTTGGAACTGTGAGATTCACTACGTGCACCACTAGTGTTTTGTGGAAAAGAACATGTAAGATTCTGCAACAGTCTCTGCTGATACTCCTGCATGCGTGCATCTCTTTCTATGGCAGGAATAATTTCTGCAAATTTACTTTTGTACCGGGGATCTAACAGTGTGGCAACCCAGTAGTCAGGATTATTTTGAATTCTCACAATTCGAGGGTCATGTTGCAGGTAGTGCAGCAAGAAGGCACTCATGTGTCTTGCGCATCCAGGAGCACGAAGTCCCTGTTGTGTTGGTGGCGAGGTAACAATCATGCTTCCTTCCTCTGCCCTCTCCCCCCAACCTCGCACAACAGAAATGTGATCAAGGTCTCCCTCATCTGATGAGTCTTCCATCAGTTCGTCCTCCACTTCTTCCTGGGCTCCTGCACCTTCCTCACTAGTTTGGCTGCTACCATGCGCCCTGGTAAAACCATCTCCCCCACCCTCACATGCCTGCCGCCTTGGTGCTGCCGACCGTCTGGACCTTGCAGATGTTAGCCCTTCCGCATACAACTCCTCTTCCTTTACTTCCTCCACCTCCTCTTGTGCCATCACCTGACTCTGAATTCTGTTTAACATGTGCTCCAGCATGTAAATCATCGGAATAGTCATGCTGATAATGGCATCGTCAGCACTAAACATCTTCGTCACCATTTCAAAACTGTGCAGAAGGGTGCATAGGTCCCTGATCTGAGACCACTCCTCCAGCGTTATTTGCCCCACCTCTGGATCTCGTTGGCCCAGGCTATACGTCAGAACGAATTGCACCAGGGCTTGTCGGTGCTGCCACAGTCGCTGCAACATGTGCAGAGTTGAATTCCACCAGGTAGGCACATCGCATTTTAGCCGGTGAAGTGGCATGCCCAACGACTTCTGTAGAGATGTAAGTCGCTGAGCCGCGGGATGCGAATGGCGGAAATGAGCACACAGCGACCGTGCCCTCTGCAGAAGGCCATCTAGTCCGGGATAGTGGGCTAAAAATTGCTGGACAACCAGGTTCAACACGTGAGCCATACAAGGCACGTGTGTGACATTGCCCCGGCGAAGGGCCGCACCCAGGTTTGCAGCATTGTCGCACACGGCCTTCCCAGGTTTCAGGTCCAGTGGAGACAACCATTCATGAAACTGGTACTCCAGAGCTGACCACAACTCCTCAGCTGTGTGACTCACATTTCTCAGACATTTCAAAGTAAAAACCGCCTGATGACGTTGAGCCCTGCTACCAGCATAGTAAGGAGGTGTGCAGGATCCTTTCTGTGCAGTTAGAAAGCTTGTGGCATGACCAGACAGGCTTTGGGTGCAGGTGGAGGACCGAGAGGAGGTTGAGGAGGCAGAAGCAGTGGAGGAACTTCGAGATAAAGAGGATTGACGTACAAGTCGTGGGGACGGCAAGACTTGGACAGCAGTCCCTTGTCCTGCTGTCACCATAGTTACCCAGTGCCCAGTCAGCGACATGTAACGCCCCTGTCCATGCCTACTCGTCCAAGTGTCTGTGGTGAAATGCACCCTGTCACACACAGAGTTTCTCAAAGAAGCAGTGATGTTGTGTGCGACATGCTGGTGGAGCACAGGCACACCTTTCTTTGAGAAGTAGTGCCGACTGGGCATCTGGTACTGGGGCATTGCGACGGACATAAGGTCTCGAAAATCCTCTGTGTCCACCAGGCGGAAAGGCAGCATTTCTGTAGCCAAGAGCTTGCAGATGGTGAAATTCAACCTCTTAGCTTTCTCATGGCTAGGAGGAAATGATCTTTTACTTGTCCACATCTGAGGGACTGAGGGCTGGCTGTTGTGCTTAGACGGGGTTGAGAAGGGTGTCCCTAGCAAACTGCCGGTCTGTGAGGAAGATGCAGGCGGACATGTTAGGTTGCCTTGATCCAAAGGTGGTGCTATCGATGTCGGACAGCGCTGAACACCAGCTGGTGTTTCCACCTCCAAAGAAAATGATGACCTGCCAATCACGCTGGCTGTTGCGGGTAAAGAGGTGGCAGGTCTGCGTCCCAAAACAGGTGTGACTGCTGTCCCCCCAGTCACAGAGGATGAAGAGGCCACGGATGCACAAGATGTGGCAGACGGTGGTTGGCCCTGCCGGCTAGGCTGCATTGTAGCACAATGAGCTTCCCACTGCAACTTATGCTTCATGTCCATGTGCCGGTTCATGCATGAAGTACTCAAACTATGTATTTTTTGGCCTCTACTTAGCTTTTGCTGACAAATGTTACAGATAACACGAGTTGGGTCATCTTTATCGATCTGAAAAAATGCCCAGGCTATGCAAGGCTTAGCACCCATGCGACCTGAAGAGCCACCACGACTTGCAGTCAGAGGCAGAGTTGTGTTTGAGGATGCAGTTGTTGACGTGCTTCCAGTACTACCTCTCTGTCCAGGAAGGAGCAACCTGACCTCGTCGTCACTAGCATCCTCCTCCACCTCCTCTGCTGACCTCATCTCTTGGCTGACTGTGGGTTGACAGTAAGTGGGATCTCCAACCTCATCATCATCACCCTGTGTGTTATCACACCCGTCGTCCTCAGAGCCAACCTCTTCCTGCCCTGACAAAAAACAAAAGTTGTCGCTCCAATCAGGTATTTGAGTCTCATCATCATCTTCCTCGTTGTCTCCACCAACAGGAGTTACAGTTTGGGAACGAGGGTCTACATTATGGTCAGAACCTTCTGCGTCTGGTCCTGGATCCGACTCAAAGATTCTGGGCATCAGTGCAGATCATTTCCTAGTCTGGATTCACAGAAGCTCTGGAGCAGACCTCTGATTCCCAGGCTATAGTAGGAGTAAACAGCTCTGCAGACTCAACCATCTGTTCTACCCCATACTCAGACGGGCAGCTGGAGACTTGGGAGCTGTGAGGAAGCAAGTGCGATTGGGGTGACACCTCTGAGGACTGGAGTATTTGTGATGTTGAAGTTGAGGTGGAGGAGAACCCACTTAAAGGAGCACTTGATATCCGTTGAAGCACCTGCTGTTTTTGTGCCTCATCTGGAATTTGTAGCGATTGGCGTGGCCGTAAGAAAGGGATCTTATCACATTGTCTGCTAAAAGAAGTAGACATCTTAGTTTGGCTGGAAGATGGTCTTTCTTCTGCAGATGTTACTGTTGCTTTAACACCTACCCCACAGACACAACCTTTTTTTCCCTTCCCAACATGCCTATTCCCCTTTCCACCAGCAGCAGGTCTTTTTCCACTCATTTTGGTGGTTAACTAATTCACAACTCTGGAGTTGTTTGCACAAAAAACAATGGATGGGAACCGAGCAGAGCTGAGTGGCCAAACTGTGGTATTAGCCCAAAAGTATTGGCTGGGTTAGATGCAGATAAAAATTATTTTGAATTTGCAACCTGGTGGAGGTTAGTATAGATGGACTAATAGAACAAGTCCCACACACTGCTACAAGCCGAAATATTTTTTCAGAGCTAGATGCAGAAAAAAATTATATTGAATTTGCAACCTCGTGGAGGTTAGTATAGATGGACTAATAGAACAAGTCCCACACACTGCTACAAGCCGAAATATTTTTTCAGAGCTAGATGCAGAAAAAAATTATATTGAACTTGCAACCTGGTGGAGGTTAGTATAGATGGACTAATAGAACAAGTCCCACACACTGCTACAAGCTGAAATATTTTTTCAGAGCTAAATGCAGAAAAAAATGATATTGAATTTGCAACCTGGTGGAGGTTAGTATAGATGGACTAATAGAATGATGCTATGCCCAAAAGGTTTTACTTCACTAGGTGCAGTAAAAAAAATTGTATTCTATACACAGGTGGTGTAGCTTGCAACACAGATAGGCTACTCCACTGACTAACACACACTGCAAGAGGCCAAAAAGGATTTGCTTTGCTAGATTTAGCCAAATGCTGTGAAAAAAACTTACACAGCACTGGCAGAGACCTGCCTGGCAAAAAGTGATAGGAACTGATGTAACCTAGCCCTGAAAAGGACTGCAATTACAATTAGTCTTTACTCCCAACCTATCTATTTAAGAGCACAGACCTGCCTGATAAAAGTCGTAGGAAATGATGTAACCTAGTCCTTAAAAGGACTGCAATCACAACTATTCCCTACTCCCAAGCTATCTGTAGATTTGTGCGAAAATTGGCTTGAAATTAACAAAGTATAGCGCACACAGCAACAGCGGTGCCGTCTAACACGCAGCTGCAGCAGTGAGAAAATGGTGGCGATGGGGAAAATGGTTGTGTCTTATAGGGTAAGGACATGTGACATACACTGCCAATGACACATGCCCTTGCTTGTGTGAAAAAAAGCACTTCGCTCCGTGTGTGCGCTGCTGATAGATTGCACCTCCCCACTGTAAATGCGGTAAAGAGAAAAAAAAATGGAGATCTTCAGTATTTCTGCAGAGATCCATCCCCTGCCCCTCCCCCCGCCCCGCTGTACACTCAAACTGCGTATTAACATTAATTTTCAGCATTACTGAGAAAAAATCCAGTTATGATTTTGGTGCATGAACAGTTATCGAACATAACCTCGA
The DNA here is from genome assembly GCF_046119375.1 of Phyllobates terribilis. NCBI lineage: Eukaryota > Metazoa > Chordata > Amphibia > Anura > Dendrobatidae > Phyllobates > Phyllobates terribilis. The sequence goes on along the minus strand of NW_027362771.1, from coordinate 202,575,979 downwards.
ACAGCCGAATTTTTTTCAAATTGTTCGTGTTTGCCGAACGGCTCGAACACCGCCCAAAACAACTCGAATTTGAGATTGGCGAACAGTTCGAGTCGAACACCGCTCATCTCTAGTTAGTAGGCATGACATAAAATCATACATTCGTCACACCACAATGCCGATGCCACGCTGGGCCTCCTAGTCAGAATAAACCCCAGGGTGCAAGTTCTCAGGGCCCTGTTCTGGAAGCCACGGACTACCAAAGTGGCTGCTGGACGAGAGCCCTCTAGATAAAGGTAATAAATCTGAGCTAAAAGACCGAGGCTCACTTCACATCTACATAATGCAGTTATATTTGAAATAATTTTAATTATGTTTTACACTAAGTTATTAAATGCAAAAACAGGAACTCACAGAAATATATACAGTTGGGTCTCCTGAAGGGGAGATCTGACTACCAGGACTTCCTCCACGCTCTTATAGCCAGAACAGAGAACGGCTGGTGAAGCTTTCTCTGTTGGATTTGGTGGAGCTGGTAGAAATTTTGTGACTTTTCAATATTTTTTATGCCAGTTTTCTGGCATAAAAGCTTTGAGAAATTGGGGTAATATAAAAAAATGAAAATTTCAAAAATAGGTTTTACATACTGAAAGGTGCATTTCATTCTGAAAAGAGGTTCTGCTTATATAAGCCCGCAAACAACTCAGTAGCACTTAATCTCATTTCCAGACAAGAAATGGTAATTAAAAAACACATATATTCTCCAGAAACAGAAAAACACATTTCTAAAAGACAGAAGAGGAAAATATCAAGATGTTATGCTTTTTTTGTGTGTCAAAGTGTCGCAAAGTTTGTTGCACATCTATTTGTTTATTGCTCTTGTGATTTCTAATTAGTAGGTGTGATCTATGTCAGGTAAGCTATCCAAATAAGATCCATTCCAAATTTATAGATTGCAAATTATTGTGTGAGTTTTTTAAAAGTCACAAACTCACTACTTTCAAGTTCTTGAGTGAAAAGTGTGAAAACAGCTCTAGACAGAAGGGTCACATGTAAAGATGCCACAAGCAAAGCAGACATAAAAAAAATCCACTTATGATAACTTCCTCCATACACTCCATGTATGAAATACTTTAGCAAATATTAGGTTTACATCTTCACACGTTACAATGGTACGCTACTTCATCCTTCTCTACCTTTCTCCAACCAAAATCTTTTTTTTCTTATATTTTACATTTCCATTCTTGAATAACTTCCTTCTTATTATTTATATTTTTCTCCCTAACCACTAGAACATCCCCACATTTTTTTACTTACATTTTGTTCCCTATCACCTCCCCAAAAATACATTTGCTCTTAAATGCTCTTTCCTGGAAATAGGAATTTATATCCATCTCAGTTGTCAACTTTAAAGTAACAGCTCAGAAATAAATTACAAAGTGTCACATCGTCAGCATGTCCCATTAGTGACAAAGTGAACAAAGCATTAAATTACCAAGAAGCTAATTTAAGGGTGACAACAAATATACCTGTATTTTGTGATACCAATATCTCTGTAAATAAAAGAAGAACATTTATGAAATGTTCATATTTTTTCCTAAAATATTACATTATACCCAACCCGTAGTTTAGGGAATAATTTACCGATCGCTTAGAGGTCCTACCGCTGGGACCACACATGATACCAAGAACAAGGCTCTGGAACCCAGGAACCAGGCTCTGTAGAGCCCCTTCTTGAATAGAGTGGCTGGGTGCTTGTTTCACCTCCGATCCATTCACTGTCTATAGCACTACTGGAGAAGACTAGTGTTGAGCGAGTATGTTCTGTTAACCCTTTCGGCGAGCATGCGCAGGCCGAGCTCCGAGTATTTACAGCTGCTCGGTGATATGTTTGAATCGCTCCCGTGTGCATGATTTGCGACTGTTTGACAGCTTTATTAGATGTGAGGAATGCAAAAGAAACAATCATTCCTCACATGTAATAAAGCTGTCAAACTGTCGCAAATCATGCACGCGGGAGTGATTTTAACATAAAACCGAGCAGCTGTAACTACTCGGTGCTCGCCCGAGCATACTCGGCGAAAGGGTTAACAGAACATACTCGCTCAACACTAGAGAAGACCAAACCCAAGTTTCTGGATTCCAGAACCTCAAACTCGGGATCACATGGGGGTACAAGTAGTTGGACACCTAGTAATCAGAAAGTTTGTCCCTATTGTAAGGTAGCACTATTCATCACGCTGAGACTCGCTTCACCGGGTCAATTAAAGCACACATGCAACGTTTTCCGGTAATATGTAGTCCAGCAGTTTATTACACATCATAAACCGCACATAACATAGTTCATCTCAGTGGCTCGCAGGAATGTTACACATGTATCCTAGAGCCTTTTCAGCGGCAGCTATGCCCGCTTGGCTTCAAATACAGACTTCAGCAAGGTACAGCAACAATGTTCACTTATAGCGCCGATTTACCTTTGCCGGATCTCAGCTGCTTCTGTCAGCTTGGTTCTGCCACAGCTGTGGCTTTAAGACTTCCCAGACGTAGTCTCCAAGCCACGTGCCTTCCAAGGCTACTGGTATCTCAAACACAGGGATCCAGCCTCTGCCTTCCAGGCTTCACCAGGCCTCTCTCTGTCTGTTTCAAACCACCAGGATTTATATATCCTTCTGTGCACACAGGACCTGTGATGATGTCACAGTCATGTGATCAGTCACCTGAGGGGGAGGTAAATTTTCAGCCAGAACACACCCCCTGGACATTTTAGCAATGCAGCAAGCCGCTGCATTACACTATCCTATAGACAGGGTTTAACTTAATAATTTTTAAATAACCCTTTAAGTATTTTATAAGGGTATGTGCCCACAATGCGTCCAGGCCTGCGGCCCCGAAGCTGCGAAAGAGCCGCCGGCAGCTTCTGCCCATCTATGCAAATGAGCGGCGGCATTTTTTTTTTTCACCTGCGAACTTTCCTTATAGAAGTTAGGTCTATGGGGAAAGCCCGCATGCGGACCCACAGGTGAAATTGACATACTGTGGTCTGGAAAGATGCGCTGTATGTCAGTTTCCGGGGGTGAGCTGCAGACGCATAGTGGGCATGGGATTTCTACAAATCCCCTCCACTATGCTGTAATATCTGGCTGCTGCGGGTTTGCCGCTGCATAAGTCCACAGCATCAATCCCGAAGCAGCTCCGGATCGTGGGCACACAGCCTTAGAACTCTGCAATGTGTTGTTCATTTTTCTCCTGGAATTGTATATATCAACTGATAACCTGGCGTTACTAAACCCCTTGTCATGAGTCCCCTATAAATGCTTGACTCCATTTAACCAGTGCTGTTTACTGACTCGACAGACATACGGGAATAGTATCAACTTGTTTCCAATATAAATTAGAATTAAATGGTACAACACAGAGTTTTAGGATTTAAGATGATCCCAGGAATTTTGTATCATGAGGGATTCAAGTATTTAGGAAAATGGACATGGGAGATGAGAAAAACATACTGTTAACTTGTAAAGAACAAAAACTGTAATAGTGATTTCCATCTTCCCTCATACATTATCTCAGCACAACATAACAATGTGATTTATAACCTAAGTTACTAGAATGCAATTATTTCTATCTCTCTCCATGCCATATGAGCTGTTTTAGAACATGGCAGAATTAATGTGCCAAACTATTCTTTCAGCGTATATATTTGGAGACAGTTTCAGATTTGCTCAGCTGTGGCTAGATAAGGTTTGAGGGGTTTTGGAAGACAGAGCAATAGTGGCTGGAAATCAAACCTTGGGATCTGCAACAAATCAGAAAGAATAAAGAAACAAACGTCCATGAAACTGTAAAACCGCTTAGCGAAGTGTCCTCTGACAGGAGATAAAATCGAGCTGCCATCTCAGTCTCAGCTGTGTCTTGAGGCCATGCTGTCGCATTCAAACCGGTTGCAGACACAAACAGAGCTCAATAGTATAGCTCAGTGGGGCACTTCCCTGCTGAACAGCTAGCATTAATTCCATTCCAAAAGAGCAACAATGGTAAACGAGTCAAACTTCCGAATTTTTAGGCTTCATGACAGATTTGTAAAAAACCCTTGAAAGCAGATATTTCTATGGGTAAATGTAAATGTCCCAATGCATTTTTTATTTTATATATACAGTCATGGGTATAAAATGTAAATCTTATAACCAATTCAATTGCCACCAAAATTATTTCGTCGCTTGTAATGTCTATTCCATGAACATGGCTAGATCATTGGATGTGTAGAAAACGTAACTCTCTGCCAACAGTACTAATGACAAAACCTTAGTGATCATCTATTTAGGTCAATCATTGAAGACATGTATAAATTCACTCCAACAGCATAGACTACAATATGGCTAGACTCCATTCTTGAAAGACATTTCAATTTTGTGAGTAAATCATTTGTTATTTATTGTGGACCACTTTTCAATTGCTTTGGTTATGTTTTTTTGACTATCCTAATAGAAATACCGCATTAACAATGCAGCATTTTAGTCAATAATTTGCATCAGAGTTTGTAAGCCAAAACCAGGAGTGCAATTTATAGAAGAGGTTTCCATTATACATTTTTCTCTGTTTATGCTGTTGGAAAGGTTTTGGCTTCAAATACTGATGCAATTCTGACTAAAATACTTCCATGTTTATCTGGCCAAAAGAAAAATGTAGAATTCTGCTAGATTTATGACACTAGATCGCAGTGCACTATGGAAATTCAGGTGAAAATGTCAATAAGCTGAGCTTTCCCTCATTTTGTCAGATATGACCTGCTACCAAAATAATGACCTAATGTAATTATTTGAGCAAATTATTCGAGGAAATAGCTTGGTACAAAACCATGAACAAGGAATTTACAAGTAAACTCACATTTTTAAAGGAGTTTTTCCATTCTGCAATTTGTCAATCAAACAGAAATAAAACACTGATTAAATAATGTTGCCTTCATTTTACTGTATCTAAAATATCAAACTCCATTTAATACTCTTTTTAAACGCTTATAAAAAACTGTCAACAAGTCTAAACTTCCACATATGGTTAAACAATAAGACTTCGCGGCTTATGAGTGTAGAATTCCATCAGAAAATGACACAAACTTTAATGCGGCTGTCTCATAAAATTAATCATCCCTTTGTATGATACATTGCTCACTTTACTCGCTGCATTTGCAGAAATGATATAAATACTGAAGAGTGCCTTTTTTCAATATTGCCAAGCGGGTTTTAAAGCTGAGTGTCATTTAAGACTTGATTTATATGGGTAAAATGTGAAATTTCTGATTTAGATTCCATTAGGAATATTTTCTTTAAGTCATTGAGTAGTGATTAAGAATCTCTCTCTATCAACATTATAACATCTTTTTGGGATGAAGAGTTTAGAATAATAAAGAAAGATAAAATGTTAAAATGCAATGTGAATGAAAATGAATTATATGAAACAATAGCAGCCAACTTGCAACCATGTCAAGACAGATAATTAAGGTGGAGCACATTATACAGTGTCTTCATCATAAAGCACATTCATTCGAGACGTCCTTAGCTATATCCACATTACTGAAAGCTATTACAGTTGATCTGCTGAACAAATCGGTTATCACAGACATAGTGAAAAATACATTCTAATTAGAAAACCCATAGGGAAAGAGCTGCCAAGACCTGTAAAAAGATATTAAGGCAGAAAAAGACACATTGGACATTATCACATCAAGGAGAGTAAAACTAGGTGAAAAAAACGTATGTATATTTGGCAGCAAAATCTCCAATGTTTGGGTTTTTTAATTGGTGACTAGAAGTTAATTGCTTGCAGACCGACCAATGTTTTAATACATCAGGTTGGTCCACGCATGACTCCATAAGGACATTTAGATCATCCCAGTAAAGTCTGCAGATGCACATAGATCATACAGTTGCAGGAGCAAGAAACCGGGTTCCTGATTGTTGGGCTCACTAGTTGAGGTGGATCCTCAAAGCCCAAGGTCCGGGTGGACACAAGGGGCATGGGAAATGGAGGCAAATATACGAGAGACCACAGATAGACAAGAGTCCCGAAACAGGAAGCATAGGTTCTGGAGATGGTAGACAGATAGCAGAGGTCCTGGAAAATCAGGAACAGGTAGTAGAGGTCCTGGAAGACCAGAAACAGGTAGCAGAGGCATCGGAAGCTACAAGAGGACAGGAGATTTCCTGGAAGCCGTAGGCGGACGAGTAGCAGAGGCCACAGACAGATAGCAAAGGTCCTAGTAGACCGGGAACAGGTAGCAGTAGTACTGGAAGCAGCAGGCAGAAAGGAGATGTCCTGAAAGCCGCAGGCAGAAAGGAGACGTCCTGTAAGCCACAAGCAGACATGTAGCAGAGGTCATGAAAGACAGGGAACAGCTAGCAGAGGTACTGGAAGCCACAGACGGGCAGGAGACTACCTAGAAGCTGCTGGTAGACATGTAGAAGAGGTTCTGGAAGATTGGGAACAGATAGACAGAGCTCCAAAGCAACTAGAAAGTCATAATACTAAGACACAGATGCGTGTCTTGGTAGGCCTTATGTAGGTCAAGGTAGATGATCACATGGGACATGGGATCATGTCCGGCCATCAGCAAAGCCTTACGTGAAGCACAACAGAGTTCAGCGGACCGGAGTGAGAGGAGCAAAGCCCAGATCTGGGACAGCTGCGTAAGACCCAGAGGGAAGGTAGAGATGGATTATTATAATTTTACACAGAACTGAGCGACTGGTATTGTATACAGTTTAGGAAGCAGTAACAGTGCTTCATTTTCCAATCCTACAGATCACATGATCACTGTATGCCAGGAATGTGTTGGTCTCTGGTAAAATTCACAAATGTGGAAACCTTGAGAAACGGACTGTTTTTTTTTGTCAAGTGCCATTCTAGTTGCATCCATGTAGCATCCTAGTTACAATTTATGTTTGATAATGTTCAAATTATGTTGAAATTGCAAACTAAGCAATAGATCTGTGAGACATGTAAGCATCTTGGTTTGTCACGGTGTTTCACGGATCCCATGTATTGACTTGAATATCTGAGTATGAGCTGCAAACAAGGATCAGAATAGGACCTGCACTGAGTGTCATGGATCTCTTACTCACATTCGTGATTTTCAGGAATGTGTGTATAGATCCGTAAAGCTCTATGGTTCTGTATGCTGTCCCAAAAAAAATCAGACATCACACGGACATTTTATACAGATGTGTGCATGTAACCTTAAGAGAGAGACCCAGTTCTAAAGGGCATGCAAGCGGTTAAATTTGTCCTGTAACTAGGGCTATTATGCCAGCCCCAGTTACAAGGGCAATCACCAATAAAAAAAAATAATTTACATTTTATCCTATATATTAAAATAATTATAACAGCAAAGAGAAAACTATTTAAAACATAAATTAGTATCACTTTGAGGTCTTACAAAAATGTGAAAAATGTGAAATTCAGACACACATTTCCTTTTTTTTCTTCACAATTTCCTCCAATCAGTAAAAATAATATATATATATATATTTATATATATATATATATATATATATATAACTGACATATAAATCAAGCCTCACATCTCATAAAAATGAGGAAAAAATTATCTGAATAACCAAACGACAACAAACATAATGGCTATTAACACGAATATATGAAAGAATAATGAAAATGTGCCTGGTCATGACCGGGAGGAAATGGCCCAGTCTTGAACTGGCTAATACAAGCTGTATATAAAGTGCATCCTGTAAAAACATTTTATTTCTGCTTAGAGAAAGACAGTAAATTCCATGGTAGGCAATAGCCTGTAGTCTATGCTTCTCAATTACTGGTATTCATGTACAGTATATTCTATGGCATAATCACTTTTCCTCTTCCTGGATGACCTACAGTATGCCAAACAACAAAACTGAGGAAAGGTATTACCCAGTAATGGCCACGTAACAACCATTATGCACATTTCATATTACACACATTATATAAACTAAAAAAAACATGATCATATACCTGGGAAAGGTATTACCCAGTAATGGCCACGTAACAACCATTATGCACATTTCATATTACACACATTACATAAACTAAAAAAAACATGATCATATGATCATATAAAAAATGTACAGCACAGACCAAAAGTTTGGACACACCTCCTCATTTATAGATTTTTCTGTATTTTCATGACTTTGAAAATTGTACATTCACACTGAAGGCATCAAAACTATGAATTAACACATGTGGAATTATATACTTAACAAAAAAGTATGAAACGACTGAAAATATGTCTTATATTCTAGGTTCTTCAAAGTAGCCACCTTTTGCTTTGATGACTGCTTTGCACGCTCTTGGCATTCTCTTGATGAGCTTCAAGAGGTAGTCCCCGGAAATGGTCTTCCAACAATCTTGAAGGAGTTCCCAGAGATGCTTAGCACTTGTTGGCCCTTTCGCCTTCACTCTGCGATCCAGCTCACCCCAAACCATCTAGATTGGGTTCAGGTCTGGTGACTGTGGAGGCCAGGTCACCTGGCGTAGCACCCCATCACTCTCCTTCTTGGTCAACTAGCCCTTACACAGCCTGGAGATGTGTTTGGGGCCATTGTCCTGTTGAAAAATAAATGATGGTCCAACTAAACGCAAACCGGATGGAATAGCATGCCGCTGCAAGATGCTGTGGTAGCCATACTGGTTCTGTATGCCTTCAATTTTGAATAAATCCCCAACAGTGTCACCAGCAAAGCACCCCCACACCATCACACCTTCTCCTCCATGCTTCACGGTGGGAACCAGGCATGTAGAGTCCATCCGTTCACCTTTTCTGCGTCGCACAAAGACACGGTGGTTGGAACCAAAGATCTCAAATTTGGACTCATCAGACCAAAGCACAGATTTCCACTGGTCTAATGTCCATTCCTTGTGTTATTTAGCCCAAACTTGTCTCTTCTGCTTGTTGCCTGTCCTTAGCAGTGGTTTCCTAGCAGCTCTTTTACCATGAAGGCCTGCTGCACAAAATCTCCTCTTAAGGGTATGTGCACACGTAGCGTTTTACAAGCGTACATGCTGCGGAATTTCCGCAGTGTAAAAGCTTGTGAAACACTTGTTAATCCGCCCCCCATGGTCCCTAATGAGAATCCGCAATTTCAATGCCCATGCTGCGGACTTTTCCGCAGCGTTTATGCTGCGCTCAAAAATCCGCAGCACGTCCATTAATTTTCCGGACACGCATGCGGAATTGCCTTGTCAATGCAATAAAAAACGCAAGGCAATTCTGCATGTCCCAAACGCATCATAAACGCGCGAAAAACGCTTGCAAAATTCCGCAAGTGTTTTTCCGGGAGAGGACATGCGGAAATGAAGCAGAAATTTTCTGCTTCATTTCTGCAACGTGGGCACATAGCCTTACAGTTGTTGAAGAGATGTGTCTGCTGCTAGAACTCTGTGTGGCATTGACCTGGTCTCTAATCTGAGCTGCTGTTAACCTGTGATTTCTGAGGCTGGTGACTCAAATAAACTTATCCTCAGAAGCAGAGGTGACTCTTGGTCTTCCTTTCCTGGGGCGGTCCTCATGTGAGCCAGTTTCTTTGTAGCGCTTGATGGTTTTTGCAACTGCACTTGGGGACACATTCAAAGTTTGCCCAATTTTTCAGACTGACTGACCTTCATTTCTTAAAGTAATGATGGCCACTCATTTTTCTTTACTTAGCTGCTTTTTCTTGCCATAATACAAACTCTAACAGTTTATTCAGTAGGACTATCAGCTGTGTATCCACCTGACTTCTGCACAACACAACTGATGGTCCCAACCCCATTTATAAGGCAAGAAATCCCACTTATTAAACCTGACAGGGCACACCTGTGAAGTGAAAACCATTTCCGGTGACTACCTCTTGAAGCTCATCAAGATAATGCCTAGAGTGTGCAAAGCAGTCATCAAAGCAAAAGGTGGCTACTTTGAAGAACCAAGAATAGAAGACATATTTTCAGTTGTTTCACACTTTTTTGTTAAGTATATAATTCCACATGTGTTAATTCATAGTTTTGATGCCTTCAGTGTGAATGTACAATTTTCATAGTCATGAAAATACAGAAAAATCTTTAAATGAGGTGTGTCCAAACTTTTGGTCTGTACTGTACGTGCATGTCTGATTTAGTCTAAAAAAACCTGCTCATCTTTAGAAAAACGTTGTAGGGATTTGTATCAATACACTGATATAAAATGTATTTTCTAGCTCCGGTTGCAAGATTATTCGTAAAAACTTGTTTTAGACACTTAACGTATAATTACTTTCATCTGTATCAAAGATTGCCATGTCATATCTAAAGGTTCCATGCCTTACATGTAAGTCATAGGATTGCACACAGGATAAAAAGCAGAGTGTTACATTGGGTAGGCAAATGGGCATAGAGCAATCTCTGATCTTGGCTGTGCAACTCGGCTGTAGTAAATGGCGGCTTTGGCATCTAAAGAGTTTGAAAAAGAGAGGGGCTCTTTCTGTCAATTGATTGGTGGTCAATTGAATGGGTTTGCATGGTATTAGATAACCTGACATTACTGACAGGCAAAAATAGCTTGGAACATATTAGTGAAAAAGTCCATATTTACAGACTCAAGGGCAGTATGAAAACGATAAACTGTTGTCAATGCAGACGAGACATCAGAAAGATTACTTGATAGTCACTGTTTAATGTCTCAAAGCTGCTGCAGATACAGAATAAAGCCAGTCACACTTCAAAGCATGATATATCAACAGCTGTAACACACAGACTTGAGCTTCTCTCAAGGTCTCAGAATCTTTTGATGGTATAATAGGTTATATCAGCCACCCTTCAAGGTTAAGCAAAATTCAGGCAAATATTCCTATATGGCAATGTCTTTTGGTCCTTTATCCTCTTCTTCCAATAAAGGCAAAGGGAATAGTGAACTACTGCCACAACCAAGCAACTCCACACAAGGAATTTATTTTACTCAGGATGCACAATCAACCTTCCACTTTTAATCTACAGTCTACTCTTAAAGGGGTTGTCCAGGCTTATCATATAAATGGCCAATACCTAGTATACGTTACCAAAGTCAAATTGGTGTAAGTCGCCAAAAGCCAATACAGGGTACTGAGCAGTGCTGCTCCAGCTTTGTTCATTGTCTACAGTTGGCTGTGGCTGGAGCTAAAAACTGCTGATCGCTGTGGGAGTTGGACCATCACGAAACTGATATTAAAAGCCGATTATCCTAAAGATCAATATAAGGCCAAAGAACCCCTATAAAGCTACAACTTGACCATCACCCTAATAATATACAACAATTAAAGTGTAACTGTCACTCCACAAAGAAATTATTAACCCCTTAGTGACCGAGCCAATTATGTCCTTAATGACCAAGCCAAATTTTACAATTCTGACCACTGTCACTTTAGGAGGTAATAACTCTGGAACGTGTGAACGGGTCCCACTGATTCTGAGACTGTTTTTTCGTGACATATTGTACTTAATGACAGTGGTAAAATTTCTTTGATATGACTTGCGTTTAATTGTGAAAAAAATGGAAATTTGGCAAAAATTTTGAACATTTTCAATTTTCAAATCTTGAATACTGATGCTTTGAAATCAGAAAGTTATGTCACAAAAACTAGTTAAGAAATAACATTTCCCACATGTCTACATCAGCACAATATTTGAAACAATTTTTTTTTTTAATTAGGAAGTTAAGGGTTAAATGATAACCAGCGATTTCTAATTATTCCAACAAAATTTACAAAACCATTTTTTTTTACAGGCCACAGCACATTTGAAGCAACTTTAAGGGGTCCATATGACAGAAAATACCCAAAAGTGACACCATTCTAAAAACTGCACCCCTGAAGGTGCTCAAAACCACATACAAGAAGTTTATTAACCCTTCATGTACTTCACAGGAACCGAAGCAACGTTGAAGGAAAAAATGAACATTTAACTTTTTTTCACAAAACGCTTACTTCAGACCCAATTTTTTTTTTTACAAGGGTAATGAGAAAAAATGGTCGCCCAAAATTTGTTGTGCAATTTATCCTGAGCATGCCGATACCCCATATGTGGAGGAAAACCACTGTTTGGTGCACGGCAGGGCTCGGAAGGGAAGGAGCACTGTTTGACTTTTTGAACGCAAAATTGGCTGGAATGGAGAGTGGGTGCCATGTTGCGTTTGGAGAGCCCCTTATGTGCTTAAACAGTGGAAACCCCCCACAAGTGACCCCATTTTGGAAACTAGACCCATCAAGTAATCTATCTAGATGTGTGGTGAGCACCTTGAACCTCCAGTTACTTCACATAAGTTTATAATGCAGAGCAGTAAAAATAAAAAATCAATTTTTTTTCCACAAAATATACTTTCAGTCCAAAATATTTTGCTTTCACAAGGGTAACAGGAGAAATTGGACCCCAAAATTTGTTGTGCAATTGCTCCCGAGTACGGAGATACCCCATATCTAGGGGAAAATTATTGTTTGGGTGCACAGCAGGGCTTGCAAAGGAAGGTGTAACGGGTCTGGGAAGTGGAACCTCTGAGCAACTATACAAGGGGGCAGTCCTTGTAAGGAAGCGGGTGGCTCCCAGGGAAGGCGGGCAGGTAGTCACGGCTAGTGACGGGGACAGTCTCTGGGTAGAAGGGCAGGAGGACACGGCAAGTGACGGGGACAGTCTCTGGGTAGAAGGGCAGGAGGTCACGGCAAGTGACGGGGACAGTCTCTTGACAGGCGGGTGGTCACGGCAAGTGACGGCAGAGCCTCCAGGTAGGCTAGCAGGCAGGTAGCAGAGGAGAGCTCCCAGGTGAGCGGGCAAGAGTCTCTGGACAGGCAGGTGGTCACGGCACGTGACGGCAGAGCCTCCAGGTAGGCTAGCAGGCAGGTAGCAGGTGAGCGCTCCCAGGTGAGCGGGCAAGAGTCTCTTCTGGACAGGCAGGTGGTCACGGCAGGTGACGGCAGAGCCTCCAGGTAGGCTAACAGGCAGGTAGCAGGTGAGCGCTCCCAGGTGAGCGGGCAAGAGTCTCTGGATGGGCAGGTGGTCACAGCACGTGACGGCGGAGCCTCCAGGTAGGCTAACAGGCAGGTAGCAGGTGAGCGCTCCCAGGTGAGCGGGCAAGAGTCTCTGGACAGGCAGGTGGTCACAGCACGTGACGGCGGAGCCTCCAGGTAGGCTAGCAGACAGGTAGTAGGTGAGCGCTCCCAGGTGAGCGGGCAGACTGATCCATAGACAGACTGGCAGGGCTGGTAGGCAGACTGTCGGACCGCAGATAGATAAGTAACAGGCAGGAATCTGGCAGGTGACTGGCAGGTAACTGGCAGGTAACTGGTAACGGGACCTGAGGGCTGAAGCAGAGTTGAAAGGCTTTGCAACAACATTGCTCGGGCACCTCCATTTTGGAGGAGGTGCCTTATATATGGTGAGGTCCTCCGGCCATTGGCCGGGGACTCCTTAGGACAGCGCGCGCGGCCCCTTTAAGAGAGGGGGAGCGCGCGCGCGCCCTAAGCACAGAGGCCGGGAAGCAGTGCGCGTTGCCAGCAGAGTGGAAGAGGTGAGGGGAATGGCGTCCCTGCCTACAGAAGGAGTGACATTTGGAACGCAGACTTTGATGGAATGGTCTGCGGGCGTCATGTCGCGTTTGGAGAGCCCCTGATGTGCCTAAACTTTGGAAAACCCCCAAAAGTTAACCCATTTTGGAAACTACACCCATCAAGGATTTTATCCAGTGGTAAAGTGAGCATTTTGAACCCACAGGTACTAAACAGAATTTAATAACTTTTAGGTCGCATATTGAAAATTTTAAATTTTTTCATGCAAATGTTGTTCTAGCTCCAAATTTGTAATTTTTACAATGGATAATAGGAAAAAACAGACCCCATATTTTGTTACGCAATTTCGCCTGAAACACCATGATGCCCCATATGTAGTAAGAAATTACTGTTAGGGCTGAGAAGGAAGGAGCACTATTTGGTTTTTGGAACATAGTTTTTGGTCGAATAGTTTGTGGGCGACATATGTGGAGCTCCAAAGGTGTCAGAACAGCAGAAAAACCCCAAAAGTGACTCCACTATAGAAATTACACATCTCAATGAATTCATCTATGGCTGCAGTGACTAATTATGTAACATCCACGCCACGCTATATTATGGAGAATTGCAAATATGCCAGCTTAGTGCCAATACATTGTGCCCCCATAAAGTGTAGTGCCCTCATACATTTCTCCTGGTGACACACACCCCATAAATTGTTACGTGCGCTCTCCCTGCTACAGTAATGCCAAACATGTGGCCGCTCACTGCGTTTTAGGCACAGAGGGGCCCAGAAGGAGGAAGGCATTTGGATTCAGGTGCGCAGAATTCACTGGATCTTATTTATGGGGTGGGAGCTGTCACTTTTCCAGGGTCTTTGTTCTACCAGTAACATGGGACCCCCTATAGTTCTAGTGACAGATGATGGACCTGAGTGGGGGCTGGTTTTATGTGGGATAAATTAGGGTTTTTATTGGTAACATCTTGGGGTACATAATTTTCGATTACTTCCAGAATAAGACTGGTACACCAGTCTACGCTGAGCAGTTACATCAGGGTTTCTATGTAAATCCCACAAAAATGCAATTCAAACAAAACCCCTGACGGAACCACTCACCATAATGAGGCAGATGGAGACACATCTTTTAAGGCATGAACAGATCTGTGTTCTTCCACACTTGTGTGTTAAAAAAAGCCTAAAATGATGGGACGCCGCAGGAACAGAGACCAGTCCAAAGTGACTCCATCTGCCTCATAAGTGAGTTGTTTCATCCGGGGTTTTGTCTGAATTGCGGTTTTGGGGAATTTACACGGAAACCCCAACGTAAGTGCTCAGCGGAGAGCGCAGGATAAATGTGAGCCAAGCCTTATTCCAATTATTTGAAGGCAGAATGAACAAATAGTCAGCAGTACAAGAATAGTCCTTATTTTTATTTCTGCGCCGTTCACTGTGTGGTATAAGTGATAAGGCAAATGCATTCTTTGGGTTGGTGGGATTCCAGCGAAACCAGATTTATAAGTTTTTTTTTTTAGGTTTTGCTGCAGTCACACAGTAAAAATGCATTTTTATAAAAAGTTTTTTCGTCACCAAATTCTGAGAGCTGTGACTTTTTTATTTTTGGTGAACAGAGCTGTATGAGGGCTTACATTTTGCAGGACGAGTTGCATATTTTTTTGGTTCCATTTTGGGACATATAGTAATTTTTGATCGCTTTTGATTCCGATTTTTCAGACACAGAATGAACAAAAACCAGCAATACAGTTATTGTTTTTATTTTTTGCGACGTTCACCGTGCGGTAAAAGTGATAAGACCAATTTGTTCATTGGGTTGGTACGATTACAGCGATACCAGATTGATATTTTTTTATGCTTTGCTATTTTTACAGACTAAAAACAATATTTTACAAAAATGAATTTGTTTTTGCATAGTCACCTTCTGAGAGCTGTAAATTTTTTTATTTTTTTTCCCCATGAGCCATATTATTGCTTGGTTTTAGCGGGATGGTTTGTCGTTTTTATTTTTTTTTACATATGACTTTATGATCGCTTTTATTCACTTCTTTTGTGAGTCGGTATGATGAAAGTGTGACATTTTTGACGTGTTTTCTTTTATGGCGTTCACCAAACGGAAAAAATAACATGACAGTTTTATAGAGCTGGTCGTTCCGGACGAGGCGATACCAATTATGTGTAAATTTTTTCATTTATTTTATCACAAACCCTGCATTTTGAGGGCAAAAGTAATTTTAGTGATGTGTGCACTTTTTTGTGTTTTTTTTTACATATTTTATTTCACTTTTTGTTTACTTTTTCACTAAGTCCCACTGTGAGTCATGTGTAATTTTCATTTTCATCGCTGGTCTCATACACTTCAGTACTCCTATACTGCAGTGCATGAGACCTGCCAGTGAGTCACTGACTCAGCCTGACTGTGCCTGTGAGATCCAGCGTACTGCTGGATCTCACAGGTAACTGTACCCTGGAATGATCGCGGGGGTACGATGGTTACTAAGGTGTGATTACTGTGTGATAGCAGCAAAGCCTAAAAAAAATCTACCGTTATATAAATCTGGTATCGCTGTAATGACAACGACCTGAAGAATAAATCTGCCTTATCACTTACAGAGCACGGTGAACTGGGCAAAAATAAAAATAAGAAATGTTATTGTACTGCTGTCTATTATGTTCATTCTACCTCCCAAAAATCTGAATCACATTTATCCTGTGCTCTCCGCTAAGCGCTTACATCAAGGTTTCCATGTAAATTCTCCAAAACCGCAATTCAGACAAAAGAACAGATGGAACCACTCACTTTTGAGGCAGATGGAGTCACTCTGGATTGGTCTGTGTTCCGGTGGTGTACCATCATTTTAGGCATCTTTTAAGTGCATACACTACCGTTCAAAAGTTTGGGGTCATTTAGAAATTTCATTATTTTTTAAAGAAAAGCACATTTTTTTCAATGAAGCTAACATTAAATGAATCAGAAATACACTCTATACATTGTTAATGTGGTAAATGATTATTCTAGCTGCAAACATCTTGTTTTATTGCAATATCTACATAGGTGTATAGAGGCCCATTTCCAACAACCACCACTTCAGTGTTTTAATGGTACATTGTGTTTGCTAACTGTGTAAAAAGGCTAATGGATGTTTAGAAAACCCTTGCACAAGTATGTTAGCCCAGCTGAAAACGGTTTGGCTGATTTGAGAAGCTATAAAACTGACCTTCCTTTGAGCTAGTTGAGAATCTGGAGCATTACATTTGTTTGTTCTATGAAACTCTCAAAATGGCCAGAAAAAGAATACTTTCATGTGAAACTCGACAGTCTATTCTTGTTCTTAGAAATGAAGGCTATTCCATGCCAGAAATTGCCAAGAAACTGAAGATTTCCTACAACGGTGTGTACTACTCCCTTCAGAGGAGAGCACAAACAGGCTCTAACCAGAGTAGAAAGAGAAGTGGGAGGCCCTGCTGCACAACTGAGTAACAAAAGTACATTAGAGTCTCTAGTTTGAGAAATTGACGCCTCACAGCTCCACAACTGGCAGCTTCATTAAATAGTACACACAAAACGCCAGTGTCAACGTCTACAGTGAAGAGGCGACTCCGGGATGCTGGACTTCAGGGCAAAGTGGCAAAGAAAAAGCCATATCTGAGACTGGCTAATAAAAGGAAAAGATTAATATAGGCAAAAGAACACAGACATTGGACAGAGGAAGATTGGAAAAAAGTTTTATGGACAGACGAATCAAAGTTTGAGGTGTTTGGATCACACAGAAGAATATTTGTGAGACACAGAACAACTGAAAAGATGCTGGAAGAGTGCCTGACGCCATATGTCAAGCATGGTGGAGGTAATATGATGCTCTGGGGTTGCTTTGGTGCTGGTAAAGTGGGAGATTTGTACAAGGCAAATGGGATTTTGAATAAGGAAGGCTATCACTCCATTTTGCAACGCCATGCCATACCCTGTGGACAGTGCTTGATTGGAGCCAATTTCATCCTACAACAGGACAATTACCCAAAGCACACCTCCAAATTATGCATGAACTATTTAGGGAAGAAGCAGGCAGCTGGTATTCTATCTGTAATGGAGTGGCCATCGCAGTCACCAGATCTCAACCCCATTGAGCTGTTGTGGGAGCAGCTTGACCGTATGGTATGCAAAAAGTGCCCATCTAGTCAATCCAACTTGTGGGAGGGGCTTCAGGAAGCGTGGGGTGAAATTTCTCAAGATTACCTCAGCAAATAAACAGCTAGAATGCCAAAAGGTCAGCAATGCTGTAATTGCTGCAAAGGGAGCATTCTTTGACGATAAAGTCTGAAGGAGAAAATTATTCTTTCTAATAAAAATCATTGTTTCTAACCTTGTCAATGTCTGGACTATATTTTCTAATCATTTTGCAACTCATTTGATAAATAAAAGTATGAGTTTTCATGGAAAACAAAAAATTGTCTGGGTGACCCCAAACTTTTGAACGGTAGTGTATGTGTGGACGATCGCAGATCTGTGCAAGCCTAAAAAGATAGTCACTACAGGAGCAGATGCCAAACGGACTCCAAAGTGTCTCCATCTGCCTCTTTATGGTGGGTGGTTGCGTTGGGGATTTCGTCTGAATCACATTTTTGTGGAATTTGCACGGAAACCTCGACATAAGTGCTCAGGGTAGAACACAAGAATGTGATCCCAGCCTTATTCTGCAAAGTGATCGGAAAATGTTATATACTCCAAAATGTTACCAATAAAACTCCTAATTTATCCCGCACAAAACCAATCCCCACTCAGGTCTGTCTTCTGTCACTGGAACTATAGGGGGTTACACGTTACTGGTAGAGCAAACTCTGGAAAAGTGACATAGCTCTCGTACCCTCAAATAAAATCCAGAGTACTCTGAGCTCCCAAATCCAAATGCTCCCCTCCTGTGCTGCACTGTGCCTAAACCACAGGAAGGAAACAAATGTTTGGCATTATTGTAGTGGGGAGGGAGTTCTTAATTTACGGGGTGTATATCACAATATATGGGGGCTTCACACTGTATGGGGGCACAATGTATTGGCACTAAACTGGCATATTTGCAATTCTTCAGAATAAAGCCTGGCAAGGATGTTACAAAATAGTCACTGCAGCCATAGATAAATTCATTGAGACATGTAATTTCTATAATGGCGTCACTTTTGGGTTTTTTTTGCTGTTCTGGCATATTTGGGGCTCCGTGCTCTGTTCTTCAAAAGTCAAATAATGCTCCTTCTTTCTCGAACCCTCACATGTGGCCAAACAGGAGTTTCTAACGATATATGGGGCATCACCGCGTTCAGAAGAAATTGCGCAATAAATTATGGGGTCCAGTTTCACCTATTAACCCTTGTGTACCTGACAAGTTTGCAACAAATAAAAAAATTACATTTTTGCCACAAAAATGTTGTATTTCGACTTCTCAATGTTATAAAATTCTGTGAGGCTGGTATGGGTTCAAAATACTCACTACACCCCTAGGTGAATTCCTAAGCCAGTGAAGTTTCCAATATTGGTTCACTTGGGGGAGGGGCTTCTGCTGTTCTGGCACTGCAGGGGCTCGCTAATGGAGCCCACAATCTATTAAAATGAAATCTGCATTCTAAAAGCCAACTCATTCCCATCCGGCCCTGCTGTGTGCTCAAACAGTAGTGTATAACCACATATGGTGTATCTATGTGTTCGGTAAAATTGCATGCCAAATTATGGGGTCTATTTTCTCCTATTCCCCTCGTGTAAAATATAAATTTGGTGATAAAACAGTATTTTAGTGGAAAAAATAGAATTTTTTGTTCTGACAACTAGAAGTTAGGCTGTGTGCCACGATGCATTTAAGCGTTTCCGCAGCGGCAAAAATGCTGCAGAAACGCTTAAAAAAACGCATGGTAGAAGGCCTGCCATGTTCCCCAATGATAATCCCCATGTGCTGTGCACATGCTGCGGAAATTTCCGCTGCGGATTATCATTGCGGAAAAAAATGCAGCACTACCAATTATTTTGCGGAAGTGCTGCATTTTCGCCGCCATTGACTGGCATTAGATCGCATGGATTACGCATCACTGTATATGTAGATGCGCATTCCATGCGTTCTAAGGTGCGAATGGTACCCAGGTCTAGAGAAGAGGAGACTCTCCTCCGGACCTGGGTACCATAGAAAACTGTAAAAAAAAAAAAAAAAAAGAATAAAATAAATTATAAATATATACTTACCTTCTGGAGGCCCGCGGTGCGCTCCTCCTTTCATGCCGGCAGTTTGCGATGGACTGAAGGACCTGCGCTGACGTCATAGTCATGTGACGGGTCACGCGACGCTGACGTCGGCAGGTCCTTCAGTGTACCGCTGCCGGCAAGGGAGAACGGAGTGAAGCAGAACACTAGGGGCCATCAGAGGGTAAGTATATATTTATTTTTTTATTTTTTGACATTCTCTCGGGTCACACTATATAAATCCATGCCGTTTGCATGGATTTATATAGTGTGACCAAGTTGTCAAGCACTTTCCAAGTGATGCTAAAATCGCTTGGAAAGCACTTGACAACCCGCATTCGGAAATGCATGTGAAGAACGCTTCACATCCACATGTCCCTGGCAGGAAAACGCATGTACAATCCGCATGCGTTTTTTTCTGCCAGGGAGATGCAGAAACGCTCAGGAAAAAATCCTGAGCATTTCTGCATCGTGGGCACATAGCCTTATAAAGTTTTGTGAATCACCTGTAGGCTAAAAATTCTTAGTATACCCCTAGACAAATTCCTTGAGGGGTCTAGTTTCCAAAATGGGGTCACTTGTTGAGGGTTTCTACTGTTTTCGCATGTCAGGGGCTCTCCAAATGTGACATGGCATTCACAATTTATTCCAGTCAAATAGCACTCTTTCCTTTCCTAGCCCTGCCATATGCCCAAACAGCAGTTTTTGACCACATATGGGGTATCATCACGTTCGGGAGAAATTGCATAACAAATTATATGGTCCGTTTTCTACTGTTATCCATTGTGAAAATTACAAATGTGGGCCTAAAACTACATTTTGGTGAAAAAAAAGAAAATTTTAAATATGATGTTACGATCTAGTATTATCAAATTCTGTGTAGTACCTATGGGCTCAAAGTGCTCACTATACCCTTGAATAAAATCCTTGAGGGTGTAGTTTCCAAAATGGGGCAATTATTGGGGAGTTTCCATTGTTTAGGCACATCAGGTGCTCTTCAAATGTAACATGGCATCCGCTCTCGATTCCAGACATTTTTGCTTTCAAAAAGTCAAATGGCGCTTCTTCCCTTCCGAACCCTGCTATGTGCCCAAACAGTAGTTTTACCCCACATATGGGATATCGTCGTACTCAGAAGCAATTGCACAACAAATTTTGGGATCCATTTCTCCGGTTACGCTTGTAAAAATAAAAAGTTTGGGGCTAAAAGTACATTTTTGTGGAAAAAATTAGAATTTTTATTTTCACGGCTCTACATTATAAACTTCTATGAAGCATTTGGGGGTTCAATTGAATAGGAGGCGGCTTTGCAGTACACCGCGGCGGCCACTACCACTTGATGGCGGAGCCCCGCAGGTGAGCACTTCCGGCCGGCGGCACAGATAACAGCTGATTGGCGGGGGTGCAGCGTGCGGGCCCACGGCCGATCATACATTGATGCCCTATCCTGTGGATAGGGCATCAATGTAAAAGTAGTGGACAACTTCTTTAAGGTCAAAATTGGCTTGGTAACTAAGGGGTTAAAAAAGATCCTAATATATTTGGTCAAACGTTTAATTAACTCAACCCTAATGTTGGAACCTAATGTAGGATTAAATTAACTAACCCCTAAAGATGGAACTGCTTCTCTTTGGTGAGGCTGTGATGTTAGGTGGTATTGATGATGTTGCTACTAGAAACTGCTTTGCCACGTTTGCGTCAGGCTGGAGCGCAGTCAACTTTTTGCGATGATAAGTTTGATAAAGAACTGCTCGCTTCAGTAAGTTTTTCTGCACACCGATGCATATTACATTGCATGTCTCCTCACAGTGGGAAACAAATCACTGCTTATGGAATGTTTATAGAACCTGGAAAGTCTGATGAATACATCATATAAGATATACTGAGATTGCTGTATATACATCCCATGGGAGGCACTGAAAGTACTATATATACATTATAAAGGATACACCGAGACTGCTATATACGGTGGCAAGTAAAAGATTGGGCACCCCTGGTCAAAATTACTGTTACTGTCAACAGTTAAGCAAGTTAGGCCAATGCAAAAGTTTGGACACCCTTGGAGATTTGTGCACTCAGATAAATTTGACCAAGTTTTCAGACTTTAATTAGCCTGTTAGGGCTTGTTCACTTTAATCGTTCAGAAAGGCCAGGTGATGCAAATATCTCAGCTTTAAAAATACCCAGCCTCCTCTAACCTGGTGCCAAAAAAAGCAGCCATGGCTGGTCTTCTGAAAGAGGAGGTCTTTCACTGTCTCGAATATCATGATTTCAGTTATAGTTTTTTTTTCCACTCTGGCATATTAGCATTCATTTGCCATATTCGATATATTGGTTGGCAGATGTAGTTCCTGTTGCATATATTTAGCCCATCAATTATCTTACTCATCCATCAGCACTGCTAACAGTAAGCAGGTGTGACTGGACTGTAGTCTGCTATTTTACCATCACCATTCCTCGTGGATATGTAAATATGTCTGAACCGGTGCCTAATGACATATTTTCAGAACAGGTGTCTAAACAGAGACAGTTGAGCAAATTGGTGTTTTAACAGGGTCATCATCGTTTGCTTGCTGTGTTCCGTCTGGCTTGGATACGATCAAAGCTTTTCTGTAAGCATAAATTTTCTTCTTAAAAAAGGAACAACATAAAAACTAAGCATAAAACTAAATAGAAATAAACTGCTTTGTGTATCTGGAAACTCATTACTATTATTTTGGGAGATATACAAGATATTATATATGCCCATACACCGTTTAGGTATTAGGTGCTGAAAGGATTTTTTTTCCTTCCAAGATCTTTAAATATCTTTGACATTGCTAAAAATAAACTATGGGTTTTTAAATCCTAGTGGAATGCCATCAAAGCTTTATCAAATAAACCTCATCACTTCCTGCGTATCCATGAGGGAAAAGGCAGTGGAAATGCAAACAGTACTGGAAATATTACATCTTTTTGAACGATATTTGGACAAAGAGGCTCTCAGGAGTCTGAGTGCACAGTCTGTGCTAAAAAGAAGAAACAGTCCAACAACAAAAAAAAATACGTGAAAGAAATTGTGATGTTAAATCAAGCGTTCTGGATAATGGTGGTAGTTCAAATTGCTAAAGTGCATGAAAGTAAATGTGTATAACCGAAGGAACTTCAAGGTGCACAATATTGATCATAAAGATCCAACCACTGTAATGAAAGGGAAGATAAAAGCCAGTTTTGCATTATATAACGTGGCTCTGTAACTTGCCAAACCATTCTTCCAGAGAAAAGATAGCCCTGATCCATTGGGACTAGAGTGTAAACTGTACACCGAAAACAAAAATCTGTTCTTTATGTATTTATTGGGGATAATACCGTGAACATGCATAGAATCGGGTAGGAGAATAATTGTTACCTTCATGGAACAAGAATGTTGTTTCTGTATAGATTCTGTAATCAGGTTTAGGTTTACAGAGGTTGAAACTTCTAAATATATTTTATAAAAAACATTGTAACCAATGTTGAGCAACACACCTTTCTCCCTCATAGTAAACCGATATACTCCATTGATAGTAAATCAATATACAATATAGTACTCAGGTGTAAAATCAGAAAATGTGTTGGTTGCACCAATATTATAAACAATCAATCCCAATACCAGTCTAATATTTATATGTTAAATAAAGTTAGATGGGCTACCAAGATGGGTCGTTAGCCCTGACAGTAAATGATATGCTTATGTATTTTTGGTATAGAAATGTATACAAGACAACCGTCTTAAACATGTTGTGCACAGAGGAGGGAATTCATCATCCCCCCCCAAAATAGGTCATAAAATTTATTGCAAATGCCACTTTTCTTAAAGGATAACTAAACTTTCATGGTGTTTCTTCATCTCTGGCTGGCCCTTTCATTGCCTGCAGATCAGTGGGGATTGAGGTCCTAAGACTTCAACCTATAGCATAATAGACCCTCTGAATACTGCCTGGCTCAGGAGACAGAAGTGAACAGCTCCCTGGTCAACCTGTTCACAGAGCAGAATATGGATTCAGTAGAACTCTTGCGCTATGAAGACCTCTACAGATATATGCTATATGCCCCCATTGATCTGCAAGCATTTAAAGGGTCTGTCAAAGATGAAAAACCCTGTGAAAGTTTATTTACTCTTTAACAAAAAAAAAGTTGGTAGGGCATAATGGGGCATGGACTGCCTCTCGCAACAATAAACCAGAAAACTGGCATGCATTATAGCTGATATCTACTGCAGCTCACAGCTGGTGTTGGGTTCATTTTTCTGGCAAACCTACAATTGAAAAGATGCGCCAAATTTATTAGGAAACATAAGCTCCCAAATAACTTTTGTGCACCTTACTCCAGAAGGCTAGATGTTCAAGACTAGTGTATGAAATGTCAATTTTGGTAAAAGTCCCACATAGTTTTTTGATAATTATTAGAATGACTAGTGAAATGTGACAAAATAAATTCATTTTGAAGCCCTTTGTACAAACTAACATGATTACCAGATTATAAGCATCTTCATAGAGAAATCCTCTTGCTCTACTTTTCTCATTGTTTGATACACAGTTGTAAAAATTCATTCAACTTATTAATAAGTTTTCTTGTTTATTTTTTTCTCTAACTTTAAAGCTGTAGCTGTTAAAAAAAAATTCAAATTGTTATTATTTAGGCCAAGCGTCAACCTTTATGGATCTCATACACTAATATGAATGACAGTATATGGTGCATATATCACATGGGAGACATTGACACTGGTGTATATAAATCATATGAGACACGCTGGGGCTGGTGTATGTACACCACATAGGATTCGTCAGGAGATGGTGCGAAGCCGCTGTGTAGCGGTGAGACACGTGTCGAGGTTGTGCATACATATGGGAATGTCTAAAGGTATCTTTGTGTGCTATTATCTATGCTATTGTTAGTGATGGCTAATGCATAGTTTAGATTGTCCTAATGCACATATTCAATATTTAATTGTAGATGCTTATTTTTTTATAATGCACTTACACATTAGTATAATACAATTGGACATAATTCTAATAATTTTAATAATTCATTTCATAGCACTGACTGCAGTGACTGTGACATATGACCATCTGCAGGGTCTTATGTGGGGTTTGTGTTTTTTGTGCAAAATGAGGCTTCCATCCCTTCATCTCACCTTTCTATTATTTTGTACACAATTCCCTTTTTATTGACCATGTTAATAATAAACTTTAGTGGTTTTATATCATCTAATTTGTCTGCAATTCCCTTATTTTGCTTATAGGTTAATATATTATCTCTAAAGTGACAGCTCTAGAAAAGCTTTTATGTGGTTGTATTGGTTATCTTATATGAGTACATGTAGTCATTTTAGAACAAAAATGTTTAAACTAACCTAAATGGATGTAAATACTTTTATGCCCAAAAATTACAAAAGTATTCTACGAGTGATACCTTTATGGAAAAGTTAACTAATTTTCCTGGTAAGCCAATAAAGGTATCACTCTGAGATTACCTTTGTCATTTTTGGCATAAAAGTATTTACATCGATTTTTCTGGCTAACACGGTACCACAATAGAATTTTTTATTGTACATTAAAACTAACCTAAGAAATGAAATGCAGTTATAATGTAATGTTTCATAGACAACTACAGCACAGAGCCACCAGGCACTCACAGTAGATGAATGTCTCTTTAACAAATCTAGAATGTAAGAAATACCAGCGGAATAATCTCAAAGATTAAATTCATTTTTTTAGCACCTGATAATCTCTTTGCCCCAAATACGTGCAACCCTTCAGGTTGGAATATTAAATATTGTAAGCCTCTTATAATGTGACATACAAACTTCAATTGCTAACTACATCCCACCTTTGGCATATCTGAAATACTACATTAACTCAGTCATGTCTTCATAGGCTTATATGTCCTAGCATTGTAATGCACAGTACAAAACTGATTTAGACTGAATTAAAACAATTACCTTTACTGCTCTGAGTGACCATTAGTTAAGGGTATAATAAAACTCATTTTTGCTGTAATACATCATTATTTATTGTATAAAATACACGCTAAATAATATTATAAAATGATTAAGTCAGATATACAGACTTTTTTCACTGCACAATGCAAAAGCCTCATCTATCATTCTAGTAATAAAGATATTGGCAAAGAATGCACATTAATTGAAAATATCATTTAAGTGAAAAATGAAGCCAGTTATAAAGTGAGCATAGGTCTCTCATCATCCCATTCTTAATTTAACAAAAAAAGATAAGTCTATATCTAGCAAAAGGAGCCATATCATTATTGTTGCAGTGCATAACAATGAGGGAGTTAGATAATATGCTTTCCATTTCCAATATTAAGACACAGTACTTGTCACCAGCTCCATTTCACATTAAAAATGTCAGTTACCAAGGGTAAGGAATTAGGAAAAAGGACAATTTAATATCCAGTAACTTGGGTGCATTGCCTAAAAAGACAGTCATTAGAAGTAAAACATTCTTTCTTGTAGAAAATTGATCTATTGTTTTAGCCTTACAGTCAAACTTTATCTGACCACTAAAAAATAAGGTGAAGGTATACATAGGCAAACCATCGGTAAACCTAAATAATACTGTGCAGAGCACAGTAAAATTCCATAAGCATGACACCCAGTGATTCACTAATGAAAAGACATAACCAGCAGAGTTATGGATGAAATTAAGCGTTACTGAGCAGTAAGGATGTGAATCCAGCTCTGAAGTGAGGTAAAAGACTTGTTAGAGAGCTCAGTAAGATCTGTCTGTGTCTCCCTATGCAGGTTTTCTCACTTTGCTTTTCTCACCTCCTCTCCATAGAGCATAATATGAGCAACCTGACATTTCACAGTGTTGGCAGCCACTCTTGCTTTAACAAGGTGCTAGCAGTTGATCTTCCTTTGACGAAGAAGGATTTCTTGTTTGTTTTTTTAAGTAAGTTTTTAAGTAAGTTTAGGAGGAAGGAGGAGATGTGATTGATAAGTGGACAAAAAAGCAAATTTCTTGGTTAAGGTTTAGCAGTTTCTTATTTTCATGTGTACTAATTGTTTATGTTTGTTGAAAGTACAGTTTCTGTTTAAGTTAAAGGAGTAATCTGGCTCTACACTCTTCAATATTGTGATACAAGCTTATTAAGAGCTACCAGCCTTCAATATGAAATGCATTATTACAATGTTACTATTCTAGAGTAAAAATATTAAGATGTCCTAAAAATATACAAGAAAATAGTGATAAGAAATGCACCAAACATACCGTATTATTTTTTTATGTATATTTAAGCAAATGCACATTTGCACTGATGATATAATTGTACAGCTGAGTTTATATTAGAAAAAAAGGCAACAATAAACTCAGATGTCAGTTGAATCTATGTTGACAGCATGGCATTAAAAATTTAAATGTAATATAGGTCCTAAAGCATTTCCACCCAAGCATAATAAAGCTGTAATTCCATCAAGGATATTGCTTTGGCCTTTAAATTGTAAGACCAAAGGTTGAGCTGTGTCTACCTGGCAATTACAGATCTGGGAATACTACATTCATGACAATAAAAATAAACTTGTAGTTTTTGCAAATAAAAAGAGCTGTGAAGAAGCAAATAGTGACGATACTTAGAAAATGTTGCTTATAAATACAGATGGGATCAAAGCAGAATTTGTTGCATTCCAAAATTAGTAGCAAATCCTACTGAATGTAAAAAAATCAATGTGATATTATGATATATCATTAGCAAATTAGAGATAAAACCCAACAAAATACAGAATTCTCCTAGAAAGGAAATAAATATTTCTATTTTGATCTAAAAATATATTTTTATCACATGACCACATTGGGAGTCCCAAAATCCAGTGCAAACAATTTGATTTCTTTACTTTTTATCTTCATCTATTTTATCTTTATTTTTTCTTTTTACAAAAATAAGAACAGATGAGGCCAAATTTAACAGTACAAATAATGCGCCATCTTGATAACTTTTCTCAAAAAGTTATTTCACTTAAGTGGATTAAGAAAAGTTAACATTGTAAAAGCCATTGACTGATCTCAAGATAGATGTCAGATTACACTTTTCTGCGCTGTGATATCTGCATTATTTTAACCATGGCTACATTTGGTAACTCGCCTGCTCTGCCAGAAATGAAACCGACCAGACAAGATGGCATAAAAGGAAAAATGCCTGCATGTCCATTTACACCTATCAGACTGCGCTGTTCATTTTCTGTGTTACACTGAAAAATAGAACTGCTTTGGGCAAAACGGTCAGTTTTTGTTAGACATAGTTTACTTTGGCAGATATTTACTAAGCTTATCATTTCATTGTGTGTAACAGCTTATGTCAGTGACACATGAAAATGAACATACTAGTCTATTAACCACGAATCAACAATGATGAATCCAAATTTTTTTTTAAGTGGCTCATGGAAGCCAATGCATATATCAAGGTCAACCTCTGCTAAAAGTTGGCTTGACAAAGGACCATGCAGGACTGAAACGTGTTGCCTGGGATATTTCTTTTCTGTCTTTTTCATTTTTGTGCCGTTGTGTTCAACCTTTTTTTGCACTTTTTATACTACTGGATCAATAAAGCAATTCTTTTAAGAAGATGTGAGTGCCGGCTGTCGTTTGGACTGTTGCTATTACTGGAGTATTTTGCCGTGTATCTGGACAGGTGAGCGGATTGCTTTTTTTCTCATTTTTTGCTAAAAGTTAACTAACTTTCCTTACCACACAGCCCTTGACATGTTAAAGCATGGCTACCAAAGAGGAAAACGAAACTCTTTACAGGTTATGTTTAATGTAAACACAAAATAGAGTTTGCTTTTACCAATTACTTACACTGCATTTAAATAAGTAGCTTTATTCATACATAATAATTAAATTACAAATGGAAATGTAGGTTTTTCTATCGTGATAATCTAGTCACTCTTTGTAATGTAAGAGTGTTTTACATCCACTGAAGGGTGAGTCTAGAGGAGGTTTAAAATGGCATAGAGAGTTTATATTGTAATGCAATATTAAATAGTAGAAATTTTAATTAGTCAATAAAGTTACTGGTAGAAGCATTACAAGCCTCAGAAGGATGCTAGAAGCCTCACAGCACCTGAAGAAAAGATAATTACTATCAATAACCATGAAGCTGATTAAGGATTTCATTGCCATTGTAAAACTTCTAAGAACTTTTTTTTTCAATTTAAGATGTCTCTTGGTGATCTCTACCTGCCAAATAGGAAATGTGACTATGATATTTGTTTAAACTTGAGGAGGACAAGGAAACTAACTCTTGCAGTAGAGTTCAAATACAGTTCTGTAATTAGAGTTCCCCAAATCTAACAACCAGAATAATGTCAGTAAATTCTACTACACTTCAGTCTTTGCATGGTTTATATAGGGGAGAAATAAAAGTATTTACATTTCATCGAGAAAATGGGCTAGAATACAACTATCAAAATGTCACTATTTGTGTACTTGTTCTCCAAGAACAGACATTATTTAAAGCACCAGTCCAGTGTTTTTTTTTATTGCATTGCTGGAGTGGCGCTTTAAATGTACGTCCCCATCCTCCATCTGGTACTCATCTGCTGCCACCTTCGTCTGGGTCTCATAGACTTGTATTGAAAGCTTGTGACATAGTTTCTAATTTCCGGCCAGTCAGAAGTCACGCTCACAAAATGGCACAGCGGAACTGGAGCAGTGCCAAAAAACTGTGAAGACGCCAGAGGGTGAGTATATGACCAGGGGCAGGGGACTTGCATTTAAAGCGTCACTCCAGTGCTGAAAAAAAAACCCGCTGGAGGTGCTTCACAAGATTTTGCCTAAGCTGGATATATGGCTAACACTTTTTTTATTACTCATTTTAATCTATAGTTTTTAACAAGTTGTCCGTGATTACTGTTAGACATATTGATTAATTGTCACAGTTAGACCAAGTAGTTCTGCGGTATAACTGCAATAAAGGCATGCAGCTATAGACTTGTAAAAGGTTAAAAAATTCAGCGCAGTTGCGTGTTTTTCAGTTTTAAGGTGCTATCCAATCTTCTTATAGTCCAGGCTATATGCACACGAACTCACGATTTGATGTAAGCAGATTCAATGCAATATTCGTGGCGTGATCGCGATTAACACGCTGAAAAATCCGCATGTAGTTTGCAGTGAATATCATCAAACTTCACGCATTGCAAAGGTGAAATCAGCAAGGAATTCCGTAAAAAAAAACAAAAAAAACAAGTTAGTGATTTAAATATCCGAACTGCAAGTCAATGTTCGTAGCGTGTAGATGAGATTTGTTAACGGTTATTTACATTGCTGGTGTTGTCTTACTCTGTGGATTGGCGGTGGCAAAGTCCACACGGCTAATCTGCAGGTAATACTAAGGCTGAATGCACATGCAGTGTATGTGACCCTCCCCCTTGTTCCTTAGCCATCTTGCAGAAACACGGTGTAAGAGAGCCCCTTGATCTCTTGAAACAGAACCTGCATCCCCCTTTTAAAAGCATATTTTGAGTAATGCAAACAACACCCCTAAACTGTACAAGCGTCACGGTCCCATGAGCGGCAATTTAAGCATAAAAAAGGACAGAGCAAAAGGCGTCCTTAATAAGTCACTGTTTGAATCCAATAGTAGTTATGGGAATCTGTTAGCAGGTTTTTGCTATGTAATCTTAGAGCACCATGTTGTAGGGACAGAGACCCTGATTACAGTGATGTGTCGCTTACTAAGGTGTTTTGTTGCAGTTTCAATAAAATCAGAGTTTTATCTGCAAGAGATTAACACTATAGGATGAGTTGTCTCCTGCCATGTAGTCCTCCTGCTCTGAGTAACCCCATTCCCCACCACTGATTAGCAGTTTTCTGCCTATGCACAGTGTGCACAGTAAGCTGCCAATCAATGATATGGTTGGGTTTATACAAAGCTCAACATTCAGATAACTGGTAGATCTGCAGAAGATAAAACAGTGATTTTATCAAAATGACAGCAAGCAGCCCAGTAAGTGATACATCATTAGCATTAGGGTCTCTGTCTTTACATCATGTTGCTCTCAGCGTACATAGCAAAAACCTTGATAGATTCCCTTTAATAATGAATTTGTTAACAGATGTAAGTTTTTGCTCTAAAACTCTGTCTCCTCTGTAAATGTCTTTTACTCAAACTATTGCCTAAAAAGCAGTCAAGTAAACATGCTGATGACTATATAAATTAGTCTACCTATACACTATATACTGGAGTATATTATTAATGGCAGTCTGAAGGAGGAGTAAAATTTTGGTTTAAAAATATCAGCTAGATCACGGAAAATTAATCCCGATGGAATTTTACTTCTTTGATACATCTTTGGCTTTTATTTATCAAACGGTTCAGTCTTTGAAACTAGTCTATAAAAAAAAAAAGTTCAAGAGTTTTTCATTTGTGAATATTTTGCTTTGATTACCACAACTCAACAGACACAGCTGCTATGTCCATCAATGATCACTCACAGGCCATCGAGAGCAGCTCGCCATCGGCAATCTACTGCACAAGAGCCGAGTGCTGCATGAAGGTCACATTCATTCCCGCAACAGCACCAAACGATGTTCCAATGGTGACATTCAAAACTAGCAGATTACTATCAGATTTATAAAGACAACTTTACTTTTTAAAGTATAGTATTAAAGACAGATGCTGGAAAAAAGATAACTCATTCCTTTGGGCCCAGCCATATTTTGCCTTCAGGATTGAACCAAATGTATAACTTTAACCACTTTACTCCATTTATTCTAGAGCGGATGGCTTTCCACCTTTTCAATCAATGCACAGATATTCTGCCCTTTTTATGTAAAACTGTACTGTACTTTCAGGCAGGCATCATTTCTAGGTATTTAAAGATTTCTATATTATTTCATTTGGTAAACTATAAAAAAAAAATCAATTATTTCACGGTACACATGTATGTGTCATGATGCTTAGTGAGATTTCAATTATACTTTATTTTTATATTATATTTTTTAAGCAATGTATTACATTTTGTCTACTTTATTTTTACTTTACTTTATTATTCCCCCAAAGGAATTTAATTATAAATATTTTAAGAAAGTGTAAAATAAAATAAGTTCACACTAACTATTCTGTTCCAATGTTTTCACGCCACTTTTAGAATGTATTCCATAGGTTTGCTTTCCCTATTTAAGTAAAAATGGAAATGGATTTTTGTATAAAGGAAAAAAATGCTATTCTACATAACAAAAATGAAAAACCCTGGATGTGTTATTTTTTCCATAGAGGTCAATGAACGGACTAAAATAAAAAGCATTATGCTTACTTTTTCCAATTCGTTAAAATAAATAAATGTTAGTATAACGAGTTGAGTGTCCATGCAAATAGAGTATGCAAATTGTCTCTTCAGAGGAGAAGAGGATTTGAACGCTAGTGCCAGTAGCAATGCTACAAGTCAATATCGACCCTTTAACGAGCCTCGCAATACAACGTAGGATAAAAGCCAAATCAGAATCTCAATTTGTAGACAGAGTGTTTTGGGATATTGCCCCCTGTCAGTGCACAGTATGAGATCTGATTTGGCTAGGTGAGAGGCCAAGACTGGGATCTAGGGGCTGAGGTATCTCCTTGCGAAGTGACATGCCAGGTCTGGCATGCCAGTATGAGTAGACTTAAATGCCTTGCATGCTCCTCTGGGAAATTAAATGTGCAAATTGTCTCTTCAGAGAGGAAGAGGACTTGAACTCTAATGCCACCTATTTGAAGCAACAATCCTACAAGTCATTATCTACCCTTTAAGGAGCCTTGCAATATGACTTAGGATAAAAGCCAAAACAGAATCTCAATTTGCAAACACGGTGTTTCAGGGTATTGCCCCTTATCAGTGCAAATAGAGGACATATATCTCGACCTATTTATACGGGGTGGGAGAATGCATCTATACTTTCTTTTGCATCAAATTACCAAAGGTTAAAAAAAAGAACCATTGCTAAATAAAATAAAATAATAAAATGAAAAAATGAACGGGTGAATACCATGTTCATGGTAGCTGTCATTATTTGCAAGCCACCAGTTAAATGATGCCAATTAATTTAATATTCTCCCTAATGATTCTATATATTTCCATTATAATGTGAAAGACAAGTTTTTAATGAATGGCTATTTAGCCTGGATTCACTTGAATGAGCATCTTGTGGAGCACTAATTATTGCTGCCACCCAACACTCTCTTCCAGTTTGCAGAGCTGTCCATATGTTCGTTGGTTAAAAAGTACACCCTAAAGACAAAGGAAAGTGCAAGTCACTTTATCATCTGATCTTAACCTTTCTGTAAAGTATCTAAGACAGGTTTAATTGTCAAACAGCTGTTACTGGAAATACATCTTAGATATAAAAACAAGACATGAACAGTCAAGGATCACAATGATTTCTCGAGTTTGAGAGTGAATAATGAAGAAAATCTTGAAAAAAAAAGATTTATGTAAAAGACAAATAGAAGGACAAACTCATGAAAACGTTAGTTCATCTATTTTAAATCTACCATGTAATTGTCAGATTGCATCCCTAAGTATCTGGTGCTATTAAAGTAAATGATTACATGGCAATTACAACACAACTGCAATTCTTATTTGTTTGTTTGTTTGTTTAAAGATTTTATTTATAAATACTACTATTAATAATGACTTGATTCCAATTAGTTATGACATGGCAAAGTTTCCAATGGCAGTAAGGTTTTTATTTACATCCTTTCCCGCTAAAGAATTTAAAATAACCACATACAAACCTACGTGATGGAAAATTTAGGAATATATTAGATAACAAATCAAAAACGGAACATAAATGGCCTGGAAGGAATATATTCAGAATTAACAAAATGGGAGGAACCCCATATAGAAATCCCTCTCTAAGGGTATGTGCACACGTTCAGGAATTGAAGCAGAAATTTTCTGAGAGTTTTTGCCTCTCCCTGGCAGAAAAAAACCCATCCGGATTTACATGCGTTTTTACATTCATTTTTTGAAGAGGTTTTTGAAGCGTTTTTGAGCATCAATGAATGATTTTTGGAGCTAAATAAGGTTGGTGGGACATTGCTTAAGCCCTTGGATTACCATAAGAACTGAGGTGAGTACATTGGTTCATTTAAATGATTAAAGAATTGGTCTATTGTATTTCAAATAAAGCGTTTACACTGTGTCAGTGGGTTTCTATACTTTGGTCATTAACCCCTTTACCCCGGAGGGTGGTTTGCACGTTAATGACCAGGCCAATTTTTACAAGAGTGAGAGGCCCCCCGTGCAGAGCTCCTTTACAACCCATGCCGTTAATAGCAAAACCCTTTCAACGGGTAGGGATGGATTTGATAGGTCCCCTGCCTCGACCCAGTCGCTCAGGGAAGAGATATAACGGTTGTAGATTATGCCACCCGATACCCTGAGGCGGTAGATCTCCGAGGAATAGATGCAAAAAGGGTGGCCCACGCATTAGTTGAAATATTTAGCAGGGTGGGTTTCCCGAAGGAGGTTGTTTCGGATCAGGGAACCCAATTCATGGGTGAGGTATTGCGCACCCCGTGGAGTCGGTCAGGGGTCCGACCAGTGTTCACCTCTGCATACCACCCACAAACAAATGGACTCTGTGAGCGGTTCAATGGGACCCTGAAACAGTTGGTTTGCACATACTTAGAGGCAGAGGGGGGGGGGACTTCGAAGAAGCTCTGCCCCAGCTCCTGTTTGCCTACAGAGAGGTGCCACAGGATTCTACCGCTTTTTCACCATTTGAGCTCTTATATGGCAGGCAGCCTCAGGACCCGCTAGACTTGGTGCGAGAACACTGGGAAGACCGATCAGATTCTGGGGGGGTGCCAGTGCTCCGCTATGTGAGGCAGTTGCGAGAGAGGATACAACACCTTGGGCGTCTTGCACGGGTACATCTAGGGGAGGTACAAGGGCAACAGAAAACCTACTATGATAGGGGCACCCAGCCCCGAGAATTCACAGTAGGCCAGCAAGTGCTGGTACTATCTCCCGTCCGCCATGACAAGTTACAAGCCAACTGGGAGGGTACTTATACCATAGTTGACAAAAAGGGTGCAGCCACCTATCGGGTAGCATTCAACACACACCACACTCAAACCAAGGTTATTCATGTTAACCGATTAAAAGCGTACCAGGCCAGAGATACATGTGCGGTAGCTATGTGCTGTCCCCCTCAGAACCTGATCCCCTGCTGGAGTTATTACAGCACACCAAAGAAAATGGAGGGGTGGAGCAAGTCACCTTAGGGGATGATCTCTCCCCTGCCCAATCCAGCCAACTATGGGAGTTATTAAACCAGTATTGTGCGCTCTTCTCTAACCAGCCTGGCCGGACCACTCTGAGCATCGAGTGGACACTCGGACAGCAAGGCCGATTCGACAGCCGCCGTACCGAGTGGCACCCGAGGTTCAGCAGATGATTCGAAGGGAAGTGGAAGAAATGTTAGAGTTGGGAGTGGTGGTTCCCTCGTGCAGTCCCTGGGCGGCCAGCGCAGTCCTTGTTCCGAAAAAGGACCAGAGCACAAGGTTCTGTGTAGACTACAGGAGGCTGAACAAGATAACCATCACTGATGCCTACCCCATGCCCCGAATAGATGATGTTAGACCAAATGGGGGGAGCAACATTTGTGTCCACCTTAGATCTCAGTAAAGGATACTGGCAGATCCTTTTGTCACCAGACACCCAGGAGCGTTCAGCTTTCCTCACTCCCTTTGGTCTGTTCCAATTTACGGTCATTACATTTGGGATGAATAATGCACCAGCTACCTTTCAAGGAATGGTGGATGTCATGCTTGCAGGCTGTCAGGAGTTCCCAGGCTTATCTGGATGATATTTCCATATTCAGTAAGACCTGGGAGGAGCACCTGCAGCATGTGAGGAAGATACTCCAGCGCATTCAGCAGGCTGGGTTAACCATCCGGACAGACAAGTGCCAAATGCAGCATAACCAAAATTTTCAAACGAGTCATGCAACCAAAAGCATCCGTGCAACTTGTCACGTGACTATTTTACAGCTGTGAATTTACAAAATTGAAAGATGGCCAAATCGCATGCAAGTGGCAGTCTCATGTGACTTGTAATGAATTCTATGGCAAGCGAGTCAACCAGAATCCAACCTATCTTGAAACATTTGCGATTTTGTGTCGCAGTAAGTTGTAGTGCGACACCATAAAGTATCAATAGATGCGATGTCACAATGCGACACTGAGTTTTGCGTCTCGGGCAACGCATCTTGCCATTGTAGTCTGAGCCTAAGGGTGCTTTCACATTGCAGTTAGTTACGCACTCTGTGGCCCCGTCGGGGCATACGTTCAAACTACCCTCGCAAGACGGGATTCAGACGTATGTGCTGACAGGGCCACACACTATGTGCATGATTCGTACACACCTGAAAATGATGCATGGCAGAACACATGTTCGCTCACTCGGTACCATTATATTCTATGGCCTATACGTCCAAATCCCGTTTTGCAGGGTGTTCAGACGTAAGCTCCGATGGGGCCACTGAATGACTGCCAGAAAGCAATGTGAAAGGGATTCTGAAGGGCTTCATAAAGAATAACAAATAAGTCAACCCATGCTTGTTAACAGATTTTTTCCCTTATCTCAATAAATAAAATTATATGCAAATAAAGTAATGACTTAGGTTAGAAGACCTCGTTATTTTGCAAGAAAAGGCAATGCAATCTGAGATACAAAATGGTCACTTTTAGATATTATGCTATCAATATGTCTAGCATCGGCGTCCCTGCCCTCTGCTAGGCAGGGACGCCGTCCCTCTCACCTCCACGCTCCTCACGTGGCTCCCCTCCAGCACTTCTCCCTCTCGCCCCCCGGCTCCTGGCGCAGCTTCTCCCTGCGCTCCGTTCCCCGCTGTGGCCGGCGCGTGTCCCTCCTCCAGCAGAGTGCTTAGGGCGCGTGCGCGCGCACTCCCCCCCTCTTAAAGGGACTGCACGCGTCTTCCTAAAAAGTCCCCGGCCAATGGCCAGAGGACTTCCCACATTTAAGGCACCTCCTCCAAAATGGAGGTGCCCGAGCAACAGTTGTCACTGTGTCTTCACCTCTGCTTCAGCCCTCAGGTCCCTCCGCTAGCCTGACTAGACCAGCCTGATTTCTACCTGCTTACCTGGAAACACCTGCCAGCACCCGCTGAGTTTATCTACCTGCTTACCTGGAAGCACCTGCCAGCACCCGCAGAGTTTATCTACCTGCTTACCTGGAAGCACCTGCCAGCACCCGCTGAGTTCATCTACCTGCTTATCCGGAATCACCCGCCAGCACCTGCCGCGGCTATCCTCCTGCTTACCCGGAAGCACCTGCCAGTACCTGCCATGTCTATCTGCCCGCTGGGTTGACCACCTGCCTGTCTACCCAGAGACTATCCCCGTCACTTGCCGTGACCACCTGCCTGCTTACCCAGAGACTGTCCCCGTCACTTGCCGTGACCACCTGCCTGTCTACCCAGACACTGTCCCCGTCACTTGCCGTGACCACCTGCCTGCTTACCCAGAGACTGTCCCCGTCACTTGCTGTGACTACCTGCTTGCCTTCCCTGGGAGTCACCCGCTTCCTTACAAGGACTTCCCCTTTGTATTGCAGCTCAGAGGTTCCACCTCCCGGACCCGTTACAGTTTGCTCGGGCCATGGAACTCGGTGGCACCCAAGCTCCCTCGCTCTCGGACCTATGCCATGAACTTTCCTGTCAGAGGTCCCAACAGGAGTCCATCCTGAGCCACCTGCATAATTTTAACTCCCGCCTGGGCACACTGACTGCCTCATCGGGACCTGCTTCCAGTCACACGACTCCTACCCCGGCAGCGTTGCTGCCCATCAATACCATGGCATCCCTTCCCGGTCCCCGCCTATCCGCCCCGCTTCGTTTTGGTGGAGACCCCGGTCTGGCACGAGGCTTCATTAACCAGTGCACCCTGCACTTCGAACTTTTGGCACACCAATTCACCACCGACCGGGCCAAAGTGGCCTTCATCATGTCCCATCTCACTGGAGAGGCACTGGCTTGGCTAAATCCCCTATGGGAGAGAGGAGACACCCTGGTGTCCAACCTGCCAGCCTTTCTCACGGCTTTCCGGAAAGTCTTCGACGAACCAGGACGAAAGACCTCATCCGCCTCCTCTCTGCTACGCCTCCGCCAAGGGAGTCTCACCGTGGGCCAATATGCCATACGGTTCCATACCCTTACTTCCGAGCTTGCCTGGGATAATGAGGCCCTGGTGTCCGTCTTCTGGGAAGGCCTATCCGGCCGGATTAAAGATGAACTCGCCGGTCGGGACATTCCAACCTCCCTGGATGACTTAGTAACACTTGCCACCCGGATTGACATCCGGTTCCAGGAGCGTACCAAAGAGGTCACCCGTGAGAGGAGGTTTCCCCACCTTGCTCCCACTTTCCAGAGAGCCGTCTCTTCCTCTGTAACTCCCCGGGCGCACTCGCCAGAGCCCATGCAGGTCGACCAGACCAAGATGGTCAAAACCCATCAAGAGTCACGCCGTGCCGAGGGGAGCTGCTTCTACTGTGGCAGTAAGGAGCACCGGATCCGTTCCTGCCCGGAGAGGCCGGGAAACACCAGTGTCTAGGATCGCTCGGAGAGGTCGTCCTAGACCAGAGTAAACCCCCTCCATCTCTGATGCTGTCGGTCTCTATCATCTGCGGGGAGAATCGCTACTTTGAACTAGCTCAACTCAATTCTGGAGCTGCCGGAAACCTCATTTCCCAGTCCCTGGTAGAGAAATACCGCATTCCCACTATACCTTTGGCCGAACCCTTATCTGTCGCCTCCGTGGATGGAGCTCTCTTACCGCTAACCATCCAACTCATCACCGAACCCATAACTCTGCAGGTGGGAATGCTGCACTCTGAGAGGATCTTCTTCCATGTTCTACCTGGACTCTCTCACGCCCTTTTGTTAGGCCTTCCTTGGCTCCAGAGACATGCACCCGTGCTGAATTGGCAGACCGGAGAAGTCCTTCGCTGGGGGCAGGACTGTCATAAGACTTGTTTAGTTCCTGTTCGTCCTGCTCGTCCTTCTCCTACTCCAGCCAATCTACCCGGCCTACCAGTTCCTTATTGGTCTTATGCTGATGTTTTCAACAAGAAAGAAGCAGAGACATTACCCCCCCATAGACCATACGATTGCCCAATTGACCTGGTACCCGGCGCTACTCCACCCCGTGGGCGTATTTACCCGTTGTCTGCTGCCGAGACCCGGGCCATGTCTGAATATATCGAGGAAAATCTGGCCCGGGGATTTATCCGGAAATCTACCTCCCCGGCGGGAGCAGGCTTCTTCGTTAAAAAGAAGGATGGCTCACTTCGTCCCTGTATAGACTATAGAGGTCTTAACCAGATCACGGTGAAGAATAAATACCCCCTTCCGCTCATTCCTGAATTATTTGACCATCTGAGGGGTGCCAGAATCTTCACCAAGCTGGATCTCCGTGGGGCGTATAACCTGGTCCGTATCCACCGGGAGGATGAATGGAAGACGGCATTCAACACCCGGGATGGCCACTATGAATACCTCATAATGCCCTTTGGCCTCTGTAATGCTCCCGCCGTCTTTCAAGAGTTGGTCAATGACATCTTCCGTGACCTTCTCTACTCCTGCGTGGTGGTGTACCTGGACGACATCTTGATCTTCTCTCCGGATCTTCCCACACACCGGAGGGACATTCGTCAGGTCCTACTCAGGCTCAGGCAGAACCACCTCTACGCAAAATTTGAGAAGTGCCTCTTTGAGCAGACCTCGCTTCCATTTCTGGGCTACGTCATCTCCCAGACCGGCCTACGAATGGATCCTGAGAAACATTCTGCCATCCTGAAGTGGCCCCGACTGGAGGGGTTGAAGGCTATTCAGCGGTTCCTGGGCTTCGCCAATTACTACCGCCTCTTCATTCCGCACTTCTCTTCCCGGACTGCCCCTATCTCCACGCTCACCCGTAAGGGCGCTAGTCCCAAAGAATGGCCGCCCGAGGCTGAAGAGGCCTTCCTTTCTTTGAAACAAGCTTTCTCCTCCGCTTCTGTGCTGCACCGTCCGGACTACAACAAACAATTCTTCTTAGAAGTAGATGCTTCCTCCTCCGGAGCCGGAGCGGTGCTCACCCAAAAGTCGCCATTTGGGAGAATGGTAACCTCCGCCTTCTTCTCCAAGCTCTTCTCCTCATCTGAGTGCAATTATTCTATAGGAGACCGAGAATTGTTAGCCATTAAGTTGGCACTGGAGGAGTGGCGTTACCTGCTCGAGGGGGCTCTTCACCCGGTAATAATTTATACGGACCACAAAAACTTGGCTTACTTCCAGAGTGCCCAAAGACTTAATCCGCGCCAGGCCCGGAGGTCCTTGTTCTTCGCCCGCTTTGATTTCATTCTTCATTTCCGCCCGGCAGACAAGAATATCAAAGCCGATGCCTTGTCTCGATCCTTTCTCTTCTCCGATCTAGAGGAGGAGCCTAAGCACATCATCGACCCCGCCAAGGTAATGCAGGTGGCTCCCTTGGATCTGAATCGTCTTCCACCCGGTAAGACGTTCGTGACAGTACCTGATCGTGAGAAGGTTCTGCACTGGGGACATTAGTCTAAGCTAGCCGGCCATGCAAGCCAAAAGAAGAACCTTCAGCTTATTGCCCGGCATTACTGGTGGCCTACCCTGCGCAAGGAGGTAATAGACTTTGTCTTGGCCTGTGCGTCCTGCGCCCGTAACAAGGTTCCTAGACATCTGCCAGCCGGCCGCCTTCTGCCTCTTCCCATACCTGCTGCTCCGTGGCAGCATATAGCCATGGACTTTATAACGGATCTCCCTGTCTCTGCTGGTTGTATGGTCATTTGGGTGGTCGCTGATCGCTTCTCTAAAATGGCTCACTTCATTCCCCTGCCGGGTCTTCCGTCTGCATCTGAGTTGGCTAAGGACTTTATTCATCATATTTTCTGTCTCCATGGTCTTCCTCTCCACATCGTGTCCGATCGAGGGGTTCAGTTCACCTCTCGCTTCTGGAGAGCCACGTGTAAACTGCTGGGGGTCACCTTGGACTTCTCTTCTGCTTATCACCCACAGTCCAATGGTCAAGTAGAGCGGATCAACCAAATCTTAACCAGTTACCTCCGGCACTTTGTTAATGCCCACCATTCCGATTGGGTGGATCTTTTACCATGGGCCGAATTCTCCTACAATAATCACGAGAGCGAATCCTCTTCCAAATCCCCGTTTTTTACAGTCTACAGCCAATATCCCCGGATCCCGTTTCCCGTCTCGCCTCGGTGGACAACCCGGCCACGGAATCTCTTGTTTGTGAATTCTCCACCATTTGGGAGAGTACCAGATCGGCACTTCTTCAGTCCTCCGAGCGGATGAAGAGACAGGCTGACAAGAGACGTCTGGATCCGCCCCAATTCCATCCTGGAGATAAGGTCTGGCTCTTGTCCAAATATGTCCGGCTCAAGATTCCTTCCTACAAGTTAGGGCCC
The DNA here is from genome assembly GCF_046119375.1 of Phyllobates terribilis. NCBI lineage: Eukaryota > Metazoa > Chordata > Amphibia > Anura > Dendrobatidae > Phyllobates > Phyllobates terribilis. Next base: position 202,534,787 of record NW_027362771.1, on the reverse strand, counting down.
CGGTTCATCGGCCCACTGGAAGTTATCAAGCAAATCAACCCGGTGGCCTATAAATTGAAACTCCCGACCAACTCCTTCCATGTATCTCTCCTCAAACCCGTGGTATTTAACTCTTTTTCCAAGTCTACAGGTACGCCTCCAGCTCCGGTATCCGCTGAAAACAAGTTTGAGGTAGAGCATTCTGGCCACCAAGAGGGTAAGAGGAAAGACCTTTTTTTTAGTGGATTGGAAGGGGTTTGGTCCTGAGGAGAGAACGTGGGAGCCCCGGGAGAACATCCATGCCCCGCTCCTCCTTGATAAATTTCTTTCTGGCCTAAAGCAGAGGGGGCATAAAGGGGGGGTACTGTAGCATCGGCGTCCCTGCCCTCTGCTAGGCAGGGACGCCGTCCCTCTCACCTCTGCGCTCCTCACGTGGGTCCCTCCAGCGCTTCTCCCTCTCGCCCCCCGGCTCCTGGAGCGGCTTCTTCCTGCGCTCCGTTCCCTGCTGTGGCCGGCGCGCGTCCCACCTCCAGGAGAGTGCTTAGGGCGGACGCGCACTCCCCCCCTCTTATAGGGACTGCGCGCGTCTTCCTAAAAAGTCCCCGGCCAATGGCCAGAGGACTTCCCACATTTAAGGCACCTCCTCCAAAATGGAGGTGCCCGAGCAACAGTTGTCACTGTGTCTTCACCTCTGCTTCAGCCCTCAGGTCCCTCCGCTAGCCTGACTAGTCCAGCCTGATTTCTACCTGCTTACCCGGAAGCACCTGCCAGCACTCGCAGAGTTTATCTACCTGCTTACCTGGAAGCACCTGCCAGCACCCGCTGAGTTCATCTACCTGCTTATCCGGAAGCACCCGCCAGCACCAGCCGCGGCTATCCTCCTGCTTACCTGGAAGCACCTGCCAGTACCTGCCGTGTCTATCTGCCCGCTGGGTTGACCACCTGCCTGTCTACCCAGAGACTATCCCCGTCACTTGCCGTGACCACCTGCCTGTCTACCCAGAGACTGTCCCTGTCACTTGCCGTGGCCACCAGCCTGCTTACCCAGAGACTGTCCCAGTCACTTGCCGTGACCACCTGCCTGTCTACCCAGAGACTGTCCCCGTCACTTGCCGTGACCACCTGCCTGCTTACCCAGAGACTGTCCCCGTCACTTGCTGTGACTACCTGCTTGCATTCCCTGGGAGTCACCCGCTTCCTTACAAGGACTTCCCCTTTGTATTGCAGCTCAGAGGTTCCACCTCCCACACCCGTTACAATATGAAAGAGATTAAAAGTGTTATGTTTTGGGGATTCTTGTTTTCTTTATTATTATATTTTTTTCTAGGCTATGGGGCAATTATATTTCTTCGATGTGGTACACAGCCACAGATAATCAAGTTTGAGAATCCAATTTTTACTGATTGGGCGCACACTACTCATTTGAGTAGTTACGGTAAATACGGCAGAACAGAATTCCTGCATGATCTGCATATTCCTATGCAACTTCTTTAATTATTTATCAAATAATGGCACTTTTGGATGAAAGGACCCCAGGGCTAATTGTAATTGCCTGGCTTTATATAAGTTCAAAATATGATCATTTATATTAAATCTCAAGAGCATGTGTTTTTAAATTTAGCATATATATTTATAGGATAGTTCACATCATCATATTATGTAAAGTATTTTGTAAAACAGTGCTTTAAAAACTGGCTTATCCTTACAACTATCCATAATTTATATATCCATGGACACACACACATACAGTATATATATTCAGAGATGAGCAAATCTTTTGAAAATCAACAAATTTTTCCCAAAAATTCAATTTATAATGCAAAGCCTCAAACTGCCCTGAAAAGACGTGTGCAATATTCTGTGTCTCCTAGGACTATATTAAACTCCTTTTCTTAAGCGATTTAATCCAAACACAGCCTTAATAATGATAAAGTGACCTTAACATACTGATCAACTACCAATAAATATGTCAGATAGAAAGGTGCAAGGAAGTAACAGAGTTACATATAAATAGAAATTATACTAGACAAAAAACGAAACACAAGTTAAAGCAGTTGTCTTAAAGGGTTTTCCCAAGAACAAAAGTTCATTTTAAATCAACAGATCTTGGAATAATACTTTCCACAATGTCCCTGCATGGTCAGACACGGCCATTACACAGTACATAGCAGGGTCACATTTATAAGATTATCTTAGCACAGGAACATTTTATTTAAACACATCCAATTGTGGAAATTATTATCATTCAAAGATCTACTGATTAAAATGAACTTTTGGGGAAAACCCCTCTAAGTTCTTAAATATGGGTAAAATTGCAAAGTGCTTGAAAAAAAAAACCAAGCAGCTTTGAAATTTGCCCCTAATGTTATAGTTTACAGCTCGTTGACTAGATTGTCAGCCATTCTGAAGTCTCATAGTGTCCAGTTACAGTGGTAAGGAGTGTGCCCCGCCAGCTGGCTCTATGCTTTAGGCCTCCTTCACACATCCATGTTTCCAGTACATGTGCTGTCTTTTTCACGGATACCAAACTTATCCATTATAACCTATGGTGCTATGCACAGTCAGTGTTTTTACATAAACTGTGTGTCCATGCACAAAAGACACGAATACAAGTGTATGGGTCCAGGAGAAACACGTACAGCACATGGATGGCATCTGTGTGCTGTCCGTGTTTAAGATTGCAAAGTATAGGACTAGCTTTGTGGTTGTGATATGTGATTGTTTCCTGAAGAAGTGCCTGTCACTTCGAAATGCGTTGAATAAAAACCGCATGTTTAATAATTTCCTGTGAATTGACGTCTTCAATAATCGGCAGCGTGGGAGGTATACACAAATTCTCCATATCTTCATTCTTATCGGTTTTGACAACCCATGGATCCACAGCAGCTGAACAACGATTTAAAAACGCATAAAATCTTGGCTCAGGTTAGCACAAGCTGATAAAAGTATTTTTTAATTGTTTGTCGGATAAGACCCTATTTGTGCTACTTTCTCCCTAGTGTTTTATCTAGGAGAAGCTTTGTCATTTATTTCTTCATCCATACCGAAAAACTCTGATGCCACACTGATGGTAAAAACGGACACACTGATGGCAAACATGGATGACACTGGTGCCAGAGTATTACATTCGTGTTTTATAAGGACATGTGAAGGAGGCCATAGACAATAAACAGTTATAGATTAGAGCCTGCTCATACAGGTCTGAAGCTGGCTAGATAGCTGGATCCAACAAGCCTCAGTCCCCTGCTTTTCTCTTGTGTGGCAGAAGCAAAGCTGCATTCTACTGGCAGCCTGGCAGAATGATCAGTTTGGTGGTCAGTGTGGTGCAACTATGCTGTTGGTCTGAACTGTCCATCTACAGGAGCGCACTGCCCAAGGCAACCAGAAAGCTCAGAAGCAGAACAGTGGTGCATGTCAGGAGACAGACCATGAGTAAAACCCTTTAAGAATGTGTGTAAATATTATTCCCAAATGAATACTAAGGTGAAAAGCATAAAAAATGTGAAAAACAAAAAATCATATCTGGATAGAATATCAAAAGGTACCACAAAAAAATGTAACAGAAAAAAAACTGAAAAAAATAAAAATAAATTCTACATTCAGTTTTTCAAAATTTAGAAAGAAAAAAAAACAAAACCTTTTTTTCCATGGTATTCAAGTGGCTGGAAATTCTGAAATGTACGACCCGTTGACCAGTATGCGACTGGTATGCAACAAGAAGGAAGATTATGATGTGACGGACTTTCACTGCCATTGGTGGTGGCTTCTTTATAATATTATAATATGGATCACTTAAATAATTATTTACAAAAAGAAAAACATTGAATGAAAAACTTTTCAGAGTGTGTTTTAGCCATATTTTAAATTTTTCATCAAGAGATAAAAATAAATAACAACAAATCAGCTAAAATGGAAAAATAAAATATATTATGAATTTAAAAAACAACATAAACTTCCAGCTATTCAAAAATTCCTTTTCATCATTAATTCTTTTTTTGCTGTGCACAACTTCTTTTGACTTTTATTTTTCTCCGAGCATAGAATACAAATTTCAAGCAAATATAAATGTTTAGCTCATTTTTCATATTATCAAAGCAAATCAGATTGTAACATGTTTGGTCTGGAGATGAAAATGTAAGTGCAATATAAACTGCCATGACATTGAAAAGTAGCATACTATTATACTAGTAACTTCATAAGCTTCCACAAAGATTTCAAAGAATGCTCTACTGGCATACTGCGAGTTTAATTGTGTCATTGTAACCTAAATGGACAAAAAGAAAGAAATATTCTAGTTTTGAAAAGTAACATAATGGTGTAAGAGTTATATGCTACAACACTATTAGTGCTTAGCAAAAGAGCATAAAGAACAATGAGCATAATGATATTCTAGAATGCTCCGCTAATTGTGCAATAACAGGCATTATTAGTTTGTTATTTAAAGAAGTACAAGCCATTAAAGTACAAACACTAGCACATATTTTATAAGACTGATTGAATAGTAATTGGTGCATGAAATACCAAACAACTAAAGGAAAATAAATTATAGTGAAAACTCAAATAGCATAACAATGGCTGGTGTGCAGTTCTGTATGATGTCATTAACGGCTTTATTGGTACAGTTCCAAGCTCATGTCCAATTTTTTAGACTACTCTATACATGATGATAGTCTAAGAGCTGAGAAACAACATGCATGTCTCCTTAGGATAGCTCCCTCTGCACTGGCAAAGAGTGGGGGGATTCCCATTTTTATTCCTTTACTGTAACCATATGTAAAAAGCAACATCGTAAATAATCTTGATTAATCCTTACAGGGCTTGGACGTAATTGTACGTCTTATTCAGGTAAGTGTTTTAGACCATTGGTCAGAGTATTCAGTTTTCAAATTCCTTAGAGCAGGGACGTCAAAGTCAAACACACAAAGGGCCAAAATGAAAAACTAGGACAAAATAGAGGGCCAACTAGTATACAGTTTAATGGGGCCTACATAGTCCTACATACAGAATATGGGTGCCACATAGTCCTTCAAACAGTATAATGGCCCCACATAGCTTTCCATACAGTATGATGGGCTTCATATAGTCCTCCATACAGAATAATGGCCCCACAAAGTCCTCCATACAAAATAATGGCCCCACATAGGGGTAGTGGCTCTGGTGTCGCGGGCCAAATATAACCACCCTGTTGGTCAGATTTGGCCCATGGGCCAGAGTTTGACACGTGTGCCTTAGAGGAACAAGGGAAACAAATAAACAAAATGAAATGTAAAAATAAAGTACAAAAAAAATCACAGGAAAAATTTTGCTACTTAACCCCTTAACGACTGCCGATACACATTAAAACGGCGGGCGCTAACGGGCCTTATTCCCTCATTGCCGTTTTAAAACAGCGATAGGGAATAAGGGTATACCGCCCCAGTGTCCGAAAATCTGGAAAACATTATCAGGGCCGGATTTTCCGGTCCCCGGTCACGTGATCGCTGTTATTCAGTGAATAATGTCAATCATAAAAAAAAACTGTGCCCACTGTTTAAATCATTTCTCTCTCTTCTGACATGATATACATGTCAGAGAAGAGAGAAATGATTTTCCACGAGCCTACCCAGTACCTCCTGATCCATCCCCAGGCCCTTCGCATCATCTTACCGATACACAGGCAATCCCCACCTTTTTTTTGTGTCTAACAGCCGGGAAACATACGGGGCGGGGACTTAAGCATGTCACTCGAGCACCGGCGATACTCGGCGCAAACCCGAGTAGGGAGCACTTGCGCTCTACACTAATGAAGACATACTCAATATGACGACCTAATGTTATCAAATTCTGTGCAGTACCTTTGGGTTCAAAATCCTCACTACACCCCTGTATAAAATCCTTGAGGGCTGTAGTTTCCAAAATGGGGTCGTTTGTAGGAGGTATCTGCTGTTTGGGCACCTTAGGGACCCTGTCATTGTGACATGTCGCTGGCAATATATTTCAGCCAATTTGTGTTCCAAAATTCAAATATTGCTCCTTCTGCTTCGAACCAGACTGTTTATCCAAACAAAACTTTTTGACTACATGTACGGTATCGCTGCACTCATAAGAAAGTGGGTAACAAACTGTGGTGTCCACTTTTTAGAGTTACTTCTTGCAAAAGTGAGAAATTTGGGGCTAAAGCAAGATTTTTGTTAAAAAAATGAACTTTTTCAATATGACGACCTAATGTTATCAAATTTTGTGTCGTTCCTGTTAATTCAAAATGTTTACTATACCCCTGGATAAAATCTTTGAGGGGCATAGTTTCGAAAATGAGGTCACTTGTGGGGGTTTCCACTGTTTAGGAACATCAGGGGCTCTCCAAACTAAACATGGCGTTCGCTCGAGATTCCAGCTATTTTTGTGTTCAAAAAGTGCTCCTTCCCTCCTCGCTCCTGAGCCCTGCCGAGCGCCCAAACAGTAGTTTTCTCCCACATATGGGGTATCGGCGTACTCAGGAGAAATTGCACAACAAATTTTGCGGTCCATTTTCTCCTTTTACCCTTGTAAAAATAGAACATTTGGGGCTAAAGTAAAATTTGTGTGAAAAAAAGTAAAATGCTCATTTTTTTCTTTCCACAATTCCATTAATTCCTGTGAAGTACCTGAAGGGTTAATAAACTCCTTGAATGTGGTTTTGAGCACCTTAAGGGGTGCAGTTTTTAGAATGATGTCACTTTTCGGTATTTTCGGTCATATAGGCCCCTCAAAGTCACTTCAAATGGGATGTGGTCCATAAAAAAATGGTTTTGTAAATTTTGTTGGAAAAATTAGAAATTGCTGATCAACTTTAAGCCCTTATAACTTCCTAACAAAAAAAATCATGTTTCAAAAATTGTGCTCATGTAAAGTAGACATGTGGGAAATGTTATTTATTAACTATTTTCTGTGATGTAACTATCTGGTTTAATGGCATAAAAGTTTTCACATTTTTTGTCAAATTTTTGATATTTTTATAAATAAAAGCAAATGATATCATCCAAATTTTAACACCAACATGAAGTGCAGTATGTCACGAAAAAACAATCTCAGAATCACTGGGATCCGTTGAAGCGTTCCAGAGTTATTGCCACATAAAGTGACACTGGTCAGAATTGTAAAACTTGGCTTGGTGATAAGGCTAAGTGCCCACGATGCAGAAATGCTGCATATTTTTTACGCTTCTCCCTGGCAGGAAAAACGCATGCGGATTTTACATGCGTTTTTCCCACCAGGTAGAAGCATTTGTCAAACGTTTTTGCATGCATTTCTGCATGCGGGTTATCAAGAGCTTTCCAAGCGATTTTAGCATCACTTGGAAAAGTGCTTGACAACTTGTTCACACTATATAAATCCATGCAACCGGCATGGATTTATAGTAGTGTGCCCAAGTTAGTTAAAAAAAAGAATAAGAATGGTGAAAAATAAAAAAAATAAAGTTTATACTGACCTTCTAATGTCTTCCCGGTGTTTTGTCTGCTCCGTCCAGTGTCTTGCACTGCTTGCGGGGGTGTGAAGGACCTGCGGTGACGTCATTGAGCTATGTGATGGGTCACATGACTCAGTGACGTCATGGCAGGTCCTTCACATCAACGCGAACATTGCAAGACACCGGACGGAGCAGACAAAACACCGGGAAGACATCGGTAGGCGAGTATAAACTTTATTGTTTATTTTAAATTCTTTTTTTACAGTTTCTATGGTACCCAGGTCTGGATGAGAGTCTTCTCTCCTCCAGACTTGGGTACCATCCGCACATTGAACCGTGTGATATCCGCATCTGCAAATGCAGTGATGCGGATGTCACGTGGTCCAATGCAAGTCAATGGCGGCGATTACGCTGCGTGTCCGCAAAATTAATGGACATGCTGCGGATTTTTGAGCGCAGCATAAACGCTGCGGAAAAATCCGCAGCATGGGCATTGAAAGTGCGGCTTGTCATTGGGGACCATGGGGGGCGGATTACCAAGCGTTTCCCAAGCGTTGTGGTAGAGTCCGTCTCATGCTACCACGAGTGTGAAAGCACAACCAACATTCAAAAGTGACCAAAAAATCAGCCAGAAAGCATTGGTACTGAGATGTGGTCTGTGGTCCCCACCTGCAGAACCACTCCTTTATTGAGGGTGTCTTGATAATTGCCAATAATTTCCATCTATTGTCTATTCCAATTGCACAACAGCATGTGAAATTGATTGTCAATCAGTGTTGCTTCCTAAGTGGACAGCTGCGACACATGCAGGGATTGTCTGCAGCGACGCAAACTTATTTTTCGAGAACGCTGAAGATACTCTGATAGCACCCGAGCGTGCTCGGATAACACCTTATCCGAGCACGTTCGATCATCACCATCAGCTATGTCAAATATAACTGCAACTTTTGTTTTTTTGTAATGCGTATGCAAAAAAACTTAGCTTCTATTCCTCACTTCCTAATTAATTTACAGAAAAACACTTCTGGTTATATAGTTAACAGTATTTGGAATAAATTAGCTATACTAATTTCTTTGTGATGAAAGCGAGTGTACCGACTTGTTTATGGACACAAATTTCATTTATCAGTTCCTGTATAGATACCAATTTTAGCAAGATTTGTTCGGCTGTTAGCAATCTCATAGAATATGTGGAGGAATGCAAATGAGAGTGGCTGTGAGAATGCTAAGAGATCTTCGCTCCTTGTAAACATTCATTCTTTGTAAAAAGGCAAGCAGGAATCTGTGGCAACTTCACATCTTTTCAGGCCTCGTCAGCACTATTTCTGGGTGGATTGGAACACATGAAACTTGTAAACGGCTTGTTTATTTTGTTTCTATGCTAAAATAAATCATGTTTCCTAAAGACAGTATAAAAGTACTTACATTTTTGGGGGTGGAATGAGTTGTATTTTTGAATGGCACCATTCATTATAACATTCATTGTACTGGAAATCGAAAAAAAATTCCAAGGCCTCTGAAATTTTTGAAAAAACTGTAATTCCATCATGTTTTTTGGGGTTTTGTTTTGTCTTTGTTTCATTCTGTGGGCCTGTCTGCCATGGTATCCTATCGGTGCCCCATGATCGCATCCCAATGAGAGGGTCTTGATGAGAGGATGTCTTGGAGTCAGATGCTCCTGATTCATTAAGAGGCACATTTCTCTTAATGAATCAGGTGCATCTTAAAAGGGGGGGTATGCCTTGCCAAAAATCTTAGTCCAGTCAGAGACCAGTAAAATTTTTGGCATTCGGTCACAGCTCTTTATGAATTAGACAGTCGGAAGTCGCACCCTCCCAACACAACTCCATCCGTTTTAGCAGACATGGCCAAAACTTGTGTGAAAATGACAAAAGTTGCTAAATTCATGTTGTGCAAAAATTTGGCAGACTTTTCAAAGTGTTTTTTTTTAGAATTCTGCTATAATCATTTTAATTAATCTTGGCCTGTTTATTTTCCTTTCTTACTCTGCCATGCATTCAGTAAGTGCTGATTGGCTCCCCTTTCTCTCCTCATGCTGATACATGGAAAATTTATATTTTTGTACCGTGTTTGTTTGCCTGATCACTGTGACCTTTGACACCTTCAGAGCATGAATGAATGTGTCTAATGGATTCATGTCATTCTACATCAACTAAGGAATGTGCCCATCAGACTTGTGGGGTCATCATAACACTGGACCTAGTCACAGGACAATAAAACCTTCACACTCCTTGTCTATTAACTGCTAAAATATTTATAGCCAGAACTGTTTATCTCTCCCATAGTAATAACTCTGCTTTCCATCACGTCTCATCTATTGCATTATTTCTGTGTCTTATTGTGTATAAATTTGTGACTCTTCAGATTTTGCGTTATACTAGCCTGATGAAGAGACCTGCGTAGTCTCGAAAGCTTGCAACTTGTTACCATCTTTTCAGTTAGCCATTAAAAGGTATCAACCACTGAGGACTCTCAAATCTAAATATTTTTCTCCTCATGCTGTGTGATGACAGGGCTACTCTCCCTCACAAGCTCAAAGATTAGCAAAGGGCTTAGCTTACTCCCATTCATCCTTTTAAGTGCATAGGCAGAGTTGTATTTTTCTTATCAGTGCTAACTATTATTATCAGCTGCATTGCCTCTCACAAGCTCCCTGACCACATAGCTGCCAAAATGTTTATCTGCTATCTTTAACCCTTTCATATGTATAGTCAGTCATAGTAAAAATAGGGCGTCTAAAAAAAAATAAAAAAAATTTCATCTGTCCGTAATTTTTTTGAAGCTAGAGAAACTTCGACAGATTGTTATGACTGTTATTATCATCATTTTACATTCACAGGGAATGCAGCTGATGTCTTCGTATGAAAACTATTGACTGTAGATACAGTGAAGGAAATAATTATTTGATCCCTTGCTGTTTTTGTAAGTTTGCCCACTGACAAAGACATGAACAGTCTATAATTTTAAGGGTAGGTTCATTTTAATATTGAGGGATAGAATATCCAAACAAAAAATCAGGAAAATCACATTGTATAAATTAGATACATATTTTTGCATTTTACAGTGAGTAATAAGTATTTGATCCCCTACAAACCATTATGAGTTCTGGCTCCTACAGACCAGTTAGACGCTCCTAATCAACTCGTTACCTGCATTAAAGACAGCTTTCTTACATAGTCACCTGTATAAAAGACTCCTGTCCACAGACTCAATTAATCAGTCAGACTCTAACCTCTACAACATGGGCAAGACCAAAGAGCTTTCTAAGGCTGTCAGGGACAAGATCATAGACCTGCACAAAGCTATAATGGGCTACAAAACCATAACTAAAACGCTGGGTGAGAAGGAGACAACTGTTGGGGCAATAGTAAGAAAATGGAAGAAATACAAATTGACTGTCAATCGACATTGATATGGGGCACCCTGCAAAATCTCACCTCATGAGGTATCCTTGATCATGAGGAAGGTAAAAGATCAGCCTAAAACTACACGGGGGGAACTTGTTAATAATCTCAAGGCAGCTGGGACCACAGTCACCAAAAAAAACATTGGTAACACATTATACCTTTAAAGGTTTAAAATCCTGCAGTGGCCCAAAGTTCCCCCTGCTCAAGAAGGCATGTGCAGGCACGTCTGAAATTTTCCAATGAACACCTGGATGATTCTGTGAGTTATTGTGAGAAGGTGTTGTGGTCAGATGAGACAAAAATTGAGCTCTTTGGAATTAACTCAACTCGCCGTGTTTGGATGAAGTACAACCCTAAGAACATCGTCCCAACCATGAAGCATGGTGGGGGAAACATTATATTTTGGGGGTACTTTTCTGCAAAGGAGACATGACGACTGCACCGTACTGGAAGGGAAGATGGATGGGGACATGTATCGCGAGATTTTGGCCAACAACTTCCTTCCCTTAGTAAGAGCATTGAAGATGGATCATGGCTGGATCTTCCAGCAAGACCATGACCCAAAAAATACTGCCAAGGCTGCAAAGAAGTGGCTCAAAAAGAAGCACAGTAAGGCCATGGAGTGGCCTAGCCAGTCTCCAGACCTTAATCCCATAGAAAACTTATGGAGGGAGTTGAAGCTCCGAGTTGCCAAGCGACAGCCTCAAAATCTGAATGATTTAGAGATGATCTGCAAAGAGGAGTGGACCAAAATTCCTCCTGACGTGCACAAACCTCATCATCAACTACAAACAACGTCTGCCTGCTGTGCTTGCCAACAAGGGTTTTGCCACCAACTATTAGGTGTTGTTTGCCAAAGGAATCAAATACTTATTTCTCACTGCAAAATGCAAAAAAATATATCTCATTTATTATTGAGGGCGTCTTGATAATTGCCAATAATTTCTATCTATTGTCTATCCCATTTGCACAACAGCATGTGAAATTGATTGTCAATCAGTGTTGCTTCCTAAGTGGACAGTTTGATTTCACAGAAGTTTGATCTACTTGGAGTTATATTCTGTTGTTTAAGTGTTCCCTTTATTTTTTTGAGCAGTGTGTATATATATATATATATATATATATGTACACACACTCACACACATACACACACATAAAAACACACATGGCCGAAGGTGTTGTCACCCTTGAAATTGTTGCAGAAAATCAAGTATTTCTCAGAGAAAGTTAATGCAATTACACGTTTTGTTATATACAATACATGTTTATTTCCTTTATGCGTATTGGAAAAACACAAACTTACTGAGAAAAAAAAGGCTAATTGAATATTATTTCACACAAAACCACAAAAATTGTTGGCGCCTTCAACTTAATATTTGGTTGCACACCATTTGGAATAAATAACTGCAATTAATCGCTTCCTATGACCACTAACAAGCTTCCTGTACCTCTCAACTGGAATTTTGGCCCACTCTTCTTTTGCAAACTGCTCCAGGTCTCTCATATTTGAAGGGTGTCTTCTCCCAAATGCAATTTTAAGATCTCTCCACAGGTGTTCAATGGAATTTAGATCTTGACTCATTGCTAATCACTTCACAACTCTCCAGCACTTTGTTTCCTTCCATTTCTGGGTTCTTCTTGAAATATGTTTGTGGTCATTGTCCAGCTGGAATACCCTAGGATGCAAACACAGCTTTCTGACATTGGGCCATACATTGCGCCCTAAAACCCCTTGATAATCTTCAGATTTCATGATGCCTTACACAGTCAAGGCACCCAGTGCCAGAGGCAGCAAAACCCCAAAACATCTTTGAACCTTCACCATATTTGACTGTAGGTACCGTGTTCTTTTCTTTGTAGGTCTCATTCCATTATTGGTAAACAGCTGAATGATGTGCTTTACCAAAAAGCTCTATCTTGGTCTCATCTCTCTACAAGGACTTTTGCTTACTCACATAAATTATGGCAAGCTTCAGTCTAGCTTTTAATGTCTCTGTGTCAGCAGTGGGGTCCTCCTGTGTCTCCTGCCATGACGTTTTATTTCATTCAAATGTTGAAGGATAGTTTGCACTGACACTTGCTACAGGTGAGTTTGAACGATCATCACATGCTTGAAATAAAGTTGTTTATCAACAATTTTCTTTCTTTACGCTGAAGATAGTTCTTAATGATATTGAGGTCGTTGTCCTGCTGAATAATAAATAATAAATAAGTAGCCAATCATGCACCTACCTGATGGTATTACACATATATTCCTACATTTCTCAGGACAGAGGACATTATTAATTCTGACCAAGTTAAAACTACCTTTGCTGAAATGCTGCTCGAAATTTGCAAGGCACCTCCACCATGCTTCCCTGTGGCATGCATAAATTATTATTATTTATTATTACAGCGCCATTCATTCCATGGTGCTTTACATGTGAAAAATGGTATGCATAATAAAAAAAAGGACAATAATCATGAACAATACAAGTCACCGACTGGTACAGGAGGAGAGAGGACACTGCCCGCAAGGACTTATAGTCTACAAGGAATGGTTGAGGATAAAGTAGGTGAGATTCATTTTTATTCCGCTCTCCAGTCTTTCTTCAAACAAACTGCTTTCTGATACAGCAAAATATTTCAAATTTTGATTTGTCCATCTAGAGCAGGGGTGGGTAATTTTTTTCTGCCACGGGCAATTTGGATATTTATACCATCCTTCGGAGGCTATACAAATTGCACGCTAACTCCACTTACAAAGTACGCCGTGATGATGACACTGGTGCCAGGACACATTCTTTCATTGTACGCGCCTCAGCGTTCAGTGTGAACACTGATTGCGGGTGCTCACAGGGCAAGAAGAAATTAATGAGCATAGGCCGTCAAAATACAGCTGCCGGCCCAAGCACTGCTACCCTAGGAATCTGCCCCGGGGCTGGATAAAAGGTTATCGAGGGCCTTAAGCGGCCTGTGGACCTGAGGTTCCCCACCCCTGGTCTACAGCATCTGTTGCCATTTTGAATCACACAGACTTGTTTCCATGTTAAATGAATGGTTTTTGGCTGCAATTCTTCAAAGATCATTAAAGGCCAGACTTTTCCCAAACAGTAGATTGGTGTAGCTGGTCTTACTAGTTTCTGCCAGTTCTGAGCTGGTGGCCCTCCATCTGCTGCACTAAGTTCCCTTGGCTGAACTATGAATCTACAGTCCTCAACATTGCTCAATTCTTGGTGTCTTAAGTACTGAGACATACAAGCAGATAATTATCCATCATGCAATACCATATTTTTTCTCTTCTAATAGGGTCACATTACTGCGCGCGCTTTCTTTCCCTCTACAGTACATCTTGTGAATACCTATAAGTGGCAGAATTAGATCAGATGTGTTAGTTAAGGAATGCTAAGTATGTACTTTACAATAAAACTAAATGAAACATATAAATATATACCTGTATACATACACACAGTCACACACACTTACTAAGGCTATTCTGTGTTACAGATCTAGAGTGCCTCTTCATCTAGTCAGTGCTTGGAGTTTATCATAATGTTTAAGCTTTTGTTTGTCCACCCACTTTTTGAAGATTGGGCAAAAGTTCTCAATTGGATTTAGATTGGGGGAATATCCTGGCCATGGAGACAAAATTTCAACATTTACTTCAACGAGCCAATTAGTCTTGTGACATGGTGCTTGATCATGCTGGAAAAAAGCAAAGTGGTTCAGTGAAGAAAACATTGAAATTTTGAGTCGATGGCATGTAAACTCCACAATTCTCAATCCCATTAAGAACCTGTGGTCAATGCATAAAAAGCGGGTGGACAAACAAAAATACAGAATTTGTGATAAACTCCAAGCATTAATTAGGCATCAATGGTTGCCATATAGTCAGAGTTTGGCCAAGAAGCTGATATCCAGCATATGAGGGCAAATTGCAGAAGTCTTGAAAAATGTTTTTGTAAATATTGAATCTTTGCATAAACTTACTGTATTTGTCACTACAAATTTAAAACTTGGCTATAATTGTAAACTACATAAATGTCTCACTAAAAGATCTAAAAACATTGAAGCAGCAAATTGTGTGAAAAACAAAATTTGCATCGGTCCCAATTTTTTTTTGCCATAACTGAACAGGGTCTAAATGAAACATTAATTCTGACCCTAAAAAATGCCCCATGCACAACTTGTATTATCACAGTACTTGGCTTAAATCTGTAGGGCAACTTGAGTAATCTTTGATGACCTTCATAAGATAGCAGGAAAACTTCAGATAAATCCAACTGTGAAAAAGCACTTTTAATTTCTATGGACCAACGTGAATTACATTTGTGCTACCCAACGTATGGAAATATTATAGCTAATCATGAAGAATTCCAAATAGCTCATTATGATCAGCACTTTGGTGATGAATTGGGTACTAATGCATAATGATGGGATACTGAGCGCTTTGCCCCCTAAGAACTCCTCTGGTACAGAAAGTGCTTTTCTCAAAGTGAATTACTGCTGAAATACTTACCACATAGGAAATTGCTAACACAATTATCCTCTGCCTCAGGAAAATATAATTTTATTACCTTCAGGAAACAAAGTCAGCTGAATTAAATGACAAAAAAATATTATCTTGCTTCACAAAGAATCAACAAGGTGTGCTTCCAACTCAAACAACAAGCCAGAAATATGTCTTAATGTGAATTAGTTTAGTATCTATTTTTCTCTAACAGTACAGTCATAATGACAAAAATGTCCTCACTTTCATGCCCATATGAACCATTCAATTTGACTAAACAGTAGAGTTGATAAAGTAACACAATGTTACTACTTTCAGAATTACTGTTTAATCAGCAAAAAACACCTTATGCAGAATTACTGTTACTGATACAGATTGTCGCTCACAAATATCCTATGACTTCTGTTATGAAATTCAAGAGACATATCCACAGTTTAAATAGGGGAAGTGACCACTCTATAAACTTTGCATGAATATGACAATTATAACCAAACATGGTAAAAATGAAACTTTGCAATGCTCTTATATTTTCACGTACTGGACTTTTAGTAGCTTTTCCTTTCAAAGTATTGCCATGTCTCGCAAACTGAGAAGTTGCACTTCGGTCATGGTCATCCTCTTTACAAGCCTGCTTGATCAAATCACAGCACGTGACATTCCTCCCTCTTCACACTACCCAGACAACTTGCTTAAAATATTGCAGAATACTGTAATACTGTGTAGAGGATTTAAAGGGAACCTGTTATTAAGAATATGAATAGGAAACCTGAAGTGCTGTAGGATAGGGCAGGTAAACACATTTCCAACAATGCCTATTCTGTTATAACTGGGCACTGCAATGCAACAAAATTCATGCTTTATCCATGTGCAGGTTCGGCTTGGAAGTGCACTTGCAGCTCTTCACTCCTCTTTGCTTTTCTTCACTGATGCAGCCCGTGCTTCTTGATTGACAGTGAAGAGCAGAGGTGACAAAGCTTCTGTCTCCGTTGTCTATCAAGAGTCTGGGATGACACCCACAAGAAGAGATCAAGGTCTACTAATGCACAAACATCTTCACTAGTACAATTGTGTGTGGTGGACAGAATGGTATGCAAGATGATAGACAAGCAAAGCAGAAAACACCAAAAGACAGAGAGCTAGTAGTGTGTATATATACAAGAACTTAAGTAGTATAATCAGTGCAGAACTTGCTGCAAGCAAATGGTTAATGGCAAAGTGACACGCTATCAGGAGACAGATGGTCAATAGCAGAGACATAGGCATTCAGTAAAATAAATTGTTAACAGCAGGCAGTAGAGATTATTAGGGAAACTGAATATGTGCTCTAATAGACCACATATTGCTGCAGCACTAGAGTTTGTTATGCTTGGAGAAAACAAAAGATTATCTGCAGGTCTGAGCCGGGAAGTAAATATATGTGGATGCTGAGCAAGCAGCAGATAATATAAGATGATTAGCAAGCTGAGAGAAACAGATAGTGAGCAAACTCCAGAAATATACATTACAACTGAATGCAAAGCTTACTGAAAACTCATATAGCACATACAGTCAGACTCAGCCTTAAAAATATTTGAGTGATGATGACAGAGGTAATTTTCAGGTCACAACAGAAACTCAGTAGCACTGACTTACATAAATAGAACTTGCCCCAGGGGGAGGAATCGGGAGAAAGCGCCTGAGCCAGGACAGGTGAGTAAAAACTTGCAAGTTTAATTTTCATATGATTAAAACAAGAATGTTGGCAAATAAAAGCAAAATAGGTATAATTAGAAATGCCCTGCTCTATACTGCAGTACCTCTTATTTCCTAGACACATTGTGACAGCTTTGCTTTAGCTAACTTGCAAGTTCTCTCTGTAGTAACAAGAACACAGTTGTAATTACTCATTTGGATAAGATATTAAAGTTATTTTTTCTTAGAAGGGAGGAAGTAAAAGGCTGCAGCAATTGAAATCTTCTCCTGCTCTGCCTTACACGGAAATGAATTTAGTGAATAGCCGGCAAGTGAATCTTCCAAATAGCACAGAGGACTAATTTAATTTCAGATTGGAACTTGGACTTACACACTGAGATATATATTGTTAGAAGTTTTTAATGTGGATCTGTAAAGTTTAGGGAGTTCTCCAATGTCGCTCACTTCCACGGAGGTGAGTGGTGACGATGACACTGCACTGGCAAAGGCCTTCTAATATATGTGCACCATCTCACATTTCCTTTTTATGTATTATTTCAGTCCCATTAGGGGTATTGAACCTGTAATCATTTGATTGAATGTACTATACACTGCGAATATTTTATTACTGTAGTACATAATGTAATTAATATTATCTCAAATAAAAAATGGCCACGGGCCCCCGATTGACATGATAGTGGATCATCATCCTGCAATTGAACACATGCATGTCCCAACCATTTAAATGTTGCTGTCAAAGAATGCGTCTGCCATCTAAGTGGTTAAAGAGCAGAAATCGGTGTTACGCCCGGTTGTGCTTTTAGTGGCAGATGATGGCTGTATAACACAGCTGGCATCCACCTTGCAAAGGCCAAGATCAGCTTCTGTGCCCTCTCCATAAACCTGCACTTAATATAGGGCTGATCACAAAAAAAGAAATGTTCAGCTCTTGAAAAAATCTTTGAACTTTCAAAATGTGCACAGACACTGAATCCCGGTTGGAAAGATAACAGAACACATGTGAAAAATAACATGTGGTAATCTTGTCCAACACTCAATCTCAATCTCCAAATTTTTCAAGTAAAAAAGAACTTTTTGCTCAATTAAAAAAGTATGAAAAACACACAAGTTTAAAAACAGGACATCCTGCACAAAATCTTAAATATTTCGAACCTAGAAATATATACGGTTTTTAGTCATGGCATAATGGTAAGTCAGTTCTTTGGTCAACTTCTATGTCTGAACTGAATGACTTCTCTAAAGAATGCCCGCTCAAACTGGTTGTGCATATATTCAATTCGTGACCAAGCTACTATTACATACAGCCAATATAAAGCCTGATGCAAACACGCTGAACAGTGAACACTACAAAAGTAACAAAGAAAAAATATACATGGGCATGGAGGAAGCCAAGTATTTGGGCTATGTCATAGGCAGAGGCGTGATAAAGCCACAAATAAATAAAATTGTAGCGATCCAGGGTTGGCCCCAACCTTTCTCAAACAAACAGGTCAGAGCCTTCCTGGGCATCATGGGTTCCTACCGCCGGTTCATCCCTAACTTCGCCATGATAGCCGCCCCTTTGACAGACCTCCTTAAAGGGACAAAGTCGGCTATGGCCAAGTGGTCTCCAGAAGCTGAGACGGCTTTCCAGGAACTAAAGCAGGCTCTGTGTAAACAGCCAGTACTGGTGGCGCTACATTTCTCAAAGGAGTTTGTGGTCCAGACGGATGCATCAGATGTTAGACTGGGGGCTGTCCTATCACAAGAGGTGAACGGGGAGTAGCACCCCATAATGTATTTAAGACGGAAGCTGACATCTTATGAGAAGAATTACTCCATAGTGGAGAAGGAATGTTTGGCCATCAAGTGGGTGTTGGACACCCTGAAATACTACCTTTTAGGCAGGAAGTTCAGGCTGGTGTCAGACCATGCCCCACTAAGGTGGATGACAGAGAAGAAGGGGAACAATGCCCGAGTGACCAGGTGGTTCCTAGATCTCAAGGAAATTTAGCTTCCATGTAGAGCATAGGCCTGGGAAACTTCATGGCAATGAGGACGCATTGTCGAGGGTCCATTGTATGTTAGCGGAAGGTACCAAGTCCCCCGGCTTTGGTCAGATGGGGGGTATGTAAGATGGCCACCGGACATGTCCTTGAGGGGAGATATGAATCGCTGAGGTTGGCAACTTCAGTGATGTAAAACCAGAAAAGCATGCTCCAGCACAAGTAATGCTGAGAGGGTTAATTAGGTGTATCAGTGCTGGTTTTTTCGAGCAGTCATAAGAGATGAGGGGATTGGCTGCTCAAATATCCCCATCCCCCGGGTGTGTGTATAAAATGGAGACCAAGTGTCTCATTTAGTGTCTGTGGCTGGACACCGGAAATGTTTTTCACTTCACAGGTGTGCCCTGTCAGGTTTAATAAGTGGGATTTCTTGCCTTATAAATGGGGTTGGGACCATCAGTTTTGTTGTGAAGAAGTCTGGTGGATACACAGCTGATAGTCCTACTGAATAGACTGTTAGAATTTGTATTATGGAAAGAAAAAAGCAGCTAAGTAAAGAAAAATGAGTGACCATCATTACTTTAAGAAATGAAGGTCAGTCAGTCCGAAAAATTGGGAAAACTTTGAAAGTGTCCCCAAGTGCAGTTGCAAAAAACATCAAGCGCTACAAAGAAATTGGCTCACATGAGGACCGCCCCAGGAAAGGAAGACCAAGAGTCACCTCTGCTTCTGAGGATAAGTTTATCCGAGTCACTAGCCTCAGAAATCGCAGGTTAACAGCAGCTCAGATTAGAGACCAGGTCAATGCCACACAGATTTCTAGCAGCAGACACATCTCTTCAACAACTGTTAAGAGGAGACTTTGTGCAGCAGGCCTTCATGGTAAAATAGCTGCTAGGAAACCACTGCTAAGGACAGGCAACAAGCAGAAGAGACTTGTTTGGGCTAAAGAACACAAGGAATGGACATCAGACCAGTGGAAATCTGTGCTTTGGTCTGATGAGTCCAAATTTGAGATCTTTGGTTCCAACTGTGTCTTTGTGCGACGCAGAAAAGGTGAACGGATGGACTCTACATGCCTGGTTCCCACCGTGAAGCATGGAGGAGGAGGTGTGATGGTGTGGGGGTGCTTTGCTGGTGACACTGTTTGGGATTTATTCAAAATTGAAGGCATACTGAACCAGCATGGTTACCACAGCATTTTGCAGCGGCATGCTATTCCATCCGGTTTGCGTTTAGTTGGACTATCATTTATTTTTCAACAGGACAATGACCCCAAACACACCTCCAGGCTGTGTAAGGGCTATTTGAAAAAGAAGGAGAGTGATGAGGTTTAACGCCAGATGACCTGGCCTCCACAGTCACCAGACCTGAACCCAATCGAGATGGTTTGGGGTGAGCTGGACCACTGAGTGAAGGCAAAAGGGCCAACAAGTGCTAAGCATCTCTGGGAACGCCTTTAAGATTGTTGGAAGACCATTTCCGGTGACTACCTCTTGAAGCTCATCAAGATAATGCCAAGAGTGTGCAAAGCAGTCATCAAAGCAAAAGGTGGCTACTTTGAAGAACCTAGAATATAAGACATATTTTCAGTTGTTTCACACTTTTTTGTTAAGTATATAGTTTCACACGTGTTAATTCATAGTTTTGATGCCTCCAGTGTGAATGTACAATTTTCATAGTCATGAAAATACAGAAAAAGCTTTAAATGAGGTGTGTCCAAACTTTTGGTCTGTACTGTGTATTATATATATATATATGTGTATATATATATATATATATATATATATATATATATATATATATATATATAGTGGTAGATCGGCTCACGTGATTGCACATTGAGTTATACAGGCACACTGTCTCTTTAAATATTCTGCTGTGTATATTAAGAGTGCTTCATAAACCACAGCAATGTTAGCAAAAACAAACACGGCCTTCCAGGCCTAACAGGAAAAACAAAACATAAGGTATGGCACAGTCCTTGTTGCTACGGGTAACCTCTCGCTTCTGGAACAAACAGCCCAAGGTTTGTATTTCCTTCACATGACAAAACAACTAAGAGCTTCCACCTCCATACTCTCCCCACACACAAATGCTCTAAAAGGCTGGTATTTTATCCTTCGACTCCCTCCCTCTCTACAGGTGTTTAATCACTCCAGCACTAAAGATGGCTGATTAACCCCTTATTCCTTCGTGTGCTGGAACCTTTTTCCTATGTTTAATAATTACTGGAGCAAACAATTTCAGTGCTACACAACTTGCCTTCAGTACTTTCCCAGTGACTTTGCCACAATATATATATATACAGTGCCTACAAGTAGTATTCAACCCCCTGCAGATTTAGCTGGTTGACACATGCGGAATTAACTTGGCATTGTGACATTTGTACTGTAGATCAGCCTGGAAGTGGGAAATGCACTGCAGCAAATTTTGTTTTTGTGGGGTTTTTTTTGTTTTTTTTTAAAACGTTAAAAGTTAATTCAGAGTGTCATTTATTATTCAACCCCTCAAACCACAAGAATTCTGTTTGGTCTCCCTAAAGTATTAAGAAGTAGTTCAGGCACCAAGAATAATGAGCTTCACATGTGTGGATTAAAGATCTCTTTTGCCAGCCTTTTCTGACTATTTAAGACCCTCCCCAAACTTGTGAACAGCACTCAGACATGGTCAACATGGGAAAGACAAAGGAGCATTCCAAGGCCATCAGAGACAAGATCGTGGAGGGTCACAAGGCTGGCAAGGGGTACAAAACCCTTTCCAAGGAGTTGGGCCTACCTGTCTCCACTGTTGGGAGCATCATCCGTAAGTGGAAGGCTTATGGAACTACTGTTAGCCTTCCACGGCCTGGACAGCCTTTGAAAGTGTCCTCCCGTGCCGAGGCCAGGCTTGTCCGAAGAGTCAAGGCTAACCCAAGGACAACAAGGAAGGAGCTCCGGGAAGATCTCATGGCAGTGGGGACATTGGTTTCAGTCAATACCATAAGTAACGTACTCCACCGCAATGGTCTCCGTTCCAGACGAGCCCGTAAGGTACCTTTACTTTCAAAGCGTCATGTCAAGGCTCGTCTACAGTTTGCTCATGATCACTTGGAGGACTCTGAGACAGACTGGTTCAAGGTTCTATGGTCTGATGAGACCAAGATCGAGATCTTTGGTGCCAACCACACACGTGACGTTTGGAGACTGGATGGCACTGCATACGACCCCAAGAATACCATCCCTACAGTCAAGCATGGTGGTGGCAGCATCATACTGTGGGGCTGTTTCTCAGCCAAGGTGCCTGGCCATCTGGTCCGCATCCATGAGAAGATGGATAGCACGGCCTACCTGGAGATTTTGGCCAAGAACCTCCGCTCCTCCATCAAGGATCTTAAGATGGGTCGTAATTTCATCTTCCAACAAGACAACGACCCAAAGCACACAGCCAAGAAAACCAAGGCCTGGTTCAAGAGGGAAAAAGTCAAGGTGTTGGAGTGGCCTAGTCAGTCTCCTGACCTTAACCCAATTGAAAACTTGTGGAAGGAGCTCAATAATAAAGTCCACATGAGACACCCAAAGAACCTAGATAACTTGGAGAAGATCTGCATGGAGGAGTGGGCCAAGATAACTCCACAGACCTGTGCCGGCCTGATCAGGTCTTATAAAAGACGATTATTAGCTGTAATTGCAAACAAGGGTTATTCCACAAAATATTAAACATAGGGGTTGTATAATAATTGACCCACACTTTTATGTTTAAAATTTATTAAAATTCAACTGAGCAACATAACTTTTTGGTTTGTAAGATTTATGCTTCAGTCCATAACTCCTACTCTCGTTTGCAGTTTGAAGGCTCTAACTTATTTGCATCTTATCAAACCAGCTAAATCTGCAGGGGGTTGAATACTACTTGTAGGCACTGTATGTATGTAAGATCTGTGTGAAAATCCATACCAAATGGGTATATGATATCCAATGCCAGAACCCAAAACGCAAATCAGTAGCAGGTGTATGGAGCGGTCTTCATGAGGTGAGCTAGCCCCATAATCGGCAGGCAATGGCAGTGTGTTACAGCCAGGACCAGCCTCTAACAACCTCGAGTAGCGCGAAGTGCCACCCACTATTGTGAACATGTTAAAAGCCGCTGTCAAGCTCTGACAGCAGCATTAACATCGCTTCAGTATAGAGGAGCATCATTCCATGCACCCAGCGCATGCTCTTGACGTGATCGCCTTTAACAGCCGCAGGTGGATCGGAGCTTTCCTACATCTGTTAACCTGTTAAATGCCGCCGTGAATCTCTCTCTGACAGTGGCATCTAACACATACCGGCAGGGGGGCACGTCATTCCATGTGTCCATAGGAGCGCCCCGGATAGTTGAGATGACAGCTGGGGGGATCTGTTGAAGACCTCTGAACTTGTTATATAAGTGAGTCAAATAAATAAAATAAATATAGCACAAGCAATCAGACACAGTCCCTAAGGGGTATAACAAGTACAGTGAAAAAAAAAAAAAATGTAGGACTAAGAGCAGTCATGCTCGAAATGCATAGACTTGTGTCTTTTTTACTATTCTATATGTCTTTTTTCTGATTTTTATCCTTTTCATTTTTAATCATGTCGCCCAAAAAATAATGTTTTAATATACTTACCTCTTTCCTGCGGATGTGTCACGCCAGGTGTAGGAAAGACTAAGTGCAACACAAAGGGAAGGGGGAAAAGGGGGTCCAGACTCCAGGGAAAGGGGTAGTGGAGACCTCCTAGGCTGACCTTATATCACCATGTCTCCCCTAACATCCCTATATTGGTTCCGCATGAATCGCTGCACAGGAACCTCGACCCGTCTTTCCCTGGCGCTTGGCCCTGGCTAGGGAAGGGAGGGGATGACCACTAGTCGATCCCCACTGACAACTAAAGACAACAAGGGGGAACAAACAAGGGAAGATAGCTTAGCTTTAGTCGACTTTAGAGAGATGAACACACGTTCTCTTAGCACCAGAGAGGTCATGTATCGCACCTCCCTCTAGCAAACAGCAGGTATTTATACACCCAGGCCATGGTGTTAATTAGCAAGAGGAAGGTAGCCGCTGGGTCCTAGAGAGACAGCTTCTAAGAAAGTGTCTGTCATCTCAAACGAAGAGATCTCCTGCAACCAACTGCAGGGCGACAGTCTGACACTTCTGACACAGCCGTGACAATACCCCCCCTCTATGAGTGGACTACGGCCACTCAGGACCGGGTTTCTCAGGATAAGAGGTGTGGAATGAATGAACCTACCTGGGAGCGTTCACCTCTGATGCTGAAACCCACATCCTCCCTTCTGGACCATAACCCTTCCAGTGTACCAAGTATTCTAGAGAATATACAATCCTCAAAATCTGAAACTACAGATTACCATCAACCATTACTGGTGGAGGTGTCAGAGGTGAGGGCTCAAGAGGTTCCATATATTTCTTGAGTAAGGACCTGTGGAACACATTGTGGACCTTAAGGGCCTGAGGAAGTTCAAGACGGAACACGGCTGGGTTAATAACGGCGGTTATTTTATATGGAGCAATAAACCTAGGTCCCAGCTTCCAAGAAGGAACTTTCAATCTTATATTCCTGGTAGACAATCACACAAAGTCATTCACATTCAGGTCCGGACCTGGCAAGCGTTTTCTGTCAGTCATATGTTTATACCTGTCTCCCATGATCTTTAAATTACTCAGAACACCCCGCTGAAGAACGCTGCTCTGCCAGTGGATTCTTGTTGATGATTATTAATGGCAAATTCTGCCAGAGGTAAGTAGGATGCCCAATGCTCCTGATTTTCGGAGACGAAACACCTGAGGTAGGTCTCCAAATTCTGATTGACACGCTCGGTCTGTCAATTCGACTGAGGGTGGAAGGCAGAGGAAAAGGACAGCTGCACCCCCAGTCGAGAACAGAATGCCTTCCAGAACTCGGAAACAAATTGGGTCCCCCAATCTGACCACATCGGAGGGAGCCCCGTGAAGCTTCACAATCTCATTTATGAACACCTGAGCAAGTGTCTTGGCATTTGGAAGTGCAGGTAATGCGACAAAGTGATCTTCTGCAACCAAATGCAGGGCGACTGTCTGTCACTTCTGACACACCCGTGACAGAATGCAGGATCTTCATTTTTGTTGCTGCATCTCCACCCAGAAGTCGGTCTGGAGCCTCCATGCACCCCACCTTTCCATCTAAGACATTTTTGTATAGTTGGGTTGGTGAGCCAATATACAGTCATGGCCAAAAGTTTTGAGAATGACACCAAAATTATTTTTTCACATGATCTGCTGGCCTCTGGTTTTTATTAGTGTTTGTCTGATGTTTATATCACATACAGAAATATAATTGCAATTATATTATGAGTACCAATAGGTTATATTGACAGTTAGAATGAGTTAATGCAGCAAGTCAATATTTGCAGTGTTGCCCCTTCTTCTTCAAGACCTCTGTAATTCTCCCTGGCATGCACTCAATCAACTTTTGGACCAAATCCTGACTGATAGCAGTCCATTCTTGCATAATCAATCCTTGCATTTTGCCAGAATTTGTTGGTTTTTGTTTGTCCACCCGTCTCTTGATGATTGACCACAAGTTCTCAATGGGATTAAGATCTGGGGAGTTTCCAGGCCATGGACCTAAAATCTCTATGTTTTGTTCCATGAGCCATTTAGTTATCACCTTTGCTTTATGGCAAGGTGCTCCATCATGCTGGAAAAGGCATTGTTGGGCGCCAAACTGCTCTTGGACGGTTGGGAGAAGTTGCTCTTGGAGGACATTCTGGTACCATTCTTTATTCATGGCTGTGTTTTTAGGCAAGACTGTGAGTGAGCCGATTCCCTTGGCTGAGAAGCAACCCCACACATGAATGGTTTCACGATTCTTTACAGTTGGCATGAGACAAGACAGGTGGTAGCGCTCACCTCTTCTTCTCCGAATAAGCTGTTTTCCAGATGTCCCGAACAATCGAAAAGGGGATTCATCAGAGAAAATGACTTTGCCCCAGTCCTCAGCAGTCCACTCCCTGTACCTTTTGCAGAATATCAGTCGGTCCCTGATGTTTTTTCTGGAGAGAAGTGGCTTCTTTGCTGCCCTCCTTGAAACCAGCCCTTGCTCAAAGAGTCTCCGCCTCACAGTGCGTGCAGAAGCACTCACACCAGCCTGCTGCCATTCCTGAGCAAGCTCGGCACTGCTGGTAGTCCGATCCCACAGCTGAAACAATTTTAAGATACGGTCCTGGCGCTTGCTGGTCTTTCTTGGGCGCCCTGGAGCCTTTTTGACAACAATGGAAGCTCTCTCCTTGAAGTTCTTGATGATGCGATAGATTGTTGACTGAGGTGCAATCTTTGTAGCTGCGATACTCTTCCCTGTTAGGCCATTTTTGTGTAGTGCAATGATGGCTGCACGTGTTTCTTTAGAGATAACCATGGTTAACTGAAGAGAAACAATGATACCAAGAACCAGCCTCCTTTTAAAGTGTCCAGTGATGCCATTCTTACTTAATCATGACTGATTTATCGCCAGCCCTGTCCTCATCAACACCCACACCTGTGTTAATGGATCAATCACTAAAACGATGTTAGCTGCTCCTTTTAAGGCAGGACTGCAATGATATTGAAATGTGTTTTGGGGGTTAAAGTTCATTTTCTGGGCAAATATTGACTTTGCAAGTACAGTAATTGCTGTTAAGCTGATCACTCTTTGACATTCAGGAGTATATGCAAATTGCCATTACAAAAAATGAAGCAGTAAACTTTGGAAAAATTACTATTTGTCTCATTCTCAATACTTTTGGCCATGACTGTATACCTCTATTTCATTTATGCATAAAAAATGTTTTAAAAAATATGAAAAAAATCTAAATATCAAAAGTTTAAACCACCCCCTTTTCCCCTTTAACAATAAAAATTATTTTAAAATAAAAAAAATACATGTGGTATCGCCGCATTTAGAAAAGTCAGATCTATCAAAATGTAAAAATAATTAACCCAAACGATAAACACCATTAACAGAAAATTTCAAGAACACCAAAATTATGTTTTTTCTGCATTACCACAAAAATGCTGTAACAAGCGATCAAAATGGGATATCTATTCGAAAATGTTATCAATAAAAACATTGCTTCGCCCCGCAAAAAATGAGCCCTCACAGAGCTCCACAGCAACCAAAAAATTAAAATGATACAGATCTTGGAAAATATTGATACAACCCAAATTTTTAATTTTTTAAAAAAATATATTTTTTTCCCCATTAAAAACAATTCCCAAAAAACAAATGTCAGAATTGCATTTTAGTTCCTCACAATTTCATTACACTTGGAATTTTTTCCCATTTTCCAGTATATTATGTGGTAAAATGAATAGTGTCATTCAAAAGTACAACTCGTCCCGCAAAAGATAAGTCCTCATACGTCCATGTGGATTGAAAAATAAAAAAAGTATGGTTCTGGGAAGAAGGGGTGGAAAAAACTAAAAAGCAAATACAGAAATTGCTTGCGTAGGGAAAGGGTTAAAGGCGGGATTAGTCTGGGATAATCAGCCACACCTCCCTCATTACCTGACTAGTCAACCACCAATTTGCAAGCACAATCTCAAAGTTAGTTTTATATTAATTCATCAAGTTGTAAGTTACAAATAAGGGCTTGTTAGAATGCAGGGAAAGGGTGCAATACAGGCATGGTGGTGGGGGCTAGGATAGCTGTCAGGTTCCCTTTAATGTTAAACCAGGCGTTACTAGTTATGGTGATCCATAATCCCCTTGATACTCTCATGAACTTTAGTTACAAATCTTATTGAAATTTGCCCAAGGTTAAAATTTGAAATGTTATAAATAAATACATGCTTAAAGGGAACCTGTCATGTCCTATCTACACTGCCCCCATTGCTTTGTTAATGATGCAATGTGCATCACCAACAAGCTTTTTTCATTAAAATCGGTGGCAGTATAATGATTTTATAACCTTTAATATGCTTAGATCCTACCTGCTCATATTCAGTCATAGAGGTGAGATTCTCACATTCAGTCAGGGGCGCCGCCGCATTCAGTCACTGCTGGCGCCGCCCATGTATTTGAATACTGCTCCCGGCAAGGGTGTGTCTAGATCGGAGGTGATTTTTTGAGGCCCTCATTTTAGCCTCCGTTCTAGTCTCCTCAGCAGTGAAGCTTCTAGATCAGAGTGGCTAAAGTGAGGACCACAAAAAATCAACTCCAATCTAGACACTTCACTGCTGAGGAGACTAGATCGTAGTTGCTGGAGTAGGGCCTCAAAAAATCACCTCTGATCTAGACACAACCTTGCCTGGAGCAATATTCAAATACATGGGCGGCGCCAGCAATGGCTGAATAGCAGGATCACACCCCTATGACTGAATAGCAGGATCACACCCCTATGACTGAATAGCAGGATCACACCCCTATGACTGAATAGGAGGATCACCCCCCTATGACTGAAGACGACAAGGTAGGACAAAGTGTATATAATGTTATAAAATCATTATACTACCACCGATTTAAATGAAAAAAGCTTGTTAGTGATGCACATTGCATGACTAACAAAGCAATGGGGGCAGTGTACATAGCAACTAGGACGTGACAGGTTCCCTTTAACACTTAAAATATACTAGTTTTAATATGTATCAACTATATAATATGGGATGTAAAATGTATGACATGAACATTAAGATCAGTAAGAATTAACACAT
The DNA here is from genome assembly GCF_046119375.1 of Phyllobates terribilis. Lineage (NCBI taxonomy): Eukaryota > Metazoa > Chordata > Amphibia > Anura > Dendrobatidae > Phyllobates > Phyllobates terribilis. The sequence continues at coordinate 202,506,094 of NW_027362771.1, read as the reverse complement.
TCATCAATTTGTTAAGATCCATAAGGGAAAATAATGCGTTTCTATTTCTTAATAAAGTGACCTCCAACCCTAATCTTATCACTGTTCCCATATGTTATTGCGGGAGAAATAAAACGCTGAGTGAGCTGCTAGCAAATCATTATTAGGCTTTCAATGAAAATGAGAGAAAGGTGGCAAAGCAGGATATTTGCCCTATAGGCAAAGAGCAGAGCCCAGAGTCCTGACAGCCTGGAGCCTTTAGATAACAGTTTACCACCAACATTCATGTATGATTCACATAAGGGACAATAACTGGGCACCTATTTTTATTCCCTTAATAACATAGACCAGCAATAGTCATCAAACCAATATTTTAACAATTTTCTGCATATGCTGGTTTACTGACTATAGCAATTTTTAGTAAGGCTATTATAGTGACCTGTCACCGCAAAAAAGGCATACATTTTCAGATGCACAGTAGCAGCAACTTCCTAACTAATGGAATGTTAGTGCATGAAACTATTGAATTATAATACACGTAGATACATATAATTATTTTTTAAATAGAATCTATATTTTAATATTAACTATTTATTTTCATATATAACATATCCTAGTTAGGGGAGCCATATATAAATATGTGCAAAGACATGGAAAAAAAACAGGCAGCAACTGGATTTTATAAAAGCAAACAATTCATTACAAAACAATCTCACTGGATGTGAGTTGCTGTGTTTCATTTTTATTTGATCCGGGCATTTTAACTTTTTAGAAAGATCTTTTGAACCAATAATAGGGAAGATGGAGACACATTCACTACATTTTACATTTGTGGCTACTGATGATCGATTGACAAGGTCATGAGCAGTGGCGTAACTAGAGTCCAATGGGCACCAATGCAAAATTGGACCTGGGCCCCCAATTGATAGTTGGTCAGATGTATGGGTCCTTGGTTCAATCTACATCTTTTAAAGATATACGTGTTCGCCACATCATGCAATAATGTCCCCAATCCTGACACTATTGTATAATAATTTCCTTCGCTCTGTCCCCCTATTGTAATAATGCCTGGCCCCTTTCTGTTATAATAACCCCTTTTTGTAATAATGTCCCTCGCACTGTGCCCATTATTGTAAGAAAGCCCCCCATCCTGGGCCGCTTTCTGGGCCCCTTTATTTAACAGTATCTCCATCCTGGTCCCTTTCTGAAATAATGTCCCTCATCCTGGGCCCCTTCTAAGAATGCCCTCATCCTGGGCTTTTTCCTATAACAATGTCCCCCTTCGTGGGCCCTTTTCTACAATAGTGTTCTCCGTCCTGGCCCCCAATTGTAATAATGTCCTCCATCATGGCTCCTTTATTTAATAATTTACCTCCATCCTGGGCCCCTTCCTGGTATAATGTCCCCCATCCTGGGCCCCGTCCTATTATAAAGACTTACCCATTTGGAACAGTTTATCTAATAATGTGCTAATCCTTGTCCCTTTCTGTAATAATATCCTCATTTTGGCCTATTTCTGTAATAATGTTACCTATCCTGGGCCCTCTATTGTAAGAATACTCTGATCTTGGGCTCCTTCCTTTAATAATGTCCCCCATCCTGGGCTTGTTCCCACAATAATGTTCTCTGTCCTGGCCCCCATTTGTAATAATGTCTCCTATCATGGTTCCTTTATTTAATAGTGTCCCTCCATCCTGGGCCCCTTGATGGTAAAATGTCTCCCATCCTGGGCCCCATTTTATAATAAAGTTACCCAATCTGACCCCCTTAATAATGTCCCCATCCTTGCCCCTTTCCATAATAATGTCCCCTGTCCTGGGCTACCTAATATAAGAATGTCCCCCATCTTAGGCCCTTTTCTGTAATAATGTAGCCCATCCTGACTCCTTTATTTAATAATGTTCTCCCCTCCTGGGCCCCTTCCTGATATAAGGTCTCCCATCCTGGGCCCCATTCCTATAATAATGTACCCCATCATGGCCCATATCTGTAATAATGTCTCCCGTCCTGTGTCCCCTAATATAAGAATGTCCTCCATCCTGGGCCCCTTTCTTGTTATTATATCCCTCACCCTGGACCCCTTCCTATAGTAATCTCCACCATCCTGGCCCCTTTATTTAGTAATGTCCTCATCCTGACCCCTTTCTGTAATAATGTCTTCCTTCTCAAGCTCCTTTTTGTAATAATATTCCCCATCTTGGGCCCTTTCCTGGTAGAATGTTCCCCATCTGGGGCTCCAGTTCTATAATAATGTCGCCCATCCTGACCCCTTTATTTAATAATGTCCCCCCTCCTGGGCCCCTTCCTGATATAATGTCTCCCATCCAGAGCCCCAGTCATATAATAATGTACCCCATCATGGCTCATATCTGTAATAATGTTCCCCTAGGTCCCTATTGTAAGAATGTCCCCCATCCTGAGCCTCTTCCTGTAATAATGTCCCCATCCTGGGCCTCATTCTTATTATGTCCCCCATCCTGACCCCTTCCTATAACAATGTCCCCCCATCCTGGCCCCTTTACTTAAAAATGTCCCCATCCTGACTCCTTTCTGTAATAATGTCCCCCATCTTGGCCTCTTTCTGTAATAATGTCCACATTCCGGACCCCACCTTATAATAATATCCCCCATGTAATGCATCCTGGGCCCTTCCTATATTAATATCCCCCTTCCTGGGTTCCTTTTTGTAACAATGTCACCCATCTTGCGGTCCCTTTCAGGTACAGTACAGACCAAAAGTTTGGACACACCTTCTCATTTAAAGATTTTTCTGTATTTTCTTGACTATGAAAATTGTACATTCACACTGAAGGCATCAAAACTATGATTTAACACATGTGGAATTATATACTTAACAAAAAAGTGTGAAACAACTGAAAATATGTCTTATATTCTAGGTTCTTCAAAGTAGCCACCTTTTGCTTTGATGACTGCTTTGCACACTCTTGGCATTCTCTTGAGGAGCTTCAAGAGGTAGTCAATGGAAATGGTCTTCCAACAATCTTAGCACTTGTTGGCCCTTTTGCCTTCACTCTGCGGTCCAGCTCACCCCAAACCATCTCAATTGATTTCAGGTCTGGTGACTATGGAGACCAGGTCATCTGGCGTAGCACCCCATCACTCTCCTTCTTGGTCAAATAGCCCTTACACAGCCTGGAGGTGTGTTTGGGGTCATTGTCCTGTTGAAAAATAAATGATGGTCCAACTAAACGCAAACCGGATGGAATAGCATGCCGCTGCAAGATGCTGTGGTAGCCATGCTGGTTCAGTATGCCTTCAATTTTGAATAAATCCCCAACAGTGTCACCAGCAAAGCACTCCCACACCATCACACCTCCTCCTCCATGCTTCACGGTGGGAACCAGGCAGTAGAGTCCATCCGTTCACCTTTTCTGCTTCGCACAAAGACACGGTAGTTGGAACCAAAGATCTCAAATTTGGACTCATCAGACCAAAGCACAGATTTCCACTGGTCTAATGTCCATTCCTTGTGTTCTTTAGCCCAAACAAGTCTCTTCTGCTTGTTGCCTGTCTTTAGTGGTGGTTTCCTAGCAGCTATTTTACCATGAAGGCCTGCTGCACAAAGTCTCCTCTTAATAGTTGTTGTAGAGATGTGTCTGCTGCTAGAACTCTGTGTGGCATTGACCTGGTTTCTAATCTGAGCTGCTGTTAACCTGCAATTTGTGAGGCTGGTGACTCGGATAAACTTATCCTCAGAAGCAGAGGTGACTCTTGGTCTTCCTTTCCTGGGGCGGTCCTCATGTGAGCCAGCTTCTTTGTAGCGCTCGATGGTTTTTGCAACTGCACTTGGGGACACTTTCAAAGTTTTCCCATTTTTCACACTGACTGACCTTCATTTCTTAAAGTAATGATGGCCACTCGTTTTTCTTTACTTTGCTGCTTTTTTCTTGCCATAATACAAATTATAACAGTCTATTCAGTAGGACTATCAGCTGTGCATCCACCTGACTTCTGCACAACACAACTGATGGTCCCAACCCCATTTATAAGGCAAGAAATCCCACTTATTAAACCTGACAGGGCACACCTGTGAAGTGAAAACCATTTCCGGTGACTACCTCTTGAAGCTCATCAAGAGAATGCCAGGAGTGTGCAAAGCAGCCACCAAAGCAAAAGGTGGCTACTTTGAAGAACCTAGAATATAAGACATATTTTCAGTTGTTTCACACTTTTTCGTTAAGTATATAATCCCACATGTGTTAATTCATAGTTTTGATGAGAAGGTGTGTCCAAACTTTTGGTCTGTACTGTATAATGTTCCCCATCTTGGGCCTCTTGTAAAAATGTAATTCCTTCTGCTGCTCTTTTCTCCAACACATTTAAAAAAAATTAATAAATATTTCTTCTTACCTTTCCTGGCTCCTATGCTATGATGCATGGTGTCCTCTTCTATAGCCTGCTTTGAGGCTGACAGATGACATCGGCGGGCCCGCTACAGGCAGTCTATGACGGCACTGCGGGCCCCTCTCCATCAAAGGCTGGTCGTTTTTTTTACCCAGCAAGGTTATCATTACCTTATCACTCCTACAATACATTGACAAGGATTGAATCTGATATTTATTTGGGGATTGCAGTTTATATAATTTCCTAATAAGCAATGTAAAGTGAATGTGTCCTTAGAAAATTGCCTAATGCTTACTTTTTTTTATTCCAAACCTGTTAAGATTTTTATTGTAATTTTATTGATTTTTATTATGATTATTGTTAGGATTCTCAATACTGCTAACTATAGTAAAAAAAATCTTCAAATTTTGTTGTTTTCATTGTAGCCACAAAGGCTCACAATAGACCAATATTTCCTGTTCTGTAGGAGATCTATTTTCAGCATATCACCGCACACAGGATTATAATAAAAAGTATTAAAGGTGTTGTCCACTACTAGGACAACCCCTTCTTGATCTAAATGTTTGGCCCTGATAAAATAAAAATGTGATATGGACCTAGGTTACTGAATCACTATATTGTATGAACCAATTATAGGGAGTTAGAGAATCCAAAGACAGTATCAATTTTTGACAGTGTGTTGCTTGTCTTAGCAAAATATATGCTAAGTTTCTGGATTCATACTTCTCCAAAGATCTAAAGAACCCATTCATCTACAACTTTACCATTCAATAAATCAACTGTTTCTTCCATAATGCAATTATAATTGACAATTGCAAATAAAGTTAAATTTAGTCAAATATAAATTTAAGTAAATCAATCATTGGAGACAGTGAAAATTGGAGTGAAATGTACATATATGATATTACCTCATCTACCTGTCATCAGTTTTTTTGCTTATAAACCATGCCCATAAGCGTTAAAGCGCACCTGTCAGCATTACTGTGCTTAGTAAACCACATACACTGTCATATGGGCGCCGTTACACTGATTAATATGATACCTGTGTTGATGAAATCCGTCCAGTAGTCCTTTTATAATCTTTATTTTCATTTCTGACATAATGAGATTCACGTGCTTCGTGGCGGCCTTTGGGGAGGGGCTGTAACTGGTGCTCTGCTTATTTATTCATATGTCTGCCTTCTGACAGGTCAATGTGCCTTCAGTGACCTGCCTACTATTTTATATACTGCCTGTGTAATTTGTGTGCCAAACCTAAAATTTACATGCACCAAAATAAGTCACCTTATTTAACCATGATATGGACGCCTACAATAACAACATCAAGACAGACCAAAGTCACAGATATTTCATAAAAAAAACAAAAAAACATTTCTTTATTAAACAACGTTAAAACCATGATTTATTACAATATAAAGAGGTCCTAAAGAGGAGGTTCAACACATGAAAGGTAAAAAACAGGTGGAACTCCCAAAGTACAAGATCTCTAATCTAGCCTTTATACCACTTTACAAGGTGCTTAATCGGTATGTCAGATCAACGGCTGAGAACTGAAGAAAAAGTGACAGTGCATCAAAAATCACTTCAACATCAATACTTCAACATAGTTATGTAAGGAGACAATTGTTCTTACCCATAGCATATAAGTCAGGATGTACATACTGTGTCTGCCTTATCCCCAATGTGCGTTTCGTGACTGAAGCAGGCGTGAGGAAGCACACATGCAAAACGTGTTGGGGCTGAGGCAGGCATGGTGTGTACTGTATAAACTGCATGAATCTCCATCCCATTCCACTTATTAGACAATAAAGACTTATTTTGTTGAACTAGATGTCACGTGGACAAAAGTGCTGTTTAATCAATAGATAATGCAAAATTAAACAATTCTCACAGTTGGAGGTGTTTAAAAAAGTGAAAAATTAACTTATATTGGAGCCCAGGATGCATCCTGTGTAACTGCCTATGCCCGACAATGCACAGCTGATTTAGCTGCTGCTCAGCACATGCTGTTTGCTACTTGATCCAACAGAAGTTAAGGTGCATGTACACTTACATTTATACTGCAAGATTATCAATAACAAACGTTAATGGAAATGCTTTTTCAAGATAATCATTCAGTCTAAACAGGCTGCTGAGCACCAAGTGAATGAGCAAAATGCTCAGTCAATGGATGAAATTATCTTTTGTGCAAAAGATCATCACTCTCGACAGCACCTCAACCTGTGTAAACAGTACTCGCACTGCTGAGAACAATGGCAGGCTATGTACACAGAATGATCTAGCACAGATCACTCAGGAGTGGTTGGCCTGTGTAAACCTGCCTATTAAATGACCACCGATCAGCAAACAAGTAGTTGGTCAATGGGTCATTTAAACAGACCCTTGTCATGGGGAGGAAAACTAACTGAATTTTCTCTAACGAGGCGGCTAGCATGGGCTATTCCTTGCTTATGGCATTACTTCTCTCTGCCTGTTCCTCTCATCTAAATATCAATCACATGTGGACCTTTGAGCTCACACTATCATAGTAACAAATCACACACGAGTATTACAACAAGCTCAGTGGCTGGACACATACTCTGCATTTATTCAGATTATATGTCAGTCTACTGAGCCTATTGTACTGCACTGATGCGATTTATTGATGTAGGCTAAAAGGTCCTTATCAAGGCTACTTAAATTACCAGGCAGAGGAAAGAAAAGTCAGACTAACCAAAAGCATGGAATAGCCACACCCAGAGACATCAGTAGAGAACATTGGCTTATCCTCCCTCACCTTAACTTCGGTGAGATAAATAGAAACAGCATGTGCTGACCAGCACCTGAGGTTCCTCCATATGGTTGAGCATCGGCAGTTACAGAGGACGCATCAGGGACACCATTTTAAGTTCATCTCTGTACAGCAAATTTTGTTTAAACACATCCAACTGTGAAAATGCTTAACTTTCCATTAGCTATGAATTAACCCTTTGAGGAACCTGGCATTTGTAGTTTTTGCGCTTTAGTTTTTTCCTTCCCTTGTTTCAAGAGCCATAACTTCCTTTATCCATCATTTGCTTTTTGTGGGACAAGTTGTAGTTTTGAATTACTTCATTTATTTAATCATACAGTGCACTGAAAAACAGGGAAAATATTTCAAGTGGGATGAAAAATATAACAATTCAACATTTTTTTTAGCTATACAAAGCTTATAATGCTTTTTATGTTTTAGTGGTTAAAAAATGTAAGAACCTTGTAATAAAAAAAAAAATTTGTGCCGACATTTTCTTAGAGTCATAACATTTTTATTTTTCTATCCAAGGAACCAGGTGAGGAATTGTTTTTTTCAGCATTGAACTGACATTTTTATTGATATTATTTTGCGTTACATAAGACATTTTGATCGTTTTTTATTATATTTATTCTTGGGAAGTGTGGCAGCCAAAAAATTACAATTCTGGCATTTTGATTTTTTTTTCTTATCACTTTTTAATGTACGGATTAATTAATTTTAATAATGCTTTTTTCTTAACTCTATTGTTAAGTCACCTTAGTCTGATCAATTATAACTCTGATTGCTTATTCTATATAATGCAATATACAGTATTACAGTAATATAGTATATAGTGAAATTATGTGCATCTTTTGAAAGCTCAGCTTGTGACTGAGCTTTGCAGGACTACGAAAGAAGTTAAGGAGCATTCAGCAGACCCCCAACCCATGGCAACCCATCTGCTCCACACGACTGTGTAGCAGGGAGCCAATGGAAGTTTATGCACTCATGCACGCAGTGGTAATGGCATCATTTGAATGATCCTGGCAAAGATTGACAGCGGTATTTAAATGGTTAAAGTAAAGCAATCAAAGCAAGCTCTGGTCACTGAAGTTACAAGAAGATGCTGACTCTGTATCACAGCCTAGTTTGAAGAAGGCTCAACTCCTGAGTCAGCTTATGATGCACATTATCAACATAGGTCGCTAAGGGGTTAAACAGCAGTTTTGCTTGTGAAATAAACCGTTAAATAAATGTTTAATACACTCTTTTCTAAGAAAATAAATTGAAGGAGATGGTAATGGCATATCAAACTTATTTAATGTGCAAGCGCTAAAGATATAAAACAAAAAACTACACGCACTAAATGCTTTGAACTTAGATGATGCTTTCTTCTGTTCAGGCAGATGTCTAAACTTGTGGTTACATCATTCGTGCAAAATACTTAGTCATTAAAAAACCCCTTTAAGAAACATTATTTTACATACAATATCACAAAGCAAATAACATTGTGCAACTCAAAAATGAATTAACAAAAGCCAAGATAACATTAAGTAAAGCATTTAAAGGGTTTATCAAAAGCTTCTGATGCCTGGAGGACAACTGCTTAAAAACCCCCACAAGTAATGGAAATAACTTTATAACTGTTGCAGAGTTGGAAGGAATTACTCAGCTTGTCTATGAACTGCAAAAGCCTTGTATTATTTGGCTGGCTTTTTATCTGGCTACCGTTAGAAGGGCAGAAACAAGAACCTTATCAACAAGAAAAATTTCCTATTTTATTTTATTAGTGAGCACGAGATTCTGGAGCATTAGACCTTTTATTAAAGGGTATTCCCAGATCACATAGTACAAGCCAAAATGCTTAAGAGATAGGGGTACTGCAATCGGGGCGATCAAAAAAACAGGGATCCTGCCACCCCAATGCAAAGTGTCCACCTTTATCCCTCAAATCAATGGAGAAGTGGCTATGGGACTCTTCCTGAAATCCATGAGAACTAGAATGTTTTCACTCGTTCATGTTTCACAGTTGCAGTATGGAACACAATGCACGGACCAGTCGCAGGTCTCCTTTCCAAACTCGGCAACCTCATAGACATATATTGTGGAATTTAGGTCAAAATACCAGTGGCCAGTCTGCGCATCATTGTCCATACTCAAGACTGCAAAACATAGATGTGTGAAACCATACTTATAGAACGATTAGATAGCAGCAACACTTCTCTTTCAATTCAAAAGGCAAGAGTGGGTGCTAATGGTTATTTTGAATCAGCAAATGGAAGTCACAGGACCCTCAACAGGTGATGTGTGAGCCCCATCTATCAGCAATGTATGGCATATTCCAAGCCATAAATGCTCCATATGGGAGTTAGCTTTTCACAAGCTTATTTAAATATTGGTTATATTGGTTAGTAAACTATGCCAACATTTTAATAAATCATGATTATATGCATGATTGTTGTTCAACTATACATTTTTATCAAAGCAGGGATTTCTTTACATTTCTAAAATGATGAACACTTTTCCATCAGATGATAAATTCAAATAATGGCATCTGAAGAAGATCGTGTATCTCTTCCTATGATGGATGATCGATCAACACTGGGATTTTCGCTCGATCCACATTTCCTGTTTATATGCATGTATTTTAACAACTTGTTGAACATACGATAAAGATGCTTCTTAAAGTTGTCGCCAGCAAAAGTGTAGATGATAGGATTTAAACAGCAATGCAAAAAAGATATTGCTTGAGATATTTCCATTGCTATTTCCAAGTTCTCATCATAACTGGAATCACCAAACACACCCAGCGTGTTTAATATTCTTAAAAGGATGACTATGTTGTAGGGAAACCAAAATACAAAAAAAACAAGGACAAGTACAAGGATCAGATTCACGGCATATTTCTTCTGCATACTTTTACTGTTGTGCAAACTCCTGATAATTTGTGAGTAACAGAAAACTAAAATGACCAAAGGTATGATTAAACCAAATATATTGATCTGAAAGTTTGACAGGACTGTCCAAAGTTTCTCTTGTCCTTCTGGATAGGAAACCATGCAGTCAGTGAAGCCATTATTTGTCTCTTCGGTATGAAACATGAAGTTTGTTGCAGACAACAGAAAAGAGCAAATCCACACACCTAAAGTAACAATCATCCCCAGTTTCATGGTTCTATACTTGAGAGCTAAAACCACATGGACGATTGCTAGATACCGGTCTACACTCAGGACTGTAATAAAGAATATACCACTAAAAAATCCAATGAAATACATTGCTGATAACATTTTGCACATGACTTCTCCAAACACCCATTGGTTGAGGAGTTGATACACTACAAATGGTAAGGAAAAAACAAACATCAAGTCAGAGATAGCCAAGTTGAGAAGATAAATATCAGTCAAAGAGTTCATCTTCTTAAAACATAATAAAACCCACAATACCAAGGCGTTCCCAACAAGTCCACAAGAAAATATAAAGCAGTATAGAGTGGGTTTGAAAACAGAATTCACTGTGTTGAAGTCTTTGACAAAGTAGACTGAGGACCCCGAATAATCAATTCCATCTATAGTACTTGTTAGTGTGCGCTCTGTAGCATCCATGTTATGTGCTGCAATAGAAAAATAAAAGGTAAAAAATCAAGTCCCTGTCCAATACTAATAAATATATGTTCGCTAGTATGTGTGTAGAAGAGAGTGCATACTTACTTTTCAGAGTGACAAGCAGCTAAAACCCTCTGTTTCTGAGTAGCTACACTACGTGCTAAGAGACAAATTGTATATGTCCTCGTCACAATGCTCTTAGCGTGTCAGTATATATATAGAAAACACTTCCTATGAAACTGAGTAAGAACTCAGGGGAGGATTTTTTTTGTGAAGTTTGTGTCTTATGTGACAAAGGTCTGTTTCACAGTAATGCATACTGCACTCAATAAAGTTTAGCTTTACTTTTATAATCTGAGCTGCAGTCGATCAATATTGCAGTAATAATCAATGTTTAGACCCCAGTATCAAGTTATGATATACATTAAGTTTAAGTTACAATTTAGTTATTAAAAGGCAGTCAAACCATGGCTGGAGACCACAACTCACAGCCATCATGTGGCCTGCTATAACAGAGCACTGACATGCTTATATGTGGTTGTAAAATAAACAGCTACATTTGTATGGTTCAGACAACGCTGTGCATCCTTTGATGACAATTGTATTAACTTGTTCTTACACTATTCAGAAAAAAAAGATGTCACTAGAGGTTGGTCACATCTTTCCCCTATTATGGTCTACACTATCTTAGGGATAATTCAGACATCTGTTTGTCATGTCGTGTTCTAGCTGTGGTATTCACAGATAGAACATGTACCCATAATAGTCCATGGTGCTGTTCAAATGAAAAAAAGGAATTTCATGTAAAATAGTTATAAATTAAAGAAAAGAACTGTGGACACTAACGGCATGTGGTGAGGTCAAAGCCAGTAATGAGGCTGTGGCTGGCACAAATAAGGAGACTATGGCTGGCACTGGTTTGCGGGCACTGCGATTGACACTGTTCCTTGGTGCGCGCTTGCACCATGACTCATTATTGATAAATCTTCCCCAATGTATTCTGGATTCAGAGGAGATTAGCACATTAGTAAATACAGCAATATTACATGTACTACTTTCTCCACAAGAAAACAAAGAAGACAATCATTTCTATTCATGGAAGCTGAGACAATGAACAGTAAATATGCTGTCAAGTAAAAACATGTTTTTAGAAGTGTTATCACAATTCTAGCAACTTTATCTTACACAAAGCAAAATCTGAAATCATTAGAAGGAAGCAACTGTCACTTAAAAATGGGTAGAAAGAAGAAAGTTATTCTCCTACCATAACCACAATGACTGAGCATTAGATACATTCTCCATCAAATAGCAATTACCGTTAGGCCTGAAGTTGTTCAATGCCGCTCACTTCAGAATTGGAGGTGAGCGGTGCCGATGACGTTATGACCTCACATACCTGCCAAGATACAGATATGATCGGCAGGTATCATGTGTGTCCTGTTTATTAGAATAGGACATGTGCACAATACCTGTCAATAATGAACACATCTCGACAGGAATGTAGGGTCATAATATAATCGGATGGTTCCAAGTGAATAGGACACATCAATCTTTCAATAGTATACCTTTTTTGGGGTCATCAGTTTAATGCTGGGTGCATCCAGATGCTGACAACACTAGTCTCCCAAATGCTAGTAAATGCAGAAAACCCCCAGAAAATGTCCCACACCCACCCACAGCATACTGTGCAGTAAAAGACCGTCTATTTACACTCACTGCTTTGGTCAGTTTACATTTCATAAAAATGCATCTACACTAACCTCTGCAGTTACTTTATATACAAATTCCAAAAAAGTCAGTCTTTCTTTTAGCACATGAATAGTGTATTTTACCTTCATTATGGCTTACAATCCTCCCAATATTACAAAGTTCTAGAGTTAAAGTATAAAAATATTTTAGCTTTACCAGTTGGCAGGAAACACTAAGCGACTGGTTAATTTGTCTGCCAAGTTAGCTTAGGAAAAAAAAACCTAGTTATAAAATGAATATTGTTCCAATCATTTCGCCTTTCATTTTTATATAGTGTTGAAGTATGTCCATTTGAAAATCTAGGATGCATAATCTTTTATGGCTACACTTTTACTTTTTATTTTTTTGTTTTTACTGTTATTACATATACATAAGGACATTTATTGCAGCATGTTTCACCTCTATTTTATTACGACTAGCTGATAAGGCCAAAGTAATCATTTTTTAAAATGGAAACTAAAGCTATAATAAAGGATTCTGCATTATTCTCCCATATATACCTCTGTTTCTTGTACAGCATTGCGAATAAAGGTTTCAAAAAGAAAAGTTTAACTAAAGTTTGAGAGCGTTTTACATAACAAATATTACAGGGTAAAGTAAAACTGTAATTAAAGGGAACCTGACAATGCCCCCCATTCAAGCCAAACTGCCACCATGTGTTTATTCTTATGGTTAATCTCAGTGGGAAAATCAGATAATCTTGTAGTTATGATACCTTTTAATGGCTAACAAAAATAAAATAAATGATGTTACAAAGTAAGCTTTCGAGACAACTTAGGTCCCTTCCTCAGGTATGGTATAACAAGATATATGAAGAAACACAAATATATGCACACAAAAAAAAGAAAAAAATAATAATAAACTTATGATATTTAAATAAACAAACAAACTGAGCTTAGAGAGTGAGTCCTTAATTGGATTAGATTAGTGGTGTGAAAGTTTTATGGTCCCAATATCCATGTAAGATCATTGGCCTGGTGCCCTCACTGCCTTTGGAGCAGATTCCTCAGATTTTGTGACTCGCCCGATGGGCCGTGGGGTACCCGGAACCGGGCTTCTGTGCGATGCTGGGGGTAGTAGTGGCAACCCGATCCCGTGGCTCAGGGTGGTCAGACCAAAGTTGTGGCAGTCTATTTATCAGTGTTTTGAGAATGTCCGACTACGCCACCCGTGGATTGCGGTCAGGGATGACCGCCGCTGCAAGGCAGACCGCTGAGGCTGGTGTTGGTGTGCAGCATAGGGATAGGATAACTCCCCACGGGAAGAGTGTAGCCTCAGGGCAATGTAGGTGGATGCTGGGGGTGATGGTGCAGGCGCAGCAGAAATCACACAGAGTCCAATGGTGCAGTTCAGGCCTTTTACTCACAGTTGATATCCAATCACCTCTGTCAGCAATGACTGCCCAAGCCGTGCTGCGTCCACCAGGTGAGGGGCTCGGTCAACCCCCAGGCAACTCAGGAGTGTGGCACAGGACCCCCTTCTATCCTTTCTCTGGCCTCTCGTGCCCCACCAGTGACCACGCTTCTGTCCGGCTGCCTCGGGCCTTCTCTGATAAAACTTGGCGCCAGTTTCCCTGACCCTATGTGGTGCCTTCCTAGCGGGTGTAGCAAGGGGTCGCACCAGTAAATGATCACAACCTCCGGTTTTAGGCTGAGGGATGATTTACCTCCACCAACTTGGGAATCCGGTACCCTTCCACGGTCTGACCCTTCATCCGATATAACGCGGGCTTGCAACGGTTGCTGTCCGTTCTGCTCTCTTAGGGTCCCTTCTGCCTTCTTGTTTCTGGAGCCTTTCTACTCCTCTGTCTCTCCTCTTTCCTCCCTTCTCCTCTTCTCCTCTCTGGCCCCGGCCTACTCTCCAGGCCTGCCTCGTGGAGCTGAGCTCAGGCTGAGCCTCGGCTCCCTGTCAGCTCTCTACTCCTTTACTCTGCTTCTCTGAACTGACTGAACTCTAATCTAAAGATGGCTCCCCCCTTTTATCTACCTCTCTGTGTCTGAGCTCAGGTGACCTGCACCCAATGAGCTCCTTCCTATGCTCCAGAAACCGTCCCCTACTGCTCCTACATCACTGGGTTCTCTCCCCCCTCCCCACTCCAGCCAGGGACATAGTCAGTTGTGCCTGCAATTATATGGGAGCACAGTCGAGCTGTCCCCCGGAAATTGGGTGAGTGTATGTGTGTGTGCAGCTAACTGAGCCCTGGTCCACACTCCATCCTTACCTGAGAGTGGAATATCACACCTCTGGTTGAGGTGCAATACCCCTGTGGAAACAAAACCCTCGGGGCGCCACATTTGCAGTGAGACATAAATCCTCCTGACATTTATTCCTGTGTGGAGGGTGCCAAAGATCCTGATCAGTTTGTATTCCCAAACCCTTCCATGTTTTTGCGATTTAAAGTTGCCTTTTAATATGACAACTTTCATATTGTTGATGTTGTGTCCTGGACCACAGAAATGTTTGGCCAGTGGTACATGTTTTTTTTTTTTTTTTTAATCTGTAATCGTGTGGCGAAGAGACCTCATCCTCGCTCTCAGTCTCTGTCCTGTTTCTCCCACATAGAAACCCTCAACAGGACATCTAGTGTACAGAATTAGGTACACCGAATTGGAAATGGAACATGTGAATGTCCCGGGAATCTTATAGTCCTGCTGTGTGTTGGGAATCTGTATCCTGTCTTTGGTCTCTACATGGGAGCAGGTTTTGCAGCTCTTCACATTGCAAGGAAAAGTTCCTCTTGGGGAGAAAATTAATTATCGATCACAATCAGAATAGGCAGACCACCACATGTGAATACCTTTCCATTC
Organism: Phyllobates terribilis; assembly: GCF_046119375.1. Classification (NCBI taxonomy): domain Eukaryota; kingdom Metazoa; phylum Chordata; class Amphibia; order Anura; family Dendrobatidae; genus Phyllobates; species Phyllobates terribilis. Next base: position 202,490,840 of record NW_027362771.1, on the reverse strand, counting down.
TGTAGCCCAGCTTTTATACGCCTGGCCCTGGTCTCAGGTTTCTAGGACGGCCTGGATTGGACTATTTAAAAATTGCTGTTTATGACTGGACGGTCGGCTAATTTAGGGGCCATAACCTTGCATTTCAAATATCCTGTGTCTCTGGCTACTCCCTCCATAAGAAATATTCAGCTTGGTTATAATGACCATTTATTTACTTTTAAAGCTCATACTAACCAGGATAGGGTGTCGGAATTGACACCTCTGTACTTATAGCAAGAAGGCCCTTTTGTTCTGTGATCTTGCAATACTGGTAAATCCAGTTTGTTCATTTGGTGTAGAAGCAGTTTGCTGATGGCAGACTCAACTCCATGCAACATGGTACCACAACAAACCTGCCAAGAGAGGGACGCCCACCAAAACTCTCAGCCTGGGCAAGGAGGGCATTAATCAGAGAGGCAGCACAGAGACCAAAGGTAACCCTAAAGGAGCTGCAGAGTTCCCAAGCAGAGAATGGAGTATCTGTCCATACGACCACAATAAGCTGTACATTTCATAGAGATGGCCTTCAAAGAAGTGTAGGCAGAAAACACCTTTACTTACAAAAATTGTAAGGCTCATTGTGAGTTTGCTAAAATACACGTGGGAGACTCCTCAAATGTATGGAGGAAGGTTCTGTGGTTAGATGAGACCAAAATTTAACCACAAAAGTAAGTGTTATGTCAGGTGCCAAACCAACACAGGTCATCACCCCAAAAACACCATCCCCACAGTGAAACATGATGGTGGCAGCATCATGCGGTGGGGATGTTTTTCGGCAGCAGGGACAGGAAAAATGGTTCGAGTTGAGGGAAAGATGGATGGTGCGAAATACAGGGATATTTGTGCAAAACCTGTTTCAGTCTGATTTGAGACTGGGATGGAGGTTCACCTTTCAAAAAGACAATGAGCCAAAGCATACTGCTAAAGGAACACTTGAGAGGTTTAAGGGGAGCCTTGTAAATGTTTTGGAGTGGCCTAGTCAAAGCCCAGACATTAATCCAATTGAGAATCTGTGGTCAGACTTGAAGATTGCTGTTCACCAGAGGAAACCATCTAACTTGAAGGAACTGGAGAAGTTTTGCCTCGAGGAATGGGCAAAAATCCCAGTGGCAAGATGTGGAAAGCTCATCTAAAGCGACTTGCAGCTGTAATTGCCGCAAAGTACTGACTTTGAAAACTTACTAAAAAAAACTGTGAAATTCCAGGTTGTGAGGTAGCAAAACACAAAAAATGCTAAGGGGGTGGGGTGAATACTGTCGCAAGCCACTGTAAGAAAAAACACATGATGGTGATTTGGAGGCATGGTGGACTAAAGCTAGAGCAATGGAGAATTAGGCAGTGATAACTACTACTATCACAACTCACATTTCAGAGGCCTTTTGCTCAACAAATGAAATTGGAAAGATTCCAGTCACTAACTCCATTAGTTCCATATAAAGCAAATTCACTTCTTCTTGACCAATAAAGTTGTAAAATCACACACTGGGGATGAGACAACCCACCTGGGGATGTACTTATTTTCCATAGTCATCTTCGTTCTAACTCCTGATATACTAAAATAAGAATAGATGACTACTGCATGGCCGAAAAGGGGAGCATTTAGGCTGTGTGCCCACTATGCGTTTTTTAAGCGTTTCTGCAGCGGCAACTCAACCGCAGAAACGCTTAAGAAACGCTTGTTAGTAGGTCTGCTATGTTCCCCAATGATAATCTGCATGTGCTATGCACATGCTGCGGAAATTTCCGCTGCAGAATCCGCAGCACTACCAATTATTTTGCGGAATCGCAGCATTTTTGCCGCTATTGACTAGCATTGAATCGCTTAATACAGTTATATGAAAAAGTTTGGGCACCCCTATTAATCTTAAGCTTAATGTTTTATAAAAATTGGTGTTTTTGCAACAGCTATTTCAGTTTGATATATGTAATAACTGTTGGACACAGTAATGTTTCTGCCTTGAATTGAGGTTTATTGTACTAACAGAAAATGTGCAATCTGCATTCAAACAAAATTTGACAGGTGCATAAGTATGGGCACCTCACCAGAAAAGTGACATTAATATTTAGTAGATCCTCCTTTTGCAAAAATAACAGCCTCTAGTCGCTTCATGTAGCTTTTAATGAGTTTCTGGATCCTGGATGAAGGTATTTTTGACCATTCCTCTTTACAAAACAATTCCAGTTCAGTTAAGTTTGATGGTCGCCGAGCATGGACAGCCCTCTTCAAATGATCCCACAGATGTTCAATGATATTCAGGTCTGGGGACTGGGATGGCCATTCCAGAACACTGTAATTGTTCCTCTGCATGAATGCCTGAGTAGATTTGGAGCGGTGTTTTGGATCATTGTCTTGCTGAAAGATCCATCCCCTGCGTAACTTCAACTTTATCACTGATTCTTGAACATTATTGTCAAGAATCTGCTGATACTGAGTGGAATCCATGCGTCTCTCAACTTTAACAAGATTCCCGGTGCCGGCACTGGCCACACAGCCCCAAAGCATGATGGAACCTCCACCAAATTTTACTGTGGGTAGCAAGTGTTTTTCTTGAAATGCTGTGTTTTTTTGCCGCCATGCATAACGCCTTTCTGTATGACCAACAACTCAATCTTGGTTTCATCAGTCCACAGGACCTTCTTCCAAAAAGAAATTGGCTTCTCCAAATGTGCTTTTGCATACCTCAGCCGACTCTGTTTGTGGTGTGCTTGCAGAAACGGCTTCTTTTGCATCACTCTCCCATACAGCTTCTCCTTGTGCAAACTGCGTTGTATAGTTGACTGATGCACAGTGACACCATCTGCAGCAAGTTGATGCTGCAGCTCTCTGGAGGTGGTCTGAGGATTGTCCTTGACTGATATCACCATTCTTCTTCTCTGCCTTTCTGATGTTTTTCTTGGCCTGCCACTTCTGGCCTTAACAAGAACGGTCCCTGTGTACTTCCATTTACTTACTATGTTCCTCACAGTGGAAACTGACAGGTTAAATCTCTGAGACAGCTTTTTGTATCCTTCCCCTGAACAACTATGTTGAATAATCTTTGTTTTCAGATCATTTGACAGTTGTTTTGAGGAGCCCATGATGCCACTCTTCAGAGGAGATTCAAACAGGAGAACAACTTGCAAGTGGCCACTTTAAGTAGCTTTTCTCATGATTGCATACACCTGGCTATGAAGTACAAAGCTCAATGAGGTTACAAAACCAAAAAAAGTGCTTTAGTAAGTCAGTAAAAAGTAGGTAGGAGTATTTAAAACAAGAAAATGATAAGGGTGCCCATACTTATGCACCTGTCAAATTTTGTTTGAATGCAGATTGCACATTTTCTGTTAGTACAATAACCCTCATTTCAAGGCAGAAACATTACTGTGTCCAACAGTTATTACATATATCAAACTGAAATAGCTGTTGCAAAAACACCAATTTTTATAAAACATTAAGCTTAAGATTAATAGGGGTTCCCAAACATTTTCATATAACTGTATCTGCATGACTACATGTGCACATGTGGATATTAAGCGTTTCAATGTGCGGATGGTACCTGGGTCTAGAGAAGAGGAGACTCTCATCCAGACGCGGGTACTATAGTACTGTAAAAAAAAAAAAGAATTTAAAATAAAAAAAACACATTATACTCACCTTCTGATGGCCCGCGGTCTTCTATCCGGTACGTCTTGGCTCCCCGGTGGCTCGCGATGGAGAAAAAGGACCTTCCATGACATCATTCAGTCATGTGACAGGTAACGCGACTGCTGAAGTCGGCGGTCGCGTGACCTGTCACATGACTAAATTACGTCATGGAAGGTCCTTTTGCAGCACCGCAAGACACCGGGGAGACAGGACGCATCGGAGAAGGAGACCGGGGGCCATCGGAAGGGGAGTATAATGTGTTTTTTTTTATTTTTTACCATTTTTATTCTTCTTTTTTAACTAACTTGGTCACACTATATAAAATCCATGCCAGTTGCATAGATTTATATAGTGTGACCAAGTTGTCAAGCACTTTTCCAAGTGATGCTAAAATCGCTTGGAAAGCGCTTGACAACCCGCATGTGAGATCGCATGTGCAAAACACGTGACAAACGCTTGTCCCTGGCTGAAAAAACGCATGTAAAATCCGCATGTACAATCCGCATGCGTTTTTTCTGCCAGGGAGATGCAGAAACGCTCAGGAAAAATCCGGAGCATTTCTGCATCGTGGGCACATAGCCGTATGGTAAAGGTTAGGGCAATCTACATAAGGCTAAGTGCCCACGTAGCGTTTTTCAAGAGTATATGCTGCGGAATTTCCGCAGCGTAAACGCTTGTGAAACGCTAGGTAATCCGCCCCCCATGGTCCCCAAGGGGATTCCGCAAGTTCTTTGCCCATGCTGCGGATTTTTCCGCAGCGTTTATGCTGCACTCAAAAATCCGCAGCATGTCCATTAATTTTGCGGAAGCGCGGCGTAATCGCCGCCATTGACTTGCATTGAGACGCATATAATCCGTGTCAGTACATTTGTACTCACGGATTCCATGCGTTTCAATGTGCGGATGGTACCCAGTTCTGGAGGAGAGGAGACTCTCATCCAGACCTGGTTACCATTGTACCTGTAAAAAAAAAAGAATAAAATAAAAAAAAAAAAAGATTATATTCACCTTCCGATGGCCCCCGGTCACCTTCCCTGTGCTTGCGGGCAGGACTGAAGGACCTTCGGTGACGTCACAGTCATGTGACCACAGGCCCTTCAGTGCAGTGTCCCGCGATCAGCTGGCAGCCAGCACAGGAGCGCAGCAACACACGCCGGGCCATTGGAGGGTAAGTATATATTTATTTTTTACCATTCTTTACAGTCACACTATATAAATCCATGCCATTTGCATGGATTTATATAGCGTGACCTAGTTGACAAGCACTTTCCAAGTGATGCTAAAATCGCCTGGAAAGCGCTTGTCACTCCGCATGTGGAAATGCATGTGAAGAACGCTTGACAAACGCTTCTACCTGGCGGGAAAAACGCATGGAAAATCCGCATGCAAATATGCTTCATTTCCGCTACTTGGGCACTTAGCCTAACTTATTTTTCAGTGTTTCTTTATAATTAGGTAAGAAGACTGGGGTTTAATTATTTTGAGCTGTACAAGAAGTTTTTTTTTCCTTTTTTTCCACTGTTCCAGTCAAAGAGCCATAACATTTCTATTATTTTCTTCGACATAACAGTATGAAGGCTTGTTTTTGTGGGATGAGTTGTGCTTATCAGTGACATAATTTGGGTTACATAAAACTTATTTTTAAGTTTTACCAACTTTTATTAACTCTTTATGGGAGAGTATAGAAAAAAAACAGGAATTCTTGCATTGTATTTTTAAATTTTAAATTTTACATTGCTCACCATATTGCACAAATAAGGTGTTCTCACATTCCTTGGGTCAGTATGATTAATTAATATTATGCTTTATTATATAATAATATGCTTTAATATTAATTATTTATTACACTTTTTGGGAGGCAGAATGAACAAAAAAACATCATCTCTGGATTATAGATAAACATTTTTTTTTTCAAGCACCATCTATTTTTGCAGCAGAAAAACGCGTTACAAGAAAACTTTTTGGGGGGGGGGTAAGGTGATCATATTCTGATAGCTATAACTGTTTCATTTTTTTATTTTGTTTACACGGCTTTATAGGGGCTTGATTTTTTTGCATAACGAGCTATAATTTTTATTGGTGCCCTTTTGGGGTGCACATGACTTTTTGATCACTTTTAAATATTTTTAGTTTTTCTTTTTATAAGCTGGGAAAAACATAAAAAGCAATCCTGGTACTGTTTCCGATGATTTTTTTCTGCGCCGTGCACCATCCGAAAAAAATTATGAATTCTATGGATGCGGCAATGCCAAATATGTCTATTTTTATAGGGCACTTTTTTCTCCAAATAAATTTTTGTTTAAATTGGGATTTGACTTTTTTTCCAGTTTTTTTTATTTTTTATTTTGTTTTAATTTACAATGGGGACTTGAACATGTGATCTTTGGATTGCATTGATAATTTACTATAATTCATACACAGTATAGTGCATTATCTAACCTGTCAATGTTCGAAATTAAATGGCTGTAAAGGAGGCCATTTTTAGACCTCTGACTGCCATGGCAACCCATTGGCACTGTGCAATGTGAAAAGCAAATCGGCCATGATCATTGCCATATGTGACAGCTGGCTCCCACTGCAGATGACAAGTGCATAGTATCCATGAATGCTCCATCCTTGTGCTGTACATACACGGTATGGTGCAGTAAATAACACTTCACTACAATGAACAAGTATGTCAATTTGCCCACATTGGTTGATTATGTGACATAAAATAATATTTATGTGGTCACTGACTATGCAACAGCGGATAAATGGGAACCCTCTATATCAAGACAAAACGTACTACCTAAATTAAGATGCAGAGGTCTAACAGTGCTTTAAATGAAAGACAAGACAGAGAAAATATTATTTTCAAGAATGTAAGAATACTTTTTTCTCCCACATTGAACAGTTAAAGTGATTTTCCGATATGTAACCACAGATCAAAATACTCTAAACCTCTCTGACACTAAACTTTAGTGGTCTACAAAAGAAAACATTAAGTGTGACATCCACGACTGTCCCATTTACTCCTGCTTTGCTCTTGGCCAATGCAGAATGACTATTCAGTAGTGCTGTTTCATTCCTGGGACTTGTGGCTTTTGCTAGTCCAGTAGCTATGGGGTTAATTCTGTTAGTTTGTTTTTTTTCCTGCTGTCAGCAATGGATGGGGCTGTTCTCTATTTAAACCCTTGAAAATTGGTTTTCACTATCAGTCAATGTTTGTGCTCCTGGCTTACCATATTCTGTGCACCTGATGTTTCCTTCTGATTTATCCTGTTCCCTGACCTCAGCTAGTTTATTGACGTTTCTTCTGCCTGACGATTTTGTACCTCCCGTACTTCCTGGATCTATCGGCTACCTGAGTATCCTTCTTGCCAGCTTGCTCCATGGAACAGCAGCTGATTCTGTGGCCCTTGCATAGGAACCCCTCTGTAAGTCCAGATCCCTGTACAAGGGTTAAAGAATGAAGGCAAGGGCAAACCCTGAGCTCTGGAAAATGGAGTAGCTGGTGTCAAGCCTGTTCATGGTTGCCTTTTTGCAGCTGCCAGGTGACTACAAACAGTGTGACATTAGGGAGGAGGTTTATTGATATTCAACAACAAAGTGTGCCATTATATCTTCCCTATACAGTGTAGACCAGAATAACTAAACACTGTGTTGATGAATTTAGCACTAGCCAAAATTACCACCAGCTCAGACCTGGCATTGCCTACTGCTACAATTCTAAGGAAAAAAGAAGCAGTAAAAGTCCACAAATAATTTTTATTTTAATGTGTTGAAAAAAAAAGTGGTAATTACCCTAAAAGCCATATTTTTCTGAAAACTAGCTTAAGGTATGTGCACACAACTTCTTTAAGATGCCGGCAGCCCGCTAAGGTTTTTCTACACGAAACCGCATTGGAGAAAATCTGATGGTCCTTTTCCTGAAGCGGTTTTGCTGTCAGTCTTGTGGCTGCTCTGCTGACAGCATATTTTTTCTATAATTTAAACTATAACTAACTACTGGCTTTCTAGCAGAAGCTACCCAGAAAATAAACGTGCTACTTATTTTGACTGTTTCATGGTTTCTGAACCTTGAAACTGTTAAAAGTAGTAACAAGATACTAAACAAAAAGGTACACAAGAATGTCATGTTTACATTGCTGTGCATTATGCAAATTTTTGGGGCACTTGTGAGCACATACCCATAAAATGGCTTTCTCCGCATGATTAATGAGTAAAATTTCAAAATACTTATAAAAATAAACAGCTTTGCAATTTATCTCTTATTAAACATTGTCTCCATTCTCAAGAACAGAAGGATTTTTAATTCTATTGTTTACTGCTTTTTGCCTAAGTTACCAACCACTTCTGCGATGCATCTGAGATGGCTGGTTTACCAGGGAAGGAGTACAGCGCTTAAAAGCTCTTTGCAGTGGAGCTTGCAATTGCTGCACTAAAGTTGGTCGAAGAACTGGATCTGGTGAGACTCAGGGTCACTGCACTCCCCCAATACTGCAGAGGCAAATTTTCACTTGCAGAATTTACAGCAACAAAATATGTAAATGGAACATGATGTTGGAACACAGATGTGGTTTTTGAAACAAGGCAAGAAAAAGATTGGGGGTATGTGCCCACAGTCAGGAACTGCTGTGGGGTTGACGTTGCATGTCTATGTAGCATCAAACCTGCAGCGTCTAAATGTTACAGCATAGTGGAGGGGATTTCTAGAAATCCTATGTCCCCTATGCGTCTCTGTACACCTGCGGATCATGCGCGGAAACTGACATGTGGCGCTTCTTTCAGGACCGCAGCATGTCAATTTCTCTTGCGGGTCCACTAGTGGACTTTCCCCATAGATGAACATCTATAAGGAAAGTCCGCATGTGAATAAAAAAAATTGCGCCGCTCATTTGCCTAATGAGGGTGGAAGCCGCGCGGCTATCCCGCAGCGTCGGGGCTGCAGCTAGCTCCTGACCAAGGGCACATACCCTTACAAAAGAAAGAAAGGGAATTATAAATGCAGGACTTAGTGTATATGTTCACATGATGCAATTTCTCTGCCCTTATTTTCTGAAATCATATTAAAATCACTGCATTTCTTGAAAATGCTAGCAAGAAAATAATATTAATATTTCTTTTTTGTGCTGGATCCTCTCCTGACGAGCTCAAAATGTTGCATCAAAACCTGCATTTATGTTCGAGGATAAGGGCGGTTTCACATGTCCGTATATTTCCGGTACCGGAAAAACCGTGTCCGTGTGTGTCATAAGTTGCAAACCCTGCATAGTCAGCTGGATTTTACAACAACACATTCAAAATATAATCAGTTTGCCAAAGATTATGTGAGTCAATCAGCTATAACTAATGACAATGACCATTAGTATAGTTAAAAACACTCTAATTTGTGAAAACCTAGAGCATATCTAATTGTCACATTAACACCACCAAACTCATTCTCTGAAGTTCTTCAATATGCTTTTATATACCAAAATAGTGTCAACTGCATTAACCTGTCTCACTGATGCATTGCATTTAATTATTTTACTTACATTTACATCCAACGTCTGCCAATATTTCGTATACTAATTAAATTAGTTCAACAGGTTTACACTAAGCTACGACATAACAGTTTACACTATAGAAGTTAAATTTCAGCTTTGTTGGTTTAGATGACAAGTGAATTTGATGTTACCTGGTACCCCGGTCTAAGTTCCTACATTTTGCAGATCCTCCTATAACGGAAAAGATTCAGCACTTTCATACATCTCAATATTTTGCTTCAAAATATTCGCTGTCACCGCTTCTGTTTCCCAAATATTCATTTGCTACTTTTAAATCCGATCTCCTTTTTTCAATTTTTGCCTTTGTAATAGCTTTATATCTATGCCGCTTTTTCTTTTTTTTTTTTCCATCGGGAAAGAGGAGAAGTTCATAAAGTTCTTCCAACTATGTTACGTACTCCGCTGTCTCCAGCAGTCCATTAAGTTATGTGCAAACATTCAGTATTTGCAGCAGAAAAACCTACCGCAAATACTGGAGCATTAGCAGGAAAAATGTTTCTGGTGGCGTTTTTGATGTTTTATTCTCATTCATTTGATTGGGTGAAAAACACTGCAAAAACGCTGAAAGAATTGACATGCTGCAGAGTTGTAACTGCTTCAAATCTGCAAGAAAAAATAAGTAATGTGTGCACGAGACTTCAGAAATCTCATTCATTTTGTGAATACAGTAAAATGCTGCATTTTTTTGTTAGAAAAACGAAGCAAAAATGCACCATGTAGATATACCCTTAGACAATGAATGGAATGGAGATAGAGTATGTGTACTTTTGCTCCATTCAGACTTTGGTACCAGGGGGTCTCATCACCGTTACTATAAATCTTATGGCTAGGGGATAACTTTAAATTCTGGAAATATCTCCTTAAAGTGAATCTGACAGCAGATGCATGCTGCCCAATCCAAGGGTAGTATGTATCAATCACTGGCTGTATTATCTCAGCCAGGTATGCTTGACTCTGAAATGCTACTACATTGGCTGACAGGGACAGAGCTACACGGAAGAGCAGAAGAACATGCGGGTCCCCGGCAGCTGCTCTTCGCCCACTGTCCCAGAGTGACAGGTCTGACTAGTCTCCAGGAAGGTTTGGTCCCAGTCAGCTTTTAAAGTATGTGTTTCTCCTAAACAATGCTGCATTTCACAGTCATACATACTTGCTAAGGTCATACAGCCAGTGCCTGATACATGCTGCCCGTGGGTCAGGCAGCATGCATCAGTCGTCAGGTTCACTTGAACCACTTTGCAACCCAAGGTGGTTTGCACGTTAATGACCGGGCCAATTTTTACCATTCTGACCATTGTTACTTTATGAGGTAATTACTCTGGAATGCTTCAATGGATCCCCCTGATTCTTAGATTGGTTTTTCGTGACATATTGTACTTCATGATTGTGGTAAAATTTCTTTGATATCACTTGTGAAAAAAAACGGAAATTTGGCGAACATTTAGAAAATTTTGCAATTTTCAAAATTTGAATTTTTATACCCTTAAATCAGAGAGATATGTCACACAAGAAAAGCTAATAAATAACATTTCCCACATGTCTACTTTACATCAGCACAATTTTGGAACCAAAATTTTTTTTATTAGGGAGCTATAAGGGTTAAAAGTTGACCAGCGATTTCTCATTTTTCTAACAAAATTTACAAAACCATTTTTTTTAGGGACCACATCACATTTGAAGTCACTTTGAGGGGTCTTTATGACAGGAAATACCCCAAAGTTACACCATTCTAAAAACTGCACCCCTCAAGGGGCTCAAAACCACATTCAAGAACTTTATTAACCCTTCAGGTGCTTCACAGGAATTTTGGAATGTGGAACAAAAAATGAATATTTAACTTTTTCACAAAAAATTAATTTTAGACCCAATTTTTTTTTTATTTTCGCAGAGGTAACAGGAAAAAATGGACCCCAAAATTTGTTGAGCTACTTCCCCTGAGCACGCAGATACCCCATATGTGGGGAAAAAATACTGGGTGCACGGCAGGGTTCAGAAGGGAAGGAGCGCCATTTGACTTTTTGAATGTAAAATTTGCTTGAATAATTAGCGGACGCCATGTAGCGTTTGGAGAGCCCCTGATGTGCCTAAACAGTGGAAACCCCCCACAAGTGACACCATTTTGCAAACTAGACCCCTCAGGGAACTTATCTAGATGTGTGGTGAGGACCCTGAACCCCCAAGTGCTTTACAGAAGTTTATAACATGGAGCCGTGAAAATAAAAAAATCTAACTTTTTCCACAAAAATGATGTTTTAGCCCCAATTTTTTTTTATTTTCACAAGGGTAAGAGGAGAAAATTGACCTCAAAAACTTTTGTGCAATTTCTCCTGAGTACGCCAATACCATATATGTGGGGAAAATACAGTGTATGGGCTCACGGCAGAGTTCAGAAGGGAAGGAGCATTGTGTGACTTTTTGAACACAAAATTGGCTGGAATCGAGAGCGAACGCCATGTTGCGTTTGGGGAGCCCCTGATGTGCCTAAATAGTGGAAACCCCCCACAAGTGACCCCATTTTGTAAACTAGACCCCTCAATGATTTTATCAAGGGGTATAGTGAACATTTTGAACCCAGAGGTACGACACAGAATTTGATAACATTAGGTCATCATATTGAATAAGTTATTAGTCTTGAGCGCAAGTGCTGGCTACTTGAGTTTGCATCGGGTACTCAGGTATGCACCATGTATCGTGGGTGCTCGAGTGACCTGCTCGAGTCCCCGCCCGCATGTTTCACGGTTATTAGACACCCCAAAAAAAACCATGCGGGGATCGATCGTGCATGGCAGGCAATCCCCGCAAGTTTTTTTAGGCCGCCAAGCATATGGGGCGGAGACTCGAGCATGTCACTCGAGCACCCGCAATACTCAGTGAATACCCGAGCACCTGATGCAAACTCAAGTAGCGAGCACTTGCGCTCAACACTGGTCGCCATATCGTCATCTTTTTTTTTTTTTTTTTTTTTAGTTTAGAAAAAAATCCCAACCCTAACCCTAGCCCAACCCTAACCCTAGCCCAACCCCAACCCAACCCTAACCTTAACCCCAATCATAACCCTAGCACAACCCTAACCCCAACCCTAACCCCTACCCTAATCCTAGCCCAACCCTAACCTCAACCCTAACCCTAGCCCAACCCTAAGCCTAACCCCAACCCTAACCCCTACCCTAACCCTAACCCCAACCCTAACCCCTACCCTAACCCTAACCCCAACCCCAACCCCAACCCCAACCCCAACCCCAACCCTAACCCTAACCCCAACCCTAGCCCAATCCTAACCCAAGAGTTTATTTTTTACGCCGTTCCTCATGCGGTATAAGTGATTAGACGACTTTATTCTTCGGGTTGGTGTGATTACAGCGATACCAGAATCATATCGAGTTTTTATGATTGACAGCTGTCACACACTAAAAGACTTATTTTTTTGTAAAATCTAGTTTTTGCATCGCCATATTTTGAGAGATATAATTTTTCCATATTTTGTCTGACAGTCATGTGACTGCTTGTTTTTTGCAGGATGAGTTGACGTTTTTATTGGTGCCATTTTCAGGCACGTGACATTTTTTGATCGCTTTCTATTCCAATTCAGAAATTGTTGTTTTTTTTTTAAAAAAAATTTTATGCTGTTCCGCGTGTGGTAAAATTAATAAGGCAGCTTATTCTTCGGGTCAGTACGTTTACAGCGGTACCACATTTATATAGTTTTTCTATGTTTTGGCGCTTTTACACAATAAAAGGTATTTTATAGAAAAAATTATTTTTAACAAATGTGTGTACTTTTATTGTTTTTTGTTTTTTTTCATAATAATATTTATTGATGGGTACATTATATTTTTATTTTTGGTGGATTTTTTTTTTATTTTTTTTTAATATTTGTAAAAAAGTTTTTTTATTTTTTGGAGGCCGGCAGGAGATGTGAGCATTGCGATCACCTCCTCTTGCCACCGCAATGCTGCGATCGACCTTGATCGCAGCATTGCGGGGGTTAATGTGTCGGGAGTGGTGCAGGACCGCTCCCTGCACATAGCACCGGCTGTCAGCTGTGACAATCAGCTGACACCCGGCGGCGACCGTGCCCGCAAAGCCTGTGTGCAGGCGCCTTCGAAAAGACGTATTAATACGGGTCAGGCTCTTAAAGCCCAGGGCGCATACACGTATTAATACGTCTTAAAGGGGTTAAGAATAATGTTATTTTTAGCAAATTCATAGAGTTGTAAAGATTCACTCAAATGTATTAAAATGTCAAATTTTTATGTACAGAGTGCCTATAATAACCATTGGTTGTGATGTTACTAATGATGTGAATACTTTTCATAAATGTGGCTTGAGCTACAAACATTTCCTCATGATGTGGAAATCACTTGCTCCAAGCAGAAGAGTTTTGAGCATTAGGCCATTAGCAGGCTTCTCTGTTTTGATTATAGAAGCAAAATGAGTAATATATCAACCATAGGTATATAAAAATGATTCAGAGAGAATCTAACTGGCTGATACAACTTATAGTTCACAATAAAATAGATGACATTATTGTTTTAAGATCACCAATCCACAAGATAGATGATAAATGCCTGGGTGTAAGGGGCCAAAAGTTGTGACCCTAACAGATCACTAGAACGGCTTCCAGCATTGACTGCGCACTACAGCTCCATTTATGGTTTATACGACAAATTTTTGTAAAAAAAAAACTTTAATCCCTCACCGTCGAAGCCTGTTTTCACCTTCCTGACCAGGTCAAATCTTCAATTCTGACCAGTGTCACTTTATCAGGAACGCTTTAACATATCCCAGTGATACTGCGATTGTTTTTTCATGACATATTGTAATTCATATTAGTGGTCAATTTAGGTTGATATGATTTCAGTTTATGAAAAAATTGGAAATTTGAAGTTTTCAAACTTTGAATTTTTATGCCCTTACAACAGATGGTCATAACACTACAAATTTTAATAAATAACAATTGCCACATGTCTACTTTCCATAAGTATCATTTTTTATATATAATTTTTTTGTTAGAAGGGTAAAAAGTTTATCGCCAATTTTTAATTTTTCCAGCAAAATTTACAAAATCATTTTTCTTTTAGAAACCACATCATATTTGAAGTCACTTTAAGGGGCCTATGTGACAGAAAATACCCAAAAGTGACAACATTTTGAATATGGCACCCCGCAAGTGCTCAAAACCACATTCAAGACATTAAGCCTTTTAGGTGATTCCCAAAAATTAAAGCAATGTTGAGAGAAAAAATTAAAATTAAAATTTTTCCCCCAAAAAATTAGCTTTAGCTCCCAATTTTTCATTTTCACAAGAGTAAGAGGAGAAAATGGACCCCAAAATTTGTGGTGCATTTTCTCTCTATACACTGATACTCCATATGTAGGGGAAAACTACTGATTGGGCACACGGCAGAGTTTGGAAGAGAAGGAGCACAATTTGACTTCTGGGGGGCAAAATTAGCTGGAATAGAGAGTGGACACCATGTCGCGTTTGCAGAGTCCCTGATATGTCTAAACGGTGGAAACCTCCACAAGTGACCACATTTTGGAAAATACACCCCTCAAGGAATTTATCTAGAGGTGTAGTGAGCACCTTGAACCCACAGGTGCTTCACAGAATTTTATGACATTGAGCCGTGAAAATGAAAAAACATTTTTCCCATAAAAATTTTGCTTTAGCCCCAAATTTTTCAATTTTACAAGGGTAAAGGGAAAAAATGGACCCCAAAATATGTTGTACAATTTCTCCTGAGATCATTGATACCCCATATGTCGTGGAAAACTACTGCTTGGACACACCGCAAGGCTCTGAAGTGAAGGAGCGCCATTTGAATTTTGTCTGGAACAGATGCACATTTGAAAAGTCACTGACATACCAAAACAATAGAAAACTCACAAGTGACTGCATTAAGGAAAGTACAACTCACGAGGCATTCATATAGGGGTGTAGTGAGCATTTTTAACCCTCAATAGATTCACAAAAATATATAACATTAGGCTGAGTAAATGAAAAATTAACATTTTTTCCAGTAAAAAAAAATTTACAGTAGTTTTTAATTTTCAAAAGGAGTGACAGAAGAAAATGAATGGTACAATTTGATATGCAATTTCTCCTGAGTTAGACAATATCCCATATGTGGTTGAAAAATATTTTGAGGCACAGTATAAAGCTCAAAAGGGAAGGAGCGCCATATGGGAGCGCAGATTTTGCTGCAGTGGTTTGAGGGTGCCATGTCACATTGGCAGAGCGCCTGAAGGGCCAGAATAGCAGAAACCCCCATAAGTGACCCTACCTTACAAACTACACCCATCATTGATTTCATCGAGGGGTGCAGTGAGCATCTTGCCTCACAGGATTGAATACTATTGGGTGGTGAAGAAAGAATAATTACCCTCTTACAACTAAAATGTTATTTTAGCTCTAAAAATTTGGGGCTTACAGGAAAGAATGGACCTCACAGTTTGTTGTGCCATTGTTCCTGAGTGCACGAATACCCTATAAGTAATCAGGAACTACTTTTCAAGTGCAGTGGAAAGCTCAGAAGGGAAGGAGCATCATATTATAGTGCAGATTTTGCTGCTATGGCTTGTGGGTGCCATGTCACATTGGCAGAGTCCCTGAGGTGCCAGAACAGCAGAATCCCCCCGATAAGTGACCCTAATTTACAAACTACACCTCTCAATGAATTAATCTAGGGGTGCAGTGATCATATTGACACTACGGGTATGTTACAGAATTTTCTACCATTGGGCGGTGAAGAAAAAATAATTACATTTTTACCACAAAAATGTTGTTTTAGCCCCAGATTTTACATTTTCATAAGAGAAAATGGATTACAATGGCACCAAACTTTGACACACAATTTCTGCTGAACGTGGCATATGTGGCTGTACAGTACACCTTAGCCACACGGCGAGACCCAGGAGGAACGGAACGCTATTTGACTCTTGGAGAACAAATTTTCGTAGAATTTGCAGACTCCACAAACACAGCCTCTAAGTGCCAAAAGAGCAGAATCCCCCCCTCGAGTGTCCTCATTTTGGAATTTACACCCCCCTTTCAGAATCTATCTACAGGTGTAATGACAACTTTGACTTCATAGGCATTTTCCAGAAACAAGCAGCAATGGATGTTGAGGGGTGAAAATTGCAAATCTGCCATTGTAATGCCCAATACATTGTACTGCCCATACATTGTACTCACCTCATGCTTCTAGAGGGACGCACCCCGTAAATTAAGCAGACTCTGACTGCTACAGAAATGCCAAACATGTGGATGCTAAATGTGGTTTCGGAACATTCTGGAGCTCAGGAAAGAGGAGGCATTTGAGTTTGGGAGTACAGATTTTGCTGGATTTCTTTTCGAGGGGAGGAAGTGCCATGATGCTTTTTCAGAGACATTGAACTACCAGTAATGTGAAAGATCCCTATATTTCTGTTAACAAATGACAGACCTGAGTGGCGACTTGTTTTTTGTGGGTTAAGGTGAAACTTTTATTTATTTTGGGCTACAGTACATTTTGGATCAGTTCACATTTATCCGATGTACTAAACTGAGCACTTACATTGAAGTTTCCATGTAAATCTCTAAATGATATTATTCAGATAAAACCCCCAACAGATCCATTCAATAATGAGTAAGCAGAGTTACTCTGGACTCTGTATGGCCTCTGTTCAGCGGTCTCCTTCTTTTCAAAGGTGCACAAAACTGTAATTGACATCGCTTTTGTGTATGCCTAAAAAGACATGTAAAAAGACTGACACCTATGGATCATAGGCCAGACAGGAGTTCAAAATTACTCTATTTGCATTTACCTCATTACAATGAATTTTCCATCGTGAATTTTGTGTGAATCATGTTTTTCAAAGATATACAAGTAAACCCCGATATAAGCGCTTAGCGTAGAACACAGAATAAGGGCTCACTAACATGGCCGAGTGCTATCTAATGTTTTATTGGATAGCACTCGGCCCAATGTTATACTATGGTGCGGTGCAGATCTGCGATTTTATTCTCATGCCGACTCGGCATGATGAAACAATCGCAGCATGCTGCGAGTGCATCCGATAATCAGATCACGCACACACATATAAGTCTATGGGTGCACGTGAAACATTGGACTGCACTCATGTCATAAGAGTGCAGTCCGATTACTGCGAACACAGAGAATGGAGAAGATGGAAAAATTAAGTTCTTCTCCGCACCTGCATGCCGATTCTTTCTAAATATTAGACAAAGATAACACAAGTGAACACAAAATGCAGTTTTTAAATAAAGGTCTTCATTATTAATGGAGAAAGAGATCCAGACCTTCAGGACCCTGTGTGAAAAAGTGATTGCACCCCCCTCCCTTAAAACATAAATGAACTGTGGTTTATTACATTTTTGAGAAGTTGAGTTCAATTTCCCTAGCCACACAAAGGCCTGATTACTGCCACATCTGTTCTCAATTAATAAATCACTTAAATAGGACCTGCCTGACAAAGTGAAGTAGACCAAAAGATCCTCAAAAGCTAGACATCATGTTGCGATCCAAAGAAATTCGGGAACATATGAGAAACAAAGTAATTGAGATCTATCAGTCTGGAAAAGGTTATAAAGCCATTTCTAAAGCTTTGAGACTGCAGCAATCTAGCAGTCACAAAAAAAACCGACAACAACATCCAGAGAACTGCAGGCCTCAGTTAAAGTCAGTGTTCATGACTCCACCATAAGAAAGAGACTGGGCAAAAATGGCATGCATGGCAGCGTTTCAAGATAAAAACCACTGGTGAGCAAAAAGAACATAAAGGTTCTGTTTGTCAGAAAACATCTTGATGATTGCCAAGACTTTTGGGAGAATACTCTGTTGACTGACTAGACAAAAGTTGAACTTTTTGGAAGGTGTATTCCTATTACATCTGGCGTAGAAGTAACACAGCATTTCAGAAAAGGAACATCATACTAACAGTAAAAAATTGTGGTGGTATTGTGATGGTCTGGGGTAGTTTTGCTGCTTCAGGACCTGGAAGACTTGCTGTGGTTAATGGAACCATGAATTCTGCTGTCTACCAAAAAATCATGAAGGAGAATGTCCGGTCATCTGTTCATGATCTCAGGCTGAAGCGCACTTGGGTTATGCAGCAGGACAATGATCCAAAACACACCAGCAAGTCCACTTTTGAATGACTTAAAAAAAAATTAAGACTTTGGAGTGGCCTAGACAAAGTCCTAACCTTAATCCAATTGCGATGCTGTGGCATGACCTTAAAAAAGCAGTCCATGCTTGTAAACCCTCCAATATGGCTGAATTTCAACATTTTAGCAGAGGAGTGGGCCAAAATTCCTCCAGAGCGTTGTAAAAGACTCATTGCCAGAATTCGCAAATGGTTGATTGCAGTTGTTGCTGCTAAGGGTGGCCCAACCAGTTATTAAGTTTAGGGGACAATCACTTTTTCACACAGGGTCCTGTAGGTTTAGATTTCTTTTTCCCTTAATAATAAAGACCTTCATAAAATAACTGCATTTTGTGTTCACTTGTGTTAACTTTGTCTAATATTTAAATATGTTTTGTGTTCTGTAACATTTAAGTGTGACAAACATGCAAAAGAGTAAAAAATCAGGAAGGGGGAAAACACTTTTTCACACGACTGTATATTTTGTTATTTTTAAACCAGGCTGAGGCATGTTTTAAAAAATAGGCATATCCACATTGCTGGTACTGTAATATGCTGTGGAATTTCCACCAACAGATCCCTGGAAAGAAAAATCCACGCGGCAGCATATTCTCTACACTAAAACCAACATTGACAGGTTTCCAGATGCCTGAAATTCCCAATAAAGGTGGATCTTTGTCCATGGGGAGTACAGAATTGGTTGTATAAGAGTACTGGAAAGTATAATACAAAGATTAGATAGAACACTGAAGATTCACACTTAGGTAAGAATGATATGGTTGATTGGAGCTGCAATCCTATCCTTTTCAATCCCATTAATATTTTTAGCTTTTTTAAAAACATTTATTTTCCTATTATTCTAAAGAAAATGTATAATTAATTCTTTTACAATCACATCATTCCTGACAGCAGGTGCATCAGAATACATCAGTTCTGAAATGTAATTTATTTCTTTCAAAGCTTTCCAATAAAGTAAATAATTTTCCATCTATGGCTGAAAGGTGTACATTATTTTAATCTCGAGTAAACACTTAATCAAAATTCATTGCATTATGCTTCTGGTAAATAGAATACTCACAATGCCAATTATTATAGAAATGTATCTACCGCATATTACGCATTATGCCTCAAATACAATACATATCGGCAGTGCATTATGAAGCAGTGATGAACTGCTAGGTGAATACAAAGTTCTGTATAATGTAAAATAATTCTCAACTAATATATCACAACTTGAATGTTCCCTTTTTAAGCAAAAGTGAGCAGTTTTTTTTTCTCTATGTCTTTTTTTAAGATAAAAGCATTAATTTAAAAAGGGATTGTTCAGGATTCCTAAAAAAATAACTTAAAGCAAGGAGTGTGGTAAGATGAAAAAAAAGAAAATAAACTTCGAAAGTGGTCTTGCCAGTTATTTTACACAGTTCAGCAGTGATGGTGTGCCGACCATGTACGTGACCTCTGCAGTCAATCACTGCCCTCAGAAGACTCTTATCACAGATGCAGTCATCAACTTGAAGGATAGTGACTGGACTGCCTACAACAGTCACATATGACAGTTTTGCAAATCATGGTAAAAATGTTGGGGACTCGGCTCCCACTGTTCCCTACCACTGCTTTTCATCTGTATAAGGGATAATACCTGGCCACAAACTGCACCACAGCTGTAGAACACAGTATTGAGGATCCGTCATTCTCCAAAATCAATGTTGCTCCAAGAGGTTGGACCCAGATATGACAATAGCCCTCCTTAAGTGTAATAGATCTTTATTTATAAAATGCCTCTCTCCCATGTTTTTTTATGCCTTTTGATTTTAATAGATCACCTTATATTCATATTTGATGCTATCAAAATTGTAACAAGTTGCAGGGAAAAAAAAGGCACGAGAAGAGTTGTTAGTTTTTTTTTTTGCATACCTTGCAAGCAAGAAAAAAAAAAATATGAATCAATTTTAAAAAAAGTACCAATAAAATACCAATAAAACATTAAACTCCCACAAAAGTTCTCATACAACTGAATCTATGGAAAAATAAAGTTAAGGGTTTCAGAATTCTGTGACGCAAACATGACTTTTTCTGTTAAACAAGCTTTTATAGTGTAAAAAAAGATAACCAAATGTGCAAAATAAAAACAATTAACTTTCGTTTTTACTACTCTGTAAAGAAAAAGCAAAAAAAGTGGAATAACTGGTTGCATTCCTCCACCCCAGAGTTGATAAAGGCTTTTCAATCAATAAATTACATACCCCAAATAGTACTATTGAAAAAAATACATCTCCTCTTGGAAGAAAAACATGCCATTATATAGTTATGGTCATGGCACTGTTGCAGAATATCCCGGGGCGAGGGACTCCTTCCCTATCCCTCAAACTAGAGGGCGCCCTAGTCTATCCCTGCTCCCCGGCTACTTCTGATGGTGAAGATGCCAGGGCCACAAGCCTTGCTATGCTTCTATATCAACCCTTATTTGTCCCCTCCCCTACCCAGGGAAGTGGTAAGTAGAAGTGTAGAAGAATACACCAACCTGACAAACAAGGAAAGACAGACAGGGTTAAATGAAAATACTAATCATACAAAAATGCACTCACAAACAACAGAGTGGAACACCGGGGAGTTAAGGAAAAACCAAATAGGAGAGGATGAGGAGGTGACAAACACCAAGCTAACAGACAAACACCGAGCAACAGTCTTCTGAACAACTCTCCAAACTCTACCTACAACTCCAGAACCAGGCAGTATGATCTAACACTGGCAATCCCTGATTGCCAAAGGCGAGTATACACAGCAAAGGGGAGTGACCAACACTGAACAGCTGAGACCATCAAAGCAGGAAAGCTCTAGGAACTCTCAACAGAACAGATTAACCCTTGTACTGATAGCAGAAACTAGCACTGTTTAATGTGATGGTGCAGTGCTTCTAATCAGTGCAGGAGTAAGTGAAATCAGACACAACAGTCTTCTAACCCGTCTCTTTCGCAGTAAAGCCGTGACCGTTATATTAATGAAAAAAAATAAAAAGGATATACTTCTTAAAAGAAGAAGAAAACAATTGCTGTGCTACCCTGTTTCCTTAACTCTCACTCATTTCCATGAGAGTTATGGAACCAGTTTAGCTCAGCTGCTCTCTGCTTATTCTGTAGATCTGTCTCCAGTAGTCGGAGGCCAAGAAATTTTAAGATAAGAATATCACTTTGAGGTATTGAGATATTTTAGTTTTTTTCCTTAAAAAACAATGCTAAATCTGTGTACCCACGATGCGTTTTCTTAAGCGTTTCCGCAGCGACAAAATCGCTGCAGAAACGCTTAAAAACGCATGGTAGAAGGCCTGCCATGTTCCCCAATGATAATCCGCATGTGCAATGCAGCTATGCACATCCTGCGGAAATTTCCGTTGCGGATTATCATTGCGGAAAAAAACACAGCACTAAATTATTTTGCAGAAGTGCTGCGTTTTCGCCGCCATTGACTTGCATTAGACCGCATGGATTACGCATCACTGTATATGTAGATGCGCATTCTATGCGTTCTAATGTGCGGATGGTACCCAGGTCTAGAGAAGAGGAGACTCTCCTCCGGACCTGGGTACCATAAAAAACTGTAAAAAAAAAAAAAAAGAATAAAATAAAACATAAATATATACTTACCTTCTGGCGGCCCGCGCTGCGCTCCTACTTGCTTGCCGGCAAATCGCGATGTACTGAAGGACCTGCGCTGACGTCAGAGTCATGTGACGGGTCACGCGACGCTGACGTCGGCAGGTCCTTCAGTCTACCGCTGCCGGCAGCAGGGACGGTGAAGCAAGACAGCGCGGGCCATCAGAGGGTAAGTATAGATTTATTTTTTTATTTTTTGACATTCTCTCGGGTCACAGTATATAAATCCATGCTGTTTGCATTGATTTATATAGTGTGATCAAGTTGTCAAGCACTTTCCAAGTGATGCTAAAATCGCTTGGAAAGCGCTTGACAACCCGCATGCGAAAATGCAAGTGAAGAACGCTTCACATCCGCATGTCCCTGGCAGGAAAAATGCATGTACAATCCGCATGTACAATCCGCATGTACAATCCGCATGTGGAAATGCAAGTGAAGAACGCTTCACATCCGCATGTCCCTGGCAGGAAAAACGCATGTACAATCCGCATGTACAATCTGCATGCGTTTTTTCTGCCAGGGAGATGCAGAAACGCTCAGGAAAAGATCCTGAGCATTTCTGCATCGTGGGCACATAGCCTAACACTTTCCAATCATTGCTAACAGTGTCACATTGTGTATCAAAACAACTCCTTGATAAAAAAAAAAGATTACTAATGCAAGGTTGGAAAGTTGTCTATACATGTCCAGGAGGAATTAATGAGGATCTGAACACTGCACAGTCTTAAGAATTCAAGCATTTACTAAAGCAGATGTGTCAGGAAATTCACAGGTCCTCTTTCAATCCAAAAAAAGTTTATTTACAGCCCTGTTTATATATCATATAGTCAAAATGGGTTAAAACATTTTTTTTAAATAACCTTCAAAGATAAACACATAACACTGAAAATAGAAACTGTGATCTAAAAGGCCACAGCTACAAAATTAAAACAAGTACTTTTACATGTTGATGGAAGAGATAGCAGAAACTATTCATACCTTTTCAGGTCATCCTCCTCTGCTCATAAGTACATATAAAACCTCAGGTAGTTATTTCCTTTGTTCATTTATTATAACTATACATGAGTGCCAGCATTAAATAAATTACTGAAGATGTTGCAGGCTACAAGATTTACTCAAGGGAGCCAAGATTTCAATATAATTAATTTCATTGATTGTTCTCTGCCTGAATGTGTTCTTCTCTACAAAATCATGCTTACTGCACTACCAAGAAATGGCAAAAGGAGTGGATCAACTTGTCGTCATGCAACTACGCCTTATCTCTGCCTTATATTCTGAATCACATGTAAAGTGCCATGGAATAAATGGAGCTATAATAATAATAAATAATAATAATAATATTTTGAATCACCCAAACCCATATATTCTGAAAAATTTGTATCAGCTAGACCCATAGCTAAGGACATGCTGACTGCACATTAGCACACTGTGGCTGCTGAACAGAAGTGGTGCAAAACTCCTCCTATCTGCATTGCTTCAGATTAGTGGGCCCAGTTCTACAAGTGAGAAAAGGTGGCGGCATTCCAGCAGATAGGAAGCCATTCGTTGGGATCCTGTCTGGTGGCCAGACTGCTGACGTGACCGTTCGACTAAGGTTGAGTGAATCGATTCCCTCATCATTACTATTATTTCTTATTTTCCATCATTATGTGCCTTTACCATCTACCTGCCTAATTGTTTTTAAGTATACAAGAAAAAGGCACTATTTAAAGGGAACCTGACAGAAGCTTTAGGCTATGTGCACACGATGCAGAAATGAAGCAGAAAATTTCTGCATCATTTCTGCATCTCCCTGGCAGAAAAAACGCATGCAGATTGTGCATGCGTTTTACCTGCAGAATACATGCGGATCCACATGCAGATTCACATGCGCTTTCCAGGCGATTTTAGCATCACCTGGAAAGTGCTTGACAACTAGGTCACACTATATAAATCCATGCAAACAGCATGGATTTATATAGTGTGACCCGAGAGAGTGTATATACTTACCTCCGATGGCCCGCGCTGTCCTGCTCACTCCGTTCTCCCGGCTGCCGGCAACTTTGAATTGAAAGACCTGCCGACGTCAGTGACGCGCCCCCTGGGCCTGTGCTGTGCAGGGGGATACCCGGAGCCGGATCGCTGGGGGTTGTAGTCCTCCGTGGCGGTGACCCGGTCCGTGCCCAGGGTGGTCAAACCAGTGGCAGTCTATTGGTGTTATAAGTGTCCGACTACGCCACCCGTGGATTGCGGTCAGTGGGGACCGCCGCTGCGCTGCCGACCGCTGAGGCTGATGTTGGTTGCGCAGCCGAGTATGGGATAACTCCCCACGGGAGGAGTATTGCCACAGGGCAGCTAATGTGAGAGATGATGGGAGTGATGGTGTGAGGGTCCCAGTGCTAATGGTGCTGGAGCGGCAAGGAATCACAGAGACGTGAGGTGCAGTTCAGGGTCTTTACTGATGGTACAAGGCAGACCCTCCCGGGAGTACTGGCTAGTATAAGGGGCCTGGTCAGTCTGCGAGCAAGCAGGAGTTCCCCTGGCCAGGTGGAGTTGTAGGCCTCCCCGTTTATCTGCACTCTTCCTGGCTACCTTGCTGTCAGCGGTTACAAGTAGCCCACGTCCCTGAGTATACCGTGTGGTGCTCACCCGTATGGCTGGTGACTTGGGGCCTTCTGTTAGCCTCCGCTCCTGGATGGCGGCGCTGGTCCCTTCTCTGTGACTGAGCCTCCGGGCTTCTATGGCCAGAGGACCTGGAATCCCCTGCCGGCTGGTTTCTGCTGCTGGGTGTATATCAGTCCCCACAGCCTCGGACTCCTGTGTCCGGCTTTAGTATCTTCGTCCAGGGCGAACTCTGCTCAGCTCCAGCCCCTGAACTTCTGCTACTGCTCCTCCAGAGCTCCTGATCTCACTTTCCCTCTCCAGACTCTGACTGCAGCTTCTCTCCCTAATCCCGCCCCAGACCCAGTTTATAAGGGCAGATTCCTCCCCTCCCAGGTCTGGGCGGACCGTGTTGCATGTTTAGGGATCCTGACCAGAGAAGCCTCCCACTTGCTCTCAGACATAATATCTCTATTACTGCGGCAACCAGACCCCTGGGGTGTCGCATCAGCGTCACGTGACCCGTCACATGACTCTGACGTCACCGCAGGTCCTACAACTCACTGCAAGTGCCGGGAAGCAAGCAGGAGCGGTGCGCGGGCCGACAGATGGTAAGTATATATATATTTTTTATTTTATTCTTGTTTTTACAGCTTTTTTAATGGTACCTGGATGTGGATGAGACTCTCCTCTCCTCCACACCCGGGTACCATCCGCACATTAGAACGCACCAATTACGCAAGTACAGATGCAGTCTTGCGGAATTGGCGCGTTCTAATGCAAGTCAATGGCGGTGAAAACGCCGCGTTTCCGCAAAATTAAATGACATGCTGCGGATTTTTGAGCGCAGCGTTTACGCTGCGGAAAAATCCGCATCCTGGGCACAGCACATGCGGATTTCAATTGGGGAACATTGCTTCCCTTCTACGATGCGTTTTTCATGCGTTTCCGCGGCGTTTACTCAACTGCAAAAACGCCGCGGAAACGCATGAAATACGCATCGTGTGAACTCAGCCTTAGACTCACAAAACTAAAACCCGAATTCGCTGGGTAAAATGTAAAGAAAACACAAATGCAATGATTAGGAAATCTCTTACAACCATATCTTATTCAAAACAAAACATAGATCACAGATCAGAAATTGAAGGTTAGATATTTTTCCATTTAATTGAAAAAAAAAAAAACTAATTTAGAAATTGATTGCAGAAACACAGCAACACTACAATGGAACAGGGTTAACAAAAGTATTGAAAGGTACAGTACAGACCAAAAGTTTGGACACACCTTCTCATTTAAAGATTTTTCTGCATTTTCATGAATTTTAAAATTGTACATTCACACTGAAGGCTTCAAAACTATGAATTAACACATGTGGAATTATATACTTAAAAAAGTGTGAAACAACTGAAAATATGTCTTATATTCTAGGTTCTTCAAAATAGCCACCTTTTGCTTTGATGACTGCTTTGCACACTCTTGGCATTCTCTTGATGAGCTTCAAGTAGTCACCGGAAATGGTTTTCACTTCATAGGTGTGCCCTGTCAGGTTTAATAAGTGGGATTTCTTGCCTTATAAATGGGGTTGGGACCATCAGTTGTGTTGTGCAGAAGTCAGGTGGATACACAGCTGATAGTCCTACTGAAGAGACTGTTAAAATTTGTTTTATGGCAAGAAAAAGCAGCTAAATAAAGAAAAACAAGTGGCCATCATTACTTTAAGAAATGAAGGTCAGTCAGTCCGAAAAATTGGGCAAACTTTGAAAGTGTCGCCAAGTGCAGTTGCAAAAACCATCAAGCGCTTCAAAGAAACTGGCTCACATGAGGACCGCCCCAGGAAAGGAAGACCAAGAGTCCCCTCTGCTTCTGAGGATAAGTTTATCCGACTCACCAGCCTCAGAAATCGCAGGTTAACAGCAGCTCAGATTAGAGACCAGGTCAATGCCACACAGAGTTCCAGCAGCAGACACATCTCTTCAACAACTGTTAAAAGGAGATTTTGTGCAGCAGGCCTTCATGGTAAAATGGCTGCTAGGAAACCACTGTTAAGGACAGGCAACAATCAGAAGAGACTTGTTTGGGCTAAAGAACACAAGGAATGGACATTAGACCAGTGGAAATCTGTGCTTTGGTCTGATGAGTCCAAATTTGAGATCTTTGGTTCCAACCACCGACACGTGCGACGCAGAAAAGGTGAACGGATGGACTCTACATGCCTGGTTCCCACCGTGAAGCATGGAGGAGGAGGTGTGATGGTGCGGGGGTGCTTTGCTGGTGACACTGTTGGGGATTTATTCAAAATTGAAGGCATACTGAACCAGCATGGCTACCACAGCATCTTGCAGCGGCATGCTATTCCATCCGGTTTGCGTTTAGTTGGACCATCATTTATTTTTCAACAGGACAATGACCCCAAACACACCTCCAGGCTGTGTAAGTACTATTTTACCAATAGTACCTCCACAGTCACCAGACCTGAACCCAATCAAGATTGTTTGGGGTGAGCTGGACCGCAGAGTGAAGGCAAAAGGGCCAACAAGTGCTAAGCATCTCTGGGAACTCCTTCAAGATTGTTGGAAGACCATTTCCGGTGACTACCTCTTGAAGCTCATCAAGAGAATGCCTAGAGAGTGCAAAGCAGTCATCAAAGCAAAAGGTGGCTACTTTGAAGAACCTAGAATATAAGACATATTTTCAGTTGTTTCACACTTTTTTGTTAAGCATATAATTCCACATGTGTTAATTCATAGTTTTGATGCCTTCAGTGTGAATGTACAATTTTCAAAGTCATGAAAATACAGAAAAATCTTTAAATGAGAAGGTGTGTCCAAACTTTTGGTCTGTACTGTATATGGTACTAATGTAAAACAGCTAGAGGGTCAATTTGCAATTAAGTAAAATGACTGTGTATAAAAGAGCATGTTAGAGAGACAGAGTCTCTTAGAAGCAACGATGGTCAGAGTTTAACCAATCTGTGAACAACTCCGTCTAAAAAATTGTGGAGCAATTTCAAAAAAATGCTCCTCAAAGTAAAATAAAAAGACTTTGAATATTTTACCATCTAAGCTACATAATATCATCAAAAGATTCAGATATTCTGGGGAAATCTATGTGCTAAGGGACAAGGCCGATAGTCAATATTGGATGCTTGTGATCTATGGACCCTCAGGCATGGATTCAGGAATTGTTCCAGAAATCATTATCTGTGACCAAAGTTCCCTGTGCATTCCACAAATACAAGTTAAAGTTCTACCATGCAAAGAAGTAGCCATATATCAACAAAATCCAGAAATGCTGCCGTCTTCTCGGGCCAAAATGGGCTTAGGCAAAATGGAAAACTGTTCTGTGGTCACATGAATCAAAATTTTAAATTCTTTATGGAAACCATGGACACCGTGTCCTGCAGACTGAAGAGGAGAGGAACTATCTAGCTTGTTACCAGCGTACATTTCAAAAGCCTGCATCTCTGATGGTATGTGGTGGCATTAGTGTCTATGGTATGGGCAACTCACACATCTGGAAAGGCAATATCAATGCTGAGATTACATAGAGATTTTAGAACAACATATGCTCCCATCCAGACATCTATTTCAGGGAAGGCCTTGCATATTTCAGCCAGACAATGCTAAACCACAAACGTCATCCATCACGACTGCAGAAGAAGAGGAGATTGGGCAATAAACCGGCCTGTCCACGGTCCAGACCTTACACCAATAGATCATTTGTAAGGCTGTGCGCCCACGATGCAGAAATGCTCAGGATTTTTTCCTGAGCATTTCTGCATCTCCCAGGCAGAAAAAAACCGCATGCGGATTGTACATGAATTTTCCTGCCAGGGACATGCGGATGTGAAGCGCTCTTCACTTGCATTTCCGCATGCGGGTTGACAAGCGCTTTCCAAGCGATTTTAGCATCACTTTGAAAGTGCTTGTCAACTTGGTCACACTATATAAATCCATGCAAACAGCATAGATTTATATAGTGTGACCCGAGAGAATGTCAAAAAAGAAAAAAATAAATATATACTTACCCTCCGATGGCCTGCGCTGCTTTGCTTCGCTCGGTCCTGGCTGTCGGCAGCAGTAGAGTGAAGGACCTGCTGACGTCAGCGTCGCGTGACCCGTCACATGACTCTGACGTCAGCGCAGGTCCTTCATTCCATCGCGAAGTGCCGGGAAGCAAGGAGGAGCGCAGCGCGGGCCGCCAGAAGGTAAGTATATATTTATTTTTTATTTTATTCTTTTTTTACAGCTTTTTTAATGGTACCTGGGTGTGGATGAGACTCTCCTCTACACCCGGATACCATCCGCACATTAGAATGTGCCAATTACGCAAGTACAGATGCAGTCTTGCGGAATACATGCATTCTAATGCAAGTCAATGGCGGCGAAAACGCAGCACTTCCGCAAAATAATTGGTAGTGCTGCGTTTTTTTCCACAATGATAATCCGCACCGGAAACGTCCGCAGCATGTGCACAGCACATGCGGATTATCATTGGGGAACATGGCAGGCCTTCTACCATGCGTTTTTTAAGCGTTTCCGCAGCATTTTTGCAGCTGCGGCAACGCTTAAAAAACGCATCGTGGGCACACAGCCTAAAGGAGTTCATTTTTTTCAAATGAAATGGGGAAATGTCCAATATTCAACTTCTGATATATGCTCTATGATATGTTGTGAAAAAATATGTCTATAAGAGATTTTCAATTCTTTACGTTCTTGTTTTCTTCACATTGTACAAAATGCCTCGTTTGTTTTTGGAACTGGGGTTGTAATTACATTGATGGCGAAGTTAGTATAAGATAAATTCAAACATAACTTTCTGGATTAAAAAAGATATTCCATTACTGAGAAAATTAACTTAAGATCTTCTGTAAATAATTCTGTAAGTGCACAGAGGGCAGGTCAATTGTTCTTAGGCTAGTATCATTTTAATGTGCATGACTGAAATCTCTTCAGTGCTGTAGAAAATATAGCAGCACAGAAAAGATGTGAATCAAGCCCATGGGAGTGGCATTAAGAGGGGAATAATGCAGAGGATTAAAGCACTTCCTAGGAATTGCCTTTGCCCGTTCACAGTACTGACCACCGTGGGGGTGCTTGCAGCTTCATTTACACAAAGATTCAAAGTTACAAATACATTTGTGACCAGTAAAGTATGTTAGAAGTTGTATTTAAAGAAATGTAATTAGTTTTGAGACACAATATTTCCTGACCGTTTCGATTTAAATAATTCTGCCATAACATTAAAAAACCTTCGTAAATCCCCCCAAAAAACACGATTCTGCCATTTTTTTTTTTTTTTTTATGGTGTTCAATGTGTGGTAAAAATAACCTGGCAAGATGATTTACCTGGTCAGTATAATAATAGTGATATCAAACATGTTTATATTTCTTTTTCTTTATTTCAGTAGTGAAAAAAAAAAATCGGAACTTTAAAAAATAAAATAAAATATTGTTGAAGTCATTTTTTTGCATGGTGAGCTGCCTTTTTTTTTATATCTTTTGATTTTTTTTATTGATTTTTTTTGTTACAGAGAGGTATGGTGACAAAAAAAAACATAATTATGGAGTTTTGTTTTTTTTCCTCTTTACAGCATTCACCATATGGGCTCGTTAATTTAAAATTCAGAAGGATGGAACTTTTAAGCAAGTGATGATGCCAAATAGAAGTGATTCAATTTTTTATGTCTTTTATTTTCGCATTTTATAGTCCCCTTAGGGGACTTGAACCTGTTGTCAGCTAGCTCCGGTCACTGCTGTCACAGGAAGATGCTGGCTGTGTAAAAGACCTAGCATCTTCTGGGTATGGTGTAGGCTCATCTCCAGAGCCTGCCCCATACACAGGCAACATGTTATGTACCACTAGGTTACACACTGGGAACGGGTTAAAGTAGCACTCTCAGAAAAAAATATTCTCCAATTCCTTATCAATCAATATCTTACTACATAAAGAGCTTAATGTTGAGATGAGTACGAGAAAATCCATCAGCTGATGTTGGAGCGATGACTGATGTTGTTATAGATGACAGATAAAAGGGAACATTTTCCTATTGAATTTTTAAATCACTTAACCCCATCAGGCGTGCCAAGTCATTGCCTTAGACTTAAAGGGGTTTTCCCACGAACAAAAGTTAATTTTAAAAATAAGCTGTATCTGACCGTGTACAGAACATACCACATCTCCTGGGCAGGGGAGGAAGCA
Organism: Phyllobates terribilis; assembly: GCF_046119375.1. Taxonomy (NCBI): domain Eukaryota; kingdom Metazoa; phylum Chordata; class Amphibia; order Anura; family Dendrobatidae; genus Phyllobates; species Phyllobates terribilis. Next base: position 202,460,085 of record NW_027362771.1, on the reverse strand, counting down.
AAAGACTATACAGACATTACAGCAGGGGATCGCAGAGGATTCATTTTGTGAGGTAAAACAATTCACTGCCTGTTTTTAAACAATATTTTACCCACAAAATAAATCCTCCGTGATCCCCTGCTGTAACACAATTTCTATTCGCTCTTCCCGTGTTAACCTCTGTGACATATCAATGGCTGTAAACAAAGAGAAACTTGTAAATAACTCATGAAAGAATAAAGTTACATTAAAACCAAGCACACCATTGTTTTTCTTATGAAATTCTCAATAAGTTTGATGTGTCACATGACCCTCTTCCCATTGAAAAAATAAAGTTGGATTCAAAATGGCTGACTTCAAAATGGCCGCCATGGTCACCAACCATCTGGAAAAGTTTTCCCCCTCCCATATACTAAGGTGCCACAAACAGGAAGTTGATAGCACCAACCATTCCCACCCATTTTATATATATATAAAGCTTGAGAAAAGTCCACAATATTGGACCGAAACGTTGCCGCAGCCACATGGGCTAATAAATTTGATATTTTTTTTTCTATTTTGTATGCTGCCTCCATTTTTTTGTGGATTTTATATATATATATATATATATATATATATATATATATATATATATATATATATATATATATATATATATATATATATACACACACACACACACACACACACACACACACACACACACACACACACACACACACACAGTACAGACCAAAAGTTTGGACACACCTTCTCATTTAAAGATTTTTCTGTATTTTCATGACCATGAAAATTGTACATTCACACTGAAGGCATCAAAACTATGAATTAACACATGTGGAATTATATACTTAACAAAAAAGTGTGAAACAACTGAAAATATGTCTTATATTCTAGGTTCTTCAAAGTAGCCACCTTTTGCTTTGATGACTGCTTTGCACACTCTTGGCATTCTCTTGATGAGCTTCAAGAGGTAGCCACCGGAAATGGTTTTTACTTCACAGGTGTGCCCTGTCAGGTTTAATAAGTGGGATTTCTTGTCTTATAAATAAGGTTGGGACCATCAGTTGTGTTGTGCAGTTATCTGGTGGATACACAGCTGATAGTCCTACTGAATAGACTGTTAGAATTTGTATTATGGAAAGAAAAAAGCAGCTAAGTAAAGAAAAACGAGTGCCCATCATTCCTTTAAGAAATGAAGGTCAGTCAGTGTGAAAAATTGGAAAAACTTTGAAAGTGTCACCAAGTGCAGTTGCAAAAACCAAGCGCTACAAAGAAACTGGCTCACATGAGGACCGCCCCAGGAAAGGAAGACTAAGAGTCACCTCTGCTTCTGAGGATAAGTTTATCCATGTCACCAGCCTCAGAAATCGCAGGTTAACAGCAGCTCAGATTAGAGACCAGGTCAATGCCACACAGACTTCTAGCAGCAGACACATCTCTTCAACAACTGTTAAGAGAAGACTTTGTGCAGCAGGCCTTCATGATAAAATAGCTGCTAGGAAACCACTGCTAAGGACAGGCAACAAGCAGAAGAGACTTGTTTGGGCTAAAGAACACAAGGAATGGACACTAGACCAGTGGAAATCTGTGCTTTGGTCTGATGATTCCAAATTTGGGATCTTTGGTTCCAACCACCGAGTCTTTGTGCGACGCAGAAAAGGTGAACGGATGGACTCTACATGCCTGGTTCCCACCGTGAAGCATGGAGGAGGAGGTGTGATGGTGCGGGGGTGCTTTGCTGGTGACACTGTTTGGGATTTATTCAAAATTGAAGGCATACTGAACCAGCATGGCTACCATAGCATCTTGCAGCGGCATGCTATTTCATCCGGTTTGCGCTTAGTTGGACCATCATTTATTTTTCAACAGGACAATGACCCCAAACACACCTCCAGGCTGTGTAAGGGCTATTTGACCAAGAAGGAGAGTGATGGGATGACCTGGCCTCCACAGTCACCAGACCTGAACCCAATCGAGATGGTTTGGGGTGAGCTGGACCGCAGAGTGAAGGCAAAAGGGCCAAAAAGTGCTAAGCATCTCTGGGAACTCCTTCAAGATTGTTGGAAGACCATTTCCGGTGACTACCTCTTGAAGCTCATCAAGAGAATGCCAAGAGTGTGCAAAGCAGTCATCAAAGCAAAAGGTGGCTACTTTGAAGAAACTAGAATATAAGACATATTTTCAGTTGTTTCACACTTTTTTGTTAAGTATATAATTCCACATGTGTTAATTCATAGTTTTGATGCCTTCAGTGTGAATGTAAAATTTTCATAGTCATGAAAATACAGAAAAATCTTTAAATGAGAAGGTGTGTCCAAACTTTTGGTCTATACTGTATATATATATATATATATATATATATATATATATATATATATATATATATATATATATATATACACATATATACTGTGCCTACAAGTAGTATTCAACCCCCTGCAGATTTAGCTGGTTGACACATGCGGAATTAACTTGGCATTGTGACATTTGTACTGTAGATCAGCCTGGAAGTGGGAAATGCACTGCAGCAAATATTGTTTTTGTTTTTTTTTTTGTTTTTTTTTTTTAAACGTAAAAAGTTAATTCAGAGTGTCATTTATTATTCAACCCCTCAAACCACAAGAATTCTGTTTGGTCCCCCTAAAGTATTAAGAAGTAGTTCAGGCACCAAGAATAATGAGCTTCACATGTGTGGATTAAAGATCTCTTTTGCCAGCCTTTTCTGACTATTTAAGACCCTCCCCAAACTTGTGAACAGCACTCAGACATGGTCAACATGGGAAAGACAAAGGAGCATTCCAAGGCCATCAGAGACAAGATCGTGGAGGGTCACAAGGCTGGCAAGGGGTACAAAACCCTTTCCATGGAGTTGGGCCTACCTGTCTCCACTGTTGGGAGCATCATCCGTAAGTGGAAGGCTTATGGAACTACTGTTAGCCTTCCACGGCCAGGACAGCCTTTGAAAGTGTCCTCACGTGCCGAGGCCAGGCTTGTCCGAAGAGTCAAGGCTAACTCAAGGACAACAAGGAAGGAGCTCCGGGAAGATCTCATGGCAGTGGGGACATTGGTTTCAGTCAATACCATAAGTAACGTACTCCACCGCAATGGTCTCCGTTCCAGACGAGCCCGTAAGGTACCTTTACTTTCAAAGCGTCATGTCAAGGCTCGTCTACAGTTTGCTCATGATCACTTGGAGGACTCTGAGACAGACTGGTTCAAGGTTCTATGGTCTGATGAGACCAAGATCGAGATCTTTGGTGCCAACCACACACGTGATGTTTGGAGACTGGATGGCACTGCATACGACCCCAAGAATACCATCCCTACAGTCAAGCATGGTGGTGGCAGCATCATGCTGTGGGGCTGTTTCTCTGCCAAGGGGCCTGGTCATCTGGTCCGCATCCATGGGAAGATGGATAGCACGGCCTACCTGGAGATTTTGGCCAAGAACCTAAGCTCCTCCATCAAGGATCTTAAGATGGGTCATAATTTCATCTTCCAACAAGACAACGACCCAAAGCGCACAGCCAAGAAAACCAAGGCCTGGTTCAATAGGGAAAAAGTCAAGGTGTTGGAGTGGCCTAGTCAGTCTCCTGACCTTAACCCAATTGAAAACTTGTGGAAGGAGCTCAAGAATAAAATCCACATGAGACACCCAAAGAACCTAGATAACTTGGAGAAGATCTGCATGGAGGAGTGGGCCAAGATAACTCCACAGACCTGTGCCGGCCTGATCAGGTCTTATAAAAGACGATTATTAGCTGTAATTGCAAACAAGGGTTATTCCACAAAATATTAAACATAGGGGTTGTATAATAATTGACCCACACTTTTATGTTTAAAATGTAATAAAATTCAACTGAGCAACATAACTTTTTGGTTTGTAAGATTTATGCTTCTGTTCATAAAACCTACTCTCGTTTGCAGTTTGAAGGCTCTAACTTATTTGCATCTTATCAAACCAGCTAAATCTGCAGGGGGTTGAATACTACTTGTAGGCACTGTATATATTTATATATAGTAAGATGGCCGCTGGACAGGTCCTAGAGGGGAGATATGTGTCACCGAGGTTGGTAGCTTCTGTGATGTAAACCCGGGAAGCATGCTCCAGCACATAGTGCTAAGAGGGTTAATAGAGCGTATCAGGGCCGTTTTTTACGAGCAGTCATAAGAGATGTGAGGGATTGGCCACTCACATATCCCCACCCCAGGGTGTGTGTATAAAATGGAGACCGAGTCTCTTATTCAGGGTCTGTGGCTGGAGGTGTGGAGACCTCCAGGGTTTTTGTGCTAAAGGACACTGACGGTAAGTGGGCGAACCCTTCACATTGTATAGACTGTTTATTTTCTGTTTTGTTACTCTGTGCCGGACAAGGATATCTTTTGTTTAATTCTAAAAGTGCGGTTTATGAAGGTATAATAAACCTGCCATGGACGTTTTAAAAGAAACAGTATCCTGTGCCTACCTCTAACGCAGCTGAGTGAGTACTAAACCCTACTATATATATCTGTAGATGTGTTTAAATACTTAAAAGGGAACTGTGCTTTCAAGTAACTATTCAGAATAAAAGGTCGTGTGTGTACATGAGAAATAAAACAATTTCTGGCTAACTTATGTGACTTATATCCTGGGTGCTCACCAGTTTTCCCTTCTGTATGCTCTAGCTATAACTTGTAATCTACTGTCTTTATCTGAATAAGCTCTGACTTAAGGTAAAACACTTGTTACAGAGCTCTGCATGAGGTTTTTCTGTCTGCTTCTGTCTGTTTCCTTTTCTGGAGCTCACCACTCCTATCCTCTCCTCTTTTAATAGAGGACAATTTGCTGTGTGACATGACACCTCACTTGTGAGCAAAATTAATTTGAGCTGATTGCTCACTGTGGATGGCAAGTTCAGGAGTCATGGGAGAGGGTAAGAAATGGCTGATAAGTGGGGAAGGAAGCTGTTTTCTCTGATAAGATGCATTACAAAATGTCTTAGAATCATCTTTACTTTTGATTTATGCAAAGTTTGTTGGAAGTACAGTTCTTTTTTAACCAGGGCTGTGGAGTTGGAGTGATGGAGTCGGAGCCGGTGCCCATTTTGGTGGAGTCGGTATAAAATGGACCGAGTCCGACTCCTAAAATATATAATAAATTGGGTACAGTAGTTCAATACAGTTTGTGGGGAATATTTTTTCATAAGAATTTGGGAAAGTTATGAAATGTCCTATAAATGTCTGTCCTATTCCTGATCTAAGGGTCTAAAATTTTAGCTGAGATGAATCTGTGCTACAGTAAATTTATCACTTAAACATGAGCCATGAATGAGGGAGTCGGAGTCGGTGTCATGGAAATTGAGGAGTCGGAGGTTTGGCTTACCGACTCCACAGCCCTGTTTTTAACTATAACAGTCTTCTCCGATGCCCAATGTGTTCTGATCCTCTTCTAAGGCACATGACTGCAATTAAAACTACCCAACTCAAAGTCCTCTATGTGGACCATAAATCATTTTCTCAATATAAGTCTATGAGAGCCTCGACGTAAGTGGGAAAGCAATATTTATCCCATCTAAACCAACCCTTGAAGGGAATTTAATATCAGTACCGGTCCCGACAAGAGATACTGTATGAGCCGGCTAAGCTGAATATCAATCAGGTGGTTCATAATAGGATCAGAATATCCCTGCAAACAGGATAAGATCACAATCGGTGAGTATTGAACCCCTTTACCCCCGAAGGCTATTTGCACCTTTATGACCAGGCCGATTTTTTGAATTCTGACCAGTGTCACTTTATGAGGTAATAACTCTGGAAAGCTTCAATCGATCCCACTGATTCTGAGATTATTTTTTCATGACATATTGTACTTCATGATAGTGGTAAACATTTCTTCCATATGACTTGCGTTTATTTGTAAAAAAAAACTGAAATTTAGGCCAAAATTTTTTGAAAATTTTGCAATTTTCAAACTTTGAATTCTTATGCCCTTGAATCAGAGAGATATGTCAGACAAAATAGTTAATAACATTTCCGACATGTCTTGTTTACATTAGCACAATTTTTTAAACGATTTTTTTTTTTTGTTAGGAAGTTACAATGGTTAAAAGTTGACCAGCGATTTCTCATTTTTACAACAAAATTTCTAAGACCATTTTTTTTTTAGGGACCACATCACATTTGAAGTGACTTTGAGGGGCCTTTTTGACAGAAAATACCCAAAAGTGACACCATTCTAAAAAATGCATCCCTCAAGGTCCTCAAAACCACATTCAGGCTATGTGCCCACGATGCAGAAATGCTCAGGATTTTTTCCTGAGCGTTTCTGCATCTCCCTGGCAGAAAAAACGCATGCGGATTGTACATGCGTTTTTCCTGCCAGGGACATGCGGATGTGAAGCGTTCTTCACTTGCATTTCCGCATGCGGGTTGACAAGCGCTTTCCAATCAATTTTAGCATCACTTGGAAAGTGCATGACAACTTGGTCACACTATATAAATCCATGCAAACGGCATGGATTTATATAGTGTGACAGTAAACAATGGTAAAAAAATAAAAAATAAAAATATATACTTACCTTCTGATGGCCCCCGGAGTCTTTATTCGATCCGTCCTGGCTTGCCGGCAGCTCGAGGTACATTGAAGGACCTGCCGCCACATGACTAAATGACGTCAGCGCAGGTCCTTCAGTCCACCGCGATCTGCCGGCAAGCAAAGACAAGCACACTAGGGGCCATCAGTAGGTAAGTATCATATTTATTTTTTTATTTTATTCTTTTTTTTTACAGGCTCTATGGTACTCGGGTCCGAAGGAGAGTCTCCTGTCCTCCACACCTGGGTACCATCCGCACATTGAAACGCATGTAATCAGCATGTACAGATCCAGTGATGCGGATTACATGCATTCCAATGCAAGTCAATGGCGGCGAAAACGCAGCACTTCGCAAAATAATTGGTAGTGCTGCGTTTTTTTCCGCAATGATAATCCGCAGCGGAAATTTGCGCAGCATGTGCACAGCACATGCGGATTATCATTGGGGAACATGGCAGGCCTTCTATCAAGCATTTTTTAAGCGTTTCTGCAGCGGAATTGCCGCTGCGGAAACGCTTAAAAAAACGCATCGTGGGCACACAGCCTCAAGAAGTTTATGAACCCTTCAGGTGCTTCACAGGAATTTTTGGAATGTGGAAGACACAAAATGAACATTTAACTTTTTTCTCAAAAAAAAAAATTAGTTTAGATCAAATTTATTTTTGCAATGGTACCAGAAAAAAAAGGACCTCAAAATGTCTTGTGCAATTTCACCTGAGCATGCCAATACCCAATGTGTGGGAAAACCAGTGTTTGGGAGCACGGCAGGGTTCGGAAGGGATGGAGCACCATTTGACTTTTTGAATGTAAAATTTGCTGGAATAATTAGCGGACGCCATGTTGCGTTTGGAGAGCCTCTGATGTGACAAAACAGTGGAAACCCCCCCCACAAGTGACACCATTTTGGAAACTAGACCCATTGAGGGGTATAATTTCCAAAATGAAGTCACTTGAGGCGGGATTCTGCTCTTCTAGCACTTAGGGTCTCTGTATAAGGAGTCTGCATACTAGTCTAGGAAAATCTGCGCTCCTGGAGGCAAGCAGTTTTGTGGGGCTAAGCGGTACTGCACATCCACATATGGGGTATTTCTACATTCAGCAGAATTTGTGTGACAAATTTGGTACCATTTTTACCGATTTCCCTATGTGAAAATGTAAAATCTGGGGCTAAAACAGAACTTTAGTGGTAAAAATGTAATTATTGTTTCTTCACCGCCTAATGGTTTAAAATTCTGTGAGGCACATTTGGTGTTAATATGCTCACTGCACCCCTAGATGAAACTACTGAGAGGTGTAGTTTGTAAAATGTGGTCACTTATGGGGATTTCTGCTGTCCTGGCACCTTAGGGGTTCTGCCAGTGTGACATGGCACCCTCAAACTAGTCAGCAAAATATGAATTCCAATATGGCGCTTCTTCCCTTGTGCCTCAAAAGTAGTTTTTGACCACATATGTGGTATCGGTGTACTCAGGAGAAATTGTAAAACAAATATAGGGGTCCATTTTCTCCTGCTATCCTTGTGAAAATTAAAAAATTGGGTCTAAAACAACATTTTTGTGGGAAATTTATTTATTTTTTTCATTTTCCCATACCAACATTGTAAAATTCTGTGAAGCACCTGTGGGTTCAAGGTGCTCACCACACATCTAGATAAATTCCTCAGCGAACTTATCTAGATGCTGTGGTGAGCACCTTAAACCCCCAGGTGCTTCACAAAAGTTAATAACAATGAGCCGTGAAAATAAAAATGTCACATTTTTCCCACAAAAATGCTCTGCTAGCACCAATTTTTTTATTTTCACAAGTGTAACAGGAGAAAATTGAACCCAAAATTTGTTGCGCAATTTCTCCTGAGAACGCAGATACCCCATATGTGGGGGAAAACCACTGTTCGGGCGCATGACAGCGCTCAGAAAAGGAGTGGCGGTTTGGAATGCAGACTTTGATGGATTGGTCTGCGTGTGTCATGTCGCATTTGGAGAGCCCCTGATGTGCCTTAACAGTGGAAAATCTCCACAAGTGGGATTTTGGAAACGAGATCACTTTGTGAATTTATCTACAGGTGTGGTGAGGATTTTACCTACATGGGTTTATTCCAGAAACAAGCAGCAGTAGATGTTGCTGAGTGAAAGTTGTAAACTGCCATTGTAGTGTCCAGTACGTTGTGCCCAGCTCGTGCTTCTGGAGATATGCACAAGTAAATTAGACGTATTTCAGATGAAACCCCAAGAGATCCATTCATTATAATGAGGCAGCAAAGTTACTCTGGACTCCATCTGGCCTCTGATCAGCAGTGTATTTTTTTTCAGAGGTTCACAAAATTGTGGCTAATAAAAAGACGGACACCGTGGGATAAAAGGCCAGACGGCGTCCACAGTGCCTCCATCTGCCTCATTATAGGGAATGTTCCGCCGGGTGGTTCTATCTGAATCACGAATTTCAGAGATTTACACAGAAACTCCAGTGTAAGCACTAAACACAGAGTGCAGGATAAATGTGAGCCGAGCCTTACTGCGATCTTTGGGAGGCAGAATGAACAAATCAGCAGCAGGTGAAGAATTGGTTTTGCTTATTTTTTTTTACGCTGTTCTTCGTGCAATATATGTGTTTAGACAACTTTATTCTTCGGGTCAGTGTGATCACAGTGATACCAGATTTATATCAGGTTTTTATGTTTGCCAGCTGTCACACTAAAAGACGCTTTTTTTTTTTTTTTTTTTTTTTAACTAAAACTAGTTTTTGCATCGCCATATTTTGAGAGCTATAATTTTTCCATATTTCAGCTGACAGTCATGTGAGATTTTATTTTTTGCGAGATGGGTTGACGTTTTTATTGGCACCATTTTCGGGCACATGACTTTTTTGATGGCTTTCTATTCCGATTTTTGGGAGGCAGAATAAACAATAACCAACAATTCAGGAATTGTTTTTTGAAGGTTTTTTATGCAGCTCCGCGTGTGGTAAAATTGATAAGGCAGCTTTATTCTCCGGGTCAGTACGATTACAGCGGTACCACATTCATATTGTTTTTTTATGTTTTGCCGCTTTTACACAATAAAAACTATTGTATAGAAAAAATAATTATTTTTGCATTGCTTTATTCTGAGAGCTATAACTTTTTTATTTTTCGGCTGATGGAGCAGTATGGCGGCTTGTTTATTGCGGGACAAAATGACGTCTTCAGAAGTACTATTTTTATTTACGATCATCTTTTTGATCGTGTTTTATTCCACTTTTTGTTAGGTGGTATGATGATAAAGCATCGTTTTTTCCTTCGTTTTTATTTCTTAACTGTGTTCACTAAAGGGTTTAACTAGTGAGACAGTTTTATAGGTTGGGTCGTTCCGGAAGCTGCGATACCAAATGTGTACTTTTTTTGTTTATTTTATTTATTGTTTAGAATAATATTTATTTATGGGTACAATATATATATTTTTTATTATGTTGTGATTTTTAAAAAAATATTTTTACAACTTTTTGCAACTTTTTTACTTTGTCCCGCTATGGGACTTTCACTTTCTGCAGTCTGATCGCTGTTAAAAGGCATAGCAGTGCAGGATCACTGCAATGCCTTATAGCTGTCAGCCCTGCAGACACAAGATCATGCACTGCACATGTGACATACTGTACATACAGTTGCAATCAGACACTGGAAACATCCATTTATTTAATGGTCTTCCTTCTTATTGGAATGTGCACATTGTAGATTCACATTGAAGGCAGTAAACCTACAAGGGAACACATATGCAAGCAAGGAATAAAGAAACCTGTGAAACAAACCTGTATATGCATTAAGCCTTAATGCACCCCCCTTTTTACTACACTTAATTTCTACGTTGGGATAATTTGTTACTTTTACATATTTTTCATTTTCATTATAAATGTCAAGACAAATTTTGTTCTTTCACCTATATTTCTCTCCTCACAGAATTCAACTTTAGACAATACAAATCTTATTGCTATATAACGTTCAGAACAGAAAAGGCAGAAGACTTAATCACAACTCCTCATTATACTTTTGGAGGCATCATTGCCTTATTGCTCATTCTGGCACAAAATAGGTTTTGCAACAGCTTTGTGTCATTGTGACAGCCTGTCATGTTATCCAATTCAGCGGCCCTGAAGAACATTGCGTCACTGATCTGTACACTGTCACATATATTTAGATTAAAGGGTCTATTACTGCTAGAGGAGAAGTCTAAATAAAGCAGGTCAAGACAAAGTTATGTAAGATCAAAAGGTTAGAAGGAGAATTTTTATTATTTAAATGAATCCTCAGAAACAGAGACTCAAAAAATTCTAGTTTGGAATTTAACCCATATAACAACTATAGCCACATACTACTTAATTTGGGGAGCATTTCAGTGCAGGCCTTAGCACCAGCTTATGTACAGTACAGACCAAAAGTTTGGACACACCTTCTCATTTAAAGATTTTTCTGTATTTTCATGACTTTGATAATTGTACATTCACACTGAAGGCATCAAAACTATGAATTAACACATGTGGAATTATATACTTAACAAAAAAGTGTGAAACAACTGAAAATATGTCTTATATCCTAGGTTCTTCAAAGTAGCCACCTTTTGCTTTGATGACTGCTTTGCACACTCTTGGCATTCTCTTGATGAGCTTCAAGAGGTAGTCACCGGAAATGGTCTTCCAACATTCTTGAAGGAGTTCCCAGAGATGCTTAGCACTTGTTGGCCCTTTTGCATTCACTCTGCGGTCCAGCTCACCCCAAACCATCTCAATTGGGTTCAGGTCTGGTGACTGTGGAGGCCAGGTCATCTGGCGTAGCCCCCCGTCACTCTCCTTCTTGGTCAAATATCCCTTACACAGCCTGGAGGTGTGTTTGGGGTCATTGTCCTGTTGAAAAATAAATGATGGTCCAACTAAACGCAAACCGGACAGAATAGCATGCCGCTGCAAGATGCTGTGGTAGCCATGCTGGTTCAGTATGCCTTCAATTTTGAATAAATCCCCAACAGTGTCACCAGCAAAGCACCCCCACACCATCACACCTCCTCCTCCATGCTTCACGGTGTGAACCAGGCATGTAGAGTCCATCCATTCACCTTTTCTGCTTCGCACAAAGACACGGTGGTTGGAACCAAAGATCTCAAATTTGGACTCATCAGACCAAAGCACAGATTTCCACTGGTCTAATGTCCATTCCTTGTGTTCTTTAGCCCAAACAAGTCTCTTCTGCTTGTTGCCTGTCCTTAGCAGTGGTTTCCTAGCAGCTATTTTACCATGAAGGCCTGCTGCACAAAGTCTCCTCTTAACAGTTGTTGAAGAGATGTGTCTGCTGCTAGAACTCTGTGTGGCATTGACCTGGTCTCTAATCTGAGCTGCTGTTAACCTGTGATTTCTGAGGCTGGTGACTCGGATAAACTTATCCTCAGAAGCAGAGGTGACTCTTGGTCTTCCTTTCCTGGGGTGGCCCTCATGTGAGCCAGATTCTTTGTAGCACTTGATGGTTTTTGCAACTGCACTTGGGGACACTTTCAAAGTTTTCCCAATTTTTCGGACTGACTGACCTTTATTTCTTAAAGTAATGATGGCCATTCGTTTTTCTTTACTTAGCTGCTTTTTTTCTTGCATTAATACAAATTCTAACAGTCTATTCAGTCGGGCTATCAGCTGTGTATCCACCAGACTTCTGCACAACACAACTGATGGTCCCAACCCCATTTATAAGGCTAGAAATCCCACTTATTAAACCTGACAGGGCACACCTGTGAAGTGAAAACCATTTCCGGTGACTACCTCTTGAAGCTCATCAAGAGAATGCCAAGAGTGTGCAAAGCAGTCATCAAAGCAAAAGATGGCTACTTTGAAGAACCTAGAATATAAGACATAACAAAAAAGTGTGAAAAAACTGAAATTAAGTATATAATTCCACATGTGTTAATTCATAGTTTTGATGCCTTCAGTGTGAATGTACAATTTCCATAGTCATGAAAATACAGAAAAATCTTTAAATGAGAAGGTGTGTCCAAACTTTTGGTCTGTACTGTATTTCCATAAGGAATCAAATAGATGCATTTACTTGTAAGGGAACTTGTTACCAGGACAGAGCCCAATAAGGGTTGGTTCAGATGTGGTGAATGTAGTCCTCAAATATGGTACATACAGATGTTGCTAGAGACCTTCATTGTATTGCGATATACAGCATTACCACTGCATAATGAATACAATGCAGATTTGAAAATCTGTAGAATGCTCTGAATTTGACATTGATTTTTTTCAGCTGTGTGTGTAAATTGTTGCAGATTTTTAATAGAAGTGTCCACAATTAAAAAAAAGCATTCACAGTTTTTCTTCTAACACTATATCCCACACCTGATTGTCTATCACACTCTGCACGTTTATACACCATATACCGTATTTTTCGGACTATAAAATGCACTGGACCATAAGACGCACCCAGGTTTTAGAGGTGGAAAATAGTGGAAACAAAAACTTATGAAGCATTCTGCCGATGGATTGCGACAGCTGATGCATGCTGCCCGTGGATCAGGCAGAATGTATCAGACACTGGATGTACGACGTAAGGCTGATATGGTATGCTTCAGTCTTCTGTCTAAAATGCTGCGGCAGAGGAAAACATACCGTACTTTGGCTTCTCCTCTCCTGCTGTCAATGACTGATTGGTCTCTAACTGTACACACGCAGGAAGAAACGCTGAAAAACAAATGTGGCTGAAGTCAAACAGCCAGTATGCTGCCCGATCCACTGGCGGCTTGTATCATGTACTGGCTGTGACTTCAGCCACGTATGGTATGTCCTCTTTAAGATCCCACAGGTATTGTGGTTGCCTTTGAGGGGCACTATAACTCCCAGCGTATCCTGCAGCTCTTATGCCATGCTGGGAGTTATAGTTCACCACAGGAGTGGTACATGTGCTTTTTCACTTTACTTTATATTTTACTTCTATGTTATAATGCTTGCCTCTTATTCTGGACCCACAATAGGCAGGGAGCGGGGTCACAGCGGGAGGGGGCTGGGACTGTGGCAGCGGAGGCGGCTGGGACTGTGGCAGCGGAGGCGGCTGGGACTGTGGCAGCGGAGGCGGCTGGGACTGTGGCAGCGGAGGGGGCTGCGACTGTGGCAGCGGAGGGGGCTGCGACTGTGGCAGCGGAGGGGGCTGCGACTGTGGCAGCGGAGGGGGCTGCGACTGGCAGCGGAGGGGGCTGCGACTGTGGCAGCGGAGGGGGCTGCGACTGTGGCAGCGGAGGGGGCTGCGACTGTGGCAGCGGAGGGGGCTGCGACTGTGGCAGCGGAGGGGGCTGCGACTGTGGCAGCGGAGGGGGCTGTGGCAGGAGGGGGCTGTGGCAGGAGGGGGCTGTGGCAGGAGGGGGCTGTGGCAGGAGGGGGCTGTGGCAGGAGGGGGCTGTGGCTGTATGAGCGGAGGGGGCTGTGGCTGTGGCAGCGGAGGGGGCTGTGGCAGCGGAGGGGGCTGTGGCAGCGGAGGGGGCTGTGGCAGCGGAGGGGGCTGTGGCTGTGGCAGCGGAGGGGGCTGTGGCTGTGGCAGCGGAGGGGGCTGTGGCTGTGGCAGCGGAGGGGGCTGTGGCACTTGGGGCTGTGGCAGCGGAGGGGGCTGTGGCAGCAGGGGGCTGGGGCAGCGGAGGCGGCTGGAGCTGTGGCGGCTGGGGCTGTGGCAGCAGAGGGCTGGGGTTGTGGCAGCGGGAGGGGACTTGGACTGTGGCAGCGGGAGGGGACTGGGACTGTGGCAGCGGGAGGGGACTGGGACTGTGGCAGCGGGAGGGGACTGGGATTGTGGCAGCGGAGGGGGCTGTGACTGTGGCAGCGGAGGGGGCTGTGGCTGGAGGGGGCTGTGGCTGGAGGGGGCTGTGGCTGGAGGGGGCTGGAGGGGGCTGGGGCTGGAGGGGGCTGGGGCTGGAGGGGGCTGGGGCGGGCTGGGGCAGGGGCAGCGGAGGCAGCTGGAGCTGTGGCGGCGGCTTGGGCTGTGGCAGCGGAGGGGACTGGGACTGTGGCAGTGGAGGGGGCTGAGGCAGGAGGGGGCTGTGGCAGCAGGGGGCTGGGGTTGTGGCAACAGAGGGCGTTGTGGCTGTGGCAGCGGAGGGGGCTGTGGCAGCGGAGGGGGCTGGAGCTGTGGCAGCGGAGGGGGCTGGAGCTGTGGCAGCGGAGGGGGCTGGAGCTGTGGCAGCGGAGGGGGCTGGAGCTGTGGCAGCGGAGGCGGCTGGGGCAGCGGAGGGGGCTGTGGCAGCTGGAGGCGGCTGGGGTTGTGGCAACGGGAGGGGGCTGGGACTGTGGCAGCGGAGGGGGCTATGGCTGTGGCAGCGGCAGGAGGGGGCTGTGGCATGAGGGGGCTGTGGCAGGAGGGGGTTGTGGCTGTATGAGCAGAGGGCACTGTGGCAGGAGGGCACTGTGGCAGGAGGGCACTGTGGCAGGAGGGGGCGGGGACAGTGGCAGCGGAGGGGGCGGGGACAGTGGCAGCGGAGGGGGCGGGGACAGTGGCAGCGGAGGGGGCGGGGACAGTGGCAGCGGAGGGGGCGGGGACAGTGGCAGCGGAGGGGGCGGGGACAGTGGCAGCGGAGGGGGCGGGGACAGTGGCAGCGGAGGGGGCGGGGACAGTGGCAGCGGAGGGGGCGGGGACAGTGGCAGCGGAGGGGACTGTGGCTGTATGAGGTGAGGGGGCTGTGGCAGCAAAGGGCACTGTGGCTGGAGGGGGCTGTGGCTGTGGCAGCAGGGTGCTGGGGCAGTGGAGGCGGCTGGAGCTGTGGTGGCTGGAGATGTGGCGGCGGAGGGGACTGGGACTGTGGTAGTGGAGGGAGCTGAAGCAGGAGGGGGCTGTGGCTGTGGCAACAGAGGTCATTGTGGCTGTATGAGCGGAGGGGGCTGTGGCAGCGGAGGGGCTGAGGCAGGAGGGGGCTGTGGCAGTAGGGGGCTGGGGCTGTGGCAACAGAGGGGACTGTGGCTGTATGAGCGGAGGGGGCTGTGGCAGCAAAGGGCACTGTGGCTGTGGCAGCAGGGTGCTGGGGCAGCGGAGGCGGCTGGAGCTGTGGCGGCGGAGGGGACTGGGACTGTGGCAGCGGAGGGGGCTATGGCTGTGGCAGCAGCAGGAGGGGGCTGTGGCAAGAGGGGGCTGTGGCAGGAGGGGGTTGTGGCTGTATGAGCAGAGGGCACTGAGGCAGGAGGGCACTGTGGCAGGAGGGGGTTGTGGCTGTATGAGCAGAGGGCACTGTGGCAGGAGGGCACTGTGGCAGGAGGGCACTGTGGCAGGAGGGGGCGGGGACAGTGGCAGCGGAGGGGGCGGGGACAGTGGCAGCGGAGGGGGCGGGGACAGTGGCAGCAGAGGGGGCGGGGACAGTGGCAGCAGAGGGGGCGGGGACAGTGGCAGCAGAGGGGGCGGGGACAGTGGCAGCAGAGGGGGCGGGGACAGTGGCAGCAGAGGGGGCGGGGACAGTGGCAGCAGAGGGGGCGGGGACAGTGGCAGCAGAGGGGGCGGGGACAGTGGCAGCAGAGGGGGCGGGGACAGTGGCAGCAGAGGGGGCGGGGACAGTGGCAGCAGAGGGGGCGGGGACAGTGGCAGCAGAGGGGGCGGGGACAGTGGCAGCGGAGGGGCTGAGGCAGGAGGGGGCTGTGGCAGCAGGGGGCTGGGGCTGTGGCAACAGAGGGGACTGTGGCTGTATGAGGTGAGGGGGCTGTGGCAGCAAAGGGCACTGTGGCTGGAGGGGGCTGTGGCTGTGGCAGCAGGGTGCTGGGGCAGTGGAGGCGGCTGGAGCTGTGGTGGCTGGAGCTGTGGCGGCGGAGGGGACTGGGACTGTGGTAGTGGAGGGAGCTGAAGCAGGAGGGGGCTGTGGCAACAGTGGTCATTGTGTCTGTATGAGCGGAGGGGGCGGTGGCTGTGGCAGCGGAGGGGCTGAGGCAGGAGGGGACTGTGGCAGTAGGGGGCTGGGGCTGTGGCAACAGAGGGGACTGTGGCTGTATGAGCGGAGGGGGCTGTGGCAGCAAAGGGCACTGTGGCTGGAGGGGGCTGTGGCTGTGGCAGCAGGGTGCTGGGGCAGCGGAGGCGGCTGGAGCTGTGGCGGCGGAGGGGACTGGGACTGTGGTAGTGGAGGGAGCTGAGGCAGGAGGGGGCTGTGGCTGTGGCGACAGAGGTCGTTGTGGCTGTATGAGCGGAGGGGGATGTGGCAGGAGGGGGATGTGGCAAAAGGGGGATGTGGCAGGAGGGGGATGTGGCAGCAGGGGGCTGGGGCTGTGGCAGCGGAGGCGACTGGGGCTGTGGCAGCGGAGGCGACTGGGGCTGTGGCAGCGGAGGCGACTGGGGCTGTGGCAGCGGAGGCGACTGGGGCTGTGGCAGCGGAGGCGACTGGGGCTGTGGCAGCGGAGGCGACTGGGGCTGTGGCAGCGGAGGCGACTGGGGCTGTGGCAGCGGAGGCGACTGGGGCTGTGGCAGCGGAGGCGACTGGGGCTGTGGCAGCGGAGGCGACTGGGGCTGTGGCAGCGGAGGCGACTGGGGCTGTGGCAGCGGAGGCGACTGGGGCTGTGGCAGCGGAGGCGACTGGGGCTGTGGCAGCGGAGGCGACTGGGGCTGTGGCAGCGGAGGCGACTGGGGCTGTGGCAGCGGAGGCGACTGGGGCTGTGGCAGCGGAGGCGACTGGGGCTGTGGCAGCGGAGGCGACTGGGGCTGTGGCAGCGGAGGCGACTGGGGCTGTGGCAGCGGAGGCGACTGGGGCTGTGGCAGCGGAGGCGACTGGGGCTGTGGCAGCGGAGGCGACTGGGGCTGTGGCAGCGGAGGCGACTGGGGCTGTGGCAGCGGAGGCGACTGGGGCTGTGGCAGCGGAGGCGACTGGGGCTGTGGCAGCGGAGGCGACTGGGGCTGTGGCAGCGGAGGCGACTGGGGCTGTGGCAGCGGAGGCGACTGGGGCTGTGGCAGCGGAGGCGGCTGGGGCTGTGGCAGCGGAGGCGGCTGGGGCTGTGGCAGCGGAGGCGGCTGGGGCTGTGGCAGCGGAGGCGGCTGGGGCTGTGGCAGCGGAGGCGGCTGGGGCTGTGGCAGCGGAGGCGGCTGGGGCTGTGGCAGCGGGAGGCGGCTGGGGCTGTGGCAGCGGGAGGCGGCTGGGGCTGTGGCAGCGGGAGGCGGCTGGGGCTGTGGCAGCGGGAGGGGGCAGGGGCTGTGGCAGCGGGAGGGGGCAGGGACTGTGGCAGCGGAGGGGGCAGGGACTGTGGCAGCGGAGGGGGCAGGGACTGTGGCAGCGGAGGGGGCAGGGACTGTGGCAGCGGAGGGGACTATGGCAGCGGAGGGGGCTGTGGCAGCGGAGGGGGCTGTGGCAGCGGAGGGGGCTGTGGCAGAGGAGGGGGCTGTGGCAGAGGAGGGGGCTGTGGCAGAGGAGGGGGCTGTGGCAGAGGAGGGGGCTGTGGCAGAGGAGGGGGCTGTGGCAGAGGAGGGGGCTGTGGCAGCGATGGAGCGGTGTTACCCAGTAATGAGTGGCGGCAGCAGCATGTTTGTGGTCGCAGCCATGAATTCACTATGGCCGAGCTAGACATCAGGAGGTGGGCGGTCTCTCATCCAGATCGCCCGCTGCAGTGACATTACAAAGAGGCAGGGGCGGTGATGACTGCGCGCTGTGCTGTTCTGTGTTGCCCCGACCCTGCCTCTTAGTAACGTCACTGCAGCGCGCGATCTGGACGAGGGACCGCCCACCACCTAATGTCTAGCGCGGCCATAGTGAATTCATGGCTGCACCCACAAACATGCTGCTGCTGCCGCTCGTTACTGGTTAACACCGTTCCATCGCCGCCCCAGCCGCCCCCACATAACAAAACGGTACATTCGGACCATAAGACGCACCCCTATTTGCCCCCATAATTTGGGGGGAAAAAGTGCGTCTTATGGTCCGAAAAATACGGTACTTATTTCCATGCATATCTGTCTCCTGTTTACTTCACTTCAGCCTCCATCTTGATTCCAAACTTTCATCCTGAATGTTCTGTCTCTGTGCTCAACTCTAAGTCCCATGATGTATCAGCTCAGAATCATATGGGCAGCTAAAGCCAGTACTAGCTCTGCCTGCTGGGGGGACTGTGAGATTATCCTATTCTCCATATTTTACTTCATAAACTAACAGATTATAAATATATAGTCAGGAGGCTAAACAGTGATCTCCTCCAATATAACTGTTCACATGCCCTGTACAGTCATCATCGTTATCTTTGATATACGATTTATATCCGGCCACCCCCATAAAGAATTTCAGTGGTACAGTCAATGCAATTACATTATACAGGAAGTTCTGGTGACTGAAATGGTGACTCCTTCAGAGAATATAAAGCCATGCAATTCCCAGGGTCACTATATGATCATACGATCACATAACTTAAAGGGAATCTGTCACCACATTTGACCTATCTAAACTATGAATATGGGCATACAGGTTATAGACTGCTGAAAAAGTTAAAAAGTTATCCCGGTATGCCTCATATCAGATGCCTTGATGTTGAGAAATCATTTACATACAGTTGTGCACAAAAGTTTACATACCCCGGCAAAATTTTTTCTTTCTTGGCCTTGTTTCAGAGAATATGAATGATAAAAAAAAATTTTTCCAGTCATGGTTATTGGTTGTATGAAGCCATTTATTGTCAAACTACTGTGTTTTCTCTTTTTAAATCTTAATGACAACTAAAAACAAACAAATGACCCTGATCAAAAGTTCACATACCCTGGTGATTTTGGCCTGATAACATGCATATCATTGAGCCACACTGGGGAGATCTCAAGCGCGCAGTTCATGCTAGACAGCCCAGGAATTTACAGGAACTGGAGGCTTTTTGCCAAGAAGAATGGGCAGTTTTACCATCTGAGAAAATAAAGAACCTCATCCAAAAGTATCACAAAAGACTTCAAGCTGTCATTGATGTTAGAGGGGGCAATATACGGTATTAAGAACTGGCGTATATGAACTTTTGATCAGAGTCATTTGGATTTTTTTGATTGTCATTAAGATTAAAAAAGAGAAAACACAGTAGTTTGACAATAAATGGCTTCACCCAACCAATAACCATGAGTGGAGAAAAAGTTTTTTGTCATCATTCATATTCTCTGAAATAAAGCCCAAAAAGGAAAAATTCTGCCGGGGTATGTAAACTTTTGAGCACAACTGTAAATTACCTCTTCCAGGCTATGGGGAGGATGTTGCCTGGAAGATAACTATCATCTGATCGCTTGTGTTATACACAGCAGTGCTACAGCACTGCTCTGTATAGGGAAAATCAGTCTTCTATGAACAACTACAGGCTGGCTTTCACAGGAATACTGACAGGCATAGGTGTCCTAAGGAGAACAACTGTCATGGCAACCCATTGGTGCCCGGCGATCATGTCACAGGCGAACCAACACAAGTGTACAAGTGTATAGAGTGTACAAGTGTATGGAGCGAGGCTGCGCCCTGTCTATTGGGCGCAGCCTCGCTCAATACAAGTGTATTGAGTGAGTCTGTGCTCACTAGATGGGTTCTGCCCAGGAGTATGCATATTGCATATTTGACTGCCGTTCCTGGGGCAGAGAACGGCGAATCTCGCACTGCACAGTGTGTACGCTGGTAGGATTCCAAAGTCTGCAGTCACACAAACTGACTGCAGACTTTTCATTTTAGACCGGAAAACCCCTTTAACAGCAGCAAGCGGAGCACGGCTTCACCCGTGGTTTAAAGAGGCAGAGTAATTCAGCCATCATCTGCCGGGATAGATTCGTACTCCGCATGCTAGCCCATATCAAAGCCAGGGACCCAACATACGACATAACTGTATGTCATATGTTAGGAAGGGGTTAAAGATGTATTAGTAAAATCCAGGATAAGGATTAGTAAAATCTCAGGATATTGAGTAAATACCAGAGTTTCCCCAGTGAATCCTTAGGCTGAGTTCACACGATGCGTATTTAATGCGTTTCCGCGGCGTTTTTGCAGTTGCGGAAACGCATTAAAAACGCATGGTAGAAGGGCAGCAATGTTCCCCAATTGAAATCCGCATGTGCTGTGCCCATGATGCGGATTTTTCCGCAGCGTAAACGCTGCGCTCAAAAATCCGCAGCATGTCATTTAATTTTGCGTAAACGCGGCGTTTTGCGCCGCCATTGACTTGCATTAGAGCGCTCTAATTCCGCAAGACAGCATCTGTACTTGCGTAATTGGTGCGTTCTAATGTGCGGATGGTACCCGGGTGTGGAGGAGAGGAGAGTCTCATCCACACCCAGGTACCATTAAAAAAGCTGTAAAACAAGAATAAAATAAAAAAATATATATACAGTGGGTACGGAAAGTATTCAGACCCCTTTAAATTTTTCACTCTTTGTTTCATTGCAGCCATTTGGTAAATTCAAAAAAGTTCATTTTTTTCTCATTAAAGTACACTATGCACCCCATCTTGACTGAAAAAAAAACAGAAATGTCGAAATGTTTGCAAATTTATTAAAAAAGAAAAACTGAAATATCACATGGTCATAAGTATTCAGACCCTTTGCTCAGTGTTGAGTAGAAGCACCCTTTTGAGCTAGTACAGCCATGAGTCTTCTTGGGAATGATGCAAAAAGTTTTTCACACTTGGATTTGGGGATCCTCTGCCATTCTTCCTTGCAGGTCCTCTCCAGTTCCGTCAGGTTGGATTGTGAATGTTTTTGGACAGCCATTTTCAGGTCTCTCCAGAGATGCTTAATTGGGTTTAGGTCAAGGCTCTGGCTGGGCCAGTCAAGAATGGTCACAGAGTTGTTGTGAAGCCACTCCTTTGTTATTTTAGCTGTGTGGTTAGGGTCATTGTCTTGTTGGAAGGTGAATCTTCGGCCAAGTCTGAGGTCCAGAGCACTCTGGAAGAGGTTTTCATCCAGGATATCTCTGTACTTGGCCGCATTCATGTTTCCTTCAATTGCAACCAGTCGTCCTCTCGCTGCAGCTGAAAAACACCCCCATAGCATGATGCTGCCACCACCATGTTTCACTGTTGGAATTGTATTGGGCTGGTGATGAGCAGTGCCTGGTTTTCTTCACACATACCACTTAGAATTACCACTAAAAAGTTCTATCTTTGTCTCATCAGACCAGAGAATCCTATTTCTCATAGTCTGGGAGTCCTTCATATTTTTTTGAGCAAACTCTATGCTGGCTTTCATATGTCTTGCACTGAGGAGAGGCTTCCGTCAGGCCACTCTGCCATAAAGGCTCGACTGGTGGAGGGCTGCAGTGATATTTGACTTTGTGGAACTTTCTCCCATCTCCCTACTGCATCTCTGGAGCTCAGCCACAGTGATCTTGGGATTCTTCTTTACCTCTCTCACCAAGGCTCTTCTCCCACAATTGCTCAGTTTGGCTGGACGGCCAGGTCTAGGAAGACTTATGGTGGTCCCAAACTTCTTCCATTTAAGGATTATGGAGGCCACTGTGCTCTTAGGAACCTTGAGTAAAGCAGAAATTCTTTTGTAACCTTGGCTAGATCTGTGCCTTGCCACAATTATGTCTCTGAGCTCCTTGGGCAGTTCCTTTGAGCTCATGATTCTCATTAGGTCTGACATGCACTGTGAGCTGTGAGGTCTTATATAGACAGCTGTGTGCCTTTCCAAATCAAGTCCTATCAGTTTAATGAAACACAGCTGGACTCCAATGAAGGAGTAGAACCATCTCAAGGAGGATCGAAAGAAAATGGACAGCATGTGACATAAATATGAGTGTCTGAGCAAAGGGTCTGAATACTTATGACCATGTGATATTTCAGTTTGTCTTTTTTAATAAATTTGCAAAAATGTATACATTTCTGTTTTTTTTTTTAGTCAACATGGGGTGCCGAGTGTACTTTAATGAGAAAAAATGAACTTTTTAGAATTTACCAAATGGCTGCAATTAAACAAAGAGTGAAAAATTTAACGGGGTCTGAATATTTTCCGTACCCACTGTATACTCACCATCTGTCGGCCCGCGCAGCGCTCCTGCTTGGTTCCCGGCACTTGTAGTGAGTTGAAGGACCTGCGCTGACGTCAGAGTCATGTGATGGGTCACGTGACGCTGACGTCGGCAGGTCTTTCAATTCAAAGTTGCCGGCGAGGGAGAACGGATTGAGCAGGACAGCGCGGGCCATCGGAGGTAAGTATATACACTCTCTCTGGTCACACTATATAAATCCATGCTGTTTGCATGGATTTATATAGTGTGACCTAGTTGTCAAGCACTTTCCAGGTGATGCTAAAATCGCCTGGAAAGCGCTTGTCAATCAACATGCGGAAACGCATGTGGAAACGCATGTGAATCCGCATGTTTTCCGCAGGAAAAACGCATGCACAATCTGCATGCGTTTTTTCTGCCAGGGAGATGCAGAAATGATGCAGAAATTTTCTGCTTCATTTCTGCATCGTGTGCACATACCCTTACTGTCCCTGTCCAGAAGCAGCAGGGATGATTCACTCCAGTTGATCTCAAAGGTAGAATGAATGGCACACTGCTCTACGATCTGTATTACCAATGGCACAACTTTCTCGATCATGAAGGAAGAGCATTTCATTGCCAGTAGAGATGGGGAACAACCCTGATGAGCAGGGCCGGACTGGAACGGAAACTCACCGCTGGCATTTGGGAGCACACAGGCCCACCTGATGCGTGGTAAATGTGAAATATTTTTGTCACATTTTTTAAATAAAAATTGCTGCAAATTTCACTTTATCATCGACAGACAAAATCAAATTGACATAAATTAAAATATAAATTTACCTCCATGAAAACATTAATTTCTTTCAACTGGAGGAACGGACATATTTGTAATATAGAGCTCCATGATCCCAAAAATGCTATATTTGATATTACCAGAAAAGTGAATGAGATTTCTGAAATCTCATGGAAAAGCAACTTATTTTTTTCTTTTCAGATTTGAAGCCATTTCATGTCTGCAGCGTCTAATCTTTCAGCATTTTTGCAGCGTTTTTCACACTTTCTAAAGAACGGGAAAAAATCCCTTAAACGCAGCAATATCAAGGTGATTTTCCAGCCAAGAAACACGTTATTGGTGGAGAAATGTCTGTAGCAAATACTTATCATGTGCACATACGCATGCCATATCATGATCAGTAAACATTGCAGACTATGGGCTGTTATCTTTACTAGATACTGACTTCAACAATTATCTTGAAAAGGAGAAAGGTGCATTTACACCAGTCGACTGCAGCCGTTAAAAAGGCTTTCCACCGTTTTGTCATGTAACTGGAAGTATGTGATTTCCACAGTTGCAGTTACGTGCTGAATAGATTCTCATCATCTTCTCTCAATGTTCTTCTGAGTAAAATCTGATGAAAATCAAGTCAGAACATGACCACAATTTAATGCAAATCACATTCCTGCAGTGACAACCACTCCAACCGACAAGCAGAGCCGAATACTAACATTGTATATAATGCACACTGTCAGGTATTCCGTAAGCTGTACTGCTTGCTGAAAGTTTCCTTTGGGGTGAAACAATCCTTTAATGGCTGTAACCATTTTTTTCTTTCCTTTCTTTTTTGCTTCTATTTTATGTTATATAG
Organism: Phyllobates terribilis; assembly: GCF_046119375.1. Lineage (NCBI taxonomy): Eukaryota > Metazoa > Chordata > Amphibia > Anura > Dendrobatidae > Phyllobates > Phyllobates terribilis. The sequence goes on along the minus strand of NW_027362771.1, from coordinate 202,436,007 downwards.
AGTTCCTCAATATATTTATGTCACCCCCCATTACCTTTTTCATTTCTCCTTACAAGTACAGTGGGTACAGAAAGTATTCAGACCCCTTTAAATTTTTCTCTCTTTGTTTCATTGCAGCCATTTGGTAAATTTTAAAAAGTTCATTTTTTTCTCATTAAAGTACACTCTGCACCCCATCTTATCTAAAAAAAAAAAACAGAAATATAGAAATTTTTGCAAATTTATTAAAAAAGAAAAACTGAAATATCACATTGTCATAAGTATTCGGACCCTTTGCTCAGTATTTAGTAGAAGAACCCTTTTGAGCTAGTACAGCCATGAGTCTTCTTGGGAATGATGCAACACCTGGATTTGGGGATCCTCTGCCATTCTTCCTTGCAGATCCTCTCCAGTTCCGTCAGGTTGGATGGTGAACGTTGGTGGACAGCCATTTTCAGGTCTCTCCAGAGATACTCAATTGGGTTTAGGTCAGGGCTCTGGCTGGGCCACTCAAGAATGGTCACAGAGTTGTTCTGAACCACTCCTTTGGTATTTTAGCGGTGTGCTTAGGGTCATTGTCTTATTGGAAGGTGAACCTTCGGCCAAGTGTGAGGTCCAGAGCACTCTGGAAGAGGTTTTTATCCAGGATATCTCTGTACTTGGCCGCATTCATGTTTCCTTCAATTGCAACCTAGTTGTCCTGTCTCTGCAGCTGAAAAACACCCCCATAGCATGATGCTGCTACCACCATGTTTCACTGTTGGGATTGTATTGGGCAGGTGATGAGCAGTGCCTGGTTTTCTCCACATATACCGCTTAAAATTATCACTAAAAAGTTCTATCTTTGTCTCATTAGACCAGCGAATCTTATTTCTCATAGTCTGGAAGTCCTTCATGTGTTTTTGAGCAAACTCTATGCGGGCTTTCATATGTCTTGCACTGAGGAGAGGCCACTCTGCCATAGAGGCCCGACTGGTGGAGGGCTGCAGTGATAGTTGACTTTGTGGAACTTTCTCCCATCTCCCTACTGCATCTCTGGAGCTCAGCCACAGTGATCTTGGGGTTCTTCTTTACCACTCTCACCAAGGTTCTTCTCCCACGATTGCTCAGTTTGGCTGGACGGCCAGGTCTAGGAAGACTTCTGGTGGTCCCAAACTTCTTCCATTTAAGGATTATGGAGGCCACTGTGCTCTTAGGAACCTTGAGTAATGCAGAAATTATTTTTTAACCTTGGCCAGATCTGTGCCTTGCCACAATTCTGTCTCTGAGCTCCTTGGGCAGTTGAGTTTATGATTCTCATTTGGTCTGACATGCACTGTGAGCTGTGAGGTCTTATATAGACAGGTGTGTGCCTTTCCAAATCAAGTCCTATCAGTTTAATTAGACACAGCTGGACTCCAATGAAGGAGTAGAACAATCTCAAGGAGGATCACAAGAAAATGGACAGCACATGACTTAAATATGAGTGTCTGAGCAAAGAGTCTGAATACTTATGACCATGTGATATTTCAGTTTTTCTTTTTTAATACATTTGCAAAAATTTCTACATTTCTGTTTTTTTTCAGTCAAGATGGGGTGCAGAGTGTACTTTAATGAGAAAAAATGAACTTTTTAGAATTTACCAAATGGCTGCAATGAAACAAAGAATGAAAAATTTAAAGGGGTGTGAATACTTTCCGTTCCCACTGTATGTCTTGTATCTTAGCTAAAACATGGTAGTAAGTAGCACATTAAACACTTTTATAATGGGTAGTCTATAAACACTGCATATTTCAAGGTTATGTGCTTCTGATGACTAATTCTGGCAGCTAAATAGGAAAGGGTTCTTTACAGTTAGAGCAGTCAGAATGTGGAATGATGACCATAAGAGGTAGTAATGGCAGACACTATAGCAGCATTTAAAAAAGGTCTGGATTAGTGATGAGCGAGTATGTTCTGTTAACCCCTTCGGCGAGTATGCTCGGGCCGAGCACCGAGTAGTTACAGCAGTTCGGTGTTATGTTTGAATCACTCCCGTGTGCATGATTTGCAACTGTTTGACAGCTTTAGTACATGTAAGGAATGTCTATTTCTGACACATTCATCACATGTATTAAAATTGTCAAACAGTTGCAAATCATGCACACGGGAGTGATTCAAACATAACACCGAACTGCTGTAACTACTCGGTGCTCGGCCCGAGCATACTCGCCGAAGGGGTTAACAGAACATACTCGCTCATCACTAGTCTGGATACTTTAACAAAACATGACATTGTGAGTTATAAATAATCTAGTAATAGAAAAGGTATAACCTTGAAGATAGTTTGAACTTTATGGTTCTAGGTGTTTTTTCAACCTATATAACTATGCAACTATGTAGAATGTACATTAGGAAAATGCTTCAAATGCAATTCCCTATAATATTATTTCCTCTTACTTTTTTCCTTTGTAAAGTGCTAGTTATAAACCCAATCTCTGGATATAAAAAGTGCAAACCACTGTTGGAAAACTTGCACGTTTAATATGTAATCTGTATTTCTTATGGTGCCTACGGGAAGCCATAACGATAAGGAGCCTGCTTGGTAACAAGTTTTGTTATTTGCCTCTATAATGAAAGCAAATTACCAATGATGAAAGGGTTAATACTTGGGCCCTGCATCAGTAATAGCCCCTGTAGTAACCATGACAACTGTTGAGATCATAAACAAGGGTCTTAAAGAAGATTCCATAAAAGAAGGGCACGCTGCCACGATCAGTGCCATTACTGATGCGCCTGAGGACCCTGAGCTTGACCACCCCACGTAACGTGTCGACCTTGGTGTAATTTGGAGGTTCTAGCAGGGAAAGGTGTTGTCTGCTTTAGACAACCAGAGTGCATGGGAAGGTAACAGAGGGGGATCCCCAGCATAGGATTCCCTTCTGTTACCCTCTACAAAGAGCTGGTCTCATATGGGTGTTCATGGATGGATTTATTTCTTTAATGGGTGATAAATTGGGAGGGGCGAGGAGGAAAGGGGAGGGGTGAGGAGGAAAGGGGAGGGGTGAGGAGGAAGGGAGAGGGGCTATTTTTCATATTAGGGATTATCCATAACAAACTGCAAACGAGTGTCCAACTTCATGAGACTTGTTCCATTTCTCCCTTACACATCCAGGTCCATCCACCTGGGCAATCAGATCAACCAAATTCGTTCTAGCAATCAATTTGGTGGCAGATATCGCACTCAGATCTCTCCCACATCCAGTTTATCACATTTATAGTCTATATTTATGTTTTTCTCTGTAAATCTGGTAAAATGTACAAGTTCTAAAACTCTATTATATCGGCACCGCCTCTCTAAGCCCAAGGGAAGAGCAATCCTCCAGCCATGGTTTCCTACAGGTTTCCTCCACAGGGGTTTTTCCTCTCCTGAGTCCTGGAGGGTGACTCTTTGTGAGTCGGGGGTTGTGCTATTTTCGGTGTCATGTGATTTTAAATAAAGTTGAGAACGTTTGACACCCAATTGCAATGCTTTGTGTATTTATTTTGTATGCTTCTGTCTGATTCATTTTGTTTGTGAGTCGGGGTCCATCATATATCACTGAGTGATACATCTGGACATCTGCCGCAGGCAGTTTTGCCCCAGGGGTTGACCCTGCTCTGGGGAGTATGAAGAGGCAGAGAAGAGGCAGTAATTTACATCAGTATTTGTAAGCTAAGAACCAGAGAGGAACAAAACAGAGAAAAATAATAACACTTTCACATCTTCTGTATTTTGGATCCACTCCTAGCATCTGTTTACAAATACTGATAAAAAATATTGCCATGTAAAAGTGCCCTAAATCCTTACTGAATGATTTCACAGTTTGAGTTGCAGTGAAGCAGCAGAGGTTGCAAGCGTTAAAGGAGTTTTCCGATTTCAAAATGTCCCCCAGTTGCCATACTGTACTTTCCTCACTCTCCCCGGGAAACACTGTGCAGCATATGATCCCTTCTATGATAACCGCCTCCCAATCCTCACCTCACCACACTTACAACCAGCTACTGCATCTGAGTTTGAGACGCACCCATTTAGGCTAAGTTTAGCTGAATATTTGCATGCAAAAAAAAAGTATTACAGTTCTAGCAGAGTGGATGACATGTATATACTCAAAAAGGCAAAAAAAAGTCAGCTCAGCCATAAGAAGATCCATGCACAAAGACTTGTAATGCAGCGAGAGGTAGGCAGAAGCAAGAAACAGCATCAGAACCTTCTAATAAAAACCATACTTTATTGTGCAAAAATAGAAAAAGGAAGTCGCAATGTCATCTCTAAAAACCATTAAAAATGTATGCAAATACATTTAAGCGACTGTCTTAATCATTGCATGTTTTGCTTCTTACATATATGTAAATCTCACGCCCCTGTGTCTTTTTTAACACTAAAGAATTTGAAATGCATTGAGTTTTTGAAATCAGCAGCGTCACTTTCTCTATCCTGAACCTGTGCCGCTTGTCCTGACCTCAGAACGTCTGATCTCGTCCTCCTTCACCTGGATACCCGTCTCTCTGACCCTCCAGTCTGCTGCTGCAGTCTCAGGAACTGCCCTGAATGGTACTTGGTGTTTACCAGCAGCCCAGCCTATCCTAACCACCAGAGGCTCTAATGAAGACTCAGTAGACACCTAGTCACATCCCTCCAGAGTAATCCCAGCCCGTGGCGCAGTGGGTCCTCACCTACGAGCATTACAGCCGCACAGCAAATGTGGTACCAATATTTAAGAAGGGGACAAGATCTGAGCCTGGAATTTATAGGCGGTTAACTTTAACCTCTACTGTGGGCAATATCTTTGAGGGTTTTCTAAGAGATTCTATCTTGGAGTATCTCAATAAGAATAACCTAATTTCCCAATATCAACATATGTTTATGAGGGATATGTCCAGCAAACTAATCTGATCAGATTCTATGAGGAGGTAAGTTCTAGATTGGACCAGGGAAACAAAGTGAATGTTGTCTATCTGGACTTTTCAAATTCACTTCACACGGTGCTACACAAAAGGTTGATACATAAAATGACAGCAATGGGACCAGGGGAAATATGTGTAACTGGGTTAACTGTCTCAGTGATAGGAAACAAAAAGTGGTTATTAAAGGAACACACTCAGATTGGGTCACAGTTAACAGTGGGGTGAGTGGGGTGCCACAGGGATCAGTAATGGTAGAGGTGGACATATGGCCGGTGTAGCTGCACCAGGGCCCAGAATTGGGGGGGGTCCAGCGACAACGGCACACATCCTGCTGAAATGTATTGCGTTTGCAGTGAACCTGCTGGCTTCCTATGCTGCCATATACGCCGCTGGCCAATCAGAGGCTGGCAGCTGACGTTGACGTGCCCCTGACTGGGGGAACATGGCAGTGACGTCATGTGCCATGGCTCGCACGCCTAAGATCATGTGTAGCAAGATGGGAACAGCAGATCAGAGGCAGGAGCTGCTGGACAGAACAGAGGACAAGTGTTTCAACTAACATGTCCTTCCGCACACTGGGAAAAAGGTCCTCACCAGCTGGACTGGGGGAGGGTTCCTGCACTAACACTTTCAATGTGTGGAAGCTACGCATCTCAGCCTGCTCCTGCGAGGCTGTCTGACGGTAGGTAATGATCATGCTGACTGGCTGAGGAGTCATCTACTCTTTCATCCTTCACGTGCTTAACATGAATGTGAAGAAAAGGACGTCACGTGGGACTCGTGGGAGAAGGGGTGAGGCATTGATTCCTGCGCAGCAAAAGATACCAGGAGACACCAAGTGACAGAGCGGCCCAGCGCAGATACAAGCCCATCTGGCAATTGCCAGAATTTCCAGATGGCCAATCCGGCTCTGATGACGAGCCTCCCTGAACAATTAAAATGGGTCTGATAACCGTCCAATGACAAATAACTATGGTCATAGGCGGGGTGGATTAAGGGTAGCCAGGGCCCCGGGCAATTTAGAAGGCGGGCCCTCCCCCTGGGTACCTGATGTGTCACGTGACATGTTACATGATCCCCTTTGATAAATCATGTGATAGGTCATGTGAGCAACACACAGGTGGTTTGGTGCATATCTGTAGATGGAAAAAAAGCAGACAGCGCAAATTTTTCACTTGTGTACAGCATTATACATAACATAGCGTTATACAAAATAGAGCAGGAGTGGGAGATCAATTTTCCCAAGTGGCCACATGAGAGACCGTGCCTGTTGTGGAGGCCGCACCAATAGGCTGAAATTCATTGTGCTCAATATCATTAATTGTATAACTTAATATTGAGCACTATTAAGTATGCTGACAACCACCTATATACAGTATGAACCCCCCATAGCTGGTTATATACAGTATTAGCCTCCCCTATAGCTGGTTATATACAGTATGAGCCCCCCATAGCTGGTTATATACAGTATTAGCCTCCCCTATAGCTAGTTATATACAGTATGAGCCCCCATAGCTGGTTATATACAGTGTGAGCCCCCCATAGCTGGTTATATACAGTGTGAGCCCCCCCATAGCTGGTTATATACAGTGTGAGCCCCCATAGCTGGTTATATACAGTGTGAGCCCCCATAGCTGGTTATATACAATGTGAGCCCCCATAGCTGGTTATATACAGTATGAGCCCCCATAGCTGGTTATATACAGAATGAGCCCCCATAGCTGGTTATATACAGAATGAGCCCCCATAGCTGGTTATATACAGAATGAGCCCCCATAGCTGGTTATATACAGTATGAGCCCCCATAGCTGGCTATATACAGTGTGAGCCCCCCCATAGCTGGTTATATACAGTGTGAGCCCCCCATAGCTGGTTATATACAGTGTGAGCCCCCATAGCTGGTTATATACAGTATGAGCCCGCAGAGCTGGTTATATACAATGTGAGCCCCCCATAGCTGGTTATATACAGTATGAGCCCCCATAGCTGGTTATATACAGAATGAGCCCCCATAGCTGGTTATATACAGTATGAGCCCTCATAGCTGGTTATAAATAGTATGAGCCTCCCCTATAGCTAGTTATATACAGTATGAGCCCCTATAGCTGGTTATATACAGTATGAGCCCCCATAGCTGGATATATACATATATATAATAAAAAAAATAAACACAACACATACTCACCTCGCTCCCGTACCCCTGACGCTGTGCTCCAGATGGTACCCGGGGCCATTCCCGCTCCGCCTGACTACATGAGGCAGAGCGGGCCCAGTATCTGTGCGCGATGGAGACGACATGTGGCCGCGGCGGCCGGCTAGGAGAGGCTGCGTAGTGACGTGAGTGAGCATAACTGTTAAATAGACGAGCCCGGCTGCCCGCGCTATGTATGCTGGGTCCGCTCTGCCTGACGTCATGCGGCAAGGCGGGCTCAGCATCATTCAAGCCGCCTGTGGCCGCGGGCCCACGGCGGTGACTTAACACATGGGATTGCGAATTATAATGGGGGCAATTCAAAAGTTTTCCCACAAACACAGTAGATTTTAATCAAAAGACCTTGGAATAAAAATAATTTCCACATTTGAATGTGTTAAAAAAATGTTCCCGTGCTGAGATAATCTTATAAATGTGCCCCTGCTGGGTACTGTGTAATGGCTGTGTCTGACCATGCTAGAACATGGTCTGATCATACCACATCTCCTGGGCAGGAGGGGAAGCAAAAGAGAGAATACAGACATTACAGCAGGGGATCACAGCTGATTCTTTTCTCTGAGGTAAAACATGTTTTGCCTCACGAAAAGAATCAGCTGTGATCCCCTGCAGAAATTCTGTATACTCCTTTGGGGTCCCCCTGCCCAGGAGATGTGGTATGATCAGACCATGTTCCTGCATGTCACACACAGCCATTACACAGTACACAGCAGGGGCACATTTATAAAATTATCTCAGCACAGGAACATTTTTTTTTAACACATCCAATTGTGGAAATTATTTTATTCTAAGATCTATTGAATAAAATGAACTTTGTTGGTGGGAAATGCAAGATTTTTGCCATGAGTTTTAAAAGATATTTTTGATGGTGCCGATTGTTGCCCTCTTCACTGCCATATTGACTCCGGCCACCCCCTCCCTCCTCTGTCCTTCCTTTTATTCTGTTTTTGTTCTACAGTAAGTTATTTTAATCTCCCTTTCCTCCTGTTATAAATTTGAGGAGAGATCAGAAGCTACAGATATTTAAGTTGGGAATGTTTTTCTCCATTGTGTAATATTTAGAATTTGTATCATCTCTTTGTACAAGCAAAGCCTTCCTGTCTACTCATTTGTTCACGTATGACTGTCCTGTCAGTATAAATTGAAAAAATGGAAGTAAAAATAAGAGGCATTACAACTGGCTGAGAGCAAGGCTAACTGATATCAACATGAGAATACGAGTCTGACCTATTACACACATAAGCAGGTTATAAAAAAGATATTCCTTGCAGAAAAGTCATTATCTGTAAAGTGCTGCCACAGCTTTGTTCAGCTCCTTTGGTGGGCCATTAACCTCATGGTCATTAGGAAAATGGCATAATTAATGTTACCTTCACCCTTGAAGTATAAATATCTGCAGTATTAAGCACTCTCACATCAGAAAACCTGACATAATCAACATACATAATGTAATAATGCAAGCACAATAATTTGTCAGTCGGAGATCAGGACATTTTCTACAATTTCACAGAAAGGTTATTATTTGCAAACATATTGGATACTGGAAAACATTCTACAGGAGAAAAACAGGTATTATGTTTCCTTGTTATCAGATCAACAACATGTTTTATTACACAAGTGGTATGTAACAATACCTGTGAGCCCAAACACCTAGAACTACGGTAACCGGCCATACACAGCAATTATCTTTTTCTCCTGGCAATGCATTATATCACTTATTACAGTAAATGATGCATAATGATGGGATTTTCTAGGGAAACAAATGCAAAGACTTTGATAATTTTTATGTTCTCAGTAACTTACCCGTGGCTGGCGAAGCATTTTCTCCTCTTATAGGAGAAACTCTTGCTGAAATGCATAGTAACCCAGATGGAATTTCAGATCAGACTAGTATCCTTGGTAGGATAGTATAATTGCTGTAATAGATTGGGCCTCATTCATCAACTGCTTTTTTTTTATTTTTTTTGAGTTTGATTTTTTATTTGTCTTGTGGTATTTCTTGGCATTTCTTACGCCAAAGTCTTCAAACTGGAACACGTGGTTAATAAATGTTGCGCAAAATAAAATAAAAAACGCTCTTTATTTTTGTCTTTTGCCTTTTTTGTTCTTTACAGTACGTTTCTAAACATGTTAAAAATGTAGCATCTTTTAAAAACTTGCAATTGATGAATTATCTGCAAATATCTGGAAAGAAATAAACAAGATAACATTGGAAAACAAAAAAAAATAGGAAAAACATTCATAAAAGTTTTCAAAAGGGAACAAATTAAAAAGAAGAATTTGGCACAAATAAAAAAAATGCTAAAAACATTAAAAAAAAACTACACAAAATGCCAGAATGTAATAATGAATCGGTCCCATAAAGTTTCACAACCTGTATCCACAGTTTTCTCATACAAATACATTAAGTTCTTCTTAGCTCTCTGAAATCATAGGGTATAAAGTGCATCTGTTACTTCTAGGATTCTACATACCGTATATCATTTTTGAATGATATAATTAAACTATTATGCACTGTTTAAGGATTCTTCATATAGTTCAAATTTGGGAGTACGTCTTATTGTTTGGTATTTACATGAATAGTACAAAATTATTTTAGCATCAGTTGTGTTCACCCAATGGTGCATCTGGCTTGTTATAATAGAACCGGACAATAAGACGCGCTTAGGTTTTAGAGGAGGAAAATAGAAAAAAATGTAAGCAAAAAATGTGGTCACGATGCACTGTTAAGGGGGTCTGATGCTGACACTGGAATAGGGGTAATTCTGATAATATCCCCCATCCAGGTAATATATGCACCCCTTCGTATTATATGTGGCCCCCATCGCCCTCCAGGTATGCATGGCACCCCTCCATCCTTATCCTGGTATGCATGGGACCCCTCACGCCTATCCTGGTATGCATGGCACAGCAATCCCCATCCTGGTATGTGTGGCACAGCAATCCCCATCCTGGTATGCAGGGCACCCCTCATCCCTATCCTGGTATGCATGGAACCCCTCATCCTTATCCTGGTATGCATGGCACCCCTCATCCTTATTCAGGTATGCATGGCACCTCTCATCCTTATTCAGGTATGCATGGCACAGCAATGCCCATCCTAGTATGCATGGCACCCCTCATCCCTCATGGCACAGCAACCCACATCCTGGTATGCATGGCACCCCTCATCCCTATCCTGGTATGCATGGCACCCCTCATCCTTATGGTGTGCATGGCCCCCTCATCCTTATACTGGTATGCATGCCCCCCGCATCCTTATCCTGGTATGCATGGCACAGCAATGCCCATCCTGGTATGCATGGCACCCCTCATCCCTCATGCCACAGCAACCCACATCCTCGTATGCATGGCACCCCTCATCCCTATCCTGGTATGCATGGCCCCCCTCATCCTTATACTGGTATGCATGGCCCCCTCATCCTTATCCTGGTATGCATGCCCCCCGCATCCTTATCCTGGTATGCATGGCCCCCTCATCCTTATCCTGCTATGCATGGCCCCCTCATCCTTATCCTGCTATGTATGGCCCCCTCATCCTTATCCTGGTATGCATGGCCCCCTCATCCTTATACTGGTATGCATGGCCCCCTCATCCTTATACTGGTATGCATGGCCCCCTCATCCTTATCCTGGTATGCATGGCCCCCTCATCCTTATCCTGCTATGTATGGCTGCCTCATCCTTATCCTGGTATGTATGGCCCCCTCATCCTTATCCTGGTATGCATGCCCCCCTCATCCTTATCCTGGTATGCATGCCCCCCTCATCCTTATCCTGGTATGCATGGCCCCTTCATCCCTATCCTGATATGCATGGCACCCCTCATCCTTATCCTGGTATGTATGGGCCCCTCATCCTTATCCTGGTATGTATGGCCCCCTCATCCTTATCCTGGTATGTATGGCCCCCTCATCCTTATCCTGGTATGTATGGCCCCCTCATCCTTATCCTGGTATGTATGGCCCCCTCATCCTTATCCTGGTATGTATGGCCCCCTCATCCTTATCCTGGTATGTATGGCCTCCTCATCCTTATCCTGGTATGCATGGCCCCCTCATCCTTATCCTGGTATGCATGGCTCCTTTAATCCCCATCACGCTGCACATAAAAAATAAAACAATCCTATTCACCTTCCTTCTCTCTCCTCCAGCGCTGCGTCCTGTCTGCCTGCACTGATATCGCCATGTGAGTTGCGCATGGCGTCACTGCCATGCGCGGCTCACAAGGTGAGATCAGCTGCTGGAAAAGTTACTGCTCCCCACGCCGGGACTGTGTGTGTGGGGAGCAGTGACTTCATGCTCCTCAATAGGCAGCACACAGCGTAGCCGCAGCGTGGCTCCTGCTGCTGCCGGGTGATCGCGTGTGCCCGCTATTTAAGGGCATGAAAATTCACCCCTCTCCACTCCCATGGGCGTGGAGAGGGGGTGAACATTCATGCCCTTTAATAGCGGGCACACGTGATCGCCAGGCAGCAGCAGGAGTCACAGCGCGGCTACACTGTGTGCTGCTATTAAGGAGAATGAATATTCAGTGCTCCCCACGCCCATGGGCTAGGGGAGCACTGAATATTCATTTTCTTTAGCAGCGGGGACAGTGTAGGCTGCAGTAGGCGCCTGCTGCCTTCTGTGCCCTGCTGCTATACCATCCCCCCCCAATATTTGGATTATAAGACGCACCTCACACTTTCCTCCAAAATTTTGGAGGAAAAAAGTGCGTGTTATAGTCCGAAAAATACGGTATGTGCCTGACAGTAGTCACAATGTAGATCCGCCTTAGGGACCCGCTGGAAAGAAATAAAAAGTAGAATGTTGATCTTCTGTACAGAGAAGCACAGTATGCCGCTGTCTCCATTGTTCCTTTCCACAGATTTTTATTTTTGTATGAATAAATTGGGTTTTACCTTTGCAATTGTCAAAGAAACATGTCATTGCAGAGTCGGACACTGTTGGCACTGATTAGACAGCATAACACAACTTTCACAAAGAAAGTGGTAACTGAAGCATATGAATAGCATTTAATATATTCTATGAGAGAATTGCATTTAAGGGGTTTTCCCATGAACAAAAGTACATATTATTCAATAGATCTCGTAATAATAATAATTTCCACAATTGGATGTGTGTAAATAAAATGTCCCTGTGCTGAGATAATCTTATAAATGTGCCCCTGCTGTGTACTGTGTAATGGCTGTGTCTGACCGTGCAGAAACTTGACCTGATCATACCACATCTCCTGGGCAGGGGTGGAAGCAAAAGAGAGTATACAGACATTACAGCACGGGATCACTGCTGATTCTTTCTTTGAGATAAAACATGGTTTATAAACAGGCAGTGAAATGTTTTACCTCCCAGAAAGAATCATCTGCGGTCCCCTGCTGTAATGTCTGTATACTCTTTTGCTTCCCCTCCTGCCCAGGAGCTGTGGTATGATCAGACCATGTTCCTGTACAGTCAGACACAGCCATTACACAGTGCACAGCAGGGGAACATTCATAAGATTATCTTAGCACAGGAACATTTTATTTAAACACATCCAATTGTGGAAGTTATTCTTATTCCAAGATCTGCTGATTAAAATCACCTTTTGCTTGTGGGAAAACCCCTTTAGGGTATGTGCTTACTGTCCGGAGCCGGCTGCGGCCCCGACACTGCGGAATAGCCATGCGGCTTGCGCTCATTATGCAAATGAGCCGGGCAATTTTTTTTCTTTCACCTGTAGACTTTCCTCATAGAGGTTAGTCTATGGGGAAAGCCCGCATGCGGACCCGCAAGGGAAATTGACATGCTGCGGTCTGGAAAGACACGCCGCATGTCCGTGTCCGCGGATGATCCGCAGGTGCCCAGATAAGCATAGTGGACATGGGATTTCTAGAAATCTCATCCACTATTCTGTAACATCTGGCCGCTGTGGGTTTGACGCAGCATAACACGCAGCGGCTCTGGATCGCATCCACATACCCTTAAGTCACTTAATGAGGATGTTTCTACTTATTAAAAGGGTAAAATTGTGAAGTGCTTGTAAAAGCAAGCATCTTTTGCAATTTACCTTTTATTAAAAATCCTTTCCTTTATCAAAAATGGAGAGATTTTTAATTCTATAGTTTACTGTTCACTGCCTAGGTTATCGGACACCTGTGCAGTTAATCCGAGGTGACCGATTTTCTATGCAAGAGGCACATGCTTGCATTACTCCTCACTTACAATATAGTACAGTGCACAGTTCAGACCAGCAGCGCAAACATGCAGTGGTGTGAACTGTAAATCATCAGGAGCACGTCTTCCAGATGAAGCAGTTGCAAAATGCGCATTGGTTGGATGGTGGGTGAGCCTCTATATTATACCCTGATCCCCTGGGCACCTTTGGAATCCATATCTCATCAGGGTTATTCGATCTTGTCCACAGAGACTTGCACTATTCACTTTCTCACCCTGTGCTCGAATACTATTTCACTTGACATTTTTTGTCTTTTTAACATGTGCATTCTAGTGATGATCGAGCACTGAAATGCTCGAGTGCTCAGTACTAGAATCAAGTAGGTCGGATACTCGGACGTGAGCAACTCGAGTTGCAATCATAATGGAAGTGAATGTGAAACTCGAGCCCGCATTTTTCCGGAGGAGTCTTTCTCACTGACAGAGGGGTCTCTGTGCTCCCAGCAGGGGAATACACCGCTGCGATGCGCAGCTCAGGTGATTGAAACAAGCTTCTTATCCGAGAACCACGCAATACTCGATCAAGCACCCTGATGTAGTGACATCACTGCTGCAGCTTGTGAACAAAGACCTGGGGCAGCGGCAGAGAGGCAGCACTGAACTTGCGGTGGGTAAGTAAAACTAATTTTATTATTTTTAAAGTGGTCATAAAAATGGAATAAAAAATATAAGTCTTAGAAAATCTGTTTAACATTTCAGAGATTTTAGTTATCCTTATCACTGCATAATGGAGCAAAACATCAAAAAACCTGAAGAGTATAAAACTATTCAAACTGCACAATATTTATAAATCTATGGATTCTTACTAAATCCAATTATACAGTATAACATTTAGATTATAGCAACATTCCTGACCCGGCATTGTTTTTAACATGTGATAGATTCATCATTGCCATTCCTTTTATATGCTGTTCTTAATAAATTTCCCTGATTATTCTCATAAAAATTGAAGTGCCTCTCACAAGAATGGTAGAGGTGCTAGAAAACAGGATTTGGGATTTTAAGTTAATGGTGTGAAATCCTAAAAAAACTATAAATAGGTTTTTACGATCAAGGAGCAAAGCAGATGTCCAAGTAAGATGGAGGCAAGTCAGTCATAAGTGAGGATATACTGTTTCTCAATGCATAAATACAGAACCATTCATCTACCACATAAAGCCGGTGTTATCCACTCAGCACTTTTAATTTCCACTAAAGCCATTGTTATACTGTATTTATTATATAGTAGAGGCCACAGAACAGAAACTCGTGAGCAGCATATGGCTCCTTTGTCGCATTGTAGAAACAGGTAAAAAGGGAAATTTAGCAAAACTGGTGTTTTATACAATGGTCTTTTAAAAAAAAAGTCCGCTGGAGTAACATAGGCCAAAGTTATTATAGTGTGCACACTTTTAAATAAATTTGTTGCAGGTTTTGAACTTTTCATGCAAAAAAAACTGGCATGGAGGAATTGATAGTTTCACCCCATAGTCTTGATAAAATGAAGCATGTAGGCACACACTGTTCAAACAACCTACATTTTTTCACTTAAAGACTGAAACACAGTGAACCCATATCAGGCACTGTCCAATGGCGGTAAGGCCAGACTGGCTATTTGTGTCTAAAATTTGGCAACATAAAAAAACAATGCATGCAGGTTTTATATAAACATGCTATCATATAGATTGTAAGCTTGCAAGCAGGGCCCTCTCTCATCCTGGTATCGGTTGATTTATGGGATTGTTATTCTGTAATGCCTGTATTGTGTCTGTACAAGTCCCTTCTAAAATGTAAAGTGCGGCGGAATATGTTGGCGCTAACATCAAACATTTGCATACTTTGGTTTTGATAGGATGGATGATAGACTAAAATTTCTGAATAAATGCTTTAAGTTCAAATATAAAGAAAAAAATATATCAGAAAACCTGCAAAGTGCACATCGCAAAAGCCAGTTAATATAATTATAATATAAATTATTTTTTTTATATCAATATACATAAAAATGATTACACAATCATGTCCCTTTGTGGAGATACACATTTATATTTCTGCCCTTGATATACCCACAAAAAAAAGTTACATTTTCCTTTAACACAGATTATTGCTTAGTTTCTGTTTAAAAATAATTCTATTCTGCACCTACATATTGTAAAGCTTGTTTTAACAGCACCATATGCCCACACGGCATCAGTGAGCAAGAACCACTTGTGTTAAGATTTCATCAGCAAAGTTTCAAGGAGAATGGCTTAAAAATGTTAGGATATAAAATCTATTTAGCATAATATCACTGCATTAATGCTAGACTGATTGCAATAGAACAATGTTATTGCTCCTACAAGTAACACATTTTTTCAGAATATTTTCATAGCATTGTTTTTTCTATTTGATTATTAAAAAGAATCTGTCAGCAGGTTTTTGCTAAATAATCTGAGAGCAGCATGATGTAGTGGAAGAGACCCTGATAACAATGATGTGTCCCTTACATGGCTGGGTTCTGTTGGTTTAATACAGTGTTTAATCACCAAGAGATAATCACTACATGCCTCATGCCTGCCAGTCCAATCACGCCCCCAGCACTGATTAGCAGCTTTCTGTCACTGTACAATGTACACAGAGACCTGTGGTGTGGGCGAGTTAATAACTGACCTGTGCTAGATTTGCAGCAGAGAATTGTATGATTCCATCACAGCTGCGACACCCAGTATACTAAGTGACACATCACTGGAATCAGAGTCTCTGTGCCTATATCATTCTGCTGTCAGATTACAGAGGAGAAACCAGCTGATAGATGCCCTTTAAAGTTCACTTTTATTAAAGCTGTACTGGATAATATTTTCTCAATCTGAGTGCAGATTACGCAGGGTGACTGTTATTAAGACTAATGTCTTGTAAAAGTTACGTATGGCTGGTGTAGATGTGTACTATGATGTATGCCACTTTCTTGTGACTCTGTAAGGCTGCTTTTGATCCACCCCATTTTTTTAAGAAATTACATGAGCCAGAAAATGGAATAACTGCAATAATAAATGTCCACCACAGTGATACAGGATATTGGTCTGCTGAAATAGCAAGTTCCTAATTTAGCACAATGTAAGGTCTTGTCAAAGTTTACTGGAAATCCCATTCTTTAGGCCCCCATGCAAATTATACAAATGTCAGACAACCCCACTGATATCAGTGGGTTCGACCAACGGTCTAATAAGCACAGAGCTACCGGCTGACTAATGGTAGCGAGAGATGCCGATCATGCGTCTCCAATTTCGAACTGCCAATCGCATTGTTCTCCCGGATATAAGCAACCGGCAGCTTCTCATAGTGAACACCGTAGCGCTTGTGTATGGGAGTGTCGACTGAGAAGACGGTCATAAGTGAAATCGTTCAGCTGGCAGACATCTAATGTGTATGGCCAGCATTATTTTAGTTCTGGAAAAAGACTTTAAAGAGAACCTGTCAGCAGGTTTTTGAACCTCATCTGAAAGCAGCATGATGTAGGCAAAGAGACCCTGAATCCAACGATGTATCACTTAGATTACTGGGTGCAGTGGTTCTGACACAATCAGAGCTTTTAGATTTAGAATGCAGCAGAGCTGAGAAAGCTAACCCCGCCCACAACAGGCTCTCTGTGAACAATGTCTATAGACAGATGCTTAGTTGACAGCACATACTTTGACAAGTGACAAATCCCTGAATTCTGTGTTTCAGCCTCTATCTCCTGCTGTCTTCAGATTACATAGGAAAAACCTGCTGACAAATTCCCTTTAAAGGGAAAGTATCATTAGAAAATCACTAATTGTTTAAATCAAGTATTTGTGCTGAACGTATTTTTTTTATTTTGCTATTGTTTTTCCCCATATCACAATTTATAATAAAAATACAAAAGAGAAATCTTGCAATTTTCACACTAGGAACTAGACTTTTGAGTCTTACTTTCTTTTGTTTCAAGAAATTCGTATGAACATTAACAACAATGAACATACTCAGATCCCATGTTTTGTGTTTCAGGATCTAATGAGCCTGTGAAAAAGCAATTGTGAAGAGAGGGGGAGCAGGGTCAGCTGTGACATTGCCTATTGTAAATGGTGGATCCTGTGTTATCTGCTGTGCATAGAGGTGTTAGCTGTCATTGTTATCCTGCCTCTGATGATAAAGAGACTGATGAAATATTTTCCTGAATGGACATGACAAGTATGAGTCTAAAATAGCCCCAGTTGCCAATGTGAATTTGCAAGAATACTAATTTCATTTTTATGGGAGAAAAAGCATTGCCAAAAATGTTTGAAAAAAAATACATGCTAAACAAAAAATGTAAAAAGTGTTGTAAAAAGAAAATGGTAGACTGACTGCAATAGAACAATGTTATTGCTTATACAAATAACACATTTTTTTCAGAACATTTTCATAGTATTGTTTTTAAGTGTATTAAGAGTTTAAAATTAAAAATCATAAAACTGCAATTTTAGCAATATAAAATGGTTTAGCATAAAAAGAAAACCGTACTTGAAATTGACATGTTCTTAACGACCCATGCTATAAAACTGACAATTTTCATATCATACTGTCAATGCAGTACAAAAAATATGAAATATGAAAAAATATGCTAAAAAAACAAGACTTAACACAGTTCTAAAGCTCTTACAATATATGACAACCAAAAAAGTGATTTCTTTTTTAAGTGATTTTTCCTGTAAAAAAAAGAAGTAAAAAATAAATAAAGTGATGAATTTTGTATCAACTTAATTGAATCTATTCGAAGAATAACATTAACATGTCAATTTCACTGCATTGTGAACTATGTAAAAAAAATGTAAAAACAAATCAAGATTTACTGTTTTTTGTTCATGCTTACTACCCAAAAAAAAAAAACATAATGATTAAAAAGTGGTATGTACCAAAAAGTGTGCAAGCAAAAACTACAACTTGCCCTGCAAAAAACTAGCCATCATACAGCTCCATCTACAGAAAAATAAAGAAATTATGGGTATTCAAATATGATAATAAAAAAAGTTGTTGTTTTTTTAAGTAATTTCTTGTGATAAAGTAGCAAATCTTAAAAAAAAAACTATGAAAATTTGGTATTCGTGTGATCGTATCAACCCACAGACCACAGAATAAGGCTAAGGCTGGGTGCCCACGTAGCGTTTTTCAAGCGTTTATGCTGCGGAATTTCCGCAGCATAAACGCTTGTTAAACGCTAGGTAATCCGCACCCCATGGTCCCCAATGGGATTCCGCATGTTCTATGCACATGCTGTGGATTTTTCCGCAGCGTTTATGCTGCGTACAAAAATCCGCAGCATGTCATTTAATTTTGCGGAAGCGCAGCGGAACTCCCGCCATTGACTTGCATTGAAACGCATAGAAACCGCGACTGTACATTTGTACAAGCGGCTTCTATGCGTCTCTATGTGCGGATGGTACCCAGTTCTGGAGGAGAGGAGACTCTCATCCAGACCTGGGTACCATTGTACCTGTAAAAAAAGAATAAAATAACAAATAAAGTTATATTCACCTGTCCGGCGTCTTCTCTCTGAATGCAGGCATCGCTTGAGGACCTGCGGTGACGTCACAGTCATGTGACCGCAGGCTCTTCACCGCTCTGTCTCGCGATATGCCAGCAGCCGGGAACCAGCCAGGAAGCAGCGCTGCAGCCACGCCGGGGCCTCGGGGGTGAGTATAGCTTTATTTGTTTTAGGCTGAGTTCACACGATGCGTATTTCATGCGTTTCCGCGGCGTTTTTGCAGTTGCGTAAACGCCGCGGAAACGCATGAAAAACGCATGGTAGAAGGGAAGCAATGTTCCCCAATGGAAATCCGCATGTGCTGTGCCCATGATGCGGATTTTTCCGCAGCGTTAACGCTGCGGTCAAAAATCCGCAGCATGTCAATTAATTTTGCGGAAACGCGGCGATTTCACCGCCATTGACTTGCATTAGAACGCGCCAATTCCGCAAGACAGCATTTGTACTTGCGTTATTGGCGCGTTCTAATATGCGGATGGTACCCGGGTGTGGAGGAGAGGAGAGTCTCATCCACACCCAGGTACCATTAAAAAAGCTGAAAAAAAGAATAAAATAAAAAATAAATGTATTCTTACCTTCTGTCGGCCCGCGCAGCGCTCCCGCTTGGGTCCCGGCACTTGCAGTGAGTTGTAGGACCTGCGGTGACGTCAGAGTCATGTGACGGGTCACGTGACGCTGACGTCGGCAGGTCTTTCAATTCAAAGTTGCCGGCAGCCGGGAACTTTGTAAAGCAGGACAGCGCGGGCCATCGGAGGTAAGTATATACACTCTCTCGGGTCACACTATATAAATCCATGCTGTTTGCATGGATTTATATAGTGTGACCTAGTTGTCAAGCACTTTCCAGGTGATGCTAAAATCGCCTGGAAAGCGCTTGTCAATCTGCATGCGGAAACGCATGTGAATCTGCATGTGGATCCGCATGTATTCTGCAGGAAAAACGCATGCACAATCTGCATGCGTTTTTTCTGCCAGGGAGATGCAGAAATGATGCAGAAATTTTCTGCTTCATTTCTGCATCGTGTGCACATACCCTTAATTTTTACGGTCACACTGTATAAATCCATTCCGGTTGCATGGATTTATATAGTGTGACCTAGTTGTCAAGCACTTTCCAAGTGATGCGATCGCCTGGAAAGATCTTGTCAATCTGCATGCGGAAACGCGTGTGAATCCGCATGTGGATCCGCATGTATTCTGCAGGAAAAAAGCATGCACAATCTGCATGTACAATCTGCATGCGTTTTTTCTGCCAGGGAGATGCAGAAAGGCTGCAGAAATTTTCTGCTTCATTTCTGCATCGTGGGCACATAGCCTAAGTGCCCATGATGCAGAAATCTCCCTGGCAGAAAAAACGCATGCGGATTTTACATGCGTTTTTTCTGCAGGTAGAAGTGTTTGTGCAGCGTTTTTAACATGCGATTTCACATGCGGGTTGTCAAGCGCTTTTCCATGCAATTTTAGCATTACTTGGAAAAGTACTTGACAACTTGGTCACACTATATTAATCCATACAACCGGCATGGATTTATGTTGTGTGACCAAGTTACAATGCTGCAAATTCAGCATAAATAGTAAAATAACAAGAATAACAATGTTGAAAAATAAAAAAAAAACATTATACTCACCTTCCGATGGCCCCCGATCTCCTCTACGGTGCGTCCGGTGTCTTCGGCAGCTCGCGGTGCTCTAAAAGGGACTTTCCATGATGTCATTTAGTCATGTGACAGGTCACGCAACCGCCGACATCAGCGGTCGCATGGCCCTTCACATGACTAAATGACGTCATGGAAGGTCCTTTTCCACCACCGCGAGCAGCCGAAGAGCCAGCAGCGCCGATGGGAGCAGACAGGGGCCATCAGAAAGTGAGTATATGTTTTTTTTTATTTTAATTCTTTAACTACAGGTCTGGAGGAGAGTCTCCTCTTCTTCAGACCCGGGTACCATCCGCGTATTGAATCGCATAATATCTGCATGTGTACGTGTAGTCATTCGGATGTTATGCGGTCCAATGCAAGTCAATGGTGGCGATTTCACAATTAGTGGTTGTGCTGCGGATTTTTCGCCATGATAATCCGCAGCGGAAATTTCCGCAGCATGTGCACATGCGGATTATCATTGGGAAACATGGCAGACAACTTAACAAGGGTTTTAATGTGTTTCTGCCGCAGAAACACATTAAATCAGCATTGTGGGCACATAGCCTTCAGCTAACATGCCAATTATACTGAAGGGTTATTTTTTAAAAAATTAGGTTTTTTTGTTCTTTTTGTAACCCAAAGAGTTAATAAAAAGTGATCAAAAAGTCACATGAAGCACAAAATAGCACCAATGAAAACTATAGCTTGTCCCACAAAATAATAGGCCCGAGTACAGCTCCGCTGATGGAAAATTGGTAAACTTTTTGCTCGCAGAATATGGCGAAATCATAAAAAAATTTTCAAAACATGAATTAATTGAAAAAAGTGATAAAACAAAAAAACTATACAGTTATATGAAAAAGTTTGGGCACCCCTATTAACCTTAAGCTTAATGTTTTATAAAAATTGGTGTTTTTGCAACAGCTATTTCAGTTTGATATATGTAATAACTGTTGGACAAAGTAATGTTTCTGCCTTGAAATGAGGTTTATTGTACTAACAGAAAATGTGCAATCTGTATTAAACAAAATTTGACAGGTGCATAAGTATGGGCACCTCACCAGAAAAGTGACATTAATATTTAGTAGATCCTCTTTTGCAAAAATAACAGCCTCTAGTCGCTTCCTGTAGCTTTTAATGAGTTCCTGGATCCTGGATGAAGGTATTTTTGACCATTCCTCTTTACAAAACAATTCCAGTTCAGTTAAGTTTGATGGTCGCCGAGCATGGACAGCCCTCTTCAAATGATCCCACAGATGTTCAATGATATTCAGGTCTGGGGACTGGGATGGCCATTCCAGAACATTGCAATTGTTCCTCTGCATGAATGCCTGAGTAGATTTGGAGCGGTGTTTTGGATCATTGTCTTGCGGAAAGATCCATCCCCTGCGTAACTTCAACTTTAGCACTGATTCTTGAACATTACTGTCAAGAATCTGCTGATACTGAGTGGAATCCATGCGTTCCTCAACTTTACCAAGATTTCCGGTGCCGGCATTGGCCACACAGCCCCAAAGCATGATGGAACCATGGAACCTCCAAATTTTACTGTGGGTAGCAAGTGTTTTTCTTGGAATGCTGTGCTTTTTTGCCGCCATGCATAACGCCTTTTTGTATGACCAAACAACTCAATCTTGGTTTCATCAGTCCACAGGAGCTTCTTCCAGAAAGAAATTGGCTTCTCCAAATGTGCTTTTGCATACCTCAGCCGACTCGGTTTGTGGCGTGCTTGCACAAACGGCTTCTTTCGCATCACTCTCCCATACAGCTTCTCCTTGTGCAAAGTGCGTTGTATAGTTGACCGATGCACAGTGACACCATCTGCAGCAAGGTGATGCTGCAGCTCTCTGGAGGTGGTCTGAGGATTGTCCTTGACTGATATCACCATTCTTCTTCTCTGCCTTTCTGATGTTTTTCTTGGCCTGCCACTTCTGGCCTTAACAAGAACGGTCCCTGTGTACTTCCATTTACTTACTATGTTCCTCACAGTGGAAACTGACAGGTTAAATCTCTGAGACAGCTTTTTGTATCCTTCCCCTGAACAACTATGTTGAATAATCTTTGTTTTCAGATCATTTGACAGTTGTTTTGAGGAGCCCATGATGCCACTCTTCAGAGGAGATTCAAACAGGAGAACAACTTGCAAGTGGCCACTTTAAGTAGCTTTTCTCATGATTGCATACACCTGGCTATGAAGTTCAAAGCTCAATGAGGTTACAGAACCAAAAAAAGTGCTTTAGTAAGTAAGTAAAAAGTAGGTAGGAGTATTTAAAACAAAAAAATGATAAGGGTGCCCATACTTATGCACCTGTCAAATTTTGTTTGAATGCAGATTGCACATTTTCTGTTAGTACAATAAACCTCATTTCAAGGCAGAAACATTACTGTGTCCAACAGTTATTACATATATCAAACTGAAATAGCTGTTGCAAAAACACCAATTTTAAGAAAACATTAAGCTTAAGATTAATAGGGGTGCCCAAACTTTTTCATATAACTGTATTTAAATTTGGTATCGCCATATTCGAACTGACCTTCAGAATAAAGATAACCCATTATTTGTTCAGCGTGATGAATAGTGTAACCTTTTCAATGCAAAAAACAGTGGCAGGACTGTTGATTTGATTATATTCTCTCTTATAAAGAGTTAATAAAAGTTTGTTAATAAGTTATATCTTCCCCCAAATAATGCCACTGTGAAATAGAACTCATCCCGAAAAAAACAAGCCCTCGTATGAATAGGTCACCAAAAAAAAAAAAATAAACACATTATGGGACGCAACAATAGAAAAGTAAAAAAAAAATGGTCCGGCATAAAGGCCAAAACTGGCTATGACACCAAAGGATTAGGTCTGTACATTTACAACATTTTAAAATACATGTTCCGGCATAAAGGCCAAAACTGGCTGTGACACCAAAAGGTTAAGGTCTGTACATTTACAAAAATTTTAAAATACAGGTTTCTATTTAGCTTTTTACTAGGGTTTTATACAGGATGCAAAGAGAGAGAAAAAAGTATAATGAACACTATCACTAAACTTTCAAGATTGAAAGACCACATTGATCCCTCCACAGTGTCTTGGATCATAGAGAAATAAACTGCAGTGATAATTACCAGGACTTCAACTTCAGCTTCATTTATGCAAAACAGATGAATAGCCGATAATCAGGAACAGTTGTGTCAGAACAAAGCAAGGAATCCTCAATTGCTTTCTTTACAGCA
The DNA here is from genome assembly GCF_046119375.1 of Phyllobates terribilis. Classification (NCBI taxonomy): domain Eukaryota; kingdom Metazoa; phylum Chordata; class Amphibia; order Anura; family Dendrobatidae; genus Phyllobates; species Phyllobates terribilis. The sequence goes on along the minus strand of NW_027362771.1, from coordinate 202,412,339 downwards.
AGCAGACAGGAATGCTGAAAATCAGTTCCGTCGGCTATTACCATTTAGCAGGATTTAAAAGCTGTAAACGGCAAACCCCAATTCATGTCAGACCCTCTCTGTAATACAAATGAGATTTTTTTTTTCTCTACAGTACTGAATTTCCACATTTGTACTGGGCTAGACGGTAATCTACAGCTCCCTAGAGAAATAATGTCAATTGGCATTTTAAAAATGAATTCAGTGACCTACAATGATATGAGTTTCTTATGCACAGTATTTGTTGGCAGGTAACAAGGGGAAGTTCAGAATCCATCAAGAGTATTTTGGCTTTGTAAGAGCAAACAAAAGATTTTTCAGATGTTTCTTCTAACTTGATATGAATCTGATCCCTGGCGGTTAACATTAACAATATACTGGTGTAAGCAGTTCACCGCATTATTTAACGCAGTGAACAATTTAAACAACCCCCAACCTTGATAACATGTATAATTAACCTTAATAAAAAACGTGAAAATAATTGGTCTAATTCAGAATGAAGAGGAAAAAACACACAAAAAAAAGATTTTTTTTTAAATAATTTTTTTCAATACTGAATGCAAATATGAGCAACTTTTTAAATAGTCTTCAATAAAGACATCTTAGAATTGTTTGTACTGCTGTAGAGTGTGTATAGCTGCTCTTTATAGCAGGCAAACCTGTACTTTCTGACATAGGTCCACCTATTTTGACACTGCAAGAACATGTGCTCTGTTTCCTCCCCTTTTTTCTCTGTGTCACACTACTATAAATCCATACCGGTTGCATGGATTTATATAGTGTGACCAAGTTGTCAAGCACTTTTCCAAGTGATGCTAAAATCGCTTGGAAAAGCGCTTGATAACTTGCATGCAAAAACGCTTGACAAACGGTTCTACCTGGCGGGAAAAACGCATGTAAAATCCGCATGCGTTTTTCCTGCCAGGGAGAAGCGGAAAAAATAAGCAGCATTTCTGCATCGTGGGCACATAGCCATAAGACTTGAACTGTATTTATACTCACACTTTTTACACTATATAATTAAAAGAGTTATTCAACTTCACTAATGGCAGTAAATGTAACCAAATTAATAAATAACAACTCTCCATTTAAATACCTCACCATTCTGCTGATCTTGCTGCCAGTCTGTGATTACTTTTCCTGCTACGATGACATGTCATCCATGCAGGTGATTGCAGCAGACAATCACTGGCCTCAGTACTCTTATTCCATTATTACAGAGAAAATTGCTAAGGTCAGGGATGGTATAATTTTTATTCATTTTTACAAGAGCCAGCCCTGGGGGCCTCTGTTTAGTCATGTAGTATCTCTATAGTGACACCATGCTTTAGTTGTATAGGGTTGTGATCAGGTTTGATCATGGCACTGATTCCAGCAACTGAAAAACATAATAAAACTTTGTGACTGAAGTCTTGAAGAGCATTGAGGTGTCCAAACAACCTCAGGCTGTAGATGTACTATTAAGTCAATGGGTAGGAAAAGGTTAATCTGTACTCCGTTAAGCTTGGAAATACTGGCTTTTTCTAAAATACTTTTTGGTCTAGCCTCAAAGCAAGTACTTTTCATCAAACTAAATATGTGCAAAACCTTTCAAACTAGTTAATCCAATTTTATGTTACTTTTGATGTATGTTCCAAATTAGGCTTTACGACAAGACACAGTGCTTCTTCCAATTACTCAGTAATCTAATACAATTGAAGTTAATATAATTACAAAAGGGAAACGTTGCACTATTGTCTAGAAGGAATCTATTCTCTGCATTGATAACAAAATACCAGTATACAAACTATACAGCTAACCATTCTTTTAAAGCAATAAAACAGAATCGTAAACAAAATGATTTTTTTTTTTAAGCTTTAAAAATTAAGAATTGGTTTTAGAAAACTTCAAATACTAAACGAGTCCAGTTTTCAGAAAAGAATGTACACAAAGTAAAATAAATTACTGTAAAAATATCTCTATTCGGAGCGAGTGGCATTTGGTCCAGTGCACATGGTGAAAGGTGGATAATCTAAAAAATTACAGCTCACAAAATCTCATACACATGCTGCAAAAATAAATATCTGGGTTTATGAAAGCCACAACATGATAGGATGCTGATTTTTTTTTTAAGATTTGGATTTGTTACAAATTTCACCCACTGAAATGCAAAAGTATTTTTTCCCCCATGTTTGCACATAGCTTTAAAGACCCCACACACAGGATAATGTCGGCTGAACACCCTTATACTGAGGGGTTAAGCAGGAGTCTAATATGTATGGGAGCCTCCACACCGATGATATTGGTAGATAAAAAAATCAACCGTGTTCCAGTTTCGGAGTTCCGATCTTTTTGTTTTCTAAAAGATAAGCTGCTGGCATAGATGTCTGGCAGCGACTCTTCCATAGAAAACACCGAAGAGCTAGGCCAGCTGAGTGCTCATGTTTTTTGGCCAGTCGAGGGAGACAGTTGACAGCCGAACGATCGGACAGCTATCTAAAATGTATGGATTTAGGATTCAAATTGCATGCAACTACTGGTATGACATCTACTGTATGTTCCTGACCTAATAATAAATGTGCAAAGTTAGCTTTGTTAAAGTAGTTTTGTCTGCTTTTCCGACGTCTTTTTTTTAAATTTCATTTAAAGGGAGTCTGTCAGCACAGAATGACTGTTCTAGCCAAGTTCAGGCGCTCGGTGCATCATAGTATGGCCAAAAAGTTCAGTGCACCTTCCCACCTACTTGTTTTTCGAGAGAAAAGTGAAAAACAAGTAGGTGGGAAGGTGAACTGAACTGTTATCCCACGCCAAGGTTGCACCGAGTGCCTGTTCTTGGTTTGAACAGTCATTCTGTGCTGACAGACTGCCTTTAAGTTATAAGATAATTCCAAGCAGAAATTTCCTGAAGGTTTTAGCCACTTTACAGCTTTTGAAAACTGAAGCAGTTTAAAGAAGATACAAAAGACAGAACAAACATACTGCAAGTCGTTTTGACATTGCTGTGCATATGTTTATTATTTTTAAAACTTTGTGTGTTTTGAGGTGGAATAGGTCTGAAAAAGGTGTCATGTGCACATACCCTTAGAAGTACTGATTCTAAGGAAGAATATCCTTCACACGGTAGGGCCATAATATGCTGCACCATAAAACAGAACAAAAGCTTTGTGTTCTGCTGTACAGGCTTCTTGCACTTGGCTCTATGATGTCAAATGGGCTTAACAGTGACTGTCTACTTTTTAACAATATGTTATATTTAAGACCAAAATGTTAATGCTGTTGAAATTCTTAATATACCTTTTTAGTAGCTGCAATTTAGCTTTTCTGATACAGTTCCCAAATTCTGCAGAGATAGAGCTAAATAATAAACTCCTGACAGCTTACTGCATACTATTCACACCCCTAATAGCTACTTAGTTTGCTAGAATTTTAATGGGGTTCTCCACTACTTTCACATTGGATAGGACATCAATGTATGAGCGGCCGGGGTCCCGCATGCGGCGATCAGCTGTTATCAGTGGCAGCGGCCGACGGCCGAAAGTGCTTACTTGCGGTGTTTTGCCTTCAAGTTGTAGTGGCCGGCGCTTGTTACTGCACATCCGTCTCCAATTCAATTGAATGGGAGGCGATTGTGCAGTACCCTGTGGCGGCCACTACAGATGGACGGCCAAGCACCGAAGGTAAGGATTTCCGGCCAGCAGCGCCATCACCGATAACAGCTGATCAGCGAGGGTGCTGTGTGCGGGACCCGGGCCGATCATACATTGATGCCCTATCCTAAGGAAAGGGCACAATGTGAAAGTAGTGGACAACTTCTTTAACTATACTATGCGTACACAAAGAATTTTGGGCTCTGTACCCAAGCTCTGTCAGACATACAGCAGATGAAATAAGTATTAAATACACCACCAATCTTCTAAGTAAATATATTTCCAATGGTGCTATTGACATGAAATTCTCACCAGATGTTGGTAACAACCCATCCAATCCACAAAGGTAAAGTGATGGACGTCTATAAATTAAGTTATGTGAATTAATGAGAAATGACACAGGGAAAAAGTATTGAATACGCTTACTGAAAGTTATTTAAATACCTTGTAGAAAAGCTCTTGTTGGTGATGACAGCTTCAAGACGCCTTCTGTATGGAGAAACTAGTCGCATGCATTGCTCAGGTGTAATTTTAGCCCATTCTTCTACACAAACACTCTTCAACTCCTGACGGTTCCATTTGCTCCTTCTATGAACTCTGAGCTTTAGTTCCTTCCATAAATTTTCTATTGGATTCATGTCAGGTCTTAGTCTTGGCCAGTCTTGGCCATTCTAGCAGCTTCCATCCCTATGGCTAACTGACAGCAGTAAGCCATAGGGATAGAAGAAAAAAAGAAGGTATACTCACCCTGGGAATCAACTCCTTACTCTGGGTCTGTAGCTTAGACGTAATGACCAGCAGTCACCTGACCACTGCGATCGCTAACTGATAGGATTAGGAGTTTGGTGGTCAGAATGCCACTGAAATTTCCTGCTATTCACATGCTGCAGAAATAAAGTGTTAAAGAAAACCTATCATATCACCAAATGCTATTAGGCTGCAGATATGGGATTAATTTAAAGGTTAATAGTGCTGTAAAGTATGGCAGCCACCACAATGAAAGCCTGGCTACCAGGAGGAAATTAATTTTACACGTCCCAGGAGCCTCTGGCTTTCAGTCACCTCTCATTACACAGTGAGTAGCGACTGTAACCATGCCTTACCTCAGCAGTGCATTAAAGGGACTCTGTCAGCATAGAATGAGTGTTCAAACCAAGTACAGGCGCCCGATGCATTAAGGCGGGGCCAATCATTTACATACACCTTCTCATCTGCTTGGTTTTCATCTATCTCTACCCTTCTCTGCCTCTATGATGCCAGAGCTGTCAAAGATGAGGTGATGTGGAGACTGAGGGGAAACAAGCATATGGGAAGGTGTATATAAATGATTGGCCCCACCATGAAGCACTGAGCGCCTGTACTTGGTTTGAACAGTCATTCTGTGCTGACATAGTCCCTTTAATGCTGGGGCATGGCTACAGCCATCACTCACTATGTACTAAGCAGTGACTTGAAGCCGCACCTATATGACTGAATGCCGGACGTTGCCAGACAGAATAAAGATTGAGTGGGTTCGCCATATTTTAAGATCCGTCACTTTTATTTTTCCATAAACAGTCATTAATTAAGTGGAGTATGCCTCCTAATGAATCCAATATACAAATGGCCCATTTAGAGAGGAAGAGGCCTAGAACTCTAGCGCCAACTATTGGAAATATCAATCCTAAAAGTCAATATCGACCCTTTAATGAGCCATACCATATGATTTAGGATAAAAGCCAAACCAGAATATCAATTTGCAAACACGATTCATCAGGGCAAAGGTTCTTAATGAATCCGGCACACATCTGCAAAGTGGCGTGCGTCTCCATGCGCCTGGTTACAAATCTTACTCCATTCAGTGACTGGAGTAAGATATGTTGCAGAAGGAGTACTGCATTTGATGATTGAGGGTTTCCACACCCACGCTCCAGTTTGTGTGAGCTGGGCGAAAATGGCGTGAGAACACAAATTCGCAAAATTTAAGTGCAGCCTTGCGTTGCAAATTTCAAGGCTTTTTATGCCAGAATTCTGACTTAAAAGCTGTGATGAATCATGACCTTAGTTTTTTCGGGACCGCCTATAGTTTTCAGTGGTGTTATTTTGGGGTACATACAACATTTTGATCACTTTATATTTAAAATTTTGTGAGGCTGGATGAGCAAAATCCAACAATTCTGGTATTGTTTTTTGGCATTTTTACTTATGGTATGCCCCATACAGGATAAACAATGATAGACTTTTATAGTATAGGTCATATCAATTAAAGTGATATTTAATTTATATTTTTTTTACTTCTTTTGCACAAAAAACACCTTTTAACAAAAACATATGTTTTGCTTCATGTTCTGAGACCCAGAACTTTTTTATTATTTTTTACTTATACAGCTATATTGTTTTTTTGTGTAACAAGCCACAATATTTAATGGCATAATTTTGGTATATGTACAACCTTTTGATCACTTTTTAATTCCTTTGTGAGTCAAAAAACAAATTCTGACATTGTTTTTACTACTACCTTTTTTTTTTGGTCAAGTTCACTGTACAGGATAAATATTGATATAGTGTTAATTAAAGTACTTGTCGTTGCACAAGTGGTAATACCAAATATGGGATGTTTTCAAGAGCGTTAAGTGACGAGTGCCCTTGACTGATATGTATATTATGTAATGTTAAGGGGATGAACAAGTCAGAAAATCCCTTAAAGAAATAAATCAGCTCAAAATTTGATGTTAAAACAAGATCACTAATTTGAATGTATTGATGTACCCTTGATCTTTTATGAACTGCTCATGTTTCACACAATGGAGGTAGAACCTGTAATTCACATTGTCAAGTATGAGCAAAAGCAAAAAAAGAGGAGAATGGGTTCACAACCATGCTGAATGAAATGACAGTGACATGTTTATTGTCACAGGGTTCATTAACATATTATGTATATAATTGTGTGTTATATTAGGTCACAATATACTGAGTATCAATAACACTTGTAGAAAAGCCAGGTAGGCCTGGGTTAAATCCTAGCACTGCAGATCTTGATTAGATGAACCTGGTTAGCTTTGACCAAGAACCAGGGCATGTGTTCACCTGGGAACTGTCACGTCTGCTGGGGATGTTGAGCAGAGTGGAGTGTGTTCTGGTTTGTGACCAGCCAAAATGTGAGTGGTAACTGGAAGAAAGAAAAGCCAGAGTCTCTTTCTGAATGGAGGCTTCACGGGGCAGCTAGGAAAACTGAGCAGTCTCTGTGTTGGAGCTGCAAAGTAACATGTGGACACTGCAGCCTGTGCAGTGTGAGCAGTGCATGGAGTTGAACACTTCTGTTTGGTGCTGAAAACTGCTAGAGCTCAGTCTGAATGTAATACCTAGACTGGTAGGACCGTACCTCTTCTTTGTGTAAACTTGGCTCCGGGAGAACAAACTGTATATATTGCCTTACAGTGTCAGGGAGGAAGAAAAGACCTCTGATGTTGGCAGTCTCAGCCAAAAGCTGAGGAGAAGACTAATCAGTTTGGGTGAGCGCACACTCACATATATGTGCCTGCTGAATGAAATGTTTATTTGCTGTTATACCTTTTGTCTCATTGGTAGGGTAACAATTAATCCATTGTATTTTACATGTCAGAATTCTGCGAACAATATACGGCTTTTATTTGCTAGTTGACTTTGTAATAACTGAGTGACCAATCAAACTTTATATTTATTGTGATGTCACCACCTGCCTTTATAAAGGTTGATGTTCATCTATGGCTTGTATACACCTGATGAAGAGGACGGACCGTCCTTGAAACACCTGGCTTGTCTCCTCCTTGCAGCGCCCAATAGATGCTGTTTCGCTTCTTTTTTTTTTCCTTCCTGCACTTTGCTCTAATAATCACACACAGTGAAATCTGATCCTATGGTGTGTGGATTTTTTTTTTTTTACCTTTCCACATTTTGACCTTCATAAGTTTTTACTTTTTTTTTTTTACTCAGGCAAAGTTATTCTTTCTTTAGGCCTTATTTTGTGGTACATATAGTACCATTTGATTTTTACTAACTTATAATAAGGAACAAAAAGATTTTGCTGTCATACAGAGTTTTTTTAAGGATGTTACAGATATAAGCACAATGTGTAAATAATTTGTAATCTTCTGAGGAGTTTTTAATGAAATGCATTTAAGGCTGTGTGCCCACGTAGCGTTTTTCAAGCGTTTATGCTGCGGAATTTCCGCAGCGGAAACGCTTGTGAAACTCTAGATAATCCGCACCCCATGGTCCCCAAGGGGATTCCTCATGTTCTATGCACATGCTGTGGATTTTTCCGCAGCGTTTATGCTGCGTACAAAAATCCGCAGCATGTCATTTAATTTTGCGGAAGCGCAGCGGAAGCCCCGCCATTGACTTGCATTGAGACGCATAGAAACCGCGACTGTACATTTTTACAAGCGGCTTCTATGCGTCTCTATGTGCGGATGGTACCCAGTTCTGGAGGAGAGGAGACTCTCATCCAGACCTGGGTACCATTGTACCTGTAAAAAAAGAATAAAATAACAAATAAAGTTTATATTCACCTGTCCGGCGGCTTCTCTCTGAATGCCGGCATCGCTTGAGGACCTGCGGTGACGTCACAGTCATGTGACCGCAGGCCCTTCACCGCTCTGTCTCGCGATATGCCAGCAGCCGGGAACCAGCCAGGAAGCAGCGCTGCAGCCACGCCGGGGCCTCGGGGGTGAGTATAGCTTTATTTGTTTTCATTTTTACGGTTCACACTGTATAAATCCATGCCGGTTGCATGGATTTATACAGTGTGACCTAGTTGTCAAGCACTTTCCAAGTGATGCTTTCGCCTGGAAAGCGCTTGTCAATCTGCATGCGGAAATGCATGTGAATCCGCATGTGGATCCGCATGTATTCTGCAGGAAAAACGCATGCACAATCTGCATGTACAATCTGCATGCGTTTTTTCTGCCAGGGAGATGCAGAAATGCTGCAGAAATTTTCTGCTTCATTTCTGCATCGTGGGCACATAGCTTAATACTGAAAAAATATCAGCTCTTATTTTAAAGGGGTTTTCCCACGAACAAAAGTTCATTTTAAAAATTGTCCGTGTCTGACCGTGTACAGAACATACCACATCTCCTGGGCAGGGGGGGGAGCAAAAGACTATACAGACATTACAGCAGAGGATCACAGAGGATTCATTTTGTGAGGTAAAACAATTCACTGCCTGTTTTTAAACAATATTTTACCTCACAAAATGAATCCCCTGCTATAATGTCTGTATTGTCTTTTGCATCCTCCCCTGCCCAGGAGATGTGGTATGTTCCGTACACGGTCAGACACAGACAATTTTTTAAATGAACTTTTGTTCATATGAAAACCCCTTTTAAATCACACAACTGTTGAAATCTGCATTTTATCATAAAAGGATTCTATTTATTCTCCTTTCAGTTGTAACATGGTAGAACACAGCCAAGAGATATCACTGAGGAGAAAGTGAGCTGTTCATCCCTGACAAAGAGCACATGACTCAAATCAGTAAAGAAGAGAAGATAGACGACAGTGACGGCAGTAATACACTGTCCATAGGCTCATCAATGGGCACAATATTTCATTTTCAAAGAGTTTTCCCCTCTCAGAAAGTAGTTGTTTATTTCTGCAATATGCCATTCTTTAAAGGGAAACTGTCAGCTGAATCATGCTTCCCGAACCACGAGCGTTATGAATCAGAGACCAGCTCTGTTACTGCAGTCATGAATGTTTCACTATAAAACACTGCAGCATTTCAGTGAAAAGATAATTTGGAACCAGGATGACTAGTACAAGAGGCTTCTCCCCAGCTTGCTTCCCTCAACTGACAGGTTTATACATAGTAGGCATATAGTGAGACACTTGACACTTTGGGCATAGAAGCAGGCAGAAGCCCATGGGGAACTGCCTCTTGGACTAGTCACGCTAGTTGTCCTCAATCGCTATTATAAAGTATGCTTTCTCTGAAACAATACAGCGTTTCATAGTGAATAGTGTTGAGCGAGTATGTTCTGTTAACCCTTTCGGCGAGTATGCTCGGGCCGAGCTCCGAGTATTTACAGCTGCTCGGTGATAAGGTTAAATCGCTCCCGTGTGCATGATTTACGACTGTTTGACAGCTTTATTACATGTGAGGAATGTGTGAAATAGCCGGATTTTGGTAAGAACTTACCTGTAAAATCCTTTTCAGCAAAGGAAGGAAGGGAGACACAGATTCTCTACTTCGTGGGTAGGCGGAGCCCCATAGGATAGTCACCTCAGATTGGAAAAAGACGACCGGCCCCTCCAGTATATAGGCTCCTCCTACTCCCATGTTCATCAGTCCGTACACAAGCTAAGGAAGAGCAGACCAACCAGCAAAACAACATATCCCCTTCTGAAATTTCAGAAATGAGAGAAAACAGGTTATGTAATAGAAACACACAGTCTTAGGCATATCCCATTGGACCTGACAACTGTGTAGAGCTGGCGAAACTGGAAGGAGAGCCGTAGAGCGCTAAACCCAGTACAGAAGATCGACATCAGGAAGGAGACGCGCTGCATCTAGAAACAAAAAAAACACTTCTGCCCTGGGAGGGTGCTGTGTCTCCCTTCCTTCCTTCGCTGAAAAGGATTTTACAGGTAAGTTCTTACCAAAATCCGGCTTTCAGCAGCAGAAGGGAAGGAAGGGAGACCCAGATTCTCTACTTCGTGGGACGTCCTAAAGCAGTACCTACTTAAGGGTGGGAAATAGAGGCAGAAGCTTCCATACCCCAAAACTTAGGCAAGAGCGCAAACCGCGCTAAATAACGGAAAACTAAGTAAAGGGATAACTTAAATTACCGTCGCCTGCAGGACCCTGCGTCCCAGGGCCGCATCGGCTGAAGCACTTACGTCCACCTTATAAAACTTAGTAAAGGTGTGAACGGAGCGCCAGGTGGCCGCCCGGCAGAGCTGCGCTGCCGAGGCCCCCTGACGAAAAGCCCACGATGAGCCAATGGCTCTCATGGAATGAGCTTTAACCGGACAAGGCTCGCCCTTGAGCCGGTACGCTTCCAGGATAGCTGAACGGATCCACCGAGCTATCGTGTCTTTGGAAGCACGTTGACCACGCCGACGACCTGCCGGAATTATAAAAAGAGAGTCCGACTTCCGAAAACCTTGGGTGATCGTAAGATAGAACTTCAATGCCCGCATTAAGTCCAACGAGTGCAAGGCCCGCTCCCTTGGATTCTTAGGTCCTGGACAAAGAGAAGGCAACACAATGTCCTGATTAATGTGGAATTGTGACACTACCTTAGGCAAAAAATCTTCACGAGTACGAAGCACCACGCGATCCGGAAAAAATTCCAGAAAAGGAGGTGAGCAAGAAAGTGCTGCCAATTCCGATACCCTTCTCAAAGAGGTGACTGCCACCAAGAAGGCCACCTTCCAAGAAAGTAGTGAAAGTTTAGCAGAATCCATAGGCTCAAAAGGCCTATGCTGAAGGGCTTCCAGGACTAGATTAAGCCGCCATGGAGCCACAACTGCCCTCCGTGGCGGAAACTGACATGCGACTCCGCGAAAAAAAGAACGAACATCCCTGCGAGAGGCAATAGCCTTCCTAAAAAGTGCGGAAAGAGCAGATACCTGTCCCCGCACCGTACTAACTGCCAAACCCCTGGCCAGACTAGATTGCAGAAAGGCCAAGAAGTTGGGGATGGAAAAAACCCTCGGGTTTCTTGAGGATCCAGAACACCATGAATAGAAAGACTCCCAAATTCTGTGATAAATCCTGGACGTAGCTGGACTCCGGGCCGCCCGCAAGGTAGCAATGACCTCGGGCAAAAAACCGCGACGGGTCAAGATCTCGGTCTCAAGAGCCACGCCGTCAAACGAAGGGACCTCAGGTCCGGATGACGAATGGGCCCCTGAGTGAGCAAGTCCGGGCGAAGGGGCAGCGGAAACGGAGGTGCCGCCTGAAGAGACACCAGCGTCGAATACCATGTCCTCCGCGGCCAGTCTGGTGCTATCAGAATTATTGATACCCTTTCGAGTTTGATCCGTTGGATCACCAGAGGTAGTAAGGATATCGGCGGAAACGCATAGATCAGCTTGAACTGACCCCATGGGGCCACTAGAGCATCCACCGCCACCACCTCCGGGTCCCTGTACCTGGACATGAACGTCGGAACCCTGGCGTTCAGCCTGGATGCCATCAAGTCCACCTGAGGAGTCCCCCAACGGGAACACAGCAGAGAAAACACTTCTGGATGGAGACTCCATTCCCCAGGGTCCACTTGCTCGCGACTGAGGAAGTCCGCCGAGATATTCAACACCCCTGGAATGTGAATTGCAGAGATTGCTGGAACTTTGGACTCGTCCCAGACCAGGATCCGAGAGACCTCCGACATGAGACTGGAACTCCTCGTCCCGCCTTGGTGGTTGATGTACGCGACAGCCGTAGCGTTGTCCGACTGGATCCGGACCGGTAGACCGCTTAATAAGACCGTCCAATGTTGGAGGCAGAGAAATATTGCTCTCAACTCCAAAATGTTGATCGGGAGAGACGACTCCTTTGGCGACCAGACTCCCTGAATCCAGAGGTCGTTCCAAACTCCCCCCCAGCCTGTCCGGCTGGCATCGGTTGTCACCACCGACCATCTCGGAGGAAGGAAGGATTTCCCCACGGATAGAGTCTCCGGACGTAGCCACCATCCAAGAGATTCTCGCACCCTGCGGAGATAATGACCGAGCGATCCAGAGAAGTTAGCGATCGATCCCAATGGGTCAGAATAAGGCTCTGGAGATCTCGGGAATGAAATTGTGCAAATGGTACTGCTTCCATAGTTGCCACCATTTGACCCAGAAGGCGCATGCATTCCCGAAGGGACATTGACAGCGCCGACCTCATAGCCTGGACCAGAAGACGAAGGTTCGTCTGTTTGACAGGAGGCAGGGACACAACTGCCGAACAGTATCGAACTGCATCCCCAGGAAAAGAATGGACTGTGCTGGCTCCAATGACGATTTCTTCCAATTGATCAGCCACCCGAAGTCCATCAGGTACTGAAGGGAGAGATCGCGAGCCGCTATTGCCTCCTCCGCTGTGGGTGACACTATGAACAGGTCGTCCAGGTAGGAGAGGATCGTAACCCCCTGTCTTCGAAGAAGCGCCATGAGAGGAGCCAGAATTTTTGTAAAAACCCTGGGAGCTGAGGCCAACCCGAAAGGCAGGGCCACAAACTGGTAATGGGTTTGACCTATAGCGAAACGCAAGAAACGCTGGTGAGCCCTGCCGATAGGGATATGCAAATAGGCGTCGCGGATGTCTATGGACACCAAGAAATCGTACTGCGACAGGGTCGCTATCACCGATCGGAGAGACTCCATGCGGAACTTTCGTGTCCGGACGTAAATATTCAAATCCCTGAGATCCAGCACCGGACGAAACTTGTCTTCCTTTTTGGGGACCACAAAAAGGTTGGAATAAAAACCCTTTCCCTGGTCTTCCGGAGGAACCTGAACCACCACACCCTGCTGTAGGAGAGAGTCGACCTCCTGAAACAGTGCGGCAGCCAGTCTTGGCACAGACGGAATGCCCGTCAGACGAAACCTGTCTGGAGGCAGCGAATGAAACTCTATGAAATAGCCTGCCGACATAAACCGTGTCACCCAGGCGTCTGCTATATGGGATGCCCAGATCGACCCGAATTGTAGCAGACGACCTCCCACCCGAGAGCCCTCGGGGGGATCCCGGGCGTCAGTCAGCCTTAGCGGACTTTTTATCAACCTCCCGTCTGTCCTGACGGGACCGTTGCTTCCAAGGAGTACAAGATTTCTGGGCGGATCTGCCAGAGGATGAGGGACGACCCAATCTCCAAGAAGGCTGACTGAATCGTCCCCTGGCCCGAAAGGACCGAAGACCTCTGCCGGGCCCTGTCCTGCTGGCTGTGGATGCCACTGCCTTTTTCCCAGGCAGAGTAACATCCTTAGCTTTAGCTTTGGCAATTAGTTCCGAAAGATCTGAACCAAAGAGCTGACCGCCCTTATATGCTAGACTAAGCAATCCCTGTTTGGATACTGCATCCCCGGTCCACTGTTTAAGCCACAGAGCTCTTCTAATCGTGACTGCCGAAGCCTGAGCCCTGGACAGAATTGAAGCAGTGTCCAGTACTGCATCTCTGCCATAACACATAGCTTCTTCCATTCGCTGAAAAAGCTTTTCCACTTCTGAACGCGAAGTCCCATCCTGCCACGCCGCATGCAGCTGATCCAACCACCGAAGAGAAGCCTCACCGGCCCACATGGCCCCCAAGGCCGCTCGGAAACCATGACCCGCGGCTTCATAGATGGATTTCGCCGTTGACTCCGATCTTCTGTCCAAAGGATCCTGAAGATTGGCTCTCCCTTTAACAGGAAGCAGGGAAGACTTGATCAGCTGAGACAGAGATATATCCACCTCAGGAGAGGGAACCCAATTAGTAACCATCTCCTTGGCACAGGGATATAGGGCATCAAAAAAACGCGTTCCTCGGAAGCGTTTATCCGGACACTGACGCTCCTTCTTCACCGCTTCGTTAAGTTCCTCATGCGCAGGTAATGTAGAACGAACACGGCGCGTCTTCTGATACAGACGGCCCGACCTAGACGGTCTTGTCGGCTCTTCAGACAGCTCTAATACTTCCCGCATGTCCTTAATAAGCCCATCTACGCGACCAGAAAGAGAAACAGAGCGATCCTGTTGATCCTCCTCTTCGGACTCAGAAATTTCATCAACCGAATCTGTTGGTGAATCCGAAGCCTCTGATGCGCTCTGCAAGGGAGACAACGCCCGCAAATAAAAAATAAACATAAAAATTACTGGCCTCCGTCTCTACTCCCCAGTCAAGGCAGCGTCTGAAAGACAAGAAACACACAGGCAGTACACTTGCCGTAGCCGTCAAAGATACTCTTTAGACCAAAGAGCACTTACCCGGCTGAACACCACAGGGATCCTCAGGGATGTGTGGCGCCATGGCCCTTTCCTCTCCCCTATGGCGGAGCACGCAGGGACCCTCTCAGATGTGTGGTGTGCGCCTCCGCCAGGGAGCGCCCTGTATCCCCCGGGGCCGGCAGGCATAAGTGGGAACCTCCTCAAGGGGTACACAGAGCTGCCAGGGGAGGGTCAGGGGTCTCAGCAGCACCGAGACCCCCAGAGACCTCTAGACCACGGGGGGTCCAGGACTCACTGGATATAAAATAACAACTCTTCTGAGGAGCTGCCGAAGCAGCGACTATCCTCTGAGACCTCAGATAAAAAGACTGATGAACATGGGAGTAGGAGGAGCCTATATACTGGAGGGACCGGTCGTCTTTTTCCAATCTGAGGTGACTATCCTATGGGGCTCCGCCTACCCACGAAGTAGAGAATCTGGGTCTCCCTTCCTTCCCTTCTGCTGCTGAAAGAAATAGAAATAGACATTCCTCACATGTAATAAAGCTGTCAAACAGTTGCAAATCATGCACACGGGAGCGATTTAACCTTATCACCGAGCAGCTATAAATACTCGGAGCTCGGCCCGAGCATACTCGGAACAGAACATACTCGCTCAACACTAATAGTGAAACATACAAATCTGCAGCAAGTATCCGATCCATGCTGCTGCAGCATGAAACAACTTACAGATTCTCTTTAACCCCTTCACGACATTTGACGCAAGTTTACATCATGGTTGGGAAGTGGATCCAACAAAATGACGTAAATTTACTTCATGGCGATCATGCGTGAACAGGAGCAGTGCCTGGACGATTGTCGTCAGGATCTTGGGTTAAGTGATGATCGAGCTCCCACTGTCACGGCCAGGAGTGGGACCCGCACCGCCCCAGTCACACTATTTAATCCCTCCAGTGAACTCTGAAAAAAAATTAACAAAAAGCTTGGCAACAAAAAAAAAATCTTTTTCATCATACCACCAAAAAAAGAAATCAAACACAATCAAAAAACAAATAAATAAAAATAGTATAGCTGAAAACGTTACCTTGTCCTGCAAAAAAACAAGCAGCAAACTTAGGGGAAAAATATCTCAGAATATAGCGATGCAAACACAAACCTTTTTTCTATAAAATTGTTAATGTGCAAAAGCGGAAAAACATTTAAAAAATTATATAAACTTAGTATCACTGTAATCGTACTGACCCAAAAAATAAAGCTGTCTTATCACTTTTATTCACTATATGGTGAATGCTAAAGAAAAAAAAACAATCCTCAATTGCTGTTATTTGATCATTATGCCTCCCAAAAATCTGAATAGAAAGCCATCAAAAAATGTTATGTGCCCAAGAATGGGAGAAAATTTTTGTGGGAAAAAGTACCATTTTCCTTTTTTCCTTCCACATTGCTTTCATTCCAGTGTTGAACCTGAAGGGATAATAAATTTATTGAATGTGGTTTTCAGCACTTTGAGGGGTGCAGTTTTTCAAATAGTGTCACTTTTGGGTATTTTCTGTCATAGAGGCCCCTCAAAGTCACTTCAAATGTGATGTGCTCCCTAAAAAATTGGTTTTGTACATTTTGTAGGAAAATTGAGAAATTGCTGATCAACTTTTAACCCTTCTGACTTCCTAACAAAAAAACGTTCAAAAAAATGATGCTGTAAATGTTATTAACTATTCTGTGTGATAAATAGTGGGGAAAATAAGTATTTGATACACTACCGATTTTGCAAGTTTTTCACCTACAAAGAATGGAGAGGTCTGTAATTTTTATGGTAGGTACAATTCAACTTTGAGAGACAAAATCCAAAAAAAAAAGAAAATCGCATTGTATAATTTTTAAATAATTAAATTGCATTTTATTGCATGAAATAAGTATTTGATCACCTACCAACCAGCAAGAATTCTGATTCTCACAGACCTGTTAGTTTTTCTTTAAGAAGCCCTCCTACTCTGTACTCATTACCGGTAATAATTGCACCTGTTTGAACTCATTACCTGTATAAAAGGCACCTGTCCACCCACTCAATCACACTCCAACCTCTCCACCATGGCCAAAACCAAAGAGCTGTCTAAAGACACCAGGGACAAAATTGTAGACATGCACAAGACTACAGGACAATAGGCAAGTACTTTGGAGAGAAGGCAACAACTGTTGGCATAATTATTAGAGAATGGAAGATCTCGCCTCATGGGGTGAGGATGATTCCGAGAAAGGTCAGGAATCAGCCCAGAACTACACGGGAGGACCTGGTCAATGACCTGAAGAGAACTGAGACCACAGTTATGTGGTCAGATGAGATCAAAATAGAACTTCTTGGTATCAACTACGCTCACCGTGTTTGGAGGAAGAAGAAGGATGAGTACAACCCCAAGAACACAGTCCCAACCGTGAAGCATAGAAGGGGATACTTGGGGGTGCTTTTCTGCAAAGGGGACAGGACAACTGCACCGTATTGAAGGGAGGATGGATGGGGTTATGTATCGCGAGATTTTGGCCAACAACCTCCTTCCCTCAGTAAGAATGTTGAAGACGGGTCATGGCTGGGTCTTCCAGCATAACATTGACCCGAAACACACAGCCAGGGCAACTAAGGACTGGCTCCATAAGAAGAATTTCAAGGTCCTGAAGTGGCCTAGCCAGTCTCCAGACCTGACCCCCACAGAAAATCTTTGGAGGGAGCTGAAAATCAATATTGCCCAGCGACAGCCCCAAAATCTGAAAGATCTGGAGAAAACCTATATGGAGGAGGGGGCCAAAATCCATGCTGCAGTGTGTGCAAACTTGGTCAAGAACTACAGGAAACATATGACCTCTGTAATTGCAAACAAAGGTTTCTGTACCAAATATGAAGTTCTGTTTTTCTATTGTATCAAACACTTAATTAATTTGCATTTTATTGCATGAAATATGTAAAAATTTTACAATGTGATTTTCTGGATTTTTTTTTAAGATTCTGTCTCTCACAGTTTAAGTGTACCTACAAAAAAAATTATAGACCTCTCCATTGTTTGTAGGTAGGAAAACTTGCAAAATCGGCAGTGTATCAAATAGTTATTTTCCCCACTGTAAGTATTTGGTGTATGGGGATAAAAATTAAGTTTGAAGATTGAAAAATCTTAATTTTTGCCATAATACCAATATTTCCACAAATAAACAGTAAAAATATCGGCCTAAATTTATCACTAACATGAAGTACAATGTGGTAACATACAGAGTAACATAGGCTGAAAAAAGACCTAGGTCCATCTAGCTCAACCTTTCTCCCATAATTGTACTCCCTACACTAACACTACACTAACTTACTGGGACTAGGCCTCACAATGTATTATTATTATTATTATTACTATTTTTATTATTGCTGCATTACTACAGTTAAAAATGTACCGGTTTATAATTAAATTTTTTTAATTAGTCTTATATTTTGTATTACTCTTGTGATTCTAATAATGGTATTACTAAAATCCCTATGCCTAAATCTGTTGATCCAGAAGAAGGCAAAAACCCCAGGACACATTCAGTCAATTTGTGTCACAGGGGAAGAATTCCTTCTTGACCCCAAGAAACGGCGATCAGTCCTAGAACCCTGGATCAAACCGAATTATGATACTAGTTTTGCAATTACTATTACAGTGCGAAAAAATAAATTCCAGAAACACTGGGATACGTTGAAGCATTCCAGAGTTATTACCACATAAAGTGACACTGGTCAGAATTGTAAAATTTGGCTTTGTCAGGAAGGTGAAAACATGCTGGAGGTGATGGGTTTAAGGAGGTGGAATTTTTGTCCCTACAGCATTGGAATTAGACAAATGTCTAGTACAGATTTTTTTCACTGTTACTATATTGCCCTTGCATTTCAGATCCATTTATATAAAATATGTGAACTATGTCATGGTGGTATTCAATGACATAAGTAGAGTCCAATGGGCCCAGTGCAAAATTTGGACCAGTCCCCCCCCCCCCCCCCCCCACATGTTGGTCAGATGTATGGGCCGTCGTAGTGTTCTAATTCCTATAAGGACATACAAGTTGCCTCCCCCATCATATTTAGTAATGTCCCACATCATGGTTCCCATCCTGGTATGTGTCCCCCATACTTGTATATGTGCCCCTTTTTGGTATGTGCCCCATCCTGGTATGTGTCTCCCATCCTGGTATGTGTCCCCCACTCTGCCAGCGCTGCTGTTGTTCAACACATAGGGAAAAAGAACAATAAGCCATTACACTCACCTTGTCCCTGCTCCCCAGCCATGCAGCATTGTCTTCTGGAGCCGGCAGCTGACTTCAGCGTCCAAACGACGAGAGCGCATGACGTTACTACCATGCACCCACACTCGCGTGCACACAGACGTCAGCTGCTGGCCTCTGATTCGTCAGCACAGATGCAGCGAGTTTGTGCGCTGCAATACACTTAAGCTGGATGTGCTTCAGAAGACGCACATCCAGCTGAACTAGGGGCTGCTGTCGGTGGGCTCCAACCCGCATGGGCCCAGTTGCAGTGGTAACCGATGCGACCACAGTTGTTACGCCAATAGTGGTATTCATTATATGTAAGATTCATTATCTTTTGAATGGGTTGACCTATGAATATTAATTTACACAAAAAAAAAAGGTTATATTTCTTAGATATGGTATTTGTTAAGTCTTTTGTTTTCTCAAATTTCTGAACTGTATTTAAGAACATTTGGAAAATGCTTAATTAATGTTGAACTAGAATAATTTGGATCACAGCTGTATCATGATGGTAAAGCAATGCTAGCTATCAATGCAAAAATCTGACAGCAAAGGGTGTTCAAGGGTATTAGAGATAACCTCTAATCTAGTCTATCTTTAGATCAATAGGAAATGTATAAAATCCTTTGCCTTCCTCTGCTTTAGTCGTGAAAAACACGATGCCAGCCATTGATGCAAGACATTTTCTGATTCTATATAGCCCACGCACAGACTTTAACATGACTTATTAGGTGGATAATCAGAAATGTCTAAACCAGCTTTTCAGAATTAGAGCAGAGGTATAGCGTTTTCATGGTACAACAGTTCACAGAAATTTAGACCAAACTTCCAAAAGGAATAACACAGGACTTGCTAATAGGCATAGCCCGTGGAGAAGTTACCATGACAGACACCATTATTTGCAAGTGGTGCGTTTCCACAGTTTTACATCTCACTTCTCATTCAGTGTATTTGCAGCTCAGCTGAGAAATATGTCATCAGAGCTAATGCAGTCAGCACATGACCTTTCCGGCGGCATGCATAAAGTTTCATCATGAACTTTATTAGGACGCTTAATGATTTTCTGTCCATGCACTATTGATTTTTTTCCAGCATAACCATTTGTTTACAGAGTCCTGCATTGGCTTGTTCATTTTACACAAGATATCCTTAAAATCCATGGAGTAAAGACTTTTTCAGGTTATAAAATTGTTTCACTTTTGTTATTTTGCCATACAGAAAAGAAAATAATTTTTTATAGATAGGGCTCAGAATACATAAGTGCACTGCTACATAAAGGATTCAGAAGTTACACAGCCTAATTGGACCATGACACTTTCAGACTCACTGGCAAGTCCTTTTGCACCTGAAGCCTGTGTGAGATGTACCTGTTTCCAATCTAACTCAGAAATTGGGTGCACTAAGTTGGCATAATTGTTCAAATAAAGCAATTGAATGGATTAAATAGCATTTTAAATGCTTTTGCTTTAACAAAGCAGTATTCCAACCACTGTTAATTAAAGGGACTCTGGCATTATTCTGGGCACTGTACCCACTCAGCTCTTAGCTCAGATCTGTGCATCTTTTAAGACAAGACCTCCAAATTAAACAATTCTCATATGCATTCTATTTGAAAAAAAAAATAAATCTAAAATATGCCTTACTGTGACAGGTGTAACATATTATTAGAATGGAAATCTGGAGAAATGCAATGTGTTTAGTCTCTCTCATTTTGCATGCCCCCATCTGGTCATGAAGGTCATTAACTATATTACATATCAACACAAAGATATAAGTAGAAAATAAGAGATAGACAAGGCTGTATTTAGCCTTAGGCAAAGAAATGATCAGTAGAGCATGAGTGGATCTTATTAGCATACTTATGTAATTCACAAATATACACCACGCTAATGATTAGTAAAAGTATACACATACAAGCTTGTTAAAAGCTACATTGTGTACACTACTCAGCCATTGCATTAAACCCATTGAAAGGTGAAGTGAATAACATTGATTATCTTGTGATAACGGCACATGTCAAAGGGTAAGATATAAATTCCAGTAAGTGAACAGTCAGTTCTAGAAGTTCATGTATAGAAAGAAGGAAATATGGGCAAGTGAAAATCTGAGAGACCATGACAACGGCCAAATTGTGATGGCTAGCTGACTTGGTCAGAGCATCTTCATAGCGTCAGGTCTTGTGGATGTACCCAGTATGAAGTTGCTGTTAATTAAAAAAATTGGTTCAAGAAAGGACAACCAGTAACAAGGTCATGAGTTCATGAGTGACCAAAGTTCATTCATGCATGTGTGGAGCAAAGGCTAGATGGTTCGTCCAATTGAATAAAACTAGTGTAGTAAAAATTGCCGGCTATGATAGAAAATATCAAACACATATTGCTTTACAGTTTGCGGTCAATGGTGACGGCATAGCTGCTGACCCCTGTCCACCGCCGAAAGCAACAGCACTCCTCACTGTTGAAATTGCAACATCAAGAAGGAAAAATTGTGGAATTAAGAAAATCACTGGATTGATAGACATGTTGGTGATATGCTAATGATGAAAGAATGGAAGCTAAATGTTTAAAAACCTCTCAATTTATTCAGTACTGAGTATGAGCGCCACGTGCAGAAATACATGCACTTACACAACATGTCTATCAACGAGATTATGAATGGCTGTATGAGGAATGTTATTAGTCAGCAATTGCAAAGGAAGATGCCAGCAGTGGATCTTGATTTACATGCCCAAGTGAAATCAACATGACACAACCATTAATAACCTCATCGATAGCAGCCAAGGCATGTAATTTCATTAATTTTTGTGTGTGGCGCTCATACTCGATAATGAATAAATCAAGATGGTTTTAAAATGTAGTTTCCATTTTTTCATCATTTGCATATCATTAGCAAGTCTAATGCTCTTGTGATTTTCATAATTCAACCACTTTTCATTCTTGGTGCTTCAATTTTAATGTTTAAGAGTGAATAAGGGGCACATAAGCATCAAAACTAGTTCATGTAGCAATGGAAGAGGGTGGTCTGATCTAATGACAATGGATTCTAGCACTTGTGCAAATGTTAATTTGAACTATACCACAAACATTGTTACAGATCAGGAACACCCTCTTCATGGTAATGGTATTCCTTATGCATCTTGGCAGTCTGAAAAATTTGTTTAGATGTGGTTTGAGAAACATGAAGAAATGCTCAAGGCGTTAACTTGGTGTAACGAGGGTGATGGGACTATGGGCGATAACCAGGTCCTTAGAACTATGAGCGCTGTAGTCTAACCCTGCCTCCCGGATTACTCCTGAAGGTGGAGACGTCGGGTACACGTGCCTTGTTATGCTCCTATATCAACCCTTATCTGTCCCCTCCCGCACCCAAGGTAGTGGGAAGCTGAAGTGTTTAAGAACACACTAACCAGACAAAAAAGGCAAGAATGACAGGGATAAATGAAAATACCAACCACAAAACCACAAAGTACACAGACCAATCAGGGTGTAACAAAGGGGAGTTAAAGGAAGGAGAAACCAAATAGGCGAGGATGAGGATTTGCATACAAATAAAAACTCCAAGCAACAATCTCCTGAACAAAACGAAAACTCCAACCACAAACTACATCTCCAACTCCAGAACAAGGCAGTAAGAACTAATACTGGCAATCCCTAGGTGCCAGATGCAAGCATATATATATAATTGAGGGGAGAGCCAACACTGATCAGCTGAGACAATCCAGGTAGGAAAGCTCCAGGAGCTTCAACTGAACTGCTTAACCATTGCACTGCTAGCAAGGAAAAATCCTGCACGGTTTAATAATATGGTGAAGTAGTTCGTGAAACCAGACACCGTGGTCTTCTGGCCCCTCTCTGTAGTGGTATACTCGTGACACTTGGCCTCTAAATACCCCAGACCTCAACCTGATTGAGGGACATGGGGCCGCCTGGATCCCTGGACAGGCACTGCTTTTAACTGCATCAGTGTTTTCACGACGCGTATCCAGTTAAAACTCTGTATTGGACAGGAGGACATACTAGATATATAAAGTGGCATATAAAAGTTTGGGCACCCCTGGTCAAAATTACTGTTATTGTTTACAGTTAAGCAAGTTGAAGATGAAATGATCTCGAAAGGGCCTAAAGTTAAAGATAACAAGTTTCCTTTGTATTTTAGGCAATAAAATGTACTGTATATAGTCTTTTTTATGTTTTAAAAATTCCAAAAAGGAAGATGGACCGATGCAAAAGTTTGGGCACCCTACATGGTAACTACCTAGAACACCCCCTTTTGCAAGGATCACAGTTTGTAAATGCTTTTTGTAGTCAGTCAAGAGTCTTTCAATTCTTGTTCGAGGGATTTCCATCCATTCTTCCTTGGAAAATTCTTTCAGTTCTGTGAGATTCCTGGGTCATCTTGCATGCACTGCTATTTTGAGGTCAGGCCACAGACTTTCAATGATGTTCAGATCAGAGGACTGTGAGGGCCATTGTAAAACCTTCAGTTGGCGCCTTTTGAGGTAGTCTATTGTGGATTTTGACGTGTGTTTAGGATCACTATCCATTTGTAGAAGCCATCCTCATTTCAACTTCAGTTTTTTTACACATGGTGTTATGTGTGCATCAAGAATTTGTTGAAATTTCATTGCATTCATTCTTCCCTCTACCTGTCAAATGTTCCCCGTGCCATTGGCTGCAACAGAACCGCAAAGCATGATTGATCCATCCCCATGCTTAATGGTTGGCGAGATGTTCTTTTCCTGAAATTCTGTGCCCTTTTTGCTCCACACATTCCTTTGATCATTGTGGCCAAAGAGTTCTATTTTAACCTCCATAAGTCCACAGGATTTGCTTCCAAAATGCATCAGGCTTGTTTATATGTTCTTTTGCATACTTCTGATGCTGAATTTTATGGTGAGAACACAGGAAATGTTTTCTTCTAATAACTCCTTGATGAAGGCCATATTTGTGCAGGTGTCTCTGAACAGTAGAACAATGTACTACAACTCCAGATTCAGCTAAATCTTTCTGAAGGTCTTTTGCAATCAAGCAGTCAAGTTCTGATTTACCTCTCTAGCAATCCTACGAGCAGCTCTCACTGAAATTTTGCTTGGTCTTCCAGACCTTATCTTGACCTTTACTGTTCCTGTTAACTGCGATTTTTTAATTACATTTAAAACTGAGGAAAGGGCAACTTGAAAACGCTTTTCTATCTTCTTATAGCCTTCTCCTGCTTTGTGGGCCTGCACCATTTTCATTTTCAGAGTGCTAGGCAGCTGCTTAGAAGAACACATGGCTGCTGTTTTATGGCACAAGGTTAGAGGAGGCTGGGTTTTTATAAAGCTTGGAAATTTGCATCACCTGGCCTTTCCTAACGATGATAGTGAACAAGTCATAACCCTAACAGGTTAATTAAGGTCTGAAAACTTGGTCAAAGTTATCTGAGCACACAAATCTACCAGGGTACCAAAACTTTCGTATCGGCCCATTTTCCTTTTTTGTAATTTTTAAAATGTAAAAGATTAAAAAAAATGTATGCCCAAAATACAAAGGAAATGTGTCATCTTTAACTTTAGTCATTTTAGAGATCATTTCATCTTCAAATTGCAAATTGCTTAACTGTTCACAATAACAGTAATTTTGACCAGGGGTGGCCAAATTTTTACATGCCACCATATGGGAAGGCACAATGGGGAATTTACTCTTGAATTGGGGAAAAAGGGGCATCACTATTACATGGAACAAATGGGTAATTTTGTTATTACATGGGGAAAAGGGGCATTATGTAAAACATTTTTTCATGAAAAAATAAATTACAAAGTTTTTACCCATTACAATGTTAATCATGGACAGCATTTAGACTGCACACTGATGCCATCCGTATGCTGCTTGTGGTTTTCACAAACTTATAGTTTTGTATTGTACTTGTATTTCGATTGCTGAATGACCAATGATGATTAGCACCAAGACTGGTCAGTCATCATAGTGATCAATGAGCACCAAAGTCATCTGCGACTGATCCCACAGTTGAACTCTGTACTTATCAGCTGTCTGGGATGACCATAGGCACCACCCTGTCACAAGCACCCCACCATGATGTATATTTGTCATGATTACACCCCTCAGTGTGTCTGGGATGCAGTTACTGACGGCTCAGCAGTCCAATCTGGTACAAGGGCGTGCTGAAGCTGTCAGTACTTTGATTGACAGCTCAGTGTCCGGACTGGTGCAGGGGCGTGCAGAGTGGTCAGTGTTTTGATTGACAGCTTGGCCATCCAATCTCAGACTGGGAGGTGCTCTGCTGTCTCTAGGTGTTCATTGTCCTAGGTGATTGCCCGGCTACTTAGCTGGGCTGTTAGTCCCAGATCTCTGCCAGACGTAGCTTCAGCTAAGTGTGGTTGGTTTTCAATGTGCCTAGTGTTTTGCTTGATGTTCTTTCATTGTCTGACCTTGGACCTTGTTCTGACCCTCCCTCTGTTTAAGCCCTGTGTTCTGGTCCGCTATCCTGGTATTTTGACCTTGGAGCATTACCTGACTACCAGGGCTGTGGAGTCGGAGTCGTGGAGTCGGAGCCCATTTTGGTGGAGTCGGAATAAAATGGACCAACACCGACTCCTAAAATATATAATAAATTGGGTACAGTAGTTCAATGCAGTTTGGGAAAGTTATGAAATGTCCTATAAATGTCTGTCCTATTCCTGATCTAAGGGTCTAGAATTTTAGCTGAGATGAATCTGTGCTACAGTAAATTTATCACTTAAACATGAGCCATGTATGAGGGAGACGGAGTCGTGGAAATTGAGGAGTTGGAGGTTTGGCTTACTGACTCCACAGCCGTGCTGACTACGCCTTTGTCTCTTCCCTCTGTTTATGACGTACCCTCTTGGCTTTTGACCTTGGACTCCTTGACTATCCCGACTCATGGCTTGTCCATGAAAAGTGACTCAGCGTCACAATATTCTTACAATAGATCGATAAGGGGTTAAGAATGGATTTGTTTTCATGACATATTGAAACACTTTCAAGCACAGAAAATACATTTGAGGCTCTTTAAATAGACATTACAATATTGAAGGAATTTGATAAAGCAATATGTTAAAAAAATAGCACGCACAATATTAAAGAAGAATAAAAATATGAAAAAATGAAAACATATGGATCCAGTTTTACTATAGTAAATAATAAAAATACAAAATGCAGGAGCTGTCCTATAGAATTTAAAAATTGAGACCTGGACTGATTCTTAGTCTTCCTACAAAGTCAATACAGAGATGTGTTTATCTCATATACCTTGGAACATCTATCTAATCACCTCTTTTATACACGCTTCACAGGTTTGACCTAAAAAAAGAGATGTTAAAGTAAGGAGCAAAAGCCATGCCCAACAATTAGGATGCTTTTCCCAGGACAAGTTTAGCTTTTCATAGTTTCTGTTATAAAATAGCTTTGCGAAGCTCAAAAGCTCTGGGGGACATTTATCAAAGCTCCTAAGCTACTAGTGTGGTATAACAAAGACAGAACAGTATTTCAAAGGAAGGAATACCTTTTAAAGTCACAGGTCACAAAAACATAAAAGAAGCTTTACTGATAGCCATAGTCTTTCCAGTCTACTATCACAGAAGTGCAGGTGGGTACTGAACCCCCTTTAAATGAAACTATTGATATTCATCAATATAGGATGTACGATTTTAACTGCAATTACACCAGTAACCAATATTACTACCAACCTACAAAAAAAACTAGAATAAAGCACTACTTTTTTTTACAAAATACACAAAATGCTTTATTACGACATTTTCAATGTTATCAAATGCATAAAAATGAATGAGAAATCATAAAAGCAAGACATGCCATATCACTAAAAAAAGGCTAATCTAAATCTAAAGTGATAGTAATAACTTGCCCCTGAAAAAAATGGCTGCAAATATCTCATTAACACTACGACAAATGGACTTACCATGCACAAAAATACATTAAGTCTGGTATCATTTTAACTATGTCGCTATACTTATTGATATATCATGCCATTGCACAGATTATACCGCTTAATGCTACATTATTATCTGAAAAGCTGGGGACCCGCCTGTGCGACTAGTCACCTTGCGGCTTTTAAAGTAGGTTTTGTTTTTCTCTGTTACGCAGCAGCATTTCAGAGTCAGATATAGCTGGTTGAAATCACACAGCTATTGTCTAATCCATGGGCAGCATGTATTTGCTGTCAGGTTCCCTTTAAGAAGAAAAAAAAGTAGCGCTTTGTTCTAGTTTTTTATAGTTGGTAGTTTCTCCCTTCAGACATCTTACATACTCAATTATATTATACTAATCTAAAAGCAAATCTGTCCCCAGATTTCAAAATACAAACTGCATACAATATCGAATAGATCTTTTATACCAGTTGATTATTTACTTTGAAGAACCATGTTACAATGGCCATGTAATTCTAATATTAAGATGAGCATTTCATAAATCCGTATGTCTTCAATCTCCAAGCACCCAGCCAGGCTGACTGCTGCAACTTATACTGCTGTCAAACAGGCTAAGGGGGTGGAAATGAAGGTAAACTTTCATAAAGAATTACATAGCCATTCTAAACTGGATTACCAAAGAGATCCATTTGGTAAAAGATCCAGGATACAATTAGTATGGTATGTAGTTTGTATAGTGACATATTAGAATTTAACTACCGTATTTTCCGGAGTATAAGACGACTGGGTGTATAAGACGACCCCCAACTTTTCCAGCTAAAATATAGAGTTTGGGATATACTCGCCGTATAAGACTACCCCTCTTCTAACGCATATACGGTAAAAATAAAAAAAAATAAAAAACAGATTTGATTTCAATATGGTAATTTTAAAGTGATGAACCTTACCTGCGATTGGCTGGTTGTTGTCTACAAATCCTGCTTGGATTGGTCAGCTCTCCCTACCTGCCCAGCTCTCTCGGTCTCCAAGACTATAAGAGCGGTAGCACATCCCTCTGGCCCGTCCTTGTATCCCATTACTGGTACCTCCTTCTCAGCCTCTATGAGCTCGCTCCTGAGGACTGCAATGAGGAGGTGAGGGGGCGCCTCACCGGGAAGGTGTAAGTGAAGTAAGCTGCAGGCGTCTGGAACAAAAATGGAAAAAAGAGAGAGAGAGAGGTGCTGTGCCCAAAAAAACACGCCTCTTTCACTCATCTGGCCCACCCTTGTATTACCTTCTTCTCTGCCTCTCAGATCTCGCACATGCGCGCCTGCGCCGCTTCACTGCAGTCCTCAGGAGCGAGATCTGAGAGGCAGAGCAGGAGGTAATACAAGAGCAGGCCAGATGAGTGAAAGAGGCGTGTTTTTCAGGGCACAGCACCGCTCTCTCTCTTTTTTTCCATACTCCAGGCGTCCCAGACGCCTGCAGCTTGCTTCACTTACCCTTTCCCGGTGAGGCGCCCCCTCACCTCGTCACTGCAGTCCTCAGGAGTGAGATCAGAGAGGCAGAGAAGGAGGTACCAGTAATAGGATACAAGGGAGGGCCAGAGGGACGTGCAACCGCTTTGATAGTCTTGGAGACAAGGAGAGCTTATTAATACCGTATTTTTCAGACTATAAGACGCACCGGACCATAAGACGCACCTAGGTTTTAGAGGAGGAAAATAGAAAAAAACATGTAAGCAAAAAATGTGTTCACGATGCACTTTTAAGGGGGAGGGGGGGCTCTGCTGACACTGTTAAAGGGGTAATGTCCCCCAATTCTGACAACATCCCCCATCCTGGTATATATGCCCCCCTTCCTTTTATACGTGGCCCCCATCCTATCATTGTATGCCTGGCATCCCTCCATCCTGGTATGCATGGAACCCCTCCATCCAGGTATGCATGGCACCCCTCATTCTTATCCTGGTATGCATGGAACCCCTCATCCCTATCCTGGTATGCATGGCACCCCTCATCCCTATCCTGGTATGCATAGCACCCCTCATCCCTGTCCTGGTATGCATGGCACGCCTAAACCCTATCCTGGTATGCATGGCACCCCTAAACCCTATCCTGGCATGCATGGCACAGCAATCCCCATCCTGGTATGAATAACACCCCTCATCCCTGTCCTGGTATGCATGGCACCCCTCATCCCTGTCCTGGTATGCATGGCACACCTCATCCCTATCCTGGTATGCATGGCACACCTCATCCCTATCCTGGAATGCATGGCACCCCTCATCCCTATCCTGGAATGCATGGCACCCCTCATCCCTATCCTGATATGCATGGCACCCCTCATCCCTATCCTGATATGCATGGCACCCCTCATCCCTATCCTGATATGCATGGCACCCCTCATCCCTATCCTGATATGCATGGCACCCCTCATCCTTATCCTGGTATGTATGGCCCCCTCATCCTTATTCTGGTATGTATGGCCCCCTCATCCTTATCGTGGTATGCATGGCCCCCTTATCTTTATCCTGCTATGTATGCCTCCCTCAGCCTTATCCTGGTATGTATGGCCCCCTCACCTTTATCCTGTTATGCATGCCCCTCTAATCCCTATCATGCTGCACATAAAAAATAAACACTCCTACTCACCTTTCTTCTCTCCTCCAGCGCTGTGTCCTGTCTGCCTGTACTGATCTCGCCATGTGAGCCGCGCAAGGAGTCACTACCATGCGCGGCTCACAAGGAGAGATCAGCTGCCGGAAGTCACTGCTCCCCACGCCAGGACTGTGTGCGTGGGGAGCAGTGACTTCATGCTCCTTAATAGCCGGCACAAAGCGTAGCCGCAGCGCGGCTCCTGCTGCTGAAGGGCGATCGCGTGTGCCCGCTATTAAAGGGCATGAATATTCACCCCTCCCCACACCCATGGGCATGGAGAGAGGTCGAATATTCATACCCTTTAACAGCGGGCACAGGCGATTCTGGCAGCAGCAGGAGTCGTGCTGCGGGTACACTGTGTGGCGTTATTAAGGAGCATGAACACGCCATGGGCGTGGAGAGCAGTGAATATTAATTTTATTTAGCAGCGGGGACAGTGTAGGCTGCAGCAGGCGGCTGCTGCCTCCTGTGCCCCGCTCCTCCGCGGCTACCGCTCCCCCCACACCCCACACATCATATATATGTAGCACACTGAGGGCTCGGCTGCTACAGGGGTATTACACCTCAAGCCAGAGGTGTGGTATTCCACTCCCGGGTAAGGATGGAGTGTGGGACTGAGCTCAGATAGCTGCATACACTACATACATCCCATTTCCGGGGGACAGACCGACGGTACTCCCACCAGTATATGTGCAGGTACGACAGTGTCTGTCCCTGGCTGGAGTGGGAGGGGGGTGGAACATCCCAGTAGTGTAGGGGCAGATAGGGGGAGCAGTCTGGGTAAGGCTAGGAGCTCATTGGGTGCTGGTCACCTGAGCTCACACATAGAGGGAGTATATAAGGTGGGCACCATCTTAGATCAGGGTCAGTCTTCTGTAGAGGGTCAGTCAGTCCTGAGAGAGGTCTAGGAGCGCCTGCAGAGAGAAGAGAGAGAGGAGAAGAGAAGGACCCAGAGGGGGAGAAGAAGGAACCCCAAGAACCCAGTATACAACCAGAAGGGTGAAGGGTTGGCACGCAAGGGAACCGGATCCCAAATTAGTGGAGGAGAGAAACTACCCTCAACTAAGAACCGGAGGCTGCGACATTACATGTGGAGCAGCCCCCCCACCAAGTCCTCTAAGAAGGCACACCGAGCATAGGGTCAGGGAAGCCAAAGAAGGTTCACCCAACAGGAGACCCGAGGGAGCCGGACATAAGTGGACCCCTGGTGGGAACGGCCAGTAGAGAGGACAGTCAGAAAGGGAGCTCAGGACCACGCTCCAGAATTGCTTGGGGGTTGGCCGAGTCCAGGACCTGGTGGACGCAGCACGGCTCGGGCGGTCACTCAAGGCCAGAGTGACCAACAGAACAGCAGTAAGTAAAAACCCTGAACTGCACAGCCCGACTCTGAGTCTTCTTACCATCCACACTGCACCACCACTACCACCATCCTCTACACCTGACCCCCTGAGGCTATACCCCTCCCGTTGGGGGTTATACTACCACAGCTGCACATATACCACCAGCCTCAGCGGACCCTGCTGCAGTGGCGGCCTTTTGACCGCAAATCAACGGGTGGCGTAGTCGACACTAAGAACAACTAATAACATCTGTAAAGACTGCCACACACTGAGTTTGACACCCTGGGCACGGACTGGGTCGCCGCCACTCGGAGACTACAACCCCCATCAGATCCGGCTCCGGGTATCCCCTACAGCACTGGCCCAGGGGGCGCGTCATATACACTGCTCAAAAAAATAAAGGGAACACTCAAATAACACATCCTAGAACTGAATGAATGAAATATTCTCATTGAATACTTTGTTCTGTACAAAGTTGATTGTGCTAACAACAAAATCACATTTTATTAACCAATGGAGGGCTGGATTTGGAGAAACTCCCAAAATTAAAGTGGAAAAACACACTACAGGGTGATCCAACTTTGATGTAATGTCCTTAAAACAAGTCAAAATGAGGCTCAGTATTGTGTGTGGCCTCCACGTGCCTGTATGGCCTCCCTACAACGCCTGAACATGCTCCTGTTGAGGTTGCGGATGGTCTCCTGTGGGATCTCCTCCCAGACCGGGACTAAAGCATCCGCCAACTTCCGGACAGTCTGTGGTGCAACATGACGTTGGTGGATGGAGCACGACATGATATCCCAGATATGCTCAATCAGATTCAGGTCTGGGGAACGGGCGGGCCAGTCCATAGCTTCAATGCCTTCATCTTGCAGGAACTGCTGACACACTCCAGCCACATGCGGTCTGGCATTGTCCTGCTTTAGGAGGAACCCAGGGTCAACCGCACCAGCATATGGTCTCACAAGGGGTCTGAGGATCTCATCTCGGTACCTAATGGCAGTCAGGCTACCTCTGGCGAGCACATGGAGGGCTGTGCGGCCCTCCAAAGAAATGCCACCCCACACCATTACTGACCCATTGCCAAACCGGTCATGCTGAAGGATGTTGCAGGCAGCAGACCGCTCTCCACGGTGTCTCCAGACTCTGTCACGTCTGTCACATGTGCTCAGTGTGAACCTGCTTTCATCTGTGAAGAGCACAGGGCGCCATGGCGACTTTGCCAATCCTGGTGTTCTGTGACAAATTCCAAGCGTCCTGCACGGTGTTGGGCTGTGAGCACAACCCCTATCTGTGGACGTTGGGCCCTCATACCACTCTCATGGAGTCGGTTTCTAACCGTTTGTGCAGACACATGCACATTTGTGGACTGCTGGAGGTCATTTTGCAGGGCTCTGGCAGTGCTCCTCCTGTTCCTCCTTGCACAAAGGCAGAGGTATCGGTCCTGCTGCTGGGTTGTTGCCCTCCTACGGCCCCCTCCACTTCTCCTGGTGTACTGGCCTGTTTCCTGGTAACGCCTTCAGCCTCTGGACACTACGCTGACAGACACAGCAAACCTTCTTGCCACAGCTCGCATTGATGTGCTATCCTGGATGAGCTGCACTACCTGAGCAACTTCTGTGGGTTGTAGAGTCCGTCTCATGCTACCACGAGTGTGAAAGCACAACCAACATTCAAAAGTGACCAAAACATCAGCCAGAAAGCAATGATACCGAGATGTGGTCTGTGGTCCCGACCTGCATAACCACTCCTTTATTGAGGGCGTCTTGATAATTGCCAATAATTTCCATCTATTGTCTGTTCCATTTGAACAACAGCATGTGAAATTGATTGTCAATCAGCGTTGCTTCCTATGTGGACAGTTTGATTTCAGAGAAGTTTGATTTACTTGGAGTTATATTCTGTTGTTTAAGTGTTTCCTTTATTTTTTTGAGCAGTGTATATACCCCCCTCCTCCTCCAACATTCGGACTATAAGGGTATATGCCCTATAAGATGACACACGGCGTATAAGAAGACTCCTGACTTTTGAGAAAATTTTCAGGGGTTAAAAAGTCGTCTTATAAGCCGGAAAATACGGTACCTGGGCTCAAAACTAACTTTGTTTACACATTCCTACAGCATTAAGTAGTGAGAGGACACAAAGAAAAAGACTATTTCTGAATTGCAACTACTAGATAAGCTACTTTAGATTTACAAACACTCATATTCAGCAATTTACTCCAGTCTTTGATGATGAGAACTTAGAGAGAAAGTGCACGTGAAATGGCAGTAGGCAGTTCTGGAATACTACTCCTAGTGTGGACCTTAATATATAAGAAATTATATATATATTCTCTTAAGTACTGGATTGTTCTGCTATTCCTCTGCTGCTGTACCATCTTTAAATACTTGCCCAGTGGAATCTTCATTGCCATGTTTGGACTATAATTGGGTGATTGCCTGGTTGTTAGTTAGATTTACGGCTGGATGCTAATGCCGGTGAATTCCTCTCTCCATTTTTTGGCTACTGTTCAGAAATTCCTAGAATTGCTGTTGCAGACTATTTTTTCGGCTATTCATAAGTATTGAAAGAAGACAAGTAATGGGGGTCTTTGGACAATCCAAGGCCGTTGCACGTTGCATTTTTAAAACTGGTTGAAAATGTACTATTTGTTTTTATTTTTAATCAAGACTTTAGTAACAGGTGCCTTATAAACAGGAGGTAAATGGTAGCCTATTCTGCGGCATCCTGTTGTCACTGACTTACATTGCACAAAATAAGAAAAGTCAGTCTAGATCCTGTACAACCGTAAAAAAAGTCTTTATGTTTGTGCCCTGTTGCATTCAGACTTAATTGAAAATAAAAAAAAATGAAAAACAGAACATTGTAAAATTAGATAACTACAATGTGGATGGTAAACAAAAACATAAAGAGTAAAATCTAACAAAAGTAAAATCAGTGAGTAAAACAAGATATTTTCATAGACAAAGTGAGGAGTGGACAATCCAGTCTATGAGATATGGGTGAGAAAGTCACTTTTACCTTGCAAATGTGAAATTATACTCCTGTGTTAGCAAGACAGAGATACAAAGTGTACATCACAGATTTCTGACTTTAGGCAGTCTGCATATATGTACAGCAGAAAAGATTGCATGTATTCAGAACCTAATGTACACTGGCACAAATGTATGGGTGTATTTCCAGACTAAGGCCTCATTCAGACGTCAGTGGTTTCTATGACTTGCATGCCCATATAGATGGCTTATGATGCAACTGACAGATTCTCTTAAAATTTGAGCACTTGACGACTAGATTTCTATTTTATCCCTTTTACAATATTGACATATCCGACAACGCTGTATAATGATTGTCAGAGCGCGTATCAGTCACTGTCTATAGTGGATCTCACAATCCAATTTTCTTCTCAAATGCACATACTGGTAAAGCATTCTTTTTTGGGGTAGGGTCTGGAAATAACCATTTAAGGAAAGACCTTAGTAAGGATTTAGAAGATTGTATTTTACTAGTGCTACCCTTTTGATCTAAGCATAATATACCATCACTTGGGGGGGTCGGGCTGTAATATGGAACAAAGTTTCAAGCCCTGACTTTTCTGTAGAACTTGGAAAAGTTGTATTTTTAATCTAGTTTCCAAACATTTAACATTTTTAAATTAAATTCTTTTACAAAAAAAAAAAACTTAAAAACTGGCTACAGAACTTTTGAAATAGCACTAGCTCTTAATAAACAGAACACATTGGAAAAGAAAGTGTAAGGCAATGTTTGTATCTTTCATGTATATAACCAAGATGTTATTTTTCCACTTTTTCTCATGGCATTAAATCATTTCTACTTGAAAGGTTAGAAAGCTAGTCAAAAGAGAATCAGTCTAAACCAGGCAAGATAGCAATCTACAACTTCACCAATATACAGTATGTCCTTAGATAAAGTTGCATAAAGCGCCAAGATAGATAAGAACATGGAAGGAGAAAAACGTTCTTGTGGCTTGATAGTGCAGTTGAAAAGGCTTTTCAAAATGTACAAAATTAAAAAGCAAGTATGTATGACAGACTGATGTAAGGAAAGGTAAGATAAATAATGTGTATTTTGATAAGATGAGAAAAAACGAAAACCAATTTTTACTTTAGGAATTGGTTCTTCTCTAAAAAAATATATATATTTTTGTGAATAAACAGACCATCCTGTCAGATCTTGAAATCAGCCTAATAACTTGACTACAGTTGTTCACAAGGCATTCTGCGTAAACACAGCCAAAACATATAAATACTGTTTATTAACCTCATCAAGACCACTGTTTTGGCCCTTAATTACTAAATACTTCTTAGAGATTTGCACATATGGTTGTTTGGAAGACAAATTACAAAGCTTCAGGTTTTGTCGTCAAAACTTCTGCGACTGAAAAATTGCTTACATTAATCTGATTGAGGTTGTATCAGGTGAATGAGAAAGATTCAGAACTTTCTGCATCAAAATCTGTAACATGTGATTTCACCTTAAACGGTGTAACTTTTTTATTTGGGCTATCAAAATATTTTAGTCCTGTGTTTTTAGGTGACACATAAGACTGCATTAAAATACCTTTTTATAGATTTTTAGGGGTACTATGCTAAAAATATATGATATATTTTGATAAATTACACCACTAACAATCATTTCAGTCATTTTAATACAGCATGGAAAGCACTGGGTATGAATCACTCATTGAGCACTAGGTATGCTGGAAAAGAAAAGAGAAGCAGTTCTAAAACGCTACTATTTTCTACTGGGATCTCCTGCTGTTTGTGACACCTGACACCAGCTGTTTGAGTGTGCTCCTGATGAGATGAAAAGGGGCTGTAATTCCATCTCATTCACCACTACCCAGCATTTAGAGCTGTAAAAAAGTAATAAAATATAAATAAATGATATATGTTGTTACATCATTATCCAGACGTGTTCCAGCAATGACTGACTTTGTCTCCAGGTTCTGCAGGCAATGAAGATGAAGGAGACGTCATGGACAATATTGCTGGACTGCACAGCATCTGTCCAGCTACCAATATTTGTGTTGTAGGGAGTTGTTGTGCTGTCCAGTCAGGCAGAATAGGTGTGTGCACTGTCCAGCAGCTAAACTGAAGTTATCAGCTTCCTACTGTTGCCAAAGGGGCAGGCACCCTACATAAACTCCCAAGATATGGCAGGAAGTTGCTAGTTATTACTTGGCTTCCTCATTGCATTCCATTTTTGAGGTATGTGCATACAGTGTCTTTTTCAGGCGGATGGCCATGGTAAAATAAAAAAAAAAGTTTATGCTCACCTCCCGTGCTGGCGCCATTTCTGCTGTGTCGGCACTTGCTCTCCCCGGGGCTACCGTGCTGTTGTTGTGACTTGTGATGCCAGCACCCAATCAGCACTGGAGTCACTGTCCCCATCTCCTGTTGAATAGAACATTAAGAGGAAGTCAAAGAGCAGTCGCAGCCCGGACTTCTTCTTCATGTTCAATTTGTCCGAAAGTAGGGACAGTGCCGGCAGCGCTGATTGGGAGCCGGGGTCATGTGTCACCACAACAGCACTGGAGCCCCGGGAATGCGAGTGCTGTCATGTCGGGAACGGTACCAAATTCTCAAACATCCCCCATCAACAAAAACTTGTGGCTCAATATAAATATTTCTTTTAAATTATTCTCTAAACAGTTTTTTCTACACAAAAAAAATCACAAAGTTTCATCAGTGTTTTTTTACTTTTTGATCAGCGTTTCATCAGAGTGGCCAGTGTGTCCATTTTTACAATCAGAGTTCAGTCAGAAAAATTAACTGATGGAGGCTTCTCGAGCTTCTTATATCAAACAGGTTATGAAAAACGGACAACACTCAGATGGTAACTGAGTGTTATCTGATTTTTTCACAGACTCATAGACTTGCATTGCCGAGATTGATCAAAGACCTGGATCAAAATAGAACATGTCTACATTATTTTTTGGGGACCACTCGTTCCGGAAAAAATACATATGCCGTATTTTTCGGACTATAAGACGCACTGGACCAAAGGACGAACCACAAATTTTGGGGTAGAAAATAGGAAAAAAATATTTTTTAATAAGATGGGGGTCCATCTTATAGTCTGAATAGGTACGGTATCTTACCGAGGGGCAGCAGAGTGGGGTCCCAGGAGGCAGGGTCCTTCAGGAAGCCGGAGGGAGTGGAGGAATGCTGCAGACCCTGGGTGCGAGAAGGCGGTTCCCTCTCTCAGGAACCCGGCGACTGCAGCAGAAGTGAGATGCCTGTCAGGGGCCAATGCGTGGCTGGCAGGAGTCGCAGTCTGCCTGTCAGGGGCCGGTGCATGGCTGGCAGGGGCCGCTGTCTGCCTGTCAGGGGCCGGTGCGTGGCAGAGCGGCATGTGCAGCTTTCTGGTGGCTATGGCCATCTTCCTAAAGTTGTGATCTCCAGGAAAATGGCGGCCCGAGCTCGCAGTCAAAGGCCATTTTCCTGTAGATTACAGCTTCAAGAAGATGGTCACAGCAAAGACGCACACGCCGCTCTAACTCATCGCCTCACCGCGGACAGCCAGACGACGGAGCATCTCACCTCTTCTTCTTCTACTGCCGCCACTGGGTTCCGGAGGGAACGGAGGGCCCTGCGATCCCGCTCTACCATCACCGCAACTACCCGGTAAGTTACGTTCGGACAATAAGGCCCCCCCCCCCATTTTCCCCCTAAATTTGGGGGGGGGGGGGGGGGAGTGCGTCTTACAGTCCGAAAAATACGGTACATGATGTGACCTACCCCATAGACTATCGTAGCTAAGAGAAAAACACACATACAACTCGCATGAGAAAAATCTGGATTATCCCAAAGAATTTTATTGCACAAAAGTAATAAATTATAATATATATATTTAAAAATCAATGACAAAATAACTTGATTTTTGTTGATCTCCGAAGAATGTAATGAGTCAACAAAATAGCGAAATGTACATCAAAATGATAACAATGAAAAATATAACTTGTCCTGCAAAAAATAAGCCCACAAACAAATCCATCTATGAAAGATAAATGTTAAGGTTTTTAGAATGGGACGACAAAAAAACAAATTCTTAGGAAAGTTCGGATTTTATTACAAAAAAACTAATAAAAATAAATAAACGATACATATTTGTAATTGTCAATACTCAGTGCACCCGATGCAAACTCAAGTAGCGAGCACTTGCGTTCAACACTAGTCGCCATATCGTCATATTTATTTATTTTTTTTTTTTTACTTTTGAAAAAAAAACAACCCCAACCCTAACATTAGCACAACCCCAACCCCAGCCCTAGCGTTTATTTTTTACGCCGTTCCTCGTGCGGTATAAGTGATGAGATTACTTTATTCTTGGGGTCAGTGCGATTACAGCGATACCATTATCATATCGGGTTTTTATGATTGACAGCTGTCACACACTAAAAGACACATATTTCGTAAAATCTAGTTTTTGCATCGCCATATTTTGGCAGACAGAGTCATGTGACGGCTTGTTTTTTGTGGGATGAGTTGACGTTTTTATTGGTGCCATTTTCAGGCATGTGACATTTTTTGATCGCTTTCTATTCCAGCTTTTGGGAGGCAGAATAAACAACAACTAACAATTCAGGAATTGTGTTTTTTTACATTTTTTTTATTCTGCTCCGGGTGTGGTAAAATTGATAAGGTAGCTTTATTCTTCAGGTCAATACGTTTACAGCGGTACCACATTTATATCGTTTTTTATGTTTTGGCGCTTTTACACAATAAAAGCTATTATATAGAAAAAAATATTTTTTTGCATCGCTTTATTCTGAGAGCTCTAACTTTTTGATTTTTCGGATGATGAAGCTGTATGGCGGCTTGTTTTTTGCGGGACGAGATGACGTTTTCAGCGATACAATTTTTATTTATATTCGTCTTTTTGATCGCGTGTTATTCCATTTTTTGTTTGGCGGTATGATGATAAAGCATTGTTTTTTGCTTTGTTTTTTTTTACCGTGTTCACTGAAGGGGTTAACTAGTGGAACAGTTTTATAGGCCAGGTTGTTACAGACGCGGCGATATCAAATATGTGTACTTTTATTGTTTGTTTGTTTTTTCATAATAATATTTATTGATGGGTACATTATATTTTTATTTTTAGTGGATTATTTTTTTTATTTATTTTTTTATATTTTTACAATTTTTTTTTATTTTTTTTTTTCACTTTCTGAGAGTTTTTCTACTTTTTTACTTTGCCCCACTATGGGACTTTCACTTTTTTTATTCTGATCGCCTGCATGGCACAGGAATGCAGCACCATTCCTGTGCCATGCAGGCAGTCAGCGCTGGACAGGGAGAAGATAGTTTGGAGATGCACTGCGCATGTCCAAACAATCTTACTGCTGTCTGGTGACCCGGATGTTGTCATGACGACATCGGGTCGTCATGGCAACACCCGGGAAGCCGCGGCAGACAGAGCTGGAGGCCGGAAGAGGAGGCGAGTATACCGATCACCTCCCCTTGCCACAGCAATGCTGCGATCGACTTCGATCACAGCATTGCGGGGGTTAATGTGCCGGGAGCGGTGCGGGACCGCTCCCTGCACATAGTACCGGGTGTCAGCTGTGACAATCAGCTGACACCCGGCGGCGATCGCGATGACGTACTAATACGGGTCAGGCTCTTAAAGCCCACAGCACAGACGCGTATTAATACGTCATGGGCTTTAAAGGGGTTAATCATGGTAAACTAAAAATGTCTAGACAGCTCAGCTTAAATAGTTTGAAGTTCCGATTGAACACACCTGATATGAGATAAGAAGGTAATAGGAAAATTAAAGTATGAAACAGTAAAACCAGCAAATTAGAACACTGATAACTCAATTTGAGAAGTGAAGTTCCCAGACACTGGCAATCTGTAAAGATAATGGGTCATGCAGTGCTGCCTAGAAAGACCATAGCATAAGACCCACAAAATAGAATTGACCATGTACTTCACTGCCAGAAAAATAAACCATCAAAAAGAAAAAGTGAACAGCAATTATACAAAATACAGGTATATACATAGTACAATTAAATAAATAACTAGTATGCAAGTATAATATTGAAAACAAGACAAAGCAGGAAAACGTCGAATTCAATAATGTAACAATATCTTTGTGTAAATTAAGTCCACAGGGAATTCTAGTATTTCATTGAAAAATCCACCAGGCTTCTCAATTTTTTAATATATACCGTACTCCCTATTTCCTCTTATGATTATATATAAAATTGGTATCTTTTTAATCGTGCTGATCCACTTCAGTAAGATAATGCTTAATTTTACCATACAATGTATAGAAACTCCGGGAAAAATAGTGTAATGAAATGGTGAAAAAAAATGCAATTGCGCCATTGTTTTTGTGTTTGTTTTTACGGTATTCATTGTGTGATAAATATGACCTGGACACAAGATCCATATCAGTCCGATTATGGCGACATCAAACATGCATCAATTGTTTTGCATTTAAACGATAAAAAAAATTGAGAATGTTGTAAAAAAAATTTTTGCTTTGTTTCACTATTTTCTGAGACTCATAACATTTTTATTTTCTGTTGATGCGTGAGTGAAGGCTGTTTTTTTGCATGGTAAGATATTTTTAGTCATATCAATTTTGTGTACATACGTTGCTTTGATTGCTTAGTGTTAGGAAGGGTTTAGAGAGATGAGGTGACAAAAAAAAAGCATGGAGGAGGAGGTGTGATGGTGTGGGGGTGCTTTGCTGGTGACACTGTTGGAGATTTATTCAAAATTGAAGGCATACTGAACCAGCATGGCTACCACAGCATCTTGCAGTGGCATGCTATTCCATCCGGTTTGCGTTTAGTTGGACCATCATTTATTTTTCAACAGGACAATGACCCCAAACACACCTCCAGGCTATGTAAGGGCTATTTGACCAAGAAGGACAGTGATGGGGTGCTACGCCAGATGACCTGGCCTCCACAGTCACCAGACCTGAACCCAGTCGAGATGGTTTGGGGTGAGCTGGACCGCAGAGTGAAGGCAAAAGGGCCAACAAGTGCTAAGCATCTCTGGGAACTCCTTCAAGATTGCTGGAAGACCATTTCCGGTGACTACCTCTTGAAGCTCATCAAGAGAATGCCAAGAGTGTGCAAAGCAGTCATCAAAGGAAAAAGGTGGCTACTTTGAAGAACCTAGAATATAAGACATATTTTCAGTTGTTTCACACATTTTTGTTAAGTATATAATTCCACATGTGTTAATTCATAGTTTTGATGCCTTCAGTGTGAATGTACAATTTTCATAGTCAAGAAAATACAGAAAAATCTTTAAATGAGAAGGTGTGTCCAAACTTTTGGTCTGTACTGTATATTTTTAATTTTTAAAAACTTAGGGGACTCAATATGTAATAATTTGATCATATATATTAAACACACTAATAACACTGATAGCAACAAGCGTAGATGGATTGAAAGACTTACTACAGAGTGTCAAGATGGAAAGCTCAAACATGGGACTGCCACTTAATACAAAGAAGATAAAGATATTTACTACTGCCACGTACGACTGTTGCACGGTGGGTCCATGAACCACGTGTGTCACCTGTGTGTGTGACAGAATTCAACCTACTCGGATCAATAATTACTCAAGATGCAGCGACAACACCAGAAGTCAATAGGAGAATAGCTATGAGCTAATCAACAATGAAATCACTGGACAAGGTCTTCAAATTGAGGAACATTTCATTGGTGACAAAGACATGGGACATACATAGTTTGGTCTTTCATGTGGTAACATACAAATGTGACACGTGGATGATAAAGAAACAAGACAGCAGAAGAATCGATGCCTTCGAAATATGGTGCTGTAGAAGGATGTTATCAATAACATAGATGGCAAGAAGAAGAAGGACAAATAAATAAATTTTGGAGCAAATCAATCCAGACATGTCACTCGAAGTAAGAATCACCAAGCTACAACTTGCCTACTTTGGACACATTATATGAAAAGAGCAATCACTGTAGAAGGACATTGTGGTCGGAAAAATAGAAGTTACAAGGCAAAGAGGAAGACAAGCAACCCAATGGCTTTATCAATCCTCCTACAAATCGTTCATCTACCAAGTTGCCATGGCTCAAGATCGAGCCAAAGACCTTTAAATGAAAAAACAACTATATACTACTATATTGCAAATAGTAAACATCTCAGTCTCCTATGGAGTTTAGCCTATGGCTGAGATTCACAGAGGGAATG
The DNA here is from genome assembly GCF_046119375.1 of Phyllobates terribilis. Classification (NCBI taxonomy): domain Eukaryota; kingdom Metazoa; phylum Chordata; class Amphibia; order Anura; family Dendrobatidae; genus Phyllobates; species Phyllobates terribilis. The sequence goes on along the minus strand of NW_027362771.1, from coordinate 202,370,434 downwards.
AGTTGACAGATACTGGGGACTTTAGCAGACCCCCGACTATCATAATAATTTTTATTTTTATAGCGCCAACATATTCCGCAGCACTTTACAATTTTAGAGGGGACTTGTACAGACACAATACAGGCATTACAGAATAAATATAACTCAGATACCAAGAGGAGTGAGGGCCCTGCTCGCAAACTACAATCTATGAGACTATCATAGTAACCCATCGGTCAACCACAATCAAAGGCCGATGATATCGGGCACCAGAGCGCATTCTATTCAAATGCTGCTGTCAAAGATGTACACAAAAATATACCCTTAGATAAATTTACTTCAGGGGTGTAGTTTTCAAAAATAGGGTCATGTTTTTGTTAACTGATGTATCTTGGATACATAAAGCAACAATAATTTTGAAATGCCTTTAATAACATGCCACACTTGAAAATGGGATTGTATCCCAACATTCCAAATAGGCCACATCATTAAGGGGCTAAAGAGTAAACTAGCCTGCACAGGCATAAATTCCGCTTATGTGGACATTATAGTAACCACTGATAAGGTTAAGGGGACTTTGTCAGCATAGAATGACTGTTCAAACTAAGTATAGGCGCTCGAAGCATCATGGCAGGGCCGATCATTTACAAACACCTTCCCACCTGCTTGGTTTCCATCCATCTCCACCCTTCTCTGGCTTTATGAAACCAGAGCTGTCAAAGAAGAGGGGAGGTGGAGATGGAGAGAAAACAAGCAGGTGGGAAGGTGAATTTAAATGATTGACCCTCGGTGAAACACCGAGCAGTGGGACTTAGTGTGAACAGTAATTCTGTGCTGACAGAGTCCCTTTAAAGGTAATAACCAGTTGTCAATGCATCTATAATTGAATAAATGGTACAAACTAGAGTTATAAGTAACTTTTTAGAATTGCTATTTTTATATGCAAAATACAAGTAGTTAATAAAGCAGACATGTCCTTTTTAAACCCTTCATGCATCCTGCCATATATGTACATCATGGTCAAGGTGCAAATGATTAAAGCAGGTGGAGGAGCTGTGCCTGCTCCATAAAAGGCAGTTGCTGGCTGTAATACACATCCAGCATCTGCCGTAACAGCAGGGATTGGTGCTAGCTGAGATAGCGGAGGTTTAACTTTTTAAATGACACTATCATATCACTGACAGCGGCATTTAAATAGTGCAATCGCCAGATTACTTGCTTACCAGCACCCCACAATGTGATCACAGGGGATGAATGGTTTATAGTGACATCCTTGGGCCCGGTAAAGACCATTATACAGCCACACTGATTCTCCTATGAAACGCAGCTGTAGGCTGATCTTCTAAGGAGACCACAGTGTATAATATTGTATATACAGTTGAAACCAGAAGTTTACATACACCATATAAAAAGACATATGCATGTTTTATTCAGTATCTGACATGAAATCAGAATAAACCTTTCCCGTTTTAGGTCAATTAGGATTACCATCATTTTTAACATTTGCCCAATGCCAGAATAATGAGAGAGAGAGACAATGTTTTAAGGCATTTTTATTACTTATTGCAAAGTCAAAAGTTTACATACATTTCATTAGTATTTGGTACCATTGCCCTTAAACTGAATGACTTGGGTCAAACGTTTGGGATATCCTTCCACAAGCTTCTCACAATAGTTGGGTCAGAATTTGGGCCCATTCCTCCTGACAAAACTGGTTTAACTGATCCAGGTTTGTAGGTCGCCTTGCTCGCACCTGCCACCTTTAGCTTTGACCATAAATTTTCAATAGGATTGCGATCAGGGCTTTATGATGGCCACTTTATTATCCTTAAGCCATTTTGACAGCATTTTGGCAGTAAGCTTCGGGTCACTGTCCATTTGGAAGACCCATTTCTGCCAAAGCTTTAACTTCCTGGCTGATGTCTTGAGATGTTGCTTCAGTATTGCCAAATAATCTTCTTTTCTCATGATGCCATCTATTTTGTGAAGTGCACCAGTCCCTCCTGCAGCAAAACAACCCCACAACATGATGCTGCCACCCCAGTGTTTCACAGATGGAATGGTGTTCTTCTCCCTTTTTCCTCCAAACTTAACAATTGTCATTATGCCCAAAAAGTTCAATTGTAGTTTCATCAGACCACAGGACAGGTCTCCAAAAATTAAGGTCCTTGTTTCTGTGTGCAATTGCAAACATTAATCTGTCTTTTTTATGTTTCTTTTGGAGTAATGGCTTCTTCCTGGCAGAGTGGCCTTTCAGCCCATGCCGACACAGTACTTGATTCACTGTGGATATTGACACTATCTTACCAGCTAGTGCCATCATCTTCACAAGGTCTTTTGCTTTTTTCCCTTGGGTTGATATGCACATGTCGGACCAAAGTATGTTCATCTCTGGGACACAGAACCCGTCTCCTTCCTGAGCGGTATGATGGCTGGACATTCCCATCTTGTTTGTACAGATGAACGAGGCACCTTCAGGTATCTTGAAATTGTACCAAAGGATGACCCAGACTTGTGCAAGTCCACAATTCTCTTCCTGATATCTTGGCTGATTTCTTTAGACTTTCCCATGATGTTACACAAAGAAGCAGTGTGTTTCAGGTGTGCATTAAAATACATCTAATTAACTCAGATGTTGCTAGAAAAAGCTTCCAAACACATGACAACATCATATGGGTAGTCCAAAATTGTTTAAAGGCATAGTAATCTTAGTGAATGTAAACTTTTGACTTGGCAGTATGTAATAAACATGCCTTAAAACATTATCTCTCTCATTATTCTGGCATTTGGCAAATATTAAAAATTATGGTAACCCTAATTGACCTAAAATGGGAAAGGTTTATTCTGATTTCATGTCCGATATTGAGAAAAACATGCATATGTGCCTTTTTATATAGTGTATGTAAACTTCTGATTTTAACTGTACTGCAATCTCCTTAGTGCTTTTACAAAAGAGCAGTTTATCATTTATTGATCAAATATAACAATATATCAGTGTTCTCTACAGGCTTTATCAGTTATTTAGCATTAGAAGCCCCCAACACTAAATATACATAATGATTTATGAAGACAAAAATACTCATTAAGAAGATACAACAGCTTACTGCATTATAATCCTACTACTAGTTGAAACAAATAAACCTAGGACAAAGCCACGACAAATTAATGATATACTATTGTGTGAGTTATTATTAAGAAAATAATGAACTGTGCTTCAAAATCTTATAAGTTATATAATTACTAACACAACATGAATCGCCTTAGTGTTTTCACAAAAGAGTACGCTATCATTATGTTGGCCAATTTATAACTTATTGTTTATGAGTTCACATCAATGTTTTTCGACAAAATAAAAACAAAGTACTGCATATTGAATGCTCTAGTTATATTTAAAGGATTACAGCATTAAACGATCTCCTGCTGCTTTAAAGAAGAAAAAAGGACTATGGGAAAGAATACAATTTACAAAAAATGTTCTACAGGAGATCCGGCAGGAAATAAAGCTTAAGTTACATAGTTAAAAGTTATTTTTGTCTTACTTTTTTCACTGGAACTTACATTAAATAATTAGTTTTGATTTTATAGCCTCAATGAGTTGTCCACTACATTATAACCTGCCCCCATCTGTCCTAACAGCTACAACAGCTGCAGATAAGTATATTTGTAATTGTCTTTTCATTCCATTACATGTTTCTACGCAGGCATGTTGCTCCTGGTTACATGATTCAATGTGTCACTACAATGTTACTTTTTGAGACTTTTTATCCAATACATTTTGTCCATACTTTTCCGGGCTTGGCATATGGGTGGCTTTTTCATATTTTGTTTCGCAGGGCTCACTCTGTGGGATAAATAATGACAGTTTTACAGTAGGTCATATACGGACGCTGTGATGACAAATATGTGTTGCTGCTAAGAGGCTTTTTTTTTTTTTTTTTTTTTATGTCCAACTAAACCATTTTTTTTATTAAAAGTCATAAGTTACTTACCGGTAATGGGATTTTTCAGAGACCATGACAGCACCACGAGAGAGGGGATCCGCCCACCAATGACAGGAAACCTACAAGCTTAAAAGGGGCGGCACCTCTCTCTCGCCTCGGTTGGGATTACAGAACCTTGAAAGGACTGCCAGGTTAATAAACATAGCAAACAATCACAAAATTACTATACCATACAACACCTATTAAGTGTGAAATTATAATTAATAAACAGGAAGTGCTCCCACAAATGTGAAAGGAGGGAATATAAGGGTGCTGTCATGGTCTCTCATGGTCATTACCGGTAAGAAACGTAGGACTATCGTTCGACCATGACAGCACCATGAGAGAATTACAGATATAAAGCAGTCTAGGGAGGCACCACAGCCTGGAGCACTCTTCTCCCAAAGGTGAGGTCAGTTGAAACACCCATATCCAGTCTATAGTGCCTATATAATGTAGAGGGAGACGATCAGGTAGCAGCCTTACATATGTCTTCAATCGAGACACCTGTCTTCTCCGCCCAGGAGGTCACCACAGCTCGGGTGGAGTGAGTCTTCAACCCTTGTGGCACTTCCTTGCCGCTAGATGAATAAGCTAGAGAAATAGCTTCTCTAATCCATCTAGCTATGGTGGACTTTGTGACATTAAACCCATTCCTAACCCCTTGGTAGGATATAAACAATGAACTATCTTTCCTAAAGTTTTTGGTAACCGAGAGGTACCTAACCACACATCTCCTCACGTCTAATGTATGAAACTCTGCTTCTTTCGGATTACTCGGATTAGGACATAAGAAGGGTAGGACTACTTCCTGAAGTCTGTGGAAACGTGTAGCTACCTTAGGGAGATAGAGTAATTTTCAAACCTGATCCCGCCTATCATCCAGGATTTGAGTAAATGGCAAGGTCATAGACAGGGCCTGAATGTCACTAATCCTCTTAGCCGAGGTTAAAGCCATTAGCAGCACAGTTTTAAGGAAGAGGGATTTAAGGGTTGCTGATTCTATTGGCTCAAAAGGCGAGCTAGTCAATGCCTTTAGAACCAAATTTAGATTCCAGGGAACCAAGTTGCTTTTGACGATGGGTCTAGATCTAAACGCTGCCTTAATGAACTGAGAAACCCAATAGTTGCCCGCCAGATTACAGCTACATGGGGTGCCTAAGGCATAAAACTGAACTTTTAGGGTGCTGGTGGATAACCCTAGTTCAAGACCCTTTTGTAAAAACTCCAAAACCTTTCCTACTAGCGCCCCCTCATCAACTCTAGATCTAGAAAAAGACAAAAACTTCTTCCAAGTTCTGGCATAAATTCGAGTTGTAACAGGTCTTCTGCTACGCATTAGGGTAGCTACTAGATCTTGAGAAAACCCTTTCTGACTTAGCAGTGACCTTTCAAGTTCCATACCGTCAAGTGGAGGCCAGATGCTTGAGGATGGACTATTGGACCCTGGAAGATTAGATTCGGAACCTCGGGCAGGACACAAGGAACGGAGATGGACATGCTCCTCAGGCATGAGAACCAGGGTCTCCTGGGCCAAAAGGGTGCGACCAGCAGAACCCTCGTCTTGTCCTCCCTGATCTTTCTTATGACCATGGGAAGAAGAGCCAAAGGGGGAAAGGCATAGGCCAGGCTGAAATCCCAAGGTATCAGGAGAGTGTTCACTGCCAGGGGATTTTCTCTGGGATTTAGGGAACAGAAGAGCCTTGTCTTCCGATTTAGTCTTGTGGCACACAGGTCTACCACCGGAGGCCCCCATCATCGGACTATTTGGGAGAAAACGTCTTGTTTTATTTCCCATTCTCCCAGCCTTAGAGGATAGCGGCTTAACTAGTCAGCTCTTGTATTTTCTGTTCCCCCTTATATGGAGAGTCGTTAAGGAAAGGAAATGACTTTCCGTGATCTGAAACAGATAATCTGTCACTCTCATCAGCGATCTTGAACGTGTACCCCCTTGGTGGTTCATGTATGCCACCGCAACTCTATTATCCGAAAAGATCTTTACATTCTGACCTTGGAAGAAAACGAAGAAATTATTAACCGCCTTGTCTACCGCCAGCAGTTCTTTTGCATTGGAGGAGAGACACTTTGCTATTTGACCAGGTCCCCTGGGCTACCATATCCCCCAGATGGGCTACCCACCCACTGGGACTCGCATCGGTGGTAATTGTTCTAGTGGTTCTAAGTACCCAGGGAACCCCTCGAGATAGAATCATAGAATGGTAGAGTTGGAAGGGACCTCCTGGGTCATCTGGTCCAACCCCCTGCTCAAAGCAGGATTCGCTAAATCATCTCAGACAGCTCTCTGTTTGAAGACATCCATTGAAGGAGAACTCACCACCTCTCGTGGCAGCCTGTTCCACTCTTTGATCACCCTAACTGTCAAAAAGTTTTTTCTAATATCCAATCTGTGTCTCCTCCCATTCAGTTTCATCCCATTGCTTCTAGTCTTTCCTTGTGCAAATGAGAATAAAGATGATCCTTCTACAATGTGACAGCCCTTGAGATATTTGTAGACAGCTATTAAGTTTCCTCTCAGTCTTCTTTTTTGCAAGCTAAACATTCCCAAATCCTGTAACCGTTCCTCATAGGACATGGTTTGCAGACCGGTCACCATTCTGGTCGCTCTTCTCTGAACTTGCTCCAGTTTGTCAATGTCTTTTTTAAAATGTGGTGCCCAAAACTGGACACAGTATTCCAGATGAGGTCTGACCAAAGAGGAGTAAAGCGCGATAATGACTTCACGTGATCTAGACTGTATGCTTCTGTTAATACATCCCAGAATTATATTTCGCCCCGTCCTCCCACAACTGTAAGGACTTTACTGACCGGGGTGACAAGGACATCTTTCCTTCCAGGTATCCATTAAGCGAAACTTCATTATATAGCACATCCCACTGTAGAACCCTGGAGTGATATTGTGCCCGCAGAACCCCTGGGAAACATGATGTCAGAGTACCCAACAGGGACATTGCTGGTTAAGTTAATGATAAATCTGAAGGAGCCGTCCGGCTTAGAGACCAGGAAGAGAGGCAAGTAGAATCCCAACCCTCTTTCTGACACCGGGACTTCCACCAGGCCTTGTGAACCAGTCCAGCACCTCGTTTTGTAGGGCCAGCTGCTCTGACACTGAGGAACGGACCAGGGTCAAGATGAATCTCCCACGGGGAATCGCATGGAACTCAAACCTCAGACCCGAACCTATCAGATCAAGGATCCAATTACTGCCTGAAACTTTTGTCCAGGCAGGCAAGAAGCCCAACAGCCTCCCCCCTACCTGGGTTACGAGTCATTGCCTCGGCTTCCGGGGTCCCCGAGTAGAAGAAGAACCGAACAGAAGCCCTCTACCTTTTGGCCTGCGATCTTCCCATTTATCCTGATCTCTCTGCGGTCTTTTACACACAAATCTTGTTTTACTAAATGAATGTTTATAAGCAGGCATGGATAGGATAGGGAACCCTTTTTTCATGTCACTTGCCTTATCCAAGATTTCATCCAGAACTGGTCCAAAGAGATGTTCCCCCTCACATGGTCTAGAGCACAGTCTCGTTCTGGCCTGGATATCTCCCAGCCAACACTTAAGCCACAAGGCTCTACAGGCTGCGTTGAACATGGCGGCTGACCTTGCTGCCAACCTGAGTCCACGGAGGGGTCTGCTAGGAAGCTGCTGCCCCCTGCATGAGTGGGACATTAAACAATATCTCCTTTCAGGAGGTCTTATTTTTTAGATGGGACTCAAGCTGTTCTAGCCATATCATATCATCAAGGACCTGACAGTACAAGTTGCAGCAACTGCCGGCTTTAAAGCCCCAGCAGTTGTTTCCCAGGTCCCTTTGAGAAAGGTATCAGCTTTTCTGTCCAAAGGGTCTTTAAGAGCCCCCATATCATCAAAGGGGAGAGATGACTTTCTAGATGCCTTTGTTATAGCTACATGTAGCTTTGGGGCTTTCTCCCAGGAGGAACAGGGGTATTTCCTCAAAGGGGTATTTCCTCTTAAAGGAAAGGGGAAGAGAGCCCTTTCTCTAAAGTCTTTCCCACTCCCTATGTATCAGATCCTGAAGTTTATCATTAATCGGAAAACACTTCTTTTCCTTTGTCCCAGTCCCCTGAACATAACACCCTGGACTGATTTTTCTGGTCTGGTATCTGTAATGCCCATAGTTGAGCGGACTGCTTTAACCAGACCGTCAATTTCATTTAGCGGGAAACAATGTTGACCTGCACCACTGGTCGAGGATGAAGAGGAGGAAGAAGATAAATCATCAGAGTCCACCTCATAGACCGATGAGAGGGAGACCTCACAATCTGTATCCTCATTTCTCTTAACTTTTTTAGAGAGCACTTTGCTGATCTCTGATTTGACTAGGGTTTTTAACCCTGAGGCGAAACTCGGGGTCTCGTCTGCCAAAGTCTGGTTAATACAAGATTGGCACAGCCTTTTGGGATATGAGTCCGCCAATATGGCCTTACATAATGCACATTCCTTGTGCTTGGAATTGGAGGCACACTTCTTCCCCTATTAAGAATAGACAAGAAGAAGGGACACTCTATTACTAACTGAACTTTCTCGAAGATCACTTACCCAGACGGCTCAAAGGGCTGGTACCGGTTTGGATGAAGGACCTTTCTCAGCTGGGGAATCATCCCTGGAGGCTGCAGATTCTTCCATCCTGCTGGAGCTACGATGACTGGACCTAGTCGCAGAACCTCGCCTTCCTGAGGTCCGAGTGTTACCGTTAACTCGAGGGTGTCTTGTCTCCTGGGGCTCCCCAAGCAGCCACTGAGATGGTGAAGGTGGCAGCTGCTGAATTTGCTGTTGCTCACTTTCTGACTCCATTTTATGACAGAGTCAGAAGTAGCTGGGAAGCCTGGAGCAACGGTGCATAGATGCTTATATAGCAGCACCTGCTCCACTTTTTTTTTTTTTTTAAAAAAAACAACTTCCGGTTGAGAAAGGGTGTTTTTTTTTTTTTTTTTACACGTTTCTGCTAATGTCAGGTGCGACTTCCCTCTTAGCGTGCCATCTGCTGGCTGTAGGGGTTATTGCAGCACTCCCTCGGTGTCTGAACACACGTGGCCCGGAACTTCCTGGTCTGGTCACGTGACCACCGAGGCGCACAGTGGAATCATCATTCCGTGCCCCTGGCTACATAGAGAGACCGGAAGAGCACGGCCACTAAGGGCCTGGAACAGCTGTATCATGCGGCGCTGAAGCTGCAACCATTCGGCGCCAGTGCGATGCTGGGGCTGCCAACCCCAAGCAGGGGTGCTGCTCCACAGCTGTTCCTCCACTGACGCGCAGGGCGATGCTGGAGCTGCCGACCCCAGGCAGGGGCGCTGCTCGACAGCTCACCTCTCCAGTCGTATCCAGACATCTCCAACAGGTAAGCCTGTTTGAGGTTCCCCCACCAAGGACAGGAAACCAAAACTGAGGCGAGAGAGGTGCCGCCCCTTTTAAGCCTGTCCTTGGTGGGCGGATCCCTACTCTCGTGGTGCTGTCATAATTGACCGATAAAACTTTGATTTCGGATTTTAGATTTGATATACTTGATTTAACCCCATCCCGACATATGATGTACAGTTATGTCATATGTCGGGTCCCTGACTTTGATGTTGGCTCGAAAGCCAAGCAAGCATCTTTCCTGACAGATTTCCCTGTCATCTACCTGTAGAAAGCAGGTGAAACAGCGCTCTGCCCGTGGATGTTAACCTGTTAAATGCCGTTGTCAATCTCTGGCAAGGTGGCATCATTCTATGTGCCCATTGGCACACCCGTGATTTGATTGCGGAGCATCAATAGATTGCTATGACAGCCAGGTGTCTGCTGAAGACCACCATGCCTGTCAATATGGTACTACTGTATAAGCCAGCCTGTAGATGGCGCTCATAGACCGTGATTTCAGCTATACACAGCAGTGCTGAAGCAGGTCTCAGAAAATGGCAACATAAGCAATTTTATTTTTCCCCCACCTAAAATTTTTTTTAAAAAGTACATATTTGGTATCTGCTGACCTGGAGAATCATGCTGCCAGCTTAGTTTTACTATATAGTGAATATGGTACATAAAAAAAAAACAATTGTGGAATTGCACTTTTTTTTGCAATTTTGACGCTCTTGGAATTTTTTACCCACTTTCCAGTGCTTAACATGATAAAATGAATAGTGCAATTTAAACATACAACTCGTCCTGAAAAAAACAAGCCCTCATAAGGCTATGTGGATGAAAAAATAAAAAAGTTATGGCTTTTGGAAGAAGGGGAGAAAAAAACTAGAACGAAAAAATGGAAATTGGTCATGAACGTGAAAGGGTTAAGGAGGATAAGTCACCAGGTCAAAAGTGGCAAGTTATTGCTCTTATTTCATTCTCATTGCTTCCCTGAGTATGCTGTGTTTGTTTTTACTAAATCTGCCATAAGGTTCTATGAACAACTGGTGTCTTCCCCTCATGCTTCAAACATGCCTCGATCACACCCATCCTCAAAAATCCATCCCTTGACCCATCCTCTCTATCTAGCTATCGCCCCATATCACTTCTCCCTTACACCTCAAAACTACTGGAACAACACATCCATTCTGAACTGCCCTCCCACCACTCTGACTGCCTCCAATCTGGCTTCCGACCGCATCACTCCACTGAAACTGCCCTGACTAAAGTCACCAACGACCTACTAACTGGCAAATCCAAGCGACATTACTCTGTCCTTCTCCTCCTGGACCTGTCATCTGCCCTTGTCACAGTGGACCATTCCCTCTTACTACAGACTCTCTCTTCTCTTGGCATCAAAGACTTGGCCCTATCTTGGATCTCCTCATACTTAACAGACAGGACATTCAGTGTCTCCCACTCACACACCACCTCCTCATCTCGCCCCCTGTCGATGTCCCCCAAGGTTCAGCCCTAGGACCCCTGCTCTGCTCCATCTACACCTTCGGCCTGGGACAGCTCATAGAGTCTCATGGCTTTCATTATCACCTCTATGCTGATGACACACAGATCTACCTCTCTGGACCCGATATCTCCTCTCTACTAACCAAAATCCCACAATAAGCTTCCGCCATCTCATCCTTCTTCTCTGACAGAGTTCTAAAACTTAACATGCACAAAACTGAATTCCTCATCTTTCCACCATCTCATTCAACCCCCCAACTGACCTATCCATCAAAGTCAATGGCTGTCCACTGTCCCCAGTCCTGCAAGCCCTCTGCCTCGGGGTAACCCTGGACTCTAACCTCTCCTTTAAACCACATATCCAAGCCCTTTCCACTTCCTGCCGACTCCAACTTAAAAATATCTCCCGGAGCCGCACATTCCTCAACCACGAATTTGCAAAAACACTAGTGCACACCCTCATCATCTCCTGCCTCGACTACTGCAACCTCTTGCTCTGTGGCCTCCCTTTTATCACTCTCACACCCCTCCAATCTATCCTAAACTCTGCTGCCTGAATAATCCACCTGTCCCCCCACTATTCTCCGGCCTCTTCTCTCTGTCAATCCCTTCACAGGCTCCTCATTGCCCAGAGACTCCAGTTCAAAACCCTAACCATGGCATACAAAGACATCCACAACCTGTCTCCTCCATACATCTGTGACCTAGTCTCCCGGTACTTACCTGTACGCAACCTCCGATCCTCACAAGATCTCCTTCTCTACTCCCCTCTTATCTCCTCATCCCACAATCGTATACAAGATTTCTCCCATTCAACCCCCCTACTCTGGAACTCTCTACCCAAACACATCAGAGACTCGCCTACCATGGAAACCTTCAAAAGGAACCTGAAGACCCACCTCTTCAGACAAGCCTACAACCTGCAGTAACCCTTGCTCCACCATTAACTGCATGACCAGCTCTACCCTCACCAACTGTATCCTCACCCATCCCCTGTAGATTGTGAGCCCTCGCGGGCAGGGTCCTCGCTCTTCCTGTACCAGTCGCTGACTTTTATTGTTCAAAATTTATTGTAATTGTTTGTGCTATGTATATCCCTTTCACATGTAAAGCGCCATGGAATAAATGGTGCTATAATAATAATAATAATAATAATATGGGCCTTTCCATTCAGAGCTAAGTTTTATGATCTTTACCAAAAGGGTAAAGGTTTCTTTGGGGGGGTGTCTTTAGGTGGATTATTAACCTATGAACAACAGCCTCTTGGTAAAGACCATAAGGAATTAGCACTAAATAAAAAGCTCACTCTGAAACCATAAGGCGGAATTCATAAAAACAAAAAACAGCGGGAATAAAATGAGAACAAAAACTTCCTGCTTTTCAAAATATTTTAAACATTTTTCACTATTCATTTTTACATTTATTACTTCCCTAAAGGAACTTGAACAAGTCCTTTGATTACATAAGCAATACATTGCAAAACTTATGTAGTACGATGCATTACCTCACCCTGACAGTGTAATCCTGACAAGAAGCCTATTAGTTTTTGTCTCTAGCAGCATCTAAAAAGCATTGGGCAGACACAAAGGCCATTGTTGATAGCAACACCTCAGCACCTTACAATCATTCTGTGTAGGTGATTGAGGTAGGGGGGCAATGGGATGACAGGTGGTGCGCTGTCTCGCTCAAACTTCTCATGTGCCGCTGTCACTATTGATACTGACATATAATGGGTTAAGCTGTGGGAACCGGTGTTTTCACACATCCTAACAGTTACAGCACAGGCCCAGCTGTGCTCGTGCGCCTGATAGAGGGGATAGTACCATAGTATTGCAGTACCCACCCAATTAATGCTCAGCTAATGGGTGCTAAATTAACACTCTATGATGGATAGATACAATGCTGTGCAAAAGTTTTAGCCAGGTGGGAAAAAAATCCTGCAGACTAAGAAAGCTTTTATTCTGTAAAATATTCATAGTTTTTTATCAATTAAAAAAATGCAAAGTGAATAAATGAAAGAGAAATCCAAAATAAAATCAATATTTGGTGCTACTACAGTGCTTTAAAAACGGCATCAATTCTTCTAGGTACACTTGCATACAGTTTTTGAAGAAATTTGATAAGGAGGTTGTACGTCTCTAAACAGTGGATGAGTGTAGCTAGGCCTCACTGGTTGCTTTTAGACGTGAGCTTACAGCACTGCTGGACATTTTTCAATTCCAAAGAGAAGTTAGGGTGATGTTTCTTTCATCTGCTAAGCGAAGTTTCCTTGGCCGAACACTGCATCTTCGGTCCTCAACATTGCCAATTTCTTGGTGCCTTTTGATATCACCAAGCAAATCTTGCAATATGCTTTGAAAACTATTTCTTGGAAAAGACTTTGCTGATGCAGTATGACTACCTTGTGTTTTCTCGCTGTACTCAAATCTTGACATGGTGTATGTCCTGTGACATGATGCTGTCTTCCCCAACCTCACCTTTGTAGAAGAGTTTGGCTATACCTCACCCAGTTTTAAACCTTCCGCACTGCTGTTTCTGTTTCACTTAACTGCCTTAACCTACACAGTGTTGATCATTATCACCAGTTTGGCAATATTGGTTAATCAGTCATTCTAATTATAATAGTAAAAAATCCCTGACATTGTGCAAGTGTACCAAGAAGAACTGATCCTGTTTTGAAGGCAAAGAATGGTCACACCAAATATTGATTTGATTTTTCTTTTGCTCATTCACACTGAATTTTTATAAATTAATAAAAATAAACTATCACTTCTGTTTTCTAAATTCTTGCTTTGCTTTAAAGTTTTTTAAAGTATTAAACAAATAAAGAGAAAAGTGGATCAAAACACCAAAATTGTGGCTTTTTAGTCACCACACCTCCCTAAATAAAATGTACTAAAAAAAAACATCAAAATGCCATATATACCCCAAATTGGTGTCAATAAAAAAGGCAGATAAGTGTGTAAAAACAAGCCCTCATATAGCTCTACTGACAGAAAAATAAAAAATAGTACTGGTCTTGGAAAATGGCAAAAACCAAAATGTTTTTTTGTTTAGTTTTTTTTAAACACACTTCTGATTTTTTTTCCCCTACTTAAAGAAAAAAAACGTATGTAAATTTGGAATTTTCGGAACTGTACCAACCTGTAAAATCATGTTTTCAGGCCATTTTTACCATAAAAAGAACACCATTAAAACAAAAAAAAAACTGGACTTGCATTTTTTTCACCATTTCATTCCACATAGAATTTTTTTCCCATTCTTTAGTACATTTTATGGTAAAATGGATGGTGTCATTCGGAACTACAGCTCATCCTGCAAGAACACAAGCCCTTGTATGTCTATTTTGCCAAAAAGAAAAAAGGTATGGCTTTTGTAATAATTGGGACAGAAAATGCAAATGCAAAAATTAAAATTGGAGGAGGCAAAGAGTTAAAAAGTGAGTGTGGCTTACTGCTTAGACAGGATTTAGATACATTTATGACATGAAAACAAAAGGTCCCAAGTGAAGAAGAAAAAAGTTGCTTCTCTACTGAACCCAGTCGGCAGAGAAAAGTGCGGTAATTTTAGCCACTGTAGTAATGTACATTGTGATTGTACTTGATCCCATGCAGTTACATATGTGCTATACCATATAGCAATAACTTAGTTGAGGTGTTACTTACAAATAGGCTAAAATTACAACACTTTTGCTATGCATGAGCCATAGTATTTTGATTTCTGTTATTTTTCGTATTTCTGAGAGGACTCAATATTTCACGCTCTGTTCAGATTGAGTTCATGCCTTCTATCCAATGTGTACGTTGGGTGGATTTTCATGTATATACATTTGATGTAAGCAGAGGCGGATATACCAGTGGTGCAATCTGTGCAGTCGCCCCGAGGCCCATGATGTAAGGGGCCCACCTCCACCTTCAAAGCAGGAGAAATTGTACATTACAGTGAGCTTTTGGACATTAAAGGCCATATGTATATTATCTTGCTCAGGGGCTATTTTCGGCTTGAGTGCACTCGTGCATGAAGGCATACAGTGGCACAAGTCACCCTTAGGCTTTCAAGTATGTATATACAAAACAAAACATGAATACTGTTCAGTATATTTTTTCCCACAGAACATACGTGTTGAAAAATATCACTGACTATACTTTTTTGCAGAGTAAATATAAAAAAAAAAGGCGTATGACCAGAGATGAGCGGATCGATCCACAGAGGACTGAGTTTGATAAGAATTTCCTGAAATTTGCAGTTTTATGTGGATACGAATATTTTCAGATTCGATTTGCAAAAAAAAAAAAAAACTTGCCCAACACCATTTCCCAAACTGCTATAGCACTAGAGAGCAGGCTAATGTCTTTTTACGTTGCTGTGCGGGCCTTCCCATAATTTCCTGGAGCTATGACATCTCACGGATGGATTATCATACCTTGAATAGGGGGTTTAGTACCTAGGCAATCACAGATCAGCGGTTCCCAGCAGAGCGCAGTTTGTACAGCCGATTCAATTTCAACAGTCAGTGGGTAAGTCTCTCTCTCTCTTGTTGAGTATAAGCTCTTATGGTCATTAGAGTCCTCGCTGTCTCTCTTGCCTGGAATGTGTAAGCTCTTATAATCAGAGTGGTCCTTTCTCTACATCTTCTGTAGAGTAGAGTGTAAGCTCTTATGGCTAACGAGGTTTTCTCTTATGTAGAGTAAAATTTAAGCTCTTATGGTCAGTGCGGTCCTCTCTTTCTCCTGTAGAGCAGGAGGTCTTTTATCTACTGTAGAGTGCAAGCTCTTATGATCAGTGGTGTCCTCTCTCACTCCTGTAGAGTATTAGCTCTTATGAACAGCAGGGACCTCTATCTGCAGGGTCCTCTCTCTCTCATGTAAAGCATAAATTCTTATGATCAGCAGGGTCCCCTCTCTTCAGTAGAGTGTAAGCTCTTATGTTAAGTGGGGTCCCCCTCTCTCTCCTGAAGAGTGTAATCTCTTGAGGTCAAAGGGTTCTCTCTCTCCTTCCCCCAATGTGTACTTTCTGTGCAAGCTTTCCAGTATTGGGATTCTTGCATATTTATTCGCCACAAATTTGAAGAAGTTGGCAATCTTGAATTTTAAAAGATCCACTGATCACTATTTATGACATATTCTGGTCTGGCAAAAGGTAAGAAGTCATTAATTTGGAGCATTTCTACTGCTGAGGCCCATTTTCCTGCACAATTAAAAAAAATGGGTCTGTGCTGTACAACTCAGAATAGCTAGTGACATTGAGTGCTGTTGTGCAGTGATATACATTTGACCGGCCATTAAGTAAGCAATATTTCTTTTGCAGCACGTTAGAGAGGCCAGACCTTAGGCATACAGGTATTAGTCAGTTCTACAAGAAATAGCAGTCTTTATAAGAAAACCTCTTTAATAAACGGTAATTGCACACAATGGATAACTAGAATGTGCGGTTATGACATTTTGTGCACAAAATATGGATACAAATTTTGTACACACTGCTAATAATTATCAACAGCTAGTCTATCTCATAGCTTAGATCGGAATTGGATAATATTAATACATCTTCTGATAAACATACAGGGCTGTGGAGTCGGTGTCCATTTTGGTGGAGTCGGTATAAAATGGACCAACTCAGATTGCTAAAATATATAATAAATTTTTTCATAAGAATTTGGGAAAGTTATGAAATGTCCTATAAATGTCTGTCCTATTCCTGATCTAAGGGTCTAGACTTTTAGCTGAGATGAATCTGTGCTACAGTAAATTTATCACTTAAACATGAGCCATGTATGAGGGAGTCGGAGTCATGGAAATTGAGGAGTCGGAGGTTTAGCTTACCGACTCCACAGCCCTGTAAACATAAGATGACTCCATTGCATAAGTATGTGGTTATAAACATTACTATATTAGTAACATTTTAAAATCCCCTTGAAATCCTTTAGCTGTAAATCGATATTATTGAGGGCGGTCCACTCGATAGAGTATATACTCTAAGAATTGATTCCAACAATCACTGGTGCTATGGATTTCATCCCTGCCCTCTGCCATCAATGTTCAGTCTCTATACTTGCCTAAAATCAAGAACTGGCCAGATGCGTAAGAAAAATATCATCTTAATGAATGTATAATGAAATATATTATGAATACATTGTCAAGTAGTTGCATTACAGACAGGGTCAACAACTGTCAACAAAACGGTCTGTTGTAATCTGTAGTGATAATAGAAGATAGCGCTAGAAATAAGAAATGTTCTCTATATTAAGAAAATAAATCGATTGTCTGACTATGATTATGTAAAACTTCATTGTCTCCTGCATTATCTTATGAAATCAATGACAAAAAGGACTACTTGTCATGACTCTTATGTCTTCTCTAGGGTATTGTTTGTACTTTTCATTTTTTTTCATTACAGCTCTTATTTTTCACCTCTATATCTTCGATTCCAAGGTAACTAGAGATGTCACTGTACCTTGATGTTGTTGCACAATGCTATTCTCTTCCAAGTTCAGTCAACATCATAGAAGTTTATATTAATGTTTGAATTGTGTGTTAATTATTATTTATAGCATTGGAGCTATGGAAGAACACAGCCTCTGCTAGAACACAAGCTGAATCAGATGATGTAAGGATTCAGAAAAAGGAGAGACTACAAAAGAAGATTGACTATTGCAAGTCAGCTGTGTGTGAAATAAAGAAATGCATGTCAAGAATGTGGCAAGGGACTTGCTGATTGTACAATGTACTATTTAGAGATGCAGTTCAGTGAACTGGTGGTCATGAAGGGTATTTAATGTACTTTGCTCTTTATTGTCAAATAATTTTTTAAAGGTTAAATTATCTAAAAATTGGGGCTAACTTGCTGATCGCAGGGAGGGTCTGATCGCTGGAACCGTCCAGCGATCCCGTGATCAAGGCTTCAAAACTCGCAGAACAGGGCGCCATAGCACCATCCTGAAAGTGTGCAGCTTCCACTTCCTTCATTATCTAAGGAAGTAGCTGAACACTGCACTCAATATCCCCATGGATAGAAGATAAACCTTACATTTTCCTTTTTATATGTAAGATGATATTGCTGCTTGGTTTACAGTGAACATATATAATTGCTTCTTGTCTATATTACAATGCATACAGTGGGTACGGAAAGTATTCAGACCCCTTTAAATTTTTCACTCTTTGTTTCATTGCAGTCATTTGGTAAATTCTAAAAAGTTCATTTTTTTTTCTCATTAATGTACACTCTGCACCCCATCTTGACTGAAAAAAAGCAGAAATGTAGAAATTTTTGCAAATTTATTAAAAAAGAAAAACTAAAATATCACATGGTCATAAGTATTCAGACCCTTTGCTCAGTATTGAGTAGACGCACTCTTGAGTTAGTGCAGCCATGAGTCTTCTTGGGAATGATGCAACAAGTTTTTCACACCTGGATTTTGGGATCCTCTGCCATTCTTCCTTGCAGATCCTCTCCAGTTCCGCATTCATGTTTCCTTAAATTGCAACCTGTCGTCCTGTCCCTGCAGCTGAAAAACATCCCCATAGCATGATGCTGCCACCACCATGTTTCACTGTAGGGATTGTATTGGGCAGGTGATGAGCAGTGCCTGGTTTTCTCCACACATACCGCTTAGAATTATCACCAAAAAGTTCTATCTTCGTCTCATCAGACCAGAGAATCTTATTTCTCATAGTCTGGGAGTCCTTCATGTGTTTTTGAGCAAACTCTATGCGGACTTTCATATGTCTTGCACTGAGGAGAGGCTTCTGTCAGGCCACTCTGCCATAAAGGCCCGACTGGTGGAGGGCTGCTGTAGCGTCGGCGTCTCTGCCTCATGCCGGGCAGACACGCCGATCCCCTCACCGCCGCGGTCCCGGTCCAGCATCCTCCGGCTCCCTTCCTGCGTCTGCCAGGGGTGCGCGCACCGCGCGCAGTTCCCTGAGCACTATACGTAGGGTGCGCGGGCGTGCACTCCTTGCCTCTTAAAGGGGCCACACGCGCCGTCCTAAAGAGTCCCCGACCAATGGCCGGAGGACTGCCCTCATATAAGGCACCTCCTTCAAAATGGAGGTGCCTGTGCAAGATTGTTGTTTGTGTACCAACACCCTCCTCAGTCCTCAGGTTCCAGTGCCCGCCAGCCTATCAGTCGTGCCCGCCTGCTTGTCTACCCTCATCACCAGCCTGTCTACCAGCCGTGCTTGTCTGCTGTGCTCAGTTTGGCTGGATGGACAGGTTTAGGAAGACTTCTGGTGGTCCCAAACTTCTTCCATTTAAGGATTATGGAGGCCACTGTGCTCTTAGGAACCTTCAGTAATGCAGAAATTCTTTTGTAACCTTGGCCAGATCTGCGCCTTGCCACAATTATGTATCTGAGCTCATTGGGCAGTTCTTTTGAGCTCATGATTCTCATTTGGTCTGACATGCACAGTGAGCTGTGAGGTCTTACATAGACAGGTGTGTGCCTTTCCAAATCAAGTCCTATCAGTTTAATTAAACACAGCTGGACTCCAGTGAAGGAGTAGAACCATCTCAAGGAGGATCACAAGGAAATGGACAGCATGTGACATAAATATGAGTGTCTGAGCAAAGGGTCTGAATACTTATGACCATGTGATATTTCAGTTTTTCTTTTTTAATAAATTTGCAAAGATTGAACCAAGTACTGTTTCATTACTTTTTATATAACAATTAATGTTATGTATCAATAGTCTGGTGTATGTGGTAGCTCAATTCAGAAAAAAACATGAAGGAAAAGCCTTGTGTGGGCCACAGAGGCCGGATCCCCACTAGCCATAAATTAATGGCACATTCTAGGAATATGCCATCACTTTCCAAGATGAAAACACCCATTTAAATATTTGTATGTTGGGAGGCAGCAAACTCCTTGCATCCTCTGCCTTAAATTAGTTTTCCATGTTTTTTTAAGGCACATGCTTGTTCCAAGATGTACAAGACCAGTGATCCCAGGTCTTGTACTGTATTAATGATTTCAACACTACAGCCATATCAGCAAAGATTGGTGATAGTGGTGCAGAGACAGTGCTTGAGAGACCGGGCAAGACTGACTTTGATGTTTTTAGGCAGAATACAAAAAAAAATGGAAAACTATAAAACCCTTCAAACAGAAAAATGCAATTTTTTACATACAATTTGAACAGTTTTTTTTTCTTGGTTTAAACTACAAAATAGAAAGAAGAGGTATGATAAATATTACCAAACTATTTTAGCAGACTACCAGAAAATAAAAATAATTTACTTTCCATTGAGATCTTGTAAATGTTTAAACTTTAGCGGAAATTCATCAAACTAAAAGTACCGGAATTCAATTTAACAAAAAAACAAAAATAGAAACAAAAAAACAGTCTTTTGTGACTTGAACGATATCTACAATGAGTTTTATACACATTCTGCTTCATGTCAACACCATTCACCCAAATTACGGCACAAAGCAAGTCAACTCATAGGTGGTGTAAACTTAAGAGTAGACGATCAAAAGGCCTACAAATGTGCCACATTTATGAAACACTGATAAATGTGGTGTGTTTGCAATAAAAGTTAAACAGTATTGATGAATATGCCTTCATATAATATCAGAGAATTAGATCCATGAAACTCATGTGTTATACTGATCCGAGGACTAAAATAGGACACACACAATGGGTCCATGTGCTCTTTGATAAAAAAAATAATAATTAAAAAAAAAACGCATAATACACAGACACTTTACGCAGATGTGTGAATGCAGCTTAATCACTAACCATGATTCAAGGACCAGCTATGGATCTCCTGACCTGAACTTGATAGCCTCATATAGGCCTATGAGAGTGTAAAGTTCGGGTAAGGTGACCCATGGCCAGTGCGTGAATCACGGTCCAGACTCGAACCGTGGCGCACAGATGTATGAATACAGCATAACTGTTATGAGGAAAAACAGTACTTTCAGAAAATGGAATAGATCAGAAAAGATTCACTGCTATAAATCAGCAATAGGCATCAGGAAGGGGAGCATACACTTTTGCACAGCAATGTACAGCGCACATGATAAGCTGTACATTGGACATTTACTCAAGGAAGAAAAACTATCCTCAGTCTCAGAGAGAACAAAAGCAGATGAGCTGTCAGAAGAGCTACAAAAATACTGCAGTGACACATTGTGACAAATACTCACCCTGCAGCAAGAACGGCTCTGACCAAATTGGAAACTATTGAGCTATAGCGATATGCCATTAAAAAAAACATTGTTGCCAAAAGGATTTAAGACAAACTTAAAGCAGATAGGTCTCTGAGCACCAAGCACAACATTTTTCATAGCATATTTGGCAAAAATCAAGAAACAAAAATAAGGATAACTTATGAATATCATATATATTTGAGGTTATCTACAGTTGGCCCTGACTAGAGTAAAAACATTTATCTGATGAATGCAGACTTGTCACCATGTACACTACTTCTTAAAGGGAGTATGTCAGCCCAACTTTACACTTCAAACTAACCACATAGCGATTAGGGGATGGAGGAACAATAAAAATCGGTCTTTTAGTTTTCAAAACCATTACTACATTGTCCCAAAAAGAAGTTTATTGCTATGTTCAAATTAGGGTGCTCAGTGTTCACTTGGCATAGCTGAATGCCTCAGTGCACTGTTCCACCCACATTTTTACCAAGCCGCCTTCCATGCTGATTGATGGCACTGACTTGGCCAGAGCCAGCTCTATGTGAAGATACTGAGCACACACATCACTCACTAGACAGCCACTTCAGGGAGAAGGTGTATAAAGAGCAATGCCAGCAGAGTCAAGAGTGATGTGTGTTGTCTCCTGCATAGGGGCAGCATGCACATGCCAAAAACGTGGCTCCAGACAGTGCTGGCTCTGGGAAAGCAAGCGCCATTAATCAACATAGATGGAGGTGGCAGCAGGCTAAATGAGTAGGGGGAATGGTACAACAAGGCATATTGCCACGCCCTAAGGGAGAACCCAAATTTGAACATTGCAATAAAGTTATTTTTGGGGGCAATGGAGGGACGGATCTGAAATTTAAAAAGAACTATTTTTATTGTTGCTCCATCCCACACATACCTATGTGGTTAGGTTAGTTTGAAGTGTAAATTTCAACTGATAGATTCCCTATAAAGGAAACCGGTCAGCAAGATTTACTACCACAAACCAAACACACCTATGTTAGGTTGCTGTAATGCAGAATCAATCCATACCTGTTTTATTAATCCTTTGTTGCATTTCAAAGTAATCCTCTATTCTATTTTTATGCTAATGAGATGCAAGTGCAAGAGGCTTGGCCCTGCACTTACCGATCTTCATCCTCTTTCCAACTTTTCCTTCCCACCGCCATCCTTTGCTCCCTGATTGACAGGTCACACTAATCTTATATGTCTTACACTTATAAGTGACCTGCCTTGCCCACCAGAAATCTCGCACAGGTGATGTCACTCCCAACACTGGGTGTATTCTCAGAGGAGGCGGCTAATGAACCGTTCCATAGTCCTGGTCTCGATGCATCTTCAGAATTTTAATGCACATGCACAGCCTCAGCAAGATTTCTGGAAGGGCTGCACGACACTCACACAAGAGTGATCAGTCAATCAAGGAGCAAAGGTAAGCAGAGGGTGGAGAGAATTTAGAAAGAGGACAGAGAGCTGTAGGTGCAGGGCCAAGCCTCCTTGCAGTGCATTAGCATATCATTTGAATAAAGGATTACTTTGGAATGCAAAAAGGATTACAAAAACAAAGGTATGGATTGATTCTGGATTACAGTGACCTAACATAGATGTTTTTGGTTTGTGGTAGTAAAATCTGCTGACAGGTTCCCTTTAAGAGGTTAGGCAATTACCTTACTTGATTAAAACCACAAAAACATGTACTAACAGCACCAAAATGCTTTGCAGAAAGGCATGATACATCTTCAAACAGGTCACAGTGTTATAGGTGAAATCAAAGCATTTCTGAAACAGAAATCCCTAGCTATCCGTTACAAAGGTTTGAATATTTTACAGTTCTTCACAGCTCCTTACAGCCATCATGCCAGTGGTGTCTTTTAAAAGGTCTCTGTGACATTTCAGAATATATACATTATGAAAGTGGATTCTCTCTTAACGGAAACTAGCACTACCTGCGAGTACTGGAAAATTTACCAAGATCCAGGGAACCAATAAACCTAGAAGGTTTATATAAATGCCAAATTTTTGGGTAATATCTATTCTGTTTTGGTCACCACAAAAATCTATTTGGCTTCTTGAGTGATTTATATAGCTCTCCTGGGAAACCATTTAAATTAACATATGAATTTAATTTAAACAGGAATATTTTTATGTCAGTTTACATAGGATGGCATGTTTATTGTACCCCATTATAGGGCAGCATGGTGGCTCAATAGTTTGTATATCCTTGCTGTGTCAAATTGGGTTTCCTCCCACACTCATACTTGATAGGGAATTTACCGTAGATTATGCACCCCAATGGGGACAACACAGACAATGTCTGTAAAGAGCTGCGGAATACGTTGGCGCTATATAAGCAAAGCATAATAAATAAATGACTGAGTTCATGGACTGGAGTAAACAGAATGGATTACAGACAATACTTACATTCCTATTGTAAGACGCAAGGGCCCTGCTGTTAAACAGCACATTAAATCTATTTGGGGATTTAAATCAGAACCCCTTTAAACACTACAACACTTTGCCAAGAGGAATGATCACACCCAGAGGTCAATTTATTTATACGATTCCATGACAAATAAAGAAATCTGAACATCATTGAAAATCTGTAGCTAGACCTCAAAATAGCAGTATATGCAAGACGACCCAGGAATCTCACAGGACTGGAAGAATTTACCAAGGAAGAATGGATGAAAAAATTCCCTCAAACAAGAACTGAAAGACTCTTGGCTGGTTATAAAAAGCATTTACAAGCTGTGATACTTTCAAAAGGGGGTGCTACTAAGTACTAACCATGCAGGGTGCCCAAACTTTTGCATAGGCCCATTTTCCGTTTTGTAATTTTAAAATAAAAGATTTGCGCCTAAAATGCAAAAGGAAATGTGTCATTTTTAACTTGCTTAATTGTTCGCAATAACAGTAATTTTGACTTAGGGGTGCCCAAACTTCTACATGCCACTGTACATATACGCATAAAGATGTTTAATATATTATTAATATGAGCAATAATTCATATTAGCCCTGTTCGTATTAATTACCCTTTCCAACGTAATCTTAATTTTTACTGTTTCTTGGCTGCATAATTTAGAAGAGCACCATTGTGGCAGCATGAATCTTGTGACCTATTCCAGGTGGGTGAGCATCTCCTCCATCACAAGCTAAGTGTAATGTAACCTTGTAAGGCTAAAGACAGAAGAGTAATGAGAACCCCAGAGGATCATCCAGTTTGTAGGATGCTAGTTACACTGAGATTCTGACAGCAAGATGCGAGATCCACCAGATATGTGGACAGTAGAAGTCAATTAATCATGTGCTAATACATTAATGGTAATGCTACTGTGCGATAAAATCACAATCTTCTTTCCTTAGCGGTTGGCTAACTACAATGTCTGTCTGTCTACGATTTCAAAGGATATGATCCAAGTGAGAATCATGGTCATTCATGAAAAGCTGCATTAGTACAAAAGGTTAAAATGCTATAAGTAGAGGTGAAGCTGAGAAACTGAGGCAAAACCCCTTATAGCACAAATAACTGTGCATCTCTGACACAGGCTTGTGCGTTCAGATGGTCTTTTATTGACTAACGTTTCCAATGTAATTAGGTCTCATTATTATTTGTGAAACAGTGCCATCTTTTGGCTCTGACCCTCGACCACAAATACGAGCAGAATGCCTTATAGCTTTTACAGTTGCATTAGAAAAAAAAAGGAGCAAAGTCTAACAGCAGGAGTCAAATCAGTGTATTCCACAAGTACAAGTATTCTGGAAACGGCTCTCTTACAGAATACAGGAACTCTTTGCCAAGCATTCCTGTGTATGGGAAAGTCAAGGAAGGAAACTCACAGCCAACAGCTATCTACATGTATGGAGGTCTTCGTAAATCGATGGAAAACAGTGAGTTTTTTGCCTAAATCACAACAAAATAACGATGCACCTTGACCAGGTTTGTCCAGGTTTGGGATGAAAGTCTGCAGTCATGACACACTGTTAGGACTCTTCGGTGCCGGCAGCGTTAGTGAGTAGTCACAAGTATGTGATTTGCATACTTCCGACAACATTAAAAGTAGACGTGCGTGACTTGGCTCAATACAAGTGAATTAAGAGAGGTTGAGCACATGACCGCAAGTATACAATTTGCATACTTGCGGTCACTTAACTGCCTGCTCTCACCGCTGCCACCGGAGAATCCTGACAGCATGACGTGAGCCGACTATGAGTCACTGCCGACTTTCATCCCACAACTGGACACACCCTTTTCTTGTTGCCTTTGCCAATTTCCTCCTGGTCATTTACAGAATGTCATCAAAGTAACACAACATAGTCAAATAGTTTTAGTAACAACAATACAAATTAAACATTTCATTTTTTTCACACAAGACATAAACCTGAGCAAAAGTAATTAGGGACAAGTCATCAGCATATTCATAGTCAGCATATCTCACTGATCAGACAGTAAACAAAGTGAAAATGTCCACTTACACTAGAGAGACAATGTCCCCTCGCTGAACTTCATAACGCCGCATGCTCCATCGGTTTAAGAGCACTACATCTGATTCATATCTCCCACCTGGATTCAAAGAAGGCTAAAAAGGAAAGAAGACAGCTTTATGAAAAAAATATTTCCCTCATGTCTTTTCCTCCTCTTCCAATCTATTGTACGCATAAAAGATGGAAGAACAAGTATATGTTGTTGAGAAGAAGCATCACTAAGCATCCAAGTGTAAGAAGTACATTGGTTTCTGTACAAAGTATGCCGCAGGGACTATAAAACTTGTGAGGATAAATGCAGTCATTTGACTCAGACTAAGTCAAAGCAAGGGGGAAAGGGTGAACTCTTGAATAAATATTTCATCTAAGGAACAAGACTATAGAAAATGATAAATATGTG
Source organism: Phyllobates terribilis (assembly GCF_046119375.1). Lineage (NCBI taxonomy): Eukaryota > Metazoa > Chordata > Amphibia > Anura > Dendrobatidae > Phyllobates > Phyllobates terribilis. The sequence continues at coordinate 202,344,551 of NW_027362771.1, read as the reverse complement.
TCATATATTCTTTCTTCCAGGGAAAATAAATTAAACATATATTGCTGTTTTAACCGCTCAATTGCTCCGCTATAAATCATATACAATACTATGATATGAGTTTTTAGCCAATATTGAAAAAAGTTGGACCTGATGATCTGTTCTATATAACCTGGAATTAATTTTTACTCAATGTGTCATATAAGAACCAGATTGTGGAGCTACAACCGTAATCTTCTAGAATCTACTGGAGATTTTCCTTCCCCTTTATTTTTCCTCATTGTCAATCACATTATTCCTTTAAAGTCAATGGAAGGTGAAAGCCTTTAAGAGTTTCATTTGATGTAGTATATTTTTTGCACACCACTCCTAGGCCAAGTTCACACATTCAAGACTCGGGCAGGATTTGGGCACAAGAAAAATTGGAGACCCTGTTAAAAACAATTTAAAAGTGATGGCTTCCAGAAGGTGCAGATAGCCAAAACAGGCAGCTGGATAATGCTAGTGATATCTGACAGGCACATTTTTGCAAGCATGTCCATAGACTAATGCCAAATAGATTTTAAAAGAGGTATACATTCCACCAATACCAGCCCAGTAAAAGGGCAAGTTGTGGAGCTAAAATGTGTTTGCTGTGCAAGAATACATGAGGGTATATCCGCAGATATAGGGTTTAAGAAGGGTATGACTGCAGGACTAAGGCCTCAAAATGTTTCCATTACTGTTAGTTAGGACATGTTCATACTGAAGAGTTTTTTAGGGATTTTTGGAGCAGAAATTCTCCAAATCTCCCTCAAAAACTTGGAATTTTGCTCCAATACATTCAGTATGTACATACCTTTTAGGTATGTGTACACTACATCCTTTAAAAAGAAAACACTTAAGAAAAAAATGCCAGAGTTTCCTGAAGAGGTTCTTTTGCGTCGCTTTTTCACTTTCTTTTTTTTAACCTTTTTTAGCCGGTTTTGGTGCCAGCAATTCTTTGGAAAGTTTTCCAATGGTTTTTGCAATATCTTTTTTACTAATGGTTTTTTTTTTTTTAATTCCATTGCATAACGAAGAAACTGCTAGCATCTTTTAAAGCAGTGTTTCCCAATCTCCAGTCCTCACAACCCCCAACAGGTCATATGTTCTAGATTTCCCCAGTATTGCACAGGTGGTGGGAGTATCATCAAGGCATCAGGAATTCACTCACCTGTGCAATACAATGGAAATCCTGAAAACATGACCTGCAGGCAGCCGTGAGGACTGGAGTTTGGGAAACACTGTTTTAAACGCCAGAAGAATGGTCATGTCACTTCTTTTAACCCCTTTCTGACGCGGTCAGTAATAGTACGTCGCACTGGACCGGGCTTATTGGACCAGGTAAGTACCATTACGCGCACTGCGATCGCTCCTGCACACAAGCGGTGCGGGGCGATCGCCGCCGGGTGTCAGCTGATTATCACAGCTGACACCTGGTGCTATGTGCCAGGAGCGGTCAAGCACCGCTACCGGCACATTAACCCCCAAAATGCTGCGATCTAAGTCAATCACAGCATTTCGGGAGCAAGGGGAGATTAGCGCTGCTTACTCACCTCTTCTCCAGCGTCCCGCACTGTCTGTACCGGGTCCCAGTGGTTGTCGTGGTGAGCCGATGTTGTCATGACAACATCCGGGTCACCATGCAGCAAGAAGTTACTTTGATCATGCGCAGTGCGCGATCAAAGTAACTTCTGCCTGTGCAGCGCTGACAGGCTATATCGCATAGAGATGCTGCTGCATCTCTATGCTATATAAGCAATCAGCCTGCAAAATGTGAAAGTCCCATAGTGGGACAAAGTGTAAAAGTTAAAAAAGTGTCAGAAAGTGAATAAAATTAAAAATTGAAAAAATATTAAAAAAAATAAAAATAAAAATAAAAAAAATAATCCCCCCAAAAATAAAAATATACGTACCCATAAATACATATTATTGTTTTTTCTTCCATAATAAAAGTACACATGTGGTATCGCCGCGTCCGGAACGACCTGACCTATAAAACTGTCCCACGACGCAAAAAACTATGCTTTATCATCATACCGCCAAAACAAAAATGGAATAACACGCAATCAAAAAGACGAATGTAAATGAAAATGATACTGCTGAAAACGTCATCTTGTCCCGCAAAAAACAAGCTGCCAAACAGCTCCAGAAGTCAAAAAATAAAAAAGTTATAGCTCTCAGAATAAAGAGATACAAAAAAATATTTTTTCTATAAAATAGTTTTTATTGTGGAAAAGCTACAAAACATAAAAAAAGATAAATGTGGTACCGCTGTAAACGTACTAACCCGAAGAATAAAGCTACCTTATCAATCTTACCACATGCGGAACGGCATAAAAAAGAAACAAAAAAACAATTCCTGAATTGTTGGTTTTTGTTTATTCTGCCTAACGAAAATCGGAAAAGAAAGCGATCAAAAAATGTCACGTGCCCGAAAACGGTACCAATAAAAATTTCAACTTGTCCCGCAAAAAACAAGCCGTCATATGACTGTCGGCCGAAATATAGAAAAATTATAGCTCTCAAAATATGGCGATGCAAAAACTAGTCTTTGCAAAAAAAGGCATCTTTTAGTGTGTGACAGCTGTCAATCATCAAAACCCAATATGAATCTGGCATCGCTGTAATCGCACCGACCCGAAGAACAAAGTCGTCTAATCACTTATACCGCACGAGGAAACGCGTAAAAAATAAACGCTAGGGTTAGGGTTTGGGTTGTGCTAGGGTCAGGGTTAGGGTTGGGGTTGTGTTGGGATTTTTTCAAAAGTAAAGAAAAAAAAAAATGACAACGATATGGCGACTAGAGTTGAGTGCAAGTGCTCGCTACTTGAGTTTGCATCGGGTGATCGGGTATGCACAGAGTATCGCGGGTGCTCGAGTGGCATGCTCGAGTCTCTGCCCCATATGTTTTGCTGCTGTTATACAGCCAAAAAAAACTCCTGCCATGCACGAGCGGATCCCATGGTTTTTTTTTTGGGGTGTCTAATAAGCGTGAAACATGCAGGCGGGGACTCGAGCATGTCACTCGAGCACCAGCAATACTTGGTGCATACCCGAGTACCTGATGCAAACTCAAGTAGCGAGCATTTGTGCTCAAGACTAATGACTGTTACGCTCACGCCCAGACTGACTGGCGTGAGCGTGGTTAGTGATCCCACTGGACCATGAACAGAGGAGTGCCTGGAGGGGCGTGACTAAGTATCAACTCGGTCCGACCAAGGTCACACGACGGCTCAGTCGACTCCGTGAACTAGGGAGGAACCGAGCAGAGGGACCAGGTGCTACTCCAGGTCAGACCCCGGTCACAGCTGTTGACCCACACCGGGGAATGCAGGAACAGGCAGGTTAGGCTGGCATACAGACAGGTGGGTACTGGCAGGCATGGCTGGTATGCAGACAGGTGGTTATTGGCAGGCACGTCTGGTATGTAGACAGGTGGGTACTGGCAGGCACGGCTGGCATGCAGACAGGTGGGTACTGGCAGGTAGGAACGCAGGCAGGATACGGACCAGTACAGACTGGGATACAGGAACAGAGCCGCAGTTGCCGTAGACAAACAGAGCAGAGCAAAACCCGCAGGTGCGGTAGACAAGCAGAGCAGAACAAAACCCGCAGGTGCGGAAAACAAGCAGAGCAGGGCAAAACCCGCAGATGCGGTAGACAAGCAGAGCAAAACCCGCAGGTGTGGAAAAAAAGGAGAGCAGAGCGAAACCGCAGGTGCGGTGAACAAGCAAAGCAGAGCGAAACCGCAGGTGCGGTAGACAAGCAGAGCAGAGCAAAACCCGCAGGTGCGGTAGACAAGAAGAGCAGAGCAAAACCCGCAGGTGCGGTAGACAAGCAGAGCAGAGCAAAACCGCAGGTGCGGTGGACAAGCAGAGCAGAGCAAAACCTCAGGTGCAGTGGACAAGCAGAGCAAAACAGAGCAGAAGGTGCAGGCAGACAGGGCAGGGCTCTGTTCACATGGAACAGACTGGAAAATACAGGAAGATAGTTAGAACACAGGAGGTAGATACAGAGGCAGGGAAACAGGACAAGCAGAACCAGATACACACAAGGCACTTACTATGAAGTAGCGAGTGGACACAAAACTCACAAACAGAAGTACAGAGACAACAAGTTGGAGTTAGGTGCAGGTTCAGACACTGCAGGAACAGGGAAGGTTCGGACATAAACCGGTAACGGGCTAGGACACAGTTCAGACAGGAACAAGATACAAGAAAGAGCCTGGGAACTCAGCCCCCAGGGAGGCGGAAAGAGACTAGAAGTCACAGATACAGGCACAGGCCTGGGTATAAAGCCCCCAGGGAAGCGGAACAGTCTAGAAGTCACAGATACAGCTAACAGGCCTGGGTATACAGCCCCCAGGGTGGTGGAAACAGACAAGATACAGGACAGGACCTGGCAACTCAGTTGCACAGAACACACTGTAAGAAAGTGTTGCTCAGGCACCTCCTACTAGGTGGAGGGGGATTAAGTATCCAGTGACTCACAGCAATAGGCTGGGGAGGCATTAGGAGTGCGCACACAGTAACTATAAGAATCAGGAAGTAACTGCGCCGCCGCCCTAAGCAATCAGACAAGAGACGCAGCAGGTACTGGAGCAAAGTGTGCAGCCTGGACTGATAGGTAAGATGGCGGTCTTGCATGGTGGGAGGTGGTAAGCCATGCCAGCACGCCGCCAGGGATGTTACAATGACAACTTATTCAATATGATGACCTAATGTTATCAAATTCTGTGTCGTACCTCTGGGTTCAAAATGTTCAATATACCGCTTGATAAAATCATTGAGGGGTGTAGTTTCCAAAATGGGGTCACTTGTGGGGGGTTTCCACTGTTTAAGCACATCAGGGGCCCCCCAAAAGCAACATGGCGTCCGCTAATTATTCAAGCAAATTTTACATTCAAAAAGTCAAATGGTGCTCCTTCCCTTCCGAACCCTACAGTGTACCAAAACAGTGCTTTTCCCCCACATATGTGGTATCGGCTTACTGAGGAGGAAATGCACAACAAATTTTGTGGTCCATTTTTTCCTGATACCCTTGCGAAAATAAAAAAAAAATTGAGGTCTAAAGTAACATTTTTTGTGAAAAAAAGTTAAATGTTCATTTTTTTCTTCCACATTCCAAAAATTCCTGTGAAGCACCTGAAGGGTTAATAAACTTATTGAATGTGGTTTTTGAGCACCTTGAAGGGTGTAGTTTTTAGAATGATGTCACTTTTGGGTATTTTCTGTCATAAAGACCTCTGAAAGTCACTTCAAATGTGATGTGGTCCCTAAACAAAATGGTTTTGTAAATTTTGTTGGAAAAATCAGAAATCGCTGGTCAACTTTTAATCCTTATAATTTCCTAACAAAAAAATAATTTTGGTTTCAAATTTGTGTTATTACCTCATAAAGTGACAGTGGTCAGAATTGTAAAGATTGGCCTGGTCATTAATGTGCAAACCACCTTCGGAGGTAAAATGGTTAACCAATTGGCATTTTTAGAAATCTGAAGTGGTTAAAAGACGTTCAAAAGCCTGAACATATGCAACGCAAGTCGTTTTTACATAGAAATGCATATTGTTCATTCTTCAGCGTTTTCTGGCAGTTTAAAAGACATTGTGTGCACATACCTTTCGTGGGGGGGGGGGGGATGTGTGTGATTTAGCTTAGCTATTGCATGACCAAAGTTACCACGTCACTTCTATATGAGATTCACAGCTCTTTAATGAACTATGGGCAACTTTGGGTGCTTTCTTGCATATATGTATAAACTGTTGCTAAAATAGCTTTTTTTTGCAATAGGATTTAATCAAAAGAGTAACTAATTTTTCTTCCATTTTAATGCTGGAAAAGGGAACCTGTAGGCAGTTTTTTGCTGCCTGATCGGAGAGCAGCACAATGTAGGTGCAGAGACCCTGATTCCTGCGGTGTCGCTTACTGGGACGCATAGTGCAGTTTGGATAAAATCATTGTTTTGTCATCATCAGCAGAATACAGGTTCACACAGTGTGGAGAGTGGCGGGGGAGGACTCTCCTCATCAATACAGCAGCCTAATATGCATTAGCCTGCAATTACCTATAACTTAGAGCTGTGAAGTTTCTGCACTGTCAGATTTACCTGTTATACTTCCCAGATCTTAATAGTTAAATACCTTCCACCAAATCAAGGAAACATTGATGTATAAAATCAAGGAAACACTGATATATTCACTATATAAATAACACTTCAGTGTAACAGATGATGGTATTTTGCTTATTATGTGAAAAAAAAAACGCTTGGTGCCTTGTTAATAACATCTTGTTAGCTGACATCTCAAGGGATAGCATGCACATTGAGATTGAGAATAAAAAGTGACATTTGGAAAATCAGGTTCCTTCTATTGCAGCATAAAAATAAATACAGTTATACTGTTCCTTTGCTTCCTGCTGATTTGCGAATGACACGGACTTGCAATGAAACATACACTCAAAAAGATTCTTCATAGCAGTGCCAAAACAATCAAGTCAGCACAAGCCATAAGAGGCAACATGTTTTCTTTGCACATGCCATTTTTTAAGATCTTCTGCAAAATCATCAGTGGACACTAATAAAGTGAGTGTCTTCCAGGACTACAGAAGTCCTGGAACAAGATGTAGAAACATACTTAAAAACGTCCCGTTCTTTATGACAGAACTTTTAATTTCAAGCACAGCAAGAGGTTCGGTAATGAGAGCACAACACCGCTGGCAGTCTAAGAGGTTTATTAGAAATCAAACTTTCTGGGATCACACAGAGCGAGCTTGAAGTTAAGACTATTGAGTGCCCCATGGTCGTATACTGCATATCAATAAAGGCAACATGCTGGGTGTACTCCTCTCTCGCACCCCCCCAACCACCATCTTTCAAGTGTTCCACATAAATCACTCCAATATACAAGAGAGTGTGTTTGGTGTAATCTGCTGGGTCTGCTTTTTCTAGCTAGCATAAAATTAATCGGTTTCACATGTAAGGACTCTCAGATCTCTACCAATTAACCTTTTTTTAATTCTTTCTCCTAGTTTTGCTGATATAAAGAAAATCTCATGAAACACATGAATTTCTACAAACCTTAAAGTAAAACTAGCTGAAAGTTACAAGCAGAGAGGTGCTCATGGCAAAATATGTGTCATCGCATTAACAAAAAGGAATTGTAAAGGCTAAAATCCCTCTAAAAGTAGAATTCTCCACTGTCCCAGTCGTTACAGCTGTTGTACTGGTGCCGTAACAGTGTTATGTATGTATGCATGCATGCATATATTGTAAGAAAGCAGAAGCTAAGGTCTGGTAGGTATGTGTTACTGAGATGGTTTGATTTTGATTGAATTTTGGTTCTGGGATTTAGGAGCAATCAAGAGAGCCTGAGTGGGAAAGGTCGTTCCCATACTCCAGTCCGGTTCTTACTGGCCTAATAAAATGCACCTGGTCTAGCTCAGGTATTAGTAGTATGCAGAGGCTGGAGAAAGACAGAGCTGGTGAATACTCTGTTATAGCCTGAGAGGTTTCTTTGAGACCTAGTTGGTGAGACCGTGTGACTTATTGTGCCTTACCCAGAGAAAAGGACTGTTTTTCTTTATTCATATGTGCAGAAGAAAGGACTGGTTTGGTTTATTTATATGTGCTGAAGAAAGCTGTTTCCATTTTGTAGCTGTAAAGTTTATAAAGGACAATAAACTTTACTCTGTTTTGATATAAAAACCCTGTGCGTATCCACGCAGCTACCAGAGATCTGAAACCCCCACAAATGGTCTTTGAATTAGGGCCAGAAGTATCAAAGAGCACAGGTGATTACAGTTTAAAGACTAAAATGTCCTGGTTAAAGCTAGCTACAACATTGCAAACACCGTCTGAAAGCATAAAGGAGTTATAAGCTCCAGTGGGCAGCACTGGGGTCCTGGGTTCAAATCCCACCAAGGAAAACATCTGCAAGGAGTTTGTATGTTCTCCCCGTGTTTGCTTGGGTTTCCTCCGGATTCTCAAGTTTCCTTCCACACTCCAAAGACATACTGATAGGGAATGTAGATTGTGAGCCCCAATGGGGACAGTGCCGATAATGTCTGTACATTGTCTGAATTGTAAAGCACTGTGGAATACGTTGGCGCTATATAAATAAAAAGATTATTATTATAAGCTACTGGTGCACGTCAATCTGCAGTTTCAGCAGCAGCAGTATCAGAAGAAGCAGTTGTAGCAGACCTAACAGGAAACCAACAAACTACTGATCCACCAGTTTCAATAGCAGCATCAGCAGCAGATGACTCTAGACAGAAACTGTTCGGGCCAGGAAGATGGCACCTCCCGCCAGCCAAATGAAGGTACCCGTGTGAGGCAAACAGTATGAAAAGCCTTGCAGAAAATGACTCTGGAAGTCGACGTCAAGGCTTTTCTGACTGTCTTTGAAAGGGTGGCAGACACGTTGTTGTCTTCTCAAAAACAGCAGTGTCAGAAATTGTTAAAACAAAATAGGGACATGGAATACTCTGAGCCACACGCTCGGGTCAGTTTAAAGGCCTATAGGATTTCTAAAGCCCGCCAGGAGGTAATTTCAAAGGAGACGATACAGAGCTGGCCTCACCCGCTCACAAGAAAACAGGTCAGAACATTCCTAGGAATTGTAGGTTATTACAAGTGGTTTGTCCCTAATTTGCCATAATAGCAGCGCCTCTAATCTATCTCCAAAAGGGCACAAAAGCTATGGTTAATTAGTCTCCAGAGGCTAAAAGGGCATTTCAGGAGCTTAAACTAGCCCTCTGTAGGCCACCAGTGGTGGTAGCGCCGGATTTATGCAAAGCGTTCATAGTCGAGACAGATGCGCCGGATGGTGGGCTAACAGCTGTCAAGTCCAAGAAGATAAATTGAGTAGAACATCTGATAGTCCACTTGGGGAGAAAGTTTTCCGCAATTACTCAATTATAGAGCATAGATCCGGTAAGCTACATGAAAATGCGGATGCTCTGTCAAAGATACACTGTCTATTGGCAGATGGTGAATGTCATAGAAAAATTTAAATCAATAAGACAGCTCCAGAAGGGAGAAAGAGCTTCAATCTAAAACGTTACCTTTACTTGGCCCAAATGCAGCTGACCCCTTCCTTTGGAAACGGGTAATTAAGGAAAATCCTAATGGCTAGCAGATGTGAGGCCAATGTTAGCTTGAATGCATAGAAGGGCAGATTTACGACATGTAGAGATAAAAGAAAACGTAAAATCCTTTGTCACCTTATAGAAATTATGAAGTGAGATTTTACGAACTGCGTCGATATAATCAATAGGAAAGTCTATTTCGGAAACGTGATGAAACTGAGAATGCAAAGCATGGTTTTACGTCGATGGCCAGGGTGCCGCCAAATGGATATAGGCCAGATAGATGACACTATCTATGCCATATCTCCTATCTATGAACAGATGAGATTAATATCTCCCGCCTTCAGGGGCGAAGATATGGTAAAAGTTGAGAATCTCATAATTTTTTAAGACTAAGACACATCCTATAGTTCTCTCTATAGTTCCATGTTATGAGTCAGTAGAGGGTAGATATGTGGGAGTAGCTAGTGTTAAAAAAAACCAATGCCAATTACGATCCTTGTTCAACAAAAAGGAAGATACATTGCTGTGTACGACAGATCCACGTTTCAGGTTTAGTAATTTTCTTTCATTATTCCTTTTTATTTTATGTAATTGTATATGCTGTAGTGTTTAGTCCCATTTGTAAAATCTTTTGAATATTTTTATAAACACTGCCTACTTTTCGGATTAAATGTATATAAAAGTTTTATTTCAACTGGATTTTGGCTCCGGGATTTAGGAGCGCCCAAAAGAGCCTGGGTGGAAAATGTCGCTCCCATACTCCAGTCCGGGTCTTACTGGCCTAATAAAATTAACCTGGTCTAGCACCTGGTAGTAGTAGTGTGCTGAGGCTGGAGAAAAGACAGAGCTGGTGAATACTCTTATAGCCCGAGAGGTTCCTGTGGCACCAAGTTAGTGAGACCGTGTGATTTATAATGCCTTAGGCCACGGCCTCACTACCAGTATTTGGTCAGCATTCGGTCAGTATTTTTTCCTCGGGAGTGGGAGCCAAAACCAGGTGAGGAAGAATCAGAGAAAAAGTATAATACAAACAAGTGCCCCAATTCTGCATTTATCACCCACTCCTGGTTTTGGCTCCCACTCCTGAGAAAAAATACTGACAGAATACTGACAAAATACTGATAGTGGGGCCGTGGCCTTACTCAGAGAAAAGGACTGTTTTTGTTTATTCATATGTGCTGAAGAAAGGACTGTTTTGGGTTATTCATATGTGCTGAAGAAAGCTGTTTTTGTTTTGGAGCTGTAAAGTTTGTGTATCCACCCGGCTACCAGAGAGCTGAAACCACCACCATACATACATACACATACAGGTGCATCTCACTAAGCCATAATCATCAACATTAATAGAAATAAACACTTGAAATAGATCACTCTGTTTGTAATGACTATATAATATATGAGTTTCACTTTTTGTATTGAAGAACTGAAATAAATTAACTTTTTGATGATATTCTAATTTAGTGAGATGCTCCTGTATATATGCTTTATTTGAGTTCTCTAACCTGCTGCAGCAGATGTGAAATAACAATATAAGAAACCTCTCCTATATTTTTAACATAGAAGTTTCCAAGTCTCATCCAGCCTTCATAGACTATTAGCCGGTAAATGACCACTGCAGTCAATTGATGTCAGTAGTACAGCATTATCATAGTTCGTGGAGATCACATTAGCCAACTGACCAGATATATTTACATACTGACTCCTAGACTGAAAAAGTATGGGTTTATGTAAAACCTGCTCAAAACTAGTTGTTCTGAGGTGCATAAGGGGATGTTCCGGTGAGAGCCGGGCTAAGGCAGGTCATAAGGGGCATCTCTCAGTAGGATAAACTCTCCTAAACTCATAGAAAGTTGAATAAAATGATACTTTCATATCATCTATCCGATGTCTTATTCCAGAGTTCTAAATATTTTTCTTAATATGTAAATGAGATGTTAAAATCTATGAGATGGTGTGGTAGATCTTTCACTCAGCTGCACACGGAGGTAGACACAGGTACACCGTCTCTTTAAATCTTTGGTTGGTTTATTATAACATAGCATAAACCAATCTTTAGTTCGTTAAAATAAACACAGCCCACTGGGCAAAACAGGAGAACAAAAGCAGAAATGGTAACACAAAGAACGCAGTCTTTGCAGTAGCAGGGCTTCGCCTGCTGGGAGTTCAGCAACTTCCCATAGTTCAGGAACAAACACAAGCTCCCTTCTGGAGCTTACTTCTCCAGACATTGAACTCTGAATGCCTCAGCTGGCCGAGTATTTAAACTTCCCCAGACCACACCCTGAGGCGGAGAGATATTGTGAATGACCTCCCACCCTTCACAATGGTCATTCACAAAAACACACTCCCTTTTACTGAGACTTAACCCCTCTCAACTAATAACATGCTGGAGGACATATAATGGTTCTAGGTCACTGAGGCTAACAGATTCAGGAAAACATATCTGCCCTCCAGCACTTTACCAGTGACTTTGTCACAATGGACATAGATCTCCCTGGGAATCTGTCTCCAGAGCTTATTTTAAATGAAAGGCGGTGTTAACAGTGTGAAACATGTAGATCAGGAGAGTATACTGTTAGTCATTACATGTCTCACACTGGTAACTCCCCCTTTCATTTATAATAGGCCCTGGAGGCAGATTCCAAGGAGATCTGGCCCATAGATGTTAACAGCTCATTTACAGATTAAGAAAAATATTGATTACTCAGGAATAAAACATCGGATTGCAAATATCAAGGTACAATTTTATTCAACTTTCTGTGGCCCGCATCCCAGTATAGATAGATTAGGAGGGTTGATCCTACTGACAGATGCCCTTTAAACATCCCCAGAAATGTTGGCAACTATGGGAGATACCTGGCAGAAAATTTTCAAATCCCCTATTGGGCTAACATGTAATCAAAGATTACAGAGTTCCCAAAAACATGAATGGGATGTACATTTAATGTATCCTATTTTGCCATACTGTAACTAAATAAAGTCAGAAATATAAAAATGCAATTTTATGAAAAATCAACATGTATAAAGAAATTTACCTGCATTGAAACACCTTCCACTCTTGCTACACAAGCAACACGATCAAGAAAGGTCACCGTGACTGGCACTGCCACAAAAAAGCCACTTACAAACGCTCGAATATACTTCCTTCCAAAGACCTGTGCCATCATCTGAACAAAAAGAAGAACACGGTATTAAATAAATATGATCTCAAAACTAATTATTGCCAAAACATCTATCAGGTCTCCCTCACAAAGCAGATTGTGAATATCCATCAGTATTTGAATCAAAACCAGAAAGGAAACTACAGAGAAAATGATAAGTTTGGCACACAGCTGGCTTTGGTTTTCAAATACTGGCCGCATTCATAAGTTTTATCCATGGTTTTTATGGTTAAATCACATACCCAGTTAGTCTATGGATATGTCAACATGTCTCTCTAGTCAGACCAATGGTCCGCATAAAAAAAAAATGTTTGATTTGGATCAAAAATTGCCCATTCAAGTAAATAGTCAGTAAAATATTCAAATAGCACTCAGAAACCATGCGTGTCATCCAAGAGCTTTCTGCATTTTACTGTTTAACATTTAGAAATCTGAAAATGTAACTTTCTGTATAAGAGAAAAATGGACGAAAGACTGATGGTAAAAATGGACACAAGCTGAAAATTGAACCACTAGAAAGAAAAAAAAAATTCTTGTACACCCCCTCCCCTCCACAAACAAAAAAACAAATTTCTGAATGATTTTATAGGCCTTATGATGCTGCAACATCTAGATACTTGGGCAGATGGAGGGGTCAGGGGTCTAAAAACGCCTAAGCCTCCCTTTACTGCATGGGTCGGGGGTATAAAAATACTTAAGCCTGCTTTTACAGCATGGGTCAGGACTAAAAACACCTAAGCCTGCTTTTACTGCATGGGTCGAGTCTAAAAACACCTAAGCCTGCTTTTACAGCATGGGTCAGGGGTCTAAAAACGCCTAAGCCTGCTTTTATTGCATGGGTTAGGGGTCTAAAAAACGCCTAAGCCTGCTTTTACTGCATTTGTCAGGGGTCTAAAAATGCATAAGCCTGTCTTTACTGCATGGGTTTAAAAACGCCTAATCCTGCTTTTAGTGCATGGGTCGGGTCTAAAAACACCTAACGCTCCCTTTACTGCATGGGTCAGGGGTCTAAAAACGCCTAAGCCTGCTTTTACTGCATGGGTCAGGGATCTAAGCCTGCTTTATTGAATGGGTCAGGGGTCTAAAAATGCCTAATCCTGCTTTTACTGCATGGGTCAAGTCTAAAAATACCTAAGCCTGCTTTTACTGCATGGGTCCAGTCTAAAAACACCTAAGGCTCCCTTTACAGCATGGGCCAGGGGTCTAAAAACACCTAAGCCTGCTTTTACTGCATGGGTCGAGTCTAAAAACACCTAAGCCTGCTTTTACTGCATGGGTCGGGTCTGAAAACACCTAAGCCTGCTTTTACTGCATTTGTCAGGGGTCTAAAAACGCATAAGCCTGTCTTTACTGCATGGGTCACGGGTCTAAAAACGCCTAATCCTGCTTTTACTGCATGGGTCGAGTCTAAAAACACCTAAGCCTGCTTTTACTGCATGGGTCGGGTCTAAAAACACCTAAGCCTGCTTTTACTGCATGGGTCGGGTCTAAAAACACCTAAGCCTGCTTTTACTGCATGGGTCGAGTCTAAAAACACCTAAGCCTGCTTTTACTGCATGGGTCGGGTCTGAAAACACCTAAGCCTGCTTTTACTGCATTTGTCAGGGGTCTAAAAACGCATAAGCCTGTCTTTACTGCATGGGTCACGGGTCTAAAAACGCCTAATCCTGCTTTTACTGCATGGGTCGAGTCTAAAAACACCTAAGCCTGCTTTTACTGCATGGGTCGGGTCTAAAAACACCTAAGCCTGCTTTTACTGCATGGGTCGAGTCTAAAAACACCTAAGCCTGCTTTTACTGCATGGGTCGGGTCTGAAAACACCTAAGCCTGCTTTTACTGCATTTGTCAGGGGTCTAAAAACGCATAAGCCTGTCTTTACTGCATGGGTCACGGGTCTAAAAACGCCTAAGCCTGCTTTTACTGCATGGGTCGAGTCTAAAAACACCTAAGCCTGCTTTTACTGCATGGGTCAGGGATCTAAAAACGCCTAAGCCTGCTTTATTGAATGGGTCAGGGGTCTAAAAACGCCTAAGCCTGTTTTTACTGCATGGGTCGGGTCTAAAAACGACTAAGCCTGCCTTTACTGCATGTGGCATGGCCTAAAGGATTTCCTGGCAGTTTATCACTCGAGCCTTATTTACACATCAGTGTTCATACACATACGTGAAAAAATGGTTCTGGTGTCATCTGTCTCCATTTTTACAATCAGTCATCAGTCTTTTTCAACGATGGATAAAGAAATTGCAAAGCTTTTCCTATACTTTGCAATGCTAACCATGGACGGCACACGCATCCTATTCATGTGCTATTCGTGTTTTTCATGGACTCATAGGCTTATATCGGCACTTTTCATCGATGCTGCCGGAAAAAAAAGACGTGTGTTATGCACGGACACACCATCCATGAAAAACACTTAAATGTGCAAACAGCACCATAGATTATAATGGGTATGTGTTGTATCCATGAAAAAAACGATACAACACATATACATAGCAACATAGTAAAGTAGGTTGAATAAAGACCTAGGTCCATCCAGTTCAACCTTCCTCCCCCAATTGTACTCCCTACACTAACACTACACTAACTTACTGGGACTAGGCCTCACAAATGTATTATTACCATTTTTATTATTGCGGCACCATTACAATTAAAAATGAACCCGTTTATAATTTTTAATTAGTTTTTTATTTTGTATTACTCTTGTGATTCTAATAATGGTATTACTAAAATCCCTATGCCTAAATCTGTTGATCCAGAAGGCAAAAACCCCAGGAAACATTCAGCCAATTTGCATCACGGGGAAAAGTTCCTTCTTGACCCCGAGAAAAGGCGATCAGTCCTAGAACTCTGGATCAAACCCAATTATGATACTAGTTATGTAATTACGATTATCATATTAAATGTACTACTATAGGTGTAATATTTTGTCTAATTTAACTGTAGCCCACAATGTAATGTGTATCGAGGAAATCATCCAGCCCTTTTTTGAAAGCTGTTAATAGCGTCGGCCATTACTACCTCTTGTGATAGGGTATTCCACAGTCCGACTGCTCTACCTCTAAAGAACCCTTTCCTGTTTAGGTGACGAAATCGCCTTTCTTCCACCAGTAATGAGTGACACCTGGTCCTTAGTATGGTCTTTGGGAGGAATAAGTCATGTGCTAGTCCTTTGTACTAATCACACATATATTTATACATGTAAATGAGATCCCCTCTGAGGCGTCGTTTTTCTAAGATAAACAAGCTCAACTTTTCCAACCTCTCATCATATGAGAGGGCTTCCATCCCTTATAATCTAGTTGCCCGCCTTTGAACTGACTCTAACTTCTCAATATCCTTTTTAACATGTGTAGCCCAAGACTGGATCCCATATTCCAGATGTGGCCTCACCAGTGATTTATAAAGGGGTAACAATACGTTGGGATCCCTGAATTTTATTTCTCTTTTTATACATCCTAAAATCTAGTTTGCTTTTCTGGCTGCTGCTTGACATTGAGTACTGCTGCTCAGCTTACTTGTAACCAGAATACCCAAGTCCATATGTGTAACACGGACGTGTGAATCAGGCAGGTAATGAAATTTCAGTACCCTGAATATCCCAATGCATTTGGTTGGGGCTAATCTACGACTTGTACTGTGCCACAACACAGGCTATGCCACTGCAGCATATAGCAAATTATTGGTGCCGCATTGTGTTTTGCAAGGTACCATAACCGCACAAAGCACAGTGCAAAAATCAAACTAGTTCTGACTTGCTTGTTGGGTACTTTGCGGGTTGCAATGCCGCCCGTGTCATCTGCATCGTGCAGCCAATGCATCCGTTGTATACGGCGATCTCTGGACCTGTTTTGTGGCCAAAGTTACGGACGGCCTCGCCCCAACCTCATATCCATAATCATGTAATTGCATTGTGACGTCCCCAAGGTGGACAGAAAAGAAAAATATTCAAAGTTTATTGGAAAGAAAAAAGTGTTTACAGTAAAAAAAAAAATATACAGGGTTGGCTAAAAGTAGGTGGACAGAAAGTGTAATAAGGTTATGAAGGGGGAGATTTATCAAACATGGTGTAAAGTGAAACTGGCTGAGTTGCCCTTAGCAACCAATCAGATTCCACTTTTCATTCCTCACAGACTCTTTGGAAAATGAAAGGTGGAATCTGATTGGTTGCTAAGGGCAACTGAGCCAGTTTCACAGATCTAGTTTTCACAGACAGGTCTCCCCCAAATCTGTTTTCTTTTCGGATAATTCAGATAACACATAATGGCAAATAATTTAAATACAGATCAAAGAAAATGGATTTTAACAGAGTATTGGAAATCTCAAAATGCTGAAACCGTTAGAGCAAATTGGGTTGAAACATTTGGTGCTCAAGCCCCAAAGAGACAAACCATTTACCGCATTCGTGACAAATTCAATGCCACTGGCTCAATCCTTAATGCTCCAAAAACTGGTCAACCCAAAACAGTCTGTACAGAAGATAATAAACAACTTGTTGCTGAAACATTTGTTCAGAGTCCAAAAAAGTCCACCAGAAGAGCCTCTTTGGAATTGGGAATTTCACGAGCTTCTATCATGCAAATCCTGAAATCTATTGGGTAGAAAGCTTATCGCCCACATCTAATTCATGGTTTATTGGATGATGATCCAGACAGGCGGCTGCAATTTAGTGAGATTATGCTTAACAAAATTGAAGAAAATCCAGTAATTTTAGATAACATTATGTGGAGTGATGAAGCTTCTTTCAAATTATCCGGCCATATTAACAGACATAATTGTATTTACTGGTATAATGAGAACATGCATTTAACATTAGCGCAACAACTGAATGAGTCTGGTGTCAATGTTTGGGGTGGTATTTCAAGTTTTGGTGTTTTAGGACCAATATTTTTTGATGGAACAGTCACAGGAAATAAGTATCTCGAAATTCTAATGAATCAAGTTGTTCCCCAGTTACAGCAACAGCCTAATTCATATGACCTTTATTTCCAACAAGATGGGGCCCCTCCACATTATTCAAGAGTAGTCCGCGAGTATCTTGATGAAACATTTCCTAATAAATGGATCGGTCGAAGAGGCCCAGTTGATTGGCCGGCACGTTCACCAGACTTGACCCCAATGGATTTTTTCTTTTGGGGAGTACTCAAGGACAAAGTTTATAGTCGAAAACCAAAAAGTGTCAGTGATTTGAAAAATTACATAAGAGATGCATTTCAAGAAATTAATACCCAAAGAGACTTGTGCAAAAAAGTTTGTCGAGAGAGAGAGAAAGAAAGATAGGCCGCCTCGGCGAGAGAGGGGGAGAGAGTGAGTGGGGCCACCTCGGCGAGAGAGAGAGAGAGTGGGGCCGCCTCGGCGAGAGAGAGAGAGTGGGGCCGCCTTGGTGGGGAAGTTAGGCTGCCCCGGCTGGAAAGGAAGGCTGTTTCAGCTCGTGGAATACGGCGACATTATAAACTATGTGGGGACATTAGTAAGTCTGGCGCTCCGTACACCTGTCCATACACCCTGCGCCATGTCACATACACTATGTGAGGTAACTGCCTAATGAAGTGTCTCAATGACATATACAGCCACACAAGAGCTGTGGGCAGTGCACATTACACTGGGTAACTGCCTCCATGTCCGCACACCGTGCAGTGAGGCACGATGGCAGTCACACTGAGTGGCCGTCACACTGAGGGAGGCAGCTCTGCAATGTCTGCACGTCACTGTGCAGCACTCGCGCCATGAGCAGCTGCAGGCAGCGATGTGACATTACCTGCCAGTCTTCCTGTTTCCCGGGGACAGGCTCACACCATGTGCACAGGGCGGGAGCAGCCGGAGATCCGTGCGCTGTCACTACAGGGGGCGGGGCTTAGCGGAGCCGCCGGACGGAAGCGAGCCGCCTCAGGAGCAGCGGGCTCCTTTGTCTGGGAGCATTCACACAACCTGCAGCTCTGTGAAACGCGTGCGGCTTCTGGAGACTTTGATAGCACTGTTTACACACAAGAAGCGTATCATTTCCTATGGAGGGACTGCAGCCACGGAGCTGCCACAGGTGTCTCCATCCCTATACTATGCTGCCGCTGTAAGAAGCCGGGATTGTACAGTAATTCAGTTACGTCGCCTGTGATTAGTGTCACGTGTTCTTCACAGCTTAACCTCTTCCTGACCTGGAGATTTTCTGTTTTTGCGCTGTAGTTTTTTCCTTTCTTGGAAGACCCTCAGGGTTTGTGCAGACGTCCATGTATCGCAGCCCCCGCACAGGCTGTCAGTGTGGGCCAGGAGACCTGCGGACAGTGGAGTAACTGGAGGCCAAAGGTCCCCGGTGCAGGTGTAAAATCCCCCCCAACATGTGGGTCAGATGCATGGGCCTTTGTAGCGTTAATCCTATTAGGCTATGTGCACAAGGTCAGTACTGTCAGCGCTTTGACCGCATTATACAGTATGCTGCGTCCAATGCGCTGCACGCAGATAAATCCGTATGTGTCCATTGAACCATGCGGATTCACCGCAATCAATACATTGTACTGATCTGGTTTCTCTTGCGGAGACTGGTGACTCCGCAAGAGGAATTAACATGTTGCCATCTGGAAAGACGCGCCGCATGTCCTTACGGGTGATCCGCAGGCACAGATGAACGCATAGTGGGCATGGAATTTCTTGAAATCCCATCCACTTTGCTTGTAATGTAGAGCACAAGTGCGCTGCATTCAATCCACAGTGTTTACTGACTGTGTGCACATACACTTAGGCATGCATGTCAAACTCTGGCCCTCAGGATTCTTATATTTGGCCTGCTATGCAGATGCTGCCACCCCTCCCCCGCCCAGCATCACACCTGCAACTGTATCTGCATCCTGGATGCCAATACAGTTGAAAGGAATGATGCCAGAGTGGGGGTGCAGCTAAGTATGCGAGCATGAAATATGAATGGCATTACTGCTCTAGAAAATAGAAATAAATGAGAAATCTTAGCGCATATATTGGCCAATTCATGTGTACCTGGTAGTCACGCTAAGGCATTTCTCAAAATACCAGGACCCTATCAATGTGAATACCTCTCTAAGAGACTATGTCTGCTTGTGTGTGGGATAATAAGATCCTGCTGCAGTTAAAACCGCCTGCGGCCTAGAGGCGGAGCGCTCAGTCAAAGCTTAAACATAGAAACAGAAACTGACCGGCACTTCCAAAACAAGAAATAGGTGTGTACAGGTGCTTATTTTATTTGTATATGAAGGTAGCTGCTCCTAGTAAGCACCTGTTCACACCTATTTCTTGTTTTGGAAGTGCCAGGCAGTTTTTATCTATCACTATTTCACATCTGCTGTAACGAGTATTGAAGAGCTTCAGAGCACTCGCTGCTGAGATTTGAGCAACAGTGGAACAAGGGAAGGTGAGTATTTTTTTTAATGTGGCACCCATTATAGTATATGGAGGACTATGTGGGGCCCATTATTCCGTATGGAGGACTATGTGGGGCCCATTATTCCGTATGGAGGACTGTGTGGGGCCCATTATTCCGTATGGAGGACTGTGGGGCCCATTATTCCGTATGGAGGACTGTGTGGGGCCCATTATTCCGTATGGAGGACTATGTGGGGCCCATTATTCCGTATGGAGGACTATGTGGGCCCATTATTCCGTATGGAGGACTATGTGGGGCCCATTATTCCGTATGGAGGACTATGTGGGGCCCATTATTCCGTATGGAGGACTATGTGGGGCCCATTATTCCGTATGGAGGACTATGTGGGGCCCATTATTCCGTATGGAGGACTATGTGGGGCCCATTATTCCGTATGGAGGACTATGTGGGGCCCATTATTCCGTATGGAGGACTATGTGGGGCCCATTATTCCGTATGGAGGACTATGTGGGGCCCATTATTCCGTATGTAGGACTATGTGGGGCCCATTATTCCATATGGAGGACTATGTAGGGCCTATTATTCCGTATGGAGGACTATGTGGGGCCCATTATTCCATATGGAGGACTATGTGATGCCCATTATTCTGTATGGAGGAGTATGTGGGTCTCATTCTGTATGGACGACTATGTAGGGCCCATTCTGCTGTATGGAGGATTATGTGGGGCAATTATATTTTGTGAAGGATTATGTGGGGCCATTATACTGTATTGAGGATTATGTGGGGCCATTCTGTATGGAAAACTATGTGGGGCCATTTATTTTGTATGCAGGACTATGTGGGACACATTATATTGTGTTGAGGGCGTTGGGAAGATCACAGTTGGGGCATCATACCATCTATGTGGAGGAATTCAGTGTGGGGGTATCATACTGTGTTTGGGGGGCACTTTTGTTGGCATCATACTTTATGGGGGCAATGTAAGGGCGATGTAGGGGCTTCGGTAGGAGGAAAAATGCTTAGTAAGGGCTTGAAAGTTGTGATATTTGATAGTAAGGAAAAACTTCAATTGTAGAAATTTTTTTAATAAATATCAAGGTTGGCCTGCAACCTTTTAAAAATGTTTAATTTTGACTCTTTGTATATTTGAGTTTGACATCCCTGCTATAAGGACATAAGTGTTGCCCGCCCTATCTTGGGCCCCTTCCTGGTATATATAGTGTGAAGAATATTAAAGATATAATCCCATGTCAATCATTGTGCCCTGTTTGGTGAGGGATTATGGAGGTCTACAATGTACAGCTGTAATCCGACCTTCTGCAGCTAAATAAGAAGGGAGGGGACTGAGGGACAGTGAGTAACAAAACTCCCACCAGCTAGCTGTAAGGTGCTACATCAAGACCCATGGAGATCCCAGCCATGCGGTCGTCCCTTTGTGTCAGACAATTATAATTCAATACCAAGTTATGGGAATACTATATGTCCCAGTTATTCGTAATCTAAATTTTCGAGATCCCAAGAGAATGGGAAATGTCACTCTGGCTTCCAGCACAATTTAGCGCTTAGGGATAGGGAGATGCACAGCACAGCCTTTCGGAAGCCCCTAGGACCACTGTGCTGGTTCTGGCTGGATCTGATGACACCAGAACCGGCTCCATAGGACCGTCCATTAATAAAGCATAGCCCACTTTAATTTTTTGAGTTTTTAGCTAAGAGACCAGGGGTGGAGATTTAGGTCCAGTCAGGGGGCAGGAGGAGGAGTGACCCAGAGGGGTTAAGAGCTCCAGTAGGCCTCCAGCTCAGTGTCTTTCCTGCGAGGTCACGACAATGCATCGTCCGGCAACAAAGAGGACCACAAGCCTCCCATGTGGCAGCCCCTCCCCCGCAAGCCAGGCATTCCATCTGACTGGTAACTGACTCTCAATAACTGGTTGTATCTTTTGTACCCCTACTATTGTGTTTGCATCTCTGACCATTATGTATGTTTAACCCTAATGTATAAGGGTTACATTTATGTAGTGTAGTGTCTAGTGTGCCCTTAAGGCGATTAAATATATAATTTAACCTTGGGCTGCTCTTTTATCTCGATCCACGAACTCTCACATCCTTTGTTCGGTCCAACGAACACGCTACTGTGCTGGTTTCTGGCCCGATATAATTCCCGCTAGGACCGGGGGATTATATCAAATAGAAACAAGTGGCAGCTCTACCAGGCCAACAAGGTTCTGCTTCACTGGGGCTAGTGAAGGGGCCTCTCAGTCTGTCAGGGGTGTGAGCGAGTGTGGTGCCACGTCAGTAACTGAGTGGGCCACCTCTTCTCACTCCCGGTGCCTTCCTGTACCCGTGTGGACAGGGGTGTCTGTGTAGCACTGTACCAATCGGACCTTATGCATCCTCGTGGGGGTGTGGAACGTCACGGTGTCAAGGGCAGATCCATATCACATGACGTAATTGTGACGTCAGGCGGGAGGCGAGGTATGGATCCGTCACAAGTGGTGGCAGTGGTGGGATTCTGTGGGATCTCTCTGGTGCCATTCATCACAAGTGGCAGTGGTGGAATTCTGTGGGATCTCTCTGGTGCCATTCATCACAAGTGGTGGCAGCGGTGGGATTCTGCGGGATCTCTCTCGTGCCATTCTTCACAAGTGGTGGCAGCGGTGGGACTGTGGGATCTCTCTGCTGCCATTCTTCACAAGTGGTGGCAGTGGTGGGATTCTGTGGGTTCTCTCTGCTGCTATTCTTCATAAGTGGTGGCAGCGGTGGGATTCTGTGGGATCACTCTGCTGCCATTCATCAAAGTGGTGGCAAGCGGTGTGGGATCGAGATAATAGTGTGTGTGAGTGTGGAACGCATACTCACAGACACTAAGGACTGCCAGTAGTAGTTTTTGCTGCTGGGGTCTTAAGATCAGCTCAGCACTAGACAGTTCAAGTGCAAATACTGTAAGGTGTGTGGGTGCATCAGGTTGCAGTTCAGTGTCAGTGACCATAGAGTGCAAGGATGGCCAAGGGCAGAACCAAAAGGATGGCCAATGCTCCGGATGGTGGTGCGAAGGCGGAAGACAATGTCGCTCCAGAAGAAGGGGTGTCCCACCCAGGCTCCCCAGAAAGAAGTCGTCGGCTGTCGGTCCCGCAGTGGACCACCTACCACTTGCCCATCCCCCCAGCCAGGCAGGCTTGGATGACCTTTTTGCAAACTGCCCTGGCCAGTCTCCAGGCTGGGTACAAGGCCACCTTCGAGACCCTCATGGCGGAACGTCAGCGGGAGCACCAGAAAAATATGCTTGAGCTCCGGCTGCAGACCCCAGCCAGTCGCGAGTCCCCTGAGATCCGAGTCCAGAAGCTACAGGCGGAGGACTTCCCACCTGCTAGACAAAGGAGGGGACTAGGACACTTTCTTGCTGGCATTTGAAAAAACCTGCCATCAGTACCATCTTCCTGAGGACCAGTGGGTCCTATTCTTAACCCCTCTCCTTAGGGGTAAGGCCCTGGAAATCTTTAGGTACCTGCCCAGTGAGACCACCCTGAGCTATGAGGACATCAAGCACGCTATGGTCCGGCAGTACAACTTGACCCCTGAGATGTACAGGTAGAAGCTACGGAGTATAAAGCGGGGTCCTGCAGACCGCTGGGTCAATCACAAGTGGGCCCTACTGAGAGCCGTTGATCAATGGACAACGGGACTGGAACTCACCACCGTCCAGCAGCTGAAGGAGCTCATTGCGACTGAGCAGCTTCTGTGGAACTGCCCAGAGGACCTCCAACAGTACCTCCGTGACTGGAAGCCAAAGGGGGCCTCTGCAACAGTGACACTTGCTGACGAGTACTCCAACAAGAGAACACCAGAGGCCAAGAAGCTTGCCAGCTGGAGAGGGAGTAAGACAAATGCAGTGCCTGCTGTCCCTGGCCCAAGGGGCCACCTACCCATGCTTTCTCTACACGCCGGTAGGGGAACCCCGACTGTGTCACCTTTGCAGACAGCCGGGCCACTTCAAAGCCATGTTTCCCCAGCGCCAGAAGGGCCCGTCCCAGAAACCATCCACTGTTTTGTGTGTGAGTGGAGGTGATGGGGGGTCCCTTGACAACCTTCAGACAGTCACCATAGGCCACACCAGGGCAATGAGACTGCGAGACACCGGCGCTGTGATGACTCTTGTGCGGCCTGAACTGGTGCCACCCCAGGATTTGATACCTGGTAAAACTCTCGCCATCTCCGGGATTGGAGGTGTCGAGCTGGTGCTGCCTGTCGCCAAGGTGAATATTCCCTCCAGTGTTTTGCTTGGAAGAGACTTGGGGAGGCTAGTGTTCCACTATGTGGCCACTGAACCCCCAAGGCCTGACCCTCCAGACAACATCATGTCCACCCCTGTTGATGCCAATGTTATTGACATGCCTACTGATGGGGATGTGGGGGGGGTGATGTACTGTGTCCCTCTCCCCTGGGGAGGGGGGAGATCAATCAAGTCAGCTGTGATAAGGCCTTAGAGTGTGGCCAGCTGGCAGGCTGGAACAGTTTGCCCTGTGAGGTTGTCACAGAGGGGACAGACAGGGGGCAGACAGATGCAGAGGAGGAGCATGCCATGTAGGGCGGGGGAGTCCCAGGAGAGGTAGGGCTCCCAGGTAAGGCCGCATGGCAGTGTTCCTCCACAACCGGATGTCAGAGGGCCAGGGTAGTCCGTGTAGACCGGCGACTTGGTCAGAAGCAGAGGAGAAGCGGGTGCTACCTGCGGTCGCTGTGGCCGCTGTGACGCGCAGTGGTGGCACCCGGGCCCCAGGGGCCCCTCAGGAGTCCGACGGATTCTCCCCTTCCGACCAAGAGGCTGCTGGGTCAGAAGGAGGCCAGGAGACAGATCCCGGGGAACTGACAGAAGACGTATATGTTCCACATCCTGGAGTCTATGTCTTCCATCCAGGGCTCATTCTGGTATATAGAGTAGGTGAAATAAGTATTGAACACGTCACCAATTTTCTAAGGAAATATATTTCTAAAGGTGCTATTGACAAGAAATTCTCAACAGATGTAACAACCCATCCAATCATCACAGGCAAAGAAATCAAACCATAGATGTCCATAAATTGTGTAATAATGAGAAATGACACAAAGAAAAAGTATTGAACACACTTAATGAAATTTAATTAATACTTCGTAGAAAAACCTTTGTTGGTGATGACAGCTTCAAGACGCCTCCTGTATGGAGAAACTAGTTGCATGCATTGTTCAGGTGTGATTTTGGCCCATTCTTCCACACAAACACTCCTCAAATCCTGAAGGTTCAGTGGGCGCCTTCTACAAACTCTGAACTTTAGTTCCTTACTTAAATTTTCTATTGGATTGAGGTCAGGTGATTGGCTAAGCCATTCTAGCATCTTTATTTTCTTTCTCTTAAACCAGTTGAGAGTTTCCTTGACTGTGTGTTTGGGATCATTGTCTTGCTGAAATGTCCCCCACCTCGTTTATCTTCATCATCCTGGTAGATGGCAGCAGATTTTTATCAAGACAGTCCCTGTACATTTGTCCATTCATCCTTCAATTATATGAAGTTTTCCAGTGCGGTATGCTGAAAAACTACCCCAAACCATGATGTTCCCACCTCCAAACTTCACTGTTACGGTGTTTTTGGTGTGATAGGCAGTCCGTTTAGGTCTCCAAACATGGTATGTACTATGGCATTGACAGAATTACATTTTAGTCTCATCTGACCAGACTGTATTCTCCCAGTATTTCACAGACTTGTCTAAATGTTGTTGAGAAAACTTTAAACGCATGCATACAGGCCATGGAGGTTTAGTGCATTACCTGTTATTTTCCTTTGAAACAATTGTACCTGCTGATTCCAGGTCTTTCTGTAGCTTTCCACAGGTGCTTCTTTCTTAGAGATGAGCGAACCTTTCAATGTTCCATTCGTTCCAGTTCGGCAAACTTTCCGATGTTCGGCGAATAATTCGTCGAACATACCGAACCCCATTGGATTCAGTGGGAGGCAAAACCAAACTCATACACCTTTAAATGGGCCCAAAAGCTGCCAAAACAGATCAAATTAGGGACAGACACCAGGAAAATGGCATCAATTGGCCCAAAGTACAAATTTTATAATGGCACAGCAGCAGTCAGCCATGGGCAATGCATGAGGTATCAGGGTCTGGGCCAGCATTTACAGCTTTGAATTGAACTTCAAATTAAGACGAGGTGGGTGAGGGATCGGTGTAGGCTTGCTGTGTTGGGAACACAGCCTGCTTTCATACTCAGCCACACTCAGATGGCAGAAAAATCAGTTTTATAGATTAGTATTGGTACAAAAAGTTAAGGATAGTAACACGGGTAGTTGACTGAAAGTAAGTGGAGGCCTGCCGGTCTGGAAGGCCTACTGCTACAGGCAACACACATGAAGGAGACCCAACTAGGAAATTAGGAGTCTCCACATTTCCAAAAATTAGGACCGGATACCACCAAAGTGGCATCAATTTCACCAGAGTAGAAATAGTATAATGGGGACCGACAATTCTTCCACTACAGCCAAACCAGCAGATGGAGACCTAACCAGGAGTCTCCACATTTCCAAATATTAGGGTCTGACACCACCAAAGTGGCATCAATTTCATCAGAGTAGAAATAGTATAATGGGGACCGAAAACCTCTTCCACTACACCCAACAAGGAGTCTCCTCATTTCCAAAAATTAGGGGCTGACACTACCAAAGTGGCATCAATTTCACCAGAGTAGAAATAGTATAATTAGGACCGACACCTCTTCCACTACAGCCAACCAGCAGATGGAGACCCAACCAGGAGTGTTCACATTTCCAAAAATTAGGGGCAGACACCACCAAAGTGGCATCAATGTCAGTAGCGTAGAAATAGTATAATTAGGACCCAAACCTCTTCCACTTCAGCCAACCCAGCAGGTGGAAACCCAGCCAGGAGTGTTCACATTTCCAAAAATTATTGTTAACATCTGCAACAGCAGGCACAGAAGTCACTACAAAGATATCACAGACTGCAATTAAGCGAGATCAATGCAGCACACTAAAAACTACAACATCGCCTAGTCTGTACAGTCTGCGATTGGGGTGCAAAAGTCCTTTGAGATCCATGACTTGTTCATCTTTATGAAAGTTAGGCGGTCTACACTTTTAGGGGACAGTCGGCCACGTTTATCCATCAGGACACCACCAGCAGCGCTGAAGACACGTTCTGAGAGAATGCTGGCTGCCGGACATGATAAAACCTCCAAGGCGTGACAGGTGAGCTGGCCACTGTTCCATTTTTGAAGACCAAATTGTAAAAAAGGGTCCAAACCCTCCCCGATGGTATGGATATTGAGCTCAGATGCGCTTGATGAGGCGGCCGATGGTTGGTGAGGCTCGCTGGACCGCATTTCATCTCGGTGAGATTGCCAGTGTAACGCATGTTGATTGCGCATGTGAAGGTTCATACATGCAGTAGTTAAATTATTGCACTTTTTCCCTCTACTGAGTTTTTTTTTGCAAAGTTAGCAGGTAACGTGAGTTGGCTCATCCTTTGCGGTGTCAAAAAAAGCCCAGGCTAGGCATTACCACATTCCTCACATATACCTTAAACACCAAGCCTATTCCCCCTATACCACAACCTCGCTTTTTCCCACTCATGTTGCTCAGATAGTGTGGTGGTTGGAACACGCTATTAGCAACTAAAAATTAGATTTTTTACTGTGGATGAGGCCTGTATTAAATAGAATATATGCTCCAAGCAATTTCAAACTAGATCTCCTCTGTTGTATCACGTTCTGAACGAGCTCTGCATACAGTTGAACTTCACCGCCACAAAATGACAAGCTGAGATGTGTCGTGCTGTATCACATTAGTAACAGGAAGAATTTGATTTTTAAAAGGTGTACTCGTGCATGGAGTACAATCGAAGCAGTGCACAACAGAATTCTATGCTGAAATGTGCCCTGCTGTCTTTGTCTGGACCTCACTAATGGCACAAAAAAAAAACTGCTGGAAGGTCGATTTCAAAGCCACACAGGACCCTATGTATCTAAACTATCTGACTTAGAAGCTACTGCCTAGCTAACTATCTAAAATCACTCAGTATCCAGGAGCAGTCTCTCTGATCTATTATGCTGACAAAATGGCGCTAAAACTACATATCCGCTCTTTATATAGAGAGGGACATGTGCCATTGGCTGCTGAAACCACAATCCCTTGTGTCTGGACATTATATGTGGTTCTTGCGCCCTGATTGGCTAGCCGTAATTTGCACACATTACCTTAGGAAGAAAAAAAAAATTAGATTACAAGCACGCAACTCCTCTGACCTCTCCCCATCCCTTCTTTTCAAACACGTCCACCCCCCACACACACTCATCATACAGCTCCACTATCCTTGCCAAAGTGCTGAAAATACTGTAGTGGAAACGCAATCATTCGCCGGACTTTTACCGAATTTTGCCGATTTTAAAAGGAATCTGTTATCCCTGTGGGAGATATCAGACCTCTACTATGGGCATACAGGTTATAGAAAAGTAAATCTATACATACCTGTATGGCCCATAGTAGAGGATTGATTGCAGAAAAAAGTGTTTTTATAAAATCCGCTTTGCACAGGCTTGGCGTCCACCGGATGCCAAGAAATCCCCTCCTATCTGTTTATTATTCCCCGAAATTCCCACCTATGTGCTTAGTTACCATATTCCCCCCTCCCCTGCACGCTCACATAGAGCGCGCTTTGCTTCATCTCTGCCCCGTCTCTCCGTGCACTGTGCCGCAGAGTCTTTGTCACTTCCCGGTGCCTGCGCAATAGATTCCTGCGGCGAAGTGCACAGAGGCAAGGCGGGCTGGGAGGAAACAAAGCGCGCTCTATGTGAGTGACACTTTGTGCATGGCTGGGAAGTCAATAGGCTTTTGCTACAAAGACCTTCCAGCTCTCTGGGAACCCCCACTACCTGCCCCCTGTTCAGCCCAAGTCTCCACCCCCTGTTCCTTCCTGGCTAAGAGACTCCCAGAACTAATGTGGTCCATACCTCCTTACTGGATGGTCCCAGGGAACCGGTTCTGATATCAACGGACCCGGCCGGGCCCCTGCCACGTGTGGGTACCAAACACAGCAGTTGTAGAAGGATCCAAAAGGCTGGGACGTGTATTTCCTCGTCCCTACCCGCTAGAGGGGCTAGGATGCAGTCTGGCATTCGCTACATTCCCCTGAGCTAGAAAATCCATTTTGTGAAGAGATGGGACATATAGTTCTTCCACAGCTTGGTATAGAAATATAGTACCTTACACAACAGCACATGTTGAGAACAAAGAGAGGATCTCAGCAGGGGGCTTGCCTGTCAGCTCGGCTCCTGCTGCAGAGGGACACTCACACTGAAGCCCCCCTTCCTTCTCTCTTACAGCTGGGAGTTGTGTTACGCTGTGCTGGGAGACCTGACAACCAGGGAACATGTGATTATTCTAGAATATCCTTCACAGATTCCCTTTAAGTAAAAACGCTCGGATGTGCGATCACGAATCCGAATGTTCAATGTTCGTGCCTAATTTGAAATTGGCAAACATTTTTCGAGCATGTTCGCTCATCTCTAGTCCCTAACTCTTGGACAACTGTTCTGATAATTCTTTTTATACCTCAGCTTGAAGTCTTGCGGGGAGCACCGGGTCGTGGCATGTTTATTGTGAAATTATGTTCCTTCCACTTCCAGATTATGTTCCCAACAGTGCTGTTAGAACCTTGCTGTTAGGTTTTTTTTCCTTTGCTGGTCACATGACCTTGTTGGCCTATTTAATCCTGCTCCGCCCTTCTGGCTTTGCTGGACTTTATTGTATATCTACTTTCTGGCTAGCCTGTGCTCTGTATCTAACTCTGTTAGTTTGCTTGGTCTACGGACCTCTATGTTCTATCTATTTTGTTTGTTCGTCTGTCTGCTACTATTTCTGTTAGGAGGTGTCCCATATTCCTCCCAGTCCTTAGTACCTGTAGGGATTTCCTCCCCACATCTATAGGTCTTCGTACAGACTAGATTAGGACTTTAGCAGGTCTGATCGCAGGATCAGGTTCCCTGTTACATCGTAGGGATTCAGCTGAGTCTTATAGTAGGGACAGATCTCCTCTCTTTCCTTAGCTTTGGTAGCAGAACATAACAGTAAGTCCAGCCTGCAAATTCTCTAAGGAAAGATTTTTTTTTTTTTTTTTGTTCCATCATGGTGTCGGTTCAGGATTTGGCTAAACACCTGCAGGGACTCTCTCTGGAAGTGGCCGAGCTCCGTCAGCACGTGAGTAACTGTCCTGGAGCATATTTCTTGGAGCCTAAGGTATGTTTGCCGGATTTATTTTTTGGTGAACATCGAGAATTTTTTTCATTTAAAAATGCTTGCTTATTGTATTTTCGTTTGAGACCCAAGTCCTCTGGGGATGAATCCCAGCGCGTAGGGTTCATAATGTCACTTTTGCGCAAAGAGCCTCAGGAGTGGGCCTTTTCTTTGCAACCTAGTGATACATGCTTCAGATCAGTGGATAGTTTTTTTTCTGCTTTAGGACTATTATATGATGATCCTGACCGTGTCGCATCAGCTGAGACTGAGTTGAGACGTCTAAAACAAGGATCTGGTACTGTAGAAAAATATTGTACACATTTTCGTCGTTGGTCTACTCAAACAGGGTGGAACGATTCTGCTCTGAAAAGTCTATTTCTTGCTGGGCTCAGTGAAAGGGTTAAAGACCTGCTAATTGCTTATCCTACACCTGAGGATTTACAACAGGCTATGCAATTAGCTATACGGGTGGATAGGAGACTGCGTGCTAGGGTTAATGAGAGCAAATCCTCTGCTATGTCAGTTTCTGGTTATGATAATGTGTGTACTAACAGTGGTGAACCGATGGAGATTGGATCGGTGGCACCTCGCTCTCAAGAAAAAGATCGTCGTTTTTCAGAAGGCTTGTGTTACTATTGCGGAAAATCTGGTCATTTGATTAAAGGCTGTGAGCTTCGTATGAAGAAAGAAAAAAAAATGGTCAGTCACGCCCGTATTGCCTGTTTAAATTCCAAGGGTATATTTTTAGCTGCTTCCACGATTGCTCAGGAAAAATTAATGGAATTTCGGGTGTTTGTTGATTGCGGGTCTACATTGAATGTAATTGATGGGGGATTCGTGGAAAAACTCAATTTAAAACCTGAACCTTTATCATCCCCCATTGCTGTGGTTTCTGTGGATGGCTCCCCTTTGAAGAATATTACTCTCAAGGTCAGTGAATTTCCTCTCACTATTAATGGTGTTCACCATGAGAAATTGGATTTGGTAGTGTTGAATAACTTGCCTTCTCCAGTAATATTGGGTTTGCCCTGGTTAAAATTTCACAATCCTGTACTGGATTGGTCTACCAGTGAAATTAAATCCTGGAGCCATAAATGTTATGACAAGTGTTGTAACGGGCGTATTGCAGCTTTGGATAGGGGAGAATTGCCTGTTCCTATTCAGGATTTTTGGAGAGTTTTTTCTGAGAAGGAATCGCAGGTTTTGCCTCCCCATAGAGACTATGATTGTTCTATTGAATTTGTCCCTGGAGCGACTCTTCCTAAAAGTCGTTTATTTAACCTTACTATTCCTGAGAGGAAGGCTTTGGAGGAATACATACAGACAAGTTTGGCCGCCGGTCACATTAGGCCCTCTAAGTCTCCTGTGGCGGTTGGATTTTTTTTTGTAAAAAAAAAGGACGGTGGTTTACGTCCTTGTCTGGATTTCCGTGAGATTAACAAAATTACGGTACGCAATCCTTACCCACTGCCATTGATTCCTGATCTGTTTAACCAGTTATTGGGGGCCAAGTGGTTCTCTAAAATTGACCTTAAGGGGGCATACAATCTGTTGCGCATGAAGGAGGGTGATGAATGGAAGACTGCTTTTAACACTCCTGTGGGTCATTTTGAGAATCTGGTTATGCCTTTTGGTCTTACTAATGCTCCTGCATTTTTTCAGAATCTGATTAATGACATCCTTAGACCTTTGATTGGTAAAAATGTGGTTGTGTATTTGGATGACATTTTGATTTATTCGCCAGATCTGGAGTCTCATTGGCGGAGCGTGCGTGAGGTATTACAGTTATTAATGGACAATTCGCTTTTTGCTAAGCTGGAGAAATGTGAGTTCGCTGTACAGAGAATTAGTTTTTTGGGCTACATTATCTCCAGCAAAGGTTTTGAGATGGATCCGGTTAAGGTTCAGGCTGTGCAGGAATGGCCTAGGCCTATTGGTTTGAAATCGATACAGAGGTTTTTGGGTTTCGCCAATTACTATAGAAAATTCATAAAAAATTTTTCTAGTATTGTCAAACCTCTGACTGATCTCACCAGGAAAGGTGCTGATGCTGTTCAGTGGTCTTCTGAGGCCATTGAAGCTTTTGTGTATCTCAAGGAGAGGTTCACCTCTGCTCCCATCCTTATGCAGCCTGATGTTACTAGGCCGTTTTTGGTTGAGGTTGATGCTTCCTCTGTGGGGGTTGGCGCAGTATTGTCTCAGGATAACGGGGATGGATTACATCCTTGTGCCTTTTTTTCCAAAAAATTTTCGGAGACTGAATTGAATTACGATATTGGTAATCGGGAATTATTGGCTATTAAACTCGCATTTGAACACTGGCGCCACTTCTTGGAAGGTGCGGAATTTCCCGTTCAGGTTCTTACGGATCATAAAAATCTGATATATCTTGATGCTGCCAAGCGCCTGAATGCCCGTCAGGCTAGGTGGGCACTGTTTTTCTCGCGGTTTAATTTCTCCGTTACTTACATCCCTGGTACTAAGAATGTTAAGGCGGATGCCTTGTCTCGCAGTTTTTCTCCCATAGTCGGTGCTGAGAAAGAGGAAAACATTTTACAAGAAGGTGTTGTGATAGCTGCTTTAGACTCCGTTTTGGAAGATGAGATTCTTAAAGCACAGGAGAATGCCCCATCTAACACTCCTCATGGGAGGTTGTTTGTGCCTGGGACCTTTAGGAGAGATTTGTTTGTTGAGTGTCACGAATCTCGGTTGGCAGGTCATCCCGGAATCTCTGAGACCAAGAGACTGGTGGGTCGCAGTTTTTGGTGGCCTGGATGGCAGAAGGAAGTCATTAAGTGGGTGCGCCAATGTACTATATGTGCTAGATCCAAGTCCTCACATACTCCTGCTGCGGGGTTGCTTTGTCCTTTGGAGGTCCCCAGTGCTCCTTGGACACATTTGGCTATGGACTTTATAACTGACCTTCCCCCCTCTGAGGGTTTTACTGTCATCTGGGTGGTCGTGGACCGTTTTAGCAAGATGTGTCACTTGGTTCCCTTCGTCAAACTGCCCTGCGCTAAAACTCTCGCTAAGGCCTTTGTCAAGGAAATTGTCAGACTTCATGGCGTTCCTACTGACATTGTTTCTGATAGGGGTCCTCAGTTCGTGGCTCGTTTTTGGCGTGCCTTTTGTGACAGGTTGGGAATTCATTTGTCGTTTTCGTCCGGATACCATCCTGAATCTAATGGCCAAACAGAAAGGAAAAACCAGG
This sequence comes from Phyllobates terribilis, assembly GCF_046119375.1. Taxonomy (NCBI): domain Eukaryota; kingdom Metazoa; phylum Chordata; class Amphibia; order Anura; family Dendrobatidae; genus Phyllobates; species Phyllobates terribilis. Next base: position 202,311,456 of record NW_027362771.1, on the reverse strand, counting down.
ATGTTGAGCAGTTCTTGCGTTGTTTTGTGGCAGACAATCAAGAGGGGTGGTCTGAGTTTCTGCCACTTGCCGAATTTGCTCTGAACAATCATACATCTTCTTCTGCTGGTTGTTCGCCTTTTTTTTGTTGTTCTGGGAGACATCCGTCGTTTGGGTCGTTCTCCAAGTTGGGATCTGCCGTGCCTGAGGAGGAGAATTTTTCCGGTGATTTGGAAAGAGTTTGGACGGATGTGCGTGGTAATCTTCAGGAGGCCAACAGAAAATCTAAAGACTACTTTGATAGGAAACGACAGGAGGTTTTGTTCGCTGTTGGTGACATGGTTTGGTTGTCCTCTAGGAATCTGCGGTTGAGGATTCCTTCTAAGAAATTGGGTCCCAAGTTTGTAGGGCCCTTTAAGGTGCTTCAGGTTGTCAACCAATCTGCTGTTAGGTTGGAGGTTCCTACCTCCTGGAGAATTAATCCGGTCTTTCATGTCTCTCTGTTAAAAAAAGCTGTCGTGTCGGATGGTGACGCCTCTGCCTCTGTTCCTCCGGTGGTGGAGGACGGGGAATATGAAATTTCTCGCATCCTTGACTCTAGACGGTATAGAGGTAGTTTGCAGTATCTTGTGGCCTGGAAAGGTTTCGGACCCGAGGATAACTCTTGGGTGAGGTCAGATGATGTTTCCGCGTCCAGACTTATCAGAGCGTTTCACAGGAGATTTCCTGATAAGCCTGGTCCTAGGGGATCCGGAGGATCCTCTTAGAAGGGGGGGTACTGTTAGAACCTTGCTGTTAGGTTTTTTTTCCTTTGCTGGTCACATGACCTTGTTGGCCTATTTAATCCTGCTCCGCCCTTCTGGCTTTGCTGGACTTTATTGTATATCTACTTTCTGGCTAGCCTGTGCTCTGTATCTAACTCTGTTAGTTTGCTTGGTCTACGGACCTCTATGTTCTATCTATTTTGTTTGTTCGTCTGTCTGCTACTATTTCTGTTAGGAGGTGTCCCATATTCCTCCCAGTCCTTAGTACCTGTAGGGATTTCCTCCCCACATCTATAGGTCTTCGTACAGACTAGATTAGGACTTTAGCAGGTCTGATCGCAGGATCAGGTTCCCTGTTACATCGTAGGGATTCAGCTGAGTCTTATAGTAGGGACAGATCTCCTCTCTTTCCTTAGCTTTGGTAGCAGAACATAACAAGTGCTCACTGGAACCTTCAGTATTTTAGAAATTCATCTGTAACCAATGCCATCAGTATGTTTTGCAACAATAAGGTTGCAAAGGTCTTGAGTCAGCTCATTGGTTTCACCCATCATAAGATGTTTCTTGTGTGGCACCTTGGTAATAAGACATATTTATAGGCCATCAGTTGAATCAGCTGCTATTATTTTTCTCTAAGTGGCAGGATTGCTTTCTAATTACTGATATATTTCAGCTGGTGTCATAATAATAATAATCTTTATTTATATAGCGCCAACATATTTAGAATTCAGAGGTTCGTATACATCAGTCATAAGTAACATAGTTAAAGATAATACAATAATTAAAGCAAAAACAATGATGACCCTGCTCGTAAGAGCTTACAATCTACAATGAGGTGGAGGTAACACAAAGTACAGGTGCTTATATACAATGATGGTCCAGCCATCTTGAGGGAATGGGGGATAGATAAAGGTTGCATGAGCTAGTCACCCGCCAATATTTTAGTGCTTTTGGGTGTGGTGGAGTTTGATCGAGAATTATGTTCAGAGAAATAGTGAATGGGCTCTATATAAAAAGGACTTAGATTAGGGAACGTGATAGGCCGCCCTAAACAGATGTGTTTTTAGGGAGCGCCTAAAACTGTGTAAGTTGTGGTTCGTCCTAATTTTCATGATTGTAATGATTTTCCATGGCTTTTTGCATCTCTCTTTCTTCTTGTGTTCAATACTTTTCTCCCTGTGTCATTTTTCATTATTACACACAACTTAATTTATGGACATCTATGGCTTGATTTCTTTGCCTGTGTGGATTGGATGGGTTGTTACTGATGTCTGGTGAGAATTTCATGTCAATAGCACCTTTAGAAATATGTTTACTTTGAAAATTGGTGACGTATTCAAATACTTATTTCACCCATTGTATGTCCCCCATCCTGGTCCTATCCTGGTATATGTCTCCAATCCTGGAATATATGTGCCCCGTTCTTTAGGACATTAAAAAGATAACCTATTCTACTCAACTTGCTCCTGCTCCCACGCAGTGTGGTGTCCTCTTCTGTAGCCGACAACTGACTTCAGCATAGAATCTATGGGCAGCGCAGTCGTGGGCACGCCTACGTCAGCTGCTGTCCTCTGATTGGCCGGTGGTGTGTATTGCAGTGCAGGGACCCGGTGGGTATCTGTATCGAAATGAATTTCAGCTGAATGTTCGTCCTCGGACACACTTCCATCTGAAATAGGCACCCACTTTGGTGGGCCCCCTTCCCAACTGTTCATGATCGCACTTTCTGTGACCGCGATTATAACATCCCTGCCTGCGGACATACCGTACATTGTGGTCTGTGCTTGGTCTGTATGAGGCCTTAAAGAAAATTAGTTATGTCCCTAAAAGCTATAATAAACCTGCAGATTTGGGGATAATACATTTTATTCCTCCTGGAAGCATCCATCTTTCAGCCATAGAGGTGTGATGGCACGGCTTCAGTCATGACTCAGTACATAATAAGCAGCAACTGTAAGCATGTCCTGCTGTTTCTACAGTGTATCTATGCAAGGACGATTGTCAGCCAAAGTGCCATGGTGTGCTTACAGCTGCTGTATACTGAGCAGTGACTGAAGCCTCGCCTCTATGACTGAAAGCTGGAGGCTTCGGGGAGGAAAAGGTTAATTTCCTCCCAGCAACGGGGTTCTCAGTGCGGAGGCTGAACAGCTTTACAACACTTTTCAAAACCAGAAAAACGCTTTAACCTCTTCACATCAATTGTTGTACACGTACATCATTGTGGGGATGTCTGAGTGTGGAGTATGTTCAGGAGCTGAGCTCTCTCCACATGTGTTATAGATGCTGCCTGTGTTAGGGTATGTGCATGAGAGATCAGTGAGTGGTGCCGTAAGTTCGGTGACCGGGGTTCATCAGCTATGAACGCAGGTGACCTTTCACGCGGCAGCTCAGTGTTACACACTACAGGAGCGTAATGGGTAAAAAAGGGTGGGGAGTTGTATTTCTAATAAAGGTGTCAGTGTCTTTCTTTCAATTAAATGACTTTATTTTTGCTGTGTATTTTTATTACAATCTGACTATGTGGTTAGTTCAGCAGGCTAAGCGCCAGAATTAGCACATCTAATGGATTTTTTTTTTTTACATAGTTTATAAGGCCGAAAAAAAGACAAGCGTCCATCGAGTTCAGCCTATTTCTTGTGCACTGCAGCTATTCCGCAGCGTTGATCCACGGGAAGGCAAAATAAACCCATGCGGTATAGGCCAATTTACATCATTGAGGAAAAATTCACTTCCCGACTCCAATCTGGCAGTCAGATTAAATCCCTGGATTAATTAACTATCACTAAGCGTAAGATGTAATTTTATTGTTCTCAAGAAAGGCGTCCAGGCCTCTCTTGAACTCATTAAGTGAGTTGGACATCACCACTTCCTCTCCCAGAGAGTTCCAGAGTCTCACGGCTCTGACCGTAAAGAATCCCCTTCTATGCTGGTGCAGGAACCTCCTTTCCTCCAGATGCATAGTGTGCCCCCTCGTCTTTGTCACCATCCTTGGTATAAACAGGTCATGGGAGAGATCTCTGTACTGCCCCCTGATGTATTTATACATGTTTATGAGGTCTCCCCTAAGCCTTCTCTTTTCCAACGTAAATAGGCCTAATTTTGACAACCTCTCTGGGTATTCTAGTCCCTCCATTCCTTTTATTACCTTAGTCGTCCTCCTTTGTACCCTCTCTAGCTCCAATATGTCTTTCCTGAGCACCGGAGCCCAGAACTGTGCACAATATTCTAAGTGCGGCCTTACCAGCGCTTTATACAGAGGAAGAACAATGTTCTCATCATATGCCCCTATTCCTCTTCTGATGCATGCCATGACTCTATTTGCCTTCGCAGCTGCAGCCTGACACTGGGCACTCCAATTTAATTTGCTATTAACCAAGACGCCCAGGTCCTTCTCCATGTCAGATTTCCCCAACGGTTTCCCATTTAATATGTATGGGTGACTGCTGTTTTTCTTTCCCATGTGCATGACCTTACATTTATCGGCATTGAACCCAATTTGCCATTTTTTGGCCCAACTCCCCAATTTATCTAAATCCTCCTGTAGCTGTGCCCTATCCTCATCTGTATTAACTACTTTACAAAGTTTAGTATCATCTGCAAATATTGCTATTTTACTATGCAACCCTTCCACTAGATCATTAATAAATATATTAAATAATATAGGACCCAAGACAGACCCTTGAGGCACCCCACTAGTAACCCTGACACACCCTGGCCATTTCTGGGTCCGCTGAAAGCTGATGTTTTTAGTCTGAAAGAAGGCTGATATTTTTGGCCCTTTCCTAGGCTATTAATATCAGCACGCAACTGTCTGTTTAGCCTTTGCTCGTTATTGATTATGGGGGGGGACTCCTATAATAACCAGTAAATGCTCAGCAAGCAGCTGTGAGCTGATATTAATAGCTTGGGAACCTTTATGGCTATTGGCCCCATCCCAGAATAATATCAGCCCCCGGCCGTTGGTTTTCCCGCTGCTGATTATGAAAATTACAAGGGGACCGCTGAGTTCATAGCAGCTGTTTCTCTTGCTTTGCAAGTGTCAGACTGATGAACGTCCGTGAATACGGCACTCGGCATTTAACAGTCCGGCACTGGAGCTACCGTGAGACCCGGTGGCTTGAACTCAGGTTACCAGAGTTCAGAGTCACCGGGTCTCCTGGCAGCTGCGAGACCTGTAAACCTCATGGGAAACTTTGAGGTACATTTGGGTGTGTATTTTACTGGATTGGACTGGATGTAGCTAGCTTCAGTCTCTGTGAGGGCACTGTTAGGATTTTTGTGTTATTCATTAACTTCCTATTTTACCATGATTGCTATGGTGACAGAACCCCTTTAAGTAATTTCCCTATTCACATTTGTTTGCAGGGCAATTGTCTTGCTCTTACCCTCATTTGCTTCCTTTTGCAGCCCCCTAGCCCTGACTATGAGCACTTTACAGGCATTTAAAGCACCGAAGCTCAGGTGACTTTGTATTGGGTCCGGGGTCAAGTTCGAGGTCAACTTCAGACCTGAACTAAACTCTTTACTGTGTATTCATCCAACCTAGCAAACCCGAACATCCACAGGTTCGCTCATCTCTACCCCTTACAGCAATAACAATTTCTGTTTTTCTGAGAAGAATTTGTGCCAATTCAGCAATAGTCCATAATGTTGGACTAGAAAGTTTGATTTGCAGTCGAGGTGCTGCTTAATCCCAACAGGTGTTCAATGTGGTTGAAGTTAGGGCTTTCTGCACATCACTCAAGTAGCTGATCACCAGACTTGTCTTTATGGACCTCACTTTGGGCACAGAGGCACAGTCATGCTTGAATAGGAAAGGGCTTTCACAAAACTGTTGCCACAAAGTTAGTAGTGTACAATTGTGTGAAATGTCTTCATTCTGCAATATTAACATTTCAAAAAGCTGCGTATCACAAACCCTTTTTAGTAAGGAAAATGTGATTCCTCAACCTAGAGAACATGTTTCCACTTCTCCAAAGTCCTTTCATGCTTTACACCTTTTCAGTCAGTGGTGCTACAAGGTTTGTGTGCAGCTGCTTGACCTTAATAACCCATTTTATGAAGCTTCCAGTGTACAGTATTTGGGCAATTGTCAATACCGTAGGCCGTTTAGATTTCTGAAGCAGGTGATGCACAAGAGAATAGAGAATTGTTACATATTACATGCTTTAACATTCGTCAGTCTGCTCTGCGAATTTATGTGGTCTACCATATTGTGTGTGAGCTGTTGTTACTTCTAGACACTTCCATTTCACAATAATAGCACTTACAGTTTACCAGGACTGTTTGTTCTGGATTAATGTAGGCTTAAAGGGCCCAGAGACCCAAGCCACTTGTCATAAGTTAAGTTATGAGTTATACAGATTAAAGGCTGGGGTCATTTGAACACTGCCTGCACCCCCGCTGTGAACAGTTAATTAAAGCAGGTTATCCCATGAAGCGCAGACATGGAGTGTATACACAGAGTAGTTAACAGTTCAATATTGGATAACTGTTTGGGCCAATAGATATGTCCCTCTATGGCTCCACTGGCACATAGATGTTAAACACAGGAGCATCAGTGCTTTAATCTTGTGTAGCCCTTCTGTCTGTACATTGACAGGACAAGGTAAAACAATATTTTCAGTTTTTTTGAATTATCAGTCTAGTTTTACAGAATCCATGGATATATCTATGATCAGGAAGCCTATTTGCATCTCTGGGTAAAATTGAAAAAGTTATGTTAACTGGTAACCCACAGGAGCGCAAAATCTCCCTGAATTATGGATATAACATATTCTGTACGGTATTTATAGAATGTTTGAAGGATGTTCAATAAGATGACGTTTCTAGGAGAAAATATGACCCAAAGCAGAAATGAGGGCTAAAACTGGATTAGAATCGAATCTAATCAACTGTCTTCCCCTTACCTCAGTGGAGGGATGAATGAGGGGTCTGGTGGTACCCTTTATAACATTTCATCAAACGAATATCATTGTCAGACCCAATTAGAAGCAATGAGTATTGCAGATCTGTTCATATTTCCCTCATTCGTCTTCTCCAGAAGCTCTCACAGATCCAAGTCATAAGATGTATCTGTATTTTGTCACTTTTATTTTATACTGTTTTGCTTGTATGTATGTCTGTTTATTATTTCATCATTTGTAACCTTTTTTTAAGCACTGTACTCCTTTTTGTATATTTAATAAAAAAAATGTAAATTTATCCCTAGTTTCTCTAACGTACCTATGATCTCGAGGAGGCAAAATAGCTTGGTTGTGTTACCAGAATGCAAGTAGTGAACTGTTCAGGAGCTTGGGAAAGCTGGGTGTGCATATGTACTAGTTTCTTTCCCAGTGGCCAGCGTCTCACTGGCCTGGTAAAACGGCAAGTGGTGGCAGTGTACAGTGAAGAGTGGATGTGGGGTGCGCTTAATTCATTGTTGGCCTATTGAGATAGGTGCTTGGGAAGTGGAGTCCCCCTTTACGGTTGCATACCAGGCACAGGTGTCGTGAGCAAGTGGTGTTCATGACACCTCTATTTTAGTGATAAAGCCCAGTTCTTAGTGACTGCTTTCTGTGTGAGTAGCTCTTCAAACACTGTAATGCCAACAATAGTTATTGTGACCACATCTGTAATTTAGTGTAATTTGAAGAACTGTAACTATTAACAGGGCAATAAATATCTCTTGCCATGAATTTTGTTGTTTTGTTGTATTCATTGACTTCTTTTTGCACCAATTTATTCAAAATAATGCAAATAATTCATGAATTTTGTTAAAAATCAAAACTGCTCCTTACTTTTGTCTTTAAAGGGGTTGTCCACTAATGGATAAACTCAGCATAATAATTTCAGCACCCCAATTAAAATAAAATCAGTAGATACATACTTCAGTTGCACCATTCAAGTAATGTCGGTGCTACTTTTCCCTGAGAACGACATGACATTGTTGTGTCACATGCAAGTACATGAGTGGCCACTCTTTGGCTGCAGCTGAATATTCCATGAGAGTGGAGGTCCGCTCTGATGAAATAGTGAATGCTGCAGCTGATGAGCGCCACTCAATGGCTGAAGCCAGCAAGTGACACAAGAAATCATGTCACTCTCCAGGATCAATGGCACTGACATTTCTGGAACGGCACTTAACCCCTTAAGCGGGTCGGTCTGGGCCGGCGGGATACCGGGAATTTTCCCGGTGGGCCCCGCCCCCTGCTGCAGAGTAGAGGGGGAGAAGAGAACAAAAAAAAATCCTGCGGTTTTAAGGGGCACGGGCCCTTTAAAAGCGCAGGCACAGTGTATGCAGGGACGCGCGCACGCAGCGTTCATTACCTGAACCACCGCGGCGCATGTCCCAGTGAAGCAGCTAAAGCTGCGCGTCTCCCTTCGCCGGCCGGCGTATGACGTCATCGTCATGCGCCTGCTGTGAAGGAGGCGCACAACTCAGGAGAAGGAGGACACCGCATGGGAGCGCAGGAAGGTAAGAGGTGTGTGTGTGTGTGTAATGGTCTGGACCCGCTGGCTGGACACACAAGGGGGGGCCCAGCTGGACAGACACACAAGGGGGTAGCCAGGCTGGACACAAAAGGGGGGATCCTGGATGGACACACGGGGGGAACACTGGCTGGACACACAAGGGGAGGCCAGCTGGACACACAAGGGGGGGCCCTGGCTGTACACACAAGGGGGAACCCTGGATGGACACACAAGGGGGGGCCCAGCTGGACACAAGGGGGGGCCAGATGGACACACAAGGGGGGGGCCCAGCTGGACACACAAGGGGGGGCCCAGCTGGACAGACACACAAGGGGGTAGCCAGGCTGGACACACAAGGGGGTAGCCTGGCTGGACACACAAGGGGGTAGCTGACTGGACACACAAGGGGGGAACCCTGGCTGGACACACAAGGGGGAACCCTGGATGGACACACAAGGGGGGGCCCAGCTGGACACACAAGGGGGGGCCCAGCTGGACAGACACACAAGGGGGTAGCCAGGCTGGACACACAAGGGGGGAACCCTGGCTGGACACACAAGGGGGGAACCCTGGCGGGATACACAAGGGAGGAACCCTGGTGGGACACACAAGAGGGGAACCCTGGCAGGACACACAAGGGGGAAACCCTGGCGGGACACACAAGGGGGGGCCCTGGCTGGATACACGAGGGGGAACCCTGGCTGGACACATGAGGGGGGAGCCCTGGCTGGATATGCATGGGGGTCCCTGGCTGGACACGCAAGGGGGGCCCGGCTGGACACACAAGGGGGAGCCTTGGCTGGACACACAAGGGGGGGCCCTGGATGGACACACAAGGGGGAACCTTGGCTGGACCCAGGCAAAGGGGGGTGGGCAGGATGGGTATATGGGGGGGGCAGGCTGGACACTTGGAGGCCAGGATGGATATATGGGGGGGGCAGGCTGGACTCATGGAGGCCAGGATGGATATATGGGGGGGGCAGGCTGGACTCATGGAGGCCAGGATGGATATATGGGGGGGCAGGCCGAACACATGGAGGCCAGGATGGATATATGGGGGGGGACAGGCTGGACACATGGGGGGTTAGGATGAATATGTGGGGGGGCGGGCTCGATACACATGGGCTAGCATAAATATATGGAGGGACACGCTGGATATATGGGGGATGTCAGGATGGATATATGCAGGGGGTAAGGGCAGTATGGATATATGAGGGGGGAGGCTGGACACATGGAGGCCAGGATGGATATGTAGAGGGCAGGCTGGACACATGGAGGATATATGGGGGGGGATATATGGGGGCGCAGGCTGGAAACATGGAGGCAAGGATGGATATGTGGGGGGGGGCAGACTGGCCACATGGGGGGGCTAGGATGGGTATATGGGAGGGGGCAGGCTCGATACACGTGTGCTAGGATAAATATATGGAGGGGTCACACTAGACAAATGGGGGCCAGAAGGGACATATAGGGGTGCCTGGCTAGACAAGGGACTTAATTACTGTTTGGGGGCCAGATTGAGGAACATACTTTATTAGTTTATGGTGACCAGTAGGGAACATTATTACTTTAGATTCCAATTATTATTATTACATTATTACTTCTGTAATATAATTTACTTTTTAGGAAATTGTTTTCCATGGGATGGGACAAAAGAGGGGTCCTGTGCAGGACGGCACTATGTTGCTTTTTTTCTTCAACTGGTGTAGTGTAGAAGTCGGGGGGAAAAGTGGGAATATTCTCTAGAAGAGATCAGTTATTGATAACTGTGTGTTATTTTCTGCAGAGATGATTCCTGGCTGGAAGAAGTGATGGCTGTCTGTGCCAGATGAAGAAGAAAAGCGGAGATGAAGGACTTCACCTAGAGATGTCACTGGTGAGTCAGTGTATTACATGTACACTTACACTACACACGTGGTCAAAATTGTTGGTACCCCTCGTTTAATGAAAGAAAAACCCACAATGGTCACAGAAATAATTTGAATCTGATAAATTACAAATTTTTGAAAATGAACAAATGAAAGTCAGACATTGCTTTTCTGCTTCCACAGAATTTAAAAAAAATTAAACTCATGACATAGGCCTGGACAGAAATGATGGTTCTTCTTAACTTAATATTTTGTTGAACAACCTTTTGAGGCAATCACTGCAATCAAACCATTCCTGTAACTGTCAATGAGACTTCTACACCTCTCGACAGCTATTTTGGCCCACTCCTCATGAGCAAACTGCTCCAGTTGTCTCGTGTTTGAAGGTTGCCTTCTCCAGACGGCATGTTTCAGCTCTTTCCAAAGATGCTCCATAGGATTTAGGTCAGGGCTATAGAAGCCACTTCAGAATAGTCCAATGTTTTCCTCTTAGCCATTCTTGGGTGTTTTTAGCTGTGTGTTTTTGGTCATTATCCTGTTGCAAGACCCATGACCTGCGACTGAGACCAAGCTTTCTGACACTGGGCAGCACATTTCTCTCTAGAATCCCTTGATAGTCTTGAGATTTCATTGTCGTCTTACATGAAGTTCACTTTGGATCAAACAACGGTGGATGGTACGATCTGACACTGATGTTCCTTGAGCTTGAAGTTCACCTTTAATCTCTTTAGAAGTTTTCCTGGACTCTTTTGTTACCATTCATATTATCCGTCTCTTTGATTTGTCATCAATTTTCCTCCTGCGGCCCCGTCCAGGGAGGTTGGCTACAGTCCCATGGATCTTAAATTTCTGAATAATATGTGCACCTGTAGTCACAGGAACATCAAGCTGCTTGGAGATGGTCTTATAACCTTTACCTTTTAACATGCTTTTCTATAATTTTCTTTCTAAAATGTCACTGGTGACCACTGTATTACCTGTACACTATATACAGAGCTCCTGTGTATAATGTCACTGGTGACCACTGTATTACCTGTACACTATATACAGAGCTCCTGTGTATAATGTCACTGGTGATCACTGTATTACCTGTACACTATACACTATGTACAGAGCTCCTGTGTATAATGTCACTGGTGACCACTGTATTACCTGTACACTATATGCAGAGCTCCTGTGTATAATGTCACTGGTGACCACTGTATTACCTGTACACTATATACAGAGCTCCTGTGTATAATGTCACTGGTGACCACTGTATTACTTGTACACTATATACAGAGCTCCTGTGTATAATGTCACTGGTGATCACTGTATTACCTGTACACTATATACAGAGCTCCAGTGTATAATGTCACTGGTGATCACTGTATTAACTGTACACTGACACTATATACAGAGCTCCTGTGTATAATGTCACTGGTGAACCCTGTATTACCTGTACACTGACACTATATACTGAGCTCCAGTGTATAATGTCACTGGTGATCACTGTATTACCTGTACACTATACACTATGTACAGAGCTCCTGTGTATAATGTCACTGGTGACCACTGTAATACCTGTACACTATATACAGAGCTCCAGTGTATAATGTCACTGGTGATCACTGTATTACCTGTACACTGACACTATATACAGAGCTCCTGTGTATAATGTCACTGGTGAACCCTGTATTACCTGTACACTGACACTATATACTGAGCTCCAGTGTATAATGTCACTGGTGGTCACTGTATTACCTGTACACTGTACACTATATACAGAGCTCCTGTGTATAATGTCGCTGGTGGTAATAACAGTGTTGTTAGTATTGTGGTTTGTATTCATGATCAGTATTGTAGTATTTGGTCACTTTGGGGTGGTAATATGTGGTCTGGTCATGGTATGGCCGTATTTGTTCCTTGTATGTGGTATTATTCGGTCACTATGTGGTGGTAATATGTGATGTAGTCATGGTGTGGCGATATTTGTCCCTTTTGTATGTGGTATTATTGGTGTTGATATAGTGGACTGTGTTGTGTATGGCAGTCATTTTGTTCTTGCTGATATTAACTAGGAAAAGATTTTTTTCCATTAGGCCACAGCCCCACCATTAGTATTTGGTTAGTATTTTTTTCTCAGGAGTCGCTGCCAAAACCAGGAGTGGGTGATAAATGCAGAATTGGTGACTTGTTTCTATTATACCTTTTCTCTGATTGTTCTTGTTCCTAACTTGGTTTTGGCTCCCACTCCTGAGAAAAAATACTGACCGAATACTGACCAAATACTGATAGTAGGGCCATGACCTTAGAGATTAAATACTTGGACCAGAGCGGCAGAGATGCACTTACAGGGGTTCTCTGGTGAAAACAAGTAATCACCTCTCCACAGGATCAGTGATAATATTGATTGGAGGGGGTCTGACTGCTGGGACACAATCGGCAGAATGTGGAGCTTTTCTCCCCATTAGACTGGAGCGGCATGTGAGATGCGACCACTCATCCAGTCATTCCCTCAGTGGCTGTGAGCGCTGCTCTTTTTTTGAAGCTGCATTTTAAAATGGGGATAAGTGTCCTGTTAGGGATGAAACTTCCCCATTCTTCCGATAGGTGCGTTTTCCAATGTTCGGACCCAAACGATCAATAAGTGATCACCGAACCTCTGGATCCCATGGATCGGTGATAACTTGTTTTAACCAAAGAACCCCTTTAATGCAAACTACCGTAATTGTACATCCCAGTTAGTGTCGCACAGTAGATGTGCAGGAGCCGTCAGTCAATGCTCCACTATAACAGGGATAGCGGATAACAGATATTTGCATATGGCTGTAGGTGGGCCCCTAGAGTCAGTTCTCCCTGTGGGCCCCAGACACCCCAGTCCGACCCTGCCCTTAAGCCCCGAGGGTGATTTGCACGTTAATGACCAGGCCAATTTTTACAATTCTGACCACTGTCACTTTATGAGGTAATTACTCTGGAACGCTTCAACGGATCCCTCTGATTCTGAGAATGTTTTTTCATGACATATTGTACTTCATGATTGTGGTAAAATTTCTACGATATCACTTGCGTTTATTTGTGAAAAAAACGGAAATTTGGCGAAAATTTTGAAAATTTTGCAATTTTCAAACTTTGAATTTTTATGCCCTTAAATCAGAGCGATATGTCACACAAAATAGTTAATAAATAACATTTCCCACATGTCTACTTTACATCAGCACAATTTTGGAACCAAAATTTTTTTTTTGTTAGGGAGCTATAAGGGTTAAAAGTTGACCAGCGATTTCTCATTTTTCCAACAAAATTTACAAAACCATTTTTTTAGGGACCACATCACATTTGAAGTCACTTTGAGAGGTGTTTATGACAGAAAATACCCAAAAGTGACACCATTCTAAAACCTGCACCCCTCAAGGTGCTCAAAACCACATTCAAGAACTTTATTAACCCTTCAGGTGCTTCACAGGAATATTTGGAATGTGGAAGAAAAAAATGAACATTTAACTTTTTTCACAAAAATGTTTCTTTAGACCCAATTTTTTTTATTTTCACAGGGGTAACAAGAAAAAATGGACCCCACAATTTGTTGTGCAATTTCCCCTGGGCACGCAGATGCCCCATATGTGGGGAAAAAACACTGTTTGGGCGCACGGCAGGGCTCAGAAGGGAAGGAGCGCCGTTTGACTTTTTGATTGTAAAATTTGCTTGAATAATTAGCGGACACCATGTTGAGTTTGGAGAGCCCCTGTGTGCCCAAACATTGGAGCTCCCCGACAAGTGACCCCATTTTGGAAACTAGACCCCCCAAGGCACCTATCTAGATGCATAGTGAGCACTTGGAACCCCCAGGTGCTTCACAAATTGATTCATAAAAATGAAAAAGTGTTTTTTTTTTCACTTTTTCATTGTTACGAATCAATTTGTGAAGCACCTGGGGGTTCCAAGTGCTCACTATGCATCTAGATAGGTGCCTTGGGGGGTCTAGTTTCCAAAATGGGGCACTTGTGGGGGAGCTCCAATGTTTGTGCACACAGGGACTCTCCAAATGCAACATGGTGTCCGCTAATAAATTGAATGGAAAATCGGCTCAAATTGTTAGCGGACACCATGTTGCGTTTGGAGAGCCCCGGTGTGCCCAAACCTTATAGCTCCCCCACAAGTGACCCCATTTTGGAAACTAGACCCCCCAAGGCACCTATCTAGATGCATAGTGAGCACTTGGAACCCCCAGGTGCTTCACAAATAGATTCATAAAAATGAAAAAGTGTTTTTTTTTTTCACTTTTTCATTGTTACGAATCAATTTGTGAAGCTCCTGGGGGTTCCAAGTGCTCACTATGCATCTAGATAGGTGCCTCGGGGGGTCTAGTTTCCAAAATGGGGTCACTTGTGGGGGAGCTCCAATGTTTGGGCACACAGGGACTCTCCAAATGCAACATGGTGTCCGCTAACAAATTGAATGGAAAATCGGCTCAAATTGTTAGCGGACACCATGTTGCGTTTGGAGAGCCCCTGTGTGCCCAAACCTTGGAGCTCCCCCACAAGTGACCCCATTTTGGAAACTAGACCCCCCTAGGCACCTATCTAGATGCATAGTGAGCACTTGGAACCCCCAGGTGCTTCACAAATTGATTTGTAAAAATGAAAAAGTGGAAAAAAAAATACTTTTCCATTTTTACGAATCAATTTGTGAAGCACCTAGGGGTTCCAAGTGCTCATTATGCATCTAGATAGGTGCCTTGGGGGGTCTAGTTTCCAAAATGGGGTCACTTGTTGGGGAGCTCCAATGTTTAGACACACAGGGGCTCTCCATACGCAACATGGTGTCCCCTAACAAATTGGAACCATGTCGAGTTTGGAGAGCCCCTGTGTGTCTAAACATTGGAGCTCCCCCACAAGTGACCCCATTTTGGAAACTAGACCCCCCAAGACACCTATCTAGATGCATAGTGAGCACTTGGAACACCCAGGTGCTTCACAAATTGATTCGTAAAAATGAAAAAGTGAAAAAAAAACACTTTTTCATTTTTATGGATCAATTTGTGAAGCACCTGGGGGTTCCAAGTGCTCACTATGCATCTAGATAGGTGCCTTGGGTGGTCTAGTTTCCAAAATGGGGTCACTTGTGGGGGAGCTCCAATGTTTAGACACACAGGAGCTCTCCAAACGTGACATGGTTCCAATTTGTTAGGGGACACCATGTTGCGTTTGGAGAGCCTCTGTGTGTCTAAACATTGGAGCTCCCCCACAAGTGACCCCATTTTGGAAACTAGACCCCCCAGGGAACTTATATAGATGTGTGGTGAGCCCATTGAACCCCCAGGTGCTTCACAGAAAATCATAATGTTGACTTGTGAAAATAAAAAAAAAACATTTTTTCCACAAAAATGCAAAAAAAAATATTTTCACAAGGGTACCAGGAGAAATTGCACCCCATAAGTTGTTGTGCAATTTCTCCTGAGTACACATATACCCCATGTGTTGGAAAAAACTACTGTTTGGGCGCATGTAAGGGCTCGGAAGGGAAGGAGTGACTCTTTTGAATGCAGACTTTGATGGAATGGTCTGCGGGCGTCATGTCATGTTCTCAGAGCCCCTGATGTGCCTAAACAGTGAAATGCCTAACAAGTGCCCCCTTTTTGGTAGTTAGTTGATTTTTGAATTTTGTAATGTAGTGTTGTACATCAGTTGTGTAGGACAATCTGACGAACACTACACAACTGACGTATGACAACCTGACGAACACTACGTCAGCTGTGTAGTGTTCGTCAGGTTGTCATACGTCAGAAATTAATTCAATAGTCCATCGAAGTATGGTACCTTTCGAAGCAGTCTTTCATACACAGGCCAGGTTTGTCAGGGCAGGTGTCACATTGATAAATGGTGTCCTTGCGTATTCCACTTTTATAACACACTCGGCACCTCTTTTGTGACTTTCCTTTTTTTCCGCTGTGAGGGATCTGCCCTGAGAAATGCTGGCCTGGTACAATTCTCGGTCCTTCAATTCCAGAAGTACTGGGTCCCGCTCTGTCACCGCTGCCAAATATCAGGGCCTTGATAACTGTTTCCTGAAACTGAAGATACGACGCAGAAGTCTGGCCTGCACATTGTGACAGAAGGAAAGCATTGTGCATTGCCATCTGTACAATGTGCACGGCCAGCTTCTTGTACCACACTCTGGACTTTCTCAAAGCACTGTATGGCTGGAGGACTTGATCAGAGAGATCAACTCCCCCCATGTACTTGTTGTACCCCACTACACAGTCTGGTTTGACGACCTGTGTAGTGGAACCTCGTACAGTGCTGAGTGTGCTGCCATCACCATGTATGGTGGTAAAGAAAAGGACATCCCTTTTGTCCTTGTACTTGACCATCAACAGGTGGTCGCTACATTGGGCTCTGCTCTCACCCCTTCTGAGCAGCTGCCCAATTAGCGTCTTTGGGAGGCCTTTCTGAATTTTGCGGACAGTACCGCAGGCTGCGGTACGTCGCGCAGAGAGGGACTGGAAGAGCGGAATACTTGTATAAAAGTTATCCACGTAGAGGTGATAACCTTTATCAAGCAGTGGGTGCACCAAGTCCCACACAATTTTCCCACTCACTCCCAGAACAGGGGGGCATTCAGGGGGTTCAATCCGGGAGTCCTTCCCTTCATAAATTCTAAACTTGTGAGTGTAACCTGAGGTACTCTCACAAAGTTTATACAGCTTGATCCCGTACCTTGCCCTCTTACTGGGCAGGTACTGCCGGAATCTAAGCCGCCCCTTAAAAGAAATTAATGACTCATCCACACAGATGTCCCTTTGGGGCACGTACATTTCACCAAACTTGTTGTTGAAGTGTTCGATGACAGGCCGAACTTTGAAAAGACGATCAAAGTTCGGGTCATCGCGTGCAGGACACCTTGCATTATCTTGGTAATGCAAGAACTTGTAGATGGCCTGAAAGCGTGTCCGGGGCATGACCATTCGGAACACTGGAGTGTTATACAAAACGTCAACACTCCAGTATTGCCGAAGCTCGGGCTTCTTCAAGATCCCCATAAGAAGGACCAGGCCCCAAAACTTCATCATTTCTACTGCGTCTACAGGAGACCAGTTAGAAAATGATGAAGAGGGGTTTTGTTCTAAAAATTGATGAGCATACAAATTAGTTTGGCCCACCAGGAGGTTTAGAAAATCCTCAGAGAAAAAGACTTTGAAAAAGTCTATTTCTGTGAGGCCGGTGGTGTCAAACTTGATTCCTGATTCCGCTACGAAATCAGGAATCAGTGGCTCATAATTTTCGGGGGGCGAAGTCCATATAGGCTCAGTAGTGGGGGGCGCTGGAACATCTCTCCTGCGACGACGGCGGGGCCGGCCAGCAGAACCTGAGGGAAGAGGAGGAAGAAGAGAAGGAGGAAGACGACGAGAAGTCGGAAAAATAAAGAAATGTGGGATCCTCACCCTCACTGTCAGTGTCGGAGGCAAGAATAGCGTATGCCTCCTCCGCTGAATACTGAGTTTGGGATGAGCAGGACATTGTTTGTTTTATATATGTGGTGCGTGTGTGTCAGTACTTTATTGAGAGTGTGTGTGTGTCAGTACTTTATTTAGAGTGTGTGGAAAAAGGAAATACTGTATGTGGTGCAAACAGCGAGCACGAGTGTGGATTGGTGAACTATGCCACCGATCAATACTCGGCGGCTGCTGGATGTGCGCACAAATGTGTGGGGAGTGGGAAGAGGGGAATTGGGTTGGATGAGGGGAGATCAGAGATTACTTACCAAAGTCCTCTCTGTCCTTCTTTCAGGACCGGGAGCCCGGAGCAGGAGCCCGGCGCTGGTGACCGGGAGCCCGGAGCAGGAGACCGGGAGCCTGGAGCAGGAGACTGGGAGCCCGGAGCAGGAGCCCGGAGCAGGAACCCGGAGCAGGAGACCGGGAGCCCAGAGCAGGAGCCCGGAGCAGGAGACCGGGAGCCCGGAGCAGGAGACCAGAAGCCCGGAGCAGGAGACCGGGAGCCCGGAGCAGGAGACCGGAGCAGGAGACCGGGAGCCCAGAGCAGGAGACCGGGAGCCCGGAGCAGCAGACCGGGAGCAGGAGCCCGGGAGCCCGGAGCAGGAGACCGGGAGCCCAGAGCAGGAGACCAGGAGCCCTGAGCAGGAGACCAGTACTGGAGCTGGAGATCAGAAGCAAAAGAATTAACAGGGACACTGGGCTGAGGCGGATTGGGGTGGGAAGGGGGGTAAAAAGACAGGGGAGTGGGAAGAGGGGTAAAAAGACAGGGGAGTGGGAAGAGGGGGATTGGGGTGGATGAGGGGAGATCAGAGATGGACTTACCAAAGGGTCAGCAGGACTGGAACAGAAGACCCAGAGCAGGAGCCCGGGAGCCCGGAGCAGGAGCCCGGAGCAGGAGACCAGGAGCCCGAAGCAGGAGACCGGTACTGGAGCTGCAGATCAGAAGCAAAAGAATTAACAGGGACACTGGGGTGAGGCGGATTGGGGTGGGAAGGGGGGTAAAAAGACAGGGGAGTGGGAAGAGGGGTAAAAAGACAGGGGAGTGGGAAGAGGGGGATTGGGGTGGATGAGGGGAGATCAGAGATGGACTTACCAAAGGGTCAGCAGGACTGGAACAGAAGACCCAGAGCAGGAGACCGGGAGCCCGGAGCAGGAGACCGGGAGCCCGGAGCAGGAGACCGGGAACCCGGAGCAGGAGACCAGGAGCCCAGAGCAGGAGACCGGTACTGGAGCTGGAGATCAGAAGCAAAAGAATTAACAGGGACACTGGGGTGAGGCAGATTGGGGTGGGAAGGGAGGTAAAAAGACAGGGGAGTGGGAAGAGGGGTAAAAAGACAGGGGAGTGGGAAGAGGGGGATTGGGGTGGATGAGGGGAGATCAGAGATGGACTTACCAAAGGGTCAGCAGGACTGGAACAGAAGACCCAGAGCAGGAGACCGGGAGCCCGGAGCAGGAGACCGGGAGCCCGGCGCTGGTGACCAGGAGCCCGGCGCAGGAACCCGGAGCAGGAGCCCGGAGCAGGAGACCAGGAGCCCGGTGCAGGAGACCGGGAGCCCGGAGCAGGAGACCAGGAGCCCAGTGCTGGTGACCAGGAGCCCGGCGCTGGTGACCGGGAGCGGAGCTGGAAACTCGGACCAGAGCTGGAGACCGCTGCAGGACGCAGGAAAAAAGGTAAGGGGGGGGGGGCAAAAAGAGGGGGGAGGGGGGATTGGGGTGGATGAGGGGAGAACAGACTTACCAAAGTCTTCTCTGCAGGATCTGCAGCAGGCTCTGGAGCAGGAATCGCAGCAGGCTCTGGAGCAGGAATCACAGCAGGTCAGGAGCAGAAGATCCAGGAGCTGGAGCAGAAGATCCAGGACGCTGGAACAGAAGATCCAGGAGCAGTGGCAGCAGCAGCAGCGACTGGAACAGTGAGAAGATGGTCTTGTGGTGTCACAGAATATTCTGTGGCACTACAAGGCCCAGCACAGTCACATCAGATGTGATCGCTCTGTAGAAATCCTCACCAAGTGTGAGGGTCTGCAGGGCGGTCACAGGGTGATGATGGGGTGGTGACAGGTGGAGGTAATCTGATTGGAGCAATCATTGATGACATTGATCGCTCCAATCAGAGTACCTGAATACAGGTGACCAGGCGGTCACAGGGAGGTGTCACCTCTCTGTGACCCCCTGTGGTGCATGTTGTGCCCCAGCTATCTGATTGGTGACACTGATTGCACCAATCAGACATGGCTGGAGCAGAGCACGCACCACAGGTGGTCACAGAGAGGTGACACTTCCCTGTGACCGCCTGGTTACCTGTATTCAGGTACTCTGATTGGAGCGATCGATGTCATCATCGATCGCTCCAATCACAGTAGTCTGGGGGCTTGAATCACATTACAGGGGGTCATGGGGCGGTGACAGGCAGGTCACAAGCCGGTCACCGCCCCATGACCGCGCGGTCGCGCTACGATCGGTGCGATCGATGTGATCGGCGATCGCACTGATCATAGCAGTCTGGGGCCAGGGCTGGGGTGTCCTAGCAACAGCCTAGGATCGGTGCTCTTAGGAGCACCGATCCTAGGCTGCAGATCACTGTTTCCGGCAATCACATTGCCGGAAACAGTGAGAAATGCTGTGATTGGCTGTTCAGATTTGAACAGCCAATCACAGCGATCGCTGGTGCAGGGGTGCGCGCGACAGCCCCCGGGATGATGACTCCATCTACCAAGAGGTAGGATAGCACCGTAACTTTAATGCTGTCACCGCGACTTAAGTCGCGGTGCCGCATTAAAGATATGACGTACTAATACGGGTCTGGCTCTTAAGTCCCAGGGCACAGACGCGTATTAGTACATCAAATGTTATTAAGGGGTTAAAGAGGTTCTCTGGGTCTAATCATTGATGACCTATCGGCTAGATAGTTAATCAATATGAGATTGGTGGGTGTCCAACACCCAACACAACCATCAACCAGCTGAAAACTGCTCCAGCATCAAAGTGACTGCAGAAGAGTACTGCGCTTATCTCCCATTGAAGTGAATGTATTGCACTACTCTGCAGTTCGGGCCGCTACCGGGGCAGATTTCAAAAGTTGAAGTTTTGATCAACCCATTTTTGAATTTATGGGGTGCAAGTCTCCAGAAGCACAATGTCACGGGTTTACCGTGACAGAGGGGCCAGAAGACTGCGGTGTCTGATTTCACATACTCGTGCACTGATTAGAAGCACTTCACCATCATATTAAACAGTACAGGTTTTTGCTAGCAGTGCAAGGGTTAATCTCTTCAGTTGAGAACTCCTGGGGCTTTCCTGCTTTGATTGTCTCAGCTGTTCAGTGTTGGTCACTCCCCTCTGCTATATATACTCGCTACTGGAAATCAGGGATTGCCAATGTTCGTTCATACTGCCTGGTTCTGGAGTTGGAGGAGTTTGTTGTTGGAGGTGGTGTCTGGAAAGTTGTTCAGAAGACCGTTGCTTGGTGTTTGTCTGTGTGCACATCTTCATCCTCTCCTATTTGGTTTCTCCTTCCTTAACTCTCCGGTTTTCCACTCTGTTGTTTGTGAGTGCATTTTTGTATGATTGATATTTTCATTTAACCTTGTCTATCTTCCCTTGTTTGTCTGGTTGGTGTATTCTTATAGACTTCTACTCCCCACCTCCCTGGGTGGGGGAGGGGACAGATAAGGGTTGACATATGAGCACAGCAAGTCACGTGGCCCCGGCATCTTCACCTTCAGAAGTAATCCGGGAAGCTGGGATAGACTAGGGCGCCCCCTAGTTTGAGGGATAGGAAAGTAGCACCCAGACCTAGGATATCCTGCAACAGTACCGTGACACACAAGCTGGGCACTATGCATTGGGCAATTAAATGGCTTAGATACAATTTTCACTCTGCAACAGCCACTGTGCACTAATTTCTGGAGGCGAGTGGGGTAAAATAGTGACTACAGCATTACATGAATTCCTTATGTGTAATTTGCAAAATTGGCCCCTTTTGGGGATTACTGCTGTTTTGGCACTTGAGGGGTGCCATAGATGGTGATCACAAATGACTCTTGAAAATTCTGTGCCCCAAAAGCCAAATGGCGCATCATCTCTTCTGAACCATGCCATGTGCCTAAACATAAATTGGCATTTGGGAAAATAGTGCAATAAATTGCAGGATACTTTTTCTCTTACTAGCCAATGGTAAAGAAATCAACAAAACACTTGTTGGATAAAAATGCTTACTACACCCCCACATGAATTTGATTAGGAATGTAATTTGAAAAATGGATCACATTGGGGGGTTTCTGCTGTCCTGGCCACTCAGGAGATCTGCAAATGGCATCCATGGAGCCAAATTTGTGCTCCAAATGTCCAATAATGATTCTTCCCTTTCGAGCCCTCTCATGTGCACAAACAGCAGTTTCTGACCACATATTGGGTATTGCTACATTTGGTATAAATTGTGGATCAATTTCCTTCTATTACATTGTGTGAAAATAAAAATACTAACAAGAAAAGGCAATCAACTCACCTGTCTGGTGCACGGCAAAAAGTGGTGATATAAGTAGATCCATGTAGAAGCTGGCACTCAGTATTCCATAAAAAAACAAAAACTAAAATAACATTTTAATAGAGAAAACATAACTTTTCATATCTACGACCCAGTATGATAAAATATTGTGAAGCACATGTTGGTTAAAAATACTCAACACACCCCTAGATGACCTTTGGGGGAGGGGTTCTGCTGTTCTGGCACCTTCAGGGTTGTGCAAGTGGCCTCCACAAACTATCCCAGGCAAATGTGTGCTCCTAAAGCCAAAATAGAATTTCTTCCTTTCTGAGCCCCCATTGTGTCCAAACAGTAGTTCTTGACTACATATAGGGTATTGCAATGTTCAGGAGTAATTGTTTTAATAATTCTGGCATCGATTTTACCTAATGCCCCTTGCATCAATGAAAAATTTGGTGCTAAAGCACCATTTTAGTGGAAGAAAACATATTTCTTTTTGTGCCCCAATGTTATAAATTTTTGAGAAACCCATGTGGGTCCATGATATAAAAAGAAATTCTAGTAGGCACATGACCAAAACTGCCTGGATTTACAACCGTTGAAGTGTTCTGTACAGATGTAAAACAGATATTCAGAGAAAATTGTTTGCGACAGGGACACTTTGTGACTAAGGCCACATGCACACGTTGAGTATTTGGTCAGTATTTTACCTCAGTATTTGTTCCACTCCTGATTTTTGCTAACAATCAGAGGAAGAGTATAATAGAAACACGTCACCAATTCTACATTTTTTACCTACGCCTGGTTTTGGCTTACAAATACTGATGTAAAACAACTCACCAAATACTGAACATGTGAACATGGCCTAAGGGTAAATTCCTACGATGAGCTTTTGCAGCGTTTTTGAAAATCTGCTGCATGTCAATTGTTTTTTCATGAATAGAAAGCATGAGAGAGCAAAAACGCTGCATAATATGTACTGTGGACAGAATACACATGTAATTTGCCTGAAAAATGCAGCCAAAAAATGGAGCTCTTTGCCGCATATTATACTCAGTGTGTTGAGATAATTAGAAAAAAAAGAGGGTATGCAAGAACAAGGATCACCATAAATATAAAAAAATATATATTTATTGACAACAAACCAAAACATTTAAAAGCGCTAAAAAGGCACAAAAAGGCCGTAACAGTATAGCAGACCACAACACTATAGTATTGGAGTCAAATCCATCTGTCTGTAGAGAAATGTACAAAAAAGCCAATAGAGAATATATCACAGTATTATGAAAACATGATCGGAACAATAGGCATTAAGCAATCTGAGGTCTATACTTTAACCCCTTTCTGACGTGGGGCATAATAATACGTATCTATGCCCTGGGCCTATTGGACCAGATACGTGTTAGTCCGCCCTGGTGATTGCGCCCGCCACAGAGGCTGTGCTGGAGCGATAGCTGCCGGTGTCAGCTGATTCTCACACACCGCTCCCAGCACATTAACCCCCGAAATGTTGCGATCGAAGTCGATCACAGCATTCCGGGAGCAAGAGGAAGTAAGCGCCGATTACTTACCTGCTCAACGGCGTCCCGCGCTATCTGTGCCGGGTCCCGGTAGTTGTCATGGTGACCCGATGTCATCATGACGACATCCGGGTCACCAGGCAACAGGAAGTTACTTTGATCATGCGCAGTGTGCAATCAAAGTAACTTCTGCATGCAGGCTGAGAGCTTGTATAGCATAGAGATGATGCTGCGGCATTTCTATGCTATACAAGTGATCAGCCTGCAAAAAATGAAAGTCCTATAGTGGGACAAAGTGTAAAAGTTAGTAAAGTGTCAGAAAGTGGAAAAAAAAAAGTAAAATTGTAAAAAGATTTTTTTAAAAATGCAAAAAATAATCCCCAAAATATAAGAATATATTGTACCCATAAATAAATATTATTATGAAAAAAAAAGCAAACAATAAAAGTACACATATATAGTATTGCCGCATCTGAAACGACCTGACCTATATAACTGTCCCACTAGTTAAACCCTTTAGTGAAGACGGCAAAAAAAAAGGAAGCAAAAAACGATGCTTTATCATCATACCGTCAAACAAAAATTGGAATAAAATGCGATCAAAAAGAGGAATGTAAATAAAAATGGTACTGCTGAAAATGTCATCTTGTCCTGCAAAAAACAAGCTGCCATACAGCTCCATCAGCCGAAAAATAAAAAAGTTATAGCTCTCAGAATAAAGCGATATAAAAATTGTTTTTTTTTCTATAAAATAGCTTTTATTGTGTTAAAGCACTAAAAAAAAAAAATAAATAAATGTGGTAACACTGTAAACGTACTGACCCAAAGAATAAAGCTACCTTATCAATTTTACCACACGCGGAACAGCATAAAAAAAAAAAACAATATTGAATTGTTGTTTTTGTTTATTCTGCCTCACAAAAATCGGAATAGAAAGCGATCAAGAAATGTCACCTGCCCGAAAATGGTACTAATGGTACCAATAAAAAAGTCAACTCGTCCCGCATGAAACAAGCCATCGCATGACTGTCGGCTGAAATATGGAAAAATTATAGCACTCAAAGTATGGCGATGCAAAAATTAGTCTTTGCACAAAAAAAAATGTCTTTTATTGTGTGACAGCTGTCAGCCATAAAAACCCTATATGAATCTGGCATCGCTGTAATTGTACCGACCCGAAGAATAAAGTTGTCTAATCACTTATACCATACGAGGAAAGGCGTAAAAAATAAACTCTAGGGTTAGGGTTGTGTTAGGGTTAGGTGTCACGGGTGTGTCAGAGGTGACAGACTGTTGCCCTACAGTTGTTTGCAGGAGATCGCTACGTTTGGCATTACAGACATCTTCTTAGAGGCTGGCTGTCTCTAGGACCCAGCGGCTACCTCCCTCTGACTAATTAGCTCCCTGGCCTGAATTTATAAATACCTGGTGTGTCTGAGAGGGAGGAGCCGGCAATATTCAATACTACTTGTGAGGCTTTAGCAAGAGCAGTACTTCGTCCTCTTTGGAGCTTGAGGCTGTGTGAGCATTTGACTGGAGTTATCTAAAGCTAAGCAATCCCCCACTGTTTGTCTACCCTTGTTGTTTATAGAGTTTAGTGGAGATCGACTAGTGCTCATCTCCTCCCTTCTCTAGACTTAGCCAGGGAAAGTCAGGGCGAGGCATAGTAACATAGTAACATACATAGTTTGTAAAGCCGAATAAAGACTTGCGTCCATCAAGTTCGACCTGTTAGTTCTGTAATTGCTAAAGTTGATCCAGAGGAGGGCAAAAACCCCAAATGATTTAGCCAATCTTCACCTGAGGAAAAATTCCCTCCCGACTCTGAAACCAGCAGTCAGAATAAATCCCTGTATCAACCTACTATTTTATTCTATTTTTAAGTATACGCTGAAATCTGCCTGGTATCTAGAAATGCATCCAGTCCCCGCTTGAACTGGTTTAGTGAATCCGACATTACCGTCTCCTCACTCAGTGAATTCCATGTTCTCACTGCTCTTACTGTAAAGAACCCCTTCCTATGCTGGTGCTGAAACCTTTTCTCTTCCAGTCTTAGTGAATGCCCTCTTGTTACCGTAATATTCCTCCTTTTGAACAAATCCCGGGCAAGATCTCTATACTGTCCCCTAACATATTTGTACACATTTATTATGTCCCCCCTCAACCTTCTCTTTTCCAGGCTGAATAGTCCTAGTTTTGCCAACCTCTCTGGGTATTGCAGTCCCTCCATTCCCTTTATTAATTTTGTTGCCCTCCTTTGTACCTTTTCAAGCTCATTTATATCCTTTCTATATATTGGGGCCCATAACTGAGCACAGTATTCCAAGTGTGGTCTGACCAGTGCTTTGTACAGTGGAAGAACAATGTTCTCATCCTTTGCAGCTATACCTCTTCTGATACATCCCATTACCCTATTTGCCCTTACAGCAGCGGCCTGACTTTGGGCACTCCAATTTAGTTTGCTATCAATCAAGATGCCCAAGTCCTTCTCCATCTCTGAATTCCCCAATGATTTCCCATTCAGTGAGTACTGGTGACTTCCATTTTTCCTTCCCATATGTATGACCTTACATTTCTCCTCGTTAAACCTCATTTGCCATTTAATGCTCCACCTACCCAGCTTATCCAAATCCCTCTGCACTGTCCTCTTTTGTATTAATTGTTTTACATAACTTTGTGTCATCTGCAAATATTGATATTTTACTATTTAACCCGTTGACTATGTCGTTAATAAAGATATTAAATAACATTGGGCCTAGTACAGACCCCTGTGGTACCCCACTAGTGACACTTACCCAATCTGAGAATATTCCATTTATAACCACCCTCTGCCTTCTATCCTTTAGCCAGTTAGCTACCCACTTGCAGACATTTTCCCCCAGCCCCATCATTCTCATTTTGTATACCAACCTATTATGTGGCACGCTATCGAACGCTTTTGAGAAGTCGAAATACACGACATCCACTGGTTCCCCCTGATCTACTCGAGCGCTAACCTCCTCGTTGAAGTCAATCAGGTTTGTTTGGCAGGAGCGATTCCTCATGAATCCATGTTGGTTCGGGATTAAAAGATTATTAGCATCAAGATGCTCCGTAATTGCCTCTTTAATGAAGCTTTCAAAAATTTTGCCCACAACGGACGTCAGACTCACCGGCCGATAGTTTCCGGCGTCACTTTTTGCTCCCTTTTTGAATATTGGCACTACATTCGCCTGTCGCCAATCAAGTGGTACAGACCCAGTCTCAACAGAGTCCTTAAATATAAGATATAACGGTCTGTCTATCACATTACTTAGTTCCCTTAGTACCCGTGGGTGTATGCCATCAGGTCCTGGTGATTTGTTTATTTTAATGTTACTGAGGCGTTTCTGTACCCCAGCTTGGGTTAGATTAGTCATACTTAGTGGAGGATTAAGCTTGTCCCTTCTCATTTCTCCTGTTAGTTCGATTTCCTTTGTGAAAGTTGTTGAAAAAAAATTATTTAATAGATTAGCTTTATCCTCATCTTTCTCTATGATTTTGTCTTCCTCACTTTTTATTGGTCCAATATTATCCGATTTAATCCTTTTACTATTTATACACGCATGTGTGCGGCGATTGGTGAAGAGCCAATATAGGGACAGTAGTTGAGACAGGGTGACACTAGACCAGACTAGGAGTTCGCCACTCCCCCCTTTCCCTAGTGTCTGGGCCCTTTCCGTCTTCCTTCTGTGGTGCACTAAGTCTTTCCCACACCCTGCGTGACATTATCACCGGCCGAGCACGTTTTGAAAAGGGAAAAAAAAAAAAACTGACATTTTGTTGTTTTTTTTTCTCTGTGTTTTTGGACGTGGACCTTTTTTTCCCCTTTCTCCCTTGGTATGGGTTCAGTTGCAGAGCTCGCAGAGCGGCTGCACAGGCTGTCTCTGGAGGTGAATGACCTCCGCGGTGAGGTACAGCTACAGCATAAGCGGCTACAGATCACCAATGTGGGGATCTCTGCAGGTAGGCCTGTCCAGTCTGAACCCAAAGTTGCCCTCACGGACAGGTTTTCTGGAGGTAGGGACAAGTTTTTTGTATTCAAGGAGGGAGATCCTCAGTCATGGGTGTTTTCGCTACAGCAGGACTCTGTTTGTCTTCAGTCTGTGGAGGGGTTTTTAGGGGCTCTGGCCCTCATCTATAATGACCTTGACCGAGTCACCTTGGCTGAGTCTAGGCTACATTGCCTTCAGTAGGGGAATCAGTCAGTGGAAACATACAGTTCGGAATTCCGTAGATGGGCAACGGATTCCAAATGGAATGACTCAGCCCTTAGAAGTCAATTTTGTGAGGGGCTTACTGAAAGGTTGAAAGATGCTTTGGCAGTATATGAAACCCCTCAGTCCTTGGAGTCTGCCATGTCGTTGGCCATACGTCTTGATAGACGCCTTCGGGATAGACGGGTGAGACCACCTTCTCCGGGGCCTTCTTGTCAGGGTTGTGTACCTCTGCCGGAAGAGCGGTCTGGGGTTGAGCCAGTATTGGGGGAGGTGGAGGAACCCATGTAGTTAGAGGGTATCTCTACATCATACATCTCTCCAGAGATTACTGCCATGAGAACTGTTTAGAGATTTCCCTTGCTACTGTCTCTATGGAAATATTACCTGCTTTTCTGTCTGGTTTTGAGGACGTTTTTTCTGACAGGAGGTGTCAAGATTTGCCTCCTCATCGTGCTTATGACTGTCCTATTAACCTGACTCCTGGAGCTAAACTACCGAAGTCCAGATTGTATAATCTTTCTGGCCCTGAGGGGTCTAGTTTGCAAAATGGAGTCACTTGTGGCGAGTTTCCACTGTTTAGGCACATCAGGGGCTCTCCAAATGCAACATGGCGTCCGCTAATTATTCAAATAAATTTTACATTCAAAAAGTCAAATGGCGCTCCTTCCCTTCCGAACCCTGCCGTGCGCCCAAACAGTGGTTTTCCCCCACATATGGGGTATCGGCTTACTCAGGAGAAATTGCACAACAAATGTTATGGTGAAATTTCTCCTGTTACCCTTATGAAAACGCAAAATTGGAGGCTGAAAAAGATTTTTATGTGAAAAATGTGAAAATTTTATTTTTACAGCTCAATGGTAGAAACTTCTGTGAAGCACCTGGGGGTTCAAGGTGCTCACCACACATCTATACAAGTTCCTTGAGGGGTCTATTTTCCAAAATGGTGTCACTTGTGGGGGGTTTCCACTGTTTAGCTACATCAGGGGTTCCCCAAACGCAACATGGCGTCCTTTAATTCTTCAAGCAAATTTTACATTCAGAAAGTCAAATAGTACTCTTTCCTTTCCGAATCCTGCCGTGTGCCCAAACAGTGGTTTTCCCCCACATATGGGGTAACGGCGTTCTCAGAAGGAAATGCACAACAAATTTTGGGGTCCATTTTTTCCCCTGCGAAAATAAAAAAAAATTGGGGTCTAAATTAAAATTTTTGTGAAAAAAGTTAAATGTTCATTTTTTTCTTCCACATTCCAAAAATTCCTGTGAAGCACCTGAAGGGTTAATAAACTTCTTGAATATGGTTTTGGTCACCTTGAGGGGTGCATTTTTTTGGAATGGTGTCCCTTTCGGGTATTTTCAGTCATAAAGGCACCTCCAAGTCACTTCAAATGTGATGTGCCCCCTAAAAAAATGGTTTTGTACATTTTGTTGGAAAAATTAGAAATTGATGGTCAACTTTTAACCTTTCTAACTTCCAAACAAAAAAAAGAATTGTTTCCAAAATTGTGCTGATGTAAAGTAGACATGTGGGAAATGTTATTTATTAGCTATTTTGTGTGACATACAATACCGTTCAAAAGTTTGGGGTTACCCAAACAATTTTGTGTTTTCCGTGAAAACTCATACTTTTATTTATCAAATGAGTTGCAAAATGAATAGAAAATATAGTCCAGACATTGACAAGGTTATAAATAATGATTTTTATTTGAAAGAATAATTTTCTCCTTCAAACTTTGCTTTCGTCAAAGAATGCTCCCTTTGCAGCAATTACAGCATTGCAGACCTTTGGCATTCTAGCTGTTAATTTGTTGAGGTAATCTTGAGAAATTTCACCCCATGCTTCATGAAGCCCCTCCCACAAGTAGGGTTGGCTTGATGGGCACTTTTTGCGTACCATACGGTCAAGCTGCTCCCACAACACCTCAATGGGGTTGAGATTTGGTGACTGCGCTGGCCACTCCATTACAGATAGAATACCAGCTGCCTGCTTCTTCCCTAAATAGTTCATGCATAATTTGGAGGTGTGCTTTGGGTCATTGTCCTTTTGCAGGATGAAATTGGCTCCAATCAAGCGCTGTCCACAGGGTATGGCATGGCGTTGCAAAATGGAGTGATAGCCTTCCTTATTCAAAATCCCATTTACCTTGTTCAAATCTCCCACTTTACCAGCACCAAAGCAACCCCAGTCCATCACATTACCTCCACCATGCTTGACAGATGGCGTCAGGCACTCTTCCAGCATCTTTTCAATTGTTCTGCTTCTCACGTCCGCATTCTTCTGTGTGATCCAAACACCTCAAACTTTGATTCGTCTGTCCATAAAACTTTTTTCCAATCTTCCTCTGTCCAATGTCTGTGTTCTTTTATTAATATTTTCCTTTTATTACCCAGTCTCAGATATGGCTTTTTCTTTGCCACTTTGCCCTGAAGGCCAGCATCCTGGAGTCGCCTCTTAGACGGTGACACTGGCGTTTTGCGTGTACTATTTAATGAAGCTGCCAGTTGAGGAGCTGTGAGGCGTCGATTTCTCAAACTAGAGACTCTAATGTACTTGTCTTGTTGCTCAGTTGTGCAGCGGGGCCTCCCACTTCTCTTTCTACTCTGGTTAGAGCCTGTTTGTGCTATTGTAGTGAGCTGGCAGGCTCTGGCTGTTCTGTGATAATTGAGATAGAGCCTGTGACAGAAATGATTACGCAGGAAGGTGTTGCCACCTTGTGGCCAGAGGTTGCACCTGCGCAGGGTGTGATGACAGAGAAAAAGACTGAGTCTCCTATGTCCCGCCCTAGAGAGTCACGTGACCAGAGTGAGAAGCAGGAAAAAGCGCGCGGAGAGTCTGAGAGAGTCTGTGAAAAGAACCAGGACGGTGTGCAGGTCCTCGTGTGTGCCTTAGAGGATACTCTCAACGTGGCTGCTGTTATCTGACATCTTTTCCTCAGAGCTTTCCCTAGCTTCCGCACTGCTGAAGGATTCAGCTGTTACACTCCCCGCTACTGGAGTGTGGACTACACAAGGGAATCCACAAGAGCTGCTATCCGGATCAGAGAGACTGTAAGCGGGACCTCTGGCGAGAGGCCGAAGTATTCCTTCCTTTCAGCGAAATTTGTTGTTCCTGTTTTTTTTCTTCGGCTGGGACGCCTTCCTGCAAAGACAGACAGGCCTGCGACGGGGGACACATCCTTCTGGAGTAAAGGACTGGTAACGTGTGAGTAGGGACAGTGAGGGTCAGCTTATAAGTACACGTTATTGCTGTGAACATTTACGGTTGTCATTTATTGTGTTCTGCTATGTTAAAAATGTATACAAGTAAAGATACGGTTATCAAGGTAGAGTCTGTGTGTGGGGATCTTGCTGGACCAGATCATAGATACCAACGCGCGGCCTTGCCCGCGGTCACTTCATCTGGCGTAGTCGGCAGGATCTGTGACCAACAAGATTCCCACCCAGGCCACGTGTACAGTCAGAAAGCCCCGCCGGTGTCTATTGTGAATCAGGTCAGGAAATTTGGCGGACGAAACTACCCTGTACCAGAGTGGCGGAACAAGTCCGGATACTGGGGGAAATGTATAATATTGACCCTAAAACCTTGGCAGAAATGGCGGTACTGACGCTAGAAGGGGAGGCATGGACGACAGTCAGACTGGAGACGGTCAGGGGCCAGCGTACAGTGGATGATTTGGTGCGGGTGCTGGAGAACACCTATGGGCCGACCACATACCCGGAAACACTGCGACACATGTTCTTTAGACGGACGCAGCTTGAATGGGAGGATATTCCCCAATATGCGAACGCCCTTCAGGTACTCCTTGAACAAGCCTGTGGAAAAGGGGAACAACTAGCTGGTATGGCTCCTCGTGACCTGGTACTGAGAGACCAATTTGTAATAGGACTGAGAGACCAGTATCTTAACCGCACGTTACAGGACTTGATCCGGATGATGCCGACTCTTACTTTTGCTGAAGTCAAACAGGAAGCCATAGAACGTTCAAGGGGACCCGTCATGGATGTGGGGATTCCAGGTGCTGCGTGCAGATCCATATCTGACATTAAAAATCCGAACAGTGACACGGAAGACCTGAAACAGATGGTAGCAGACTTACAGAAACAGGTATTACAGTTAACATTAGACCGACAGGGAGACCAGCGAAGACAGCCTAGTCGTCCCGTGGGACAGTGTTGGTCATGCGGTGATCCTCGCCATAGGGCAAATCATTGTCCTCAACACTTCCCTCCGCAAAAATCTCCGTCGCACCAACGAACAAACCCTCAGTCGCCCCAGCGAAGGGAATTTCGATCAGACCAGCGAATGGAACCCCAGCCATATCCACAAGCAGAGCTACCACACTGGGCCTCACCACAATGGCCGCCGTTAAACTAGACACCCTTGCAGCTGAGGCTCGCGCAGCAGGGGAGGCCAAGGAGAGGGGTGTGGAAAAACAGAGCCGATGGCGGAGTGCTCTTGCCTCGAGTAGCCCGACACTTGAAGTTGTCCTGGAAGGAATTGCCATACAGGGACTGATGGACACTGGGTCACAAGTGACCACGATCTCTGAACAGTTTTACGAAAATTACCTCAAACCAAGAACTGCTCGTGACCCAGACACCGCCATTAAGATTATTGCGGCTAATAATCTACCCATTCCAGTGACCGGAGTTGCTTGGATGGACACAAAGGCCTGCGGGCAGGACTTAGGGAAATGAGGGATCGTCATCGTCAAGGAAAGTTTCGGCTCCGAGACCCCAGTGATAGTTGGAATGAACATCTTGAAAGACCTGGATCTTATGCTGTTGACAAGAAAAGGACCCAAATACTGGCAGAAAGTCACCAAACATAAGCCGACTCGTCTGGCGTTCCAGCGCGTAATCCGGACCGTTGGACTTCAACAGATGGCAGAGGAACAACTACCCCTAGCCGCCATTACGGTGCCGCGCCGTACTCGGATTACTTTGCCCACTGAAAAAGAGACAGTCATTTCCTTACCCCTTAACACCCACCGACAACTTGAGGGGGTTGAAGTGTTGATCGAGCCGAGGACCCCAAGTGGAGGAAAGCTAAACCCACTAGTTGCTCGCACTCTAGCCGTCGTGAAGAACGGGAGAGTCCCTGTCAGGCTAAAGAACACCGCAGCCGTAGGCCTAGCCCTTGAAGCCGGCACTCAACTTGCCCGGGTATATGCTCTACCCACAGAAGTGAATCCCATTGGACCCCTAGAATTCACCCCGTCTACAGAAGGCGACTGGACGGTAAACGTCTCAGCCATAAACGCTCAAATAGACGATGAAAACATTGGGCGAAAACTGCGGGAAAAAGTACAGCTAGACACGTCTCAATACACCAAGCAAGAAGTGTCTCAAGTGGAGGAACTCCTGCGGGAACACCAAGACTCCTTTGCAAAGCATGACACAGACTTTGGGTGTACCACCAGTATCCAGCACGAGATACCCACGGGCGATACCCCCCCTGTCCGCGAGAGGTACCGGCAGATACCACCTCAACAATACCAGGAAGTGAAAAGCCTATTAGAATCCATGCTACACGCCGGAGTGGTACGTGAAAGCCAGAGCCCGTGGGCTGCACCCGTGGTGATAGTCAAAAAGAAAGATGGTTCCCTGAGATTTTGCGTGGACTACCGTAGGCTGAACGCTTGCACTATTCGGGACTCATATCCACTTCCCCGGATCGAAGAGTCACTGACCGCCCTGAAGAAGGCCAAATATTTTTCGTCCCTAGACCTGGCCAGTGGATATTGGCAGGTTCCAATGAGTGAGAAGGACAGGGAAAAGACCGCCTTCATCCTTCCCATGGGCCTGTATGAGTTCGACCGGATGCCGTTCGGCTTGAATAACGCACCGGGGACCTTTCAGAGACTGATGGAACGCTGTCTGGGGGACTTCAGCTTTGAGTTTACGCTGATATACCTTGACGACATCGTGGTATACTCCGCCACCTTTGAGGATCATCTTCATAAGCTTGGCCAAGTGTTCCAGCGCTTGAGGGGACACGGCTTGAAGTTGAAGCCCAGCAAGTGCCGTCTGTTCCAGCAGGAAATCGACTACTTGGGTCACCGGATCTCGGCCGAAGGTGTCCAGCCCTCTCCGGAGAAGATAGCAGCCGTTCAAGAGTGGCTGCAGCCAACTACCGTCAAAGAAGTCCGGGCTTTTCTGGGACTGGCAGGCTACTACCGTCGGTTTGTCAAGGACTTTGCTCGGCTTGCTGAACCAATGCATGAGGTTCTCCGAGGGACCGCGAACAGTCCCAGAGGACGACGCATCAGTTGGGGGCCTGACTGAGAAAAATCCTTTCAGGCACTTAAGGCTGCTCTAACATCACCCCCTGTTCTGGCGTATGCAGATTACACATTACCGTTTCAGTTGCACTCCGATGCCAGCCTTCAAGGTCTAGGGGCGGTCCTCTCTCAAGTTCAAGATAATAAAGAACGCGTGATAGCCTATGCCAGTAGGTCTCTCCGTGATACCGAAAAGAATCCCGTCAACTACAGCTCCTTCTGCTTGGAACTCTTGGCTCTGACTTGGGCTATGACGGAGAAATTTGCCGGCTATCTGACAGGAGTGGAGGTGCTGGTCATGACGGACAACAATCCTCTTGCCCACCTAGAGAATGCCAAACTAGGGGCAATGGAACAGCGCTGGATGGCCAGGCTCTCTAGATTCCAGTACAAAATTAAATACAGAGCGGGGAATGAGAATCAGAATGCGGACAGCCTGTCTAGAGTGACATCATCCCCGCCAGTGGGGGACCGGGATGAAGAGTTGGAGGAAGATGAGATGCCTGACTTTGCCCGGCTCGCAAAGCAAATAGAATATAGCCGCCAGTATGCGGTAGGAGGGATTGAAGCCATAGTGGGATCTCCCCTGTCCCAGCAAGAATGGGCCAAGCTTCAAGATCGAAATCCTGAGCATGTCTTACTGAAACAGTATGTGAATAAACAAGAGAAACCGCCCTCCGAAGTGAGAGCCCGACTATCGACCGGAGCCTTGGCTCTGCTTGCCCAATGGGATCGGCTGATCGTGAAAGATGGAGTCCTATATCGCAGGGCCCTTTTATCCCATATGCTGGAGGAGTGTTTGCAGATTGTCGTCCCGGTGCAGTTGGCCCATGAGATGGTGGGCGAAGCTCACAGGAGGAACAGCCACTTCGGCATAGACAAGACCCTCCGGTGGACCCAGCAGTTCATTTTTTGTCCGGGGCTCCGTAAGCTGGTTGAAAACATCTGTCAAGAATGTCGTACCTGTGAATTCCACAAGTCCGCTCAGCAGCGTGCCCCCGTCCAGACTATTAAGACGTCGAGGCCCCTCGAGCTGTTGATGGTGGACTATCTGTTGATTGGAACGACGAATAGTGGCTACCAGTACTGTCTGGTGATGGTGGACCACTTCACGAAATTCGCCGTCGCTGTTGCTACCAAAGATCAGACTGCCGAATCAGCTGCACAGACCATCTGTCAGCAGTTCGTTCGAATCTACGGGTGTCCGGAGCGACTGCACTCTGATCAAGGGGCTTGTTTCGAAGGGCGAGTCATTGAAGAACTCCAACGGATGTATGGAATCAAGAAGTCCAGGACCACCCCTTACCATCCACAAGGGAATGGCGCGTGTGAACGCTTTAACCGGACCCTCTTACAACTGATCCGGACACTGGCTGAAGACAAAAAGCCCGACTGGCCTCTATTCCTCCCAGAACTGCTGTGGGCCTATAATAATCAAGTCCATTCCATCACCGGATATACCCCATACACCCTTCTCTTTGGCCGTCCAGGCAAAGGCATCCATGAGTTGCAACTGTCTAGCTCTGAAGAAGATACCTGCGGTACCTATCCTTCCTGGCTACAAACACACCGCCAGAGAATGGAGACTGTCTACCGGCTAGTCGGTCGACAAATTCAGGATCAAGTGCACGCTGACCCACTTGTGGTACAAGAGGACCCACTGAATGTAGGTCAACTGGTCCTAGTCCGTATAAAGAAACCACAAGGGAAACTCCGGCCCAAGTGGGAGACCGAAGTCTATCGAGTAATTGGACAGCCGTACCCCGGTGGCCCCGTCTATCGAGTGCAGGGCGAAGACAGCGTCAGCATCCGAACTTTGCACCGTAATATGTTGCGCCCCTGCCGTTCCCAGCCTGACTCCCCTACTGTGATACCTAGAGAGATGGATATCACTAATACTGTCGGAAACACTGACCCCGGGGATGTAGAGATTGAATGCATGCCTACCCAGGTCCGTCCGACTGACGCACTTGAACCGATTACCTCCTCTACTGACATGTTGACTGGGAAAGAGAGTGGGGTGACTGATCGGAGAGAGGGAATCCAACCCGTTAGGCGGACAACGAGGACCACTGCAGGGGTACCTCCAGGACAGTCCTACAGAGACCAATATGTGTGGCCCTCTTCCCAGCCGCCACCTGTAACATCCACAGCCATCGCCGCCCTGGAGCCGGTCGTTGACAGGGACTGCCAACCTTTGAGTGGGGGGGCGTGTAGTGAGCTGGCTGGCTCTGGCTGTTCTGTGATAATTGAGATAGAGCCTGTGACAGAAATGATTACGCAGGATGGTGTTGCCACCTTGTGGCCAGAGGTTGCACCTGCGCAGGGTGTGATGACAGAGAAAAAGACTGAGTCTCCTGTGTCCCGCCCTAGAGAGTCACGTGACCAGAGTGAGAAGCAGGAAAAAGCGCGTGGAGAGTCTGAGAGAGTCTGTGAAAAGAACCAGGACGGTGTGCAGGTCCTCTTGTGTGCCTTAGAGGATACTCTCAACGTGGCTGCTGTTATCTGACATCTTTTCCTCAGAGCTTTCCCCAGCTTCCGCACTGCTGAAGGATTCATCTGTTACACTCCCCGCTACTGGAGTGTGGACTACACAAGGGAATCCACAAGAGCTGCTATCCGGATCAGAGAGACTGTAAGCGGGACCTCTGGCGAGAGGCCGAAGTATTCCTTCCTTTCAGCGAAATTTGTTGTTCCTGGTTTTTTTCTTCGGCTGGGACGCCTTCCTGCAAAGACAGACAGGCCTGCGACGGGGGACACATCCTTCTGGAGTAAAGGACTGGTAACGTGTGAGTAGGGACAGTGAGGGTCAGCTTATAAGTACACGTTATTGCTGTGAACATTTACGGTTGTCATTTATTGTGTTCTGCTATGTTAAAAATGTATACAAGTAAAGATACGGTTATCAAGGTAGAGTCTGTGTGTGGGGATCGTGCTGGGCCAGATCATAGATAGTGTTGAGCCACCCCCGTAGTGTTCGAGTTCGGTTCGGTTCGTCGAACACCCGTGTGTTCGCCGAACTGTTCGTCGAACACCTTCGAACACCGTTAAAACCAATGGCAGGCAAACAAAAACACATAGAAAAACATAGAAAACACCTTCAAAGGTGTCCAAAAGCTGACAAACTGCTCAGAAGACACAACTAACACATGGAAAAGTGACAAGTACATATAGTCATGCGAAAAGAAAAGAGGTGGAGGAGTAAAAGGAGGGGGAGACACAGATATAGGCATGTCATGCCCTTCTAAAATCCAAAAAGTGAGAAGCCGACACGGCCAGTCCACTCCTGCCCGTGTCACCTCCGTGTCGCCGGGTTTGTGCCAGAGCCGCGGTGAACCCTGACGGCCAGCCCCCCTCTCCCAATACTGGTGCCTGTCCGCTGGTGGGTCTAGCGAGCCCCCCTGTGGTGGAGGCAGCTCTAAGCTTTTTAATTTAAATTGTCTCTCTAATTTGAATGAATACACTTTAAATCCATTTACAAGGATCTATTGGAGGGCAAGTCTCATGCCAGCAGCGGCGTAATTCCAGCTCCAGTAGCGTCCACTAAAGCTGCTGCAGTTAAAAAGCTTTTATAAGGATCGAGCTCGGCTGTCCACCGCAAGTCATCCTACTGCCAGTCCCAGCCCCTATGCCTTGGGGTGCCTCCTTATGCTCTTCACTGAGTATCCCGTGGTCCCAAAGCATTTCCTTTGAAAAAATTAAGTGTCCAAACTACAAGTGGTGTAGCTTGCTTAACAGCCGGGATAATCCGCTGACTAGCAGACACTGCTACTAGGCACAAAGTATTTCCTGGGCTAGATGCAGTTAAAAATTTGTAATTAGATACTCTCGTTGGATGCTGAGAAAGCATTCCATAGAGTCTCCTGGCACGCCATATATGATTCTCTTAAAAAGCTTGGGGTAGGGGTCTAGGGGACCCTTTTATAGCCAAAATCACGGCCCTGTATCGCAATACGTCACCTAGGCTGAAGATAGATGGAACTGTAGCACCCTGAGGGCTCGGTTGCTACAGAGGTATTGCACCTCACCCAGAGGTGTGATATCTCACTCTCAGGTAAGGATGGAGTGTGGATCAGGACCCCACACCTGCATGCATTACACCACATTGCCGTGGGGCAGGGCGACCAATATGCCCCTGAGATGGGCACGACAGTCCCTGTCCCTGGCTGGAGTGGGGGGAGGGAACACTGAGGAAGGGGAACCCTGTAGTGCAGGAGCAGGGAGGAAGCAGTTCCTGGGTGCATTGAGAAGGGAGTATAAAAGGTGGGCACCATCTTAGTTCAGTGCAGAGAAGTCTGAGCAGAAGTGACAGGGAGCAGGGGCTCTGCATGAGCTCTGCTCCGGAGGCGGGCCTAGTAACAGAGGCCCAGGCGTGGAAGAGGGAGAAGGAAGGAAGAGGAGCGGAGAAGGCTCCAGGAACGAGGAACGAAGGGATCCCAGGGGTGCGGACGGGCGAGTCGCCACCGCACGCCCGAATCCACCTGCGTGGAGGGGTCAGGCCAAAGGGGGAGACCGGTCCCCGAAACTAGTGGAGGCAGGAAACGACCCTCAGCTAAAAACCGGAGGCTGTGACATTTTATGTGGCGCAGCCCCTCGCTACACCCGCTAGGAAGGCACCACATAGGGTCAGGGAAACTGGCGCCAAGTTTACCAAGAGGAGGCCCGAGGCAGCCGGACAGAAGGGTTGGTAAGAAAGGCCAGACAAAGGACACACAAAGGGGGTCCTGTGAAGCGCTCCAAAGTTATCTGGGAGTTGTCTGAGCCCCTCACCTGGTGAGCACAGTACGACGTGGGCAGCCGTTACCTGCAGATGTGGTCTGGATAATAAGAACTGTGAGTAAAGGCCCTGGACTGCATCACTGACTCCGTGTCGTTACTGCTGCTGCCCTGCACCATCACCCCCATCCTCCGCATACACTGCCCTGAGGCTATACTCCTCCCGTGGGGAGTTATGCTACGCTCTGCTGCACCCACAACACCAGCCTCAGCGGTCTGCCCTGCAGCATCGGTTCACTCTGACCGCAATCCACGGGTGGCGTAGTCCGACATTTAAACATCAAAACCACATAAATAGTTCCGCCACTGGTTTGACAGCCCTGAGCCACGGAACCGGGTCGCCGCCACGGAGACTACAACCACCAGCATCCACCAAAAAGGGTCCGGCTCCGGGTGTCCCAAGGCCCAGGGTGTGCATCAGAACATTTTCATCACCTTTCACAATCACCAATGGGACAAGGCAGGGATGTCCTCTGTCCCCTCTCTTATACATCCTAGTGACGGAGCACCTGCTCTCATCAATTCGCCATAACCCCAATATTAGGTGGATTGAGGTGGGAGGCACCGAGTACAAGTGCTCTCTATTTGCTGATGATGTCCTAGTATATATCACTCAAACACATATATCCATCCATGCTGTTATGGCTGAAATAGATCACTTTGTTACATGGTCAAATTTTAAAATCAATGCAGCTAAGTCTGAGGCCCTCGATGTCTCCCTCCCCAAATCCATACAGGATTCCATCCAGTCCAACCTTCCCTTTGCCTGGCCCTCACAGGGTATCAAATACTTAGGAATTCCTATTCATAGAGACCTCTCCCATCTATGTTATCTTAATTTTGGGCCCTTTATTGAACAACTCCAAACAGACCACGGTTGGCAAGTTAGAACTGTAAGATTCACTACGTGAACCACTGGTGTTTTGCGGAAAAGCACATGTACACTGTGTTCCAAATTATTATGCAAAAAGTGTTTAGGAGTGATAAGGGAAGAATTTGTTTGTTTGTCAGTTAAACTCATTGATGGTGATGTGTGTCAGGGCTCTTTATATCACTGTAAGCAATTGCAGACACCTGTGCTAATTAGTTTGGCAGGTGTGTCCAATGAAAGGCAAGACTACTTAAGAAGGCTGTCCCACATTATTAAGCAGCCTACATTTTCTGCCAAAATGGGAAAGAAAAAGGATGTGTTGGCTGCTGAGAAGCAACAAATTGTGGAGTGTTTAGGTCAAGGCATGACTACAATCAACATTGTGCGATGATCAGGATGAAGTGTCTTGGCAATCAAGAAGTATGTAAATGATTCACAGTACACACGTGTGCGTGCTGATAAGGGCAAATTGAGGACTCTTTCCTACAGGCAATTACGTCAGGTTAAAAGAGCAGCGGCAAAAAAGCCTTGTCATAGCAGCAGACAAGTTTTTGAAGCTGCTGGTGCCTCCAACGTCCCCCGAACAACAAGATGCAGGGTCCTTCAGAGGTTTGGAGCTGTGCATACGCCATCCTGTTGACCTCCTCTATCCACTTCACACAAGCAGAAACGGCTCCAGTGGGCCAAACATTACATGAAGACTGATTTCAAAACTGTTTTGTTCACGGATGAGTGCCATGCAACGCTCGATGGTCCAGATGGATGGAGTGGAGGATGGCTGGTTGATGGACACCCCACGCAAACACGGCTACAGCACCAACAAGGAGGAGGTGGAGTAATGTTTTGGGCTGGAATCATGGGGAGAGAGATTGTCGGCCCCTTTAGGATCCCTGAAGGGGTAAAGATGAACTCCATAATGTATGTGGAGTTTCTCAAACAGCACTTCCTGCCATGGTTCAAGAAGAAGAACCGTGTATTCCACAGCAAGATCATTTTTATGCATGATAATGCACCATCTCATGCTGCACATAAAACATCTGCATCTCTGGCTGATATGGGCATAAAAGGGGACAAACTTATGGTGTGACCCCCATGCTCCCCTGACCTCTACCCCATTCAGAACCTCTGGAGCATCATCAAAAGGAGTGTCTATGATGGCGGAAGGCAGTTCACATCTAAGCAACAGCTCTGGGAGGGTATTCTGTCCTCATGCAAAACAATTGAAGCAGAAACCATCCAAAACCTGACAAATTCAATGGACGAGAGAGTTCAGAAGCTCCTTTCGAACAAGGGGTCCTATGTGAAAATGTAACATCACCTAGAATAAAGTTTTGAGTTGAAAACTGTTTGATTTCAGTTTCTAATAACCTGCTAATGCTTAGAATTTCAAAAATGACCATTTTTTTGGTCTTTATTAAAATGAAAAGGTTGATTGAAAAGTTTGGGGGATCTAAGAGTGTGGCAACCCAGTAGTCAGGATTACTTCAAATTCTGGCAATATGAGGGTCATGTTGCAGGTAGTGCAGCAAGAAGGCACTTATGTGTCTTGCGCATCTCGGAGCCCCAAAATTATTTTCCGGGCTAGATGCAGCTAAAAATTATTATTAATTTTAAATCTGGTGGAGCTTAGTATAGATGGCCTAATAGAATCAGTGCTGCACACTGCTAAAAAGCCCAAATTATTTTCCAGCCAAGGTACAGATAAACATGATTAGTAATTTTAAATCTGGTGGAGCTTAGTATAGATGGCCTAATAGAATCAGTACTGCACACTGCTACAAAGCCCAAATTATTTTCCAGCCAAGATACAGATAAACATGATTCGTAATTTTAAATCTGGTGGAGCTTATTATAGATGGCCTAATAGAATCAGTGCTGCACACTGCTACAAAGCCCAAATTATTTTCCAGCCAAGATACCGATAAACATGATTAGTAATTTGAAAGCTTAAAACGGTTGGTGAGGTGATTTTAACCAATCATCAAGCTTTTACTCTCCCCAGGATGACACAGGGGTAGAAAAGTCGTTTCGGATCCATGATTTGTTCATCTTTATGAACGTGAGTCTGTCTACATTATCAGTG
Organism: Phyllobates terribilis; assembly: GCF_046119375.1. Classification (NCBI taxonomy): domain Eukaryota; kingdom Metazoa; phylum Chordata; class Amphibia; order Anura; family Dendrobatidae; genus Phyllobates; species Phyllobates terribilis. The sequence goes on along the minus strand of NW_027362771.1, from coordinate 202,269,664 downwards.
GAGAGCCGCGTGCGCTTATGTGTCAGCACACCACCAGCAGCGCTGAACACACGTTCAGACAGAACGCTGGCTGCGGGGCATGACAAGATCTCCAAGGCGTAAGTGGCTAGCTCCGGCCATTTATCCAGATTGGAAGCCCAAAAAGAGCAAGGGTCCAGTGACAGTCATGGCTTCAATGTTTACTTGGAGATACTCCTGTACCATCGTCTCTAGGCGTTGACTATGTGTCAGACCAGGGGCGGAACTACCGACCGTGCAGCCGGTTCATTGAACGGGGGCCCCGAGGGAGAGGGGGCCCCTCCAGCCTCCAGCAGGGCCGCCATCAGGTCATGACTGCCCTGACTCCAGTATGGGGCCCGGCCGGTAGGGGCCCCCTCGGAGCCCCCCTCTTGTGCGTCTCTCTCCTCATGGGGCCCCCGGCCCCATGCTAAGCGCCGGGTCCGGGACATCTCAGCGCAGTGCTGCTCTGCTGCGGCAGCGCCTTTATGATTCCCCTGACTTCCGGTCATGTGACCGCGCCGTCACATGACCGGAAGTCAGGAGAACCTGGTGTCAGCGATTTGGACGAGCGCCAGAATTCTGCAGGGATCGCATGGGGGTAAGTATAACAAGTTTTATTTTTTTTTTTAAATACAATTAACTAGGAGTGGGGGGAAATGGGAGATGCACATGGGGGGGAAGGGGAATGGGAGATGCACATGGGGGGGGGAATGGGAGATGCACATGGGGGGGGGAATGGGAGATGCACATATGGGGGGGGGGAATGGGAGATGCACATGGGGGGGGAAATGGGAGATGCACATGGGGGGGAATGGGAGATGCACATGGGGGGGATGGGAGATGCACATGGGGGGGATGGGAGATGCACATGGGGGGGGAATGGGAGATGCACATGGGGGGGGAAATGGGGGATGCACCTGGGGGGGGATGGGAGATGCACATGGGGGGGGAATCGGAGATGCACATGGGAGGGGGGAATGGGAGATGCACATGCGGGGGGGAATGGGAGATGCACATGCGGGGGGGAATGGGAGATGCACATGGGGGGGATGGGAGATGCACATGGGGGGTAGGGGGATGAGAGAGGTGCACATGGGGGGGAATGGGAGATGCACATGGGGGGAGGGGGATGAGAGAGGTGCACGTGGGGGAGGGGGATGAGAGAGGTGCACATGTGGGGGAGGGGGATGAGAGAGGTGCACATGTGGGGGAGGGGGATGAGAGAGGTGCACATGTGGGGGAGGGGGATGAGAGAGGTGCACATGGGGGGGATGAGAGAGGTGCACATGGGGGGGTGGTGAGAGCTGCACATGTGGGGGGATGAGAGATGCACATAGGGTGGGATGAGAGAAGGGCACATGTGGGGGAGGGGGATGAGAGATGTGCACATGGGGGGGATGAGAGCTGCACATGGGGGAATTGGGAGAAAATGAGCTGCACATGGGGGAATTGGGAGTAGGGGGATAATGAGCTGCACATAATGAATGTGGGGTGGGGGAGAGTAAATGATGATGGGGTGGGGAGAGCACGGACATGATATAATGAATTGGGGCAGGTGGTGCATGTAAATAATGAATGCGGGGAGCAGGAAGTATAGAGTAGGGGGCGTTGCGGATGCATTAGTGTAACTGGTAACAAATTGGTGGAAAGAGTAGAGGTTCTAATTAAATTATATATTAAGTGCCTATTTACAGTTAATGGGGGCACCGTGGTGGATTACAATTTATATTTGGAATGGTGGGTTGCATAATAACTATATATTAATGGTGGGTGCACGTCTGTATTCAGCTGTGTAATGTAGAAGTTGGGGAATGTGCTCTAGATAACTGTGTTATTTTATGCAGAGACGAGTCCTGGCTGGAAGACGTGATGGCGGTCTGTGCTGGATGAAGGAGAAAAGCGTAGCTGAAGGACTTCACCTAGAGACGTCACCAGTGAGTCAGTGTATTACATGTACACTTACACTATATACTATGTACCGGGCTCCTGTGTATAATGTCACTGGTGATCACTGTATTACCTGTACACTGACACTATATACAGAGCTCCTGTGTATAATGTCACTGGTGATCACTGTATTACCTGTACACTGACACTATATACAGAGCTCCTGTGTATAATGTCACTGGTGATCACTAGATTACCTGGACACTTAAATTATACATACCATGTATAGAGCTCCCGTGTATAATGACACTTATGGTAATATTAATAATGTGGTGGTAATATTAGTAATGTGGTGGTAATATGTGGTCTGGTCATGGTGTGGCAGTTTTTCTTCCTTCTGTGTGGTATTATTCGGTCACTATGTTGTGGTAATATGTGGTCTGGTCATGGTGTGGCGGTATTCCCTGTATGTGGTATTATTGGTCATTTAAAAAAAAAATGTATATGACACATTCCCTTAAAGAAAACGAAATAAAAATATATCTAAAAAGAGTATTGGATATTTTAAGAAAATTTTAATAGGTTAGAGTAGGGCCCGGCCAGAAGAGTCTACCTTATCGTGGTGGCGGCTTTAAAAATCTTTTGGCCAAAACAAAAGCTGCTGGCTATGTATGTGGCACCGTCACATGGCCGAACGTCAGGAGAACCTGGTGGCAGCGACGTGGACGAGCGCCAGGATTCTGCAGGGATCGCATGGGGGTAAGTATAACAAGTTTTATTTTTTTTAAATACAATTAATTAACTAGGAGTGGGGGGAATCAGAGATGCACGGGGTGGGGATGAGATGCACATGGGGGGGGACGAGAGATGCACATGGTGGGGATGAGAGATGCACATGGGGGGGATGAGAGATGCACATTGGGGGGTTATGTTTACATAACTTTGTTGCCTTATGAAGGGCAGGGGGGGGCCCCAAAAATTTCTTGCACAGGGGCCCACTACAGTCTGTGTCCGCCCCTGTGTCAGACTTCTTGTCTCCTGTGGCCTTGCAAAGGATGGGCTAAAAAAGTGGTGAAATGATTCTGCAAAATTGATGTTACCAGCAGATACTGTGGTTCTGTTACGGTTTGAGTGCTGAAAACTCGACGGTCCCACGGTTGGCAAGTTGGAACTGTGAGATTCACTACGTGCACCACTGGTGTTTTGTGGAAAAGCACATGTAAGATTCTGCAACAGTCTCTGCTGATACTCCTGCATGCGTGCATCCCTTTCTATGGCAGGAATAATTTCTGCAAATTTACTTTTGTACCGGGGTGTCACACTGTCACAGAATACTGGAGGTAGGGGGCCTAAGCTGACCCTAAGCTGGGGCCCTGACTAATCCCTCAACCTGGAGGTACTGTTAAAGGTACAGAGGTCCAGGCCGCCAGCGTAACCCCTACCTCCTGAGGATCCCTGCACCTCAGTAATCTAGTCCTGAGAAGGACCCCGATCACAACAATTGGGAACCAGAAATAATATGCCCACACACAGTATTTAGACGAACGAGACAGTACAAGGGAAAAACCAAAACCACCTTGCATACAACTTCTACACAACTACAACAGAGGGAACACCAACGGGAAAGGAGATAAATGATAAAGCGAGGAAAGGGAAAAAACACTTCCAAATACACTTATCTCAGCAACTCCAAACACCACGATCCGCTCTGTAAGTCTGAATGAAAAGCTTTCACCGACACCTCCCAAACAGACCTGCAGGAATATGAAGGAGTCTCACTAAAGAAGCATTGATTGCAGCTGGGCGAGGCTGGACCTCAGCTAGCCCAGAGAGAGAGAGAATTAACTCCTTCACTGCCGAAAAAACACAAAGCACCAACAAGTCAGCTGCGAGAAGTCAGGCTGTGTACTCGTGACGATCTTCGTGGCAACACACCCGTGACAGTACCCCCCCTTCTACGAGGGGCCTCCGGACCCTCAGGGCCAGGTTTATTCGGGTGAGTCGTGTGGAAGGCCCGAACTAATCGGTCTGCGTTAATATCCGACGCAGGAACCCACATCCTCTCCTCAGGACCATACCCCTTCCAATGAACCAAGTACTGAAGGGACCGGCGATTAAAGCGTGAATCAATGACCCTCGATACCTGGAACTCCAAGTTACCATTGACAACCACAGGAGGGGGAGGTAAAAGTGACGGTACCACCGGCGCCACATACCTCTTAAGCAATGATCTGTGAAACACGTTGTGAATTTTAAACGTAGGGGGGAGGTCAAGACGGAATGCCACCGGATTAATAATAGAACTGATTCTGTACGGCCCGATGAACCTGGGACCCAGTTTCCAGGAGGGAACCTTAAGTTTAATATTCCTGGTAGACAACCATACCTGATCGTTCACACTTAGGTCCGGACCAGACACTCTCCTCCTATCAGCCATACGTTTGTATCGGTTCCCCATAGTATTCAGATTCTTCAGCACCCCTCTCCATACTGAAGCGAGAGATGAGGAAAATCGTTCCTCCTCCGGAACCCCCGAAGAGCCCCCCCTACTGAAAGTACAAAACTGGGGGTGAAAACCATATGCCCCAAAAAACGGGGACTTACCAGTGGACTCGCTCCGCCTATTATTGAGAGCAAACTCTGCCAGAGGTAGGAAAGAAGCCCAGTCCTCCTGGTTCTCTGACACAAAACACCGAAGATATGTCTCCAAGCTCTGGTTCATACGTTCCGTCTGACCATTGGTCTGAGGATGAAAAGCCGACGAGAATGACAAATGCATCCCCCGCCGTGCACAAAACGCCTTCCAGAACTTGGACACAAACTGAGACCCCCGATCAGACACCACCTCGGAGGGTACCCCGTGAAGCCTCACAATCTCCCCAATGAACACCTGCGCAAGAGTTTTAGCATTAGGGAGAGCCGGAAGAGCGATAAAATGTGCCATCTTGCTGAACCTGTCCACTACAACGAGTATGACCGTTTTACCCGAAGACGGAGGGAGGTCCGTAATAAAGTCCATAGACAGATGAGTCCAAGGACGCTCCGGGATCTTCAAAGGTAAAAGGGCCCCAGACGGACGGGTATGTGAGGTCTTAGAGCGCGCACAAACCCCACAGGACGCGACAAAAGTTACCACCTCTTTATGCAAGTTAGGCCACCAAAACCGACGCGAGAGGAGATCCACAGTTGCTTTACTCCCCGGGTGTCCTGCAAAAACTGAGTTATGGTGTGCCTCGATCACCTTTTGTCGCAACTGATCTGGAACGAACAGTCTCCCCGGAGGTCCAACAGGGGCGTCCCCCTGAGCCTCCAATATCTCCTCCTCCAGCTCAGAGCATACTGCCGAAACCACCACCCCCTCCTGAAGAATAGGAATCGGGTCATCCGTATTCCCGGCCCCAGGGAAACTACGAGATAAGGCATCCGCCTTTACATTTTTAGACCCAGGACGATATGTAACGACGAAATTAAACCTGGTAAAAAACAATGACCACCTAGCTTGTCTGGGATTCAGACGTTTAGCGGACTCCAGATATAGCAGGTTCTTGTGATCGGTGATGACGGTGACCGGATGAACTGCCCCCTCCAAAAAATGGCGCCACTCCTCAAAAGCTAACTTAATGGCCAAGAGTTCCCTATTGCCGACATCGTAATTCCTCTCAGCGGACGACAATTTTTTAGAGAAAAAGGCGCACGGATGCCACTTACCAGGGGACGAAATACCTACTCCCAGATTGCCGTCCACCACACAACCTGGGATCAACAGTTTTTTCGACGACTCTTTACTCTGCAAGGGACGGGATGGACACCCCCCAATAAAATGTCCCTTTTTCCCGCAGAGGAAACACCTTCCTGTCTTATGGCGCTCCACCGGTACCCTTCCCCGAAATGATGTCCCTCCTAATTGAATAGGCTCCTCCGGACTGACCAGGGGAACCACCATATGAGGGGACCTTGTAGGAGGTGGAGACATTACAGGGGGTAGAGTTATCCCGCACCTCTCCCGAAGCCGTCTGTCAACGCGAATGGCAAGGGCCATAGCGGCTTCCAGTGACGCGGGAGAGTCATACTGTGCCAACACATCCTGTAATTTGTCGGATAAACCATGACAAAACTGGCTCCTAAGAGCCGGGTCATTCCACTGGGTGTCCGTGGCCCACCTACGGAACTCCGAACAGAATTCCTCCGCCGGACGATCTCCCTGCTGAATCCTACGTAACTTAGACTCAGCAAGGGAGATCCGATCTGGGTCATCATATACGAGTCCCAGAGCAGCGAAAAACCTATCCACTGACTGGAGAACCGGGGAGCTTGGGGGAAGAGAGAACGCCCAAGATTGTGGGTCCCCTTGTAGGAGCGAGATGACAATTCCCACCCTTTGTTCTTCGCTGCCCGATAACCGAGGCCGCAGCCGAAAGTACAATTTGCATGCCTCCCGGAAAACAAAAAACTTGTCCCGCCCCCCAGTGAACCTGTCAGGGAGAGCTACTTTAGGTTCTGGTCCGGCTTGCTCCAGAGGATGCAAAACCTTGGACCTAACGTCCGCCAGCCCCATGGACAAACTCTGCAACTGCCGAGCTAGACCGGCTACTGGATCCATGGTAGCTGGAGAAAAACTAAGTTGGTCGGTGAAAGGAACTCTTGGCCATTAAGTTAGCTTTTGAGGAGTGGCGCCATTTTTTGGAGGGGGCAGTTCATCCGGTCACCGTCATCACCGATCACAAGAACCTGCTATATCTGGAGTCCGCTAAACGTCTGAATGAAAAGCTTTCACCGACACCTCCCAAACAGACCTGCAGGAATATGAAGGAGTCTCACTAAAGAAGCATTGATTGCAGCTGGGCGAGGCTGGACCTCAGCTAGCCCAGAGAGAGAGAATTAACTCCTTCACTGCCGAAAAAACACAAAGCACCAACAAGTCAGCTGCGAGAAGTCAGGCTGTGTACTCGTGACGATCTTCGTGGCAACACACCCGTGACACGGGGATCTAACAGTGTGGCAACCCAGTAGTCAGGATTATTTCTAATTCTCACAATTCGAGGGTCATGTTGCAGGTAGTGCAGCAAGAAGGCACTCATGTGTGTTGCGCATCCAGGAGCACCAAGTCCCTGTTGTGTTGGTGGCGAGGTAACAATCATGCTTCCTTCCTCTGTCCTCTCCCCCCCAATCTCGCACAACAGAAATGTGATCAAGGTCTCCCTCATCTGATGAGTCTTCCATCAGTTCGTCCTCCACTTCTTCCTGGGCTCCTGCACCTTCCTCACTAGTTTGGCTGCTACCATGCGCCCTGGTAAAACCATCTCCCCCACCCTCACATGCCTGCCGCCTTGGTGCTGCCGACCGTCTGGACCTTGCAGATGTTAGCCCTTCCGCATACAACTCCTCCTCCTCTACTTCCTCCACCTCCTCTTGTGCCACCACCTGACTCCGAATTCTGTTTAACATGTGCTCCAGCATGTAAATCACCGGAATAGTCATGCTGATAATGGCATCGTCAGCACTAAACATCTTCGTCGCCATTTCAAAACTGTGCAGAAGGGTGCATAGGTCCCTGATCTGAGACCACTCCTCCAGCGTGATTTGCCCCACCTCTGGATCTCGTTGGCCAAGGCTATACGTCAGAACGTATTGCACCAGGGCTTGTCGGTGCTGCCACAGTCGCTGCAACATGTGCAGAGTTGAATTCCACCGGGTAGGCACATCGCATTTTAGCCGGTGAAGTGGCAGGCCCAACGACTTCTGTAGAGATGTAAGTCGCTGAGCTGCGGGATGCGTATGGCGGAAGTGAGCACACAGCGACCGTGCCCTCTGCAGAAGGCCATCTAGTCCGGGATAGTGGGCTAAAAATTGCTGGACAACCAGGTTCAACACGTGAGCCATACAAGGCACGTGTGTGACATTGCCCCGGCGAAGGGCCGCACCCAGGTTTGCAGCATTGTCGCACACGGCCTTCCCTGGTTTCATGTCCAGTGGAGACAACCATTCATGAAATTGGTTCTCCAGAACTGACCACAACTCCTCAGCTGTGTGACTCACATTTCCCAGACATTTCAAAGTAAAAACCGCCTGATGACGTTGAGCCCTACTGCCAGCATAGTAAGGAGGTGTGCAGGATCCCTTCTGCGCAGTTAGAAAGCTTGTGGCATGACCAGACAGGCTTTGGGCGCAGGTGGAGGACCGAGAGGAGGTTGAGGAGGCAGAAGCAGTGGAGGAACTTTGAGATAAAGAGGATTGACGCACAACTCGTGGGGACGGCAAGACTTGGACAGCAGCCCCTTGTCCTGCTGTCACCATAGTTACCCAGTGCCCAGTCAGCGACATGTAACGCCCCTGTCCATGCCTACTCGTCCAAGTGTCTGTGGTGAAATGCACCCTGTCACACACAGAGTTTCTCAAAGAAGCAGTGATGTTGTGTGCGACATGCTGGTGGAGCGCAGGCACACCTTTCTTTGAGAAGTAGTGCCGACTGGGCATCTGGTACTGGGGCACTGCGATGGACATAAGGTCTCGAAAATCCTCTGTGTCCACCAGGCGTTAAGGCAGCATTTCTGTAGCCAAGAGCTTGCAGATGGTGAAATTCAACCTCTTAGCTTTCTCATGGCTAGGAGGAAATGGTCTTTTACTTGTCCACATCTGAGGGACCGAGGGCTGGCTATTGTGCTTAGACGGGCTTGATAAGGGTGTCCCCGGCAAACTGTCGGTCTGTGAGGAAGATGCAGGCGGACATGTTAGGTTGCCTTGATCCAAAGGTGGTGCTATCGATGTCGGACAGCGCTCAACACCAGCTGGTGTTACCACCTCCAAAGAAAATGATGACCTGCCAATCACGCTGGCTGTTGCGGGTAAAGAGGTGGCAGGTCTGCGCCCCAAAACAGGTGTGACTGCTGTCCCCCCAGTCACAGAGGATGAAGAGGCCGCGGATGCACAAGATATGGCAGACGGTGGTTGGCCCGGCCAGCTAGGCTGCATTGTAGCACAGTGAGCTTCCCACTGCAACTTATGCTTCATGTCCATGTGCCGGTTCATGCATGAAGTACTCAAACTATGTATTTTTTGGCCTCTACTTAGCTTTTGCTGACAAATGTTACAGATAACACGAGTTGGGTCATCTTTATCGATCTGAAAAAATGCCCAGGCTATGCAAGGCTTAGCACCCATGCGACCTGAAGAGCCACCACGACTTGTGGTGAGAGGCAGAGTTGTGTTTGAGGATGCAGTTGTTGACGTGCTTCCAGTACTACATCTCTGTCCAGGAAGGTGCAACCTGACCTCGTCATCACTAGCATCCTCCTCCACCTCCTCTGCTGACCTCATCTCTTGGCTGACTGTGGGTTGACAGTAATTGGGATCTCCAACCTCATCATCATCACCCTGTGCGTTATCACACCCGTCATCCTCAGAGCCAACCTGTTCCTGCCCTGACAAAAAACTAAAGTTGTCGCTCCAATCAGGTATTTGAGTCTCATCATCGTCTTCCTCATTGTCTCCACCAACAGGAGTTACAGTTTGGGAATGAGGGTCTACATTATGGTCAGAACCTTCTGCGTCTGGTCCTGGATCCGACTCATAAAGATTCTGGGCATCAGTGCAGATCATTTCCTCGTCTGGATTCACAGAAGCGCTGGAGTCGACCTCTGATTCCCAGGCTATAGTATGAGTAAACAGCTCTGCAGACTCAACCATCTGTTCTACCTCATACTCAGACGGGCAGCTGGAGATTTGGGAGCTGTGAGGAAGCAAGTGCGATTGGGGTGACACCTCTGAGGACTGGAGTATTTGTGATGTTGAAGTTGATGTGGAGGAGAGCCCACTTAAAGGAACACTTGATATCCGTTGAAGCACCTGCTGTTTTTGTGCCTCATCTGGAATTTGTAGCGATTGGCGTGGCCGTAAGAAAGGGATCTTATCACATTGTCCGCTAAAAGAAGTAGACATTTTAGTTTGGCTGGAAGATGGTCTTTCTTCTGCAGATGTTACTGTTGCTTTAACACCTACCCCACGGACACAACCTTTTTTCCCCTTCCCAACACGCCTATTCCCCTTTCCACCAGCAGCAGGCCTTTTTCCACTCATTTTGGTGGTTAACTAATTCACAACTCTGGAGTTGTTTGCACAAAAAAACAATGGATGGGAACCGAGCAGAGCTGAGTGGTCAAACTGTGGTATTAGGCCAAAACTATTGGCTGGGTTAGATGCAGAAAAAAATTATATTCAATTTGCAACCTGATGGAGGTCAGTATAGATGGACTAATAGAACAAGTCCCACACACAGCTAGAAGCCCAAATATTTTTTCAGAGGTAGATGCAGAAAAAAATTGTATTCAGTTTGCAACCTGATGGAGGTCAGTATAGATGGACTAATAGAACAAGTCCCACACACAGCTAGAAGCCCAAATATATTTTCAGAGGTAGATGCAGAAAAAAATTATATTCAGTTTGCAACCTGATGGAGGTCAGTATAGATGGAGTAATAGAACAAGTCCCACACACTGCTAGAAGGCAAAATATTTTTTCAGAGCTAGATGCAGAAAAAAATTATATTCAGTTTGCAACCTGATGGAGGTCAGTATAGATGGACTAATAGAATAAGTCCCACACACTGCTAGAAGGCCAAATATTTTTTCAGAGCTAGATGCAGAAAAAAATTATATTCAGTTTGCAACCTGATGGAGATCAGTATAGATGGACTAATAGAACAAGTCCCACACACAGCTAGAAGCCCAAATATTTTTTCAGAGGTAGATGCAGAAAAAAATTGTATTCAGTTTGCAACCTGATGGAGGTCAGTATAGATGGACTAATAGAGAAAGTCCCACACACTGCTAGAAGGCCAAATATTTTTTCAGAGCTAGATGCAGACAAAAAATTATTTTTAATTTGCAACCTGATGGAGGTCAGTATAGATGGACTAATAGAGAAAGTCCCACACACTGCTAGAAGGCCAAATATTTTTTCAGAGGTAGATGCAGAAAAAAATTGTATTCAGTTTGCAACCTGATGGAGGTCAGTATAGATGGACTAATAGAACAAGTCCCACACACAGCTAGAAGCCCAAATATTTTTTCAGAGCTAGATGCAGAATAAAATTATATTCAATTTGCAACCTGATGGAGGTCAGTATAGATGGACTAATAGAATGATGCTATGCCCAAAAGATTTTACTTCACTAGGTGCAGTAAAAAAATTGGTATTCTATACACAGGTGGTGTAGCTTGCAACACAGATAGGCTACTCCACTGACTAACACACTCTGCAATAGGCCAAAAAGGATTAGCTTTGCTAGATTCAGCCAAATGCTGTGAAAAAAACTTGCATAGCACTGGCACAGACCTGCCTGGTAAAAACTGATAGGAACTGATGTAACCTAGTCCTGAAAAGGACTGCAATTACAATTAGTCTTTACTCCCACAACCTATCTATTTAAGAGCACAGACCTGCCTGATAAAAGTCGTAGGAAATGCTGTAACCTAGTCCTTAAAAGGACTGCAATCACAACTATTCCCTACTCCCAAGCTATCTGTAGAATTGTGCGAAAATTGGCTTGAAATTAACAAGGTATAGCGCACACAGCAACAGCGGTGCCGTCTAATCCGCAGCTGTAGCAGTGAGAAAATGGTGGCGACGGGGAAAATGGCTTGGTCTTATAGGGCAAGGACATGTGACATACACTGCCAATGACACATGCCCTTGCTTGTGTGAAAAAAAGCACTTCGCTCCGTGTGTGCGCTGCTGATAGGCTGACAGATTGCACCTCCCCACTGTAAATGCGGGAAAGAGAAAAAAAAAATGGAGATCTTCATTATTCCTGCAGAGATCCATCCCCTGCCCCTCCCCCCGCCCCGCTGTACACTCAAACTGCGTATTAACATTAATTTTCATCATTACTGAGAAAAAATCCAGTTATGATTTTGGTGCACGAACAGTTATCGAACATAACCTCGAACAGCCGAATTTTTCTCAAATCGTTCGTGTTCGCCGAATGGCTCGAACACCGCCCAAAACAGCTCGAATTTGAGATTGGCGAACAGTTCGAGTCGAACAACGCTCATCTCTAATCATAGATACCAACGCGCGGCCTTGCCCACGGTCACTTCACTATCCTCTGAAGGGAGTAGTACACACCATTGTAGGAAATCTTCAGTTTCTTGGCAATCTCTCGCATGGAATAGCCTTCATTTCTAAGAACAAGTATAGTCTGTCGAGTTTCACATGAAAGTTCTCTTTTTCTGGCCATTTTGAGAGTTTCAGAGAACAAACAAATGTAATGCTCTAGATTCTCAACTAGCTCAAAGGAAGGTCAATTTTATAGCTTCTCAAATCAGCCAAACCGTTTTCAGCTGGGCTAACATACTTGTGCAAGGGTTTTCTAGGGTTTTCTAACCATCCATTAGCCTTCTTACAAAGTTATCAAACACAATGTACAATTAAAACACTGGAGTGGTGGTTGTTGGAAATGGGCCTCTATACACCTATGTAGATATTGCAAAAAAAACAAGACATTTGCAGTCATTTACCACATTGACGATGTATAGAGTGTATCTCTGATTAATTTAATGTTAGCTTCATGAAAAAAAAATGTGCTTTTCTTTCAAAAATAATGAAATTTCTAAATGACCCCAAACTTTTGAATGGTAGTGTATCTCTCTGATTTAAGGCCATGAAAATTCAAAGTTTGAAAATTACACCATTTTCGCCAAATTTCCATTTTTTTCACAAATAAACGCAAGTTATATTGAAGAAATTTTGCCACCATCATGAAGTACAATATGTGGGATCCGTTGAAACGTTCCAGAGTTATTACCTCATAAAGTGACAGTGGTCAGAATTGTAAAAATTGGCCTGGTCATTAAACATGCAAACTACCCTCGGTGGTAAAATGGTTAAGCTCCCAAATTTGGGTCAAGATAACAAAGTGTAAGGCTATGGGCCCACGATGCAGAATTGAAGCAGAACTTCTGCATGTCCTTGGCAGTAAAAACGCATGCGGATTTTGCATGCGTTTTTACATGCGGATTTGCCATGCGTTTTTGAAATGGATTGAGTAGTCAAATCTGCATGCGGAAAAGCACAAATAATAGACATGCTGCGGATTTTTACGCACTGAAAATCCGCTGCGGAAAATTCCGCAGCATGTGCACAGAACAAGCGGATTTTCATTGGGGACCATGGGGCACGTATTACCAAGCATTTTTAAAGCGTTTCCGCTGTGGAAATTCCGCAGCAAAAACGCTTGAAAAACGCATAGTGGGAACGCAGCCTAATAGTGCAATCCTATATAGTGGATATAGGTTTAAATATATAAGTCACAAGCCTGATGCAACATGAAGGCAAATAGATCAAACACATAGACAGTATATAATGATAGTGCACAAATACATCCACCACAGCATAGTCTAAAGTGTTTAATGCCTATTATTCCAATCATGTTTTCATAATACTGTGATATATTCTCTATTGGCTTTTTTGCACACTTCTCTATAGACTTCAATACTATAGTGTTGTGACCTGTTATACAGTTACTGCCTTTTTGTGCCTTTTTAGTGTTTTTAATTGTTTTTGGCTTGTTGTTAATAAATATTAATAAATATTTATTTTTTATATTTACGATGATCCTTGTGCTTGCATGCCCTCTTTTTTCTTCTAATTATCTTAGTTCTATTTTGGCATGTAACAGGTAGATCCCTATCATATTTATGGTGGTGCCCTCTATTTTCTTCTTATACTCAGTGTTTTTAACCTCCAAGAGTAAAGGTTTTGCCACGTGTGAACATAGCTTTTGTTGGCAGCACTGCTTTTCTTTATTAGATTCAGTTGTATAAGAACTATTATCCACAGATTTGATTTAATTGTACTTTTAAGACAGCCTTGGGTGTATAAAACATTTCTTCCCTTCCGCTAAAAAATATAAAATGAAACGCCAATGAAAGCCTCATTTCCTGTGTTTCATATTCTAGATATTAATACTGTCTGTACAGTATTTTGTGGTTGGATCCCCAGCAACAACAAACCACGCAGTTATTTTTTTTTCAAGTGTTCAATATAGGTAAGTGTCTGAAAACAAGCTCTAAGCATACTTCTAGCACATCAGATAAATATCATTAGGCATGCATCACTGTTTCTGTGTGGTACAAACGCCTGACAGCTCTAGACAGTCTTATCGCCTGTTTACATGCTGGGTTTAACCTTTATTCCCCATAGTTTCAATTTTCCTATCACCTGTCTGTGTGCACTCTAGCAGTTCAGACTTTAATTCCATGTGTCTTATGGAGAATAATGTAATGATCACTCCGATTATACAGTCACTATAAATAGTAAGGAGTAATGTAGGTTGCTGCAGTGGAAAGAAACATTCTACTGTCAATGATGTTACAAAAATGTAATGTATACAAGAAAAAATCCTATATGCTGAAAAATGTCTCTAGCTAATCACAATAGTAAAGAAACACGTTAATTACCATTATTGTTCATACATTTCTTACTATCTTAATTATAGTTGCCTTCTGGAAAAGCACAAAAAGATTAATAATATTGACAAAATGACATTTGTTTTTTTTACTTGAAAAAGACGCCGGTATGATGTTGAAATGCGTTGTTAATAAAAAGTCTTTTCATCATCATCATCATCATCATCATCATCATCATCATCTCTGAAGAATTGATTTACTTCAGCTGCGCAGCCCACCTACGTGTTCATCCAACTGGACCCACTCCTGATTTTGGCTCCCACTCCTGAGAAAAAATACTGACCAAATACTGATAGTGGGGCTGTGGCCTTAGGGGTAATGACATCAGCTCAGTTGACTGCATGCAGTTTTTGCATAGACAAACATGCTTAGACACTGCTTTTTTATTGCATGTTGTTTAGTAGGGTCATTACTATAGATGTTCCACACTAATAAAATTGTCAGCACAATTGCACCTGTCAGCACGATTGTGTTCAGTAAACTGCATACATTGTCAGGTGGGTGCCATTCCACTGATTAAAATGATACCTTGGTTGATGAAATCGGTCCTGTGGTTCTTGTGTAATCTTTACTTTCAGTTTGGAGATAATGATATTCTCGTGCTTTGGGTCGACCTGTGGGGGCGCTCTATCTGGTGCTCTGATGACAACTCACTGGGCCTTCACTGACCTGCCTGCTATTTTACCTAGCCCCGCACTACCCGATACAACATTGGATAGCCCTCAGCTGTGTTATACGGTTGTGTGAGTGAGCCCTACCTCTGAGCTGGTCGAAAGAATGTACAGTAGGTGTTATAATGTCTCCCATACACAGCATATAGAGAGAGATTCCAGCTATTCATTCTTAATTTATCACCCATAGAGAAGCAGCAGCAGTATGCAGGCTGTGCCAATCTACAGTAGGGTGAGGAGAAAAACTTGTTAGAAAGCTCAGCATGATATTTCTGTGTATGCCTCAGTTTGTTTCTTCGCTCTTACTCCTCACTTTTACTGCTCTTTACCCTTTCCATACCATATAATAGGATGTTTAACCTGAAGGCTCAATGTGCTGGCAGGTATGTCTTGTCTCCAACAACATGGATTTCAGGCTTCAGCTGTTTTTTTCAGAGTGGATGGTGAGTTTGGAAGACAAGTGGAAGGGTGGTCCATAAGAGGAGAAAGATGAAAAATTCTCTGGTAAAACATGTTAAAAAGTTTATTATATTTGCTTGCACTGTAGATTTACACAAAGTTTGATGAAAGTACAGTTCACATTTCAATTTAAGTCATGCAGTAATACAATGCAAAATCACAATTATTTCTGCAAAGCCTACATGCAGTCAATCTGAACTGAGTCACAAATACTTCACCTTACGCCAGGGCTCAATCATGTCTGAGTTTTCTTGTATGCAAAGTTTCATCAGTTTGGTCAGTGTTCAGCTTTTACCATGAGATTTTCATAGTTTTTTGATCAGATGAAAAAAAAAACAACTAGTGGAGATGTCTCAAGCTTCGGGTATGTGCACACGGTGCATTTATTATGCGGTTAATCAACACGGAATTGGCACCAAAACGCATTGCAAACGTTATCCCAGCATTTTCTATGAGATTTTGCAAGATCTGTGCACATGATCAAGATTTTACTTCATGTACTTTAAAAGAAGCAGCATGTCCATTCTGTGTGCGTTTTTTTGCCTGCGTTTTTTCTATACAATGCATTGGAAAAAAACGCACAAAAACTGCATGAATTTCCAGTGTTTTTGCTGTCTAGAGGTGCAGAAATGCTGCAGAAATTTCGGCAAGCAAATATTGATCGCGCGCACATAACCTTAGAGCTCACTCACATGTCAGTTTTTCATGTACGATTGCTCTGTGTTTTTTACCTGTGATAGTCTATGGGGTAGTTCACATGTCAGTAATTTTTTTGCAGATTGAGTGATCTGTGCAAAATTGCGGAGACTTGTCCTATATTAATCCAAGAGTCAGATCAAACTCTGCAATGAAAGTCTGTGGGTTCGTGAACAAAAATCGGACAGCATTTACTGTCTGTTTTTCACTGACTGATAAATAGAAGGTGGGGAAACCTCTCATCAGTGAAAAAATTTTTGACATTTTGACCAAACTCTGATGAAATTTGGTCCGATTTTCTCTTACGACAAAAAACGAAATTCTGAATGAGGACTAAGGCTACATTCCCATGATGAGCTTTTGGTGAGTTTTTGATGTTGCAGTTTTTCTGCACCTATTAAGTAAATTAGATTACTTGTATTTTTTCATTGTGTTTTTAGTGCATTTTTTACATTTCTATTTTTGATATTTCATGTTTTAAACAAAGGCTTTTTATTTTTAATACTTCCTAGGCTTTGACAAAACTTTATTGATACAGTCATGTGTGGATTGCATGCATTTTTTATGCATTTCCCCCTCGGAAACACACCAAATATCCATTTGCGTTGTTTACCTGCAGATTTTCTGCATCGAATGCAAATCTATGGGAAAAATCCACACATAAAACTCAGCTTACTCACAAGAGAAATTGATATGTTGCAGATTAGGCATGAGATTTCTATAGATCCCATCCACTTTGCTGGAACTATAAGACCTCGTGCGCACATTCAGTATTTCAGTTTTTTACCTCGGTATTTGTAAGCCAAAACCAGGAGTGGGTGATAAATACAGAAGTGGTGGTGACGTGTTTCTATTATACTTTTCCTCTGATTGTTCCACTTCTGGTTTTGGTTTACAAATACTGATGTAAAATACTGAACATGTGTACGTGGCCTTAGATGCTGCATTTTTGACACAGTGGAGTCTCTCAGCACAGAATGACTGTCAAACCAAATGCAGGCACTTAGTGCACTCTTGGTGTAGCCAGACAGTTCAGTACACCTTCCCACTTACTTGTTTTCCATCAGTCTCTACCCCTCTCTGGTCTGTAAAGCCAGAACTGCCAATCAAAGAAAAGGGAGGATGGATAGAGCGAAAACAAGCAGGTGGGAAGGTGCACTGAACTGTTTGGCCACGCCAAGGGTGCACCGAGCTCCTGTACTTAGTTTGAACAGTCTTTCTGTGCTGACTGAGTCCCTTTAAACTTAACGAGATTGAAGTGCTTTACAAAGCCAAATAAAAATGGCTGTATAACTTTTTTTTTTAATTACCTGCCTGGTCTTATAATGAGCATTTTTACAGTATGTCTAGCTGGACTTGAGAATACGTTCATAATACAAGCATTCTGACATGGATTTTTCTAAGTACATACACTAACCTCATCAGGTCTAAGGGATCATTTTAATAATGTATGCCGTTTATATTGTGAAATATGGGGACAGATCCTTTTTAACAATGGTTTAGTACATTGACAAACCTTTACTTAAACAGTATCTTGTGCAATATGCTTGCTCTCTAAATGTAATATTTATAGTCACTTTATTCTATTGTAATCACATTAGAAGCTCATATTTATCCAAGAGAATCCAATTAGTTCAAGGGTCCTTTATCTAAAAGTATCATTATTAGCTCAAGGGTCCTTTATCCACATCTGTCATTGTTTGATTAATTGTATTCACACTATACAAAATGTTTTCCCTCCACTGTATGTTACACAAGATATACTATTCTTTATCTAAGTACTTTAAATTGCACCTGTCAGCAGGATTATGCTTAGTAAACCATATACAC
Source organism: Phyllobates terribilis (assembly GCF_046119375.1). Classification (NCBI taxonomy): domain Eukaryota; kingdom Metazoa; phylum Chordata; class Amphibia; order Anura; family Dendrobatidae; genus Phyllobates; species Phyllobates terribilis. Next base: position 202,251,657 of record NW_027362771.1, on the reverse strand, counting down.
TGTCAGGTGGGCGCCGTTACACTGAGTAAAATGATACCTTGGTTGATGAAATCCATCTAGTGGTTCTTTTAAAATCTTTATTTCCAGTACGTCCCCATGACAGCACCATAGGAGGTTTAATCCCATATCCTCTGTAGGGACAGGAAGCACAAGAGGTTAAAAGCCTTCCCACCCCCAACCTCCTCAGTGTTTTTCCTGTCCCTACACAGGACAGGGAGTACAGGAGGAGCACTGGTGCAGGGAGCACTGGTGCGAAATTAGGATGTACCTCACAGGGACCCCGGGGGATCGGGGGTGCGGCGGCTCTCTCCTTCCCACTGCCAAGCAGGTCCTGGGCCGACACTCCCTGTCGGGAGTCCCTCAGCCCTCCGGTGTGCTGGAGCCTCCGGGTGCCGCTTCCCCATCGCTGGGGCTCTCGGCGTCCTGCTCTGGGCGGGTCCGGCTTCTCCTTGCTTCAGGACTGCCCGGCGTCGAAACCGGAAGTTCGGGGATGACGACTTCCGGTCGGCGGTCGCCCGGGAAATTCAAAACGCGGTTCGACCAGAAGCCAGGGAGCAGGAGAAAATGACAGGATGACCAGGTAAGGTATAAGAAGGGGGGCTGGGGAGCATCAAAGGCAGGCTTACAGCTTTGGCACCCCTGGCAGTACAATGGCAGATTTGTCACACCCTGATACCCTCCCTGGATCACCCCACAGTCATGTAAGTGTACCATTACCTTTCATATGGTTAATGGAACTTGCCCTTACCAGGCCCTCCGTATTTTTTTTAGGATATCTCTGTGCAGTTACCACCTCTTTCTGAGAAAAAGAAGGATGCAGGGAAAAAGGCCACAGTAAAATCCAAGAGGTGCCTGGATTGTAACATCAGACTTCCCGACTCATATACAAAGCGTCTGTGCTGAATGTAGAGCCTCAATGCTAAAGGAGGAGCACGGGGCTTTATTAAATGAGATGCGTAGTATAATCAAATAAGAAGTTCAGGCTTCTATTACGTCTCTGCAGCCCCCAGGTTCAGGGGTCCAGGATTTCCAGGGACCCAAAAGACCCATAGAAGATATAGCACCATCTTCTGAGGGTGAAATTGACCCATCTGGCGACTCTGACAAGAGTGAGACCATTAGTCCACCTCAGGGCGGGGAACGAAAAAAAATATATGTTTCACTCAGATGGTATGGATATTCTTCTACGAGCTGTCCGAAACACGATGCATGTAGAAGACACGGAGAAGAGCAGTAACATTCAGGATAATATGTTTGGTGGTCTTAGAACCCAGAGATCCATGGTTTTCCCTGTTAATGCTCATGTGAAGGACATGATACTGGAGGAATGGGAGGATACGGAGAAGAGACTCTCTATTCCACGAGACTTCCATGCCCGACTATCCTTTGACACAGAGGACACCAATGTGTGTGACACTATTCCTAAGATTGATGTCCCAGTGGCCAAGTTGGTAAAGAAAACCTCTATCCCCTTCGAAGATTCATCAGGGCTTAAAGATCCTATGGATCGGAATGCGGATGGACTTTTGAAAAAAGCCTGGGAAGCTTCGGTGGCAATTATTAAGTCTAATGTCGCTTCTACATCTATTGCCAGATCCATGAGAGTCTGGCTAGAAGACCTAGAGGGTCACCTATGGGATGGCACCCCATGGAAATCTCTCCTTCAATCATTGCCCCTATTTAAAATGGCAACGAATTTTTTGGCAAACGCTTCGGCAGAATTGGTCAGATTTGCGGCCATAAATAATACGCTTTCCAACTCAGCCCGTAGAGCTGTTTGGTTAAAGACATGGTCTGGGGATACTGCTTCTAAGAACAAACTGTGCTTCATTCCATTTTCAGGGCTCAGAGTATACGGACCAGTATTAGGAATGACGTTGGAGATGAGAATCAACAATCCTCGAAATCTGAAACTTCAGATTACCATCAACCATTATTGGGGGTGGCGGTAGGGGTGAGGGATCAAGAGGTTCCACATATTTCTTGAGTAAAGACCTGTGGAAAACATTGTGGACCTTAAGGGCCTGAGGAAGCTCAAGACGAAACGCTGCTGGAATAATGGCGGCTGTTATTTTATAGGGACCAATAAACCTAGGTTCCAGCTTCCAAGAAGGGACTTTCAACCTGATGTTCCTGGTAGACAACCACACAAAGTCATTTACATTCAGGTCCGGACTTGGCAAGTGTTTTCTGTCAGCCATACTTTTATACCTGTCTCCTATGATCTTTAAATTACTCAGAACCCCCCCCCCCGAGGAGAGCGACGAAGCAAAACGTTCCTCCTCATGAACTCCCGAAGCTCCTTCCCCACTAAAGGTACCAAACTGTGGATGGTAACCGTATTCACCAAAGAATGGTCACATGCCAGTGGATTCTTGACGATGATTATTAATGGCAAATTTTGCCAGCGGTAAGTAGGATGCCCAATCCTCCTGATTTTGAGACTAAACACCTGAGGTATGTCTCCAAATTCTGATTGACGTTCTCAGTCTGTCCATTCGACTGAGGGTAGAAGGCAGAGGAAAAGGAGAGCTGCACCCCCAGTCCAGAACAGAATGCTTTCCAGAACTTGGAAACAAACTGTGTCCCCTTATCTGACCACATCGGAGGGAACCCCGTGGAACTTCACAATCTCATTTATAAACACCTGAGCAAGTGTCTTGGCATTTGGAAGTGCAGGTAATGCGACAAAGTGAACCATTTTACAGAACTTATCTACAACCACCAAAACCACAGTTTTACCTGCAGAAATCGGTCGGTCAGTAATAAAATCCATGGACAAGTGTGTCCATGGCCTACTAGGGATAGGTAGTGGGAGAAGAGTACCAGATGGACGGGCAAGCAAAACATTAGAACGCGTGCAAACACTAGCAGACACGTGTTCAATCACATCCCAATGCAACCCTGGCCATCAAAAACGACGAGAGAGGAGGTCCGCGGTTGCCTTACCACCTTGATGACCAGCACACACAGAGTTATGATGTTCCTTAATTACTCTGCAACTGCGCAGATTAGATGGTACAAATAACCTTCCTGAGGGACAGAAGGCAGGGGCGTCCCCCTGAGCTTCCAACACCTCACCCTCCAGTTCAGGATATAATGCTGAAATGACTACCCCCTTCTGTAATATCGGGGCAGGGTTCTCATGGTCACCGCCACCAGGGATGCTCTGGGACAAAGCATCAGCCTTGACATTTTTGACCCCCTGGACCAAAAGTGACAGCAGAATTGAACCTAGTAAAAAAAACAGGGACCATGTGGCTTGCCTAGGGTTGAGACATTTAGCTGACTGGAGACATGACAGGTTCTTATAGTTAACAGTAATAGGATGGACAGCCCCCTCCAACCAATGTCACCATTTTTCGAATGCCAGTTTGATCGTCAAAAGTTCCCTATTACTTTATGTGATAATTTCTCTCAGCCAAAGACAATTTTTTTTAGACAAGAAGGTGCATGGACACCATTTACCAGGGGACGGACCCTGAGACAACACAGCCCCGACCCCCACATCCGACACATCAACTTCCACAATAAAGGGTTGGGAAACATCTGGTTGACTGAGTAGAGGTGCAGTGGCAAAATAATTCTTTTAAGGAAGAAAAAGGCTGGAGGGAGGCATCCAACCATTTGGAAAAATCACACCCCTTCTTAGTCATGTCAGTAAGGGGTTTCACAATTACTGATTAATTTTGGATGAATTTCCGGTAAAAATTAGTAAAGTCCAGAAAACGTTGCAGAGCCTTCAGGTTCTCAGGATGGTCCCAATCAAGGACAGCATGGATCTTCTCTGGATCCATCCGAAAACCTGAAGATGACAACAAGTACCCCAAAAACTGTACCTCCTGAACAGCGAAAACACTTTTTTCTAGTTTGGCATAAAGTTTGTTATCCCTTAATATCTGGAGCACCTGTTTAACATGCTCCGATGTCTCTCAAAATCAGGTGAGCAAATCAAAATATCATCCAGATAGACGACCACCACAATCCTCCCCACCAAATGATGGAAAATATAATTTATGAAATGCTGGAACACCACAGGTGCATTGGTCAAACCGAAAGGCATAACCAGACTCTCAAAATGCTTTTCAGGGGTATTGAACGCTGTTTTCCATTCGTCCCCTTCTCTGATTCTAACCAGATTGTAGGTTCCCCTTAAACCAACTTGGAGAATACCTTAGCTCCTACAACCTGGCTAAACAAATCTGGAATCAGAGGAAGAGGGTATGGATCTCTGATGGTAATTTTGATTTAATTCCGAGAAATCTTACCAGGGACGTAGACCGACATCTTTTTTTTTTTCAATAAGAAGAACCCTGCCGCCACAGGTGAAGACTTTCTGCAATGAAATCCTTCATGGCTTGTCTCTCAGGGTCAGAAACTTTAACTCCTGGGGACAGGTTAATAGGACAATTATATTCACGATGAGGAGGCAAATCCTGACACCCCCTCTCAGTAAAAACGTCCTCAAAACCAGACCGAAAAGCAGGTAATATTTCTGTACAGACTCTAGCAAAGGGAAATATCTAAACAGTTTTCATGGCAGTAATCTCCCCATTCAATAATCTCCCTGCCTTGCCAATCCACCAACGGAATATATTTCACCAGCCAGGGAAGACCCAAAATCTAAGTAAATGCTTTCTGTGCAAGTGGCGCCGAGTCAATGGCGAAGATGGAAATTGGCTTAGCTAAAGTATAGCAAGCAAGACCATGAGTTTTCACAAACTCAGCATCAACCATGCTGACTCCGGCTCCACTGTCAACAAACACAGAAATTTTCTCGATTTTGCTTTCCAGCACCACCTCTGCTGTCAAGACAAACCGGGAACTGCAGGTTGGCGACAAATGCACCCCTTGCTTATCCAACTCCTGACTACCCAGAGTTAAGAGTCAACTTTTGTTTAGGAACTGAAGGACAGGTCCCAATAAAGTGTCCCTTTTTCCCACAAAAAAAAATCATACTCCTTTTTTCTTGCGACTCTCCGGGGAAATGTATGATGTAAAAGCACCCCCTAATTGCATGGGTTCCTCCACCTCCCCCAGTACTGGTTCACCGACAGACCGCTCCCCCGGCAGAGGTACATAACCCCGACAAGAGGGCCCAGGAGAAGGAGGTCTCGCCCAACTATCCCGTCTATCAAGACATATGGCCAACAACATGGCAGCCTCCAAGGACTGAGGGGTTTCATATACTGCCAAACCATCTTTCAACCTTTCAATAAGACCCTCATAAAATTAGCTTCTAAGGGCTCAATCATTCTGTTTAGAATCCGTTGCCTATCTACGGAATTCAGAACTGTACTTCTCCACTTACCGATTCCCCTGTTGAAGGTGACGCAGTTTAGACTCAGTCAAGGCGACTCGGTCAGGGTCATCATAGATGGGCTAGAGTCCCAAAAAACTCCTCTACAGACTGGAGACAAACAAAATCCTGCGGTAAAGAAAATGCCAAGGATTGAGGATCTCCTTGCAACAGTGAGATCACAATTCCTACTCGTTGCTCCTCACTTCCTGCAGTTTGCAGGCCTCATTGAGTGCAAAAATCTTGTCCCTACCTCCTGAAAACCTGTTTGGGAGGGCAACCTTGGGTTCAGGCTGGATAGGCCTACCTGCAGAGCCCCCCACATTAGCGACCTGTAGCCGCTGATGCTGTTGCTGAACCTCACAGCAGAGGTCATTCACCTTACAGAGACAGACTGCGCAGCTGCTCTGCAACTGAAGGAGAAAGGAAAAAAAAACACCTGAAAAAAAACAAAAAAAGAACAAACCCAAGTGTCACTTCTTTGTTTTTTTTTCTCTAAATGTGCACATCCAGTGATAATGTCATACAAGGTGTGGGAAAGACTAAGTGCAACATAAAGGGATGAGGGGAAGGGAGCCCTGACACTAGGGAAAGGGGGAGTGGAGACCTCCTAAGCTGATCTGATATCACTCTGTCTCCCCTATTGTCCCTATATTGGTTCCTTAAAAATCACCACACAGAAACCTAAAACCCTATATTTCCCTAGAGCTTGGCCCTGAATAGGGAGGGGAGATGAGCACTAGTCAGTTCCCACTGACAACTAAAGACAACAAGGAAAACCAACATGGGGAAAAGCAACTTAGCTTGAGCTGACTTCAGAGAGTTAACGCACATGTCCTCTTAGCACCAGAAAGGAAGTAAACATACTACAGCAGCTCAAAACCTTAACATCTAAATATCAATGGCACCTCCCTAGAGCAAACAGGAAGTATTTAAACACCCAGGCCTGGGTGTCAATTAGCAGGCGGGAGAGAGCCACTGGGTCCTAGAGTGAGACAGATCTAAGAACGTGTCTTTAATGCCAAACAAATAGTCGCCCTGCAGTTGCTTGCAGGAGCTCTATCTGTCACATCTGACACCCGTGACACTGACCTTTTCTCACCACCTGATGAAGTTAAGTCAAGTGAATTCAAGGATGAGGTTCAAGTCCACCAAGGGGACTAAAAAATAAGTAAAAAGAAATAAAAATAAATAGTTGGCATCGCCGCATCCATAAAAGTATGATCTATGAAAAAATAAAATGAATTTATAAAAATGCCAGAATTACATTCTTTTTGTCACCCCACCTCCCTAAAAACGCAATAAAAAGGGATCAAAACATCTTATGTACCCTAAAATGATGTGCATACAAACATTAGTTCACCACGTAAAAAACAAGCTGTAACACTTCTCCATCGGTGGAAAAATAAAAACGTAATGGGTCACAAAAAATGGTGCCACAAATCAACATTTTTTTTTAACCCTTTTACAGCGAATGACGGACATAGCATGTCATGAGTGGATGTCAGTTCCCGCATCATGATGTGCAATGCCAGTCATGGATTAAAACTGTCAGTGTGTAAACACACAGAGACAGTTCAGTGCTAACAGCGGTCACTGACCGCTGAGAAACACAGGAAGAGGTGCTGGGACCTATGTCATCTGTCCCTGCACTCAGATCGTTGTGATCAGTCAGTCAATCTGACTTACCTGTCACAGCATGATGGTGCGGGAGGTGCTGAAATATCACATATTTTGCAGATTTAGATGAAAACCCTGATGTAAGTGCTCAACGTAGAGCACAGGATAAATGTGAACTGCTCCAAAATGTTCTGTATGTGCCTCAAAATGCCACCAATAAAAGCTTCTACTCATCCCTGTTAACAGAAATATAGGGGTGTCCAAATTACTCGTAACACAAAGGCTCTGGAGAAGTGACATGGCTCCCACCAAAAGAAATCCAAATGCCCCCTCCTGAGCCCACAGACCTATCCTGGACTCTTGTATGTTTAGATCTTTTGAGCCCTTTTAGAGTGAGTGTGCCTGCAAAATTGGACAGGAAAGTTGCCAGGGACTGTACAATACTACCATATTAAGTCTATATTGTTAATTAGTGAACACACTATGGTAAAGAGAGTGACCTGAGAAACTGTTTCAGCCTGACAAAAAGTTGCACCTGCGTAAAGTGGCATATACTGTATAGTTTGACAATTTGTTCCTATTGGTACTAGTGCCTACAGTGAATTACCGTATCTTGCATTATACTAAAGCTGTACCTCGCCCTAAAGTCTAACCACCAAGTTTGTCTTCCCTCATTTAGGCATTGTAATAACTACACAGAGTAAATTTCTTTTCCAGTTGAAAACCTGATGTCCTTGTTATTCCTAGCATCATTCTCAAACAGAGCATTGTGTTATGGGTCGTAGGTGACACATCTAGAACATTCCACTAACATTTTTCTGGTGCTGTCATGAGTGATGGAAAAAAGGATAATTACGTACCAGTAATTTGATCTTCTGGAACCCATGACATCACCTTTCCATTTCCCTGTCTTTGATTTCTAGCTAGTGTGGGGTATCTGTCCTTCTTTATTTTTTTCAAGGGTATCTGAAACATTTGTATTGATCTGGTGGCTCCTCCGTAAGAACTCTATAAACCACTGAAGGAAGAAGTGGGCGTTGTCTTATTTTTACCTAGGCTTCCTGTCCAGCTATAGGTTGGGGACTCATGTCTCTGATACTATTATGGGTTCCTGAAAATCAAATTACCGGTACATAATTATCCTTTTTCTGTTGCTCATGACAGCACCACAGAAATTTCAGAGCAAAAAAAAAAAAAAACACCCTGTGGGAGGGACCACTTGTTATAAATTTTCAGAAGAAAAAATCTGAAAAGGCTCAAGCCCACCACATGATGTTTCCTGGAAAACCAAAGGGTAAGGATCAGGAAGCCGCTCTAAAGTTTGCTCAAAACAGAAAGTCACACTTTCAAATTCAGAAGTGCCAAGCCTCTGGTGGAAGGAACAGAACCCAGTCTATAGAATTATAAAAAAGAAACCTCAGTCCACCAAGCAACAGATAGAGGAAGTGGAATTCTCATTTGCTATAAGCATCCTCTGCACATAGAATCCCTGTCTGAGATACTGTCCTAATGCAGAAACTCAGACAAGTAACTGATTATTTCAGTTCCCTAACAAAGTACAGGGCCAGGCAGTCTTTGTCTGTTTGCAGAAGAGTCATCAAATAGATTATGTAAATTAATGGGCTTCTGGCTGGACTGTTTTGATTGATCATTATTTTTGATTTCTAATGTATTGTGATAGTTATGTACTTTAGATTTGAGTCATTCATAGTATATCCACCTTAGTGGTTTCTGAATGTTACCTGTGAGGGTTACAAAGTGTGGAACTATATGGTTATTTTATTGTTCCCGTATATCCAGGTGTAATTGCTACTTATTCAGTATATTTTGGGGATATCTGGTTTTTAATTGTTTTTATCAAAGATATTTTTTGTGTCTCTAATAAAAATTATATATTGTACATTACAGATGTGCTTATCATTAGGTAATTCATTTTTCTTTGTTCAGTTTATTAATAATGTGTATATTACTAATTACTATGTGTATATTACTATGATGAGGCACAGTAGGAAATTATTACTACAAAGTCTATATTTCTTTGACAAGACAGGGGAGAATTATTAATATAAGAAGGCATGGGGGCATTATTACTATGAGTTGCCATTGGCGCATCATTACTAAGAGAAAGTATTAGGGCATTATTTTTAGAAGGGCTGTAATACTTTGAGGAGGCATATGCGGTATTATTATAATGCAGTGTGTGGGGCGCATTATTTCATGAGCAGAAGTGGTCATGATGATCTGGGCCTAATGGAAAAGAAATGGGAATCTGAACAACTACAATTCCATCACCAAGTAGTTCCTTGATATCACTGTACAGTATACACATATATGATATGCAAAGCACTGGTGTAAAACTGTTATTACCACCATACAGTGACCATGTAATGGTAAATATCAGTTTTCGTACAGTGGTTTTTGTTAATGGGTTGTTCCTATTTTCTTTCTTTAGGAACATTCATTATGATTCACAGTATGGACCTGGGTCATGGCTGGATCATTGGTCTAAGCTGTGCTGTCTCTGATGCTGCAAGAAGAGGCAGTTTTGCCTCCTCAGCATCAGGGGAGCACATGAGCACTGAATCTAGCCAGATCTATTAGTCTAGCCAACTTGAGAGCAGTGGTTGTACATGGGTGTTATGCTCCTTGCCCAGGAAACTGACCACCTCTGTTAGACTGCAATGGTGGCTGGTAACCTAGGAAACGAGCATTTAAACAATAGATTTAAAAAGACCTATGAGCATTTTTAATAAAAGTCCATGCAAAGTTGCTCATTTTTAGAATGATAATGATATGATTCAGTCACTACTGTATGTGCTGGTAACATTTGGTTATGGCCTAATGGTATTATTTGTCTCTTCTATTTCACCATTGATGGTAATATTGGTCTTGGTGTAGTTGTATTTGGTATTCATCAGCATGGCCGTATTATACTTTGCTCTATTTAGAGGAACTGACAAATGGAATTTATGTGCAAAAGAAATCCGTTGCATAACTGATAGATTAGTAACAGAAGAAAAGGGACATCACTTTCTATGGGGGTCCATCTGGATTCTGTTCTTGTTAGTCTTTACTAGGGAAGAAAATGCCTACCATGCAGAACTTTTATTTTATCCGTTCTAAAAATGGACACGTAGCGAACCCCATAACAATTGGGCCCCTCTGCTTACATTTGCATCAGTTATTCAAAGGAATGGTTTTACACAGCGCCGGATTGGAGTACCTGGGGCCCACCAGGAAAAAATCAATCTTGGGGCCCACCAGTACCATGCAGTTACTGTATATAGGAATAACATAAGTCCTCAAACTCTTTCAAAATGAATCAACTTTATTAACCAATAAATAACCAATATAATGAATAAATAACAAACTAAAGAAACACTCCTGGCAAAAGAGGAACACTGTTATCTTATTCACATCAGTGTGTGATAAAGTGCCATAACAGAACAATAGCAATAAATACTTTCAAGGTACATTCTCTTAAAGTATAAGTGCCACAAATTGAACCTGCATCTATCTAGCATCCCAGCAGTCAGCATCATTTTAGCAGCACCAAACTTGGCCCACTGGGAAAACTTAAAGAATTCTGTAAGCATTTTGGAAGTTTGTATTGCACGTTTTCCTCTCCTCTATAATACAATACCATTCAATTGTTAGTGAAAGGCCCAAAACAACAAATAAACACACACTAACAGTCAGCTGCAAAATTACAAAAGTTTTTTTTTTCGGAACAGAAGATGACATTGCATACATATTAATAATGTCATCATAGTCGAAGTTCCTTGAAATGTCATGCTCAATGTTCAACAGAAGGAGTCACTCTAAAAGCTCCTGTCCAATCGTAGACCTCAGACGATTTTTTTACAATTTTCAGCTTTGAGAACACTCTTTCACATGAAATCTGGGTGCAAGCAAGTGCAAGAAATGTCTTGTAAACTGCAAAAATGTTTGTGTAAGCAGCAGAATGTAAATTGTAGTCATATAAAAGTCTGTAGCAGCAGGAAAGACAGTTTTTTGCGGGACAAGTTGTACTTTCAGATGCAATAATTTATTTTACCATACGATACATGGCAACAAAAATTCCAAGTGCAGTAAAATTGCAATTATACGTTTGTTTATTGGGTTTTTTAGTCACCATGTTCACTATATGGTAAAACCGACGTGACAGTGTGATGCCTCGGGTCAGTACGAGTTTGTAGATACCAAACATGTATACCTTTACTGGTATCTAAGTAGTGAAAACAAATTCACAAGTTTGAAAAAAAAAAATAAAAAAAATCACACTTTTCGCTCCATGTTCTGCGCACCGTAGTGTTCTCATTTTTTTGGATCTGGAGCTGTGTGACGGCTTATTTTTTGCGTCATGAGCTGACGTGCATCTCTGCTGCTGTGTAATAGTCCCAACACAGGGAGAGGTTAAACATCCAAGTATTTAATATGTATTGCAAATAAAGAATGTTCCCATTCTTAATATCCGAAAAAAGAAATGACTGACAACAATCCACTATACCTAGACTAATAATACCATATAGAAGAGAGAAATACCACCACACCATGACCAGAACACATACCACCACATAGTGATCAAATACCACCAAGTACAAGGTGTTATGCACACGCCCGGACTGACTGGCGTGTGTGTGTTTAGTGATACCACTGGACCATGAACCGGAGAGTGTCTGGAGGGGCGTAACTAAGTATCTACCCGATTCGACCAAGGTCGCACGACGGCTAACGACGCCAGTGCACCAGGGAGACACCGAGCAGAGGGACCAGGTGCTACTCCAGGTCAGACCCCGGACACGGCTGTTGACCCACACCGGAGAATACAGGAACAGGCAAGTTAGGCTGGCACACTGACTGGTGAGTGAAGGCAGGCACGGCTGGTATGAAGACAGGTGGGCACTGGTAAGCACGACAGGTATGCAGGCAGGGAGTACTGGCAAGTACAGCTGGAGTGCCGACAGGGAGGCGCTAGCAGGTTGGAGCATAGACTGGATAAGGTCCAGTACAGACTGGGACTCAGGAACAGAACCGCAGATGCGGTAGGCAAGCAGAGCAGGCAAGAACCGCCGGAGCGGAGAGCAAGGCAGAGCAGGCAAGAACCGCCGGAGCGGTGAGCAAGGCAGAGCAGGCAAGAACCGCCGGAGCGGTGAGCAAGGCAGAGCAGAGGGGACAGGGCACTGTTCACAAGGAACAGACTGGAAGGGAAAGGCAGAACCAGATACACACAAGATACTTGCAATGAAGTAGTGAGTGGACTCTAAACTCACAAACGGGAGTACAGGGACAACGAGTAGGAGTTAGGTACGGGTTCAGACTCTGCAGGAAAAGGGAAGGTACAGACATAGAGAAAAAACAGATAACAGGCTAGGAGAGTATTCAGACAAGAACAGACACAGCAGCAAGATACAGGAGCGGGTCTAGGTATGCGGCCCCTAGAAGGCGGAATGAACAGGCTAGGAGCGTGTTCAGACAGGAACAGGCAAGATACAGGAGTGGGTCTAGATATGGGGCCCCTGGAAGCCGGGACGAACGGGCTAGGAGCGTGTTCAGACTGGCCTGGAAATACAGCCTCCAGGAAGGCGGACAGACAGGCTAAGGTACAGTTCAGACAGGAACTGCTACTGAAGGAGATACAGAAGCCAGTCTGGGAATACAGTCCCCAGAGTGGCGAAAACAGACAAGCACAGAACAGGACCTGGCACATTCAGCGTAAAGAAGCACACTGAACGAAGGCGTTGCTCAGGCATCAGCTTCCAGGTGAAGCTGGTTTAAATATCCAGTGACTGACAGAAATAGGCTGAGGACGCATTAGGGGTGCGTCCACAGCAGCTACAAGAAACAGGAAGTGACCGGGCTGCCGCCCTAAGCAGTCAGAACAGAGACAAACAGACAGCATGGAAAGAAGCCAGGCTAGCAGACTGGAGTGATGATCAATTTTGCGATCTTGCATAGTGGGAGATGGTGCCCTATGCAAGAACGCCGCCAGGTATGTTACACAAGGTATATATCCTGCCACACCATGAGAAGACCACATATTACCACCACATAGTGACTGTCCGAATAATACCACATACATGACCATGGCACATAATGGCACCAGATAGTGACTGATAATGAAAATGTAAAAAAGCTCTGTATATAGAGTCAGTGTACAGATAATGTAGAGATTATCAGTGACATTATACACAGGAGCTCTGTGTATAGTGTCAGTGTAGAGGTAATACAGTGATCACCAGTGACATTATGCACAGGAGCTCTGTATATAGTGTCAGTGTGTGTGTGTGTGTGTGTATAGGTAATACACATACTCACCAGTGATGTCTCTAGGTGAAGTTCTTTATCTTGTAAGGCTGCCCTAGACATCATAATGAGGGATACTCGCTGCACCGGGTAAATTAGGCACACGTGCAATGTCCTTCCGGTATTTTCTCAATACCGCAGTTTATTATCTTATCATAAACCGCAAGGAAAATGAAGACTTCCTGGACAGAACAGAAGCGTCACTACTGGTCACGGAATGTGAAGGAAGCGTCAGAGAACCTCCAGAGGCAGACAAGTGGAGGCAAGTGACCAAAAGAAGCAAGAAGACCATGGAGACACCACCAACCACACAACTGAGAAACAGATTCCAAGGACTTGTGGAGGACGAAGATGGCACACCTAAGGATGAGGCACTACCAGCAAGCAAAAAAGAAAAGAGCACCCAGAAACACCCAGAAGCTACAAGAAAAAAGACAGCCAAGAAGGGAAGAAGAGTGGTGGTGGTGGGAGACTCACTACTGAGAGGAACAGAAGCAGCTATCTGCAGACCGGACATAACTGCAAGAGAAGTATGCTGCCTCCCAGGGGCGAAGATCAAGGATGTTACCGATAGGATACCGAAGCTCATCAGTTCCAAGGATGTCCACTCATTTCTTCTGATACATGTTGGCACCAATGACACGGCAAAGAAGGACCTACCGACAATCTGCAAGGACTTTGAAGCATTGGGGAAGAAAGTAAAAGAACTGGATGCGCAGGTAGTTTTTTCTTCTATCCTTCCAGTAGACGGGCATGGCGTCAGGAGATGGAACAGGATCCTTGATGTGAACAACTGGCTGAGACGATGGTGCAGACAACAAGGATTTGGATTCCTGGACCACGGTGTGAATTACCTCTATGACGGACTCCTTGCCAGAGACGGACTACACCTCAACAAACCCGGGAAACACACATTCGCCAGGAGACTCGCAACACTCATCAGGAGGGCGTTAAACTAGAAGAAGAGGGGATGGGAAGAAAAACGCCGGACACGAACATGAAACCAGAGAACATACTAATGAAAGATATGAAGTGCGACAAAGAAGGTCCAAGACAAGATACTTGGAAGGGAGGTAAGAAAATTTCTAATACAATCCACAGGGAGAAGATTGGAACAAAACAAAATCGTGTACACTGCATGCTAGCAAATTCCAGAAGCCTGACAAACAAGATGGATGAACTGGAAGCAGAAATATCTACAGGTAACTATGACATAGTGGAAATAACCGAGACATGGTTAGATGAAAGCTATGACTGGGCAGTTAACTTACAGGGTTACAGTCTGTTTAGAAGAGATCGAAGAAATCGGAAAGGGGGTGGAGTCTGTCTATATGTAAAGACGTGTCTAAAGCCTACAATACGGGAGGATGTATGGGAGGGAAATGAGGAGGTCGAGTCCTTATGGGTGGAGATACATGGAGCAAAAAACAATAATAAAATTATCATAGGAGTCTGTTATAAACCACCAAATATAGCAGAAGCCACGGAAAGTCTATTAATGAGACAAATAGACGAAGTAGCAAAAAATAACGAGGTGATTATTATGGGGGACTTCAACTACCCCGATATAGACTGGGAAACCGAAAGCTGTAGATCTCAGAAAGGAAACAGGTTTCTGTCAATTATCAAAGACAATTATTTGTCACAACTTGTGCAGGAACCAACTAGAGGGACGGCCCTTTTAGACTTAATATTAACTAACAGGCCAGACAGAATAACTGAGGTGCAGGTCGGGGGGCACCTGGGAAATAGTGACCACAACATTATACAATTCCACATGTGCTTCAGTAGGGAGCCCAGCAAGGGAGTCACAAAAACACTGAACTTCAGGAGGGCAAAGTTTGATCAGCTAAGAGATGCCCTTCACCTTATAGACTGGGATAGTATCTTTAGTAATAGGAGCACGGATAGAAAATGGGAAATTTTCAAAACAGTCCTACATAGTCACTGTAGAAGGTACATACCTTATGGGAATAAAAGGGCTAGGAATAGGAGGAAGCCAATGTGGCTAAATAAGGAAGTCAAGAGGGCAATGAAAAACAAAAAAAGGGCTTTCGGTAAACTTAAACAAGAAGGCAGCGAGGAAGCGCTAATATCTTATAGGGAAAAAAACAAAATCTGTAAGAAACAAATAAGAATAGCAAAAGAGGAGACAGAGAGACTAATTGCCAAGGAAAGTAAAACGAATCCCAAACTGTTCTTTAACTATATAAACAGTAAAAGGATTAAAACTGATGGAGTTGGCCCATTGAAAAATAACCTGGGTAAAATCCTAGAGGGCGATGAGGGTAAAGCAAACCTACTCAATAGCTTCTTCTCCACTGTTTTCACAAAAGAAAACAATTTATCGGAGGAAATGCAGAATGATAAATTAAACCCTCCGCTAAATATCACCCACCTAACCCAGGAGGAAGTTCAGAAACGCCTAAATAATATCAAAATAGACAAGTCACCAGGCCCAGATGGCATACACCCCCGGGTACTAAAAGAATTAAGTAATGTGATAGACAGACCGCTGTATCTTATATTCAAGCATTCTTTATGGACAGGGACTGTCCCACTAGACTGGCGCCAAGCAAATGTGGTACCAATATTCAAAAAGGGGTCTAAAAGTGACCCTGGGAACTATAGACCAGTCAGCTTAACGTCTGTTGTGGGTAAATTGTTTGAAGGATTTCTTAGAGATGCTATTGTAGAATATCTTAATGATAATAACTGTCTAACTCCATATCAACATGGATTCATGAGGGATCGCTCCTGCCAAACAAACCTGATCGCCTTCTACGAGGAGGTGAGCTCACAGCTGGACCGGGGAGAGTCAGTGGATGTTGTATACCTTGACTTCTCCAAAGCGTTCGATACCGTGCCACACAAAAGGTTGGTATATAAAATGAGAATGCTTGGTCTGGGGGATAATGTGTGCAAGTGGGTAAATAGCTGGCTGAGTGATAGAAAGCAGAGGGTGGTTATCAATGGAGTAAGCTCAGGGTGTGTCAGGGTTACTAGCGGGGTGCCTCAAGGGTCTGTCTTGGGCCCTATATTATTTAATATATTTATTAATGATCTAGTGGAAGGGTTGCATAGTAAAATAGCAATATTTGCAGATGATACTAAACTTTGTAAAGTAGTTAATACAGATGAGGATAGGGCACAGCTACAGGAGGATTTAGATAAATTGGGGAGTTGGGCCAAAAAATGGCAAATGGGGTTCAATGCCGATAAATGTAAGGTCATGCACAAGGGAAAGAAAAACAGCAGTCACCCATACATATTAAATGGGAAGCCGTTGGGGAAATCTGACATGGAGAAGGACCTGGGCGTCTTGGTTAATAGCAAATTAAATTGGAGTGCCCAGTGTCAGGCTGCAGCTGCGAAGGCAAATAGAGTCATGGCATGCATCAGAAGAGGAATAGGGGCATATGATGAGAACATTGTTCTTCCTCTGTATAAAGCGCTGGTAAGGTCGCACTTAGAATATTGTGCACAGTTCTGGGCTCCGGTGCTCAGGAAAGACATATTGGAGCTAGAGAGGGTACAAAGGAGGGCGACTAAGGTAATAAAGGGAATGGAGGGACTAGAACACCCAGAGAGGTTGTCAAAATTAGGCCTATTTACGTTGGAAAAGAGAAGGCTTAGGGGAGACCTCATAAACATGTATAAATACATCAGGGGGCAGTACAGAGATCTCTCCCATGACCTGTTTATACCAAGGATGGTGACAAAGACGAGGGGGCACACTATGCATCTGGAGGAAAGGAGGTTCCTGCACCAGCATAGAAGGGGATTCTTTACGGTCAGAGCCGTGAGACTCTGGAACTCTCTGGGAGAGGAAGTGGTGATGTCCAACTCACTTAATGAGTTCAAGAGTAGAGATGAGCGGTGTTCGACTAGAACTGTTCGCCAATCTCAAATTCGAGCTGTTTTGGGCGGTGTTCGAGTTGTTCGACGAACCCGAACGATTTGCAAAAAATTCGGCTGTTCGAGGTTATGTTCGATAACTGTTCGTGCACCAAAAGCGTGTCCTGCATGTCTGGCGCTATTTAGAGCACCAATCATGCAGGGATTGTCTGCCACTCACTGTAATGCCACAGCCATGGTGGTTGTGGCATTACAGTGATTGCCCAAATCGATGGGAACAGTGCCAACAGTGAAACATGAAAAGCCAGCAATTCAGCAGCGGCATACACCTGTACCCGACAATTTAGAACCGAAAGAATAGAGCTTCACACATAGATTAGATAGATATAAACATGTCAGCCACATATATACGAAGTACAGTGAAAGTGCTGCTTACTGTACTTGTCATTTAGCGTAAAGGATTTATCAAAAAAAATAATAGTGTTTTCATGCACCGTCTCTTTAAAAAAGCCGGCCGGCAATTCAGCAGCGGTACCCGACAATTTATAACAGACAGAATAGAGCTTCACACATAGATTAGATAGATAGAAACATGTCAGCCACATATATACGAAGTACAGTGACAGTGTTGCTTACTGTACTTGTCATTTAGCGTAAAGGATTTATCAAAAAAAATAATAGTGTTTTCATGCACCGTCTCTTTAAAAAAGCCGGCCGGCAATTCAGCAGCGGTACCCGACAATTTATAACAGACAGAATAGAGCTTCACACATAGATTAGATAGATAGAAACATGTCAGTCACATATATATGAAGTACAGTGATAGTGTTGGTTACTGTACTTGTCATTTAGTATTAAAATAAAGGATTTATTATTAAAAAAATTGGCGTGGGGTTCCCCTTAATTTTAGGCTCTAGCGGAGGTTAAGCAGACGGCTGGGGCAGATGTTTGAAGCCTGGGAAGGGGGTAATACCCACGGAGCTTCCCAGGCCACTAATATCAGCCCCCAGCTGAATACATAGCCTTTACTAGCTATTAAAATGGGGGACCCCCCCAAAAAAATGACGTGGGGTCCCCCCTAATTTAATAGCTAGCAAAGGCTAGGCAGACAGCTGGGGGCTGATATTAATAGCCCAGGAAGGGAGCCATGAATATTGGCCCCCTCCCAGGCTAGAAACACCAGCCGTCAGCCGCCCCAGAAATGGCGCATTCATAGGATGCGCCAATTCTGGCACTTAGCCTCGCTCTTCCACGCTGCCCTGGTGCGGTGGCAGGGGGTAATAGGGTTGGGGTTGATGTCAGCTTATAATGCCAGCTGACATCAAGCCCAGGTTAGTAATGGAGAGGCGTCTATAAGACACCCCCATTACTAACCCCATAGTCAAAGTTAAAAAAAACACAAACACCCAGAATAAAGTCCTTTAATTGAAATAAAGACACAATCCTTTATTGTTCTAAATTAAACGATACTTACCATCACGCCCATTCCAGCTGAAGCCAACGATCTCCTGCAATAAAAGAAAAATAATAAAGCAACCTCATCCTTACCTTTCCATGGTTCCCACGACAGCTTCAGCTCTGCTACATCGAGATGACAGGCTGGACCGCAGCAGAACGCTGCCATCCAGCCTGTCATCCCGCAGACACTGAGAAGCGCAGGCTTGCTTGCGCTGCTCAGCGTCTCTCTGTGACGACATCCAGATGAGCCGAGTTCATGTCCAATGAACTCGGCTCACCTCATGCACGTCACTGACAGCGTGGGAAAATTCTCACGCTGAAGCGGTGAGTGCAGGAGAATTCTCCCACGCTGTCAGTGACGTGCATAAGGTGAGCTCATGTCCAATGAACTCAGCTCACCTCCTGCACGTCACTGACAGCGTGGGAGAATTCTCCTGCACTCAGCGCTTCAGCGTGAGAATTCTCCCACGCTGAAGCGCTGAGTGCAGGCGAATTTTCCCACGCTGTCAGTGACGTGCATAAGGTGAGCTCATGTCCAATGAACTCAGCTCACCTCCTGCACGTCACTGACAGCGTGGGAGAATTCTCCTGCACTCAGCGCTTCAGTGTGAGAATTCTCCCACGCTGAAGCGCTGAGTGCAGGAGAATTTTCCCACGCTGTCAGTGACATGCATGAGGTGAGCCGAGTTCATTGGACATTAACTCGGCTCATCTGGATGCACTCACAGAGAGACACTGTGGAGCGCAAGCAAGCCTGCGCTTCTCAGTGTCTGCGGGATGACAGGCTGGATGGCAGCGTTCTGCTGCGGTCCAGCCTGTCATCTCGATGTAGCAGAGCTGAAGCTGTCATGGGAACCATGGAAAGGTAAGGATGATGTTGCTTTATTATTTTTCTTTTATTTCAGGAGATCGTTGGCTTCAGCTGGAATGGGCGTGATGGTAAGTATGGTTTAATTTAGAACAATAAAGAATTGTGTGTTTATTTCAATTAAAGGACTTTTTTCTGGGTGTTGTGTTTTTTTTAAATACTTTACTAGAAATTCATGGTGGTCATGTCTAATATTGGCGTGACCCCATGAATTTCGGGCTTAGGGCCAGCTGATAATGCCAAGCTGGCCCTAACCCCTTTATTACCCAGTGAGCCACCGCATCAGGGCCCTGGATGAGTTGGGTACAGCGCCAGAAGATGGCGCTTCTATGAACGCGCCATTTTCCGGGGTGGCTGCGGACTGCAATTTGCAGCGGGGGTGGCCCAGAAAGCTTGGGCCTCCCTGCGCTGCGGATTCCAGCCCCCAGCTGCCTAGTTGTACCTGGCTGGACACAAAAACAGGGCGAAGCCCCACGTCAATTTTCTTTAAATTATTTCATGAAATAATTAAGAAAAAAAGGGCTTCCCTATATTGTTGTGTCCGGCCAGGTACAAATAGGCAGCTGGTGGTTGGGGGCAGCCCGTTCGTGCCTGCTGTACCTGGCTGGACACAAATATAGTGCGAAGCCCCACGTCAATTTTTTTTAAATTATTTCATGAATTTCCTGAAATAATTTTAAAAAATTGAAGTGGGGCTTCGCACTATATTTGTGTCCAGCCAGGTACAGCAGGCAGGAACGGGCTGCCCCCATCCACCAGCTGCCTATTTGTACCTGGCCGGACACAACAATATAGGGAAGCCCTTTTTTTCTTAATTATTTCATGAAATTCATGAAATAATTAAAAAAAATTGAAGTGGGGCTTCGCACTATATTTGTGTCCAGCCAGGTACAGCAGGCAGGAACGGGCTGCCCCCATCCACCAGCTGCCTATTTGTACCTGGCCGGACACAACAATATAGGGAAGCCCTTTTTTTCTTAATTATTTCATGAATTTCATGAAATAATTAAAAAAAATTGAAGTGGGGCTTCGCACTATATTTGTGTCCAGCCAGGTACAGCAGGCAGGAACGGGCTGCCCCCAACCACCAGCTGCCTATTTGTACCTGGCCGGACACAACAATATAGGGAAGGCCTTTTTTTCTTAATTATTTCATGAATTTCATGAAATAATTAAAAAAAAAGTACGTGGGGCTTCGCCCTATTTTTGTGTCCAGCCAGGTACAACTAGGCAGCTGGGGGCTGGAATCTGCAGCGCAGGGAGGCCCAAGCTTTCTGGGCCACCCCCGTTGCAAATTGCAGTCCGCAGCCGCCCCAGAAAATGGCGCGTTCATAGAAGCGCCATCTTCTGGCGCTGTACCCAACTCATCCAGGGCCCTGGTGCGGTGGCTCTCTGGGTAATAAAGGGGTTAGGGCCAGCTTGGTATTATCAGCTGGCCCCAAGCCCAAAATTCATGGGGTCACGCCAGTATTAGACATGACCGCCATGAATTTCTAGTAAAGTATTTAAAAAAAACACAACACCCAGAATAAAGTCCTTTAATTGAAATAAAGACACAATTCTTTATTGTTCTAAATTAAACCATACTTACCATCACACCCATTCCAGCTGAAGCCAACGATCTCCTGCAGTAAAAGAAAAATAATAAACCAACCTCATCCTTACCTTTCCATGGTTCCCACGACAGCTTCAGCTCTGCTACATCGAGATGACTGGCTGGACCGCAGCAGAACGCTGCCATCCAGTCTGTCATCCCGCAGACACTGAGAAGCGCAGGCATGCTTGCGCTCCTCACTGTCTCGCTGTGACGGCATCCAGATGAGCCGAGGTCATGTCCAATGAACTCGGCTCACCTCATGCACGTCACTGACAGCGTGGGAAAATTCTCACGCTGAAGTGCTGAGTGCAGGAGAATTCTCCCACGCTGTCAGTGATGTGCATGAGGTGAGCTCATGTCCAATGAACTCAGCTCACCTCCTGCACGTCACTGACAGCGTGGGAAAATTCTCCTGCAATCAGCGCTTCAGCGTGAGAATTTTCCCACGCTGTCAGTGACGTGCATGAGGTGAGCCGAGTTCATTGGACATGACCTCGGCTCATCTGGATGCCGTCACAGAGAGACGCTGAGCAGCGCAAGCAAGCCTGCGCTTCTCAGTGTCTGCGGGATGACAGGCTGGATGGCAGCGTTCTGCTGCGGTCCAGCCTGTCATCTCGATGTAGCAGAGCTGAAGCTGTCGTGGGAACCATGGAAAGGTAAGGATGATGTTGCTTTATTATTTTTCTTTTATTGCAGGAGATCGTTGGCTTCAGCTGGAATGGGCGTGATGGTAAGTATGGTTTAATTTAGAACAATAAAGGATTGTGTCTTTATTTCAATTAAAGGACTTTATTCTGGGTGTTTGTGTTTTTTTTAACTTTGACTATGGGGTTAGTAATGGGGGTGTCTTATAGACGCCTCTCCATTACTAACCTGGGCTTGATGTCAGCTGGCATTATAAGCTGACATCAACCCCAACCCTATTACCCCCTGCCACCGCACCAGGGCAGCGTGGAAGAGCGAGGCTAAGTGCCAGAATTGGCGCATCCTATGAATGCGCCATTTCTGGGGCGGCTGACGGCTGGTGTTTCTAGCCTGGGAGGGGGCCAATATTCATGACTCCCTTCCTGGGCTATTAATATCAGCCCCCAGCTGTCTGCCTAGCCTTTGCTAGCTATTAAATTAGGGGGGACCCCACGTCATTTTTTTGGGGGGGTCCCCCATTTTAATAGCTAGTAAAGGCTATGTATTCAGCTGGGGGCTGATATTAGTAGCCTGGGAAGCTCCGTGGGTATTACCCCCTTCCCAGGCTTCAAACATCTGCCCCAGCCGTCTGCTTAACCTCCGCTAGAGCCTAAAATTAAGGGGAACCCCACGCCAATTTTTTTTAATAATAAATCCTTTATTTTAATACTAAATGACAAGTACAGTAACCAACACTATCACTGTACTTCATATATATGTGACTGACATGTTTCTATCTATCTAATCTATGTGTGATGCTCTATCTTTCTGTTCTAAATTGTCGGGTAGCGCTGCTGAATTGCCGGCCGGCTTTTTTAAAGAGACAGTGCATGAAAACACTATTATTTTTTTAAATAAATCCTTTACACTAAATGACAAGTATAGTAAGCAACACTATCACTGTACTTATTATATATGTGACTGACATGTTTCTATCTATCTAATCTATGTGTGAAGCTCTATTCTTTCTGTTCTAAATTGTCGGGTACAGATGCTGAATTGCCGGCCGGCTTTTTTAAAGAGACGGTGCATGAAAACACTAATATTTTTTTTAATATATCCTTTACACTAAATGACAAGTGCAGTAACCAACACTGTCACTGTGCTTCTTATATGTGTGACTGACATGTTTCTATCTATCTAATCTATGTGTGATGCTCTATTCCTTCTTGTCTAAATTGTCGGGTACCGGTGTATGCCGCTGCTGAATTTGCCGGCCGGCTTTTTTAAAGAGAGTGTCTTCTGAGCAGTTTGTCAGCTTTTGGACACCTTTGCAGGTGTTTTCTATGTGTTTCTATGTGTTTTTGTTTGCCTGCCATTGGTTTTAACGGTGTTCGACGGTGTTCTAAGGTGTTCGACGAACAGTTCGACGAACAGTTCCTCGAACATCCCGGTGTTCGACGAACCGAACCGAATCCGAACACTACGGGGGTGGCTCAACACTATTCAAGAGAGGCCTGGACGCCTTTCTTGAGAACAATAAAATTACATCTTATGCTTAGTGATAGTTAATTAATCCAGGGATTTAATCTGACTACCAGATTGGAGTCGGGAAGTGAATTTTTCCTCAATGATGTAAATTGGCCTATACCGCATGTTTTTTTTTTTACTTCCCCTGGATCAATGCTGTGGAATAGCTGCAGTGCACAAGAAATAGGCTGAACTGGATGGACGCTTGTCTTTTTTCGGCCTTATAAACTATGTAACTATATCACACAGTCCTTCTTAGTATATCACCGGCATGTTTACACACTTCACATCCGGGAGTCTCTCAAGTAGCGGACAGGCCCAATTGGCCCAAGTTACAGCCTTCAGCAAGGTAACACTATAGCAATGTCTATATAAGTGTCCATATAACAAAGTGTATTACCTTTGCCGGGTTTAGTTGCTGCAGTCCATTTAATCCGCCACCACTGTGGCTTTAAGGCTTTCCCAGGTGGGGGTCTCTAGCCGTCGTCCCGTCTAAGGCTACTGGAATGTTTCACTCACACCCATCCAGTCTGCGCCTTTCCGGATTCTTCACCAAGCCGCTGCCTTCCAAGGCCACTGGCATCTACACAAGATCCAGGCTCGACCTTTCAGGCTACCAGGCTTCACGGTATCACAGTGTCCCACACACACAGGGAACAGGCCTCACGCCCAACACACCGAACACACCTGTCTCCTATCAAGCAGGGTTTATATATGCATCCCGTGCACACACACACACATACTGACAGGACCTTGCTGATGTCACAGTCATGTGATCAGACAGACATTCTGTGCGTGCAGGACCTGTGCTATGTCACAGTCATGTGACCAGTCACCTGAGGGGGAAGGTACATGGTCAGGTAAAACACATCCTGGACCATTACCGTAATGCCAGCAAGTCGCTGCATTACTCCCCCCCCCCCCCCCCTGTTCAAACTTGTGGGGTTGAACACATAATATACACAATCACTATAACCCCCAGCTCACATAGAGACCATGTACTTTACAATTGTGCTACTCAGCCCCTGGAATATTAGTCAACGACATTAGCCCATTCCTTAGGGACCTACCATTTGTCACTGTCACTGACTTCGTCAGGTCACCTTTCCGGGTCGTAACCTTGTCAGAGCTCCCCTGCTCCCAGCGGTCAGTTGTAACCTTGTCAGGTCTCCCCCGCTCCCAGCGGTCAGTCGTAATCTTGTCAGACCTCCCCCGCTCCCAGCGGTCAGTCGTAACCTTGTCAGGTCTCCCCCGCTCCCAGCGGTCAGTCATACAGCGGTGTGACTCACATGCCCTGGTATCTAAGGTCCGGTTCGACTCCGTAATGTCCCGTCCTCTATTGGGTCCTTTGTATGGGCTGCTCAAACCTGAGTTACTGGAGGTTTCACTACCTCTAAACCCACGCCCACTACTCTCAGGACATCTTGAAAGGTTCCTAACTCCAGCTATAGCTGTTCTGTTATTTAGGGGGCCCTTTCTCTGTCTAGTCTCATAATTTCTAGACGGCTGCCATCTTCTGTTACTCAGATGATGCTGTCTATCCACTCGCAGTCTAGCGAGATTCAACTGTTCTACCTCTTGCAGGTAGGTCACTCGGTACTCCAACAGCATGCGCATATATTCCAGGCTTTCTTCTGTTCCTACAGCGGAGAATGATACCTTGCCTTCTTCGTCTGGTATCCTGTCCTGACGATCACGTGGACTGCTTACTTTCACCACACCAGACTTCTTGACCATCACCTGCATGGCTCGACCATTTCTCCCAACGAGCTTCCTCACCAGAACATGAGGCACCCGGATGACCTCTTCACGCATACTGTGAGCTTTCCTCAACAACTCCAGTTGTCTAACGGCTTGTTCCGTCTTCAACCGGAGAAACCGCTTCGTGCGAATACATCGCCAGTGCATGTCACTCAGGATAGCCACCCTCTTCACTGTGACTTCGGTCGTGGACAGGACCACCAGCTGTTTAGCTTCTGAGGTCAAGTACACCTTACAGGCTCCCACGGCCTTCTTAAACTCCTCATGCACGGACTCACTGGTGCATTCTTCCCTCAAATCCTCGGGTACATCTACAAGGCACTTGTACCGAGACGTTTCGGTCTCACCAGTGGTTTCCAGACGATCAACCAGCTCAGGTTTCAGGGGCAACTGACCTCCAGCTTCTTCACCCTGTATGCTTCCCCTGAGCTGACTTATAGCTACAAATTCACGAATTTTCGTCTTGACCACTTCCATCTCATATTTATCTGTGGTTAACACTCTCTTAGCTCTCCTCAGGTCCACCTTCTCATGGTATAAGGGAGTGAGTGCAACGTGTTCGCCCTTTTCCTTCTCCAAGAAGGCCTCGTTCACTGAGTGATACTTTGTCAGGCGACTTTTGAGCCCGGAAACTTCTTCCTCTAGCTCCGCCACTCGCCTCTCAGCGGCCCATCTCTGAAGCTCTTCCTGCTTCAACTGCTCTTCCAGCAGCAGAGCTCTCTCAGACCTCTCCGTCTCCAATGCGCCCACTCGGCTCTCAATAGCCAGTCTCTCACGCTTCTCTTGCGTCCACTGGGTTTGTAGCAACTCCTTGAGCTGCTTGATCTCTGCTTCGACATCCACCGAACCCTCCGAGCCCACATCACTCGAGGAGGTATCTGCTTCATACCTCCCATCACCAGCGGTCAACTCCTGGCCCTGGTCTGTGGCTTTTCCGATGGACTCCTCCATCTTCTCTCGCTCAGCTTCCATCTTGCTGACTGTTTCCTCAAGGTACGTCTCTGCCTTCTGGAGAGTATCACAGGACATCTGTAGCTCCTTCACCTGAGCTTCCAGATCTAGGGTTTTTCCCCCGAGATCATCGTTCTCCTCACGAGTGTCTTGCAGAGTGGTCTCAACCACTTGGCGCACTTGCTCTGGACCCGCCTTACCCTCCTCTAGTTTTTCCTTCACCTTCAGGAGATCCTCATAATCTCTCTTACTCTGTTGCAGTTCCCTACTGCGTTCACCACACTCCTTCTTGGAGTCACACAGCTCCTGGTTGAGCTGTTTGCGCAGTCGTCCTAGGATTTGTTCGCGTCCAGAAACACCATCCTGCTGCGCCTCCTTCTCAAGCTTCAACTGCAAAACCTCTTCCTTGATTTTGCGGCGGTCCTCCTTAATTGCGTAGAACATTTCCTTCCACTGGTTAATTTCCTCGTGGCTTTGCTCTACGTCTCGCTGCCAGTTCCTCATAAGCTGGTGTATTTTCTGCTGTTCAGACTCCAGGATCAACTGGTCTGAGGACACGTTCCCCAGGTTTTCACATAATTGCTGCACATCACTCTGACCCTGCTGGCCGATAGGCTCCAGCTCTTGATCACGACTGGCCTCCTCCTCTTTCAGGGCTGTCAGATCCTTCTGACTCGGTACCGTACCAGAGGTTGCTACTGGCAACATCACCTCCTCTTCTACCTCTAATGGAGGATCCACACTTAAAGCAAAGGCACACAGTACTACATTCTCTTTATTTTCATTTTCAGCCAAGTCTACAGGAGCAACCTTTTTGTGGCCCTTGCGCCGTCTACGAGATGGGGACTTTCTCACCTCGTCTAGCCCCTCCTGACTGACCTCTCCTTCTACTTTCGTAGTGTCACCGTCAGCTATGGGGTCTGTGTCACTCCCCATGGTGTTGTGGACTAACAGGTCACCTCCCACTTTGACGTCACCCCCTTCTACTGGAGCTACCCCGTTATCAACGGTCACATTGTCATTTTTAGGAGGTACCAACCCACCACCAGTAATTTTTTTTGATTTTCTATCCTCCACGCTGTTTTGAACAACCGCCCCTTTTTTAGACTCCGCCCCCTTTTTAACAACCACACCGGCAGGGGAATTTTTACAAGAAAAATCAACACTAGTATTAGGACTCAGTTCCCAACAGCTCTTACCACCTCCCCGGGCACTCTGGGACAGCACTGGCGCCCCCGGAGAGTTCACAGAATGGTCCACTGCCACCATTCTATACGGTGCCCACGGCTCCTGTGGTTCCTGCACCATGTCCAGTTTCATGTCCAGTAGACGTTTCTCAAATACCTGCTCCGGTTTTAACAGGCACTTTAATCGCTCTATTCGCTCAATAGCTTCAGACTCAGTTGCTGCTCCCTTCAGAGCCATTTTTCTCTGCTCCTGCATTTCCTCAGGACACTATTCACACACCGCTCTCCCTCAAAAAGTTTTGTGGCCCCACCGAGCCACAGCAAAACCGGATTTGAGTGCGACGACAACCTTCGCAACCCCGCCGAGTTGCAGCCAGATACTTTAAACTTCGTGGGCCCCGCCGAGCCACAGCAGACCAGGTTTGAGTGCGGCGACAATCTTCGCAACCCCACCGAGTTGCAGCCAGATGCTTTAATCCACACTCGTCATCCTGTGCCGTTGCCCTTAGCAACCGGGCTGCAGATGCCCCTAGCAACCGGGTTGTCGTTACCGCTAGCAACCGGGCTGCAGTTGCCCGCATTCTCGAACCATATGTAAGGCAGCGCTAGACATCATAATGGGGGATACTCGCTGCACCGGGTAAATTAGGCACACGTGCAATGTCCTTCCGGTATTTTCTCAATACAGCAGTTTATTATCTTATCATAAACCGCATATCACACAGTCCTTCTTAGTATATCACCGGCATGTTTACACACTTCACATCCGGGAGTCTCTCAAGTAGCAGACAGGCCCAATTGGCCCAAGTTACAACCTTCAGCAAGGTAACACTATAGCAATGTCTATATAAGTGTCCATATAACAAAGTGTATTACCTTTGCCGGGTTTAGTTGCTGAAGTCCATTTAATCCACCACCACTGTGGCTTTAAGGCTTTCCCAGGTGGGGGTCTCTAGCCGTCGTCCCATGTAAGGCTACTGGAATGTTTCACTCATACCCATCCAGTCTGCGCCTTTCCGCATTCTTCACCAAGCCGCTGCCTTCCAAGGCCACTGGCATCTACACAAGATCCAGGCTCGACCTTTCAGGCTGCCAGGCTTCACGGTATCACGGTGTTCCACACACACACAGGGAACAGGCCTCACGCCCAACACACTGAACACACCTGTCTCCCATCAAGCAGGGTTTATATATGCATCCCGTGCACACACACACACATACTGACAGGACCTTGCGGATGTCACAGTCATGTGATCAGACAGACATTCTGTGCGTGCAGGACCTGTGCTATGTCACAGTCATGTAACCAGTCACCTGAGGGGGAAGGTACATGGTCAGGTAAAACACATCCTGGACCATTACCGTAATGCCAGCAAGTCGCTGCATTACAATCTGCAGACCGATATATCACATTTTCTATGCAGGACTTATCTCTGCAGAAAATAACATAGTTAGCTATAACTGATCACTTTCAGAGCACAATCCACACTTTTCCCAAGATTTCTACTCTGCATGAAATGACAAAAAAGCAACATAGTGCCGCACTACACAGTAACAGTGCTCCAGTGTCATTCTGTGCCTGCTCATCTGTCAGCAGATATATTTGTCTTATGGCAAAGATGTAGCAGAGCTGAAGACAGAAGACCTATGGATTACGTTGGAGTGAGGATTTTTCTTTATTAAAGATGGAGTCCCTAAATGTGTTTTATTTATTTTTTTAAAAAAATCTGTCTTTTTTTTTTCTGTTTACTAGAAATTGATGGTGGCTATGTCTAATTTGGCGTGACACCATGAATTTCGGGCTTAGTACCAGCTGATAATACAAAGCTGGCCTGGTACTATCCCTATTATTACCCAGGGTGCCACTCGCCACCAGGGCCGCTGGAAGAGCCGGGTAAAGCACCTGGAAATGGTGCAATGATGAATGCACCATTTTGGGGTGGCTGCGGGCTGCGATTTTCAGCGTGGGCGGCCAAGAACGCTTGGGCCTTACCATGCTGCGAATCCCAGCCCCTAGCTGCCTTGTTTTATCTGGCTGGTGATCAACATATGGTGGGAGCTGGGCAATGGGCATGATTATCAAATAATATATATCTGACAGGAGCCCATAGATTCTGTTGGCTGCAATAATATATACCTGACGGGAGCCCATACATTCTGCTGCCTCCAATAATATATACCTGGTAGGAGCCCATACATTCTGCTGTCTCCAATAATACATACCTGACAGGAGCCCATACATTCTCCTGCCTCCAATAATATATACCTGACAGGAGCCCATACATTCTCCTGCCTCCAATAATATATACCTGACAGGAGCCTATACATTCTCCTGCCTCCAATAATATATACCTGACAGGAGCTCATACATTCTCCTGCCTCCAATAATAAATACCTGACTGGAGCCCATACATTCTGCTGGCTCCAATAATATATACCTGGTAGGAGCCCATAAATTCTGCTGCCTCCAATAATATATACCTGGTAGGAGCCCATACATTCTGCTGCCTCCAATAATACATACCTGGTAGGAGCCCACACATTCTGCTGCCTCCAATAATATATACCTGACAGGAGCCCATAGATTCTGCTGCCTCCAATAATATATACCTGACAGGAGCCCATATATTCTCCTGCCTCCAATAATAAATACCTGACAGGAGCCCATACATTCTGCTGCCTCCAATAATATATACCTGACAGGAGCCCATAGATTCTGCTGCCTCCAATAATATATACCTGACAGGAGCCCATAGATTCTGCTGGCTCCAATAATATATACTTGGCAGGAGCCCATAGATTCTGCTGCCTCCAATAATATATACCTGGCAGGAGCCCATACATTCTGCTGCCTCCAATAATATATACCTGGTAGGAGCCCATACATTCTGCTGCCTCCAATAATACATACCTGACAGGAGCCCATAGATTCTGCTGCCTCCAATAATATATACCTGACAGGAGCCCATACATTCTCCTGCCTCCAATAATATATACCTGACAGGAGCCCATGCACTCTCCTGCCTCCAATAATATATACCTGACAGGAGCCTATACATTCTCCTGCCTCCAATAATATATACCTGACAGGAGCTCATACATTCTCCTGCCTCCAATAATAAATACCTGACTGGAGCCCATACATTCTGCTGGCTCCAATAATATATACCTGGTAGGAGCCCATAAATTCTGCTGCCTCCAATAATATATACCTGGTAGGAGCCCATACATTCTGCTGCCTCCAATAATACATACCTGGTAGGAGCCCACACATTCTGCTGCCTCCAATAATATATACCTGACAGGAGCCCATAGATTCTGCTGCCTCCAATAATATATACCTGACAGGAGCCCATATATTCTCCTGCCTCCAATAATAAATACCTGACAGGAGCCCATACATTCTGCTGCCTCCAATAATATATACCTGACAGGAGCCCATAGATTCTGCTGCCTCCAATAATATATACCTGACAGGAGCCCATACATTCTCCTGCCTCCAATAATAAATACCTGACAGGAGCTCATACATTCTGCTGCCTCCAATAATATATAGCTGACAGGAGCCCATACATTCTCCTGCCTCCAATAATATATACCTGACAGGAGCCCATACATTCTCCTGCCTCCAATAATATATACCTGACAGGAGCTCATACATTCTCCTGCCTCCAATAATAAATACCTGACTGGAGCCCATACATTCTGCTGGCTCCAATAATATATACCTGGTAGGAGCCCATAAATTCTGCTGCCTCCAATAATATATACCTGGTAGGAACCCATACATTCTGCTGCCTCCAATAATACATACCTGACAGGAGCCCATAGATTCTGCTGCCTCCAATAATATATACCTGACAGGAGCCCATACATTCTCCTGCCTCCAATAATATATACCTGACAGGAGCCCATACATTCTGCTGCCTCCAATAATATATACCTGACAGGAGCCCATACATTCTGCTGGCTCCAATAATATATACCTCACAGGAGCCCATAGATTCTGCTGCCTCCAATAATATATACCTGACTGGAGCCCATACATTCTCCTGCCTCCAATAATATATACATGACAGGAGCCCATAGATTCTGCTGCCTCCAATAATATATACCTGACAGGAGCCCATGCATTGTGCTGCCTCCAATAATATATACCTGACAGGAGCCCATACATTTTGCTGCCTCCAATAATATATACCTGACAGGAGCCCATACATTCTGCTGCCTCCAATAATATATACCTGACAGGAGCCCATACATTCTGCTGCCTCCAATAATATATACCTGACAGGAGCCCATACATTCTCCTGCCTCCAATAATATATACCTGACAGGAGCCCATAGATTCTGCTGGCTCCAATAATATATACTTGGCAGGAGCCCATAGATTCTGCTGCCTCCAATAATATATACCTGGCAGGAGCCCATACATTCTGCTGCCTCCAATAATATATACCTGGTAGGAGCCCATACATTCTGCTGCCTCCAATAATACATACCTGACAGGAGCCCATAGATTCTGCTGCCTCCAATAATATATACCTGACAGGAGCCCATACATTCTCCTGCCTCCAATAATATATACCTGACAGGAGCCCATGCACTCTCCTGCCTCCAATAATATATACCTGACAGGAGCCCATACATTCTCCTGCCTCCAATAATATATACCTGACAGGAGCCCATACAATCTCCTGCCTCCAATAATATATACCTGACAGGAGCCCATACATTCTGCTGCCTCCAATAATATATACCTAATATATACCTAACAGGAGCCCATAGATTCTGCTGCCTCCAATAATATATACCTGACAGGAGCCCATACATTCTGATGCCTCCAATAATATATACCTGACAGGAGCCCATACATTCTGCTGCCTCCAATAATATATACCTGACAGGAGCCCATACATTCTGCTGGCTCCAATAATATATACCTGACAGGAGCCCATAGATTCTGCTGCCTCCAATAATATATACCTGACAGGAGCCCATACATTCTCCTGCCTCCAATAATATATACATGACAGGAGCCCATAGATTCTGCTGCCTCCAATAATATATACCTGACAGGAGCCCATACATTGTGCTGCCTCCAATAATATATACCTGACAGGAGCCCACATTCTGCTGCCTCCAATAATATATACCTGACAGGAGCCCATACATTCTGCTGCCTCCAATAATATATACCTGACAGGAGCCCATACATTCTGCTGCCTCCAATAATATATACCTGACAGGAGCCCATACATTCTCCTGCCTCCAACAATATATACCTGACAGGAGCCCATACTTTCTGCTGCCTCCAATAATATATACCTGACAGGAGCCCATACATTCTGCTGCCTCCAATAATATATACCTGACAGGACCCATACATTCTCCTGCCTCCAATAATATATACATGACAGGAGCCCATAGATTCTGCTGCCTCCAATAATATATACTTGACAGGAGCCCATACATTGTGCTGCCTCCAATAATATATACCTGACAGGAGCCCACATTCTGCTGCCTCCAATAATATATACCTGACAGGAGCCCATACATTCTGCTGCCTCCAATAATATATACCTGACAGGAGCCCATAGATTCTGCTGGCTCCAATAATATATACTTGGCAGGAGCCCATAGATTCTGCTGCCTCCAATAATATATACCTGGCAGGAGCCCATACATTCTGCTGCCTCCAATAATATATACCTGGTAGGAGCCCATACATTCTGCTGCCTCCAATAATACATACCTGACAGGAGCCCATAGATTCTGCTGCCTCCAATAATATATACCTGACAGGAGCCCATACATTCTCCTGCCTCCAATAATATATACCTGACAGGAGCCCATACACTCTCCTGCCTCCAATAATATATACCTGACAGGAGCCCATACATTCTCCTGCCTCCAATAATATATACCTGACAGGAGCCCATACATTCTCCTGCCTCCAATAATATATACCTGACAGGAGCCCATACATTCTGCTGCCTCCAATAATATATACCTAATATATACCTAACAGGAGCCCATAGATTCTGCTGCCTCCAATAATATATACCTGACAGGAGCCCATACATTCTGCTGCCTCCAATAATATATACCTGACAGGAGCCCATACATTCTGCTGCCTCCAATAATATATACCTGACAGGAGCCCATACATTCTGCTGGCTCCAATAATATATACCTGACAGGAGCCCATAGATTCTGCTGCCTCCAATAATATATACCTGACAGGAGCCCATACATTCTCCTGCCTCCAATAATATATACATGACAGGAGCCCATAGATTCTGCTGCCTCCAATAATATATACCTGACAGGAGCCCATACATTGTGCTGCCTCCAATAATATATACCTGACAGGAGCCCACATTCTGCTGCCTCCAATAATATATACCTGACAGGAGCCCATACATTCTGCTGCCTCCAATAATATATACCTGACAGGAGCCCATACATTCTGCTGCCTCCAATAATATATACCTGACAGGAGCCCATACATTCTCCTGCCTCCAACAATATATACCTGACAGGAGCCCATACTTTCTGCTGCCTCCAATAATATATACCTGACAGGAGCCCATACATTCTGCTGCCTCCAATAATATATACCTGACAGGACCCATACATTCTCCTGCCTCCAATAATATATACATGACAGGAGCCCATAGATTCTGCTGCCTCCAATAATATATACTTGACAGGAGCCCATACATTGTGCTGCCTCCAATAATATATACCTGACAGGAGCCCACATTCTGCTGCCTCCAATAATATATACCTGACAGGAGCCCATACATTCTGCTGCCTCCAATAATATATACCTGACAGGAGCCCATAGATTCTGCTGGCTCCAATAATATATACTTGGCAGGAGCCCATAGATTCTGCTGCCTCCAATAATATATACCTGGCAGGAGCCCATACATTCTGCTGCCTCCAATAATATATACCTGGTAGGAGCCCATACATTCTGCTGCCTCCAATAATACATACCTGACAGGAGCCCATAGATTCTGCTGCCTCCAATAATATATACCTGACAGGAGCCCATACATTCTCCTGCCTCCAATAATATATACCTGACAGGAGCCCATACACTCTCCTGCCTCCAATAATATATACCTGACAGGAGCCCATACATTCTCCTGCCTCCAATAATATATACCTGACAGGAGCCCATACATTCTCCTGCCTCCAATAATATATACCTGACAGGAGCCCATACATTCTGCTGCCTCCAATATTATATACCTAATATATACCTAACAGGAGCCCATAGATTCTGCTGCCTCCAATAATATATACCTGACAGGAGCCCATACATTCTGCTGCCTCCAATAATATATACCTGACAGGAGCCCATACATTCTGCTGGCTCCAATAATACATACCTCACAGGAGCCCATAGATTCTGCTGCCTCCAATAATATATACCTGACTGGAGCCCATACATTCTCCTGCCTCCAATAATATATACATGACAGGAGCCCATAGATTCTGCTGCCTCCAATAATATATACCTGACAGGAGCCCATGCATTGTGCTGCCTCCAATAATATATACCTGACAGGAGCCCATCCATTTTGCTGCCTCCAATAATATATACCTGACAGGAGCCCATACATTCTGCTGCCTCCAATAATATATACCTGACAGGAGCCCATACATTCTGCTGCCTCCAATAATATATGCCTGACAGGAGCCCATACATTCTCCTGCCTCCAATAATATATACCTGACAGGAGCCCATAGATTCTGCTGGCTCCAATAATATATACTTGGCAGGAGCCCATAGATTCTGCTGCCTCCAATAATATATACCTGGCAGGAGCCCATACATTCTGCTGCCTCCAATAATATATACCTGGTAGGAGCCCATACATTCTGCTGCCTCCAATAATACATAACTGACAGGAGCCCATAGATTCTGCTGCCTCCAATAATATATACCTGACAGGAGCCCATACATTCTCCTGCCTCCAATAATATATACCTGACAGGAGCCCATACACTCTCCTGCCTCCAATAATATATACCTGACAGGAGCCCATACATTCTCCTGCCTCCAATACTATATACCTGACAGGAGCCCATACATTCTCCTGCCTCCAATAATATATACCTGACAGGAGCCCATACATTCTGCTGCCTCCAATAATATATACCTAATATATACCTAACAGGAGCCCATAGATTCTGCTGCCTCCAATAATATATACCTGACAGGAGCCCATACATTCTGCTGCCTCCAATAATATATACCTGACAGGAGCCCATACATTCTGCTGCCTCCAATAATATATACCTGACAGGAGCCCATACATTCTGCTGGCTCCAATAATATATACCTGACAGGAGCCCATAGATTCTGCTGCCTCCAATAATATATACCTGACAGGAGCCCATACATTCTCCTGCCTCCAATAATATATACATGACAGGAGCCCATAGATTCTGCTGCCTCCAATAATATATACCTGACAGGAGCCCATACATTGTGCTGCCTCCAATAATATATACCTGACAGGAGCCCACATTCTGCTGCCTCCAATAATATATACCTGACAGGAGCCCATACATTCTGCTGCCTCCAATAATATATACCTGACAGGAGCCCATACATTCTGCTGCCTCCAATAATATATACCTGACAGGAGCCCATACATTCTCCTGCCTCCAACAATATATACCTGACAGGAGCCCATACTTTCTGCTGCCTCCAATAATATATACCTGACAGGAGCCCATACATTCTGCTGCCTCCAATAATATATACCTGACAGGACCCATACATTCTCCTGCCTCCAATAATATATACATGACAGGAGCCCATAGATTCTGCTGCCTCCAATAATATATACCTGACAGGAGCCCATACATTGTGCTGCCTCCAATAATATATACCTGACAGGAGCCCACATTCTGCTGCCTCCAATAATATATACCTGACAGGAGCCCATACATTCTGCTGCCTCCAATAATATATACCTGACAGGAGCCCATACATTCTGCTGCCTCCAATAATATATACCTGACAGGAGCCCATACATTCTCCTGCCTCCAACAATATATACCTGACAGGAGCCCATACTTTCTGCTGCCTCCAATAATATATACCTGACAGGAGCCCATACATTCTGCTGCCTCCAATAATATATACCTGACAGGACCCATACATTCTCCTGCCTCCAATAATATATACCTGACAGGAGGCCATACATTCTCCTGCCTCCAATAATATAGAATCATAGAATCATAGAATGGTAGAGTTGGAAGGGACCTCCTGGGTCATCTGGTCCAACCCCCTGCTCAAAGCAGGATTCACTAGATCATCTCAGACAGATGTCTGTCCAGCCTCTGTTTGAAGACGTCCATTGAAGGGGAACTCACCACCTCTCGTGGCAGCCTGTTCCACTCATTAATCACCCTAACTGTCAAAAAGTTTTTTCTAATATCTAATCTGTGTCTCCTCCCATTTAGTTTCATCCCATTGCTTCTAGTCTTTCCTTGTGCAAATGAGAATAAAGATGATCCTTCTACAATGTGACAGCCCTTGACATATTTGTAGACAGCTATTAAGTCTCCTCTCAGTCTTCTTTTTTGCAAGCTAAACATTCCCAAATCCTGCAACCGTTCCTCATAGGACATGGTTTGCAGACCAGTCACCATTCTGGTCGCTCTTCTCTGAACTTGCTCCAGTTTGTCTATGTCTTTTTTAAAATGTGGTGCCCAAAACTGTACACAGTATTCCAGATGAGGTCTGACCAAAGAGGAGTAAAGACCGATAATGACTTCACGTGATCTAGACTGTATGCTTCTGTTAATACATCCCAGAATTGTATTTGCCTTTTTTGCTGCTGCATCACACT
The DNA here is from genome assembly GCF_046119375.1 of Phyllobates terribilis. NCBI lineage: Eukaryota > Metazoa > Chordata > Amphibia > Anura > Dendrobatidae > Phyllobates > Phyllobates terribilis. The sequence continues at coordinate 202,214,714 of NW_027362771.1, read as the reverse complement.
GTTGACTCATGTTCAGTCTATGATCTATTAGTATACCTAAGTCTTTTTCACATGTACTGTTGCTTAGCTCTATTCCTCCCATTCTGCATATGCTTTTTTCATTTTTATTGCCCAGATGTAGTACTTTGCATTTTTCCCTGTTAAAAACCATTCTGTTGGTTGCTGCCCACTGCTCCAGTTTATTTAGGTCTTTTTGAATCCTCTCTCTCTCTTCTCTAGTATTAGCTATCCCTCCTAGCTTTGTGTCATCAGCAAATTTAATCAGTTTACCCTCAATTCCTTCATCTAAATCATTGATAAAGATGTTGAACAATACAGGTCCCAGGACGGAGCCCTGTGGTACCCCACTTGAGACAGTCATCCAGCTGGATGTGAAGCCATTTACAACCACCCTTTGAGTCCGATCACTAAGCCAGTTATGAATCCACCTAACAGTTGCCTGGTCCATTGCATGCTTGGTCATTTTTTCAATAAGGATGGTGTGAGATACTTTGTCAAATGCTTTGCTGAAGTCAAGATATACTATATCTACCCTGATCCACCCAGTCAGTGATTCTGTCATAGAAGGAAATTAAGTTAGTCTGACATGACTTGTTAGTTACAAACCCATGCTGACTCTGGTTAATCACTTCATTCTTATCCATGTACTTACATACATGTTGTTTAATAATTTGTTCAAAGATCTTTCCTGGTATAGAAGTCAGACTCACCGGCCTATAGTTCCCTGGGTCCATCTTCTTCCCCTTTTTGAAGATAGGAACAACATTTGCTCTTCTCCAGTCTTCTGGGACTTCTCCTGTTCTCCAAGAATTTTCAAAGATTATGGAGAGTGGTTCTAAAATTTCTTCTACGATCTCCTTCAGTACTCTGGGGTGTAATTCATCTGGACCTGGAGACTTGAACTCATTTATGTTAGCTAAATATTCCCTCACAATCTTTCTGTTTACAGATAACTTGGATTCCTCTATTCCTTTAAAAGGACAGTGAAGATCAGTTGATGTTACATTTTCTTTCTGAGAGAAAACAGATGCAAAATAGGAATTAAAAAGTTCGGCCTTCTCAACATCCTCTCTTACCATACATTCCTATATACCTGACAGGAGCCCATACATTCTGCTGCCTCCAATAATATATACCTGACAGGAGCCCATACATTCTGCTGCCTCCAATAATATATACCTGACAGGACCCATACATTCTCCTGCCTCCAATAATATATACCTGACAGGAGGCCATACATTCTCCTGCCTCCATTAATATATACCTGACAGGAGCCCATACATTCTCCTGCCTCCAATAATATATACCTGACAGGAGGCCATACATTCTCCTGCCTCCAATAATATATACCTGACAGGAGCCCATACATTCTGCTGCATCCAATAATATATACCTGACAGGAGCCCATACATTCTGCTGCCTCCAATAATATATACCTGACAGGACCCATACATTCTCCTTCCTCCAATAATATATACCTGACAGGAGCCCATAGATTCTGCTAGCTCCAATAATATATACTTGGCAGGAGCCCATAGATTCTGCTGCCTCCAATAATATATACCTGGCAGGAGCCCATACATTCTGCTGCCTCCAATAATATATACCTGACAGGAGCCCATAGATTCTGCTGCCTCCAATAATAAATACCTGAGAGGAGCCCATACATTCTCCTGCCTCCAATAATATATACCTGACAGGACCCATACATTCTCCTACCTCCAATAATATATACCTGACAGGAGCCCGTAGATTCTGCTGCCTCCAATAATATACCTGACAGGAGCCCATAGATTCTGCTGCCTCCAATAATATATACCTGACAGGAGCCCATAGATTCTGCAGCCTCCAATAATATATACCTGGTACGAGCCCATACATTCTGCTGCCTCCAATAATATATACCTGACAGGAGCCCATACATTTTCCTGCCTCCAATAATATATACCTGACAGGAGCCCATACATTCTCCTGCCTCCAATAATATATACCTGACAGGAGCCCATACATTCTCCTGCCTCCAATAATATATACCTGACAGGAGCCCATAGATTCTGCTGCCGCTGCCTGGGGCGACGCCGGGTCCATCCTCCACAGTGCTCACAGGAAGCAGTCCCAGGGCGCTGACGTCATCGCCCTGAGACTGAACTCCTGCGCACGCTCCGGCAGTGTCGCGCTGCACAGAGGAGGCAGAGGGGCACTGTGGCAGCAGGGAGATCGCTCTCCCTGCTTTGCCGCTGCAGAGGGCCCATCACTAATCATATCGGCAGTGCTGCCGATATGATTAGCGAACCGGGGGGGCCCTCTGTTCTCTGTACAGAGCCCAGGGGGGGCAGGGGGCGGGGCTTGAGGGCGTAGCCATCGGGACCCGGGGCCCACCGAGGGTTTTCTCGATCCTCCGGTGGGCCAGTCCACCCCTGGTGTTACACATTAATTCTATTTATTTGATCATTATAACAGACCAATAGAATGTATTATAGCCACATTGTCATATACTGTGTGTATAAAAATTTTTATTTTTTAAGTGGAAGGGCAGATATCTTTTATAGAGCAAGCATCCCTACAACATGTTGGTGCAGGGAGAGGTGGTTGTGGTGTGGCACAGGCCTAAATGTTGTTGTGGGTACCGTAGGATTATGGTTACTCCCTGGTGTCCCATCTGAGCTGTGTAGCTTCTAAATTGACTATCTCAGTCCAGATCCTTACCCAGCGCATTAAACTGGGTATTCCATGCAACATTTTGTCTTTGTAACAGGGCACCCACCTTGGCCTAATAATCAGGAGAAAAGATGTTCATATCAATGACCGTAAATTTAGATTTTTCAGGCAGGTTTATATTTGTAATGGAGACCCCATCTTGGGAAGTTGGTGTGGAAGGCAGCATGGGCGTGTGTGCTTTCAAATGCCAGGGCTGAATTTCTAAGTTAAAAATTATCCGTCTGTATATTGTGTAAATCTTTTATGCAGATCTATGTGTTTGCATGGTATCATGCCACAAACAAACCCTCTGTCGTCTGATCCTGTGTTCAGACCTTTCTCTGTTCCCTTTGTCTTGCTAACCTATATTCTACTGCTCTAATAGAACATAGATACTTCTGACCTGGTGACTATTAGATGCTGTACATGAAATACATTGTTTGGTACACTGACTTAATATAGTTTTTAAGTTGCCAATTAGGTCGAGAGGCACCATAATTTCCAGATAGTGTAGGCATGAATCAGCGCCTAAAAGAAGAATTTGAGTGCTATTTAAGAAATGTAATGGATAGACTCCATGAATATATTTCATAGTGCTAGCTTCTTATGCTTTTATATGACCCTGGACCTTTCTGGGTTATTGCATAGATACCGCTCTGAATGTTAAATATATTTCTCTTTTATTCTATAAAATTTGTTCCAAAAGAAATGCATTCTGTCTGTAATAGAAGAATAATTACACGTCAGAAATGTACTCCTAATTATGATGACAAGGTAATACATTAATGAAACATTCACTGAAAATTACACAAACACAATTAGTGATTTCTTAGTCTAGTTTTGTTTATTTCGATACAAAGATAAGATGTGAGATTTTTTGCTGTTGAGTGTACCTCCACCTAAGATCTATGTTCTGCATACTGTAGGTGTGAAATACTACAGATGTGTAAGAGGAAATAAGAAATAGATCCCATGAGATTGTTTCTGGACACAAAGCACTACAAAATATAAACTTTCTTAAGAAACAGCAATTATCACTAGGTTCACACCATTCTTGTGCCTTATATCAGACATATTTTTTTATTGTTTTTACCGGAAAGTATAAAAGTATACTGCAATACTATATATACAAAGGTTATACTTTTTTCTTCAGAGATAGAATATGCAGTTATTCTTTTAGCTACAATAGGAGAGAGGACCTTGCCCATGAGGGCTTACAATCTACAACATGTAAATGTATACCGTTGCATTTTGATATTTCTTTTAGCAACATTTACTATATATATATATATACAGTACAGACCAAAAGTTTGGACACACCTTCTCATTTAAAGATTTTTCTGTATTTTCATGACTATGAAAATTGTACATTCACACTGAAGGCATCAAAACTATGAATTAACACATGTGGAATTATATACTTAGCAAAAAAGAGTGAAACAACTGAAAATATGTCTTATATTCTAGGTTCTTCAAAGTAGCCACCTTTTGCTTTGATGACTGCTTTGCACACTCTTGGCATTCTCTTGATGAGCTTCAAGAGGTAGTCACCATAAATGGTCTTCCAACAATCTTGAAGGAGTTCCTAGAGATGCTTAGCACTTGTTGGCCCTTTTGCCTTCACTCTGCGGTCCAGCTCACCCCAAACCATCTCGATTGGGTTCAGGTCTGGTGACTGTGGAGGCCAGGTCATCTAGCGTAGCACCCCATCACTACCCCTCTTGGTCAAATAGCCCTTACACAGCCTGGAGGTGTGTTTGGGGTCATTGTTCTGTTGAAAAATAAATGATGGTCCAACTAAACGCAAACCGGATGGAATAGCATGCCGCTGCAAGATGCTGTGGTAGCCATGCTGGTTCAGTATGCCTTCAATTTTGAATGAATTCCCAACAGTGTCACCAGCAAAGCACCCCCACACCATCACACCTCCTCCATGCTTCACGGTGGGAACCAGGCATGTAGAGTCCATCCGTTCACCTTTTCTCCGTCGCACAAAGACACGGTGGTTGGAACCAAAGATCTTAAATTTGGACTCATCCGACCAAAGCACAGATTTCCACTGGTCTAATGTCCATTCCTTGTGTTCTTTAGCCCAAACAAGTCTCTTCTGCTTGTTGCCTGTCCTTAGCAGTGGTTTCCTAAAAGCTATTTTATCATGAAGGCCTGCTGCACAAAGTCTCCTCTTAACAGTTGTTGTAGAGATGTGTCTGCTGCTAGAACTCTGTGTGGCATTGACCTGGCCTCTAATCTGAGCTGCTGTTAACCTGCGATTTCTGAGGCTGGTCACTTGGATAAACTTATCCTCAGAAGTAGAGGTGACTCTTGGTCTTCCTTTCCTGGGGCGGTCCTCATGTGAGCCAGTTTCTTTGTAGCGCTTGATGGCTTTTCCAACTGCACTTGGGAACACTTTCAAAGTTTGCCCAATTTTTCGCACTGACTGACCTTCATTTCCTAAAGTAATGATGGCCACTCGTTTTTCTTTACTTAGCTGCTTTTTTCTTGCCATAATACAAATTCTAACAGTCTATTCAGTAGGACTATCAGCTGTGTATCCACCTGACTTCTGCACAACACAACTGATGGTCCCAACCCCATTTATAAGGCAAGAAATCCCACTTATTAAACCTGACAGGGCACACCCGTGAAGTGAAAATCATTTCTGGTGACTACCTCTTGAAGCTCATCAAGAGAATGCCAAGAGTGTGCAAAGCAGTCATCAAAGTAAAAGGTGGCTACTTTGAAGAACCTAGAATATAAGACATATTTTCAGCTGTTTCACACTTTTTTGTTAAGTATATAGTTCCACATGTGTTAATTTATAGTTTTGATGCCTTCAGTGTTAATGTACAATTTTCAAAGTCATGAAAATGCAGAAAACTCTTTAAATGAGAAGGTGTGTCCAAACTTTTGGTCTGTACTGTATATATAATCAGAATAAACCTTTCCCTTTTTAGGTCACTTATGGTAATCCTAATTTTTAATATTTGCCAAATGCCAGAAAAATGAGAGAGAGAATGTTTTAAGGCATTTTTATAACTTGCTGACATTGTAAACCGAGGTGTCCGCCCATCTAATAGTATGGGCATAACTAATAGGCTGTAAGTCGGATACTGTGCACTACCCAAGTGTAAACACCACCCTGTACAAGCCTTTTTGTGTGCAATTCAAATACTAAGCAGTCACCCTCTCCATGAAATAGTAGGTTATGAGTGATTGTCTGATCAGTATTTTGCACCTGTGTAGCCGCCATCTTTATATGGGTTTTCTGCACCCTGGTAGTGCATTTAGGTTTGAAGATCTGAGCAGGTAAATACTGCTGCTTATTTTGCTGTTTTTTTCTTAAATCTTGGGGGAATTTTAATTCTTATTGTGGTTTTGCTTTTTGCATTTTTATTACTTATTGCAAAGTCAAAAATGTACATACATTTCATTAGTATTTGGTACCATTGCCCTTAAACTGAATGACTTGGGTCAAACATTTGGGATATCCTTCCACAAGCTTCTTACAATAGTTGGTCGGAATTTGGGCCCATTCCTCCTGACAAAACTAGTGTAAGGCTGTGTGCCCACGATGCATTTTTTAAGCGTTTTCGCAGCTGCAAAAACGCTGCAGAAACGCTTAAAAAACGCATGGTAGAAGGCCTGCCATGTTCCCCAATGATAATCCGAATGTGCTATGCACATGCTGCGGAAATTTCCGCTGCGGATTATCATTGGGGAAAAAAACGCAGCACTACCAATTATTTTGCGGAAGTGCTGTGTTTTCGCCGCCTTTGACTTGCATTAGAACGCATGGATTACGCATCACTGTATATGTAGATGCGCATTCAATGCGTTCCAATGTGCGGATGGTACCCGGGTCTAGAGGACAGGAGACTCTCCTCCGGACCCGGGTACCATAGAAACTGTTAAAAAAAATAATAAAATAAAAAATAAATATGATACTTACCTTCTGGCGGCCCCTGCTGCGCTCCTCCTCTCATGCCTGCAAATTGCGATGGACTGAAGGACCTGCGCTGACGTCATAGTCATGTGACGGGTCACGCGACGCTGACGTCGGCAGGTCCTTCAGTGCAGTGTACTGCGATCTGCCGGCAGTCAGCACTGAGTGAAGCAAGACTCTGGAGGCCATCAGAAGGTAAGTATAGATTTATTTTTTATTTTTTTACATTCTCTCGGGTCACACTATATAAATCCATGCCGTTTGCATGGATTTATATAGTGTGACCAAGTTGACAAGCACTTTCCAAGTGATGCTAAAATCGCTTGGAAAGCGCTTGTCAACCCTCATGCGGAAATGCATGTGAAGAACGCTTTACATCCGCTTATCCCTGGCAGGAAAAACGCATGTACAATCCGCATGCGTTTTTTCTGCCAGGGGAGATGCAGAAACGCTCAGGAAAAATCCGGAGCATTTCTGCATCGTGGGCACATAGCCTAACTGATCCGGGTTTGTAGGTTGCCTTGCTCGCACCTGCCTTTTCAGCTTTGTCCATACATTTTCATTTAGAAAATATCAGGGCTTTGTGAGGGCCACTCCAAAACATTGACTTTGTTTTCCTTAAAGGGGTATTCCCATCTCCAAGATCCTATCCCAATATGTAATAGGTGTAGTATTAATAATATTAGCAAATACCTCTGTGGTGAGGCCAGGGACTGGAAATTTATATTCCCAGTTATGAAGGTCTCAGCAGGAATGCCAGTCTGTCTGACTTCAAAGGACCCCAGGGGAAATGGTGTATTCCCCACAGTCAGGATATGACTTAATTACCATTACGTTACTATGCCGGCTCCAAAAGGCAATTACCAAAAGGATGCTATTGCCCAGGATGGCGTTCACAGGGACACGAAAAATGTTCAGAACGAGTAATATTGATTGTCATAGCAGCTGACCAATGTAAGGAATATGCCGTGAGAGAAAGATATAGTGCTAGGTGTGAGGGACAACATCATATATTGCATCATTGATGGGATAGTTATTACATAGACCATAATGATAGCAGCCTGCAATATGATGTGTACTATGTACAAGGTGAGATGTTCTGCTTGTGCTATAGGACACTGTATTGGAGGTTGGCATACAGGATGGTCAGCAGGGGGTTGGAGGGCCATGTGTTACCCCCTTCTTCCTTGCTGCTTCCAGGTAATCAGCATTAACACAATGGGTACCTGGGCCTGCAGTCTCACCTCAGAGAGGACAAAGTATATACATCAGCATTGGTTTCCCTTCTATGCATCAACCCCTGGGAGCCTCCATTCACACCAGGGTGACAAGCCAGGAGAGAATTGAATACAGGTCAGATAGGATATATACCTTTGTAGTGCAAACGCCTATTCCTGACAAGAGTATGGGGGAGCTAATTGAATTATGGCAATGAGGAATAGCTAATTGAATTACCTCTGAAGTCAGGGGAAGCTCCTGTGTTAGATCAATTACCATGCGCACCTTACAATGAGAATATTGCTGGGAAATGGATTATGAAATGTCTGATAGAAGGGAAGAGGAGATTACATGTAAATCGCCTATTTTCTGCCCTGCCCAAGTTACGTATAAATGTGTCCCTCTGTGAGAGAGGAGGGGTCTTCTGTTGAGTGTCACCTGTCGCTACAGATGGGCAGAAAGACACAAGGAACCGCCCTGGACCCATGACAGCACCCTTCCTGCCGTGTCCAGAGACCTTTGATGAAAGTGTGGTATATTCACTTTTATTCTTTTTAATTTTACTGTATCGTATTACTGCTTCCTTACTGTATTTGTCTGACTACTGTATATCTATATCTTGTAACCGCTTGTATATATTGTACCTAGCATCGCTCTTTTGAGTAAATAAATATATAAAATTTATAAGCTCGCTTCACATTATTCTAAACCCGGAACTCACGGAAGTTGTGAGGAAGGATCAGGGGCACGTGGCTCCGATCAGTTTGTGACAACCTCCAATTAGAAATGTAGTATAGTTTTTCAGATTCACTATGTCTCTTTCCTCATGTACAGGCATTGCAGGACCTTCGGTATCCATGGTTATGTCCACTGATATAGAGACAGTTAGTTAACTGGTTGAAAGTGGTCGTAACTGTTATGCACACGCCCGGACTGAGTGGCGTGTGCGTGATTAGTGATCCCACTGTGCCATGAACCGGAGAGTGCCTGGAGGGGCGTAACTAAGTATCAACCCGATCCGACCCAGGTCGCACGACAGCTACGACGCCATGCACCAGGAAGGAACCGAGCGGAGGGACCAGGTGCTACTCCAGGTCAGACCCCGGACACGGCTGTTGACCCACACCGGGGAATACAGGAACTGGCAGGTTAGGCTGGCACACTGACAGGTAGGTGTAGGCATGCTTGACTGGTCTGCAGACAGGGGGTACTGGCAGGCACGGCTGGAGTGCAGACAGGTAGTCACTAGCGGGTTGGAGCGCGGGCTGGATAGGGTCCAGTACAGACTGGGACTCAGGAACAGAACCGCAGATGTGGTAGACAAGCAGAGCAGAGAGGAACCGCCGGAGCGGTGGGCAAGACAGAGCAGAGAGACACCGCCGGAGTGGTGAGCAAGCAGAGCAGGGCAAAACGGCCGGAGCGGTGAGAAAGGCAGAGCAGGACGAAATCGCGAGTGCGGTGAGCAAAGGCAGAGCAGAGGGAAGACCCACGAAGCGGTGAGCAAGGCAGAGCAGGCAGGAGCCGCCGGAGCGGTGAGCAAGACAGAGCGGGCAGGAGCCGCCGGAGCGGTGAGCAAGACAGAGCAGGCAGGAGCCGCCGGAGCGGTGAGCAAGACAGAGCAGGAAGGAGCCGCCGGGGCGGTGAGCAAGACAGAGCAGGCAGGAGCCGCTGGAGCGGTGAGCAAAGCAGAGCAGGCAGGAGCCGCCGGAGCGGTGAGCAAGACAGAGCAGGCAGGAGCCGCCGGAGCGGTGAGCAAGACAGAGCAGGCAGGAGCCGCTGGAGCGGTGAGCAAAGCTGAGCAGGCAGGAGCCGCCGGAGCGGTGAGCAAGACAGAGCAGGCAGGAGCCGCCAGAGCGGTGAGCAAGACAGAGCAGGCAGGAGCCGCCGGAGCGGTGAGCAAGACAGAGCAGGCAGGAGCCGCCGGAGCGGTGAGCAAGACAGAGCGGGCAGGAGCCGCCGGAGTGGTGAGCAAAGCAGAGCGGGCAGGAGCCGCCGGAGCGGTGAGCAAAGCAGAGCGGGCAGGTGCCGCCGGAGCGGTGAGCAAGACAGAGCGGGCAGGAGCCGCCGGAGCGGTAAGACAGAGCGGGCAGGAGCCGCCGGAGCGGTGAGCAAGACAGAGCGGAGGGAATAGGGCTCTGTTCACACGGAACTGACTGGAAGGGAAAGGCAGAACCAGATACACACAAGGTACCTGCAATGAAGTATCGAGTGGACTCTAAACTCACAAATAGAAGTACAGTGACAACGAGTAGGAGTTAGGTGCAGGTTCAGACTCTGCAGAAAAAGGGAAGATACGGACATAGAGCACAACAGGTAGCAGGCTAGGAGAGTGTTCAGACAGGAACTGAGTGTTCAGCCAGGAACTGACACTGCAGCGAGACACAGGAGCGAGTCTGGGTATACGGTCCCCAGAAAGGCAGACAAACAGGCTAGAAGACACAGATAACAGGTCTGGGTATGCGGCCCCCAGAGGGCAGGACGAACAGGCTAGGAGCGTGTTCAGACAGGCCTGGAAATACAGCCTCCAGGAAGGCGGACAGGCAGGAAACCAGAATGGGACCTGGCAGATCAGAGACTAGGAGCTCTCTGAGGGTAAGAGTTGCTCAGGCATCAGCTCCAAGGTGGAGCTGGTTTAAATATCAAGTGACAGACAGCAATAGGCTGGGAACGCATTAGGGGTGTGCCCACGGCAGCTACAAGAAGCAGTAAGTGACCGGGCCGCCGCCCTAAGCAGTCAGAACAGAGACAAACAGACAGCATGAAAAGAAGCCAGGCTAGCAGACTGGACTGAAGATCAAGTTTGCGATCATGCATAGTGGGAGATGGTGCACTATCCAAGCCTGCCGCCAGGTATGTTACAGTAACCATGGACACCTGAGGTCGTGCAATGCCTGCACATCAGAAAACAGACGTAGCGAATCAGTAAAACAATACTATTTGCTAATATTATTTTTATTACACCTACTACATATTGGGATAGGCTAGTAAAGAGGGAATACACCTTTAAGCCACTTTTGTTACCATTTTGGCAGTATGCTTCGGGTCATTGTCCATTTGGAAGACCCATTTCCGCCCAAGCTTTAACTTCCTGACTGATGTCTTGAGATGTTGCTTCAGTATTACCACATAATCTGTTCCCCTTCTCCCATGACAGCACCACCTGAGAGAGGGTATCCGCCCACCAAGGACAGTAACTTACTGAATAAAAAGGCAGTACCTGTGACGTAGCACGCCGGAAGTCCGGGCTGCACACGCGCGGGGTCGTGTCGCGCCCTGGCACGAGTGCGCCGGAAGCCTGGGTCTGCGCATGCGCGGGGTGCGATCACCATGACACATCCCCGTGTGTATGTATGTATGTATGTATGTATATATATATACAGTACAGACCAAAAGTTTGGACACACCTTCTCATTTAAAGATTTTTCTGTACTTTCATGACTTTGAAAATTTTACATTCACACTGAAGGCATCAAAACTATGAATTAACATATGTGGAATTATATTTTTAAGAAAAAAGTGTGAAACAACTGAAAATATGTCTTATATTCTAGGTTCTTCAAAGTAGCCACCTTTTGCTTTGATGACTGCTTTGCACACTCTTGGCATTATCTTGATGAGCTTCAAGAGGTAGTCACCGGAAATGGTTTTCACTTCACAGGTGTGCCCTGTCAGGTTTAATAAATGGGATTTCTTGCCTTATAAATGGAGTTGGGACCATCAGTTGTGTTGTGCAGAAGTCAGGTGGATACACAACTGATAGTCCTTCTAAATAGACTGTTAGAATTTGTATTATGGCAAGAAAAAAGCAGCTAAGTAAAGAAAAACAAGTGGCCATCATTACTTTAAGAAATGAAGGTCAGTCAGTCCGAAAAATTGGGCAAACTTTGAAAGTGTCCCTAAGTGCAGTTGCAAAAACCATCAAGCGCTACAAAGAAACTGTCTCACATGAGGACCGCCCCAGGAAAGGAAGACCAAGAGTCACCTCTGCTTCTGAGGATAAGTTTATCCGAGTCACCAGCCTCAGAAATCGCAGGTTAACAGCAGCTCAGATTAGAGACCAGGTCAATGCCACACAGAGTTCTAGCAGCAGACACATCTCTACAACAACTGTTAAGAGGAGACTTTGTGCAGCAGGCCTTCATGGTAAAATAGCTGCTAAGAAACCACTGCTAAGGACAGTCAACAAGCAGAAGAGACTTGTTTGGGCTAAAGAACACAAGGAATGGACATTAGACCAGTGGAAATCTGTGCTTTGGTCTGATGAGTCCAAATTTGAGATCTTTGGTTCCAGCCACCGTGTCTTTGTGCGACGCAGAAAAGGTGAACGGATGGACTCTACATGCCTGGTTCCCACCGTGAAGCATGTGTGATGGTGTGGGGGTGCTTTGCTGGTGACACTGTTGCGGATTTATTCAAAATTAAAGGCATACTGAACCAGCATGGCTACCACAGCATCTTGCAGCGGCATACTATTCCATCCGGTTTGCGTTTAATTGGACCATCATTTAGTTTTCAACAGGACAATGACCCCAAACACACCTCCAGGCTGTGTAAGGGCTATTTGACCAAGAAGGAGAGTGATGGGGTGCTATTCCAGATGACCTGGCCTCCACGGTCACTAGACCTGAACTCAATCAAGATGGTTTGGGGTGAGCTGGACCGCAGAGTGAAGGCAAAAGGGCCAACAAGTGCTAAGCATCTCTGAGAACTCCTTCAAGATTGTTGGAAGACCATTTCCGGTGACTACCTCTTGAAGCTCATCAAGAGAATGCCAAGAGTGTGCAAAGCAGTCATCAATGCAAAAGGTAACTACTTTGAAGTACCTAGAATATAAGACATATTTTCAGTTGTTTCACACTTTTTTGTTAAGTATATAATTCCACATGTGTTAATTCATAGTTTTGATGCCTTCAATGTGAATGTACAATTTTCATAGTCATGAAAATACAGAAAAATCTTTAAATGAGAAGGTGTGTCCAAACTTTTGGTCTGTACTGTATATATATATATATATATATATATATATATATATATATATATATATACAGGGTGGTCCAAAAGTAGGTGGGCAGAAAATAATGACATTTATTTAGATTTATATATGAAATTATATTTACTAACAAAAGCATAACATTGACAATTACAATTTATTCTGAACAATAATACAAGAGCCCTTAAATTTTATCAACGCCGGTGCTCAAACTATTTTCCATTACAATTTGCACAGCTTTGAAGTCTGCCTCTTATGCTTCAACAAACTTTTTTGCACAAGTCTCTTTTGGTATTAATTTCTGGAAATGCATCTCTTATGTAATTTTTGAAACCACTGACACTTTTTGGTTGTCGGCTATAAACTTTGTCCTTGAGTACTCCCCAAAAGAAAAAGTACATTGGGGTCAAGTCTGGTGAACGTGCCGGTCAATCAAGTGAGCCTCTTCGGCCAATCCATTTATTAGGAAATGTTTCATCAAAATACTCGCGGACTACTCTTGAATAATGTGGAGGGGCCCCATCTTGTTGGAAATAAAGGTCATTTGAATTAAGCTGTTGCTGTAACTAGGGAACAACTTGATTCATTAGAATTTCGAGATGCTTATCTCCTGTGACCGTTCCATCAAAAAATATTGGTCCTAAAACACCAAAACTTGAAATACCACCCCAAACATTGACATCAGGCTCATTTAGATGTTGCTCTAATGTTAAATGCATGTTCTCATTATACCAGTAAATACAATTATGTCTGTTAATATGGCCGGATAATTTGAAAGAAGCTTCATCACTCCACATAATGTTATCTAAAATTACTGGATTTTGTTTGATAAATCTCCCGCTTCATATATATATAATATACACTGTGTGCCGAATTATTAGGCAAGTTGTATTTTAGAGGATTATTTTTATTATTGATCAACAACTATGTTCTCAATCAAGCCAAAAGACATAAATATCCAAGCTTAATATTTTTGGAAGTTGGAGTGTTTTTTTTTTAGATTTGGCTATCTTAGGAGGATATCTGTTAATGCAGGTAACTATTACTGTGCAGAATTATTAGGCAACTTAATAAAAACCAATTATAATCCCATCTCACTTGTTTATTTTCACCAGGTAAACCAATATCAGTGCACAAAATTTAGAAATAAACATTTCTGACATGCAAAAACAAAAAAATTAGTGATCAATATAGCCACCTTTCTTTATGATGACACTCAACAGCCTTCCATCCATAGATTCTGTCAGTTGCTTGATCTGTTTTCGATCAACATTGCGTGCAGCAGCCACCACAGCCTCCCAGACACTGTTCCGAGAGGTGTACTGTTTTCCCTCCCTGTAGATCTCACATTTTATGATGGACCACAGGTTCTCTATGGGGTTCAGATCAGGTGAACAAGGGGGCCATGTCATTATTTTTTCTTCTTTTAAACCTTTACTGGCCAGCCACGCTGTGGAGTAGTTGGATGCATGTGATGGAGCATTGTCCTGCATGAAAATCATGTTTTTTTTTAACAATACAACTTCTTCCTGTACCACTGCTTGAAGAAGTTGTCTTCCAGAAACTGGCAGTAGGTCTGGGAGTTGAGCTTCACTCCATCCTCAACCCAAAAAGGTCTCACAAGTTCATCTTTGATGATACCAGCCCATACCAGTACCCCACCTCCACCTTGCTGGCGTCTGAGTCGGAGTGGAGCTCTCTGCCCTTCACTGATCCAGCCTATGGCCCATCCATCTGGCCCATCAAGAGTCACTCTCATTTCATCAGTCCATAAAACCTTTGAAAAATCAGTCTTAAGATATTTCTTGGCCCATTCTTGATGTTTTATCTTATGTTTCTTGTTCAAAGGAGGTCGTTTTTCAGCCTTCCTTACCTTGGCCATGTCCCTGAGTATCGCACACCTTGTGCTTTTTGATACTCCAGTAACGTTGCAGCTCTGAAATATGGCAAAACTGGTGGCGAATGGCATCTTGGCAGCTTCACGCTTGATTTTCCTCAATTCATGGGCAATTATTTTGCGCCTTTTTTGGCCAACACGCTTCTTGCAAACCTGTTGGCTATTTGCCATGAAACGCTTGATTGTTCGGTGATCACGCTTCAAAAGTTTGGAAATTTCAAGACTGCTGCATCCCTCTGCAAGACATCTCACAATATTGGACTTTTCAGAGCCCTTCAAATCTTTCTTCTGACCCATTTTGCCAAAGGAAAGGAAGTTGCCTAATAATTAAGCACACCTTATATAGGGTGTTGATGTCATTAGTCAATACCCCTCCTCATTACAGAGATGCATATCACCAGATTTACTTAATTGGTAGTTGGCTTTCAAGCCTATGCAGCTTGGAGTAGGACAACATGTATAAAAAGTATCGTGATCAAAATACTCATTTGCCTAATAATTCGGCACACAGTGTGCCCCCATATGCTTTAAAAAGATGGGAAGCAGTCAAGATGGCGGTGTCTGCATCCTCGTCATCATGAGTGAGGAGCTGCAGTCACCTGGGCAGCAGGAGGAACAGCAGGAGCCACAGGCGCCTAAACAGCGTAAACAGCTTAAGCAAAATGTGAGCCAACCGGAACAATGGGACTCTTCCCATCATCAGAGCCACAGCAGTGGGGGTCGTACGAGTACCGGGAGAACCGGTCAGAAGAAATCTCGAGAGTCCACCTCCGCCAGATGGGAGCGTTTATGTGAACGGCAACCACCGCCTCCGGTACCCTAGTCTGAACGGCAGTGTGGTGAGTGATCTTCGTGGAAGTTCACCTTAGTAATGAGCTCTTCTCTGTTTTTTCTCTTTTTTTCTCTTTTCGTTTCTTTCTGGTCGGTAGGAACCTAAAAAGAGTAGTTATAAGAATAAAGAGTGTGCGTTATGTAAAGTTATCCTTCCCAACTCCTACGCTAATAACTTGTGCTCTGGATGTATCCAGAAAACTATAGCACAGGAGTGACGCGCCCCCTAGGCCGTGGGGTACCCGGAGCCGGGCCTGCAGATGCTGGGGGTTGTAGTCACTGTGGCGGTGACCCGGTCCGTGACCCAGGGCGGTTAATCCAGGGAGTAGTTTATGTATTTCTGTATGTATAGTCTGACTATGCCACCTGTGGATTGCGGTTATTGGGAACCGCCGCTGCGGAGCAGTCCACTGAAGCTGATGGTGTGTGCGGCAAGGTGATGTGACTCCCCACAGGAAGAGTGTAGCTTCAGGGCAGCATGTATGGATGATGGTGGTTATGGTGCAGAGTATCGGTAATAATAACACGGAGTCTTTGCAGTGCTGTCCTGGGGTCTTTACTGGTGGTAATTATATAGGCCCCAACGGGAGTACTTGCTAGGGATGAGGGCCTGGTCAGTCTGAGAGCAATCCTAGGGTCCTCCTGGCCAGGTAGAGTTGTAGGCCTGCCATTCTGCCTGTACTCCTTTAGCTACCCCGCTTATAGTCGTGTTGTAGCCCACGTCCCTGAGTGTAACGTGCTGCTCACCTGTATGGCTGGCGACTCGGATCCCGTGTATTCCTCGCTCCTCTGTGGCGGTACTGGTCCTTTCGTGTGGCTGAGCCTCCGGGCTTCTGTTGGCCAGGAGACCTACAATCTCCTGCCGTGCGGTTTCTGCTGCTGGGCTTGAAGGGTCCCACAGCCTCGGACTCCGGTGTCCGGTTCTCGGTGTGTAATCTGGCTAGGACGAGCTCTGCCAGCTCCAGTCCTCAGCTCCTTGCTCCTGTGTCCTCCACTCGACTACAGCCCTGACTGTCTCTGTCTGGGCTAACCCCGCCTCCAGATCCAGTTATATAGGGCAGGATCCTCCCCTTTTCTGGTCTGGAGCAGGTGTTGCTGCATGTAGTGTGTTCCCTGACCAGGAAACTCCTGTTTTGCTCCCAGATATGGTATTACTACCACTGTGGCAACTAGGCCCCCTGAGGTGCCACATTCCCCCCTAGTAAATTTCAGTACTCCGGGACTGAACATATTTTGCAAAAATACAACAGGTAATAACAATACAGTAGCATATTTACAATCATTAGGGTCTTTAGAGGTCACGGTATCCTCCGCAACCAGGTGTCCATTTCACTGAAACAAGGTGCAATCTGAGGGACCCGTCCCAAACCCTCAACGTAGGGTCTGGGGTGGCTACAGGGCATTGATGATCCAGAGTTGGACCACGTCTTCAGCCACCTCCACGGGTTTTTGTTCAGTGGTCTGCTGAAAAGGGGCACTTTACAGGTGCAACTATTTACAACGTAAGTTTTTGGTTACTCATCGTCCATAACCTGAAAGTCCTTTAACCCTGTCGGGTAACTGGAAAAACATGGTTAATACACACATAAAACAATTCAACATTACAGTTATAGTTACATTTAAATTTTCCAACGAGCAGGAATTTGACCTCTGGTGATTCTGGTGGACCTCGTAACACACTGTCTATCTGTGTTTTACCTTGGTCTCCTGCATTTACCCCTGGTGTGGTGGGCTCAATGTTCACCTCACTACAGGTGTTTGGTGGTGTCTCTGGTAGGTTGGGCAGCTTCCTACGGATCCTTTGGCTTACCGTGGGTACGACAGGCTCGCTACTAGCAGAGGGTAGATTCTCCTGGTCTGCTGATGAGGATCTTCCAACTCTACTGGGACTTCTGCAGCTTCCTGAGGAGCTGGCTGGAGGAATGTAAGGACTGGTACAACAATGGCGTTATTCACTTGTGTCCATGACCGAGGAAATTCTCCGAGTACTGTGCTGACCATTTCTTCCACTTCCTCTGCAGTTGAGGGATATCTTGGCCTTCCTCAGCATGCTGTAGCTGCTCGGGACATTTCTTCAGGTGGCCTCTGGAGACTGTTGCTGTTGTCTCACCTCCGTCCTTACTTATGAGGTACACCTTAGCATTATCATGACTTGATGGTAGAATGGTGTACGGCTCTTTTTCCCACTGGTCATCCAACTTATGGAGTCACCTTTTCCTCTTTAGGACTTGCTCTCCAGGTGCCAGGGGAACGCAGGTGCATGTTGATTGTAAGTCCTCTCTTGCCTTTCTCTTGCTTGGGACAGACTTCTTTCAACACTTTCCTGTACCTTGCGGTATTGCTGTTGCCGCTCAGTGTCCCAATACGCATCTGGTGAGGCATCCTCTGGTGTTAGGACTCCCATATAGAGATGAGCGGTGTTCGACTCGAACAGTTCGCCAATCTCAAATTCGAGCTGTTTTGGGCGGTGTTCGAGCCGTTCGGCGAACATGAACGATTTGAAAAAAATTCGGCTGTTCGAGGTTATGTTCGATAACTGTTCGTGCACCAAAATCATAACTGGATTTTTTCTCAGTAATGCTGAAAATTAATGTTAATACGCAGTTTGAGTGTACAGTGGGGTGGGGGGAGGGGCAGGGGATGGATCTCTGCAGGAATAATGAAGATCTCCATTTTTTTTTCTCTTCCCCGCATTTACAGTGGGGCGGTGCAGTCTGTCAGCCTATCAGCAGCGCACACACGGAGCGAACTGCTTTTTTTCACACAAGCAAGAGCATGTGTCATTGGCAGTGTATGTCACATGTCCTTGCCCTATAAGACCCAGACATTTTCCCCGTCGCCACCATTTTCTCACTGCTGCAGCTGCGTGTTAGACGGCACCGCTGTTGCTATGTGCGCTATACTTTGTTAATTTCAAGCCAATTTTCGCACAAATCTACAGATAGCTTGGGAGTAGGGATCAGTTGTGATTGCAGTCCTTTTAAGGACTAGGTTACATAATTTCCTACGACTTTTATCAGGCAGGTCTGTGCTCTTAAATAGATAGGTTGGGAGTAAAGACTAATTGTAATTGCAGTCCTTTTCAGGGCTAGGTTACATCAGTTCCTATCACTTTTTGCCAGGCAGGTCTGTGCCAGTGCTGTGCAAGTTTTTTTCACAGCATTTGGCTAAATCTAGCAAAGCAAATCCTTTTTGGCCTATTGCAGAGTGTTAGCCAGTGGAGTAGCCTATCTGTGTTGCAAGCTACACCACCTGTGTATAGAATACAAATTTTTTTACTGCACCTAGTGAAGTAAAACCTTTTGGGCATAGTATCATTCTATTAGTCCATCTATACTAACCTCCACCAGGTTGCAAATTCAATATAATTTTTTTCTGCATCGAACTCTGAAAAAATATTTAGGCTTCTAGCAGTGTGTGGGACTTGTTCTATTAGTCCATCTATACTGACCTCTATCAGGTTGCAAATTCAATATAATTTTTTTCTGCATCTAGCTCTGAAAAAATATTTAGGCTTCTAGCAGTGTGTGGGACTTGTTCTATTAGTCCATCTATACTGACCTCCATCAGGTTGCAAATTCAATATAATTTTTTTCTGCATCTAGCTCTGAAAAAATATTTGGCCTTCTAGCAGTGTGTGGGACTTGTTCTATTAGTCCATCTATACTAACCTCCATCAGGTTGCAAATTCAATATAATTATTTTCTGCATCTAGCTCTGAAAAAATATTTAGGCTTCTAGCAGTGTGTGGGACTTGTTCTATTAGTCCATCTATACTGACCTCCATCAGGTTGCAAATTCAATATAATTTTTTTCTGCATCTAGCTCTGAAAAAATATTTAGGCTTCTAGCAGTGTGTGGGACTTGTTCTATTAGTCCATCTATACTGACCTCCATCAGGTTGCAAATTCAATATAATTTTTTTCTGCATCTAGCTCTGAAAAAATATTTCAGCTTGTAGCAGTGTGTGGGACTTGTTCTATTAGTCCATCTATACTGACCTCCATCAGGTTGAAAATTCAATATAATTTTTTTCTGCATCTAGCTCTCAAAAAATATTTAGGCTTCTAGCAGTGTGTGGGACTTGTTCTATTAGTCCATCTATACTGACCTCCATCAGGTTGCAAATTCAATATAATTTTTTTCTGCATCTAACCCAGCCAATACTTTTGGGCTAATACCACAGTTTGGCCACTCAGCTCTGCTCGGTTCCCATGCATTGTTTTTTGTGCAAACAACTCCAGAGTTGTGAATTAGTTAACCACCAAAATGAGTGGAAAAAGGCCTGCTGCTGGTGGAAAGAGGAATAGGCGTGTTGGGAAGGGAAAAAAAGGTTGTGTCCGTGGGGTAGATGTTAAAGCAACAGTAACATCTGCAGAAGAAAGACCATCTTCCAGCCAAACTAAGATGTCTACTTCTTTTAGCGGACAATGTGATACGATCCCTTTCTTACGGCCACGCCAATCGCTACAAATTCCAGATGAGGCACAAAAACAGCAGGTGCTTCAACGGATATCAAGTGCTCCTTTAAGTGGGCTCTCCTCCACCTCAACTTCAACATCACAAATACTCCAGTCCTCAGAGGTGTCACCCCAATCGCACTTGCTTCCTCACAGCTCCCAAGTCTCCAGCTGCCCGTCTGAGTATGGGGTAGAACAGATGGTTGAGTCTGCAGAGCTGTTTACTCATACTATAGCCTGGGAATCAGAGGTCGGCTCCAGAGCTTCTGTGAATCCAGACGAGGAAATGACCTGCACTGATGCCCAGAGTCTTTATGAGTCTGATCCAGGACCAGAGGCCGAAGGTTCTGACCATAATGTAGACCCTCGTTCCCAAACTGTAACACCTGTTGGTGGAGACAATGAGGAAGACGATGATGAGACTCAAATACCTGATTGGAGCGACAACTTTAGTTTTTTGTCAGGGCAGGAACAGGTTGGCTCTGAGGACGACGGGTGTGATAACAGACAGGGTGATGATGATGAGGTGGAGATCCCACTTACTGTCAACCCACAGTCAGCCAAGAGATGAGGTCAGCAGAGGAGGTGGAGGAGGATGCTAGTGACGACGAGGTCAGGTTGCGCCTTCCTGGACAGAGACGTAGTACTGGAAGCACGTCAACAACTGCATCCTCAAACACAACTCTGCCTCTGACCACAAGTCGTGGTGGCTCTTCAGGTCGCATGGGTGCTTAGCCTTGCATAGCCTGGGCATTTTTTCAGATCAATAAAGATGACCCAACTCGTGTTATCTGTAACATTTGTCAGCAAAATCTAAGTAGAGGCCAAAAAATACATAGTTTGAGTACTTCATGCATGAACCGGCACATTGACATGAAGCATAAGTTGCAGTGGGAAGCTCACTGTGCTACAATGCGGCCTAGCCGGCCGGGCCAGCCACAGTCTGCCACATCTTGTGCATCCGCGGCCTCTTCATCCTCTGTGACTGGGGGGACAGCAGTCACACCTGTTTTGGGACGCAGACCTGTCACCTCTTTACCTGCAACAGCCAGCGTGATTGGCATGTCATCATTTTCTTTGGAGGTGGCTGTCCGACATCGATAGCACCACCTTTGGATCAAGGCAACCTAACATGTCCGCCTGCATCTTCCTCACAGACCGGCAGTTTGCCGGGGACACCCTTCTCAACCCCGTCTAAGCACAACAGCCAGCCCTCGGTCCCTCAGATGTGGACAAGTAAAAGACCATTTCCTCCTAGCCATGAGAAAGCTAAGAGGTTGAATTTCACCATCTGCAAGCTCTTGGCTACAGAAATGCTTCCTTTCCGCCTGGTGGACACAGAGGATTTTCGAGACCTTATGTCCGTCGCAGTGCCCCAGTACCAGATGCCCAGTCGGCACTACTTCTCAAAGAAAGGTGTGACTGCGCTCCACTAGCATGTCGCACACAACATCACCGCTTCTTTGAGAAACTCTGTGTGTGACAGGGTGCATTTCACCACAGACACTTGGACGAGTAGGCATGGACAGGGGCGTTACATGTCGCTGACTGGGCACTGGGTAACTATGGTGACAGCAGGTCAAGGGGCTGCTGTCCAAGTCTTGCCGTCCCCACGAGTTGTGCGTCAATCCTCTTTATCTCAAAGTTCCTCCACTGCTTCTGCCTCCTCAACCTCCTCTCGGTCCTCCACCTGCACCCAAAGCCTGTCTGGTCATGCCGCAATCTTTCTAACTGTGCAGAAGGGATCCTGCACACCTCCTTACTATGCTGGCAGCAGGGCTCAACGTCATCAGGCGGTTTTTACTTTGAAATGTCTGGGAAATGTGAGTCACACAGCTGAGGAGTTGTGGTCAGCTCTGGAGAACCAGTTTCATCAATGGTTGTCTCCATTGGACCTGAAACCAGGGAAGACCGTGTGCGACAATGCTGCAAACCTGGGTGCGGCCCTTCGTCGGGGCAATTTCACACACGACCCTTGTATGGCTCACGTGTTGAACCTGGTTGTCCAGCAATTTTTAGCCCACTATCCCAGACTAGATGGCCTTCTGCAGAGGGCACGGTCGCTGTGTGCTCACTTCCGCCGTTCGCATCCCGCAGCTCAGCGACTTACATCTCTACAGAAGTCGTTGGGCCTGCCACTTCACCGGCTAAAATGCGATGTGCCTACCCGGTTGAATTCAACTCTGCACATGTTGCAGCGACTGTGGCAGCACCGACAAGCCCTGGTGCAATACGTTCTGACGTATAGCCTGGGCCAACGAGATCCAGAGGTGGGGCAAATAACGCTGGAAGAGTGGTCTCAGATCAGGGACCTATGCACCCTTCTGCACAGTTTTGAAATGGCGACGAAGATGTGTAGTGCTGACAGTGCCATTATCAGCATGACTATTCCGGTGATTTACATGCTGGAGCACATGTTAAACAGAATTTGAGTCAGGTGGTGGCACAAGAGGAGGTGGAGGAAGTAAAGGAGGAGGAGTTGTATGCGGAAGGGCTAACATCTGCAAGGTCCAGACGGTCGGCAGCACCAAGGCGGCAGGCATGTGTGGGTGGGGGAGATGGTTTTACCAGGGCGCATGGTAGCAGCCAAACTAGTGAGGAAGGTGCAGGAGCCCAGGAACAGGTGGAGGACGAACTGATGGAAGACTCATCAGATGAGGGAGACCTTGACCACATTTTTGTTGTGCGAGGTTGGGGCGAGAGGACAGAGGAAGGAAGCATGATTGTTACCTCGCCACCAACACAACAGGGACTTGGTGCTCCTGGATGCGCAAGACACATGTGTGCCTTTTTGCTGCACTACCTGCAACATGACCCTTGAATTGTGAGAATTAGAAATAATCCTGACTACTGGGTATCCACACTGTTAGATCCCCGGTACAAAAGTAAATTTGCAGAAATTATTCCTGCCATAGAAAGGGATGCACGCATGCAGGAGTATCAGCAGAGACTGTTGCAGAATCTTACATGTGCTTTTCCACAAAACACCAGTGGTGCACGTAGTGAATCTCACAGTTCCAACTTGCCAATCGTGGGACCGTCGAGTGTTCAGCACTCAGACCGTAACAGAAACACGGCATCTGCTGGTAACATCAATTTTGCGGAATCATTTCACCACTTTTTTAGCCCATCCTTTGCAAGGCCACAGGAGACAAGAAGTCTGACACATAGTCAACGCCTAGAGACAATGGTACAGGAGTATCTCCAAGTAATCATTGAAGCCATGACTGTGTCACTGGACCCTTGCTCTTTTTGGGCTTCCAATCTGGATAAATGGCCAGAGCTCGCCACTTACGCCTTGGAGATCTTGTCATGCCCTGCAGCCAGCGTTCTGTCTGAACGTTTGTTCAGCGCTGCTGGTGGTGTGCTGACAGATAAGCGCATGCGGCTCTCCACTGATAATGTAGACAGACTCACGTTTATAAAGATGAACAAATCATGGATCCGAAACGACTTTTCAACCCCTGTGTCATCCTGGGGAGAGTAAAAGCTTGATGATTTGTTAAAATCACCTCACCAACCGTTTTAAGCATTAAAATTACTAATCATGTTTATCTGTATCTTGGCTGGAAAATAATTTGGGCTTTGTAGCAGTGTGCAGTACTGATTCTATTAGGCCATCTATACTAAGCTCCACCAGATTTAAAATTACTAATCATGTTTATCTGTATCTTGGCTGGAAAATAATTTGGGCTTTGTAGCAGTTTGCAGTACTGATTCTATTAGGCCATCGATACTAAGCTCCACCAGCTTTCAAATTAATAATAATTTTTAGCTGCATCTAGCCCGGAAAATAATTTTGGGTCTCCTAGATGCGCAAGACACATGAGTGCCTTCTTGCTGCACTACCTGCAACATGACCCTCAGATTGTCAGAATTCAAAGTAATCCTGACTACTGGGTTGCCACACTCTTAGATCCCCCACACTCTTCGATCAACCTTTTCATTTTAATAAAGAACAAAAAAATGGTAATTTTTGAAATGATAAGCATTAGCAGGTTATTAGAAACTGAAATCAAACAGTTTTCAACTCAAAACTTTATTCTAGGTGATGTTACATTTTCACATAGGACCCCTTGTTTGAAAGGAGCTTCTGAACTCTCTCGTCCGTTGAATTTGTCAGGTTTTGGATGGTTTCTGCTTCAATTGTTTTGCATGAGGACAGAATACCCTCCTAGAGCTGTTGCTTAGATGTGAACTGCCTCCCGCCATCATAGACACTCCTTTTGATGATGCTCCAGAGGTTCTGAATGGGGTTGAGGTCAGGGGAGCATGGAGGTCACACCATAAGTTTGTCCCCTTTTATGCCCATATCAGCCAGAGATGCAGATGTGTTATGTGCAGCATGAGACGGTGCATTATCATGCATGAAAATGATCTTGCTGTGGAATACACGGTTCTTCTTCTTGAACCATGGCAGGAAGTGCTGTTTGAGAAACTCCACATACATAATGGAGTTCATCTTTACCCCTTCAGGGATCCTAAAGGGGCTGACAATCTCTCTCCCCATGATTCCAGCCCAAAACATTACTCCACCTCCTCCTCGTTGGCACTGTAGCCGTGTTTGCATGGGGTGTCCATCAACCAACCATCCTCCACTCCATCCATCTAGACCATCGAGCGTTGCACAGCACTCATCGGTGAACAAAACAGTTTTGAAGTCAGTCTTCATGTATTGTTTGGCCCACTGGAGCCATTTCTGCTTGTGTGCAGTGGATAGAGGAGGTCGACAGGATGGCTTACGCACAGCTGCAAACCTCTGAAGGACTCTGCATCTTGTTGTTCGGGGGACTTTGGAGGCACCAGCAGCTTCAAAAACTTGTCTGCTGCTATGACAAGGCTTTTTTGCCGCTGCTCTTTTAACCTGACGTAATTGCCTGGAGGAAAGAGTCCTCAATTTTCCCTTATCAGCACGCACACGTGTGTACTGTGAATCAGCTACATACTTCTTGATTGTGCGATGATCAGGATGAAGTGTCTTGGCAATGTTGATTGTAGTCATGCCTTGACCTAAACACTCCACAATTTGTTGCTTCTCAGCAGCCGACTCATCCTGTTTCTTTCCCATTTTGGCAGAAAATGTAGGCTGCTTAATAATGTGGGACAGCCTTCTTAAGTAGTCTTGCCTTTCATTGGACACACCTGCCAAACTAATTAGCACAGGTGTCTGCAATTGCTTACAGTGATATAAAGAGCCCTGACACACATCACCATCAATGAGTTTAACTGACAAACAAACAAATTCTTCCCTTATCACTCCTAAACACTTTTTGCATAATAATTTGGAGCACAGTGTACATGTGCTTTTCCACAAAACACCAGTGGTTCACGTAGTGAATCTTACAGTTCTAACTTGCCAACCATGGTCTGTATGGAGTTGTTCAATAAAGGGCCCAAAATTAAGATAACCTAGATGGGAGAGGTCTCTATGAATAGGAATTCCTAAGTATTTGATACCCTGTGAGGGCCAGGCAAAGGGATAGTTGGACTGGATGGAATCCTGTATGGATTTGGGGAGGGAGACATCGAGGGCCTCAGACTTCGCTGCATTGATTTTAAAATTTGACCATGTAACAAAGTGATCTATTTCAGCCATAACAGCAGTGATGGATATATGTGATTGAGTGATATATACTAGGACATCATCAGCAAATGCAGAGCACTTGTACTCGGTGCCTCCCACCTCAATCCACCTAATATTGGGGTTATGGCGAATTGATGAGAGCAGGTGCTCCGTCACTAGGATGTATAAGAGAGGGGACAGAGAACATCCCTGCCTTGTCCCATTGGTGATTATGAAAGGTGATGAAAATGTTCCATTTATCTTCAGCCTAGGTGACATATTGCGATACAGGGCCGTGATTTTGCCTATAAAAGGGTCCCCTAGACCCCTACCTTGAGCTTTTTAAAGGGAATAATATATGGCTTGCCAGGAGACTCCATGGAGTGCTTTCTCAGCATCCAACGAGAGTATCTAATTACAAATTTTTAACTGCATCTAGCCCAGGAAATACTTTGTGCCTAGTAGCAGTGTCTGCTAGTCAGCGGATTATCCCAGCTGTTAAGCAAGCTTCACCACCTGTAGTTTGGACACTTAATTTTTTCAAAGGAAATGCTTCGGGCCCCTGGGACACTCAGTGAAGAGCGTCGGGGAGACACCCCAAGGCATAGTGGCTGGGACTGGCGGTAGGACGCCTTGCGGTGGACCGCCGAGCTCGATCCTTATAAAAGCTTTTTAACTGCAGCAGCTTTAGTGGATTCTACTGGAGCTGGAATTACTCGGCTGCTGGCATGAGACTTGCCCTCCAATAGATCCTTGTAAAAGAATTTAAAGTGTATGCATTCAAATTAGAGAGACAATTTAAATTAAAAAGCTTAGACCTGCCTCCACCACAGGGGGGCTCGCTCGACCCACCAGCGGACAGGCACCACTATTGGGAGAGGGGGGCTGGCCGTCAGGGTCCACCGCAGCTCTGGCACAAACTCGGCGACATGGAAGTCGCACGGGCAGGAACGGACTGGCCGTGTCGGCTTCGCACTTTTTTGGTTTTAGAAGGGCATGACATGCCTATATCTGTGTCTCCCCCTCCTTTTACTCCTCCACCTCTTTTTCTTTTCGCATGACTATATGTACTTGTCACTTTTCCATGTGTTAGTTGTGTCTTCTGAGCAGTTTGTCAGCTTTTGGACACCTTTGAAGGTGTTTTCTATGTATTTCTATGTGTTTTTGTTTAGCTGCCATTGGTTTTAACGGTGTTCGAAGGTGTTCGACGAACAGTTCGACGAACAGTTCGGCAAACATACGGGTGTTCGACAAACCAAACTCGAACACTACGGGGGTGGCTCAACACTACTCCCATATCCAGGTCAATGGGCAGCTTACCAGGTCTGGCTCTCATCAGGTAGGCAGACGTGCAGTTGGTGGAATTCACTGGGATGTGATTGTACAAGTCCACTAGATCTGGCAACTTTTCTGGCCACAGACTGCGTTCTTCCAGGGGCAACGTCTTTAGTAGGTCTATCACCACCTGGTTCATCTTTTCACACATCCCGTTGGTCTGGGGGTAATAAGGCGTTGTCCTGATCTTCTTGCAGCCGTACAGGTTGCAGAATTCCTGGAATACCTCCGCTTCGAAGGCCGGACCTTGGTCAGTTAGCACACATTCTGGGTAACCATGCGGGCGGCAGAAGTGATGTTGGAAAGCTCTGGCCGCTCTCTGAGCCGTTTGATCCTTGACTGGCACTACTACCAGGAATCGGGAGTAGTGGTCTATGATGGTGAGAGCGTAGACATAGCCTGACCTGCTCGGGGATAGCTTCACATGGTCTAGGGCTACCAGTTCGAGTGGCTGCTTGGTGATGATGGGCTGCAGGGGAGCCCTCTGGCTGGCACGGTCTTGCCTTCTCAGGTTGCACGGTCCGCAGTCTCGACACCACCTCTCGATTGCTCCTCTCATGCTAACCCAATAGAATCGTTCAAGCAGCAGGACTTCCAGATTTTTCCATCCGAAGTGTCCTGCTCCATCATGGTACGCTTCCAAGACCATAGACACGTCCCGCATCGGGACTACCACCTGCCAGACCAGCTCATGCATCCGGGAGTTGACAGTTCTTCGACACAGCTTCCCTTCATAGATGAACAGCTTACTCTTCTCTTTCCACAGCTGTTTGGTCTCCTCTGGAGCATCTGGGTCAGGGTATGAGTCGGCTCGTGTCAACAACTCTTTGACTAGGTGGACGGCCGGGTCACTGTCTTGTGTTTCAGCCCAGCCGTGGTGGGCAAGGGATTGAACATGGCCTCTTTGGTGGCAAAGTACCTGTCTTTCACACAGTGGGCGCACTGAGTTATCCCATGACGGTGGAAAGCGGGGATTTCTATTTCTTCCAGTTCTTCTGGGTCTTCTCCCCTATCTGGCAAGTTAGGCACCCTGGACAGTGCATCTGCGTTGGCATTCTTGCGCCCAGCCCGGTACTTGATGGTGAACTCATAATTGGAGAGTCGGGCCATCCATCTCTGCTCCAGGGCACCAAGTTTCGCAGTGTCCAGGTGTGTCAGCGGGTTGTTGTCCGTGAATACGGTGAACTTGGAAGAGGCGAGGTAATGTTTAAAGCGCTCTGTCACTGCCCATACTACTGCGAGGAACTCTAGCTTAAAGGAGCTGTAATTTTCAGGGTTCCTTTCTGTGGGCTGGAGCTTCCTGCTGGCATAAGCGATTACTCGTTCTCTGCCCTGCTGGATCTGGGACAGCACCGCTCCCAGTCCCACGTTGCTCGCGTCCGTGTGGAGGATGAAGGGCTGGCCATAATCAAGGTAAGCCAGGATCTCGTCCTCCGTGAGGGTCATTTTCAACTGGTGGAAGGACTCATCTTCCAGCTTGTCCCATGAATGGCGGCTTCTGGGTTTTGGCCTTCCTGGACTGGCCTATCAGGAGGTCCTGCATGGGTGCCGCCATCTTGGTGAAGCCTTGAATAAATCTTCGGTAGTAGCCTACCAACCCGAGGGACTGCCGCACTTCCTTTACGGTGGAGGGTCTTGGCCAGTCCTTGATTACTGTGATTTTATCAGGGTCTGGAGCTACACCGTCAGCGCTCACCACGTGCCCCAGGTACTGTACCTTGGACTTCAGCAGATGACATTTTGAGGGCTTCACCTTTAGACCAAAGCCAGCTAGGGCATCAAACACTTCCGCCAGGTGCTTCAGATGGTCCTCATACGTCTGGGAGTATACAATGACGTCATCCTGGTACAGCAGTACTGTCTCGAAATTCTTATGTCCCAGACAGCACTCCATCAACAGCTGGAAGGTTCCTGGGGCGTTGCAGAGCCCGAATGGCATGCAGTTGAACTCGCTGAGGCCCATCGGGGTGGTGAATGCGGTCTTTTCCTTATCCGTCTCTGCTACAGGAACCTGCCAATACCCACTAGTAAGATCCAAAGTGGAGAAATAGTTAGCAGACTTTAATGAAGCTAGTGATTCCTCTATTCTGGGTAACGGGTATGCATCTTTGTGTGTTATGCGGTTGATTTTCCTGTAGTCTACACACATTCTCATAGTGCCATCCTTTTTCTTTACAAGAACTAATGGAGCTGCCCAGGGGCTACAACTGTCTCTTATTACCCCAGCCTCCTTCATTTCTCGCAACATCCCTTTGGCATTTTGGTAGTGTGCAGGGGGTACAGGCCGGTACCTTTCTTTAATGGGTGGATGGTCTCCCGTGGGGAGATGGTGTTGAACCCCTTTTACCTGCCCGAAGTCAAGTGGATGTTTACTGAAGACCCTTTCGCATTCCTGTACCACCCGGTATACTTCTTATGGTGAGGCCAGGGACTGGAAATTCATATTCCCAGTTATTTCATATTCCCAGTTATGAAGGTCTCAGCAGGAATGCTAGTCTGTCTGACTTCAAAGGACCCCAGAGGACAAAGTATTTACATCAGCATTTGTTTCCCTTCAATACATCAACCCCTGGGAGCCTCCTTTGGATTCCAGGGTGACAAGCCAGGAGAGAATTGAATATAGGTCAGCTAGGACATATACCCTTTGTAGTGCAAACGCCTATTCCTGACGAGAGTATGAAGAATAGCTAATTGAATACCTCTGAAGTCAGGGGAACCTCCTGTGTTAGATCAATTACTATGCGCACCTTACAATGAGAATATTGCTAAGAAATGGATTAGGAAATGTATGATAGAAAGGAAGAGGAGATGACATGTAAATCGCCTATTTTCTGCCCTGCCCAAGTTACGAATAAATGTGTCCCTCTGAGAGAGAGAAGGAGTCTTCTGTTGAGGGTCACCTGTCGCTACAGATGTGCAGAAAGACCAAGGAACTGCTCTGGACCCATGACTGCACCCTTCCTGCCGTGTCCAGAGACCTTTTGATGAAAGTGTGGTATATTCACTTTTATTACTTTTTATTTTAATGTATCGTATTACTGCTTCCTTACTGTATTTGTCTGACTACTGTATATATACAGTACAGACCAAAAGTTTGGACACAACTTCTCATTTAAAGATTTTTCTGTATTTTCATGACTTTGAAAATTGTACATTCACACTGAAGGCATCAAAACTATGAATTAACACATGTGGAATTATATACTTAACAAAAAAGTGCGAAACAACTGAAAATATGTCTTATATTCTAGGTTCTTCAAAGTAGCCACCTTTTGCTTTGATGACTGCTTTGCACACTCTTGGCATTCTCTTGATGAGCTTCAAAAGGTAGTCACCGGAAATGGTCTTCCAGCAATCTTGAAGGAGTTCCCACAGATGCTTAGCACTTGTTGGCCCTTTTGCCTTCACTCTGCGGTCCAGCTCACCCCAAACCATCTCGATTGGGTTCAGGTCTGGTGTCCAAACTTTTGGTCTGTACTGTATATCTTGTAACCGCTTGTATATATTGTACCTAGCATCGCTCTTTTGAGTAGATAAATATCTAAAATTTATAAGCTCGCTTCACATTATCCTAAACCCGGAATTCACGGAAGTTGTGAGGAAGGATCAGGGGCACATGGCTCTGATCTGGGTTTGTGACACTCCTTGTTTCTGGTGTGGAGGGGTGGAGTCAGTGCCCACATGCAGCTTCTGGCACCAGTTCTCCAGGGCTATTTGACCAAGAAGGAGAGTGATGGTGTGCTACGCCAGATGACCTGGCCTCCACAGTCACCAGATGGAGGCAAGGGTTCCACTGTCTTTATAGAATTCTGGTTGACAGTGAAAAGTTTGGCTAGGGTGGCATACCGGGGAAACAGACTTCTCTCTCCACAATGTTTAGGATGCGGACGGGCACCCTACTATGGTGGACATCAACCACCCCCCGGGCTGTCAAAATGGTGGGCCTACTGTCAGAGTAGACGGGCTCTACCAAGGCCTGGTGGTAATCTCTACCCCTTAGACCAATAGCTGCCCGGCACCATATCATCATTTCACTTTTTAGGGGCATGGCGATTGGGAATGGGTCACTCATCCTAACGCTACCAATTTCACCACCAGACAGTTCTACCTGTTGTCTTTTCATCAGGGCTCCGATCACTCTCTGTAGAACCCGCTGCTGGCTGGAACTGGCGGTTTCCGCAACCTGCTGCAATAAGACAATTATTTCTGCAAGACAATTTTCAATGACATTAGTGCCTAACGTTATCATAGGATGACTTTCTCGGCGATCAATGTCAACAATTATCAGTCCTTGTGCTGGTAGTTCGACTTTGCCAACCTTTATGGTCACTTCTTTGAACCCCACCTGAGGCACGGGTTGACCATTGCTGGCATAGATGCTCAAATGTTCATCTGGACAGCGGGTAATGTCAGAATCAGTCCAGTACCATTTGAAAAGAATGTAGGGGATGGTGGTCACCTGGGATCCAGTGTCCAGCAACGCGCTCATTGGAAAGCTGTCCAGTACGACAGGTAGGACCGGTCGTCCTCCCACATATTTGTCTCGCCAGCTTGATGGGCCTGGTGGTCTTATGCCTGGGGGTTGGCCCTCTGCCCCAGGTTTTGTTCTTTTAAATGACAGTACCTTGCATAATGTCCTGGCTGGTTACAGCGGCGGCAGACGGGTTGTCCGTTCTGGTCGTAGTGGTCGCTGTTCCTTCCTCTGGATGGTGGAATCCTCTTCTGTCAGCGCCATGGGACGTCCTCCGGACTGGAAACCAACAGGATCTTTCCTTTGGGAGACACCTGCAAGGACTGCACAGTTTTGGTTAGCGCAGCTACACTTTTAGTCAGTTCTTGGACCTGATTGTGCAGGTCTGTAGACGGGGCATTGTCCAGAGTCTGTTCATCAGCTCCTACAGGCTCTGGGGAAAAGGGTGCCACCTCCTGGTGGTAGGTGATAGCTGGGCGGCAGTGAGCTGTAGCGCCACCTGGTGCTGGTTCTCGCAGCACCCGGATGGCTCTGTCCTTAAATTGAGCAAAGTCTAAATCAGGGTTTTGCAGAGCCATTATGCGCAGCTGGGTTCGGTGGGCGCTGGACAGTAAACCCTCAATAAATTGTTCAGTTAACAGTCTGTTTTCATCACGCACACTGTCAGAGTCTACCTGTTTGATGGCCCTCAGCACCTCCTGCAGGTTTAAAGCATAGTCCCATACACTGTCCTGTGCCCGTTGTTTGCACCCATAGAACTTCATTTTTATCTCTGCGGTGGTGCGGGTGTCAAAAGTGTCCTTTAGGCGGGCCAGTATCTCTTTTACAGTCCCTTTTTTTCTGGCTGACCAGGATTTTACCTCTCTCTGGGCTGTACCAATCAACTGGCCTATAAGGATGCTCACTTTCTGCTCCTCGGACAGGGGATATACCTTAAACAGGCTGCTTAGTCTCTCTTTGAAGTCACTCAGGGTGTGCGACTCTCCTGAGTACTGGGGCAGCCATGCCGCTCCCGGGATATAGGGCATTGTGAATGGCATCACTGCAGCAGCGGCCACACTGTCGGTGGAAGTTCCCTCCATATCTGGCGTCTTCTTCCCCCCTAGTGAACCGTGGCCTACCTTCTTTCTCCTTCCTTCCGTAGGCCGCAGTTCCGCAGGTGATGAGCCCCGTTGAGGACCTGGCGTCGCACACGTCTGACGTCAGCGTTCGCGGTGGCTCCTTCCAGGACCTGGCGTTGCGTCAGCGCGCGGGGCGGGGCTTCTTACTTCGCGCGTTTTCAGCGATCACGCCCCTCTTCTTCCCGCGCGGCGACCCAAAAATGGCGGACAATGGCGGGAAAACAGCGACAATGGCGGGAAAACTTCACCACGGTATGCGACACAGTCTGTGAAGGCGCGCAGTACCCGGTGGTAGCGGGCACGTAATCCTGCCAACTGCGCCAAAGTTGACGCGCCCCCTGGGCCGTGGGGTACCCGGAGCTGGGCCTGCAGATGCTGGGGGTTGTAGTCACCGTGGCGGTGACCCGGTCCGTGACCCAGGGCGGTCAAACCAGGGAGTAGTTTATGTATTTCTGTATGTATAGTCCGACTACGCCACCTGTGGATTGCGGTTATTGGGAACCGCCGCTGCGGAGCAGTCCACTGAAGCTGATGGTGTGTGCAGCAAGGTGATGTGACTCCCCACAGGAAGAGTGTAGCTTCAGGGCAGCGTGTATGGATGATGGTGGTTATGGTGCAGGGTATCGGTAATAATAACACGGAGTCTTTGCAGTGCTGTCCTGGGGTCTTTACTGGTGGTAATTATATAGGCCCCAACGGGAGTACTTGCTAGGGATGAGGGCCTGGTCAGTCTGAGAGCAATCCTAGAGTCCTCCTGGCCAGGTAGAGTTGTAGGCCTGCCATTCTGCCTGTACTCTTTAGCTACCCCGCTTATAGTCGTGTTGTAGCCCACGTCCCTGAGTGTAATGTGCTGCTCACCCGTATGGCTGGCGACTCGGATCCCGTGTATTCCTCGCTCCTCTGTGGCGGTACTGGTCCTTTCGTGTGGCTGAGCCTCCAGGCTTCTGTTGGCCAGGAGACCTACAATTTCCTGCAGTGCGGTTTCTGCTGCTGGGCTTGAAGGGTCCCACAGCCTCGGACTCCGATGTCCGGTTCTCGGTGTGTAATCTGGCTAGGACGAGCTCTGCCAGCTCCAGTCCTCAGCTCCTTGCTCCTGTGTCCTCAACTCGACTACAGCCCTGACTCTGTCTCTGTCTGAGCTAACCCCGCCTCCAGATCCAGTTATATAGGGCAGGATCCTCCCCTTTTCTGGTCTGGAGCATGAGGTGTTGCATGTAGTGTGTTCTCTAACCAGGAAACTCCTGTTTTGCTGCCAGATATGGTATTACTACTACTGTGGCAACCAGACCCCCTGGGGTGCCACAGGAGTCCCCTAGCTTTTCTATGGATTTAAAAACCTTAATACAGACGGAGGTCAGGGATTCCTTAAAGAACTTGACCTCACGTAAGAGGAGAAAGCAGAAATGGGTTACCTCGGACACAGAAGAATCAGTAGAGTCCCTTATCGCAAGGGAATCTCCTTCCCCCTCTGACCTCTCGTCATCGTCTTCATCAAAGTCTTCGGATGATGATGGAGGGGGTAGGCCATGTTTTTCGGTTGACAATACTGAAAGATTAGTCAAGGCTATTAGAGTAACCATGGGTATTGCCGATGCCAAGGCTCCCAGAAAACAATTCAGGATGTCATGTTCGGGGGCTTAGATCAGAAGAAGAGACGCACATTCCCAGTTAACGAGAGGATCAAGACTCTTATAGATAGGGAGTGGAAAAAAACAGAGAGGAAAGGCCAGCTGCCTTCTTCTTCTAAGCGGAGATACCCTTTTGAAAAGGAGGACGCAGCTAAGTGGGACAAGACCCCTAAAATTGATGTGGCCATCTCGAAGTCCTCAAAGATCCACACTGCTTTTTGAGTATTTAGGGGCCCTCAAAGATCCCCTCAATAAAAAGGCGGAGTTTTTTCTAAAACAGGCCTGGGAGTCCTCAGCAGGGGCTCTGAAACCGGCAGTGGCGGCCACCTGCACCGCCAGGTCTATGATGATCTGGCTACAGCAGTTAGAGGACCAGATCAAAGGGAATGTCCCTAGAGATAAAATTCTGTCGGGTCTTCCTCTTATGCAGGGGCAGCTGTATTCCTTCCAGATGCATCGGCAGATTCAATTAAGCTGGCTGCCAGGTCAGCAAACCTTTCCAATGCCGCCCGTAGGGCATTATGGCTCAAGAGCTGACCAGGGGATGTGCAGTCAAAATCAAAACTCTGCTCAACCACATGTGAAGGAGACTTTCTTTTCGGAAAGGCCTTAGATGACATCCTGGATAAGGCCGTGGACAAGAAACACGGGTTTCCTACTGTATCTGTTCCCCAATATAAGAGCTCCTTTTGGAAGAGGAAATTTTCCAGAGACCAAAGTAGTTGGAGAGACAGGAAGCCGAATAACAGAGGCTTCATGTTCGGGGGTCCATCCTCTGAGAATAAAAAAGCCCCTAAGTGACGGGCCTCCCCAGGTAGGAGGAAGGGTGTCCCACTTCCTTCCCGCCTGGGAAAAGATCTCGTCCAGCGCCTGGATTTTAGGGATAATCGGGAGGGGGCTGAAGTTGGAGTTCAAAACCATTCCCAGAGACACAGTCAGGATTTCAGCCCCCAGAGGCCTAAGAGAACAGATGGCCCTGCAGCAGGAAGTACTCGCTCTGGTTGTGAAGGAGGTTCTAATAGAAACACCAGTACCCGAGCAAGGGAGAGGGTTTTACTCAACGCTCTTCCTAATAAAGAAACCGGATGGCTCCTTCAGAACCATTGTCAACTTGAAGAAGCTGAATGACCATTTAATTAAAAGGCCATTCAAGATGGAGTCAATAAAATCGGCCGTAAAGATGTTTCCAGAGTGTTACATGTGCGTCCTCGATTTGAAAGACGCTTACTACCACGTCCCAATCTTTCCTCCACACCAACAGTTTATGAGGGTAGCGGTACAGTTCGGCAAGCACATAAAGCATTTTCAGTTTGCAGCTCTTCCCTTTGGCATCTCCACGGCTCCAAGGGTTTTCACAAAGATTATCCTGGAAGTCACAGCACATCTAAGGGAGAAGGATATCCTAGTCATCCCTTACCTGGACAATTTTTTTAGTGATGGGCAGATCAAAACAACTCTGTGCACTGGCTCTGGCGGAAGTCATGGCCAGTCTAAATGGCCTGGGATGGATTTTAAATTTCAGAAAAATCGAGACTAGAACCAAAAAAGGTTCAGTCCTTTTTGGGTCTCATTTTAGACTCAGAAAACCAGACTTGTCTTCTGCCAGAGGACAAGAAATTGAAGATCAGTTCCCTCATCTCACACGTAATCAGCAATCCATCCATGACCCTGAGAAATGTAATGTCTCTATTGGGTACGATGACATCTTGTATCCCAGCTGTATAGTGGGCCCAGTTTCATTCCAGATGTCTACAGCAGGAGATCCTGACAGCAGACAGATGGCTCAGAGGTCACCTGGATGGAAGAATATCCTTTTCAAGTTTGGTAATCAACTCGTTGGATTGGTGGATGAATCCGGTAGATCTATCTCTGGGGGTTCCTTGGTCTTTCCAGGTGTCAGATACGATTACGTCAGATGCAAGCGCGGAAGGCTGGGGAGCTCACCTGAGAGATCATTCAATACAAGGCCTCTGGTCAGACAGCGAGACGGGTCTCTCCTCCAAAATGAGGGAGCTGTTGGCAGTCAGAAACGCGGTAGTAGAGTTCAGTTCTCTTCTTTGGGGTCAACACATCCGGATATTGTCGGACAACCGAACGACAGTCGCCTATATCAATCGTCAGGGGGGGAACAAGATCCCTTCCTCTGATGTTAGTGATAGATCAGATCCTTCATTTTGCGGAGAGTCATCTATTCACGCTCTCGGCGCTGCATATAAGAGGAGAAGAGAACGTAAGAGCCGATTTTCTAAGTCGGCACAGCTTGAAAAAAGGAGAATGGGCATTGAATCCAGCGGTATTCCAGCAGATTGTCGGC
Source organism: Phyllobates terribilis (assembly GCF_046119375.1). Taxonomy (NCBI): domain Eukaryota; kingdom Metazoa; phylum Chordata; class Amphibia; order Anura; family Dendrobatidae; genus Phyllobates; species Phyllobates terribilis. Next base: position 202,178,246 of record NW_027362771.1, on the reverse strand, counting down.
CGATGGGGACAACCTCAGATAGTTCTGTTTGCAAACAAACGCAATTGGAAAACCAAAATCTTTTGCTCCCTGAATCCAAAGGAGAAGCCTTTTGCGGTGGACGCGCTGCAAATTCCCTGGAACTTTACCCTGGCCTATGCCTTTCCCCTTCTAATGCTGATTCCTACTATCCTGAGGAAGATCTGAGAAGAACAGGCGAGGGTTATATTGATCGCCCCGTTTTGGCCCAAGTGACCATGGTTCACTTGGATGAAGAGAATGTCCCAAGTGGAACCATGGGTCCTTCTGGACACCCCAGATCTCCTCAAGCAGGGCCCAGTCTTTCATCCCCAAAGATCGGGCCTGCATTTGACGGCCTGGATTTTGAAAGGTCACTACTAACACAGGAGGGGTTTTCTCCTGGTCTAGTTGCTACTCTACTGGCGAGTAGGAAGCCTGTGAATACTAGGATCTATGGCTGAACCTGGGCTAAATTTCTGTCTACCTCGGGTCAGTCCGCCAAAGGGAGGGTTCCTATTGGGGCCATCCTGGAGTTCCTTCAGAAGGGCTTAATCATGGGGTTAGCCACCAGTACCCTTAAGGTACAAGTATCAGCTCTGGGGGCACTATACAATTGCGACTTGGCATCAAATAGGTGGATCATCAGATTCATTAAAGCTTGCAGTAGATCTAGACCCATTCCTACTCCAAGGATGCCTCCTTGGGACCTTAATCTGGTTCTAAAGGCGCTAACCAAGCCTCCCTTTGAGCCCTTAGAGAAGGTTTCATAGAAAATTCTCACCTTGAAAACAGTCATGCTTGTAGCTCTAATGTCAGCTCGTAGGGTTAGTGATCTCCAGTAAACCATCCATTCACTCAAGTGTGTATGGATAGAGTAACCTTAAGACCAGATCCGGCCTATCTTCCAAAAGTAGCCTCCAAATTCCATAGCACACAAGTAATTACTCTTCCTTCCTTCTGTCCTGATCCTAGAGATTCTGAGGAACAAAGGCTTCACACTTTAGATGTAAAGAGGGTATTAGTCCAGTATTTGGAGGTGACGAAGGCCTGAAGGAAAAGTGATGCCTTATTCATCTCATTTCAGGGTGGCTAGGAAACGGCTTAAGGTTACAAGAGGGACCATAACTAGATGGGTCAGGGACACCATTGATTTAGCGTACTCTTCTTCTTCTAGCAATCTGCCAGTTCCAGAGAACCTGAAGGCCCACTCCACCGGGGCTGTAGCTGCTTCCTGGGCTGAGAAGGCGGATGTGCCCATCGACATCATATGTAAGGCGGCAACTTGGTCATCCCCCTCTACATTCTACAAGCATTACCGTCTTGACCTTTCCTCTTCTACTGATCTGTCCTTTGGGAGGAAGGTGTTGCAACCCCATTTATAAGGCAAGAAATCCCACTTATTAAACCTGACAGGGCACACCTGTGAAGTGAAAACCATTTCCGGTGACTACCACTTGAAGCTCATCAACAGAATACCAAGAGTGTGCAAAGCAGTCATCAAAGCAAAAGGTGGCTACTTTGAAGAACCTGGAATATAAGACATATTTTCAGTTGTTTCACACTTTTTTGTTAAGTATATAATTCCACATGTGTTAATTCATAGTTTTGATGCCTTGAGTGTGAATGTACAATTTTCATAGTCATGAAAATACAGAAAAATCTTTAAATGAGAAGGTGTGTCCAAACTTTTGGTCTGTACTGTATGTGTGTACGATTTCTTATTCTTTTGCATGTTTGTCACACTTTTTAAATGTTTCAGTTCATAAAACAGATTTAAGTATTTGACAAATATAAAACAAGTAAACACAAAACACAGTTTTAAAATGAAGGTCTTTGTTATTAAGGGAAAAAGAAATCCAAACCTACAGGGCCTGTGCAAAAAAGTGATTGCCCTCTAAACCTAATAACTGCTTGGGCTACCCTTAGCAGCAACAACTATAATCAAGTCTCACCAACAAAATGGAGGAATTAGAATTAATTTTGGTGGAAAATAATTATGACATGGTGGGGATATCTGAGACATGGTTGAATGAGAGCAATGACTGGGCAGTTAATTTACAGGGCTATAGTCTGTTCAGAAATGACCGTGCAAACAAGCGAGGGGGGTGTGTGTGTTTTATATGTAAAATCATCCTTAAAACCCATATTGCGTGAGAATATATGTGAATCTAATGAAAATGTAGAGTCCCTGTGGGTGGAGATAAGGGGAGGGGGAAAAAATAATAAATTACTGATGGGGGTTTGTTATAAGTCTCCAAAAATAATAGAAGCAGCGGAGAATATCCTCATAAAGCAAATAGATGAAGCAGCGACTCAAGGAGAAGTCATTATTATGGGGGACTTCAACTACCCTGAAATACATTGGGGAACAGAAACTTGTGGTTCCAGCAAAGGTAATAGGTTTTTGACAACTATGAGAGACCATTACCTTTCACAACTGGTTCAGGACCCAACAAGAAGGGGGGCACTGCTAGACCTAATATTAACCAACAGGCCAGACTGCATATCAAATATAGGAGTTGGGGGTCACTTGGGTAATAGTGATCACAAAATAATAAGTTTTTATGTATCCTTTAATAAGATGTGTAGTAGAGGGGTTACAAGGACACTAAACTTCAGGAAGGCAAATTTCCAACAGGTGAGAGATGATCTTAGTGCAATAAACTGGGACGATATCCTGAGACATAAAACTACACAAAGCAAATGGGAGACATTTATTAGCATCCTGAATAGGACCTGTGCACAATATATACCCTATGGGAATAAACATGCTAGAAAAAGGAGGAAACCACTATGGCTTAATAGAGCTGTAAGGGGCGCAATAAGTGACAAAAAGAAAGCATTTAGAGAACTAAAGCAAGTCCGGTAGTGATGAGGCATTAAATAAATACAGGAACTTAAATAAATTCTGTAAAAACCAAATCAAGGCAGCAAAGATTGAGACAGAGAGACTCATTGCCAGAGAAATTAAAGTAATCCCGAAATATTCTTTAACTACATAAATAGTAAGAAACTAAAAAATGATAGTGTTGGCCCCCTTAAAAATAGTATGCGTGAAATGGTGGATGAGGATGAGCAAAAAGCCAATATGCTAAATGATTTTTTTTCAACAGTATTTGCACAAGAAAATCGCATGACAGAAAATATGATTAGTGATGACAAAAGTTCTCCATTAAATGTCACTTGCTTAACCCAGCAGGAAGTACGGCGGCGTCTGAAAATCACTAAAGTTGACAAATCCTCGGGCCCGGATGGGATATACCCGCGAGTACTGCAGGAATTAAGTAAAGTCACAGAGCATTATTTTTAATCTTTAAAGATTCCAAAATAACAGGGTCTGTACCACGGGACTGGCGTATAGCAAATGTGGTGCCAATATTTAAAAAGGGGACAAAAACTGAACTTGTAAATTATAGACTAGTAAGCTTAACCTCTACTGTGGGTAAAATCCTGAAGGGTTTCCTAAGAGATGCTATACTAGAGTATCTGAAGGAGAATAACCTCATGACCCAATATCAACATGGGTTTACGAGGGACCATTCCTGTTAAACAAATCTGATCAGCTTTTATGAAGAGGTAAGTTCCGGACTGGACCAAGGAAATGCAGTGGATGTTGTGTATATGGACTTTTGAAAAGCTTTTGATATGGTTCCACACAGAAGGTTGATACATAAAATGAGAACAATGGGGATAGGGGAAAATATATGTAAGTGGGTTAAGAAATGGCTCAGTGATGGGAAACAAAGGGTGGTTATTAATGGAACACACTCAGACTGGGTCACAGTTAACAGTGGAGTACCACAGGGTCAGTATTGGGCCCCCTTCTTTTTAACATATTTATTAATGATCTTGTAGGGGGCATACAGAGTAGCATTTCAATATTTGTAGATGACACTAAACTCTGCAGGGTAATCAGTACAGAGGAGGACAATTTTATATTACAAGAGGATCTATGTAAACTAGAAGCTTGGGCTGATAAATGGCAAATGAGCTTTAATGGGAATAAATGTAAGGTAATGCACTTGGGCAGAGGAAATAAAATGTATAATTATATGCTTAATTGAAAAAACACTGTGCAAAACTGTCACTGAAAAAGACCTGGGTGTATTGGTGGACGACAAGCTCATGTTTGGTGGCCAGTGTCAGGCAGCTGCTGCAAAGGCAAATAAAATAATGGGATGCATTAAAAGAGGCATAGATGCTCATGAGGAGAACATAATTTTACCTCTATACAAGTCACTAGTGAGACCACACTTAGAATACTGTGTACAGTTCTGGTCTCCGGTGTATAAGAAAGACATAGCTGAACTAGAGCAGGTGCAGAGAAGAGCGACCAAGGTTATTAGAGGATTGGGGGGTCTGCAATACCAAGACAGGTTATTTAGTCTGGAAAAATGAAGGCTTGGGGTGATCTTATTACTATGTACAAATATATGAGGGGACAGTACAAAGACCTTTCTACTGATCTTTTTACTCTGAGGCCTGAGACGGGGACAAGGGGGCATCTTTTACGTCTGCAGGAAAGAAGGTTTAATCATAATCACAGACGCGGATTCTTTACTGTAAGAGCAGTGAGACTATGGAACTCTCAACTCTCTGCCGCATGATGTTGTAATGAGTGATTCACTACTAAAATGTAAGAATGGACTGGATGCCTTTCTTGAAAAGTATAATATTACAGGTTATATATACTAGATTCCTTGATAGGGCGTTGATCCAGGGAACTAGTCTGATTGCCGTATGTGGAGTCAGGAAGGAATTTTTTTCCCCCAATGTGGAGCTTAGTGTTTGCCACATGTTTTTTTTTGCCTTCCTCTGGATCAACATGTTAGGCTATGGGTTGAACTAGATGGACTTAGTCTTCCTTCAACCTTAAAAATTATGTTACTATGTTGCTATTTGTGATAACTGGCAATGAGTCTTTTACAACGCTCTGGAGGAATTTTGGCCAACTCATCTTTGCAAAATTGTTGCAATTCAGCCAAATTGGAGGGTTTCCGAGCATGATTAAGGTCAGGACTTTGACTAGGCCACTCCAAAGTCTTAATTTTGTTTTTCATAAACCATTGAGAGGTGGACTTGTTGGTGTAATTATTTCCTTCACTGTAAATGAATATTTCGCACTTAAGTCCGAGATTTAAAGCCGCCACCAAATACCCCTTTCTTCAAACTGGAATCACAAATAATATAGCCGACATATAATCATGCATTATTACTGCATTAGATCCTAGTACCTGGGAAATTTGGACTTTAAAACCGTTGGAACAAGTATGTAAATTATCATGTAGCGAGTGACGCTCCACAGCAAGTCTTATAAAATCAAGCATGCTATGATGGAGAGGTTGTTGGCTTTGAATGCACAAGAACACCTATTAACAGGCATGGCTAATAGGATCAACCCACCACCACTGTGGTCACATGACCACGCACTATAGAACATCAGCTCCTGTCCTTCCTCCTTTGGTGACGTCACATGCCATTCAATTACAATGGCTGGTATCTTCTATTTAAATCTCCTGCTCCCTGAGTTGCATGCTGGCTTATACAGGCGCTATATTCATTGGCTGTTTCCACTATTACCTTGCACTTTATCACATTGACAAGCTCCTAGCATCTTCTTGTGTCATTCACGCCTTAAGCAATCTGGTATGTATAATGTGGTCTATGACTGTTGAGTACATCTACATATGATATTCCATCAGAATGTTTTGCCTGGAACTTTTGGAGATAGTTCCTTGTGAGAACTATGTCCTGTTCCAGGATACATTTTATCTGCAAACCCAAGAGATGGCAATGGGATCTAATATGGCGCCACCTTATGCTTATTGCTTTATGGCCTAGTTTGAAGATTAATTTGTTTACCCACATCCCACATTCAAACAATATGCTCTTACATGGAAAAGATATATAGACAATGTATTTTGTATCTGGTCTGGTACTTTGAGCTCATTGCATGATTTTCAATTGCTCTTAAATTCAGTGTTTCTTGACTTGCAGTTTACTATCCACTTTGACTTGTATAGAATTAACATTTTGGACACTGTGATCATTAAAGAGGATTTGGGCTCCTTTTGTTAAGAAAACAGACCGGAATAACCTCTTACGTTATTCGATTTGACATCCTGCTTCTACGAAAAAATCCCTAGCTATTTTGCAATTTCAATGGATTAACCGTATTGTCTCTAATGACATGGTACATACAACAAGGCTTGAAGAAATGCAATTTAAATTTCATAACAAAGGTTATCCCCCTAATATGCTCATGCATGCAAGACAAAAAGCCACATCTGATCAAGGTCAACAGAGGTCTAATATGGTCCGTATTCCCTTTACACATACTTACCATCCATTTGTGTACAAGATGCATAAAATTATCCGACGACATTGGGGTTTATTGTTTAGGAATTATCCCCATATATATGAATTCAGTAAACCCTTTTTACCGTGTTTTCGAAGACCAGCAAATGTGAGGGACAAACTGGTACAGGCAGACGAGGGATCCCTAAGAATTTTACCACATCAGCTGTTTTTGCGTACTCCCAAGATAGGGAGTTTCCCTTTCCTGCAATGCTATCAATGCAATAACATTCATAAAGGGGAGCAATTTTTTTCTCCCTATGACTGGGAAAGCTTTCCCTATACGAGATTTTTTCACTTGCAAATCCAGCTTTGTGTGTGGATATGTTGGTGAAACCACCCAACATATCCGAGACCGCATTTCCATGCATAAGTCCAACATTAGATGCAAGAACCTATTGCTCCCTATACCCCACCTCTTTGACCTGAAAGGACATCAGGTTTCACAACTGAAATATCAAGTCATTGAGCATGTACCGGCACCACGTAGGGGCAGTGATCGCCTACTTACCCTTAAAGCGCACCTGTCAGCAGGATTGTGCTCAGTAAACTACATACACTGTCAGGTGGGCGACATTACACTGATTAAAATGATACCTTGGTTGATGAAATCCATCCTGTGGTTCTTGTGTAATCTTTACTTTCAGTTTGGAGATAATGATATGCTCGTGCTCCGTGGTGGTCTGTGGGGAGGGCTCTATCTGGGGCTCTGCTTCAGCTATATGCTCTTATGACAGGGCACTGATAATTCACTGACCTGTCTCCTATTTTACATAATGCATCTAGTAGTGCGGGGATAGGTAAAATAGGAGGTAGGTTAGTGAAGGCCCAGTGAGCTGTCATAAGAGCATACAGATGAATATGTAAGCAGAGCACCAGATAGAGCCCACCCCACAGGCCGCCACAAAGCACAAGCATATCATTATCTCCAAAATGAAAGTAAAGATTACACAAGAAGCACAAGACTGATTTCATCAACCAAGGTATCATTTTAATTAGTGTAATGTTGCCCACCTGACAGTGTATGTAGTTCACTGTTACGCGGCCGGGTGGTGGAACCACTGTGCCGTGGAACAAGGAGGGACCAGAAAGGGGGGCACTAGGGACCTCACCCAGACTGACCTTAGCTATACGGCGGCTAGTCGACTCCGTGAACCAAGGAGGGACCGGGAAGGTGGACCAGGTGCTACTCAGGAACCAACCTCGTGTGAGAGCAGGCGAATCCCACGGGACTGATGGCAGGCTCCGACTGGCATGACCGATAGGCAGGTAGACCAGCTCGGCCGGTGGCAGGCGGACACGGTGACACGCAGGCGGACACGGCTGGTAGGTAGGCAGGCGGGCACGGCTGGTAGGCGGACACGGCAGATAGACAGACAGGCTGGTGGGCACGGCAGATAGATAGGCAGGCGGGCAGCACTGGGGCCTGAGAGCTGACGAGTGTTAACAACAAACTTACAACATTGCACAGGCACCTCCATATTGAGGGCGATGCCTTAAATAGTAGCTGTCCTCTGGCCATTGGATGGGGACATCTTAGGATGGCACGCAAGGCCCCTTTAAGAGGCAGGGAGCGCGTGCACACCCTAAGCACAGTGCCCAGGGATCTGCGTGCAGTGCACGCACCCCAGGCAGTCTCGCCGTGGAAAGCAGCTGGAGGAGCTGGACACACCGGCCGGGAGTCGGCGTCTCTGCCGGGGGAGAGAGGCAGGAGGCAGAGACGCCAGCGCTACAGTACCCCCCATTTATGTCCCCTCTTTTTCAAGCCTGCAAGACATTTTTCCTGGAGAAGAGGAGCGTGGATGTTCTCCCTGGGCTCCCAGGACCTCTCCTCAGGACTAAAGCCCTTCCAATCTACAAGAAAAAAAGGTCTTTCCTCTTACACTCTTGGTAGCCAGAATATTCTCTACCTCAAAAACGTCTTCAGCGCAGACTGGAGCAGGAGTGGTACCCAGATCTTCAGAGAAAGGATTGAGGACGACAGGCTTGAGGACAGACACATGAAAGGAATTGGGGATCCGTAATGAGGCAGGGAGTGAGTTTGTACACCACCAAATTAATTTGTTTCAGAACCTCGAAAGAACCAATGAAACGTGGGCCCAACTTATATTAAGGTATTTTGAGACAAACATACTTGGATGACAACCATACCTTGTCCCCAGGATGAAATAAAGGCGGATCCAGACGTTTCTTGTCTGCATGTTTCTTCATCCGCTCAGAGGACTGCAGCAAAGCAGACCTTGTGTCCTCCCAAATCTCAGAAAAGTTCTTTATGAGACATTCAGCAGCAGGATTGTCGACAGAAGTAGAGACAGGGAACGGAATATGGGGATGCCGACCGTATACCACAAAAAATGGAGATTTGGCTGAGGATTTGCTCACATGGTTATTGTTGGAAAATTCGGCCCAAGGCAGGAGTTCCACCCTGTTGCTATGGTGGTCGTTGATGAAGTGCCGGAGGAAGTTAGTGAGGATCTGATTGATATGCTCAACCTGGCCATTGGACTGCGGATGATAAGCTGATGAGAAATCCAATGCGAAATTCAGAAGCTTGCACAAGGCCTTCCAGAAGCGTGAAGTAAACTGGACCACTCTATCCAAGACAATATGAAAGGGCAGGCCGTGGAGACGGAAGATGTGAGGAATGAATTTTTCAGCCAGCACTGGCGCAGAGGAAAGATCAGGCAGGGGAATGACGTGAGCCATCTTGGAGAAGCGGTCCGCTACCTCCCAAATGACGGTACAACCGGCCAATACAGGAAGGTCCGTGATGAACTCCATCACAATATGCTGCAACGGGGCGGAAGGCACAGGTAAAGGAAGTAGTCGACCAGTCAGAAGTTGCCTAGGAGTCTTGTTTCGGGCACAGAAGGTGCAGGCAGAGACAAAATCCGCAACATCCTTCGGCCACCAATAATGTCGGGAAATGAGCAGAACTGTTTTCTTCTGTCCGGCATGACCTGTCAGTTTAGATGAGTGACCCCAGAGTAGGACCCTCCTCTTATCAGGAGCCTTAACAAAAGTGTTACCAGGGAGGAGACAGATCAAACGGAGCGTTCCTCCTCCTGGTCGTATGGCAGAAATGATCTGGAGAGTGCGTCTGCCTTGATATTTTTATCCGCCGGCCGGAAGGGAAGAGTGAAATTGAAGCGGGCAAAGAATAGAGACCATCTGACCTGTCGAGGATTAAGCCATTGGGAGGACTGCAAGTAGGCAAGATTCTTATGGCCATTCCCCCAGCGCAGTTTGATTGCCATCAGCTCCTGATCTCCAATGGAATAATTGCACTTCAAGCAAGAGAAGAGCTAGGAAAAGAAGCTGCAGGTCACCATTCAACCGGACGAGGACTTCTGTGTGAGAACTGCTCTGGCCCCTGAGGAAAAAGCATCCACCTCCAGGAAGAACTGCTTGTTACAGTCAGGACGATGCAGCACTTTCCGCCTCAGGAGTCCATTTCTTGGGATTAACCCTTTTGCGAGTCAGGGCACAAATGGGAGCCATCCAAGGCCAAAAAAATGAGGAATGAACAGGCAGTAATAATTTGCAAACCCAAGAAACCGCTGAGCAGCCTTCAGCCCCTCAGGATGGGGCCACTTTAGAACGGCAGACACCTTCTCGGGATCCATTTTTAGGCCAGTCTCTGAGATAATGTACCCCAGGAATGGAAGAGAAGTCTGCTCGAAGATGCACTTTTTGAATTTGGCATACAAACTATTCTTCTTGAGCCTCTGTAATACCTGTCGAACGTCTCTCTGATGTGAGAGCAGATCTGGAGAGAACACCAGGATATCGTCCAGGTACACCACCACGCATGTGTAGAGAAGATCCGAGAAGATGTCATTCACCAGCTCTTGAAATACTGCTGGTGCTTTGCAGAGTTGTTTGATTTAGTCCCCTATAATCAATACAAGGCCGAAGAGAGCCATCCTTCTTGACAAAGAAGAATCCTGCTCCAGTCGGATAGGTGGATTTCTGGATAAATCCCCTATAAAGATTCTCCTCAATATATTCGGACATGGCACGGGTTTCGGCCAGCGACCGGGAGTAGATTCGACCACGGGAGGTGAAGCACCGGGGATGAGGTCGATGGGACAGTCATACGGCCTATGATGAGTTAGTGTTTTGGCCTCTTTCTTGTCAAAGACGTCGGCGTATGACCAATAACGTGCTGGCAAGCCAGGTAGTTTTTATGAAGTAGACGGAGGTCAAGCAGGTCGAACGGAAACCAGGCAGGTTTTGTGACACTCCTGACCCCTGCTGAGCACCTCTCCAGAACTCCAGTTTAAGGCCAACTCATGTCTCCGTAACCATGGCAGACCTAGTAGCAAGGGATGAGAGAGGCCGGACAGCACATAGAAGGAGATTCTCTCCGAGTGTAGCATTCCTACCTGGAGAACCACGGGCTCGGTGACAAACAAGATGGACTCAGAAAGGGGCCTCCCATGCACCAAAGAAACCGCCAACGGATCCGGGAGATGTTGGATCGGGATCTGATACCTCTCCACAATGGCTTGTTGGATGAGATTCCCTGCAGCGCTGGAATCCAGATAAGCAATCTCGACAAAATAGATGTTGCCACAGAATATCACCACTGACAGTCAGAGATGGAGAGGAAATATTCTTGCCCAGGATGACCTCTCCAAGCGATCCTAGGCTCTTGAGTTTCCTGGTCTCTGTAACGGGTCTGGGAGGTGGAACCTCTGAGCAATGATACAAAGGGGCAGTCCTTGTAAGGAAGCGGGTGGCTCCCAGGGTAGGCGGGCAGGTAGTCACGGCAAGTGACGGGGACAGTCTCTGGGTAGAAGAGCAGGAGGTCACGGCAAGTGACGGGGACAGTCTCTGGGTAGAAGGGCAGGAGGTCACGGCAAGTGACGGGGACAGTCTCTGGGTAGAAGGGCAGGAGGTCACGGCAAGTGACGGGGACAGTCTCTTGACAGGCGGGTGGTCACGGCAAGTGACGGCTAAGCCTCCAGATAGGCTAGCAGGCGGGTAGCAGGTGGACGCTCCCAGGTGAGCGGGCAAGAGTCTCTGAACAGGCAGGTGGTCACAGCAAGTGATGGCTAAGCCTCCAGGTAGACTAGCAGGCAGGTAGCAGGTGGATGCTCCCAGGTGAGCGGGCAAGAGTCTCTGGACAGGCAGGTGGTCACAGCAGGTGACGGCAGAGCCTCCAGGTAGGCTAGCAGGCAGGTAGCAGGCGGACGCTCCCAGGTGAGCGGGTAAGAGTCTCGGGACAGGCAGGTGGTCACAGCACATGACGGCAGAGCCTCCAGGTAGGCTAGCTGGCGGACGCTCCCAGGTGAGCGGGTAAGAGTCTCTGGACAGGCAGGTGGTCACAGCACGTGACGGCGGAGCCTCCAGGTAGGCTAGCAGGCAGGTAGCAGGCGGACGCTCCCAGGTGAGTGGGTAAGAGTCTCTGGACAGGCAGGTGGTCACAGCACGTGACGGCAGAGCCTCCAGGTAGGCTAGCAGGCAGGTAGCAGATGAGCGCTCCCAGGTGAGCGGGCAATCAGATCCATAGACAGACTGGCAGGGCTGGTAGGCAGACTGTCGGACCGCAGGGATGCAAGTAGAAAGACAAGTAACAGGCAGGTATCAAGCAGGAATCTGGCAGGTAACTGGCAGGTAACTGGCAGGTAACTGGTAACGGGACCTGAGGGCTGAAGCAGAGTGATAGGCTATGCAACAACATTGCTCGGGTACCTCCATTTTGGAGGAGGTGCCTTACATATGGTGAGGTCCTCCGGCCATTGGCTGGGGACTCCTTAGGACGCTAAGCACAGTGGCCGGGAAGCAGCGCGCGCTGCCAGCAGAGCGGGAGGAGGACGCCGGGCACGGAGCGGAGAGGTGAGGGGAACAGCGTCCCTGCCTAGCAGGAGGCAGGGATGCCGACACTACAGTACCCCCCCTTTAGGCCCCCCCTTTTTTAGGCTAGACAGAAATTTATCAAGGATGAGAGGGGCATGGATGTTCTCCCGGGGCTCCCACGTTCTCTCCTCAGGACCAAACCCCTTCCAATTGACTAGAAAAAAGGTCTTTCCTCTTACCCTTTTGGTGGCCAGAATGTTCTCTACCTCAAACTCGTTTTCAGCGGAAACCGGAGCAGGAGGCGTACCTGTAGACTTGGAAAAAGAGTTAAGTACCACGGGTTTGAGGAGAGATACATGGAAGGAGTTAGGGATCCGCAAGTTGGCCGGGAGTTTCAATTTATAGGCCACTGGGTTGATTTGTTTGATAACTTCCAGTGGGCCGATGAACCGAGGCCCTAACTTGTAGGAAGGAATCTTGAGCCGGACATACTTGGGCGAGAGCCAGACTTTATCTCCAGGACGGAATTGTGGAGGATCCAGGCGTTTTTTGTCAGCCTGTCTCTTCATCCGCTCGGACGACTGAAGGAGTGCTGATCGGGTACTCTCCCAAATGGAGGAGAATTCGCTAACGAGAGATTCCGCAGCCGGATTGTCCACCGAGGTGGAGACGGGAAATGGGATCCGAGGATGCTGACCGAAGACTACAAAAAACGGGGATTTGGAGGAAGATTCGCTCTCGTGATTATTGTAAGAGAACTCGGCCCATGGTAGGAGATCCACCCAGTCCGAATGGTGGGCATTAACGAAGTGCCGGAGGTAACTGGTCAGGATCTGAATGATCCGCTCCACTTGACCATTGGACTGTGGGTGGTAAGCGGAGGAGAAGTCCAGGGTGACGTCCAGCAGCTTACATGTGGCTCTCCAGAAGCGTGAGGTGAACTGAACCCCACGATCCGACACGATGTGGAGGGGCAGGCCATGGAGACGGAAGATGTGGCGGATAAAGTCTTTAGCCAGCTCGGGAGCAGACGGGAGACCCGGCAGGGGAATGAAGTGAGCCATCTTGGAAAAGCGGTCAGCGACCACCCAAATGACCGTACAACCGGCAGAGACAGGGAGATCCGTTATAAAGTCCATAGCTATATGCTGCCACGGGGCAGCAGGTACAGGAAGAGGAAGGAGGCGACCGGCTGGCAGATGTCTCGGAACCTTGTTGCGGGCGCAGGACACACAGGCTGAAACAAAGTCTATTACGTCCTTGTGCAGGGTAGGCCACCAGTAATGCCGGGTAATAAGCTGGAGGGTCTTTTTCTGACCGGCGTGGTCAGCTAGCTTAGACGAGTGACCCCAGTTTAGGATCTTCTTCCGATCAGGTACTGTTACGAACGTCTTACCGGGAGGGAGACAATTTAGATTCACGGGGGCCACCTGCATTACTCTGGCGGGATCAATGATGTGCTTAGGCTCCTCCTCTAGATCAGACACCAGGAAGGATCGGGACAAGGCGTCAGCTTTGATGTTTTTCTCTGCCGGGCGAAAATGAAGAACGAAATCAAAGCGGGCAAAAAACAAGGACCACCGGGCTTGGCGCGGGTTAAGTCTCTGGGCGCTCTGGAGGTAAGACAAGTTCTTGTGGTCCGTGTAAATAATTACCGGGTGAAGAGCCCCCTTGAGCAGGTAACGCCACTCCTCCAGTGCCAGCTTAATGGCCAATAACTCTCGGTCTCCTATAGAATAATTGCGCTCAGAAGGGGAGAAGAGTTTGGAGAAGAAGCCGCAAGTTACCATTCTTCCGGAAGATGACTTTTGGGTAAGTACCGCTCCAGCTCCAGAGGAGGAGGCATCCACTTCCAGGAAGAATTGTTTGTTGCCGTCCGGACGATGCAGCACCGGGGCGGAAGAGAAAGCCTGTTTTAAGGAAAGAAAGGCTTCCTCTGCTTCGGGCGGCCATTCTCTGGGATTAGTGCCCTTACGGGTGAGCGCAGAGATTGGGGTAGTCCGGGAAGAGAAGTGCGGAATGAAGAGGCGGTAGTAGTTGGCGAAGCCCAGGAACCGCTGAATAGCCTTCAACCCCTCTGGTCGGGGCCACTTCTGGATGGCAGACAGTTTCTCAGGATCCATTCGTAGGCCGGTCTGAGAGATTATGTAGCCCAAGAAGTGAAGTGAGGTCTGCTCAAAGAGGCACTTCTCATATTTAGCGTAGAGGTGGTTCTGCCTGAGCCTGAGCAGGACCTGACGAACATCCCTCCGGTCAGTGAGAAGATCCGGAGAGAAGACCAAGATGTCGTCCAGGTACACCACTACGCAGGAGTAGAGAAGGTCCCGGAAGATGTCATTGACCAACTCTTGAAAGACGGCGGGAGCGTTACAGAGACCGAAGGGCATTACCAGGTATTCATAGTGGCCGTCCCGGGTGTTGAATGCCGTCTTCCATTCATCCCCCTGAAGGATACGGACCAGGTTATACGCCCCACGGAGGTCCAGCTTGGTGAAGATTCTAGCCCCCCTCAGACGGTCAAATAATTCCGGAATGAGCGGAAGGGGGTATTTATTCTTCACCGTGATCTGGTTAAGGCCTCTATAGTCTATACAGGGACGGAGTGAGCCGTCCTTCTTTTTGACGAAGAAGAAGCCTGCTCCCGCCGGGGAGGTCGATTTTCGGATAAATCCCCGGGCCAGATTCTCCTCAATATATTCAGATATGGACCGGGTCTCAGCAGCGGACAAAGGGTAAATACGCCCACGGAGAGGAGTAGCGCCGGGCATCGATTGGGCAGTCGTATGGTCTATGAGGGGGTAATGTCTCTGCCTCCTTTTTATTAAAGACGTCCGCATAAGACCAATAGGGAACCGGAAGACCAGGTAGATTGGCTGGGGTAGGAGAAGGACGGACATGATGGACGGGAACTAGACAAGTCTTATGGCAGTCCTGTCCCCAGCGAAGGACTTCTCCGGTCTGCCAATCAAGCACAGGTGCATGTCTCTGAAGCCAAGGTAGGCCTAGCAAGAGGGCGTGAGAGAGTCCAGGCAGAACATGAAAGAAGATGCTCTCTGAGTGCAGCATTCCCACCTGCAGGGTTATGGATTCGGTGATGAGTTGGATGGGATGTGGTAAGAGACCCCCATCTACGGCAGCGACAGATAAGGGTACAGCTAGAGGTTTGGTGGGAATGCGGTATTTCTCTACCAGGGACTGAGAAATGAGATTTCCGGCAGCTCCAGAGTCAAGTTGGGCTAGTTCAAAATAACGGTTCTCCCCGCAGATGATAGAGACCGACAGCAACAGAGATGGAGAGGGTTTACTCTTATCTAGGACGACCTCTCTGAGCGATCCTAGACACAGGCGTTTCCCGACCTCTCCGGGCAGGAACGGATCCAGTGCTCCTTACTGCCACAGTAGAAGCAGCTCCCCTCGGCTCGGCGTAACTCTTGACGGGTCTTGACCATCTTGGTCTGGTCGACCTGCATAGGCTCGGGTGAGTGCGCCTGGGGAGTAATGGGAGAAGTGACGAGTTTCTGGAAGGTAGGGGCTAGACGTGGAAACCTCCTCTCACGGGTGACCTCTTTGGCGGTCTCCTGGAACCGGATGTCTATCCGGGTGGCAAGAGTTATTAAGTCGTCGAGAGTGGTAGGAATGTCCCGACCGGCGAGTTCATCTTTAATACGGCCGGACAGACCCTCCCAAATGACAGACACCAGGGCGTTGTTATCCCAGACCAGCTCCGAAGCAAGGGTACGGAACCGTATGGCATATTGGCCCACGGTAAGATTTCCTTGACGGAGGCGTAGCAGAGATAATGCGGATGAGGTCTTCCGTCCTGGTTCGTCGAAGACTTTCCGGAAAGCCATGAGAAAGGCTGGCAGGTTGGACACCAGGGGGTCTCCTCTCTCCCATAGAGGATTTAGCCAAGCCAGTGCCTCTCCCGTGAGATGGGACATGATGAAGGCTACTTTGGCTCGGTCGGTGGAAAGCTGGTGTGCCAACAGTTCGAAGTGCAGAGTGCACTGGTTAATGAAGCCCCGTGCCTGGCTGGGATCTCCGCCAAAACGAGGAGGAGCGGAGAGGCGGGGACCGGGAAGAGATGCCATGGTGTTGATGGGCTGCAGCGGTGCCGGGGTAGTAAGTGTGTGTGTGGAGGCAGCTCCCGAAGAGGTAGACAATGTGTCCAGGTGGGAGTTAACACTACGCAGGTGACTCAGGATGGACTCCTGTTGGGACCGCTGACGGGAAAGTTCATGACTAGTGTTGAGCCACCCCCGAAGTGTTCGAGTTCGGTTCGGTTCGTCGAACACCCGTGTGTTCGCCGAACTGTTCGTCGAACTGTTCGTCGAACACCTTCGAACACCGTTAAAACCAATGGCAGGCAAACAAAAACACATAGAAACACATAGAAAACACCTTCATAGGTGTCCAAAAGCTGACAAACTGCTCAGAAGACATAACTAACACATGGAAAAGTGACAAGTACATATAGTCATGCGAAAATAAAAGAGGTGGAGGAGTAAAAGGAGGGGGAGACACAGATATAGGCATGTCATGCCCTTCTAAAATCCAAAAAGTGAGAAGCCGACACGGCCAGTCCGCTCCTGCCCGTGCCACCTCCGTGTCGCCGGGTTTGTGCCAGAGCCGCGGTGAACCCTGATGGCCAGCCCCCCTCTCCCAATACTGGTGCCTGTCCGCTGGTGGGTCGAGCGAGCCCCCCTGTGGTGGAGGCAGCTCTAAGCTTTTTAATTTAAATTGTCTCTCTAATTTGAATGAATACACTTTAAATCCATTTACAAGGATCTATTGGAGGGCAAGTCTCATGCCAACAGCCACGTAATTCCAGCTCCAGTAGCGTCCACTAAAGCTGCTGCAGTTAAAAAGCTTTTATAAGGATCGAGCTCGGCTGTCCACCGCAAGGCATCCTACTGCCAGTCCCAGCCCCTATGCCTTGGGGTGCCTCCTGATGCTCTTCACTGAGTATCCCATGGTCCCGAAGCATTTCCTTTGAAAAAATTAAGTGTCTAAACTACAGGTGGTGTAGCTTGCTTAACAGCCGGGATAATCCGCTGACTAGCAGACACTGCTACTAGGCACAAAGTATTTCCTGGGCTAGATGCAGTTAAAAATTTGTAATTAGATACTCTCGTTGGATGCTGAGAAAGCATTCCATAGAGTCTCCTGGCACGCCATATATGATTCTCTTAAAAAGCTTGGGGTAGGGGTCTAGGGGACCCTTTTATAGCCAAAATCACGGCCCTGTATCACAATACGTCACCTAGGCTGAAGATAAATGGAACTGTAGCACCCTGAGGGCTCGGTTGCTACAGAGGTATTGCACCTCACCCAGAGGTGTGATATCTCACTCTCAGGTAAGGATGGAGTGTGGATCAGGACCCGACACCTGCATGCATTACACCACATTGCCGTGGGGCAGGGCGACCAATATGCCTCTGAGATGGGCACGACAGTCCCTGTCCCTGGCTGGAGTGGGGGGAGGGAACACTGAGGAAGGGGAACCCTGTAGTGCAGGAGCAGGGAGGAAGCAGTTCCTGGGTGCATTGAGAAGGGAGTATAAAAGGTGGGCACCATCTTAGTTCAGTGCAGAGAAGTCTGAGCAGAAGTGGCAGGGAGCAGGGGCTCTGCATGAGCTCTGCTCCGGAGGCGGGCCTAGTAACAGAGGCCCAGGCCTGGAAGAGGGAGAAGGAAGGAAGAGGAGCGGAGAAGGCTACAGGAACGAGGAATGAAGGGATCCCAGGGGTGCGGACGGGCGAGTCGCCACCGCACGCCCGAATCCACCTGCGTGGAGGGGTCAGGCCAAAGGGGGAGACCGGTCCCCGAAACTAGTGGAGGCAGGAAACGACCCTCAGCTAGAAACCGGAGGCTGTGACATTTTATGTGGCGCAGCCCCTCGCTACACCCGCTAGGAAGGCACCACATAGGGTCAGGGAAACTGGCGCCAAGTTTACCAAGAGGAGGCCCGAGGCAGCCGGACAGAAGGGTTGGTAAGAAAGGCCAGACAAAGGACACACAAAGGGGGTCCTGTGAAGCGCTCCAAAGTTATCTGGGAGTTGTCTGAGCCCCTCACCTGGTGAGCACAGTACGACGTGGGCAGCCGTTACCTGCAGACGTGGTCTGGATAATAAGAACTGTGAGTAAAGGCCCTGGACTGCATCACTGACTCCGTGTCGTTACTGCTGCTGCCCTGCACCATCACCCCCATCCTCCGCATACACTGCCCTGAGGCTATACTCCTCCCGTGGGGAGTTATGCTACGCTCTGCTGCACCCACAACACCAGCCTCAGCGGTCTGCCCTGCAGCGGCGGTTCACTCTGACCGCAATCCACGGGTGGCGTAGTCGGACATTTAAACATCAAAACCACATAAATAGTTCCGCCACTGGTTTGACCACCCTGAGCCACGGAACCGGGTCGCCGCCACGAAGACTACAACCACCAGCATCCACCAAAAAGGGTCCGGCTCCGGGTGTCCCAAGGCCCAGGGGGTGCATCAGAACATTTTCATCACCTTTCACAATCACCAATGGGACAAGGCAGGGATGTCCTCTGTCCCCTCTCTTATACATCCTAGTGACGGAGCACCTGCTCTCATCAATTCGCCATAACCCCAATATTAGGTGGATTGAGGTGGGAGGCACCGAGTACAAGTGCTCTCTATTTGCTGATGATGTACTAGTATATATCACTCAATCACATATATCCATCCATGCTGTTATGGCTGAAATAGATCACTTTGTTACATGGTCAAATTTTAAAATCAATGCAGCGAAGTCTGAGGCCCTCGATGTCTCCCTCCCCAAATCCATATAGGATTCCATCCAGTCCAACTTTCCCTTTGCCTGGCCCTCACAGGGTATCAAATACTTAGGAATTCCTATTCATAGAGACCTCTCCCATCTATGTTATCTTAATTTTGGGCCCTTTATTGAACAACTCCATACAGACCACGGTTGGCAAGTTAGAACTGTAAGATTCACTACGTGAACCACTGGTGTTTTGTGGAAAAGCACATGTACACTGCGTTCCAAATTATTATGCAAAAAGTGTTTAGGAGTGATAAGGGAAGAATTTGTTTGTTTGTCAGTTAAACTCATTGATGGTGATGTGTGTCAGGGCTCTTTATATCACTGTAAGCAATTGCAGACACCTGTGCTAATTAGTTTGGCAGGTGTGTCCAGTGAAAGGCAAGACTACTTAAGAAGGCTGTCTCACATTATTAAGCAGCCTACATTTTCTGCCAAAATGGGAAAGAAAAAGGATGTGTCGGCTGCTGAGAAGCAACAAATTGTGGAGTGTTTAGGTCAAGGCATGACTACAATCAACATTGTGCGATGATCAGGATGAAGTGTCTTGCAATCAAGAAGTATGTAGCTGATTCACAGTACACACGTGTGCATGCTGATAAGGGCAAATTGAGGACTCTTTCCTACAGGCAATTACGTCAGGTTGAAAGAGCAGCGGCAAAAAAGCCTTGTCATAGCAGCAGACAAGTTTTTGAAGCTGCTTGTGCCTCCAACGTCCCCCGAACAACAAGATGCAGGGTCCTTCAGAGGTTTGCAGCTGTGAATACGCCATCCTGTCGACCTCCTCTATCCACTTCACACAAGCAGAAACGGCTCCAGTGGGCCAAACATTACATGAAGACTGATTTCAAAACTGTTTTGTTCACGGATGAGTGCCGTGCAGCGCTCGATGGTCCAGATGGATGGAGTGGAGGATGGCTGGTTGATGGACACCCCACGCAAACACGGCTACAGCGCCAACAAGGAGGAGGTGGAGTAATGTTTTGAGCTGGAATCATGGGGAGAGAGATTGTCGGCCCCTTTAGGATCCCTGAAGGCGCTAAAGATGAACTCCATAATGTATGTGGATTTTCTCAAACAGCACTTCCTGCCATGGTTCAAGAAGAAGAACCGTGTATTTCACAGCAAGATCATTTTTCTGCATGATAATGCACCATCTCATGCTGCACATAAAACATCTGCATCTCTGGCTGATATGGGCATAAAAGGGGACAAACTTATGGTGTGACCCCCATGCTCCCCTGACCTGTACCCCATTCAGAACCTTTGGAGCATCATTAAAAGGAGTGTCTATGATGGCGGGAGGCAGTTCACATCTAAGCAACAGCTCTGGGAGGGTATTCTGTCCTCATGCAAAACAATTGAAGCAGAAACCATCCAAAACCTGACAAATTCAATGGACGAGAAAGTTCAGAAGCTTCTTTCGAACAAGGGGTCCTATGTGAAAATGTAACATCACCTAGAATAAAGTTTTGAGTTGAAAACTGTTTGATTTCAGTTTCTAACAACCTGCTAATGCTTATAATTTCAAAAATGACCATTTTTTTGGTCTTTATTAAAATGAAAAGGTTGATCGAAAAGTTTGGGGGATCTAAGAGTGTGGCAACCCAGTAGTCATGATTACTTCGAATTCTGACAATATGAGGGTCATGCTGCAGGTAGTGCAGCAAGAAGGCACTTATGTGTCTTGCGCATCTCGGAGCCCCAAAATTATTTTCCGGGCTAGATGCAGCTAAAAATTATTATTAATTTTAAATCTGGTGAAGCTTTAGTATAGATGGCCTAATAGGATCAGTGCTGCACACTGCTACAAAGCCCAAATTATTTTCCAGCCAAGATACAGATAAACATGATTAGTAATTTGAAAGCTTAAAACGGTTGGTAGGGTGATTTTAACCAATCATCAAGCTTTTACTCTCCCCAGGATGACACAGGGGTAGAAAAGTCGTTTCGGATCCATGATTTGTTCATCTTTATGAACGTGAGTCTGTCTACATTATCAGTGGAGAGCCGCGTGCGCTTATCTGTCAGCACACCACCAGCAGCGCTGAACACACGTTCAGACAGAACGCTGGCTGCGGGGCATGACAAGATCTCCAAGGCGTAAGTGGCTAGCTCCGGCCATTTATCCAGATTGGAAGCCCAAAAAGAGCAAGGGTCCAGTGACACAGTCGTGGCTTCAATGTTTACTTGGAGATACTCCTGTACCATCGTCTCTAGGCTAGAGATGAGCGTTGTTCTACTCGAACTGTTCGCCAATCTCAAATTCGAGCTGTTTTGGGCGGTGTTCGAGCCGGTCGGCGAACACGAACAATTTGAGAAAAATTCGGCTGTTCGAGGTTATGTTCGATAACTGTTCGTGCACCAAAATCATAACTGGATTTTTTCTCAGTAATGATGAAAATTAATGTTAATACGCAGTTTGAGTGTACAGCGGGGCG
Organism: Phyllobates terribilis; assembly: GCF_046119375.1. Taxonomy (NCBI): domain Eukaryota; kingdom Metazoa; phylum Chordata; class Amphibia; order Anura; family Dendrobatidae; genus Phyllobates; species Phyllobates terribilis. The sequence goes on along the minus strand of NW_027362771.1, from coordinate 202,156,834 downwards.
GGGGGAGGGGCAGGGGATGGATCTCTGCAGGAACAATGAAGATCTCCATTTTTTTTTCTCTTTCCCGCATTTGCAGTGGGGAGGTGCAATCTGTCAGCCTATCAGCAGCGCACACACGGAGCGAAGTGCTTTTTTTCACACAAGCAAGGGCATGTGTGATTGGCAGTGTATGTCACATGTCCTTGCCCTATAAGACCAAGCCATTTTCCCCGTCGCCACCATTTTCTCACTGCTGCAGCTGCGTGTTAGACGGCACCGCTGTTGCTGTGTGCGCTATACCTTTTTAATTTCAAGCCAATTTTCGCACAAATATACAGATAGCTTGGGAGTAGGGAATAGTTGTGATTGCAGTCCTTTTAAGGACTAGGTTACAGCATTTCCTACGACTTTTATCAGGCAGGTCTGTGCTCTTAAATAGATAGATTGTGGGAGTAAAGACTAATTGTAATTGGAGTCCTTTTCAGGACTAGGTTACATCAGTTCCTATCAGTTTTTGCCAGGCAGGTCTGTGCCAGTGCTGTGCAAGTTTTTTTCACAGCATTTGGCTAAATCTAGAAAAGCTAATCCTTTTTGGCCTATTGCAGAGTTTGTTAGTCAGTGGAGTAGCCTATCTGTACTCAAACTATGTATTTTTTGGCCTCTACTTAGCTTTTGCTGCCAAATGTTACAGATAACACGAGTTGGGTCATCTTTATCGATCTGAAAAAATGCCCAGGCTATGCAAGGCTTAGCACCCATGCGACCTGAAGAGCCACCACGACTTGTGGTGAGAGGCAGAGTTGTGTTTGAGGATGCAGTTGTTGACGTGCTTCCAGTACTACGTCTCTGTCCAGGAAGGCGCAACCTGACCTCGTCGTCACTAGCATCTTCCTCCACCTCCTCTGCTGACCTCATCTCTTGACTGACTGTGGGTTGACAGTAAGTGGGATCTCCAACCTCATCATCATCACCCTGTGCGTTATCACACCCGTCGTCCTCAGAGCCAACCTGTTCCTGCCCTGACAAAAAACTAAAGTTGTCGCTTCAATCAGGTATTTGAGTCTTATCATCGTCTTCCTCATTGTCTCCACCAACAGGAGTTACAGTTTGGGAATGAGGGTCTACATTATGGTCAGAACCTTCTGCGTCTGGTCCTGGATCCGACTCATAAAGATTCTGGGCATCAGTGCAGATCATTTCCTCGTCTGGATTCACAGAAGCGCTGGAGTTGACCTCTGATTCCCAGGCTATAGTATGAGTAAACAGCTCTGCAGACTCAACCATCTGTTCTACCTCATACTCAGACGGGCAGCTGGAGATTTGGGAGCTGTGAGGAAGCAAGTGCGATTGGGGTGACACCTTTGAGGACTGGAGTATTTGTGATGTTGAAGTTGATGTGGAGGAGAGCCCACTTAAAGGAGCACTTGATATCCGTTGAAGCACCTGCTGTTTTTGTGCCTCATCTGGAATTTGTAGCGATTGGCGTGGCCGTAAGAAAGGGATCTTATCACATTGTCCGCTAAAAGAAGTAGACATTATAGTTTGGCTGGAAGATGGTCTTTCTTCTGCAGATGTTACTGTTGCTTTAACACCTACCCCACGGACACAACCTTTTTTCCCCTTCCCAACACGCCTATTCCCCTTTCCACCAGCAGCAGGCCTTTTTCCACTCATTTTGGTGGTTAACTAATTCACAACTCTGGAGTTGTTTGCACAAAAAAACAATGGATGGGAACCGAGCAGAGCTGAGTGGCCAAACTGTGGTATTAGGCCAAAACTATTGGCTGAGTTAGATGCAGAAAAAAATTATATTCAATTTGCAACCTGATGGAGGTCTGTATAGATGGATTAATAGAACAAGTCCCACACACAGCTAGAAGCCCAATATTTTTTCAGAGGTAGATGCAGAAAAAAATATATTCAGTTTGCAACCTGATGGAGGTCAGTATAGATGGACTAATACAACAAGTCCCACACACAGCTAGAAGCCCAATATTTTTTCAGAGGTAGATGCAGAAAAAAATATATTGAGTTTGCAACCTGATGGAGGTCTGTATAGATGGATTAATAGAACAAGTCCCACACACAGCTAGAAGCCCAATATTTTTTCAGAGCTAGATGCAGAAAAAAATATATTCAGTTTGCAACCTGATGGAGGTCTGTATAGATGGATTAATAGAACAAGTCCCACACACAGCTAGAAGCCCAATATTTTTTCAGAGGTAGATGCAGAAAAAAATATATTCAGTTTGCAACCTGATGGAGGTCTGTATAGATGGACTAATACAACAAGTCCCACACACAGCTAGAAGCCCAATATTTTTTCAGAGGTAGATGCAGAAAAAAATATATTCAGTTTGCAACCTGATGGAGGTCAGTATAGATGGACTAATACAACAAGTCCCACACACAGCTAGAAGCCCAATATTTTTTCAGAGGTAGATGCAGAAAAAAATATATTCAGTTTGCAACCTGATGGAGGTCTGTATAGATGGATTAATAGAACAAGTCCCACACACAGCTAGAAGCCCAATATTTTTTCAGAGGTAGATGCAGAAAAAAATATATTCAGTTTGCAACCTGATGGAGGTCAGTATAGATGGACTAATACAACAAGTCCCACACACAGCTAGAAGCCCAATATTTTTTCAGAGGTAGATGCAGAAAAAAATATATTCAGTTTGCAACCTGATGGAGGTCAGTATAGATGGACTAATACAACAAGTCCCACACACAGCTAGAAGCCCAATATTTTTTCAGAGGTAGATGCAGAAAAAAATATATTCAGTTTGCAACCTGATGGAGGTCAGTATAGATGGACTAATACAACAAGTCCCACACACAGCTAGAAGCCCAATATTTTTTCAGAGGTAGATGCAGAAAAAAATATATTCAGTTTGCAACCTGATGGAGGTCAGTATAGATGGATTAATAGAACAAGTCCCACACACAGCTAGAAGCCCAATATTTTTTCAGAGGTAGATGCAGATAAAAATTATATTCAATTTGCAACCTGATGGAGGTCAGTATAGATGGACTAATAGAATGATGCTATGCCCAAAAGATTTTACTTCACTAGGTGCAGTAAAAAAATTGGTATTCTATACACAGGTGGTATATCTTGCAACACAGATAGGCTACTCCACTGACTAACACACTCTGCAATAGGCCAAAAAGGATTAGCTTTGCTAGATTCAGCCAAATGCTGTGAAAAAAACTTGCACAGCACTGGCACAGACCTGCCTGGCAAAAACTGATAGGAACTGATGTAACCTAGTCCTGAAAAGGACTCCAATTACAATTAGTCTTTACTCCCACAATCTATCTATTTAAGAGCACAGACCTGCCTGATAAAAGTCGTAGGAAATGCTGTAACCTAGTCCTTAAAAGGACTGCAATCACAACTATTCCCTACTCCCAAGCTATCTGTAGATTTGTGCGAAAATTGGCTTGAAATTAACAAGGTATAGCGCACACAGCAACAGCGGTGCCGTCTAACACGCAGCTGCAGCAGTGAGAAAATGGTGGCGACGGGGAAAATGGCTTGGTCTTATAGGGCAAGGACATGTGACATACACTGCCAATGACACATGCCCTTGCTTGTGTGAAAAAAAGCACTTCGCTCCGTGTGTGCGCTGCTGATAGGCTGACAGATTGCACCTCCCCACTGCAAATGCGGGAAAGAGAAAAAAAAATGGAGATCTTCATTGTTCCTGCAGAGATCCATCCCCTGCCCCTCCCCCCACCCCACTGTACACTCAAACTGCGTATTAACATTAATTTTCATCATTACTGAGAAAAAATCCAGTTATGATTTTGGTGCACGAACAGTTATCGAACATAACCTCGAACAGCCGAATTTTTCTCAAATTGTTCGTGTTCGCCGAACGTCTCGAACACCGCCCAAAACAGCTCGAATTTGAGATTGGCGAACAGTTCGAGTAGAACAACGCTCATCTCTATTCATGACACAAGTCCGAGAGCGAGGGAGCTTGGGTGCCACCGGGTTCCATGGCCCGAGCAAACTGTAACGGGTCTGGGAGGTGGAACCTCTGAGCAACGATACAAAGGGGCAGTCCTTGTAAGGAAGCGGGTGGCTCCCAGGGTAGGCGGGCAGGTAGTCACGGCAAGTGACGGGGACAGTCTCTGGGTAGAAGGGCAGGAGGTGTTATGTTCTGCTACCAGAGCTAAGGAAAGAGAGGAGATCTGTCCCTACGATAGAACTCAGCTGAATCCCTACGATGTAACAGGGAACCTGATCCTGCTAAAGTCCTAAGCTAGTCTGTACGGAGACCTATAGATGTGGGGAAGGAATCCCTACAAGTACTAAGGACTGGGAGGAAAATGGGACACCTCCTAACAGAAATAGTAGCAGACAGACGAACAAACAAAATATATAAAACATAGAGGTCCGTAGACCAAGCAAACTAACAGAGTTAGATACAGAGCACAGGCTAGCTAGAAAGTAGATATACAATGAAGTCCAGCAAAGCCAGAAGGGCGGAGCAGGATTAAATAGGCCAACAAGGTCATGTGACCAGCAAAAGAAAAAACCTAAGAGCAAGGTTCTAACAGGAGGTCACAGCAAGTGACGGGGACAGTCTCTGGGTAGAAGGGCAGGAGGTCACGGCAAGTGACGGGGACAGTCTCTTGACAGGCGGGTGGTCACGGCAAGTGACGGCTAAGCCTCCAGATAGGCTAGCAGGCGGGTAGCAGGTGGACGCTACCAGGTGAGCGGCCAAGAGTCTCTGAACAGGCAGGTGGTCACAGCAAGTGATGGCTAAGCCTCCAGGTAGACTAGCAGGCAGGTAGCAGGTGGATGCTCCCAGGTGAGCGGGCAAGAGTCTCTGGACAGGCAGGTGGTCACAGCAGGTGACGGCAGAGCCTCCAGGTAGGCTAGCAGGCAGGTAGCAGGTGGATGCTCCCAGGTGAGCGGGCAAGAGTCTCTGGACAGGCAGGTGGTCACAGCAGGTGACGGCAGAGCCTCCAGGTAGGCTAGCAAGCAGGTAGCAGGCGGACGCTCCCAGGTGAGCGGGTAAGAGTCTCGGGACAGGCAGGTGGTCACAGCACGTGACGGCAGAGCCTCCAGGTAGGCTAGCAGGCAGGTAGCAGGCGGACGCTCCCAGGTGAGCGGGTAAGAGTCTCTGGACAGGCAGGTGGTCACAGCACGTGACGGCGGAGCCTCCAGGTAGGCTAGCTGGCAGGTAGCAGGCGGACGCTCCCAGGTGAGCGGGTAAGAGTCTCTGGACAGGCAGGTGGTCACAGCACGTGACGGCAGAGCCTCCAGGTAGGCTAGCAGGCAGGTAGCAGATGAGCGCTCCCAGGTGAGCGGGCAATCAGATCCATAGACAGACTGGCAGGGCTGGTAGGCAGACTGTCGGACCGCAGGAATGCAAGTAGAAAGACAAGTAACAGGCAGGTATCAAGCAGGAATCTGGCAGGTAACTGGTAACGGGACCTGAGGGCTGAAGCAGAGTGATAGGCTATGCAACAACATTGCTCGGGCACCTCCATTTTGGAGGAGGTGCCTTATATTTGGTGAGGTCCTCCGGCCATTGGCCGGGGACTCCTTAGGACGGCGCGCGCGGCCCCTTTAAGAGAGGGGGAGCGCGCGCGCCCTAAGCACAGTGGCCGGGAAGCAGCGCGCGCTGCCAGCAGAGCGGGAGGAGGACGCCGGGCACGGAGCGGAGAGGTGAGGGGAACAGCGTCCCTGCCTAGCAGGAGGCAGGGACGCCGACGCTACAGTCTCTCTGGACAGGAGCGGATTACATGCTCTGAACTGCCACAAGAGAAGCGTCTTCCTTCGGCGTGGCGGACCGCCTGGCGGTTTTTGACCATCGTCACCTGGTCATCTTGCATAGATTCAGGGGTGGATGCAGAGGCCAAGGCTTGTTGCAAGACTGGTTTATGAAAGGTAGGTGCAAGGCGTAAAGGTCTTTTCTCACGGACCACCTTCTTGGAACGCTCCTAGAACCTGATGTCAATGGGCAAAGATACCCTCCTCTTTGGATGACCTAGTATGTCACGATCGGTCAGTTAGTCTTTGATCCGCCCAGAAAGGCTTTACCAAAAGGTATCCACCAGAGCCTCATTATTCCAGGTGAGATCAGACGAGAGGGTGCGGAAACGTACAGCGTACTGGCCCACTGTGAGGTTCCCCTGGTGCAGATGGAGGAGAGAGGAGGCCGTCTAGGATGTGCGGCTGGGCTCATCGAAAACCTTCTGGAAGGCCTCAAGGAAAGCCTGGAGATTAGACACCAGAGGGTCCCCCCGTGCTCCATCTGGGGTTGAGCCATGCCAGCGCTTCTCCAGTAAGATGTGACATGATGAAGGCCACTTTGACCCAGTCAGAAGAAAACTAATGAGCCAAGAGCTCGAAGTGCAGTGTGCACTGATTTACGAAGCCCCGACATAGGGCATCATCACCACCAAATTGTGGAGGAGCAGACAGTCGGGGTACAACATCGCCACTGGATTGAGTTGCCGCCGGAGTTCTTACCCCTTGGGTAGAGGCAGGCACGGGCGGGGTAGTTGATGCATCTAGGCGTAAGTTCACAGTCTGCAGAAAGGACAGGATTGTGTCCACTTGGTAAAGTTCAGAGACTGAGGGAGCCTGGGAGCCATCGGCTTCCATGGCCTGTGCAAACTGTTACGGGTCCGGGTGGTGGAACCACTGTGCAGTGGAACAAGGAGGTACTGGAGGGGCGTAACTAGGGATGTCACCCAGACCGACCTTGGCTATACAGCGGCAAGTCAACTCCATGAACCAAGGAAGGACCGGGAAGGTGGACCAGGTGCTACTCCGGGACCGGCCTCATGTGAGAGCAGGTGAATCCCATGGGACTGATGGCACGCACCGACTGGCACGGCAGATAGGCAGGCAGACGGGCTCGGCTACTAGGCAGGCAGGTGGACACAGCTGGTAGGCAGACAGGCGGGCACGGCTGGTTGGCAGGCTGGCGGGCACCTGAGGGCTGACAAGAGTGTTGGAAACAAACTTACAACATTGCACAGGCACCTCCATATTGGGAGGGGTGCCTGAAATAGTAGATGTCCTCTGACCATTGGCCAAGGACCTCTTAGGACGGCCCCTTTAAGAGGCAGGGAGCGCACGCACGCCCTAAGCATGGTGCCCAGGGATCTGCGCTCAATGCGCGCACCCCGGGCAAGCTCAGCGTGGAAAGCAGCTGGAGGAGTGGGACACGGCGGTAATGGGGTCGGCATCTCTCCCGGGGAAGAGAGGCAGGAGGCAGAGACGCGGCGCTACATTTACTTAGCACAATCCTGCTGACAAGTGCACCTTAAGAAAAGGAAAGCCTATTGGAATCACGAGCTACAAACTCTTGAACCCAAAGCTCTTAATCTTGAATATGAAATGCAATTTTGATATGGTGAATTTGCGCTTTCGACTGTACTTTTTTGGATTTTTTGTGGTTTGGATATTCTATATAACATCTTAGGTGTTATTTTTTCTAGTGTTATTTTTGCCTTTATTTTTGCCCTATGTTGGTGAAATTGTTTCTATATGCATAAATAATCTTTGCATTGACAGTAAAACCTTTATTTTCTTTTACATTATCGCACTTAATTACAACGATTACCTCAGAACATGAACCATTACTTATTATCACCTGTGGGGATTCTTCAATGTCTACCTTGAATTCATGTTCCACTTCTATCAAGAAGCACTTCATTCTTTTTATTATTGCACGAGCAACGCTGTTTATGCATTATGGAAGATGATGACATCATCTCTCTGCCCCTGGCGGACGCATCACCATTCTGCCCATAGATACGTCACCATGGGGATGCATTTAGCATGTGGAACTTTTTCTACCTTGGGTCCCTCCTACCTCACTGCTGTCATTGGACTGTATACACTGCCTTTTTACCCGGGTCTGCCCACCGTCACTATGGTCACCGGACAGAACACCTATTAACAGGCGCGGCTACTAGGACCCACCCAACACCACTGCGGTCACATGACGATGCATTGTAGAATGTCAGCTCCGGTTACAATGGCTGCTATCTTCTATTTAAATCTCCTGCTCCCTGACTTGCATGCTGGCTTAGGCCATGTGCCCACGTAGTGTTTTTGTAGCGTTTTTGTGGCTTTTTACGGCCGCGAAAACGCTTGTAAAACCGTCTGCCATGCAAAGCAATGTGAATTCGAATGTGCTGTGCACATGGTGCGCTAATTAGAGCGGCGAATTCGCATTGCGTTGCAAAATGCAGCATGACCGTTTCTACCGCGATTAAGCCGCAAATTTGCGGCCATTGAGGAACATTGAAACACAGCAAACCCGCAGGTATATGTGGATTTGCTGCGTTTCAATTAAATTCAATGGCCGCAAATTTGCAGCGTAATCGCGGTGCGTGTGGTACCCGGGATGAAGAGGAGACTACAACTTCTCTTCATCCCGGCTACCACGAGGTGAAAAAATAAATAAAAAAATAAAAAATAAAAAAAACCTGTATATTCACCTTCCGGCGGCCCCTGGTCTGCTCCCGGCCACGTCCTCTCTCCTTGGCGTCTCGCGGTGTACTGTCAGGACCTGCGGTGACGTCATTTAGTCAGCTGATAGTCATGCGACCGCTGACATCAGTGGTCAGGTGATGGTCGCGTGACCATCAGCTGACTAAATGACGTCACCGCAGGTCCTGCCAGTACACCGCGGGACGCCGAGGAGAGAGGACGCGGCCGGGAGAAGACCGGAGAGGTGAGTATACTGGGTTTTTTATTTTTAACTTTTTAATTCTTTTTTTTTTTTTTACTATAGATGCAGCATTTAAAGCATCTAAGTTGGTCACACAATATAAATCCATGCCGGTTGCATGGATTTATATTGTGTGACCAACTTGTCAAGTACTTTTCCAAGTGATGCTTAAAATCGCTTGGAAAAGTGCTTGAAAAAACTCATGTAAAAATGCTGAAAAAACGCTTCTCTCTGGCAGAAAAAACGCATGTAAATCTGCATGCGTTTTTTTCTGCCAGAGAGAGGCAAAAACGCTCTGCATCAAATCTGCTACGTGGGCACATAGCCTTACACTGGCACTATGCCCAGTGGCTGTTTCCAGTATTACCTTGCACTATATCACATTGACAAGCTCCATGCGTCTTCTTGTGTCATTCACGCCTTAAGCAATTTTGTATGTATAATGTGGACTATGAGATGTCTCTTTATTTCTCTCTTTGGCAATTACTTATCCTATTCCCCGGAAACACTTTGGTTCTTTCATTTGGTGGCATTGCTGTTTATATATTCTGGGCGATTCTAGTACATATAAATTCAAGTTATGTCATATATTCATATATGAAAATGATATGCCCTTTATTTCTCTGGTGAGAGAGACTTGATGTAATCCACTTGATTTCTATTACGGTATGTATGGATACATTTTTCTATATTATTTTTTTACACATCTATATTGGTCCTACCTGTGAAAGTTCGCTGCTATCTGTGCAAATATATGTGTATATATGCATGTTCTGTGTGAACTATTATATGCAAATTTTGTAAATATTGTAGCTATTTTTTTTACACTATGGTTTCATATAATTCTCTGTAGTATACATATACATATTTTTGCTTATATGCTCTTTCTTATTTTCACACAGTTTATCTGAGGAAGGTCCATTAACCCCTTAACGACCGCTGATATGCCTTTTAACGGCAGCAGTTAAGGGGCCTTATTTCTCAGCGCCGCTTTTTAAGGCACTGAGAAATAGGAGTATAGTGTCCCCCAGCGTTAGAAAACCTCCGGGGTTTCAGCTACCGGGGGTATCTGAAGCCTTGGAGAACATGATCAGCTGCAGTTTTTTCAGTCATCTGTCAAATGATAGCCGTTATTCACTGAAAAAAAAACAATTTTAAAAAATTTCTCTCCCCTCTGACATGGAGAGAGAAATGGTGTCCCCGAGCCCCCCACGGTACCTTGGGTACTAGATCCGCAATCCCCCGTCCCCATCCTTCTTCCAAAACAAAATGGCAGGTGTATGTGTAGTATTCCAGGCGAGATCTGCCTCCCTGCACCTGGCAAACGCAGGGATTTTTTTCATTGCATAATGGCTTTTAATTACTGTGATAGTCTATCATAGTGATCAAAAGCCCCAATATTTAGTAAATATGGCAGCACTTGAGCTGCGCCTCTCTCTTCTCTCCTTGTAGTTATTTTGGGAGAGAAGAGAGATACAGTACACCTAAGTGATGTCCCGTCAAGAAATTTTTTTTTTATAGATTAGTTTCCATAAACCTGTTAGAGTTAGGCATTAGAATTAGCCATTAGGGTTTCTTCAAAATTTAAAAAAATATAAATATATATAGTATATAATATAAATAATAGGGTTAGGCTTACTAGATTAGGTTTAGTCTAGTATATATTTTTTTTGTTAGGCAAGCATATACAATATAATAACATTCATGCCAGGGCAGGCGTACACCCTGTTTTGCTCCTGCCCCTCACTCCTACGCGTGTTTCACTGCGTACTTCCTCAGGAAGCAGGCTGTGAAACGCGCATAGGAGTGGGGGCAGGCGTGGACACTTCAGTAACATGAGTTTTGGTTAGTATCATGGCTAAAATCCTACTAGCTATTAAGCATGGGAAAATATGGTGAACTATATCCTGGATATAAATATTTTTTTTGGCACTATGCACTTTATATTGTACCATGTTCCTAATCACATAAATTTATGACAGTTCTGTTATATATGAGATCATGTTGCTGTATCTGCCCTCTAGCCCCCCTTTGATTATCACACTTTCCTTATCATGTCTTTTTATGTCTTTTAATCGTTATATGGTGTCTCTAATAAAATTTGTTCATTATTTGTGGAACTATTTCTGGCTAAATTTTTGGTGATCCAATTAGTTTATGTAGGTATTGTTTCATTGTTGTTCTAATTGGGTAGTGCTGAATTGCACACTAATATAGCTATTGATATGTGGGATTTGTTCTTCCTATAATAGGCTAAGAAATTTGACATGGTGCCCTCCGTCTCTTTAAGTCAAATTTGTGTTCCAAAATTCAAATATTGCTCTTCTGCTCTGAGCCCTGCCATTTGTCCAAACAGAACTTTTTGACTACATGTGAGCTATTGCTGTTCTCGTAAAAAAGTGAGTAACAAACTGTGGGGTCCACTTTTTGGTGTTACCTTTTATAAAAGTGAGAAATTTGGGGCTAAAACAAGATTTTAGAAGTAAAATTAATTTTTTTTCATTCCACTTTGCATTAATTCTTGTGTAGCACCTGAAGGCTTAAAGGAATTCAAGTTTTGAAGTATGCAAAGGGTGCGGTTTTTAAAATGGCCTCACTTTTTGGGAGTTTCCAATATATAGGCCCCTCAAAGTCCATTTAAATTTGAATAGGTCCCTAACATGTTTTGTAAATTTGTTGAAAAATTGAGAAATTGCTGCTAAAGTTTTAACCCCCCCCCCCCCAACATCCTAACAAAAAAGAATCATGTTTAAAAAAATTATGCAGATGTCAAGTAGACATATGGGAAATGTTATTTATTAATTTTTTTTTTGCGCTATAACTATCTGATTTAAGGGCATAAAAATTAAAATGCAATGAAAATTGCAAAATGTTCAAATTTTTTTGTAAAATGCTCAATATTTTCATAAATATACGCAAATCATATCGACCAAAATTTACCACTAAGCTGAAGTACAATGTGTCACGAAAAAAACATTCTCAGAATCACTGGGATACATTGAAGCGTTCCTGAGTTATTCCCACATAAAGTGACACTGGGTCAGATTTAAAAAATTTGGCATGGTCATTAAGGTCAAAATTTGCTCCATCACTAAGGGGTTAAAGACTGAAACATCATATATGTTTCATTGTGGATTGCAATTAAATATTTTGTTATATGAAAATTTATCTTTTAAGTGCCAACTTCATACATTTGAGCACCTACTGGGTCCCTGCTTGTGCACCTTTTAGCAGGAGTGCCCTGTTCTATTATATATTGCATTAACCCCTACGCGACATTTGCAGTATATATACACATCATGGTTGGGAAGTACTTCCCGACCGATGAGGTGTATATATAAGTCATGGCGATCGTCGCGCACAGGGGGCTGTGTGCGGGCAATCGCTGCCAGGTGTCAGCTGATTCTGACAGCTGACACCCGGCACTCACTGCCAGGAGTGGTGCCCTCACTGCTTCTCGTACTTTTACCCCCTAAATGCTGTGAATGCTAGCGATTGCAGCATTTAGCAGGCAGGCAGAGGGAGGAAACCTCCTCTGCTCTTGGATCGGTGCCATGGTGACCCGATGTTGTTATGACAACATCCAGGTCACCCTGCACTAGAAAGTTAGTTAGAACATGCGCAGTACATGATCTAACTAACTGGAGTCAGTGCAGCACTGACAGTTATAAGCAAGGCTGCCACCAGGAATTTTAAGGCCCCATACTGGCAAAATTTTTGGGCCCCCTTGAGATTCCGCCCAGGCTCCACCCCAGCTTCGCCTCCATACCTCGAACCTTCTACAGGCCCACCGCCCACTTTTGGAAAAACTCCACTTCTGCACCATGTCCTCACCAATCACACATTACCAGTTCCCAGTGAACACCAGATCACACACAAGGCCCTCAGCTTTTGTTTTGGCCAAAAGATTTTTACCACGATAAGGTTGACTCTTCTGTCCGGGCCCTACTCTACTCAAACCTATTAAAAATTTCTTAAAATATCCAATACTCCTTTTAGGTATTTTTTTAATTTATTTTTTTTAAGGGAATGTGTAACATACCTGGCGGCGTCCTTGCATAGTGGTCCATCTCCCACTGTGCAAGAGCGCGCACTTGACCTCCAGTCCAGTTTGCTAGCCTGGCTTCCCTCCATGCTGTCTGTTTGCCTCTGTGTCTGCTGCTTAAGGGCGGCGCCCGATCACTTCCTGCTTTTTGTACCTGCTGCAGACACACCCCTTGTGCGTCCTCAGCCTATTGCTGTCTGCCATCTGGTATTTAACCCAGCTGCTCCAATGAATCCCTGCCTGAGCATTGTGTTCTGTCAGTTGGCCTTTGGTCACTGATATGCCAGGTACCGTTTATGTTTCCTGCCTTCGGTATCAGTTCCTGTGTCTGAACTGTGTCCTGTCTGTATTCTCTCCTAGCCTGTTTTGTTTTTCTCTATGTCCGTACATTCCCTTTTTCTGCAGAGTCTGAACTCGTACCTAACTCCTGCACGTTGTCACTGTACTTCCATTTGTGAGTTTGTGGTCCACTCGCTACTTCTCTGCAAGTACCCTGTGGGTATCTGGTTCTGCCTTTCCCTTCTAGTCTGTTCCGTGTGAACAGAGCTTTGTCCACCGCGTCTGCGGTTTTCGCTTTGCTCAGCCCTGTCCACCGCGTCTGCGGTTTTCGCTTTGCTCAGCCCTGTCCACCGCGTCTGCGGTTTTCGCTTTGCTCAGCCCTGTCCACCGCGTCTGCGGTTTTCGCTTTGCTCAGCCCTGTCCACCGCGTCTGCGGTTTTCGCTTTGCCCATCCCTGTCCACCGCGTCTGCGGTTTTCGCTTTGCCCAGCCCTGTCCACCGCGTCTGCGGTTTTCGCTTTGCCCAGCCCTGTCCACCGCGTCTGCGGTTTTCGTTTTGCCCAGCCCTGTCCACCGCGTCTGCGGTTTTCGCTTTGCCCAGCCCTGTCCACCGCGTCTGCGGTTTTCGCTTTGCCCAGCCCTGTCCACCGCGTCTGCGGTTTTCGCTTTGCCTAGCCCTGTCCACCGCGTCTGCGGTTTTCGCTTTGCCCAACCCTGTCCACCGCGTCTGCGGTTTTCGCTTTGCCCAGCCCTGTCCACCGCGTCTGCGGTTTTCGCTTTGCCCAGCCCTGTCCACCGCGTCTGCGGTTTTCGCTTTGCCCAGCCCTGTCCACCGCGTCTGCGGTTTTCGCTTTGCCCAGCCCTGTCCACCGCGTCTGCGGTTTTCGCTTTGCCCAGCCCTGTCCACCGCGTCTGCGGTTTTCGCTTTGCCCAGCCCTGTCCACCGCATCTGCGGTTTTCGCTTTGCCCAGCCCTGTCCACCGTGTCTGCGGTTTTCGCTTTGCCCAGCCCTGTCCACCGCGTCTGCGGTTTTCGCTTTGCCCAGCCCTGTCCACCGCGTCTGCGGTTTTCGCTTTTGTCTCCCAGTCTGTACTGGACCCTACCCAGCCTGTGCTCTAGTCTGCCTGTTCCTGTATTCCCCAGTGTGGGTTAACAGCCGTGTCCGGAGTCTGACCTGGAGTAGACCCTGGTTCCTCTGCTCGGTGCCTCCCTGGTGCACTGGCGTCGTATGCCGTCGTGCGACCTTGGTCGGATCGGGCAGTTACTTAGTTACGCCCCTCCAGGCACTCTCCGGTTCATGGCACAGTGGAATCACTACATAAATACGCACACGCCAGTCAGTCCGGGCGTGTGCATTACAGAATGTGTCGTATACATTTTTTAAAATGACCAAAAATACTACATACAAGGGACAAATACCACCACATTATGACCACACCACATATTAACACCACGTAGTGACCGAATAATACGACATACCAGGAACAAATACCTGTCACACCATGACCAGACCACATATTACCACCACATAGTGAACGAATAATACCACATACAAGGATCAAATACCACCACACCATAACCAGACCACATATTACCACCACATTGTCACCAAATAATACCACATGCAAGGGACAAATACCACTACACCATGACTGGACCACATATTAACACCACATGACCGAATACTACAGTACTGATCATTAATAAAAAAACACAATATTACCATAAGTGCCATTGTACACGGGATCTCTGTATATAGTGTCAGTAAACAGGTAATACAGTGATCACCAGTGACGTTATACACAGAAACTCTGTATATAGTTTACAGGTAATACAGTGATCACCAGTGACATTATACACAGGAGCCCTGTACAAAGTATATAGTGTAACACCAGAAGAAAAGGAGAGTTTTTTCAAAAATGATAAAAAAATGTATAAACTTTATTGACAATTAATTTGACCAAGACAATACATATAAAAAGAGACGTGAGCCGGAGGGTTAGGAAAGTAGCAGCGGGGTGCTAGCCATACCAAGGAAAGCTTCAAAGATCACATAGTATGAGTGCTGTCAAAAAACAGCAAGCACAAGTAACATGAATAGTTCTTAGCATGGCATCTTCATAAATATATAATATCATAGATAACGTATCAGCCATGATAAATTAGAGCCTAGTCACTTGTGACTCAAGTTGATGTCAACAGTGGTAACAACAACATAAAATCAATGGAGATGACAAAGCTTACCCTGGGTGGTGACAGTGCTACCACTGTTGACATCAACTTGAGTCACAAGTGACTAGGCTCTAATTTATCATGGCTGATACGTTATCTACGATATTATATATTTATGAAGATGCCATGCTAAATGTTTGAACTATTCATGTTACTTGTGCTTGCTGTTTTTTGACAGCACTCATACTATGTGATCTTTGAAGCTTTCCTTGGTATGGCTAGCGCCCCGCTGCTACTTTCCTAACCCTCCGGCTCACGTCTCTTTTTATATGTATTGTCTTGCTCAAATTAATTGTCAATAAAGTTTATACATTTTTTATCATTTTTGAAAAAACTCTCCTTTTCTTCTGGTGTTATATATGTCTTTGGAGTTTTGTGCTCACAGCTGCACACAGTCAGTGGCACCGATTGTGTGTTCCTGGGCAATATGCCTTTGGGATTTTTTGTCGCAATAGTATATAGTGTATAGTGTCAGTGTACAGATAACACACTGACTCACCAGTGACGTCTCTAGGTGAGGTCCTTCATCTTCGCTTTTCTCCTTCATCCAGCACAGACCGCCATCACGTCTTCCAGCCAGGACTCGTCTCTGCATAAAATAACACACAGTTATCTAGAGCACATTCCCCAACTTCTACATTACACAGCTGAATACAGACGGGCACCCACCATTAATACAAAATTATTTATTATGCAACCCACCATTCCAAATATAAATTGTAATCCACCCCTGTGCCCCCACTAACTGTAAATAGCGACTTTCCCCATCTAATAAATATATAAATTAATTAGAACCTGTACTCTTTCCCCCAATTTATTACCAGTCACACTCCTGCATCCTCAACGCCACCTACTCTGTACCTCCTGCTCCCCCAATTCATTATATTTACATGCACCCTCTGCCCCAATTCATTGTCATGTCTATGCTCTCCCCACCCCCACCCTCTATTCATTATCATTTACTCTCCCCCACTCCCAATTACTATTTGCTCTCCCCTCCCCCCCACTCCCAATTCACCATTTGCTCCCCCCCCACTCCCAATTCACCATTTGCTCTCCTCACCCCCCACTCCCAATTCACCATTTGCTCTCCTCACCCCCCACTCCCAATTCACCATTTGCTCTCCCCACCCCCTATTCCCAATTCACCATTTTCTCTTCCCACTCCCTACTCCCAATTCTCCATGTGCTCTTCCAAACCTCCACTCCCAATTTTCCATGAGCTTTCCCCACCCTCCACTCCTAATTCTCCATGTGCTTTCCACTCGCAATTCTCCATGTGCTCACCCACCATTCCCAATCCTCCATGTGCTCACCCCCTACTCCCAATCCTCTTTGTGCTCATCCCCCCATTCCCAATTCACTATGTGGTCTTCTCACCCTCCACTCCCAATCCTCCATGTGCTCACCCCACCCTCCACTCCCAATCCTCCATGTGCTCACCCCACCCTCCACTTCCAATCCTCCATGTGCTCACCCCACCCTCCACTCCCAATCCTCCATGTGCTCACCCCACCCTCCACTCCCAATCCTCCATGTGCTCACCCCACCCTCCACTTCCAATCCTCCATGTGCTCACCCCACCATCCACTCCCAATCCTCCATGTGCTCACCCCACCCTCCACTCCCAATCCGCCATGGGCTCACCCCACCCTCCACTCCCAATCCGCCATGGGCTCACCCCACCCTCCACTCCCAATCTTCCATGGGCTCACCCCACTCTCCACTCCCAATCCTCCATGTGCTCTTCCCACCCTCCACTCCAAATCCTCCTTGCGCTCTACCCACCCTTTACTCCCAATCCTCCATGTGCTCACCCCACCCTCCACTCCCAATTCACCATGTGCACTTCCCACCCTCCACTCCCAATTCACAAGATTCTCTTCCCACCCTCCACTTCCAATTCTCCATGTGCTCACCCCACCCTCCTCTCCCAATTCACCATGTGCTCTTCCCACCCTCCACTCCCAATTCACAAGATTCTCTTCCCACCCTCCACTTCCAATTCTCCATGTGCTGACCTCCCCACTCCCAATTCACCATGTTCTCTTCCCACCCTCCACTCGCAATTCTCCATTTGCTCACCTCCCCACTCCCAATTCACGATGTCCTCTTCCCACCCTCCACTTCAAATCCTCCATGTGCTCTACCCACCCTTCACTCCCAATCCTCCATGCGCTCTTCCCACCCTCCACTCCCAAGTCACCATGTGCTCTTCCCACCCTCCACTCCCAATTCACAAGATTCTCTTCCCACCCTCCACTTCAGTTCTCCATGTGCTCACCTCCCCACTCCCAATTCACCATGTTCTCTTCCCACCCCCCACTCCCAATTCTCCATGTGCTCACCCTCCCACTCCTAATCCTCCATGGGCTCACCCTCCCACTCCCAATTCTCCATGTGCTCTTCCCACCCTCCACTCCCAATTCTCCATGTGCTCACCCCCCCACTCCCAATTCTCCATGTGCTCACCAACCCACTCCCAATTCTCCTTGTGTTAATCCCTCCACTTCCAATTCCATGTGCTCTCCCCCAAGACCATTTAATTAATTCTATTTAAAAAAATAGTTTTCATACTTACCTCTCATACGATCCTTGCAGCTGTACTGGCATCCTGGCACTCTCTGCAGGCGTGTACGCAATGAGTCATCGCATACGCACCTTCCCAGCGCGTCACTGAAGGGGAGGAAGGACTCCCTTGGAGCTGCTGCACGGCCGTTCAGTCTTGAAGGCTGTGAGCGCTCTTAGGTTCCCTGCGCCGAGGACCCTGCCGGGTTCTCCTGACTTCTGGTCAGGTGATGGCGCGTATGCGATGTCACCTGAACAGAAGTCAGGAGAAGTATGCAGCCGCGCAGCTCCGCTAAGGCACTCAGCGCCGAGGTGTGCGCCGCTGAAAGCGGCGCCCCGGCGCTCGTCACTCTGTTACAGCATGGGGCCCCGTAAACAGAAGCACAAGAGGGGCCTCCCCTCTGTACTGCTGCTCACGGGGCCCCATACAGCAGTAAGGAGCTCCATACAGCTCCTGCATTGCTATGCCTTATAACTGTGATCAGAGTGCGGAAAAAACAAATCACAAAATAATAATAAAAAAAAATAAAAATATATTGTACCCATAAGTAAATATTTTTATGGAAAAAAAGAAATAAAAAAGTATACATGTTTGCTATCGCCGCGTATGACCCGCCCTATAAAAATGTTCCACTAGTTAAAGCACCGCTATTTGCCTCATTTTTTTTTTTATCATCATACCACCGAATAAAAAGTGGAATAAAACGTGATCAAAAAGACGAATGTACTGTAGATAAAAATGATATATCTGCCATAAAGCACCATTAGCTGAAAAATCAAAAAGTTGTAGCTCTCAGAATAAAGCAGTGCAAAAATAATATTTTTTTTCTATAAAATAGGTTTTATTGTGTTAAAGCACCAAATTATAAAAAACCTATATAAATGTGGCATCGCTGTAATCGTACTGACCCGAAGAATAAGGCCATGTGCATACTGTGCATTTTTTTATGTGTTTTTTCTGCGCGGAAATGCACCAAAAATGCTAGGTAATCTGACTGCCAGCTAATGCAATAACAATCCGGTTGTGCTGTGCACATTATCCGGAATTTTCCGCTCAGGATTGTCATTGCGTTTAAATTTGCAGCATGTCCATTCTTTGTAGCGTTTCTGCAGCGCAAAAATTCACAAAGAATGGCACCTGGGCCGGGGAAGAAGACTACTTCTCCCATCATCCGACCTCCGCTCCCGCTGATAACAGTGAGAGCGGCGCGGCTGAGGTGAGAAGTAGTCTCCTCAGCCGGCGTCTGTGTGGCAACTGTGTAAAATAAATAAATAAAAATCTGCGTTAAAATAAAAAAACACCTTATTCTCATCTGTCTGGCGTCCTCCCGATGTCCCCCAGTGACCCTATCACCCAGTGGCCGGCGGTACACTGACGGGAGCGCGCTCGCCGGAGTGCAGTGGATTTGCATGTATTGACAACAAAAGTGTGCCATTAGAACACAGCATTTTGCACGCAGCAAAAATACGCTGCATCCAAAGCGCTGTTTGTCGCTGATCGCGGGGATGTAGCGGCTAACGAAACAGTTGTGAGCTGTTATTAATAGCTCTAAGCTGCCCCAGAAATGACTTGAATGGAAATGCAAATGAGATTGTGTTTATTGGATTAGCTGACACCTAGCCCTTTTGTTTAGTGATGATGAGCTGCTCCCCTCGTGTGCGCAGTGAAGTTCCCAGCTTCACTATATGCGGCCAGAGACGCTCGTCATAGCGCATGCGCAGTGAAGCTGGTAACTACACAGCCACACTGCGCACGCGCTGAGAGTCTGCGTCACAGCGCATGCCCGGCTCCCAGCGCTGGAAAGCTTTACTGCCGGCCGTATCATACTGCGGAAGCGTCCCATAACCAGCGCTCCCGGGAGCAAAATTCAAATACGTGGGCGGCGCAAGGCCCTGACTGACCCACCCATGACTGAATGTGAGGATTACACCCCTATGACTGAACGAGCAGGTATGATTATAAGTATATAAAATGTTAAACACTTATATTTGCACCAATTTTAATGAAAAAAGCTTGTTAGTGATGCACATTGCATCACTAACAACGCAATGGGAGCAGTTTACATAGTAGCTAGGACATTACAGGTTCCCTTTTAAAAAAATAGTTTTGTAAATTTTGTTGGAAAAAGTAGAAATCGCTGGTCAACTTTTAATCCTTATAACTTCCTAACAAAAAAGTTGTTTCAAAAATTGTTCTGATGTAAAGTAGACATGTGGGAAATCTTATTTACTAACTATTTTGTGTGACATATCTCTCTGATTTAACGGCATAATTAAAAGTTTTCCTTTTTCTTCACAAATATAGGCAAGTCATATCAAAGAAATGTTACCACTATCGTCACTATTGTCACGAAAAAAATTATCTCAGAAACAACAAGATGCTTTGAAGCATTCCATAGCTATTACTTTATAAAGTGACACTGGTCAGAATTGTAAAATTTGGCTTGGTCATAAAGGTGAAAACCGGCTCGTGGGTGAAAGGGTTAAATAGACATTTTAAAATTAAAATCAGTGTTTGTTTCGGACTACCCCTTTAATGTGGTATTCTCAGGTACATTCTATTAGCTTACCTAGAAATAGGCTCAGAATAAGGATGGTTGCTTGTAGTGGAATAATGCACTATATTTAGGCATAACCAAGCACCTAAACAGATAGTATGTCTACAACTGGAACGCCCAATGTCCATGCATGAGTTACATTCAGTTTTCTGCAGTCTTCACACAACACTATATACCACAGCAATAATACATGTCTTTTACTCTGAATAGCAACTGAAATATGTGAGATTATTCTGTTATATAAATAAAACATCAGCTATTTTTTATGCAGTTTTACCAAATATAAAGTACACCTGCTGTTTATAACTAATGGCTAGAAACGCAGCAGCCAGAGCTGGTTGCCTTTGCAATCACAGGGCATTGGAATCAGGAATAAACAATCATACAAGTAGCATTATATAAGGACAAATTCATTCACTTGTAGGTTTCCCACTACTTACATGGAGTAGATAAAATAGCTTGTTTCTAAGAAATCAGCCTGGATTGTGACAGAATTATAGAAATAGTCTTTTTTTCTAGAAAAGGGATGCTCAGCCTTATAAATGACACCTAACTAATAGTAAAGGCCAGAACTGAGAGCATGAAGAGCAGGGAAAGGGAAAAGTAGCCCCAGTTTATCATGGTGGTTTTGCCAGAATCCTGACTTAAAACTTCTTGAAAAGTTGCAAAATTTTTGCGCACCTCTGAGTTGCTCAAAAATGTTGCAATTATCTTGCATTTTTATTCTAATCCTGGCCGGCTCTATCAAATTGAGCAGAACTGGGATGGGGAATGTTGAAATACATCAAATTCATCATAATTTACGCCACTAAAGTTATGCCATAAGTGTATAGCAGAGCTTGGCGAGAGTGACATTGCTGGCAGAGGAACACAACAGTTGTTGTACAATGCCCTAAATTCATTAAAAGGCAATGAATTTGGCGCAACTTACCCCCTTTATTTAGCTTCCATTATTAAGATTGGCAAACAAAACCCAATCTTAATGAATCGGGGTCAAAGATGACTTGAAATCAGCATGTAATGATGGGTTTCTCTGTAAACCATTGATGTGGTCTATTAACGTTGACTATCTAGTGTGTGCATTCAAAATTTATCTTCATTACATTCTTTACATAAAGAAAAATTATTGCTACATGTGAGCCAGATTACAGGTAATAAAGTTGTTAAAGGGATAGTCTGACTTCAGTAAAAAGAAAACTTAGTCAACTTTCTAATTTACTTCATGTATCACTTCAGACGATTTCAACATCCTTGCTTGCTGTAATTAATCAGAAAATTGATTACAGAAGTTGAAAATCATTCTTGCTTTTGTGATGCTGATTACAGGGTAGAACTACTGTAACTATAACTGTAACAATACATGCTCCTTTGTGACCATAAATTTAATGTTCAACTTATAAAGTAACCATTGACTATTCCCACATGTAATGTACAAAATTTATTTTCAGAATTCATAATGTTTGAATAAACCACTTAGTCCAACAGCGAGTCATGACTCTTCACTGCTGCTGTTATGAACTGTTAAAAATTGTTATGGTTTTTACGTGCCTCCTTTTATTACTACAAGTAATATAAGGAGACATGTAAAAACCATAACAGATCCATGAATAGAAACTAGTTTATGGTTTGTAGGTGGCATGAAGAGATTTTTCTCTACACTGCACAGTAAAGTGAAGACGTACTAAAATATATCACGTTAACTGTATAGCTAATATCAATCAAAGTAGTATCTTCAAAGTTTACCTATGTAAACAGGTCTGTACTCCTATTATTTAAATGGCCACATACAGTTTAGAAAAATATTGTGCCATTTGGCTAACCGGAGTGATCAAAGAATACATCAGACAAGCAGTTTGAGTTTAGTATATTCGTGAAGAGAGTGCTTCACCTGCCACTTTGATGGTTGACTGCTGATGAAACAACCTATCATCTGAATCATGGTGCCCAAACCACAAAACACAAACCCATAGCACAATGAATTGGACACTGGCCGATGTTTTATTCTACCGTGTTTCAGAGTGAACATACTATGAAAATCCGGTCGCGATCTACAGTATATGTCTCAGCTAACTAGTTCAAGACAGATACGTGGCTAGATTCTCCCTATCCCTAGCCGTTAGGTCTCTCCCTATGTTTGCCCATAGTTTGAGTCAGTCAGTCAACTAGTGCTAGGCAGAATGTTTAATCTGTGTTTCAGAATATAAAAATATAACATAGCTGGCTGCAATGGCACAGCCGGGGTCTGATTCATGCTGCCTGTGATTTAGGCAGCATGCATCTTATGACCGGCTTCCTTTAACTAAGGGTAAATGAAGGTAAGGAGCTCATAAATACCCTTGACTCATAAACTTTGGATACAGGTTATTTTTTGATCACTCCTTTTAGTTAAACGGCACAATATTTTTTGGGATTTCTGGCTAAGTTTGGCAGATTTGTCTCTATAATATTTTGTCCTTACATAGTACAGCATAGTCTGTTGACAGATCGCTTTCGATTTTACCCAGCGCTACGTGGTCAGGATGTTGTGACAATGGCAGTTGCACAGGTAGCTAAACACACATTATGACTAAGTTTCTCTAAATTATTTCCTGTAACATAATGTTTTACTTGTGCTTTCTCAACATTTTTAACGCCTACAATCCCTTGAAAGAGGACCTCTTGGTGCTCACAGTTATCATTTCTTATTACTCAACTACGTTGGCTTTCATAAATAATTATATATTAAGTTTGAATTCTTAGATTAATCCCTTTACAACCCAAGGTGGTTTGCACGTTGATGACCAGGCCAGTTTTTACAATTCTGACCACTGTCACTTTATGACGTAATTACTCTGGAACACTTCAACGGATCCCCCTGATTCTGAGATTGTTTTTTCATTATTGTGGTAAAATTTCTTTGATATCACTTGCGTTTATTTGTGAAAAAAAAAGGAAATTTGGCAAAAATTTTGCAATTTTCAAAATTTTAATTTTTATCCCCTTAAATCAGAGAGATATGTCACACAAAATAGTTAATAAACAAAATTTTCCACATGTCTACTTTACATCAGCACAATTTTGGAACCAACATTTTTTTTTTTATTAGGTAGCTATAAGGGTTAAAAGTTGACCAGCGATTTCTCATTTTTCCAACAAAATTTACAAAACCATTTTTTTAGGGACCACATCATATTTGAAGTCACTTTGAGGGGTCTTTATGACAGAAAATACCCAAAAGTGACACCATTCTAAAAACTGCACCCCTCAAGGTGCTCAAAACCACATTCAAGAACTTTATTAACCCTTCAGGTACTTCACAGGAATTTTTGGAATGTGGAAGAAAAAAATGAACATTTAACTTTTTTCACAAAAATGTTAATTTAGACCCAAGTTTTTTTTATTTTCGCAGGGGTAACAGGAAAGAATGGACCCCAAAATTTGTTGTGCAGATACCCCATATGTGGGGAAAAACCACTGTTTGGGCGCACGGCAGGGTTCGGAAGGGAAGGAGCGCCATTTGACTTTTTGAATGTAAAATTTGCTTGAATAATTAGCGGACGCCATGTTGCATTTGGGGAGCCCCTGATGTGCCTAAACAGTGGAAACCCTGCACAAGTGATACCATTTTGGAAACTAGACCCCTCAGGGAACTTATCTAGATGTGTGGTGAGCACCTTGAACCCCCAGGTGCTTCACAGAAGTTTATAACATTGAGCCGTAAAAATAAAATTTTCACATTTTTCCCACAAAAATGTTTTTCAGCCCCCACTTTTGCATTTTCATAAGGGTAACAGGAGAACTTTCACCATGCAGTTTGTTTTTCAATTTCTCCTGAGTAAGCAGATACCCCAAATGTGGGGGAAAACCACTGTTTGGGCGCGCGGCAGGGTTCGGAAGGGAAGGAATGCCATTTGACTTTTTGAATGTAAAATTTGCTTGAATAATTAGCGGATTTGCCCCTGATGTGCCTAAACAGTGTAAACCCCCCACAAGTGACACCATTTTGGAAACTAGACACCTCAGGGAACTTATCTAGATGTGTGGTAAGCACCTTGAACCCCAAAGTCCTTTACAGAAGTTTATAACATGGAGCCGTGAAAATAAAAAAATCAAACTTTTTCCACAAAAATTATGTTTTAGCCACAATTTTTTTATTTTCACAAGGGTAAGAGGCGAAAATGGACCCTAAAAACTTTTGTGCAATTTCTCCTGAGTACGCCAATACCCCATATGTGGAGAAAATACAGTGTTTGGGCGCAAGGCAGAGTTCAGAAGGGAAGGAGCAGTGTGTGACTTTTTGAGCGCAAAATCGGCTAGAATCGAGAGCGGACGCCATGTCGTGTTTGGAGAGCCCCTGATGTGCCTAAATAGTGGAAACCCCCCTCAAGTGACCCCATTTTGGAAACTACACCCCTCAAGGATTTTATCAAGGGGTATAGTGAACATTTTGAACCCAAAGGTACGACACAGAATTTGATAACATTAGGTCATCATATTAAGTTGTCAATAGTCTTGAGCGCAAGTGCTCACTACTTGAGTTTGCATCGGGTACTCAGGTATGCACCATGTATCGTGAGTGCTCGAGTCCTCGCCCGCATGTTTCACGGTTAATAGACACCCAAAAAAAAACATGTGGGGATCGCTCGTGCATGGCACGCAATCCCCGCAAGTTTTTTTTGGCTGCGAAGCATATGGGGCGGAGACTCGAGCATGTCACTCGAGCACCCGCGATACTCAATGCATACTCTAGCACCCGATGCAAACTCAAATAGCGAGCACTTGCGCTCAGCACTAGTCGCCATATTGTCATCTTTTCTTTTTATTTTACTTTTGAAAAAAAAACAACCCTAACCCCAACCCTAACACCAACCCCAGCCCTAGCGTTTATTTTTTACGCCTTTCCTAGTGCGGTATAAGTGATTAGACGACTTTATTCTTTGGGTCGGTGCGACTACAGAGATACCAGAATCATATCGGGTTTTTATGATTGACAGCTGTCACAAACTAAAAGACACATTTTGTAAAATCTAGTTTTTGCATCGCCATATTTTGAGAGCTATAATTTTTCCATATTTTGGCCGACAGAGCCATGTGATGGCTTGTTTTTTGCGGGATGAGTTGACGTTTTTATTGGTGCCATTTTCACGCATGTGACATTTTTTGATCGCTTTCTATTCCAGTTTTTGGGAGGCAGAATAAACAAAAACCAACAATTCAGGAATTGTTTTTTTTTTAATTTTTTTATTCTGCTCCGCGTGTGGTAAAATTGATAAGTTAGCTTTATTCTTCGGGTCAGTACATTTACAGTGGTACCACATTTATATCGTTTTTCTATGTTTTGGCGCTTTTACACATTAAAAGCTATTTTATAGAAAAAAATATTTTTTTTGCATCGCTTTATTCTGAGAGCTATAATTTTTTTATTTTTTGGCTGCTGGAGCTGTATGGTGGCTTATTTTTTGCGGAACAAGATGATGTTTTCAGCGGTACCATTTTTATTTATATTCGTCTTTTTGATCGCGTGTTATTCCATTTTTTGTTTGGCTGCATGATGATAAAGCATTGTTTTTTGCTTCGTTTTTTTTTTTTACCGTGTTTACTGAAGGGGTTAACTAGTGGGACAATTTTATAAGTCAGGTCGTAAATATGTGTACTTTTATTGTTTGTTTTATATTTTTATTTTTGGTGGATTATTTTTTTTTTTTTTTTTTCACTTTCTGACAGTTTTTTTATTTGTATACTTTGTCCCACTATGGGACTTTCACTTTTTTTATTCTGATCACCTGCATAGCATAAGGATGGAGCACCATCCCTGTGCCATGCAGGCTGTCAGCGCTGCACAGTGAGAAGATAGTTTGGTCATGTACTGCGCATGACCAAAAAATCTTCCTGCTGTCTGGTGACTCGGATGTTGTCATGACGACATCGGGTCGTCATGGCAACATCCGGGAAGCCTCGGCAGACAGCGCTGGAGGCCGGAAGAGGAGGTGAGTATACCGATCACCGCAATGCTGCGATCGACTTCAATCGCAGAATTTCGGGGGTTAATGTGCTGGGAGTGGTGCGGGACTGCTCCCTGCACATAGTACCGGGTGTCAGCTGTGACAATCAGCTGACACCCAGCGGCGATCGCGCCCGCAAAGCATGTGTGTGCGCGCGATCGCCTTGACGTACTAATACTCTTAAAGCCCAGGGCACAGACGCGTATTAGTACGTCTTGGGCTTTAAAGGGGTTAAAAATCTGAAAGTATCATCCCAACTTCAAATGCGGAAACTAAAGCGTAAAATATATGCAATCGTTAAAGGGGATTTGTCACCAGATTCCACAATGTAAACTATATATAATTAATTAAGAGATGGTGTACTTAATTTAAAAAAATAGACCTGATGATGTACTCACTTTAAAAAATCAACAAAACAAAGGCTGTATCATTGCTATTAAGAGTTTTCCCTACTAAACTTTTTAGAGTCCCAGAATTTATAAAATGCTTATTTTAATAGGAGGATTGTACAGTCATACTGACATAAATTTTCATTATACGGACACCAAACTCATAAGGTCTAAGATATATTTAATTATGTATGCACTTTGAATTGTGAAATCTACTAACATCCGCTTTAGTTATCCGAGCACATAATACATAGAGTAAGTGGTGCTTTCATGCTAAAACATTTTTACTTTTTCACCCACCCTTACCCATTGCCACAATATTTGCTATCTATTATCCATTACTCATTTTGTTTGATTGTGTACAGATAAAGCGATCAGGATTAATGAGTACACTCCACAGATTTGTCAGAAAACTTTTAGTTTCCTTCCTGAATCAACATTTTCTATAGAACACCATATTATAAAAATACTCCCACAACTGTGGGCCATTGATTGCGAAAAAGATTTGTTATTTTGCACACCTAAAAAAAGTAATTTTTTTAACAAATTCTTGCAAAACCGTGTTGCAAAAATGAGTGCACCCCAATGAAAGTTGTAGGAGCAAAGTTGTAGGAGGGCCAACAGCCCGAAACACCGTGTCTGCAAATTTGAGATTCTGATTTGGCTTTTATCCTAAGTCATATTGCACGACTCGTTAAAGGGTTGATTGTGACTTGTAGGATTGCTGCTTCCAATAGGTGGTGCTATAGAGTACAAGTCCTATTTTTCTCTGAAGAGGCAATTTGCATATTAAATTTCCCAGAGGAGCATTGCATGGCGAATAAGCCTCCTTACCTTGACGTGCCAGCGTTGGTGTGTCACTCTCCTTAAGGAGAAACGCTACCCCTTAGACCTCAGGAGCAAAGCTTAAATTTAGACTACAAAATTATAATTAATTCAACCACAGGTAAGTCTAATTATTCAATTATTGTCCAACAGGCAGTTGATTATAAAAGGGATATTGCTTAAAGTGAACCTGTCAGCGGAATTTTGCTAAGTAAACTACAGGCAGTGTCATATTGGGGTTTGCTGCGCTGTTTAATATGATATCTGAGGTTTTTGTGTAATCAGTGTTTGCAGTTTTGAGTTAATGATATGCTCGTACTCCGGGGAGAGACTGTAGGCAGGGTCTTTTCTTGGTGCTCTAGGCCAGTTCAGCAACAAAAGACTTGCCCACAGGCCCACCCCGAAGCACAACTATGTTCCTCATCATAGAGACAGCCAGAGAGAGAGACAGATAGGGGCCTACAGCACCAAGGAAAGACCCTTCCTACAGTCCCCCCTTGGAGCACGGGCATATCATTAACTCAAAACTGCAAACACTGAATGCACAAGAACCACAAGACGGATTTCTTCACCTCAGGAATCAAATTAATCAGTGCAGCAACCCCAACATGACAATGCATGTAGTTTATTTAGCAAAATCTTGCTGACAGGTTCACTTTAACAAAGAAAACCCCTTGATATTTCATGTTTTCAGCAATGGCACCACATGGAAGAGAAATGCCACAGGACCTGAGAAATAAAATAATTTCTTTACACAAAAAAGGTGAAGGCTACAAGAAGATCAGCAAAGCTTTAGTTATAAGTCCGAATACTGCAGCAAAAGTATGCAAATATTTAACAAAAATGAGACAGCAACCATCTCATAGAGACATCCAGGCCTACCACGGAAGTTAACACCTAAACAGGAGCATCTTTTGATGACAAAGGTTGATTAAAATCGACATACAAGTCCACTGCAGTTAGCTAAAGTAGCACGCCAAACCGGAGTGAGTGTTAACTATGATACAATACAGCATACACTACAGAGTTAGAGTATGCATGGGTGTTGTCCATAAAGGAAGCCTCTCCTAAAGATGATGCACAAAAAGGCCACCTACTATTTGCTAGTGTCCATGCTGAAAAATATGAACACTAGTGGGACTCTATACTTTAGAGTTCAAAGACCAAGATAAATGTTTTTGGAACTGATGGCTTTAAAACTGTATGATGTCACAAAGATGAGGAGTACAAAGGAAAATACATGATGCCTACAGTGATACATGGTGGTGGGAGTGTCCTTATGTGGGGTTACATGAGTGCTGTTGGCATCGGGGAGCTACATGTCATTGATGGTGTCGTGAATTGTATATAACCCCTTCCCATAGTATGTAACCCCTTACCTAAAGCAACATGGAATCAATATGGTGGTATATAAATAATAATGAATTTACACAGATGTACTGCTCTTTATTAAAAGAGAAGATGCTACCATCACTCTGCACCCTTAGTAGACGTGCACTTTTCCAACATAAGGCCACTTTTGCATTTCTGAAGATGAACAGGGTTAAAGTGATTCAGTGGCCAAGTATTTCTCCTAATCTGAACCCAATCAAACATCTATGAGTAATTCCGAAGTTGAGCATCACTTTCTTTCCAGCATCCACGCTGTAAGAAGTCATTGTTGTAGAATGGAAAAACGTAGATATTGCCAAGTTGTTCACTTCAAGCCTAGACTTAGTGCTGTCCTTAAAATCATGGAGGTCATACAAAATTTTAGATGTAGTTGTTTTTTACATGGGGTGTAGTCATTTTTGCATGAACTAATTTAAATAAAACTGAAGATTTTGTAATGAGTTATAGTATTAACATTTACTGTCATGATAGGAATTAAAAAAATGTTCTATAAAACTCAGCTTGACTGTTTTTGCACCTGCACTTGGGGACACTTTCAAAGTTTGCCCAATTTTTCGGACTGACTGACCTTCATTTCTTAAAGTAATGATGGCCACTCGTTTTTCTTTACTTAGCTGCTTTTTTCTTGCCATAATACAAATTTTAACAGTCTATTCAGTAGGACTATCAGCTGTGTATCCACCTGACTTCTGCACAACACAACTGATGGTCCCAACCCCATTTATAAGGCAAGAAATCCCACTTATTAAACCTGACAGGGCATACCTGTGAAGTGAAAACCATTTCCAGTGACTACCTCTTGAAGCTCATCAAGAGAATGCCAAGAGTGTGCAAAGCAGTCATCAAAGCAAAAGGTGGCTACTTTGAAGAACCTAGAATATAAGACATATTTTCAGTTGTTTCACACTTTTTTGTTAAGTATATAATTCCACATGTGTTAATTCATAGTTTTGATGCCTTCAGTGTGAATGTACAATTTTCGTAGTCATGAAAATACAGAAAAATCTTTAAATGAGAAGGTGTGTCCAAACTTTTGGTCTGTACTGTATATATATATTTCTTCAAATGACATATGCACTGTACGATATTATGCAGGCTAGAAATATTGAAAAGAGTAGCTATAAACTATATCAGTAATAGAGCAATACAGTGGTAAGCTATCCAGAACTCTTCTTCTTTCTCTTTTGCGTCTGTTAAATTTATGTACAGATTTGACCATGTTCTGATGTTAATAGTAGATTTTAAAGATACTATGAAACAAACATAGTTTGCAGACCTCTTTCAGAAGAAACATAGCGAGGTTAGCTGGGATAAAAAAAGCACATAACCCACATCCTTTTACAGGATGTTGTGAGTAAACGGTAACAGTATCACATCGTAATACCAAAAAAATAGGTGTGAAGGTATTAGGTTTTTAGCCTTTATCAACCACAAGTACAAAATGATAGCCTGCACATTCATTATGCTTGGTTGAAATTTTACGTCTCTTATGATTTTCAGTGCACAGTAAGTAGATGAGGTTCAAACACAATTTGTGTTCTGCTATATACAGAAAATACATGAAATAATAAAACCCAAATTTCAAAAAAGTTGAGAATCTGTGTAAAAGGTAAAGAAAACAAGAATGCAATGATTTGGAAATTTTTTATAGCCATATTTTATTCACAACAGAATATAGAACATGAGAAGTTAAAAGTTAAACATTTTTCCATTTCATTTGAAAAAAAAAAACTTATTTCAAATTTGATGGCAGCAATACATCTCAAAAAAGTTTGGACAGGGTTAACGACAGGCTGGAAAAGTAAATGGTGCTAATGAAAAACTGCTGGAGGGTCAATTTTCAACTTAATCACATTCCTAAATAGTACAAGAGTACCATGCTTGAAAAACATGTATTAGCTTAACCACTCCATTATACATATACGAAATAGGAGTCCAAAGAAGCTTAATCAAATAAAAAAAAATTGATTTCAATAAATGAAAAAATATAGACAATGTAGTTCAAAATTTGATCACTGGTGAAAAAAGTGGTGTCAGAGTGCTACATAATAAAATCTGTTTTATAGTTCACTGTATACATATTATATGCTTGAGCTATTTCTTGTAATGAAGATTATTTACCATATGTTGGTACCTATGGTCATATATTCCAATGATATATTACAATCAAAAATATTAATTAAACATATAGTACACTGACGAGCAAAAGGGTAACAATGTTTTGAAGTTTTGACTTTCAGGCTCCATATCTCACCATCCACTACTGCTTCGAACATGAGACTACCATCATTTTAGAGACAATTATCTTGGCTATCTCATACATAAATTTGACTTGAAACTATTTAGCATATGATTAGTTATGCAGATTCTTGTCACATCACTGCATTGTTACTGTTTTTCTCCTGGTGGTGGAAAAATTTTTTTCTTCCTGTATACTGAAAATTACAACCTTTTCTCCCATTCCCTATTAGCCCAGTATGTTATTAGGTTGATTTCCAAGCAAAAGGTCACTGGTTCAAATCGAGGAGCAGCCATGAAGACTTCTCAAGAAAAGAGAAACCTCATCATCCAGCTCATTGATAGCAGTATGTCCCCCCTGAAGACATCAGTGCTACTGTGGTATATAATATGTAGGATATAAATAATGTTTTGCTCCTGATATGTTTTCTTGTGCTAACACGTATTAATTTCCCTGTGGGCTGCAGTACTAACCAACAGCCAAAAGATGTCACTCTTCCGTTTCACTCTTGTACAGAACTGGGTGAAAGGAAAGTTCTGCCCAGCAACCGATAACAGGGACAGTTATGTGAGTGTTAACTGTAAAGCCATCCCATAGTGCGTAGGAGCATTGGGGATCTCTGGGTAGTTTCAGGAGCAGGAAGAGGTTAGTGAGTTGAGTTGAGTCAGGAGTATGGAGAGATCTGGATAAGAACAGAACCCGTGTGAAGTGAGCTGAGGGGCATAATGCAGTAAGAATAATTAAGGAACTGTAGAGGTGACTGAGGTCAAGTTCAGCAGGCAAGTGGGTGAAACCTATTTCTGAGAGAATTAAAGGAAGAAGTGAGTCCAGTGTTGGCCAGACATTGGAGGCCCTCTAGAGAAGGGTCTTGCCCCGCTGAAGACACGGAAGAGGGACACGGCTCCAAGGGAGGACCTTGTTAACGGATCACATACGACTGTTTGGATGCAGGGTTCACAGCGCAACACATTGACTTGGGAATCATTGGGAAGATGGAGGTTTATCTGATTTGCTCTGCTTATGTACTGTTCACAGTGCCATTGCCCAAAACCAATAAGAGCACACCTCTATGTGAAACAGAAGTTGTAAAGTGTACTGCCTGCTGCCTTGTGAACCTAAGTGTATTGCCAAGTAAAGAGTGCCTTGTTTTTATGAACGTGCCTTGTGTCCTTGTCTTGAAGGCTAATGGACCTGGTGAGGAGTGCAACGGGACTGGCCTGAATGTGAAGGTACCAATAGCAACACTGCCAGCATACATGCACATCCAGAATCCTCGTTTTGTCTGTAACATGCCGGGGGGGCTGGACTCATGACACTCGCCTACGTCTACCGCCCCGGGCGCCATTACACATGCAAGCACTTTACATAAGTCTGGAATGGTGGCCCAAAAAAAGTTGACGAAGCCTCGACTTTAATATCGTCATAAGACACTTCAGTTCGAGTTTGCAAACTAGTACAAAAAATGGACAGTAGAAGATTGGAAAAGGGTGATTTGGAGAAACAAGGAAAAAAGGGGCTAACGGATTGAGAAATTGAAGGAACTGTCAAGTTTAGTGGAGGAAGCCTGATGATATGGAGTTGTTTCGCAGCCAAAGGCGTTGGATACTTGACCAGGAACAATGCTGGTTT
This sequence comes from Phyllobates terribilis, assembly GCF_046119375.1. Classification (NCBI taxonomy): domain Eukaryota; kingdom Metazoa; phylum Chordata; class Amphibia; order Anura; family Dendrobatidae; genus Phyllobates; species Phyllobates terribilis. Next base: position 202,124,002 of record NW_027362771.1, on the reverse strand, counting down.
CAATGCTGAGCTATATGTGAGTAACCTACAAGATGAGTTACATCATACACTCGAGTATTCTGGGTATGAAGAGGACGGCATAGTGTTCCAGCAGGACAACGACCCGAAGCATACATCGAGATTGGCTAAGAAATGGTTCAACGACAAAAAAGTAAAGTTGCTTGATTGGCCCCCACAGTCCCCACAAAATGGTCTGTATGATCACAGAAGAGATTTTTTTAAAGTTTTTTAATTTTTCAAAGTATATAAAGTTTTTCAGTGCACTGTTATTAAATAGGCTATTGGTTACTATCGGGTTACCATCTAATCCTATGGTGAGGTCACACTGACATTACTAAGGCATATTTGTGATAAAGAGATTAAAATGGGTTTGATACAGTCCAGCAGCCTTTCAATGGCTTTAAACCAGCAAAGAAGGGACAAAGTGATCATCACCCTTTGGAAGTGCATTGAGGTGAAGGGTGCATTGCTGTAAAAGGGAAAAAAAAAAAAACTCTTTAAATCTCTTAGTTTGCGAGTGTGAACGAGCTGCGTGTGTCCGGAGCGTAAGTGCGAACGAAAGTAAGTGTGTGACTTGTTTTTAAGTGAAGAGGTATTGGGAATCATGCAGAAAATACCTGTGTGAATTGTGGTGAGTGCTGCATTGTGACCTGCTGAGTGCTTTTCTACCTGTTTAGATTTATTGGGCTTTTTAGAACCTATTTTCTCACTACAGTTTTAGTTCTTAGTTTACTACCTGTGTATTTAAGGGTTAACTACATTGCACTAAAATCCTGAGGTGTAGCTTTACTCACAAGGGGTTAATTAAGGGGAAGGGGTCATAATTAAGGGTTTATAAGGGGCAGCTGGTTGGGCATCCAGTCCTTTGGAAGTGCATTGAGGTGAAGGGTGCATTGCTGGAAAAGGGAAAAAAAAAAAAAAAACTCTTTAAATCTCTTAGTTTGCGAGTGTAAACGAGCTGCGTGTGACCGGAGCATAAGTGCGAACGAAAGTAAGTGTGTGACTTGTTTTTCAGTGACTTGGATTCAGGGAGTTTGGAAGGGAGGACTTTGGACTGAATTGCTGACTGTATTTCATAAATTCTTTACTTTTCTTTTTACTTAACATTCTGTATATTGCAATCCCCATTAGGAAATGAGCTCCATTATTGACAATGCTATCCAGTGTACATCTTGCCACATGTATGTATTCCTTGAACAGCCGGTCGAGGTTGCTTACTGCTGCGCGAGATGTGTGCACGTTGTGCGTTTGGAAGCCCAGATACTGGATCTAAATGAGCAGCTGGCAACACTGAGATCCATTGACAACATGGAAAGGAGTCTGCTGCTCACTGAGCAGCAGCTCACTGGGGTAGATGTGGGGGAGGGTGGTAGTCGGGAGCTGCAGGACAGTGAGGTCGCTAGTTGGGTGACAGTTAGAAGGGGTGGTAGAGGGAAGAGTGCCAGGGAGGCTAGTCCTGATCTGGCACACCCCAATAAGTTTGCAAAGTTGGCAGATGAGGGGAGTGACGGTACAGGAGTAGCACTACTGCAGCAAGGCATGTCCCCTGAAAGCCGGAGGAGTGTCAGCTCCAGTAAAGAGGGAAATAGGAGAGTAGGGCAGGCCAGGCAGGTGCTGGTAGTGGGGGACTCAATTATTAGGGGAACAGATAGGGCAATCTGTCACAAAGACAGGGATCGTCGAACAGTGTGCTGCCTACCTGGCACTGGAGTCCGGCACATCGTTGATCGGGTTGTCAGATTACTGGGAGGGGCTGGTGAGGACCCAGCGGTCATGGTGCACATTGGCACAAATGACAAAGTTAGAGGTAGGTGGAAGGTTCTTAAAGATGATTTCAGGGAATTAGGCTGCAAGCTGAAAGCAAGGACCTCCAAGGTGGTATTCTCTGAAACACTACCGGTACCACGTGCCACGCCAGAGAGGCAACGGGAGATTAGGGAGATAAATGAGTGGCTCATGAACTGGTGTAGGAAGGAGGGATTTGGGTTCCTGGAGAACTGGGCCGACTTCTCGGTTGGCTACAGACTCTACGCTAGGGACCGGCTGCACCTTAATAGGGAGGGTGCAGCTGTGCTGGGGGAGAAAATGGCTAGAAGGTTGGAGGAGTGTTTAAACTAGGGATTTGGGGGGAGGGTATTCATTTTATAGGTGGGGAAGATAGTGCAGACAGTGACCTGGGCACAAATAAAGAAATTGGAGGTGGGGTTAGAACAGTCAATAAAGTAAGAAGGAATAGAGGTACAGAGAGATACATAAAATGCATGTACACTAATGCCAGAAGCCTCACCAACAAAATGGAGGAATTAGAATTAATTTTGTTGGAAAATAATTATGACATGGTAGGGATATCTGAGATGTGGCTGGACGAGAGCCATGACTGGGCAGTTAATTTACAGGGCTATAGTCTGTTCAGAAATGACCGTACAAACAAGCAAGGGGGGTGTGTGTTTATATGTAAAATCATCCTTAAAACCTGTATTGTGGGAGGATATATGTGAATCTAATGAAAATGTAGAGTCCCTGTGGGTGGAGATAAGGGGAGGGGGAAAAAATAATAAATTACTGATAGGGGTTTGTTATAAGTCTCCAAAAATAATGGAAGTAGCGGAGAATATCCTTGTAAAGCAAATAGATGAAGCAGCGACTCAAGGAGAAGTCATTATTATGGGAGACTTCAACTACCCTGAAATACATTGGGGGACAGAAACATGTAGTTCAAGCAAAGGAAATAGGTTTTTGACTACTATGAGAGACAATTACCTTTCACAACTGGTTCAGGACCCAACAAGAAGGGGGGCACTGCTAGACCTAATATTAACCAATAGGCCAGACCGCATATCAAATATACGAGTTGGGGGTCACTTGGGTAATAGTGATCACAAAATAATACGTTTTCATGTAACCTTTAATAAGATGTGTAGTAGAGGGGTTACAAGGACACTAAACTTCAGGAAGGGAAATTTCCAATGGTTAAGAGATGATCTTAGTGCAATAAACTGGGACGATATCCTGAGACATAAAGCTACACAAAGCAAATGGGAGACATTTATTAACATCCTGAATAGGACCTGTGCACAATATATACCCCTTTGGAATAAACATGCTAGAAATAGGAGGAAACCACTATGGCTAAATAGAGCTGTAAGGGGCGCAATAAGTAACAAAAAGAAAGCATTTAGAGAACTAAAGCAAGTAGGTAGTGATGAGTAGAGATGAGCGTTGTTCTACTCGAACTGTTCGCAAATCTCAAATTCGAGCTGTTTTGGGCGGTGTTCGAGCCGTTCGGCGAACACGAACGATTTGAGAAAAATTCGGCTGTTCGAGGTTATGTTCGATAACTGTTCGTGCACCAAAATCATAACTGGATTTTTTCTCACTAATGATGAAAATTAATGTTAATACGCAGTTTGAGTGTACAGCGGGGTGGGGGGAGGGGCAGGGGATGGATCTCTGCAGGAATAATGAAGATCTCCATTTTTTTTTCTCTTTCCCGCATTTACAGTGGGGAGGTGCAATCTGTCAGCCTATCAGCAGCGCACACACGGAGCGAAGTGCTTTTTTTCACACAAGCAAGGGCATGTGTCATTGGCAGTGTATGTCACATGTCCTTGCCCTATAAGACCAAGCCATTTTCCCCGCCGCCACCATTTTCTCACTGCTGCAGCTGCGTGTTAGACGGCACCGCTGTTGCTGTGTGCGCTATACCTTGTTAATTTCAAGCCAATTTTCGCACAAATCTACAGATAGCTTGGGAGTAGGGAATAGTTGTGATTGCAGTCCTTTTAAGGACTAGGTTACAGCATTTCCTACGACTTTTATCAGGCAGGTCTGTGCTCTTAAATAGATAGGTTGTGGGAGTAAAGACTAATTGTAATTGGAGTCCTTTTCAGGACTAGGTTACATCAGTTCCTATCAGTTTTTGCCAGGCAGGTCTGTGCCAGTGCTGTGCAAGTTTTTTTCACAGCATTTGGCTGAATCTAGCAAAGCTAATCCTTTTTGGCCTATTGCAGAGTGTGTTAGTCAGTGGAGTAGCCTATCTGTGTTGCAAGATATACCACCTGTGTATAGAATACCAATTTTTTTACTGCACCTAGTGAAGTAAAATCTTTTGGGCATAGCATCATTCTATTAGTCCATCTATACTGACCTCCATCAGGTTGCAAATTGAATATAATTTTTTTCTGCATCTAGCTCTGAAAAAATATTTGGCCTTCTAGCAGTGTGTGGGACTTTCTCTATTAGTCCATCTATACTGACCTCCATCAGGTTGCAAACTGAATATATTTTTTTCTGCATCTACCTCTGAAAAAATATTGGGCTTGTAGCTGTGTGTGGGACTTGTTCTATTAATCCATCTATACAGACCTCCATCAGGTTGCAAACTGAATATAATTTTTTTCTGCATCTACCTCTGAAAAAATATTTGGGCTTCTAGCTGTGTGTGGGACTTGTTCTATTACTCCATCTATACAGACCTCCATCAGGTTGCAAATTGAATATAATTTTTTTCTGCATCTAGCTCTGAAAAAATATTGGGCTTCTAGCTGTGTGTGGGACTTGTTGTATTAGTCCATCTATACTGACCTCCATCAGGTTGCAAACTGAATATATTTTTTTCTGCATCTACCTCTGAAAAAATATTGGGCTTCTAGCTGTGTGTGGGACTTGTTCTATTAATCCATCTATACAGACCTCCATCAGGTTGCAAACTGAATATAATTTTTTTCTGCATCTAGCTCTGAAAAAATATTTGGCCTTCTAGCAGTGTGTGGGACTTTCTCTATTAGTCCACCTATACTGACCTCCATCAGGTTGCAAACTGAATATAATTTTTTTCTGCATCTAGCTCTGAAAAAATATTTGGCCTTCTAGCAGTGTGTGAGACTTTCTCTATTAGTCCATCTATACTGACCTCCATCAGGTTGCAAATTAAAAATAATTTTTATCTGCATCTACCTCTGAAAAAATATTTGGGCTTCTAGCTGTGTGTGGGACTTGTTCTATTACTCCATCTATACTGACCAACATCAGGTTGCAAATTGAATATAATTTTTTTCTGCATCTAGCTCTGAAAAAATATTGGGCTTCTAGCTGTGTGTTTGACTTGTTGTATTAGTCCATCTATACTGACCTCCATCAGGTTGCAAACTGAATATATTTTTTTCTGCATCTACCTCTGAAAAAATATTGGGCTTCTAGCTGTGTGTGGGACTTGTTCTATTAATCCATCTATACAGACCTCCATCAGGTTGCAAACTGAATATAATTTTTTTCTGCATCTAGCTCTGAAAAAATATTTGGCCTTCTAGCAGTGTGTGGGACTTTCTCTATTAGTCCATCTATACTGACCTCCATCAGGTTGCAAATTAAAAATAATTTTTATCTGCATCTAGCTCTGAAAAAATATTTGGGCTTCTAGCTGTATGTGGGACTTGTTCTATTACTCCATCTATACTGACCTCCATCAGGCTGCAAATTGAATATAATTTTTTTCTGCATCTAGCTCTGAAAAAATATTGGGCTTCTATCTGTGTGTGGGACTTGTTGTATTAGTCCATCTATACTGACCTCCATCAGGTTGCAAACTGAATATATTTTTTTCTGCATCTACCTCTAAAAAAATATTGGGCTTCTAGCTGTGTGTGGGACTTGTTCTATTAATCCATCTATACAGACCTCCATCAGATTGCAAACTGAATATAATTTTTTTCTGCATCTAGCTCTGAAAAAATATTTGGCCTTCTAGCAGTGTGTGGGACTTTCTCTATTAGTCCATCTATACTGACCTCCATCAGGTTGCAAACTGAATATTTTTTTTTCTGCATCTACCTCTGAAAAAATATTGGGCTTCTAGCTGTGTGTGGGACTTGTTGTATTAGTCCATCTATACTGACCTCCATCAGGTTGCAAACTGAATATATTTTTTTCTGCATCTACCTCTGAAAAAATATTGGGCTTCTAGCTGTGTGTGGGACTTGTTCTATTAATCCATCTATACAGACCTCCATCAGGTTGCAAATTGAATATAATTTTTTTCTGCATCTAACCCAGCCAATAGTTTTGGCCTAATACCACAGTTTGGCCACTCAGCTCTGCTCGGTTCCCATCCATTGTTTTTTTGTGCAAACAACTCCAGAGTTGTGAATTAGTTAACCACCAAAATGAGTGGAAAAAGGCCTGCTGCTGGTGGAAAGGGGAATAGGCATGTTGGGAAGGGGAAAAAAGGTTGTGTCCGTGGGGTAGGTGTTAAAGCAACAGTAACATCTGCAGAAGAAAGACCATCTTCCAGCCAAACTAAAATGTCTACTTCTTTTAGCGGACAATGTGATAAGATCCCTTTCTTACGGCCACGCCAATCGCTACAAATTCCAGATGAGGCACAAAAACAGCAGGTGCTTCAACGGATATCAAGTGATCCTTTAAGTGGGCTCTCTACCACATCAACTTCAACATCACAAATACTCCAGTCCTCAAAGGTGTCACCCCAATCGCACTTGCTTCCTCACAGCTCCCAAATCTCCAGCTGCCCGTCTGAGTATGAGGTAGAACAGATGGTTGAGTCTGCAGAGCTGTTTACTCATACTATAGCCTGGGAATCAGAGGTCGACTCCAGCGCTTCTGTGAATCCAGACGAGGAAATGATCTGCACTGATGCCCAGAATCTTTATGAGTCGGATCCAGGACCAGACGCAGAAGGTTCTGACCATAATGTAGACCCTCATTCCCAAACTGTAACTCCTGTTGGTGGAGACAATGAGGAAGACGATGATGAGACTCATATACCTGATTGGAGCGACAACTTTAGTTTTTTGTCAGGGCAGGAACAGGTTGGCTCTGAGGACGATGGGTGTGATAACGCACAGGGTGATGATGATGAGGTTGGAGATCCCACTTACTGTCAACCCACAGTCAGCCAAGAGATGAGGTCAGCAGAGGAGGTGGAGGAAGATGCTAGTGACGACGAGGTCAGGTTGCGCCTTCCTGGACAGAGACGTAGTACTGGAAGCACGTCAACAACTGCATCCTCAAACACAACTCTGCCTCTCACCACAAGTCGTGGTGGCTCTTCAGGTCGCATGGGTGCTAAGCCTTGCATAGCCTGGGCATTTTTTCAGATCGATAAAGATGACCCAACTCGTGTTATCTGTAACATTTGTCAGCAAAAGCTAAGTAGAGGCCAAAAAATACATAGTTTGAGTACTTCATGCATGAACGGGCACATGGACATGAAGCATAAGTTGCAGTGGGAAGCTCAGTGTGCTACAATGCGGCCTAGCCGGCCGGGCCAACCACCGTCTGCCATATCTTGTGCATCCGCGGCCTCTTCATCCTCTGTGACTGGGGGGACAGCAGTCACACCTGTTTTGGGGCGCAGACCTGCCACCTCTTTACCCGCAACAGCCAGCGTGATTGGCAGGTCATCATTTTCTTTGGAGGTGGTAACACCAGCTGGTGTTGAGCGCTGTCCGACATCGATAGCACCACCTTTGGATCAAGTCAACCTAACATGTCCGCCTGCATCTTTCTCACAGACCGGCAGTTTGCCGGGGACACCCTTATCAACCCCGTCTAAGCACAATAGCCAGCCCTCGGTCCCTCAGATGTGGACAAGTAAAAGACCATTTCCTCCTAGCCATGAGAAAGCTAAGAGGTTGAATTTCACCATCTGCAAGCTCTTGGCTACAGAAATGCTGCCTTTCCGCCTGGTGGACACAGAGGATTTTCGAGACCTTATGTCCGTCGCAGTGCCCCAGTACCAGATGCCCAGTCGGCACTACTTCTCAATGAAAGGTGCGCCTGCGCTCCACCAGCATGTCGCACACAACATCACCGCTTCTTTGAGAAACTCTGTGTGTGACAGGGTGCATTTCACCACAGACACTTGGACGAGTAGGCATGGACAGGGGCGTTACATGTCGCTGACTGGGCACTGGGTAACTATGGTGACAACAGGACAAGGGGCTGCTGTCCAAGTCTTGCCGTCCCCACGAGTTGTGCGTCAATCCTCTTTATGTCAAAGTTCCTCCACTGCTTCTGCCTCCTTAACCTCCTCTCGGTCTTCCACCTGCACCCAAAGCCTGTCTGGTCATGCCACAAGCTTTCTAACTGCGCAGAAGGGATCCTGCACACCTCCTTACTATGCTGGCAGTAGGGCTCAACGTCATCAGGCGGTTTTTACTTTGAAATGTCTGGGAAATGTGAGTCACACAGCTGAGGAGTTGTGGTCAGCTCTGGAGAACCAATTTCATGAATGGTTGTCTCCACTGGACCTGAAACCAGGGAAGGCCGTGTGCGACAATGCTGCAAACCTGGGTGCGGCCCTTCGCCGGGGCAATGTCACACACGTGCCTTGTATGGCTCACGTGTTGAACCTGGTTGTCCAGCAATTTTTAGCCCACTATCCCAGACTAGATGGCCTTCTGCAGAGGGCACGGTCGCTGTGTGCTCACTTCTGCCGTTCGCATCCCGCAGCTCAGCGACTTACATCTCTACAGAAGTCGTTGGGCCTGCCACTTCACCGGCTAAAATGTGATGTGCCTACCCGGTGGAATTCAACTCTGCACATGTTGCAGCGACTGTGGCAGCACCGACAAGCCCTGGTGCAATACGTTCTGACGTATAGCCTGGGCCAACGAGATCCAGATGTGGGGCAAATCACGCTGGAGGAGTGGTCTCAGATCAGGGACCTATGCACCCTTCTGCACAGTTTTGAAATGGCGACGAAGATGTTTAGTGCTGACGATGCCATTATCAGCATGACTATTCCGGTGATTTACATGCTGGAGCACATGTTAAACAGAATTCGGAGTCAGGTGGTGGCACAAGAGGAGGTGGAGGAAGTAGAGGAGGAGGAGTTGTATGCGGAAGGGCTAACATCTGCAAGGTCAAGACGGTCGGCAGCACCAAGGCGGCAGGCATGTGAGGGTGGGGGAGATGGTTTTACCAGGGCGCATGGTAGCAGCCAAACTAGTGAGGAAGGTGCAGGAGCCCAGGAAGAAGTGGAGGACGAACTGATGGAAGACTCATCAGATGAGGGAGACCTTGATCACATTTCTGTTGTGCGAGGTTGGGGGGAGAAGACAGAGGAAGGAAGCATGATTGTTACCTCGCCACCAACACAACAGGGACTTGGTGCTCCTGGATGCGCAACACACATGAGTGCCTTCTTGCTGCACTACCTGCAACATGACCCTCGAATTGGGAGAATTAGAAATAATCCCGACTACTGGGTTGCCACACTGTTAGATCCCCGGTACAAAAGTAAATTTGCAGAAATTATTCCTGCCATAGAAAGGGATGCACGCATGCAGGAGTATCAGCAGAGACTGTTGCAGAATCTTACATGTGCTTTTCCACAAAACACCAGTGGTGCACGTAGTGAATCTCACAGTTCCAACTTGCCAACCGTGGGACCGTCAAGTGTTCAGCACTCAAACCGTAACAGAACCACAGTATCTGCTGGTAACATCAATTTTGCGCAATCATTTCACCACTTTTTTAGCCCATCCTTTGCAAGGCCACAGGAGACAAGAAGTCTGACACATAGTCAACGCCTAGAGACGATGGTACAGGAGTATCTCCAAGTAAACATTGAAGCCATGACTGTGTCACTGGACCCTTGCTCTTTTTGGGCTTCCAATCTGGATAAATGGCCGGAGCTAGCCACTTACGCCTTGGAGATCTTGTCATGCCCCGCAGCCAGCGTTCTGTCTGAACATGTGTTCAGAGCTGCTGGTGGTGTGCTGACAGATAAGCGCACGCGGCTCTCCACTGATAATGTAGACAGACTCACGTTCATAAAGATGAACAAATCATGGATCCGAAACGACTTTTCTACCCCTGTGTCATCCTGGGGAGAGTAAAAGATGGATGATTGGTTAAAATCACCCTACCAACCGTTTTAAGCTTTCAAATTACTAATCATGTTTATCTGTATCTTGGCTGGAAAATAATTTGGGCTTTGTAGCAGTGTGCAGCACTGATTCTATTAGGCCATCTATAATAAGCTCCACCAGATTTAAAATTACTAATCATGTTTATCTGTATCTTGGCTGGAAAATAATTTGGGCTTTGTAGCAGTGTGCAGCACTGATCCTATTAGGCCATCTAAACTAAGCTCCACCAGATTTAAAATTAATAATAATTTTTAGCTGCATCTAGCCCGGAAAATAATTTTGGGGCTCCGAGATGCGCAAGACACATAAGTGCCTTCTTGCTGCACTACTTGCAACATGACCCTCATATTGTCAGAATTCGAAGTAATCATGACTACTGGGTTGCCACACTCTTAGATCCCCCAAACTTTTCGATCAACCTTTTCATTTTAATAAAGACCAAAAAAATGGTCATTTTTGAAATTATAAGCATTAGCAGGTTATTAGAAACTGAAATCAAACAGTTTTCAACTCAAAACTTTATTCTAGGTGATGTTACATTTTCACATAGGACCCCTTGTTCGAAAGGAGCTTCTGAACTCTCTCGTCCATTGAATTTGTCAGGTTTTGGATGGTTTCTGCTTCAATTGTTTTGCATGAGGACACAATACCCTCCCAGAGCTGTTGCTTAGATGTGAACTGCCTCCCGCCATCATAGACACTCCTTTTGATGATGCTCCAGAGGTTCTGAATGGGGTAGAGGTCAGGGGAGCATGGGGGTCACACCATAAGTTTGTCCCCTTTTATGCCCATATCAGCCAGAGATGCAGATGTTTTATGTGCAGCATGAGATGGTGCATTATCATGCAAAAAAATGATCTTGCTGTGAAATATACGGTTCTTCTTCTTGAACCATGGCAGGAAGTGCTGTTTGAGAAAATCCACATACATTATGGAGTTCATCTTTAGCGCCTTCAGGGATCCTAAAGGGGCCGACAATCTCTCTCCCCATGATTCCAGCCCAAAACATTACTCCACCTCCTCCTTGTTGGCGCTGTAGCCGTGTTTGCGTGGGGTGTCCATCAACCAGCCATCCTCCACTCCATCCATCTGGACCATCGAGCGCTGCACGGCACTCATCCGTGAACAAAACAGTTTTGAAATCAGTCTTCATGTAATGTTTGGCCCACTGGAGCCGTTTCTGCTTGTGTGAAGTGGATAGAGGAGGTCGACAGGATGGCGTATGCACAGCTGCAAACCTCTGAAGGACCCTGCATCTTGTTGTTCGGGGGACGTTGGAGGCACCAGCAGCTTCAAAAACTTGTCTGCTGCTATGACAAGGCTTTTTTGCCGCTGCTCTTTTAACCTGACGTAATTGCTTGTAGGAAAGAGTCCTCAATTTGCCCTTATCAGCACGCACACGTGTGTACTGTGAATCAGCTACATACTTCTTGATTGCCAAGACACTTCATCCTGATCATCGCACAATGTTGATTGTAGTCATGCCTTGACCTAAACACTCCACAATTTGTTGCTTCTCAGCAGCCGACACATCCTTTTTCTTTCCCATTTTGGCAGAAAATGTAGGCTGCTTAATAATGTGAGACAGCCTTCTTAAGTAGTCTTGCCTTTCATTGGACACACCTGCCAAACTAATTAGCACAGGTGTCTGCAATTGCTTACAGTGATATAAAAAGCCCTGACACACCACCATCAATGAGTTTAACTGACAAACAAACAAATTCTTCCCTTATCACTCCTAAACACTTTTTGCATAATAATTTGGAACACAGTGTACATGTGCTTTTCCACAAAACACCAGTGGTTCACGTAGTGAATCTTACAGTTCTAACTTGCCAACCGTGGTCTGTATGGAGTTGTTCAATAAAGGGCCCAAAATTAAGATAACATAGATGGGAGAGGTCTCTATGAATAGGAATTCCTAAGTATTTGATACCCTGTGAGGGCCAGGCAAAGGGAAAGTTGGACTGGATGGAATCCTATATGGATTTGGGGAGGGAGACATCGAGGGCCTCAGACTTCGCTGCATTGATTTTAAAATTTGACCATGTAACAAAGTGATCTATTTCAGCCATAACAGCATGGATGGATATATGTGATTGAGTGATATATACTAGGACATCATCAGCAAATAGAGAGCACTTGTACTCGGTGCCTCCCACCTCAATCCACCTATTATTGGGGTTATGGCGAATTGATGAGAGCAGGTGCTCCGTCACTAGGATGTATAAGAGAGGGGACAGAGAACATCCCTGCCTTGTCCCATTGGTGATTGTGAAAGGTGATGAAAATGTTCTGACGCGCCCCCTGGGCCTTGGGGCACCCGGAGCCGGACCCTTTTTGCTGGATGCTGGTGGTTGTAGTCTCCGTGGCGGCGACCCGGTTCCGTGGCTCTGGGCGGTCAAACCAGTGCCGGAACTATTTATGTGGTTTTGATGTTTAAATGTCCGACTACGCCACCCGTGGATTGCGGTCAGAGTGAACCGCCGCTCCAGGGCAGACCGCTGAGGCTGGTGTTGTGGGTGCAGAAGAGCGTAGCATAACTCCCCACGGGAGGAGTATAGCCTCAGGGCAGTGTATGCGGAGGATGGGGGTGATGGTGCAGGGCAGCAGCAGTAACGACACGGAGTCAGTGATGCAGTCCAGGGCCTTTACTCACAGTTCTTATTATACAGACCACGTCTGCAGGTAACGGCTGCCCACGTCGTACTGTGCTCACCAGGTGAAGGGCTCAGACAACTCCCAGATAACTTTGGAGCGCTTCACAGGACCCCCTTTGTGTGTCCTTTGTCTGGCCTTTCTTACCAACCCTTCTGTCCAGCTGCCTCGGGCCTCCTCTTGGTAAACTTGGCGCCAGTTTCCCTGACCCTATGTGGTGCCTTCCTAGCGGGTGTAGCGAGGGGCTGCACCACATAAAATGTCACAGCCTCCGGTTTCTAGCTGAGGGTCATTTCCTGCCTCCACTAGTTTCGGGGACCGGTCTCCCCCTTTGGCCTGACCCCTCCACGCGGATGGATTCGGGCGTGCGGTGGCGACTCGCCCGTCCGCACCCCTGGGATCCCTTCATTCCTCATTCCTGGAGCCTTCTCCGCTCCTCTTCCTTCCTTCTCCCTCTTCCAGGCCTGGGCCTGTGTTACTAGGCCCGCCTCCGGAGCAGAGCTCATGCAGAGCCCCTGCTCCCTGCCACTTCTGCTCAGACTTCTCTGCACTGAACTAAGATGGTGCCCACCTTTTATACTCCCTTCTCAATGCACCCAGGAACTGCTTCCTCCCTGCTCCTGCACTACAGGGTTCCCCTTCCTCAGTGTTCCCTCCCCCCACTCCAGCCAGGGACAGGGACTGTCGTGCCCATCTCAGGGGCATATTGGTCGCCCTGCCCCACGGCAATGTGGTGTAATGCATGCAGGTGTCGGGTCCTGATCCACACTCCATCCTTACCTGAGAGTGAGATATCACACCTCTGGGTGAGGTGCAATACCTCTGTAGCAACCGAGCCCTCAGGGTAATACAGTTCCATTTATCTTCAGCCTAGGTGACGTATTGCGATACAGGGCCGTGATTTTGGCTATAAAAGGGTCCCCTAGACCCCTACCCCAAGCTTTTTAAGAGAATCATATATGGCGTGCCAGGAGACTCTATGGAATGCTTTCTCAGCATCCGACGAGAGTATCTAATTACAAATTTTTAACTGCATCTAGCCCAGGAAATACTTTGTGCCTAGTAGCAGTGTCTGCTAGTCAGCGGATTATCCCGGCTGTTAAGTAAGCTACACCACCTGTAGTTTTGACACTTAATTTTTTCAAAGGAAATGCTTCGGGACCACGGGATACTCAGTGAAGAGCATCAGGAGGCACCCCAAGGCATAGGGGCTGGGACTGGCAGTAGGATGCCTTGCGGTGGACAGCCGAGCTCGATCCTTATAAAAGCTTTTTAACTGCAGCAGCTTTAGTGGACGCTACTGGAGCTGGAATTACACGGCTGCTGGCATGAGACTTGCCCTCCAATAGATCCTTGTAAATGGATTTAAAGTGTATTCATTCAAATTAGAGAGACAATTTAAATTAAAAAGCTTAGAGCTGCCTCCACCACAGGGGGGCTCGCTCGACCCACCAGCGGACAGGCACCAGTATTGGGAGAGGGGGGCTGGCCGTCAGGGTTCACCGCGGCTCTGGCACAAACCCGGCGACACGGAGGTGGCACGGGCAGGAGCGGACTGAACGTGTCGGCTTCTCACTTTTTGGATTTTAGAAGGGCATGACATGCCTATATCTGTGTCTCCCCCTCCTTTTACTCCTCCACCTCTTTTCTTTTCGCATGACTATATGTACTTGTCACTTTTCCATGTGTTAGTTGTGTCTTCAGAGCAGTTTGTCAGCTTTTGGACACCTTTGAAGGTGTTTTCTATGTGTTTCTATGTGTTTTTGTTTGCCTGCCATTGGTTTTAACGGTGTTCGAAGGTGTTCGACGAACCGAACCGAACTCGAACACTACGGGGGTGGCTCAACACTAGTGATGAGGCATTAAATAAATATAGAAAATTAAATAAATTATGTAAAAAACAAATCAAGGCAGCAAAGATTGAGGCAGAGAGAATCATTGCCAGAGAAAGTAAAAATAACCCCAAAATATTCTTTAACTACATAAATAGTAAAAAACGATAGCGTTGGCCCCCTTAAAAATAGTCTGGGTGAAATGGTGGATGAGGAAAAAGCCAATATGCTAAATGATTTTTTTTTAACCGTATTTACACAAGAAAATCGCATGACAGAAAACATGATTAGTGATAACAAAAATTCTCGAGTAAATGTCACTTGCTTAACCCAGCAGGAAGTACAGCGGCGTCTAAAAATCACTAATGTTGACAAATCCCCGGGCCCGGATGGGATACACCCGCGAGTACTGCAGAAATTAAGTAACGTCATAGATAGACCATTATTTTTAATCTTTAAAGATTCCATAATAACAGGGTCTGTACCACAGGACTGGCGTATAGCAAATGTGGTGCTAATATTCAAAAAGGGGACAAAAACTGAACTTGGAAATGATAGGCCGGTAAGCTTAACCTCTACTGTGGGTAAAATCCTGGAGGGTTTCCTAAGAGATGCTATACTAGAGTATCTGAAGAAGAAGAACCTCATGACCCAATATCAACGTGGGTTTACGAGGGACCGTTCCTGTCAAACTAATCTGATCAGTTTTTATGAGGAGGCAAGTTCTGGACTGGACCAAGGAAATGCAGTGGATGTTGTTTATATGGACTTTTCAAAAGCTTTTGATACGGTTCCACACAAAAGGTTGATACATAAAATGAGAACATTGGGGATAGGGGAAAATATATGTATGTGGGTTAAGAATTGGCTCAGTGATAGGAAACAAAGGGTGGTTATTAATGGAAAACACTCAGACTGGGTCTCAGTTAACAGTGGGGTACCACAGGGTCAGTATTGGGCCCCCTTCTTTTTAACATATTTATTAATGACCTTGTAGGGGGCATACAGAGTAATATTTCAATATTTGCAGATGACACTAAACTCTGCAGGGTAATCAATACAGAGGAGGACAATTTTATATTACAAGAGGATCTATGTAAACTAAAAGCTTGGGCTGAAAAATGGCAAATGAGCTTTAATGGGGATAAATGTAAGGTAATGCACTTGGGCAGAGGAAATAAAATGTATAATTATATGCTTAATTGTAAAACACAGGGCAAAACTGTAACTGAAAAAGACCTGGGTGTATTGGTGGACGACAAGCTCACGTTTAGTGGCCAGTGTCAGGCTGCTGCTGCAAAGGCAAATAAAATAATGGGATGTATTAAAAGAGGCATAGATGCTCATGAGGAGAACATAATTTTACCTCTATACAAGTCATTAGTGCGACCACACTTAGAATACTGTGTACAGTTCTGGTCTCCGGTGTATAAGAAAGACATAGCTGAACTAGAGCGGGTGCAGAGAAGAGCGACCAAGGTTATTAGAGGACTGGGGGGTCTGCAATACCAAGACAGGTTATTACACTTGGGGTTATTTACTGTGGAATAAAGAAGGCTTAGGGGTGATCTTATTATTATGTACAAGTATATGAGGGGACAGTACAAAGACCTTTCTACTGATCTTTTTACTCTGAGGCCTGAGACGGGGACAAGGGGGCATCTTCTACGTCTGGAGGAAAGAAGGTTTAATCATAATCACAGACGGGGATTCTTTACTGTAAGAGCAGTGAGACTATGGAACTCTCTGCCGCATGATGTTGTAATGAGTGATTCACTGTTAAAATTTAAGAAGGGCATGGATGCCTTTCTTGAAAAGTATAATATTACAGGTTATAAATACTAGATTCCATGATAGGGCGTTGATCCAGGGAACTAGTCTGACTGTCGTATGGAGCCGGGAAGGAATTTTTTTCCCCAATTTGGAGCTTAGTGTTTGCCACATGTTTTTTTTTTGCCCTCCTCTGGATCAACAAGTTAGGCTATGGGTTGAACTAGATGGACTTAGTCTTCCTTCAACCTTAAAAACTATGTTACTATGTTACTCTTGTCACATATATTAATGAGGAGTGACAGAAACAGCTGATGTTTTTATGACTCCGTACTCACTTCAAGAGTATGCATCCTAAAAATGGCAATAGATTCCAAATCATAGAGGTCCCATGGCCAGACCCCACTGTACTGGTGTAAGTGTAGCACCCTGAGGATTCGGCTCCTGCAGGGGTATTGCACCTCAACCCAGAGGTGTGATATTCCACTCCCGGATAAGGATGGAGAGTGGAACTGAGCTCGGTAGGCTGCATGCACTACACACATCCCATTTCCGGGGAACAGACCAACGGTACTCCCACTTAGAAATGTGCAGGTACGACCGAGTCTGTTCCTGGCTGGAGTGGGAGGGGGGTGGTACATCCCAAGTAGTGTAGGGGCAGATAGGGGGAGCAGCCTGGGTAAAGTTAGGAGCTCATTGGGTGCTGGTCACCTGAGCTCACACATAGAGGGAGTATTTAAGGTGGGCACCATCAAAGATCAGGGTCAGTCTGTCAGAGTCAGTCAGTCAGTCAGCCTCTGCAGAGGAGTGAAAGAGAGCAGAGGAGCAGAGCGGCCTGAGCCAGAGTGAGAGAGGAGAAGAAAGAGAGACCCAGAGGGGGTAAAAAGAAAGGACTCTAAGAACCCAAATTCAATCCCCGGGTGAAGAGTCGGCAATAGGGTACCGGAGCCCAAACTGGTGGGGGCAAAAGCACACCCTAGCCAGAGACCGGAGGCCGTGGGCAGCGTCTGCCACGGCCACCCACCACATCCACCCCGAAGGCAGACCACGTGGAGGGTCAGGGAACCCAAGGCCAAGGGTCTCCCAACAGAAGGCCCGAGGGAGCTGGACCTAGGTGGATCACTAGTGGGGACGGCCAGAGGAAAGGACAGAAGGAGAGCTCAGGGCCACGCTCCGGACTTGTTTGGGGGTTTGCTGGATCCAGGACCTGGTGGACGCAGCACGGCTCGGGTGGTCACTTGAAGCTGGAGTGACCGGAACATCAGCAGTGAGTAAATACCCTAAACTGCACAACCCGACTCTGTCTTCATTACCATCTATGCTGCACCACCACAACCCCCATCCTCTGCACCTGACCCCCTGAGGCTATACCCCACCCGTTGGGGGTTATACCACCAAAAGCTGCACCAACACCATCAGCCTCAGCGGACCCTGCTGCAGCGGCGGCCATAGTGACCGCAATACAACGGGTGGCGTAGTCGACATTAAGAACTTAATAACATCTGTAGGACTGCCACATACAACTGAGTTTGACACCCTGGGCACGGACCGGGTCACAGCCACTCAGAAGACTACAACCCCCATCTGATCCGGCTCCGGGTATTCCCCTAAAGAATATGGCCCAGGGGGCGCGTCAACTTTGGCGTAGTCGGCAGGATTACGTGCCCGCAACACCCGGGTACTGCGTGCCTGAAGAAAAGAACGAGTTTACCTCAAAAAGAAGTCTCCCGCCGGTTCCGGAGGGTCCCCGCCATCGGACCCCATCACCAGTCGATTTCCGCCGGTTGTCCGCCATTAACAGCGTTTTCCCGCCATCTGCAGAGTTTCCCGCCACTGGGAAGCGATTCCCGCCATTTCCAAAGGTTTCCCGCCTTGGAAGAGCGGACGCCATTATGGGCGTGCCAGAGGGTGGCAAAAGGCCACCTCCCATCGTGGGCCAGGACCGAAAATGGCGCCAAAAGTGGAAACCGCCCCCACCAACAGAGACTGTGATGCTAGAGGTGTCTGTCAGCGTGAAAGAACAGCCCCTGGAGCTGACAATCACCAAGTGGCCCCGGGACCGCCCTCGAAGGGGGAGGGGACGAAAGGAGAGAGCAAAGATGGGTGTCGCTTGGAGCAGTCTGGAGAGAGCGCACCCGGAGGCAAGAAGCCTGGAGAAGAATATCGGAGGAGCTTACCCGGAGATGGCGAGAAAGCAGAGCAGCACCGGCCCGTTGGCCAGGAGCCTGCTAGAAACGAAGGAGGGAGAGCAGAGCAGCACCGGCCCGCTGGCCAGGAGCCTGCTGGAGATAACGGAGGGAGAGCAGAGCAGCACCGACCCGTTGGTCAGGAGCCTGCTGGAAACAACGACCCCACTAGGCCTAGTGGAGGTCCTAGCACAGCTCCCCCGAGACCGGGAGTGTGCACAGACCGCTCTGGAGGGCCTCGCAAGGAGGATGGCCCGGGTGCAGCGAGAGACGTTGGCGGAGTGGAGCCGTGAGATGGCCCAGCAGACCGAGACCTGTCAGCGGAGCACGCCACCCGAGACGAGGAGACAGACCGCCTCTGAGGATGGTGCGGGAGGACTGAAGGCCGGAGACGGCGCCGAGAAGGGAGCCGAACGAGTGGAGGCAGGTAAAGGGGACGTCTATACCCCAAACCGGGAAACCGCGTACCTGCCCCAGCTCCCCGTCGCAGAGCCTGAAGTCTATCCTGCCGTGCCCGTCGCTGCAACGTCACCGCCGCAGACTAGGCCTCAAACGGGAGCCGCGACCCCTGTGACGTCACACGCCCCGACCCCGAGCGTGACCAAGCAGGAAGTACCACCAGCCTGGTCGCAAGGCCTAGTTCCCCCAGGCGCCGCAATACCAACAGCGCCCCCTACCTCCGCGGAGCCCCCGGCCTGGTCGCAGGGCCAAGTAGCCCAGGGCGCCGCCGTCCTTACGGTGCCCTTCACCTTCCAGATACCCCAGGCCTGGCCGCAAGGCCCGGACAACCCGGGCGCTAACACCACCGCGCCCATAAGACCAAGAGTGCCGCATCTGGGAGAGGACCTGTACGCCCAGCATACGTGCCCGGATGGGCAGCCATTTATATGGCCACCGGAGTTTCACCATCCCCGACTCCGGAGAGAGAGACCCCTGGATGAACCCCTGATCCCGGCTCCAAAGCCCGTCAAGAGGATCTCGCCCCCGCTAGCAGAAGCGCAGTTTGAGTGGGACCCCACCGGAGAAGATCTCATGGGGTTCACTCAAGAGACTCGGGCAGCTGCAGCGGAGCGTGCTGAGTGCTGCCGCCAACAGCTCGAGGTCTTCGAGAGGGAGCGGAGAGAGAGGCGGGTCCGGGAACAGCAAGCTCAAGTAAGGAGCGCGGAGCAGAAGAGCCGGGCCAGGAGAGACCCCCGTGCAGCGCATAGTCCCCGCACCACCGGGACTGTGATTAAGTTTAACATGCAGCATGGGTGGGGCTTCATCCGAGAAACCACAAAGAAAGAGCAGGAGGACGTCGTCGTTAAGTACGGCGGAGCAGAAGCTGTATATAGTTGCCCGTCGGGGCACAGTGAACTGTTGCTGCTATTATAGTCCCCGTTGGGACCAGCGAATTGAACTGTTTACCCGTTTAACCCTTAAATCCCACTGACCGAGGACTGAGAGCGGTCATTCCTCCCTAATACCTGGCCGAGGACTGAGAGCGGCCACCTTCCCTTGTATATAGTTGCGCGTCCTAAAGCGCCCCCTACCGGTTTTATAGGAAAACCATTTTTCAAGAGAAGACTGTCGCACTTTACCCGGTCACGCGTTGCACAGTGACCGGAGGAAGAACAGAAGCGAGGAAAAGTCTACAAGAATGTTTGATATGAAAAAGTTTTATTGATATATATATATATAATGTTTTGTATGATGTTTTATATGTTTATGGAAAAAAAAAAAAAAAAATGTATGTTTGTGGATGTTTATATCTTACAGCCCGAGGACGTGCTGTGATTTACCAGGGGGGAATGTAGCACCCTGAGGATTCGGCTGCTGCAGGGGTATTGCACCTCAACCCAGAGGTGTGATATTCCACTCCCGGATAAGGATGGAGAGTGGAACTGAGCTCGGTAGGCTGCATGCACTACACACATCCCATTTCCGGGGAACAGACCAACGGTACTCCCACTTAGAAATGTGCAGGTACGACCGAGTCTGTTCCTGGCTGGAGTGGGAGGGGGGTGGTACATCCCAAGTAGTGTAGGGGCAGATAGGGGGAGCAGCCTGGGTAAAGTTAGGAGCTCATTGGGTGCTGGTCACCTGAGCTCACACATAGAGGGAGTATTTAAGGTGGGCACCATCAAAGATCAGGGTCAGTCTGTCAGAGTCAGTCAGTCAGTCAGCCTCTGCAGAGGAGTGAAAGAGAGCAGAGGAGCAGAGCGGCCTGAGCCAGAGTGAGAGAGGAGAAGAAAGAGAGACCCAGAGGGGGTAAAAAGAAAGGACTCTAAGAACCCAAATTCAATCCCCGGGTGAAGAGTCGGCAATAGGGTACCGGAGCCCAAACTGGTGGGGGCAAAAGCACACCCTAGCCAGAGACCGGAGGCCGTGGGCAGCGTCTGCCACGGCCACCCACCACATCCACCCCGAAGGCAGACCACGTGGAGGGTCAGGGAACCCAAGGCCAAGGGTCTCCCAACAGAAGGCCCGAGGGAGCTGGACCTAGGTGGATCACTAGTGGGGACGGCCAGAGGAAAGGACAGAAGGAGAGCTCAGGGCCACGCTCCGGACTTGTTTGGGGGTTTGCTGGATCCAGGACCTGGTGGACGCAGCACGGCTCGGGTGGTCACTTGAAGCTGGAGTGACCGGAACATCAGCAGTGAGTAAATACCCTAAACTGCACAACCCGACTCTGTCTTCATTACCATCTATGCTGCACCACCACAACCCCCATCCTCTGCACCTGACCCCCTGAGGCTATACCCCACCCGTTGGGGGTTATACCACCAAAAGCTGCACCAACACCATCAGCCTCAGCGGACCCTGCTGCAGCGGCGGCCATAGTGACCGCAATACAACGGGTGGCGTAGTCGACATTAAGAACTTAATAACATCTGTAGGACTGCCACATACAACTGAGTTTGACACCCTGGGCACGGACCGGGTCACAGCCACTCGGAAGACTACAACCCCCATCTGATCCGGCTCCGGGTATTCCCCTAAAGAATATGGCCCAGGGGGCGCGTCATAAGTTTGTAGCATTAGTAGTATGGTATGTGTAAAAATGAACTGTTCTGTGGGTGGTTAGATTAATTTTAGTATAAGTTGCAGCATTAATTGTTCACTAAAAAGCTGCAATTATTGTACTGGGAATAGTATTATTAATAGCAGCATATGACATTAATTAGAATGGCGGCTTTCATTCATTTATAATTGTATTATTCACCACCGTATACATTACAGTATAGGGTGGTATCTATTTGGGGAAAGCCAATAACTTCCATTTTGACTGATAACTGGCATCAACATTTTCAGAATTTGCTTTTTACACCTACTGTATTTCTTTTTTTTGTAATTTATTCATGTATGAACTAGATGGTGGCCCGATTCTAACGCATCGGGTATTCTAGAATATGTATGCAGCCGACCGGGCGCAACTAATCAGCAAAGCAGTGTTTAAATGGGTTGTGCACTACTTTAAATTAACCCCCCAATGTATCCCCCCGGGGCCCCTAATGAATTTTGTAATTACATCATGTTGTCAATACTGCTTGTGACAACATCGCTGACCACGCGGCAAGTGTGAAGGGAGGACCAGGGAGCGAGACCGCCGGTCGGGGTACTTCTGCTGCGAGCAGCCGGGAGATGACCGGCTAGCACCGGTCATCTCCCGGCTGCGTCGCCGCTGATCTCCCGACGGTGGCCTGTGTGTTTCAAATCCGGTGCCAATTCGCTGCCGGGATGGGGCCAGCACGAGTTCAGTCACCGCTCTGTGTATAGAGAGCGCCGACTGTAACCGCGACCCCCGCACTGACTGACAGCAGCTCAGCATTAGGGTTGGCTGTCAGTCAGTGCAGGGGGTGCGGTTACAGCCACCACGCTATATACACAGAGTGATGACTGAACCTGCGCCGGCGTTGCCCCCATGACTGAAACCTGTACACTATCAGCAGGAATAAAGTTAATTTCCTGATGTCAGCAGGGGTCTAAGTGCAGGCCCCGGGCAGATTCTGAATGCTATTAACCTTCAGATTAAACCCATATCTGCAGGTTAATAGCATTTTTTCACGTGACAGGTTCCCTTTAAATGTTTATATCACCCAAAATTTAGCCTTCATTCAAGCATAAAATGTATTTGTCATCAAAGGGTGAGTTTTCTTTTAATGCTGTATGCTTCTTTGTGTGGAATCATTTTTATATAACCTACTGTTAAATATATCAGTCTTAGCAAGGAAAGTAAAATTAGATAGAAAAAAAAACGTTACTTGGTATACAAATTAATTCAGCGTTTACTGACTCACTTTCTGTGGTCCATTATTTGCTAAGATGTTAATTTATAATGAATGTCTATGTGCTATTGTCTGTTCTTCTTTGTAAAAATATCAATTAGCATATAACATAAATATCATGTTGGCAGCATTTCAACCAAACAGCATTCTTTTATCCATTTTGTCTTTGAACTATCTTCTATCACAGACAAATGTAACGTTAGATGGATAATAAGGTTCTACTGATCACAACTCAACAACACAAATCAAAAACACTTCCTTCTTGGTAAAAATCATCATTCAGTTATTGTCACTCACCATCTAACATGAGATATCTACTATAAATTGTGTGCACTATTATGCTTGTCTTTTGGTTGTCTAATAAAGAGACAATAGACATAAAAAAATAAGTAAATAAATCCAGTATTGTCAGTATTGTCTTTTTTTTATAAGAGTACAACTTGTCTTTCTAAATTGTCTTTTACTTCTTTAACAATAGAAAGACAAAGCCTTCTCTACTTGGTTTTGCTGGATTATGTGAGTGTAGGCTTCAGTAGAGGGCACTGACAATGTTTTGGGTATTTGTGAGTCTCAGTAGATCATGTAATAGGGAATATATAGAACCAGTCTACATTGATGGGGGGCATCGTAATTGGGATGCAAACCTCTGCGGTTAAGTAGGGCTAACAGGGACAGTATCAAATATTTTTGGTCCCTTTTTTTTTTTCATAATATGTTTTTTTGAGCTGGCCCATTTACATGGCAAAATAGGTGTATATTTATCCTCAATTATCCTGTCTACATTTTTATTGCTACCTCTTTATTGTATATTTAGTGCTTTTTTAAATGCATGTTTAATAAAGATATATTGTTTTAATGGGGTTTGGTTTTGGTTATGTTAAAAGACATTGTGGCAGTGGAAATTGGTGGGATACTGTAAAAGAAAATACCCCATGTCCCACAAGTATACTGGTGAAGAGGAAATAGGAGTCATTATGGAATATATGGAACATCACTTGTCTGAGCATAGCAGTATGATGTTACCTCTGACAGCGAAACCGCTAGCATGAGTCAGTGTTTTGCACAGAGCGGTCCGCCTGATCATAAATGACTAAGAATGATAATCTGAAAAAACACATGAAAAGTCTGTCAACGCATTGTGTTATTAAATGGGCTGTTGGTTATTGCCAGGTTACCATCCATTTCTATGGTGAAGTCACTTTGACATTACTAATTTGGTGTTTTTCATTAAAGAGATTGAAAGACACTGGATGCAATCTTAGGAGCTCTCAGAGTGTTATACGCATCTTTTCAGTGCAACTGGAGTACCTACAATTAGCTAGAATGTTTTTGCCACAAATACATTTTTTTTGGAAAAATTTGCTGAGTCTGACAAATTAATATTTCAAAAGATTTGATCATATCCAGTAGCAACGCCTGCCCAAACATAAGGTTTTGAACAGCCTCCTAATTTTGTTCCTGACTGGTAGTCATTTCCGTATCCCAGCAATAATCAGCATGAACCACCATCCTTTACAGAAAGGGACATTGGAAAGAAAGAATCGGGGAGGATGATCGGTGAATCACGGTGATACATTATTAAATGCAAGTCACACAGCCTTTCAGAAGCAGTTAGCGGACCAACTAGTTCCAGAAAAAGTAATAAAATTAAGCTGTATTATTCTAATGATAGCCTGATCAGATATAGGCTGTTGTATCACAATACATATTTTGCTTAAACCCTAACCCTAGCCCAACCCTAACCCTAGCATAACCGGAACCCTAGCACAACCCTACTACATCCCCAACCCTAACCCTAGCCAAACCTAGCTCAACCCTAACCCTAGCCCAACCCTAATTCTAACCCTAGCACAACCCTAACCCCAACCCTAATACAACACCAACCCTAACCCTAGCCCAGCCATCACCCTAGCCAAGCCCTACTCCTAGCCCAACCCTAACCCTAGCACAACCATAACCCATGAGTTTATTTTTTTACACAGTTCCTCGTGTGGTATAAGTGATTAGACAACTATATTCTTCAGGTCAGTGTGATTACAGCAATACCAGATTAATATAAAAGACGCATTTTTTTGCAAAGACTAGTTTTTGCATCGCCATATTTTGAGAGCTATAATTTTTTCCATATTTTGGCCGACATAGTCATGTAAGGGCTTGTTTTTTGAGGGACAAGTTGATGTTTTTATTGGTACCATTTTCGGGCACGTGATATTTTTTCATCACTTTCTATTCCGATTTTTGGGAGGCAGAATAAACAAAAAACAGAAATTCCGGAATTGTTTTTCTGTTTTTTTTATGCCGTTCCGCGTGTGTTAAAATTGATAAGGCAGCTTTATTCTTTGGGTCAGTACATTTACAGCGATACCGCATTTATATAGTTTTGTTAGTTTTTATTGTGTAAAAGCGCCAAAACATATTTTCTAGAAAAAATAATTTTTTTGTATTGCTTTAGTCTGAGAGCTATAACTTTTTTATTTTTTGGATGATGGAGCTGTATGGCAGCTTGTTTTTTGCGGGACAAGATGACATTTTAAGCGGTACCATTTTTATTTACATTCGTCTTTTTGATCGCATATTATTCCATTTTTTGTTTGACGGTATGGTGATAAAGCATTGTTTTTTGCTTCTTTTTTTCTTTTTTTTTTTAACGGTGTTCACTCAAGGGGTTAACTAGTGGGATAGTTTTATAGTTCAGGTTGTTCTGGACGCGACGATACCAAATATGTGTACTTTTATTGTTTTTTTTTTTTCATAATAAATAAATATTATGGGTACAATATTTTTTATTTTTGGGGGATTATTTTTTTCATTTTTTTTTTTAGATATTTTTACAATTTTTTTTTCCACTTTCCTACACTTTTTTTACTTTCACACATTGTCTTACTATGGGACTTTCACTTTTTGCAGCCTGATCGGCTGTATAGCATAGAGAGCAGCAGCTCCCTATGCCATGCAACCTGTCAGCGCTCCACACAGGGAGAAGTTACTTTGGTGATGCACTGCGCATGACCAAAGTAACTTCCTGCCTCCAGGTGACCCGGATGTCGTCATGACAACAATCGGGTCATCATGACAACATCCGGGAGCTGCCGCAGACATCGCTGGATGCCAGCGAGGAGGTAAGTATCGGCGCTTACCTCCCCCCTTACCCCCACAATGCTGTGATCAACTTCAATCGCAGCATTTTGGGGGTTAATGTGCTGGGAGCGGTGCGGGACTGCTCCTGGCACATAGCACCGGATGTCAGCTGTGACAATCAGCTGACACCTGGCGGCGATCGCCCCGCACTGCCTGTGTGCGGGCGCGATCGCAGTGCGCGTAATAGTATGTAGCTGGCCCAATAGGTCCAGGGCGCAGCTACGTACTATTACTGACGTCGTCATAAAGGGGTTAAAGGAAGCCTATTCCAGCTGAAGCTGCACATAATTTGAGGGCAACACAACAGATAACCTTTAGAGACCATGTACCACTCAAGTTCAGAGATTCTCAATGGTCAAGTTTAGAGACTGATAATTGCCTGATATTGTTGCATAATTCCTGACATTTTTAATTCAATTGCTAGCATTTTTAATGTTTGGACCTCTTCTTACAAAGTTCAGTGAAGTAAGGACTCAGTCCACAAGATTGATCTGAATTTTGATTACATGAGATGCAATATCGATTATTAAAATTATCAGGTGAAAACTTTTTAAAGTCTGACATTTTTATTTTTGATGTTCAAAGCCAATATTGTTTCTTTTGCAACTCTCTGTATAGTTGGATGTATACAGTACTCTGCAAAGGTTTTAGGCAGGTGTGGAAAAAACTTTGCAAAGTAAGAATGCTCTCAAAAATAGAAGTGTTAATAGTTTATTTCTATCAATTAACAAAATACAAAGTGAAAGGATAAAAGAGAAACCTAAGTAAAAAATTGATATTTCTTGTTACCAATCTATGCCTTCAAAACAGCATGAAGGGTATGTACGGTTTAACAGATGGCAGCTTGTTCACCGAAGGGCTGGAGAGCGGTACAATGATGAGGCAAGAGTGAAACATGGTACAGGTCCCATGAAAATTTGGGGCTGATTTTCAGCAAGTCGAGTTTGACATTTGGCAGGATTAATGGTGCCATCGATGCTGAGAAATACAGGTAGATACCTAGCAATCATGCAATACAATCAGGACAGTGTCTGGCTCCAAATGTATTCTTCAGAATAACAACAACTGCAAATATATATTTGCTAAAGTTGGAGTTCTAGGTAGATCAGCAATCAGTGTTTGTGAGACCGGACACTAAAACAGTTCAGAGATATTCTGAAGTCTGTAGAAGCCCAGTCCCAACTGTTTATTTTCCTAGCTGTAAAGTGTCAGGAGATGTTATATAGTTTCTCAGAACTTCTGGTAGAGATTACTTGACTACAATTCCAAGGTACTTTTCCTTCCAAGGTATTGTTTATACATACTCTCCTCACTGCATCACACTGCTCTGTTCCCTAGGCCTGAATGAATAACAACTAAGGGTCGTACTGCAAGAACACCATTAACTTTTAACTTTCAAAATTTCACCTTGCTTTGGAAATTCACTCAGGGCTATATTTTTATACATATCCTTACCTAGCAAGAGTCTCGAGATATCCTTCTTACACAACATGCAGATCTTATCAAATGTGGATTGCAGGATGACCAACATCCATCAAGACAACCTCATTATTCTGGTTCCATGTGTCTCCTGATCTAAGGCATTGTCCATGAAGTTCTACTGCACAGAGTTCACCCCAGGTTCAAGAAAAGGAAAATTCTGGAGAAATGGAGTCTGAGCTGCATCAGCACCACATGGGGGCCAACCATTTGTCTGCATCTAATTGTTAGGTTGCATAAAGTCTGCAAATACTTTGTATAAATAGATAAGCACCAGCGATATATGTATCTATTATCACTCAAGACTATATATTATATATACTATATGTATATATAGTATATACAGTATGTATGCAGTATATACTGTGTATATATAGTGTAAACTTCAGTAATGAATTCTTAAAGCTTATTTTTCTGTGTCATCATTGGTTATTCGTCTGTTTCATCACGCAATAGATACAGTTCTTAAACTTAAATGGAATCTGTCACCCCCTGGGACCCATCAGACCTCTAGTATGGGCATACAGGTGATAGAAAGTTTTGGCAAGCTTTGCGTCCGGGGGATGCAAAGTAATCTAAGTCTATTAGTTTCATGTCCATATTCCCCCACCCCCCTTCCCTGCACGTTACAGGGCCCTGTGACATGCAGTTCCAGGCCAGATCCCGTGCCTGCACAATTTACCCTGTACAGAAGGCGCTCTTCTTCCTGCCGTCTGTGTAGCCTTGTGGATCAGGAAACTTTTACACATGAGCCGGGAAGGCAGAGTGACTCACTGATGGGCCCTGTGACATGCAGGGGAGGGGGGATGATATGGAAATGAAGCCAATAGGTAGGAATTTCTTGGCGTTCCCCGGACGCGAAGCTTGCCAAAACTAATTTAATAAAAAGCTATTACAAAGCAAGTAGACCTCTAATATGGGACATACAGGTAAGTATAGATTCACATTTCTATAACCTGTATGCCCATATTAGAGGTCTGATAGGTCACAGGGGGTGACAGATTCCCTTTA
This sequence comes from Phyllobates terribilis, assembly GCF_046119375.1. Lineage (NCBI taxonomy): Eukaryota > Metazoa > Chordata > Amphibia > Anura > Dendrobatidae > Phyllobates > Phyllobates terribilis. The sequence goes on along the minus strand of NW_027362771.1, from coordinate 202,095,764 downwards.
ATGAAGTCCATGCCACAAGTAATACACTTGCACTTGTGAGCACCATCATTTCTAGTTTATTTGCCTTTTCATGCAAGTCAAGTATCCCTGAGAAACATTTCCAATCAGGTTGCATAATTTTTTTTAGATAATAAGCAAAATCTTCACGACTATAAAAATAACCAAAATTAGAAGGACCACGTGCAATAGAACATGAAGAATATCTTTTACCCATTCACCCAAACCCTTAAACCAATAAAGAGAGTTTAGTCATGACAACTATTGTGGTCAATATAGATCAAATTCAGAATTAGTCTTACTTTACGTGGATTATATTTAGATTATGAGAATACAATTCCACAATAATTTTCCTTCCAAGGTATTGTTTATACATACTTCCCTCATACTACTCTGTTCTAGTCATGAGTGAATAACAACCTAAGGTCATACTGCAAGAACACTATTAACCCTACACTTTAACACAGCCAATGTCATTAGAACTATCTTCAACGTAAAGAAGAACAAGAAGTCCTGGAAGTGATATGTTCCCAAAGAGCCCTGATTTCAACATGATCGAGTCTTTCTGGGCTTACAGGAAGAGACTGAAGGATTTGTGCATGCCAAGATGTTTGGAACAACTTCCCTGCCGAATTCCTTCAAAATCTGTGTGCAAGTGTACCTAGAAGAATTTAATCTGTTTTGAAGACAAAGGGTGGTCACACCAAATATTGGTTTGCTTAAGATTTCTCTTTTGTTCATTCAGTTTGAATTTTAGTAATGAATAAAAATAAACAATTAACACTTTTTAAAGCGTTCTTACTTTGCACCATTTTTTCTACACCTGCCTAAAACTTTTGCACAGTACTGTATATACTTGGGCAGTAATATCTTTATCATAATTTCATGTCTGCTGTTGTCACTAAAAGATCCATCTTAAATTCTTACTGTCCCTTGTCTATTGCTATGCAGTAATTGTTCTATTATTTTCTGTATAAGACCCTTTAATGATGTGGCTAGGTTCTAAGGAATTAAGCTGTATTAGGCGCCTATCTGGACTAACAGATGCCAGAATAAATGAACAGCAGGACACAGGAGAAAACAGCAGTGATGGACTATACAACAACCAAACAATCAAAGACTGATGCCAGCTAATGAGAATACGATGCACTAATCACCCTACTGCTTGCCGATGATCACAAGGCAGATGACTAGAGCCTCATAGCTTCACTAAGTTAGCAATTGGTTAAATCACTGAGTTTTCTGTTTTTTTTATCTGTGTTATCTGAGAGTATCAGAAAGAACTGAAACACAGAAAAAGGAACAATAATAATATAATCCATCTTTAACTTTTATTGTGCTTAATTTGTCCAATTTCTAACATGATTATACTGCTATGTAAACCTCTCGCCCTCATCTTCCCTTATAGGTAAAGCCAATGTAGAAAATATGAATAGCTGATGTTTTGGCTGAAAACTATCCAGGCACCATATTCAAACTTCAAGCACCTGATAAAAATGGGTCACCCTTTATATCATCCATATCTGTCAATCACTGTTACTCATCTTTGAGTCAAAAGCCTTTTCAGATGTCATATTATGAAAATAATCTAAATAATAATTGCTCTGCTCTCTACGCACAGTCAGACGCACTTTAACTTTTGGTTGTACATGAACGCGGTTGAGTGATATTTTACACATAACTTGAACAAGAAATAATTGAATCCCAAATGGGTTTTTCTCAAGCTTTACTTTTTTGAGGTTGACAAATCAGGTCCCAAGTATGAATTGACATTAAATTTTATTATTCCTCTTTGCACTTCGGAGCCTTCCTAATATGAGCCCGCAAGAGCGGTGTGAACTTTACATTTTAAAAGCAAGGTAGTATCCTGGCAACCAAGGTGAATGCACTTTTGCCTTATGAAAGGACATTACTAAGATGACAGCTCTGCTCGTGGAAAATGTATTGCTTTTATGAAAGTCATTTATGTAAACATAGGCACCTCATATCTTCCATTTAAATGGAGTTTATTGCATGGCACACTTAGAACTTTCTTTTCACTGAAGCAAAAATATAGAGGTCAACAAAGTGACCTTTTTTGCTGTATTCCAGGCAATGAAAGTTTGTAGATTGAGGTTGTTATGAATTGGTTTAACTAGCATCGGTGTGCTGTTATTGTAGGCCTTACAACTAAGGATGATGTTATTCCCATTAATCATGTTCTGGGAGCCCTCTTCAAATGATAATGTAACCTGGCATGGCTTGTAAGATCTGGGAAGGAAAGGTTCTTGAGCATACTGGGTCAGAGGACAAACAAGTGTACATTATGTAGCACAGAGATAAAGGCAAATGGTGGAAAGTGTTGTCTGGGCTGAAAACACTGCTCTCAAAAGGTCCGGGGATTATAATGAGTCTCTATGGATTCCTGAGCACATGGAGAGAAGCTATTTGGATCTCTAGCCGCTAGCAAACATTTATTTGGATTTACTACATTTGTTCACAAGACATGCAGCTTATCTGCACCCCAGGTCTGGAGAAAAAAAAAACATTAAGACCCTTTAATCCCAGTTTAAACAGTAACATTTCATTTACCATCTCTGTTAGGCAGCATTTGCAAAAAAAAATCAACAGTCAAATAAGCAAAGCTCAAATATTCACAAAAGCAATTTTATGCTCATCTGCATTTTTGGAGAATGTAATAACATTTTTGAATCAAGAAAAATGAATGGTTACCATAGCTTATGGCATCTTCTTTTTAAAGCATTGAAAAATTAATTTCTGTGACACATGGTCTCTATAAATCACAGCTGTTATATGCCAAAGTTCACTGGCTGAAGAGTAGGGTTGTAATTCACAAAACAGAACTTCATCATAATCCCCTTGCTTTCAGGAGGCTGTTAAAACCAGGACATGTTTTATGCTTCATTTTCAAACATTTTGAGGAATCGCACCATAAAAATTCAAATGACAAAAACAATCTGATCCCTTAGGAAGCAAGTCCTCTCAGAGTACCAACGGGAAATGTGAGAAACCCTCCTGCTATGAGACGTAAAATACCCTGGAGACTCACATTATCCGTGCCTTCAAAGTTTGTTTCTTTGAAAGATTCTGAAAAAGTAAAAATTAAATCTTTTAACGATTTCAACTATAGTTTTACTGTCATGCTATTACTACATAATGCGGACTGTAGAGAATTCCAAAAGCAAATGTTTCTTTTGCTGACAGTGTTTAAATGTTAAAATTAGAAATATTATATAGAAGTAAGCATTAAATATAGAGGTCCTGAGACAAGTGGGAAAGAGACATAGACAATCTGGAAACGTAGAGACACAGATCTGTGGAGCTGTACACAAAATTGTTGGCGATTTTTAATCAAAGTTAAATATTTGTTTATTTTAGATGCATTGGAATAATAAAAAAATATTGATTGCAATGGTGAACATAGTATTTAAAAGGGTTTTCCCGCACTGTGGTTTTAATGATTCATTCTCGGAAGAGGTCAATAATATCCAATCAGTTGGAGTCTGACTCCTTACATCTACCCCAATTACCGTAGTTATTTGAAGAGAACATGGGACCATACATTTTTTACGGGCTCTGAGTAGTATTACAGCTCAGTCCCATTCACTTGAATGGGACTGAGTTGCTGAAAGTTGCAGTACTGGACAGCGCTATAATAGAAAACCTGAGCTGTGCCTGGTAAAAAGAATCAGTCGCTACACTTGCCAGAGAGTAGTGGCACCTTCAATCAGTTTATAGTGGGAAAGCTGGCAGAAGGATCTCCACTTTTCTGATATTATTGCCCTATTGTATCTAAAGTTTAGTCCTCAAAAGACCCTACTTGTCAAAAGTTTCCAGTTTTTGCTCTTATTTTACTATTTTACTTATTTGATTCCCTCTGCCCCTCTGAATATTCCATATATACAGTGCTGAGCAGAAATTAGTACACCTCCTTTGAAAAGTAAGATTTTAATCAATATCTCACTGAGCACAAGAACAATTTCCAAAATTTTGACAAGATTGAGTTTCATAGAACATTTTTTAAGTCATAACATGAAAGTAAGGTTAATAATATAACTTTCATTACAAAATCTTCAGTTTTACTCAAATTAATTGATGCAAAAATGAAGACGCTCATTTTTCATTAAATAATTGAATAAAACTGAAGATTTGAAAATTAAATTTGTATTTTTAACTTTACTTTCATGTTATAGGTTGTTATTTTTTTTTTTAAATTAAACTCAATCTTGTCAAACTTTTAGAAATTGTTTTTGTGTTCATTAAGATATTGATTAAAATCTTGCTTTTCAAAGGGGGTGTACTAATTTATGTTGAGCACTGTATACATATGACTGATAGATCATATTTTTTTTTCTTACTATTAAGAATTTATACAGTATATATGCCTGAACCTTTAAGATGACTGAGTCAAGGAATGTGAGCAAGAAATGTTAGTAAAAATAAATAAAAAGTGATTGTAATTAGGCAATTTAGGAAAGTATAGCAAGCATTGAGGATTTAAAAAAAAACAACTTAAGATATATCCATAAGGCTGTTGAAAACGTTCCAGAAAAAAAGGAGTGGAGAAAATGAATTCAGAAGAGCACTTGAAAAAAATAACTGGAGAAATAGTGAACTTGACGATATCTATTAAATAAAACAGGCAAAATACTTCTAATTTTCTTTTTACTAGAGGAAGAAATGGAGTGGTGGTAAAATGAATTGCTGATATAATGAATAATTTATAGTTATATCTCTTATGAGAAAAGGGCATTTGATTGGGTCAAGGAAACAGCACAATTAAAAACTTGCTGAAAACAGGACGAAAGTGTTATTTTATTTAACACACGAGAATACATGATCTAGCTGTTCTGGTAAAATCAAACTGTTCAGGGTAAAAGGAGCTCTCTTATGCAAAGCTGGTTTTAGACAAAGTTGGGCCCTGGGCAAAAGTTTAAAGTGGGGCCCTAAATCCTCACATATTGCACTATCACACAAACATTTCAGTTGTATTTACATGCTCTGACTTGAGGCCGTTAAATGAGCGCGATCGACAACATTGAAGTCGTTAGGTGCTTATTTACCTCCCTCTTTACACCAACTGAGGAAGAATGATGGGGACCGAACAATCACTAGTAGATCAATCTGTCCCCATACAGTATCATGTTATCAGCAGCATATCTGAAGTATTCACCGGGCGATGTGATGCTGAGAACAATGATTTTTGGTCCGGGATAAACAATCCAATCATCTGATAAGTAGCATTTTGCTCGTTCGTTACGCATTTGCTGACATGTTTACACCTATGAACTCTCGTCTGCGCTGCCAGGATTTATAAATGTGCATGCTACATACACACAGTATGTGACACAAACACTGTATGTTACACACACATATGTATATACACACATTTGCAGTGCACAGGGGAACCGATTTATGGCTTGGAAGCCATAGTGCTCCAAAATAATACGGCTTAGTTAGAGGCATCGTGTGAGCCATGCTTGAAGCTCCACCACTGCCTGGTAGGTCACACTCTTTATCCTATACAGTCTATCATACTTTGGTGGTGGTAAAGTTTGCTTACCCTCTTCCGAGGGTGCTGTCCCTCTAATTGCAGCTATGATCCCATTCTCTTCTGCTGCAGAAATCATTGATGCTGCACTGCGATCCAGTTGATTGGCTAGCTGTGAGTAACGGTGGTACTTGCTTTGCGCAATTCCATTTGGCGGGGGCTGTAGTAAAGGCGGGACTTCCTCTTCTTTGGCACGTTGCGCTGCGATTTGCTGAGGCACAATGAAGAAGATGAAGGTTGCTTCTGGAGCTGTGCTTGTCCTCACTGTAGCCATAAACACATTTACAGTTCAATAATCAAGTTGTGCAGTCGCAAAGAGCTGGGGCTCCTTGTGCACTTTTAATTTAGTAGGATCCTGTTTGTGGCGCCAAAACAATGTAATACTATGCATCATGTAGTGTATGGAAGTTACCACTCCGCCATGGCAGTGACCAAAAGAAAAGAAAGATTGTGTCGTCAGGGTACACTTAATTAACCTCTGCTTCCTGGGAGTGTGGTGTAATGTGGTGCACTCCAAATAGTCCAGAAAACAGGGAGGCCAGAGGGACTGTTGATAACTTTTACTTGTTGCAAGACTACGCAAGTATGTCCAGATTAATGAGGCTTGAACAAAGATTACATTTCTATACAGCTATCACAGTTACTATCCAGAGTAGTAATGCAGATATACAGTGATGAGCAAAAGAGTAACAATGTTTTGAACTTTTGACTTTCAGGCTCCATATCTCAACATCCACTACTGCTTCCAACTTGAGACTACCATCATTTTATAGACAATCATCTTGGCTATCTCATACATAAATTTGACTTGCAACTATTTAGCACATGATTAGTTATGCATATTCTTATCATGTCACTGCATTGTTATTGTTTTGCTCCTGGTGGTTGAAAAATCTTTTTTTCCTGTATACTACAAATTACAAACTGTTCTCATATCCCTAATAACTTAATGTGTTAACAGGTTGATTCCCAAGCGAAAGATCACTGATTCAAATTGAGGAGCATCCATGAAGAAGATTTTCCAAGTAAAGAGAAACAGCATCATCCAGCTCATCGATAGCAGTCTCTCGGCAAAGAACTTTTCCAAACTCCATCATGTGAGTGCCATGACAATTGGAAGAATACGAAATGAAGTCCTTCATCCATTCTAAAGCCAAGAGGTGAACGTCCAAGCAAAATATTGGAGTCAACAAATCGGCTCATCACAAGGTCTATCAGTTCTGGGGCAACAAACATGGCTGTGGAGGTGGCTCGTATGCTACATAATAGTGAGATCAAAAACATCCATGCAAACACTGTGAGATGGACGTTACACAAGTTTGGAATGGTGGCCCGAAAAAAGGTGAAGCCTCGACTTCAACATCATCATAAGAAGTGTCGGCTCAAATTTGCAAATAAGTACGCAAAGTGGACAGTAAAAGATAGGAAACGGGTGATTTGAAGCAATGAGACGGAAGTCAATAGACTATGCTTTGATGGGTGCAAATGGGTCTGGAAGAAACAAGGGAGAAAGGGGCTAACAAGTTGAGAAATTGAAAGAACTGTCAAGTTCGGTGGAGGAAGCCTGATGATATGGGGCTGTTTCATAGCCAAAGGCATTGGATACTTGACCAGGATCGATGATGGTCTCAATGCTGAGCTATACGTATGTGAGTATACTACAAGACGAGTTACTTCATACACTCGATTACTATGGGTATGAAACTAAAGACATAGTGGTCCAGCAGGACAATGACCCAAAGCATACTTCGAGAATGGCGAAGAAATTGTTTAATGACAATGAAGTAGAGGTGCTGGTTTGGCCCCAGACCTCAACCCAATCAACCACTTGTCGGTGAACTTTAAGAAAAACTGTATACATACTCAAGTGAGTTGACCAGTATTCATCAACTTCGGGAACTTGTAGAAGAAACCTGGGATCAGATTTCAGTTAAGACATGCTTGAGTCTGATCAAAAACATGCCCAAAAGTATTCAGGCAATGTTGAAAGCCAAAAGTGGATTTACAAAATACTAACAGAATAATAACAATTAAAATTTAGGTTTTAGGAGCAAAACAGTAACAATGCAGTGAAATGACAGGAATCTGCATAACTAATCTTATGCTAAATAGTTGAAAGTCAAATTTATGTATGAGATAGCCAAGATGATTATCTATAAAATGATAACAGTCTCACGTTGGAAGCAGTAGTGGATGGTGAGATATGGAACCTTAAAGTTAAAAGTTCAAAACATTGTCACCCTTTTGCTCATCACTTTATATCAGGATCAGGGATTCCAGGGCTTCACTTTCTGCTTGTCTGCACAGTCCTTTTCACACTAAGTTTGCAGCTGAGCCTGTGGTTGCTCATATACAGGAGCTATGACTGCTCCCCTACCTGATCCTTCAGCTTTTTCGGGATGACTTACTTTAACTAAAATGTCTCCTTTCCTTCACCGCTAGGCCCAGCACCCGGTTATGAGGTTTAGCCATTTGACCTTGTAGCTATATATATATATATATATATATATATATATATATATATAGTACAGACCAAAAGTTTGGACGCACCTTCTCATTTTAAGATTTTTCTGTATTTTCATGACTATGAAAATTGTACATTCACACTGAAGGCATCAAAACTATGGATTAACACATGTGGAATTGTATACTTAACAAAGTATGATGACTGCTTTGCACACTCTTGGCATTCTCTTGATGAGCTTCAAGAGATAGTCACCGGAAATGGTCTTCCAACAATCTTGAAGGAGTTCCCAGAGATGCTTAGCACTTGTTGGCCCTTTTGCCTTCACTCTGCGGTCCAGCTCACCCCAAACCATCTCGATTGGGTTCAGGTCTGGTGACTGTGGAGGCCAGGTCATCTGGTGTAGCACCCCATCACTCTCCTTCTTGGTCAAATAGCCCTTACACAGCCTGGAGGTGTGTTTGGGGTCATTGTCCTGTTGAAAAATAAATGATGGTCCAACTAAACGCAAACCGGATGGAATAGCATGCCACTGCAAGATACTGTTTTAGCCATGCTGGTTCAGTATGCCTTCAATTTTGAATAAATCCCCAACAGTGTCACCAGCAAAGCACCCCCACACCATCACACCTCCTCCTCCATGCTTCACGGTGGGAACCAGGCATGTAGAGTCCATCTGTTCATCTTTTCTGCGTCACACAAAGACACGGTGGTTGGAACCAAAGATCTCAAATTTGGACTCATCAGACCAAAGCACAGATTTCCACTGGTCTAATGTCCATTCCTTGTGTTCTTTAGCCCAAACAAGTCTTTTCTGCTTGTTGCCTGTCCTTAGCAGTGGTTTCCTAGCAGCTATTTTACCCTGAAGGCCTGCTGCACAAAGTCTTCTCTTAACAGTTGTTGTAGAGATGTGTCTGCTGCTAGAACTCTGTGTGGCATTGACCTGGTCTCTAATCTGAGCTGCTGTTAACCTGTGATTTCTGAGGCTGGTGACTCAGATAAACTTATCCTCAGAAGCAGAGGTGACTCTTGGTCTTCCTTTCCTGGGGCGGTCCTCATGTGAGCCAGTTTCTTTGTAGCGCTTGATGGTTCTTGCAACTGCACTTGGGGACACTTTCAAAGTTTGCCCAATTTTTTGGACTGACTGACCTTCATTTCTTAAACTAATGATGGCCACTCATTTTTCTTTACTTATATATAAATTCTAACAGTCTATTCAGTAGGACTATCAGCTGTGTATCCACCTGACTTCTGCACAACACAACTGATGCTCCCAACCCCATTTATAAGGCAAGAAATCCCACTTATTAAACCTGACAGGGCACACCTGTGAAGTGAAAACCATTTCCGGTGACTACCTCTTGAAGCTCATCAAGAGAATGCCAAGATTGTGCAAAGCAGTCATCAAAGCAAAAGGTGGCTACTTTGAAGAACCTAGAATATAAGACATATTTTCAGTTGTTTCACACTTTTTTGTTAAGTATATAATTCCACATGTGTTAATTCATAGTTTTGATCCCTTCAGTGTGAATGTACAATTTTCATAGTCACGAAAATACAGAAAAATCTTTAAATGAGAAGGTGTGTCCAAACTTTTCGTCTGTACTGTGTATATATATATATACAGTGCCTACATGTAGTATTCAACCCCCTGCAGATTTAGCTGGTTGACACATGCGGAATTAACTTGGCATTGTGACATTTGTACTGTAGATCAGCCTGGAAGTGGGAAATGCACTGCAGCAAATTTTTTTTTTTTTTTTTTTTTTTAAACGTAAAAAGTTAATTCAGAGTGTCATTTATTATTCAACCCCTCAAACCACAAGAATTCTGTTTGGTCCCCCTAAAGTATTAAGAAGTAGTTCAGGCACCAAGAATAATGAGCTTCACATGTGTGGATTAAAGATCTCTTTTGCCAGCCTTTTCTGACTATTTAAGACCCTCCCCAAACTTGTGAACAGCACTCAGACATGGTCAACATGGGAAAGACAAAGGAGCATTCCAAGGCCATCAGAGACAAGATCGTGGAGGGTCACAAGGCTGGCAAGGGGTACAAAACCCTTTCCAAGGAGTTGGGCCTACCTGTCTCCACTGTTGGGAGCATCATCCGTAAGTGGAAGGCTTATGGAACTACTGTTAGCCTTCCACGGCCAGGACAGCCTTTGAAAGTGTCCTCCCGTGCCGAGGCCAGGCTTGTCCGAAGAGTCAAGTCTAATCCAAGGACAACAAGGAAGGAGCTCCGGGAAGATCTCATGGCAGTGGGGACATTGGTTTCAGTCAATACCATAAGTAACGTACTCCACCGCAATGGTCTCCGTTACAGATGAGCCCGTAAGGTACCTTTACTTTCAAAGCGTCATGTCAAGGCTCGTCTACAGTTTGCTCATGATCACTTGGAGGACTCTGAGACAGACTGGTTCAAGGTTCTATGGTCTGATGAGACCAAGATCGAGATCTTTGGTGCCAACCACACACGTGACGTTTGGAGACTGGATGGCACTGCATACGACCCCAAGAATACCATCCCTACAGTCAAGCATGGTGGTGGCAGCATCATGCTGTGGGGCTGTTTCTCTGCCAAGGGGCCTGGCCATCTGGTCCGCATCCATGGGAAGATGGATAGCACGGCCTACCTGGAGATTTTGGCCAAGAACCTCCGCTCCTCCATCAAGGATCTTAAGATGGGTCGTAATTTCATCTTCCAACAAGACAACGACCCAAAGCACACAGCCAAGAAAACCAAGGCCTGGTTCAATAGGGAAAAAGTCAAGGTGTTGGAGTGGCCTAGTCAGTCTCCTGACCTTAACCCAATTGAAAACTTGTGGAAGGAGCTCAATAATAAAGTCCACATGAGACACCCAAAGAACCTAGATAACTTGGAGAAGATCTGCATGGAGGAGTGGGCCAAGATAACTCCACAGACCTGTGCCGGCCTGATCAGGTCTTATAAAAGACGATTATTAGCAGTAATTGCAAACAAGGGTTATTCCACAAAATATTAAACATAGGGGTTGTATAATAATTGACCCACACTTTTATGTTTAAAATGTAATAAAATTCAACTGAGCAACATAACTTTTTGGTTTGTAAGATTTATGCTTCTATTCATAAAACCTACTCTCGTTTGCAGTTTGAAGGCTCTAACTTATTTGCATCTTATCAAACCAGCTAAATCTGCAGGGGGTTGAATACTACTTGTAGGCACTGTATATATATATATATATATATATATATATATATATATATATATATATATATAAAGCAGGGCTGCTTCTTTTACTCTTAACATCCTACTAATGGCAGAAAATAATAAATACATAACTATGTGCAGATATAAACCACTTCCTATGTACATTATATGCAATGGGAAATATTAACATAGTGCAAACACAATAAGAGAGCTGACAGCTCTGCTACACATTAAAGACACATACTGTACAACTTTAGGGCATTACAAACGAGGTAGTTGTGTGAGAGCTGTCGCTTCCACACCCTTTGGCACCCTACAAACAAAGTGTGTCCCTCCCAGTCCTGGAGTGCTGCTGTGTATGTGATGTCTCCCACATACACAGGCCTTTTCTGACTCCAGGAATCCGTCTTCTGGAACCAGGGCAGCAATCAATTCAGAGAACACAGAGTTCATAAAAACAACCAGAACTTTACTTGATAACTGGCAGTATTTGCAGGCAGGTATAAAGGATAAGGCCCAATGGGTTGTCATCTTTCCCACAGGTACCTGATGCAACTTCAGCCCTGGTTCCTGATCTAGGTGAAGCATCCCTTCTGCTATTTTCTCTAGCCCTAGGGATTCTTCCTAACCATTGACAGTATATTTGGATCCCCTCTCACTCTGCCTCTGAGAGTTTGAGTCCTAAATCTTCTTTTGTACCCTCGCAGACAGAATGTGCCCCCCAGGCCCCAACATCTAGCTCGAGGTTCCCAGGCCAGCAAAGAGAACTCATGCGGAGGATTTCGCTGGCGATCCACCACCTGGGATTCTAGGCCTGCACTGTCCCTAGCAGTCCGTAACAAGAGCCTGCTACTGGTGCCTCGTCACTGTACTGCGCAACACTGACTAAACTCACTTCCTGCACTTGACACCACACTCAGTTCCCCCTGCCTAATGGGCCGGTCACTTCTGTTAACTCTAAGCCAAACTGCAGCCCCGGAGGATTCTAACTTCAGGAGCACACAATTAACCCTTTTGAGTTTTAGGGGAAAAAAACATTACCTCCACCTCTACTACAGATATATACCATAAACAGTCTATACAGTCTAGGATGAACCACATACACAGAGACACACACATCACCGGGCGGTCTGTGTCATACACTTACGAGTAGTGATGAGCAAGCACTAAAATGCTTGGGTACTCATTGTTCGGGTCAAGCAAATTGGAATGCTCGAGTGCTCGGACCGATTAACGAGTCCAATGTAAGTCTATGGGAAACTCAAGCATTTTTATGGCGGTCTGCAGAGGGCCTAAAAATTGCCCAAATCGATGGGAACAGTGCTCAAATGACATGGGAACAGCATGGGGAAGACCCCTGGATGCATTTTGGATGCCCAGGTTACTGCTGTCTACAATGTTGTCAGAGGTATTACGCCACTTTTACGGACTCACAATAAAACATGCAAAAACGAAACCAAAATGGATTTTCCTGGGAAAAATGTAAAGGAACATCCTTTCCAGGGTAATGACTTGTATATAAGGCAAAATAAATAGCCAAAAACAAAAATGCTCTTTCACACCTTGGGCTATGTCCACACGTAGCGTTTTTGATGCGTTTGTGACTTTTGCATTGCTTTCAACCAAGACAAATGCATTCACTGGGAAATGTCATTTTAACATTTAACAACCTTATCTGGCCATGTGGTGTGTGACACATCATCAGACAAATGCATACAGTGCTGAAAAGACATGGGAACAGCATGTAGAAGACCCCTGGAAGCATCTGACTCCCAGGTCACTGCCTAAAAGTGTGCCCATCACAAGTGATCCTTGGTGTATGCGAAGATGACTTGCACCGTAAATGTCCTTGTCGTAGTGTAGCGTTCAGTTGTTCCTACCCCATTCCTTGGAATACAAGCGCAAGTATGCAGCCAGCCACCCATCCACCCACAGGCTGCAATACTATAGTGCCAAATTTTTGACAGCTGCTTGCACTTAAAATGTAGCCTTTTAGACTCGTGGAGGCGGAAGCTGTCCACAACCTCATAGCAGCAGCGGCCGATGTCCATACTTGGTCCCCAGCCGCCACTATTTCTCCCAGTGTCGTTTCCGCCTTCCACAAGCACGGGTCCCACAACATTACTAGTGCCCTCCCCAGTGCACTTACTGGGAAGGACCGCCTAACCACAAACATATGGACAAGTGAATGTGGCCAGGGACGGTAAGGAGCCAGCCCACAGCTTGTCAGTTAGAGTTGTATTTCACCACAGCCATATTCTTTATCTCGGTGAAAGGACTTGGGAAACCGTATCTACTCCTGCTGTCATTTCTCCCATGAGGTCCTCTAATGCAGCTTGTCGCATAAGCAATGACAGCCCGTCCAACATCAGTTCACACTTGTCGGTGGTGCTTCGACACACAAACATCTTTCTTTGCCCTTCAACTACAGAGTTGGGCAATGGCCTGATCTGCAATGCGGTTTGACAAATAACATGCAATTAAGCACGTCCAATCCACATTAAAAAAAAGCAGCCATAGAGTGTCCAGGAACCTTCCCACACACTTTTCTTAGCCAGGGCTGCTTCTCGGCAGGGTTGGCCGGACCCACCAGAGAACTGGGCCCTGGCTTCTCCATGGGGAGAGTTCATAGTGCCGAGGTGAGGCCATAATGATGATAGAGGCCACCATTTGCTTAGTTTTCTGTTACTTGGAATGCAAGTGCAAGTATTCAGCCAGCCATCCACCCACCCACAGGCCGCAATAGTAAACTGCCACATTTCTGGGCAGCTGCTTGCACTCAAAATGTGGCCTTTTGGGCTCATTGAGGAGGAAGCTTTTCAAAACCTCAAGGAGGCGGCCGGGTATCCATATTCGGTCCCCAGCTGCCACTATTTCTCCCGGTAATGTCTCTGCCTTCAACAAGCAAGGGTCCCTGAACATTACTGCTGGTACTTTTCTGTGGGAATCTGCTTGCCTCCTACCAGCCTGTAATATTTCCATTGAACTATGGTACGACGCCATGGTATTAGCACTGCCCTCAGTACCAGTAGTGAAGCCATCCCCAATTTCCTTCTCAGGAATTCTATTTGGTAGACTTAGTAGCTGCCCAAATATATTAGTTTCTCACAAAGGAGCTGAAGATAGAGTGGCAGTAGGTGCAAGATTCTCCAGCCTGTTAGATATCAGAGGGTGAACTGCAGCACATTGGCTCTATGGTTAGCACTGAAGCCTTGCAGCGCTGGGATCCTGGGTTCAAATCCCAGCAAGGACAACATCTGCAATAATAATGTATGTTCTCCCCGTGTTTGAGTGGGTTTCCACCTCAGTAAAAAAAGAGTAAAGACATATTCCCATTAGAAATGAGCGAGTCTCCCATACTGTTTGCCTATGCAATGACTGCAATGGCTGTCAAAAATTTGGAGGTACTCCAATGCCCCTTGCATGGGCCTCCTGAAAAAAATGCTCCCATTATTAGGAAGTGGGTCTCCCATACTGTTTGCCTATACAGTGAAGCAACGGCTGCCAAAAATTTGGAGGAACTCCAATACCCCTTGCAAGAGACGTAGAGGTTGGAGGGCCTCCTGAAAACAATGTTAAAGTTATTAGGAAGTGTGTCTCCCATACTGTTTGCCTATGCAGTGAAGCAACGGCTGCAAAAAATTTGGAGGAACTCCAATGCCCCTTGCAAGAGATGTAGAGATGTAGATATGTTGATATGGTACATATAGTGGTGATATGGTGGTGGAGGAGGACAAGAGCAAGTAGACAAAATCAGGAAGCGTAAATCCATGTCTGGGTGTGAAGACAGAGGTGCATGGGAATAGAGTTAGACCTCCCAAAAAAAAAAAGACACTGTATTTGAGTTTATGTTACGCTGCTATCATTCGGTGGTGTTGAGAAGTCTGGCCCAATCCAGTCTTTGTTCATTTTTATTAGAGTCAGCCTGTCAGCATTTTCAGTTGACAGGCGGATGCACCTATTGGTTATAATTCCACCGGCGGCAATATAACCTGCTCTGACAAAATGCTAGCGGCAGGGCAGGCCAGGACCTCCAAGACGTAGAGAGCCAGTTCATGCCACGTGTCCAGCTTGGATACCCAATAATTATAAGGCACAGAGGAATCACGGAAGACATTGGTACGGTTGGCAAGGTACTCCCTCACCATCTTCCGAAACGTTGTACTCCTTGTGAGAGTACCCTGCGCCTCGGGGCCTGTGCGATGGGAGGGTCTGAGAAAACTGTCCTAGAACTTTGACAGTGTTCCCCTGCCTCTGCTGGATTTCATTTGTGGCTCTCTCGCCTGTACTCCTTGGTTGTCCAACGAACTGCGACCTCTGCCGCCAGCGGTTTCAGATGGGAATTTTTTTAAATAATTCCGCAACAAGGGCCTTCTCGTACTGCACCATTTTATTATGCCTCTCCTGCAAGGGAATAAGAGACATAAAGTTCTATCTGTAGCGTGGGTCTAGAAGCGTCACTAACCAGTAATGACTGTCACCCAAAATTTGGACGCGAGGGTCACGGGAAAGGCAGCGTATCATAAACTCAGCCATGTGTGCCAGACTGCAAAGAGGCAAGACTTCCGTGTCCTCACCAAGAGGACGACTGACCATGCTCTCCTCCTCATCCTCCTCCTCTTCTTCCTCCTCCCTGTCCTCAGGCCATCCATGCTGAACAGACGGTATGACAGTTGTGCAGGCAGTACCGTGTATAGAGCAGGAAACTAGCTCCTGTTCTTCCTCCTCCTCCTTCTCTTCCTCATTGTCACCCAATCCATGTTGGGATGAGATGAGGCTGGGCTGTGTGTAATCACCGTGTATGGTTCCTTGCTCCATCTCATCGTGCTCTACCTGCAATGCATCCTCTTTAATTAAGAACAGAGAGTGTTTCAGAAGACAGAGAAGCAGGATGGTGATGCTAATTATGACGTCATCGCCGCTCACCATCTTGGTGGAGTCCTCAAATTTTTGGAGGACGGTACAGATGTGTGACATCCATGTCCACTCCTGAGGTTCTATGTGTGGAGTCTGACCTGAATACTGACGGCCTTATTGATGCTGGTAGTCAACAACTGCCCTCTTCTGCTCACAAATTCTTCCAACATCTGCAATATAGAGTTCCAATGCATGGGGAAATCGCAGATCAGTCGGTGAGCTGGAAGCTGCAAATGCTGCTGAAGCACGGCAAGGGCGACAGAAGCTGTTGCTGACTTTCTAAATTGTTCACACAGGCGGTGTACTTTGACAAGCAGATCCAGGTAGGTTTTGAGAAACCGCTGAACAACGAGTTTAAGCACATGGGCCAGGCGTGGTACGTGTGTGAGCTCGCCTCAGAGCTGCCACCAGATTCCGGCAATTGTCACACACGACCATGCCTGGCTGTAGGGTCAGCGGTGTGAGCCACAGATCTGCCTGCTCTTTCAGAGCTGTCCACAACTCTTCAGAGTTGTGTGGTTTGTCACCTAAGCATATTAGCTTCAGCACAGCCTGTTGGCGCTTGGCCGAGGCAGTGCTACAGTGCTTCCAGCTTGCGACTGAAGTGGTCATTTCGGAGATGGATGCTGAAGAGGAGGAGGAGGTGCAGGAGCTGTAGAATGTGGGGGCAACCCTGATTGACCCAGAGCCCGCAATCCTTGGCGTCGAGAGGACTTGTTCCATCCCAAGGTCCGACTGGATCCCAGCTTCCACTATATTAACCCAGTGTTCCGTCAGCGAGATGTACCGTCCCTGCCCACAAGCACTTGTCCATGTGTCTGTGGTTAGGTGGACTTTCCCAGTAACTGCGTTGTTGAGGGCATGTCTAATATTGTGGGACACGTGCTCGTGTAATATGGGGACGGCACACCGAGAGAAATAGTGGTGGCTAGGGACCGAGTACTGAGGGACGGCATCCATAACTGACTGATAACTGTCTGCACATTTAGGAATTAAGGAGGTTCCCTAACCCTAATTACTTTTTTTAGATATGATTATTTTTTTAGTTTGTTAGTAAGCCCATCATGAACATCTGAAGAATGAAGCCTGCATGGTGTGCTCATGCTGCTATTATAAGGCTATTACAAGGATTCTAACCCCTTCATCCCCCGGCAATTTTCCATTTTTTATCATTTTTGTTTTTTCCTCCTCTTGTTCCAAGAGCCATAACTTTTTTATTTTTCCCTCCACATAGCCAGCTTGTTTTCAGGACAAGTAGTACTTTTGAATAACACCATTCATTCTACCACATAGTGTACTGGAAAACTGGGAAAAAAAATCCAAGTTCATTGAAATAGCAAAAAAAAGTGCAGTTCCGGTTTGTTTTTTTGTGTTTTATATTTACCATGTTCACTTTTAGGTAAAACTGATCTGGCAATATGATTCTCCAGGTCAGTACGAGTACGAAGACACCAAACATGAATATTTTTTTTTATTTAAGTGGTGAATAGAGATGGGGGACCCCAAACAAAAATGTTCGGCGTTCGTACCGTACAGTCACTGTTCGGGCTTGAACACCGAACATGGACTTTCTCCTTTAGTCCAGTGCATTGTTCGGGGTAAAACCGTGGTACTGCAGAGGAGAGAGAGAGAGAACGGATTAAATTGCTTTATATTTTGATAGATAAGACGTTTACGAATGCAGCAATACCAAATATGTGCATTTTTTATTTCTTTTAATTGTTTTAATACTATTGTCAGTGTAGCTTCTGCTGTAGAAGCTGGGGTCTCCCAAGGGAGTGGGGACCCTGGGCAATTGCCCACTTTCTCCCCCTCTAACACCAGCCCTGGCTTTATGAAGAACTATTGGACTGCAAAAGGCCCTCTTCTGTCTGCTTCTGCCCCTGAATTGTCTCAACAGCATGTATATTGCTGGAAGTTATAACTCCGCTATGCAGGAAAAGGTCACTTAAACATATTGCCTAGGTATTTAATTTTTAAACAAAAGTGCAAGTGCAGGTATCAATAAATTCTAAGGCAACCGTAAGTGCTTCTTAGTAAAGCAGATACATATATATACACATGTGAGGAGGTCCACACTATTGTTACCAGACATAGCCCTCTAACGTACGTTCCGCATGTCTTGCTTCCAATATAGTGGAAAGGTTTAAGTGACCTTTTCCTGCATAGTGGAGTTATAACTTCCAGCAATATACATGCTCTTTCTCTATTGATGTTTTACTTATATTGGCTTATTTATATCTACCTGTATATATCAAGGGGGCATGTGTGCGTATATATGTCTCTCTGCATATACAGTGCCTACAAGTAGTATTCAACCCCCTGCAGATTTAGCTGGTTTGATAAGATGCAAATAAGTTAGAGCCTTCAAACTGCAAACGAGAGTAGGTTTTATGAACAGAAGCATAAATCTTACAAACCAAAAAGTTATGTTGCTCAGTTGAATTTTATTACATTTTAAACATAAAAGTGTGGGTCAATTATTATACAACCCCTATGTTTAATATTTTGTGGAATAACCCTTGTTTGCAATTACAGCTAATAATCGTCTTTTATAAGACCTGATCAGGCCGGCACATGTCTGTGGAGTTATCTTGGCCCACTCCTCCATGCAGATCTTCTCCAAGTTATCTAGGTTCTTTGGGTGTCTCATGTGGACTTTATTCTTGAGCTCCTTCCACAAGTTCTCAATTGGGTTAAGGTCAGGAGACTGACTAGGCCACTCCAACACCTTGACTTTTTCCCTATTGAACCAGGCCTTGGTTTTCTTGGCTGTGTGCTTTGGGTCGTTGTCTTGTTGGAAGATGAAATTACGACCCATCTTAAGATCCTTGATGGAGGAGCGGAGGTTCTTGGCCAAAATCTCCAGGCCGTGCTATCCATCTTCCCATGGATGCGGACCAGATGGCCAGGCCCCTTGGCAGAGAAACAGCCCCACAGCATGATGCTGCCACCACCATGCTTGACTGTAGGGATGGTATTCTTGGGGTCGTATGCAGTGCCATCCAGTCTCCAAACGTCACGTGTGTGGTTGGCACCAAAGATCTCGATCTTGGTCTCATCAGACCATAGAACCTTGAACCAGTCTGTCTCAGAGTCCTCCAAGTGATCATGAGCAAACTGTAGACGAGCCTTGACATGACGCTTTGAAAGTAAAGGTACCTTACGGGCTCGTCTGGAACGGAGACCATTGCGGTGGAGTACGTTACTTATGGTATTGACTGAAACCAATGTCCCCACTGCCATGAGATCTTCCCGGAGCTCCTTCCTTGTTGTCCTTGGGTTAGCCTTGACTCTTTGGACAAGCCTGGCCTCGGCACGGGAGGACACTTTCAAAGGCTGTCCTGGCCGTGGAAGGCTAACAGTAGTTCCATAAGCCTTCCACTTACGGATGATGCTCCCAACAGTGGAGACAGGTAGGCCCAACTCCTTGGAAAGGGTTTTGTACCCCTTGCCAGCCTTGTGACCCTCCACGATCTTGTCTCTGATGGCCTTGGAATGCTCCTTTGTCTTTCCCATGTTGACCATGTCTGAGTGCTGTTCACAAGTTTGGGGAGGGTCTTAAATAGTCAGAAAAGGCTGGCAAAAGAGATCTTTAATCCACACATGTGAAGCTCATTATTCTTGGTGTCTGAACTACTTCTTCATACTTTAGGGGGACCAAACAGATTTCTTGTGGTTTGAGGGGTTGAATAATAAATGACACTCTGAATTAACTTTTTACGTTTTAAAAAAAAAAAAATAATAATAATTTGCTGCAGTGCATTTCCCACTTCCAGGCTGATCTACAGTACAAATGTCACAATGCCAAGTTAATTCCGCATGTGTCAACCAGCTAAATCTGCAGGGGGTTGAATACTACTTGTAGGCACTGCAAGTGAACATATCTATATGTTATTAAATCTGGATTTATTCTATGCATGTGACACACAGGTTCTGTATACCAGCTGTTTTCATTCTGCAGTATATCTTTTTTATTTGTTTTTATAATTTCTTTGAATACAAATAAAGATTAATTATTTAAATGAGTTCTTGTATGGAAGTATTCTTTGTAGGTTTGCTTTATGGCAGAGTGGCCTGATGGAAGCCTCTCCTCAGTGCTAGACATATGAAAGTCCGCATAGAGTTTTCTCAAAAACACATGAAGGACTCCCAGACTATGAGAAATAAGATTATCTGGTCTGATGAGACAAAGATAGAACTTTTTGGTGATAATTCTAAGCAGTATGTGTGGAGAAAACCAGGTACTGCTCATCACCTGCACGATACAATCCCAACAGTGAAACTATCACACTGACACTGCGTACAGGAGGTCAGGGGCCTAAGCTGACCCTAAGCTGGGGCCCTGACTAATCCCTCTACCTGGAGGTACTGTTAAAGGTACAGAGGTCCAGGCCGCCAGCGTAACCCCTACCTCCTGAGGATCCCTGCACCTCAGTAATCTAGTCCTGAGAAGGACCCCGATCACAACAATAGGGGACAGGAAATAATAAACCAACACACAGTACTTAGACGAACGGGACAGTACAAGGGTCAAACCAAAAACCACCTTGCATACAAAAACTACACCACAACTACAGAGGGAACACCAACGGGAAAGGAGATAAATGATAAAGCGAGGAAGGGAAAAACCACACCAAATACACTTAGCTCAGAACTCCAAAATACCACGATCCGCTCTGTTTGTCTGTATGAAATGCTTTCACCGACACTTCCCTAACAGACCGGCAGGCATTTGAAGGAGTCCCACTACTGCAGCATTGATTGCAACTGAGCGAGGCTGGATCTCGTCTAGCACAGAGAGAGAGGGTTAACTCCCTCACTGCCGAAAAACACAAAACACCAAAAACTCAGCTGCGAGAAGTCAGGCTGTGTAATCGTGACGATCTTCGTGGCGACACACCCGTGACAGTACCCCCCCTTCTACGAGGGGCCTCCGGACCCTCAGGGCCAGGTTTATCCGGGTGAGTCGTGTGGAAGGCCCGAACTAATCGGTCTGCGTTAATATCCGACGCAGGAACCCACATCCTCTCCTCAGGACCATACCCCTTCCAATGAACCAGGTACTGAAGGGACCGGCGATTAAAGCGTGAATCGATGACCTTCCATACCTGGAACTCCAAGTTACCATTGACCACCACTGGAGGGGGAGGTAAAGGTGACGGTATCACCGGCGCCACATACCTCTTAAGCAACGATCTGTGGAACACGTTGTGAATTTTAAACGTAGGGGGGAGGTCAAGACGGAATGCCACTGGATTAATTATAGAACTGATCCTGTACGGCCCGATGAACCTGGGACCCAGTTTCCAGGAGGGAACCTTAAGTTTTATATTCCTGGTAGACAACCATACCCGATCGTTCACACTTAGGTCCGGACCAGACACTCTCCTCATATCAGCCATACGTTTGTATCGGTTCCCCATAGTATTCAGATTCTTCAGCACCCCACTCCATACTGAAGAGAGTGATGACGAAAATCGTTCCTCCTCAGGAACCCCCGAAGAGCCCCCTCTACTGAAAGTACAAAACTGGGGGTGAAAACCATATGCCCCAAAAAACGGGGACTTACCAGTGGATTCGCTCCGCCTATTATTAAGAGCAAACTCCGCCAGAGGTAAGAAAGAAGCCCAGTCCCCCTGGTTCTCTGACACAAAACACCGGAGATATGTCTCCAAGCTCTGGTTCATACGTTCCGTCTGACCATTGGTCTGAGGATGAAAAGCCGATGAGAACGATAAATGCATCTCCCGCCGTGTACAAAATGCCTTCCAGAATTTGGACACATACTGAGACCCCCGATCTGACACCACATCGGAGGGTACCCCGTGAAGCCTCACAATCTCCCCAATGAACACCTGCGCAAGAGTTTTAGCATTAGGAAGAGCAGGAAGAGCGATAAAATGTGCCATCTTGCTGAACCTGTCCACTACAACGAGTATGACCGTTTTACCCGAAGACGGCGGGAAGTCCGTAATAAAGTCCATAGACAGATGAGTCCCAGGACGCTCCGGGATCTTCAAAGGTAAGAGGGCCCCAGACGGACGGGTATGTGAGGTCTTAGAGCGCGCACAAACCCCACAGGACTCGACAAAAGTTACCACCTCCCTATGTAAGTTAGGCCACCAAAACCGACGCGAGAGGAGATCCACCGTTGCTTTACTCCCCGGGTGTCCTGCAAAAACTGAGTTATGGTGTGCCTCGATCACCTTTTGTCGCAACTGATCTGGAACAAACAGTCTCCCTGGAGGTCCAACAGGGGCGTCCCCCTGAGCCTCCAATACCTCCTCCTCAAGCTCAGAGCATACTGCCGAAACCACCACCCCCTCCTGAAGGATAGGAACCGGGTCGTCCGTATTCCCGGCCCCAGGGAAACTACGAGATAAGGCATCCGCCTTTACATTTTTTGACCCAGGACGATATGTAACGACAAAATTAAACCTGGTAAAAAACAATGACCACCTAGCTTGTCTGGGATTCAGACGTTTAGCGGACTCCAGATATAGCAGGTTCTTGTGATCGGTGATGACGGTGACCGGATGGACTGCCCCCTTTAAAAAATGGCGCCACTCCTCAAAAGCTAACTTAATGGCCAAGAGTTCCCTATTGCTGACATCGTAATTCCTCTCAGCGGACGACAATTTTTTAGAGAAAAAGGCGCACGGATGCCATTTACCAGGAGACGAACCTTGTGATAATACTGCCCCTACCCCTACCTCAGAAGCGTCTGCCTCTACAATGAATGGCTGTGACGCATCAGGTTGAATGAGTATGGGTGCCGAGGCAAAACATTTTTTCAAGGAGGAGAAAGCTTGACAAGCCTTGTCAGACCACCTAGAAAAATCCGTCCCCTTTTTTGTCATGTCTGTGAGAGGTTTAACCATGGACGAGAAATTACAAATGAACTTCCGGTAATAATTAGCAAACCCCAGGAAACGTTGTAGTGCCTTAAGATTCTCTGGCAGATCCCACTCAAGAGCTGCCCGCACTTTCCCAGGGTCCATACGAAAACCGGACGCTGAAACCAGGAAGCCTAAAAACTGGAGTTCCTGTACGGCGAAGACACACTTCTCCCATTTGGCATACAGTTTATTATCCCGCAAGATCTGTAACACCTGGCTAACATGCTCCTGATGAGACACCAGATCCGGCGAGTAAATTAAGATATCATCCAGATATATGACAACAAACTGTCCCACCAGGCGGCGAAAAATGTCATTAACAAAGTGTTGGAACACCGCCGGGGCATTAGTCAGACCGAATGGCATGACAAGGTTCTCATAATGCCCCTCCGGAGTGTTAAACGCCGTCTTCCACTCATCCCCCTCCTTCATCCTAATCAGATTGTACGCCCCCCTGAGATCCAACTTAGAGAACCATTTGGCGCCCACGATCTGATTAAAGAGATCGGGAATAAGTGGGAGCGGATACGGATGTCGGACCGTTATCCGATTAAGTTCATGGAAATCCAGGCAAGGGCGTAGGCCTCCATCTTTCTTCTTCACAAAGAAGAACCCCGCGGCCACCGGTGAAGATGAAGGTCTAATATACCCCTTAGCCAGACTTTCAGAAATATAATCCTTCATGGCCTGCCTCTCAGGACCAGAAAGGTTATACAACCTAGCTTTAGGTAACTTGGCCTCAGGGAGCAGTTTTACAGAACAGTCATACTCGCGATGAGGAGGTAGTTCCTGACACCCTTTCTCCGAGAATACATCCTCAAAGTCCGCCAGAAATGGAGGTAAGACCCTAGGAGTAACCGCACCGATGACCGTATTCATGCAGTTTTTATTACAGAATTTACTCCATTGGCTTATCTCTCTAGATTGCCAATTAATAACCGGGTTATGCTTAGTTAACCAAGGAAGGCCCAACACAATAGGAGTGGGAAGACCCTCCAACACGTAGCAAGACAACAGTTCCTTATGTATCGCCCCCACTTGAAGTTTTACGTTATGCACAGCTTGCAAAAAACTTTCCTGACCGAGGGGCCTGGCATCGATCGAGAATATGGGGATGGGTTTAGCCAACTCACTCAATCGCATACCTTGAACCCGGGCAAACCGAGCGTCCACCAGATTAGCCCCGGCCCCACTATCCAGAAGAACAGATATCCTCTCAGTTCTCGTACCCACCACCACCTCCGCCGGTACGAGAAACTGAGATGAACCTAGGGACGAAATACCTACTCCCAGATTGCCGTCCACCACACAACCTGGGATCAACAGTTTTCCGACGACTCTTCACTCTGCAAGGGACGGGATGGACAGCCCCCAATAAAATGTCCCTTTCTCCCGCAGAAGAAACACCTTCCTGTCTTATGGCGCACCACCGGTCCCCTCCCCCGAAATGATGTCCCTCCTAATTGCATAGGCTCCTCTGGACTGACCAGGGGACCCTCCATATAAGGAACCCTTGTAGAAGGTGAAGTCATCACAGGGGGAGGAGTTGCCCCGCACCTCTCCCGAAGCCGTCTGTCAATGCGAATAGCAAGGGCCATAGCGGCTTCCAGTGACGCGGGAGGGTCATACTGAGCCAACACATCCTTTAATTTGTCGGATAAACCTTGACAAAACTGGCTCCTAAGAGCCGGGTCATTCCACTGGGTGTCCGTGGCCCACCTACGGAACTCTGAACAGAATTCCTCCGCAGGACGATCTCCCTGCTGGATCCTACGTAACTTAGATTCAGCAAGGGAGATCCGATCCGGGTCATCATATACGAGACCCAGAGCTGCAAAAAACCTATCCACTGACTGGAGAGCCGGGGAGCCTGGGGGAAGAGAGAATGCCCAAGATTGTGGGTCCCCTTGTAGGAGCGAGATGACAATTCCCACCCTTTGTTCTTCACTCCCCGACAACCGAGGCCGCAGCCGAAAGTACAACTTGCATGCCTCCCGGAAAACAAAAAACTTGTCCCGCCCCCCAGTGAACCTGTCAGGGAGAGCTACTTTAGGTTCTGGTCCAGCTTGCTCCTGGGGATACAAAACCTTGGACCTAACGTCCGCCAGCTCCATGGACAAACTCTGCAACTGCCGAGCTAGACTGGCTACTGGATCCATGGTAGCTGGAGAGAGTCTTAATGGGTCAGTGAAAATGTCACACTGACACTGCGTACAGGAGGTCAGGGGCCTAAGCTGACCCTAAGCTGGGGCCCTGACTAATCCCTCTACCTGGAGGTACTGTTAAAGGTACAGAGGTCCAGGCCGCCAGCGTAACCCCTACCTCTTGAGGATCCCTGCACCTCAGTAATCTAGTCCTGAGAAGGACCCCGATCACAACAATAGGGGACAGGAAATAATAAACCAACACACAGTACTTAGACGAACGGGACAGTACAAGGGTTAAACCAAAAACCACCTTGCATACAAAAACTACACCACAACTACAGAGGGAACACCAACGGGAAAGGAGATAAATGATAAAGCGAGGAAGGGAAAAACCACACCAAATACACTTAGCTCAGAACTCCAAAATACCACGATCCGCTCTGTTTGTCTGTATGAAATGCTTTCACCGACACTTCCCTAACAGACCGGCAGGCATTTGAAGGAGTCCCACTACTGCAGCATTGATTGCAGCTGGGCGAGGCTGGACCTCGTCTAGCACAGAGAGAGAGAGTTAACTCCCTCACTGCCGAAAAACACAAAACACCAAAAACTCAGCTGCGAGAAGTGAGGCTGTGTAATCGTGACGATCTTCGTGGCGACACACCCGTGACAGAAACATGGTGGTGGCAGCATCATGCTATGGGGGTGTTTTTCAGATGCAGGGACAGGACGATTGGTTGCAATTGAAGGAAACATAATGCGGCCAAGTACAGAGATATCCTGGATGAAAACCTCTTCCAGAGTGCTCTGGACCTCAGACTTAGCCAAAGGTTCACCTTCCAACAAGACAATGACCCTAAGCACACAGCTAAAATAACAAAGGTGTGGCTTCAGAACAACTCTGTGACCATTCTTGACTGGCCCAGCCAGAGCCCTGACCTAAACCCAATTGAGCATCTCTGGAGAGACCTGAAAATGGCTGTCCACCAACGTTCACCATTCAACCTGACGGAACTGGAGAGGATCTGCAAGGAAGAATGGCAGAGGATCCCCAAATCCAGGTGTGAAAAACTTGTTGCATCATTCCCAAGAAGACTCATGGCTGTACAAGCTCAAAAGGGTGTTGTACTCAATACTGAGCAAAGGGTCTGAATACTTATGGCCATGTGATATTTCAGTTTTTCTTTTTTAATAAATTTGCAAAAATGTCTACATTTCTGTTTTTTTTTAGTCAAGATGGGGTGCATACTTTAATGAGAAAAAAAATAAACTTTTTAGAATTTACCAAATGGCTACAATGAAACAAAGAGTGAATTTTAAAGGGGTCTGAATACTTTCTGTACCCACTGTATTGTACCTATAAATAAATATTATTATGAAAAAACAAACAAACAATAAAAGTACAGATATTTGGTATTTCCGCGTCGGAACGACCCAACCTATAAAACTGTCCCACTAGCTAACCCCTTTACTGAACACCATAAAAAAAGAAAACAGGCAAATAAACGAGTTAAATGTTCATTTTTTCACATTCCAAAAATTATTGTGACGCACCTGAAGGGTCTGAAGGGTTAATAAACTTCTTGAATGTTGTTTTAAGCACCTTGAGGGGTGCAGTTTTTAGAATGGTGTCACTTTTGTTTTGTTTTTTTGTCATATGGACCCCTCTATGTCACTTCAAATGTGATGTGGTCCTTAACAAAATGGTTTTGTACATATTGTTGGAAAAATGAGAAATCACTTGTCAACTTTTAACTCTTATAACTTCCTTACAATAAAAAATTATGTTTCAAAAATTGTGCTGATGCAAAGTAGAAATGTGAGAAATATTATTAACTATTTTGTGTGACATAACTCTGATTTAAGGTCACAAAAATTAAAAGTTTGAAAATTGCAAAATTTTAAAATTTTTGCCAATATTCCATTTTTTTCACATATAAATGCAAAACATATCGAACAAATTTTACCACTATCACGAAGTACAATTTGTCACAAAAAAAACCTCAGAATAAGTGGGATCCGTTGAAGCGTTGCAGAGTTATTACCTCTTAGGCCACAGCCCCACTATCAGTATTTGGTCAGTATTTCCCCTCAGTATTTGTAAGCCAAAACCAGGAGTGGGTCAAAAATGCAGAATTTGTGCACTTGTTTCTATTATACATTTTCTCTGATTGTTCCTCACCTAGTTTTGGTTTACAAATACTGAGGAAAAATACTGACCAAATACTGACCAAATACTGAGAGTGAGGCCTTAGCTATAAAGTGACACTTGTCAGAATTGTTCAAATTGGCCTGGTCATTAAGGTGCAAACAGCCTTGGGGAGTAAAGGGGTTAAACATCCTGCTTCGACTAAAGAATTTCACTTCAGGACATAAGCTTCTTTGCTGAAGTTTTCTATAGATCCATAGGGTGGATCTCTCATTAACCTACCTTTAAAAAACTCTTCTCCATCTTTCTTTTCTCTTTCTTCTTCTTTTTTTTTCTCTGTGTCTATATGACTTTTCTTTTGCTTGGGCTGCAATGGAATAAAGTGTAATACTGGAAGGCGTAGAGGAGTCTTATATAATGGTACAGATCAAGGATGGGCAATTCAATTTCCCGAGGCTCCACGTGAGACACCGTGACTGTTGTGGAGTGCCGATCCAATAGGCTGAAATTAATTCTGCTCAATATTAATATTAACATAATAACTACAATTATAATTCTTATTTTGTATTGATATTATAGCTTAATATTGACCCCAATTAAGTATGCTGACATCCCCCTGTTTACCGTATGAGCCTCCAAATAGACCCCTTATATACATTATGAGCCCTGTGAGGCAGTGAGGGGAATTATATGCAAGGGACGGTATGTATCCCCTAGGATGTGCATAGAGGCATATTGAACCCGCTGGAGTGCATTGCAATCACAGACACACCTGTGGTTGCAGTGCAAAATAAAAGTAAGTTTGGACTTGATCAAGCTATTTGACCAAGTCGGATTTAAGAATACCCGGCATGGGCTTTTACTTTGGAATGAACTACAGGATGGCAGTGGGGTGGTTCACTCCCTCCAGCCCGGGTCTTGCGTGTGGCTCATGTCCACAGTTTTCGTTTAAAAACCTGCAGCAAAGGTTTGGGTGGGTCAATTTTGTGTTTGCTAGCAGCAGAGCAGGAGGCGCTGCAATACTGGCCTGTGTGACCTGAACACAGAGCCCAAGAAGGCAAAGATTCTGATGCACCTCAGAGTGACACGACGGCGTAGTCGCCCACAGACTGTTCTTTGACGACCCGGCTGCGAACCAGAGGATACTGTTTGCCTTTAATTTGTGAGTTTTGGAAAAATAAAGACGTTTAAGTTGAACTTTACTTGGGTCACTGCCTCATTACCGCACAGTGTGAACACCACCGCACTACAGCCCCCATAAAACCCGCTACATACATAGCCCCTCTATATATAGTGTGAGCCCTCACATACTGTAGCCTTTCTATATACAATATGAGCCCTCACATAGCCTTCTATATATATATTATGAGTCCTCACATAGCCCCCTATATGCAGTATTAGCTCCTATATACAATATGAGCCCTCATATAACCTCCTATTTATAGTATGAGCCCCCACATAGCCCCTATATACAGTATTAGCCACCTATATACAGCATAAGTCACCACATAGCCTCTCTATATACAATGTGAGCCCCCACATAGCCTTTCTATATACAATAGGAGCTCTCACAGAGCCTCCTATATATAGTATGAGCCCCCATATAGCCCCTATAAAGTATGAGCCACCATTTAACCTCTTTATACAGTATAAGCCCCTATATACAGTATGAACCCCCACATGGCCTCTCTATATACAGTATGAGCCTCCACATAGCCTCCTATATATACTATGAGCCCCCACATAGCCTCCTATATACTGTATGAACCCCACATAGCCTACTAAATACAGTATGATCCCCCACATAGCCTCCTACATACAGTATGAGTCCCCACATAACCTCCTATATACAGTATGAGCCCTCGCATAACCCCTATATACTGTATGAATCCCCCAAGATGGTCCTCTTCCCTCTGTACCAGTATCATTGTTAGTTTGTTTACTGTAAGTGATATCTGTATTTAGTATGTAACCCCTTCTTATGTACAGCACCATGGAATCAATGGCGCTATATACAGTTGTGCTCAAAAGTTTACATACCCCGGCAGAATTTTTCCTTTATTGGCCTTGTTTCAGAGAATATGAATGATAGTAAAAAAAACATTTTCTCCACTCATGGTTATCGTTTGTGTGAAGCCATTTATTGTCAAACTACTGTGTTTTCTCTTTCTGGTAATTTCTCCAAAAGACCCTGATCAAAAGTTTGTGTCAAATTCTGTGCATGTTATCAGGCCAAAATCACCAGAGTATGTAAACTTTTGATCAGGGTCTTTTGGAGAAATTACCAGAAAGAGAAAACACAGTAGTTTGACAATAAATGGCTTCACACAACCAATAACCATGAGTGGAGAAAACGTTTTTTTGTTATCATTCATATTCTCTGAAACAAGGCCAAGGAAGGAAAAATTCTGCCGGGGTATGTAAACTTTTGAGCACAATTGTAAATAGATAATAATATATACAGTATGAGCCCTCACATAACCTCCTATATAATACGAACCCCCATATAGCCTCCTAAATACAGTATGAGCCCTCAAATAGCCTCCTACTTACAGTATGAGCCCCCACATAGCCTCCTATATACACTAAGAGCCCTCGCATAACGCCTATATACAATGTGAGCCCCCACATAGCCTCCTATATATAGTATGAACCCCCACATAGTCTCCTATATACATGCAAACATCCTATACACTTATTTTAAAAAAAACACAGCACATACTCACCTTACTCACTTTCCCCCAGCACTCTGCTCCTGTCTCTGGTGCACTGAATCCCCGTACAGTAGATGCAATGTAATAATGTAATCGTGTCTTGCTGTCTCACACGCTGATTGGCGTAAGAAGGAGCTGGCGTCTTTGTCCTCCACCAATGTATTCTCTGCTGTCTGCATATTGAGGATGCAGATAACGGTGACCTTGGGAAGTGGACGGCGGGCGGGCGAGGACATGGTGCAGTCTGTAGGCCACTGTTTTCACTACTTCGGCTGTCTCGGTCTACAGGCCGGACTGGAACAGCCGGAGGGCCAGATGTGGCACGTGGGCCTCACTTTGCCCAGCTCTACTATAGATCCATAGTGGAAGTCATTGGAGAACCTGTAATATTTACATACTACTAAGTGACAGAAAAATCTTGTTCCCAATAAATTTGTGCAAAAAATATATATACAGTACTACTTCAGTAACACAATCAATTATGTGAGTGATACAGTACTCTGTATGATCGGCAACATCCCAAAATGTTACAGCTGTTTTGATATTTGAACCTGCAACATATTTGTTACAAGGGAAACAGCCCCATTTTGGACCATTTGTCCCAATTAACATTGTAGTTTTGGTTTCATTCTGGCAACTGTATGTACTGGGTATCCCATAAGTTATTTTTACTTAGGATAAGTGATCAAAGCTCCGGAGGATACTCATCATCCCAAAGTTTAATGTGAGGTAAGTTTTGGCTAGTATTTTCAAATGACAGACACCTTTCTGTATTCCTAGAATGATAATCAACAATGGGTTCCACTTGTTTTTTGTGTGCTTCTTTCTCTCTTTTGGATTTTCTGCTGTTCTGTTTGGCCCGTATGCTCTATGATTACAGTAGTTACTATGAGCAAACATCCATTTTTCAGCTCTTGCACTTGTACTTTAAACATTAAGTCTTCAGAATCAGATGCATCTTGCCGCTGGTATTGACCAGTTGGTTTATTTTCAATCAGATGTCAAGGATGAGCTGATGCTGTGTGGAGAATATGTTTGATAGACATACTCTTCCAGAAGAGATAAGATTGCTTAGAGCCACTTAAGTTTAAAAACCCTGAAAATAAAAAAAATATTTTAGACTTGTTTGGAATATGTACAAGTGAGATTTTTCCATTCATTGCAGTTAACATTGCTCATAAACATGCCCAGTTCCTACAGAGACTCCTGACAGATCAACAGAATATCATCTATGTGTCTGGCCCAATAATGAAATTTCTCAATCATCAACACTGGGTTGGCAATAAAGATGCTCTTCTAGCACAGATGCAAGAATAATTAGCATATGAGGGTACACAAGCTGCCCCCCACCTAGCTGTGGCTAGGAGCATGAACATATTTTTGCTGGTATAGTTCTTACAGCCATGGGGTTGGGAGCAGTTATGATCCTACATGTAAAGTAGAATAGAAATGTCCTGTGTCAAGAGATAAGGATTATTTTTCCAGTATGATAATTTTATCATGATGTCATAACTAGGATGACTACTATAGAGATAAATGGTGTGATTCAAGAATAAATGACTTGATTTGAGCCATGTTGCCATTCTCTGCACTCAGTGTCAGACTGAAGAACATTGGACCCACCAGAGGATTTGATTCTGAGGGCCCACTCAAGAGCCCCATAGCAGCTGCAAGGTTTGCACTATGAACTCTCCTGAAGGAAAAGCCAGGGCCCACCGGAGGATTCTCCGGTTCTCTGGTGGGCCAGTCCAACCCTGTCAGCACTGCATTGTCATGACCACCACTCTGAGGAAAGAAAATGAAGCTGACTCAGAGCAGCAGCCTCCTCATTGTCCAGATCAGTGCAGGTCCCAGAGTTCAGATCCGCACTGATAGCAAACTGTTGTGAAAGTGTGAGAATGAGAACCATTCTTTAACCTCTTCCCAACATAGGATGTAGATGTCCTGGTCAGGAATGTCTTCCTACAAATTAATGTCTATTTATGTCCTGGTGATCAGATGGGCCCAGGAGCTGTGCCCAGTATGATCCCCGTAGGAGCACCTGCAGGAACAGCCATTGTTGGGGCCAACACCAATGGTAGAGATGTTAAATCCTTGAAATGCAGTAATCAATAGCAACTGAGGCATATAGACGGTTGAAAGGAGGGGACTCCCTCTTTCGTCTCACCTCAACTTCCCCATGACCATTTCACTGTGTGCTAATGGTTGCTATTGCAGCCAGGGGCCAAACAAAGGTTGCTGAGCTGCCAGTAATGCATAACTCAGTGTCTAATAGTCTGCGTGTCAGTGTAAAACTGGCAGGTCTAATACATTGTAAAACATAGGTTTTGCTTGTATCATAGCAGAGATGAGCCTGTTTAATGTTAAAATCAGGATTCCTTAACCAACTCAGACAGATGTCTGTCCAGGCTCTGTTTTCTTTCATTGCAGAACTCACCACCTCTCGTGGCTGCTTGTTCCACTCATTGATCACCCTCACTGTCAAAAAGTTTTTTCTAATATTTAATCTGTATCTTCTCCCTTTCAGTTTCATTCCAATGCTTCTTGTGATTCCATGTGCATATGAGAATAACGATGATCCCTCAATACTGTGACCTCCCTTCAGATATTTGTGGACAGCTATTAAGTCTCCTCTTAGCCTTATTTTTTGCAAGCTAAACATTCCCAGATCCTTTAACTGTTCCTTGTGGGACATAGTTTGCAGTCCACTCACTATCCTGGTAGGTTTGCTCTGAACTTGCTCCAGTTTTTTTTTTTAAATGTGGTGTCCAGAACTAGGCACAATATTCCAGATGAGGTCTGACCAAGGAGGAGTAGAGGGGGATAATCACTTCACGTGATCTAGACTCTATGCTTCTCTTAATACATCCCAGAACTGTGTTTTCCATTTTTGCTGCTGCATCACACTGTTGACTCGTATGCAGTCTGTGATCTATCAGTATACCCAAGTCTTTTTCACACATGCCGTTGCTTTTCCTCCTATGATGTACAGTAATTCTTCCTAGATGTAATTTTCGTTTTTCTTGCCCAGATGTAAAATCTTGCATTTCTCCCTATTAAATACCATTTTATTAGTCACTGACCATTGTTCAAGCCTATCTAGATCCTTCTGAATCCTTACTCAGTCTTCTCTAGTGTTAGTTATCCCTCCTAGCTTGCATCATCTGCAAATTTGATTAGTATACCTTCAGTAACCTTATCTAGATCATTTATAAAAATGTTGAACAACACTGGAGCCAGGACAGAGCCTTGTGGTACCCCACTTGAAACTCTCTTGCAATTGGATGTGCAACCGTTTATTACCACTCTTTGAGTACAATCACTGAGCCAGTTGTGAATCCACCTAACCGTAGCCTTGTCAATCCCATGCTTGGTCATGCTTTGCTGAAGTCGAGATATACTATATCTATCCTGATCCACCCAGTCAGTGTTTCCATCATAGAAGGAAATTAGATTAGTCTGGTATTACTAGTTTGTTACAAACCCATGCTCTCTCTGGTTAATTACTGTATTCTTATCCAAGTACTTGCATACAGTACATGCTGTTTAACTAGGCTAGACTACAATGGATAAATGTTTGATCCATTAAAAACATTGATAGAACATGTATGTAAAAAACTGATGTCTGAATAGCTTAACCCTCCGTCACATACAATAGGCCTGACAGGCACATCTCTTTTACTTTCATTTCTCCTTCCTCACCAGATTGTGAGGAAATCCCCTCCCTCCAGGTAGTCTCCTGTCTCTATCAGCTCTGTGAAACCTCATACCACAGTTGGATTGCAGAGCTTCAGGAAGACAGATATAACTGCGCTAATCTCTCAGGCTCATTGCATGTGAACACGTCACACTCAATAAGGTTGGTATTTTATGTTTTTATTCATTACAATTGTTTATTTAGCTTGTTTTATGAATGTATAGCACAAAGTGTGAGGATATTTCATAGAAATAAGGCAGATTAAAAAAGAAAGTGTGCTGCTCAGGAATATACAGTAGTTCCCTAACACATATTCCTTCTCTTGCTTCAGATTATCTGCTGAAATGGAGAGGAAAATGTACAATTTATCAAAAAACCTTGATGTTGAGGAAGTAACAAACATGCTGTTAGATGATGCAGACCCCACACTGAATGAGGATTTAGGAGAGGAAAGTGAGATTGATTCTCATGATGAGGTGGAAGTATGTGAAGTGGATTCTGAAACAGAGCAAGATGGTGACAGTGATGAGGATGAAGATGTAGAATCTTATTATATGGGAAAAGATAAAAAAAAACAATGGAACAAGAAGCCACTCCAGAAAAAACGTAGGGAACCTCAAAACATTATTACTCACCTTCCTGCAGCTATAGGAACTGCAAGTAATGCAAAAACTGCAGTTGAATGCTGGAATAGTTTATTCACAGATGACATTCTGGACTCTATTGTCACATATACCAACTAATATATAGACATTATAAAGGACAAGTTCATCTGCAACAGAACCATCAAGGCCACAGATGAAATAGAACTGCGTGCTTTTTTTGGATTATTATACCTTGCTGGAGCATATAGGGCAAATAGACAAAGTTTGGAGGAACTTTGGAGTAAAGATGGGGATGGAGTTGAAAAATGTGGCCTTGTTATGTCCATAAACAGATTCAAGCTTCTAATTCGTTGCCTTCGGTTTGACGACAGAACTACCCGAACCGAACGTAAAACACATGACCGACTTTCTCCAATTCGTGATATATTCCAAAAATTTGTTGAAAACTGTAAAAAAAAGCTATTGCCCTGGGGAGAATCTCACTATTGACCAAATGCTCCCTGGTTTTCGTGGTAAATGTGCCTTTCGTCAATATATTCCATCAAAGCCTAACAAATATGGAATAAAAATGTATACCCTTGTTGATGCCAGTAAGACCTACACTTACAACCTGGAAGTTTATGCAGGAAAACAACCAGAAGGTCCTTACTGTGTCAGCAACAAACCCAGTGATGTTGTAAAAAGACTGGCTGAGCCCTTATTTGAATCGGGTCGCAATATAACAGCTGACAATTGGTTTTCAAATTGTAATCTGATTGATTATCTGAAAATGCAGAAGCTTTCATATGTCGGAACTGTAAGAAAAAATAAAAAAGAATTGCCTACACAGTTTGTAAGTGTGAAAGGGAGACAACAGTACAGCAGTATGTTTGCATTCCATAATGGAAAGATTTTGATTTCCTATGTACCACAAGCAAAAAAAATTGTACTTCTTCTATCAACACTTCATGATGATGATGCCATCGATCCTGGGACTGAGGCACAAAAAACCCGGAGATAATTACATTTTATAATGCAACCAAAGGGGGTGTTGATACAGCTGATCAGATGTGCTCAACTTTCAACGTCAGCAGAAACACCAAACGCTGGCCAATGGTCATATTTTTTTGCTATGTTGAATTTGGGTGGTATAAATTCACAAGTCATTTACCTTGAAAACAAGCTTGAACCACTCCATAGACGATTCTATCTGAAAAAATTGGCCCATGAACTAGTGCTTGGAGAACTACGCAGGAGAAGTATGAAAACAATCCGTATCCCCTCTCACCTTCAAGTTCAGCTCAAAAGATTCCACCCAGAAGATGATAGTGAAAATTCACCACCTGCACCACCTCCCAAAAGAAGGAGATGCACCACCTGCACCACGGAAAGCGGAATCAGAAGGCTTTCTAATTATGAATGTCACAAATGTCATAATGCAATCTGCCTGACACATGCAAAAATGATGTGTAATTCTTGCTCTTTGCTCTGCAAGTGTAATTTTTCTGGGGAAACTTCAGGATCTAATTCTGATTGAATATGTGTTTAATAGTACTTAAGGTACCTTAAAATTAAGTTTGTTTCCATAAATTTTCTTTGTAGAGTTTTTTGACAGAGTCGAACTGGGGACTATTTGGCGGGAGTTTTGAAATGTTTGTATTTCAGAGTTATTAGTTTTATGTTAAGTAAATGGTTTTTTTTTGCACCTGATTATGTGTAGTCTCTTTTATTACATCCCTATGAAGGTCACTAATCACTTTTAGAGCACTGAAATTGCAAACATTAGATATTATAGGTATTTTTCTAGCCTGCGCCTGACAGTCACATTGTATGTGAACTCGTTAGAACCGATATTGTATGTGACGGAGGGTTAATTGATTTGTATTGATATAATTTTTATGCACACTAGCACTGTGTCAACTTTACTTTAGTAGTTGTGATAGAAATGGTTGAGTTGCCTGGTTAGAACAATGTTATTTATAGTTGATATTGATGTGAAATGAGGATTTTTTAAAATCATTTTCTTGCTGCACATATCAAATTGCAGAGTAGTTTTGGTTGATCTATGTGTATATAATAAACTTTACAATGTTAGATCATTATTTAGAGCTCACCTGCTGAGTTGGATTCACAAAGCTGCAGGTCAGGGTGGACACACGTATAAAGGGCATAGGCGCAACCGGCTGGATGGCATGTGGAATAGTAAAGATCCAGACAAAAAAGGCTATGCTGGAGTGCAGACAATTAAAGGGAATCTGTCAGCGGTTTTTGCTATGTAAACTGAAGACAGCAGGAGATAGAGTCTGAAACACAGAATTCAGGGATGTGTCACTTGTCAAAGTGCCTGCTGTTTACTAACTTTGAAGGATTTATCAATAAGAAATTACCATTGCAGGACTACATTAATCCAGTAATGCCCCCTCCTGTGATAAGCACCTCACTGTCTATGGACTTTGTACATAAAGAACCTGGTGTGGGGAGCTTTCTCAGCTCTGCTTCATTCTAAATATAAAAGCTCTAAGGCTATGTTCACACTAGATGTTTTTTCAGCTTTCTTTGATGCAAAATTTCAGCTGCGTTTTACAGTACCAGCAAAGTCTATGAGATTTCAGAAATCACATGCATACACATTGGTTTTTGTGTCATCAGTATTTTGTGCTTTGCATGTTTTTTTGCACAATAGAGCATGTCACTTCTTTCAGGGTTTTTTCTGAATTTTTTTTTGTGTTTTTCACCCATTGAAGGTAATGGATGGTGAAAAAACTCTGAAAAAATGCCTAGTGTAAACATAGCTATCAGGTTTTCCTGCATTTTTAGTAAAAAAAGGCAAGTACAGCACTATGTTAACCTCATTTATTTTTGTGATTTTACCATCTTAATTTGGTCACCGGAAATGGCAGCCTGGATTAGGACAGTTTAATTAAATTAGCGATGTGTACAATGTAAACATTGGCTGAGCTAGGTGTGAGATTGAACAATACCTGTGGCCCAGGGAGGTGTGAAATTGAACAATCTCTGAGCAACTCAATGGCAGACCATAGTGTGAAAATAAATAGTGTCCTACAAACTCAATGCACTGCCAATGTCTTAGAAAAACTATTCCTGAACAATTCACCACCCCCACTGTTACATTTGTAATTCTGGTTAATATGGTTTCACATATGTCTTGCTTTGGTGACCTGCTTCTGTGGTGGAAGCAAAGCTGAACTTTGGGATCCTGAAAAACACACCAAAAACACACAAAAATGCGCCAAAACCTGTTTTTTTTACGCAGCTTCTTTCCTGCCAAGAGATCAGGTTTTGCTGCAGAAAAAAAGCTGAAAAATGCCTAGTGTGAACATAGCCTAATTGCATCAGAACCGCTGCACCCAGTAATCTAAGTGATACATAGTTGAATTCAGCTTCTCTTTGCTTACATCATGCTACTCTCAGAGAGATGAGATAGCGAAGACCTACTAACAGATTCCCTTTAAGCAATGCTGGACAAACCAAAAGCCACAGAACCAAGAGGGCTTGCTTACAGCAAATGATCTGTTAACCAAGAGGTCTAAAAAGCAGTATATGGAAGTTGTCGAATCCGCAGCAGATTTCAACATAATGTGAACAGACTCTAGTAACAGTTCGTACTGCTTATAACAAACGATTGCCTTGTGGAGCAGTAGGTGCAAATTGGAGAAACCACTGAAGTCTGAGGAGATGATAGCAACAAAAGAGAATGCAAGCATCACACAAATGGCAACTAATCACATTTCAGTCTCAATACTCAGACACGTGTCACAAAGTGGGCATTAGGCCTGGTTCACATGTGTGTATTTCACTGTTGGTACATAGACCGCAATTCCTGGACTCACTCTGGATCTCCCCTCCTCCAGCCTTATGGAAACATATTAGTTTGTAAGTTCGGGTTGCAGACCCGCCACCAGACTAAGCATGGCAGTACATTTATGGATCAAGAAATACGCTTGTGTAAACATGGTATTCAAAGGTTTTGGGAGATGATGTCACTGAGGAACACCGAACCAATTGTAGAACCCAAAGTAGAGCACAAAGAAAGGTGGTTAACCATAAGGGAAGGGAGGAGATCCCGGTCCTGAAGATGAGACAAGTGCGTAACAGTTATGATGACTTTGAAAATATGTTTATTAAACTGTAAGCCTAGATATAGATAATTATGGGAATTTAATATTAATGTCTTATTTCATTGTAGGCTGAAAAAAACATTACTTCAGTATATTTGATAAATTAATCCTCCTCATAAAAGGTCCATAAAATGAGTCAATGTATTTTATGCTCACATCTGCCAAGGTATATTTCTTGTATCTGACTGAGAAGTTAAAGGGTTCTCCTCTGTTTGTCTGAGCACGAGCAAATTAATCAGCAATAATGAATGGTGGTTAATGAATCATGATGAGCTAATGAAAAATGGCTGAACTGGAACTTATTATTTTTACTGGCCTTGAAATGAGTGCTTAACCCA
The DNA here is from genome assembly GCF_046119375.1 of Phyllobates terribilis. Lineage (NCBI taxonomy): Eukaryota > Metazoa > Chordata > Amphibia > Anura > Dendrobatidae > Phyllobates > Phyllobates terribilis. The sequence continues at coordinate 202,056,975 of NW_027362771.1, read as the reverse complement.
AACCATTTAAAATGACTGTAAAAGTATTTTGAAGGTCTTGGCTGTCCCTGGTCTGTTCATTAGTGAATGCATGTGTTCAGTACTTATTTCAGTTCTAAGGACTGTAGGGTGACATGAAGGTGATTCTAATGAAAACAGTAGCAAGGAGTAACAACATTACATTTAAACAGTTCAATAGTCCAAGGTAAAGCACTACAAAAGTCCATTATACTAGTAGAAATACAATGTTCACATAAGGCAACAAGCGTCCAGCAAAATACATACAAAAATGTAACAACATGTGCAATGTGTTATTTCATAAATGCTGCACAATGACATGTAGATCATAGCTATGTAAAATTACTCAAGTTTCCCCAGGATATTAAACAAAAAGATATTGCCGTCGAGACAACCACTTTTTGAAATAAGGATATTACTTATCATTTTAATTGAGCTGCCAATATACAGATATTCACATGTAACGCGCCATGGAATAAATGGCGCTATAATGATAAATAATAATAATAATAAAATTGTCATTATTCACACCAGTCCCTGCTCACAGTGAGGCTCATAACCTACAATCCTTACATCAGACGCATCGCCACATGAGAAATATTCATAGGAAGTCAACTCGCCTATGTAACGAGTCTGGGAGGCGGAACCTCTGAGCAACTATACAAGGGGGCGGTCCTTGTAAGGAAGCGGGTGGCTCCCGAGGAAGACGGGCAGGTAGTCACGGCAAGTGACAGGGACAGTCTCTGGGTAGAAGGGCAGGTAGTCACGGCAAGTGACAGGGACAGTCTCTGGGTAGAAGGGCAGGTAGTCACGGCAAGTGACAGGGACAGTCTCTGAGTAGAAGGACGGGTACTCACGGCAAGTGACAGGGACAGTCTCTGGGTAGAAGGACAGCAGGCAGGTGGCTGGTGAGCGCTCCCAGGTGAGCGGGCGAGAGTCTTTGGACAGGCAGGTGGTCACGGCAAGTGACGGCAGAGCCTCCAGGTAGGCTAGCAGGCAGGTAGCAGGTGAGCGCTCCCAGGTGAGCGGGCAGGAGTCTCTGGACGGGCAGGTGGTCACGGCAAGTGACGGCAGAGCCTCCAGGTAGGCTAGCAGACAGGTAGCAGGTGAGCGCTCCCAGGTGAGCAGGCAAGAGTCTCTGGACAGGCAGGTGGTCACAGCAAGTGACGGCAGAGCCTCCAGGTAGGCTAGCAGGCAGGTAGCAGGTGAGCGCTCCCAGGTGAGCAGGCAAGAGTCTCTGGACAGGCAGGTGGTCACGGCAAGTGACAGCGGAGCCTCCAGGTAGGCTAGCAGGCAGGTAGCAGATGAGAGCTCCCAGGTGAGCGGGCAGGCTGGTCCATAGACAGACTGACAGGTGTCGGAAGGCAGACCGTCGGACCGCAGGCTTGCAAGCAGGTAAACGGATATCAGGCAGGTATCAAGCAGGAATCTGGCAGGTGACTGGCAGGTAACTGGTAACGGGACCTGAGGGCTGAAGCAGAGTGAAGGCTTTGCAACAACATTGCTCGGGCACCTCCATTTTGGAGGAGGTGCCTTATATATGGTGAGGTCCTCAGGCCATTGGCCGGGGACTCCTTAGGACGGCGCGCGCGGCCCCTTTAAGAGAGGGGGAGCGCGCGCGCCCTAAGCACAGTGGCCGGGAAGCAGCGCGCGCTGTCAGCAGAGCGGGAGGAGGACGCCGGGCACGGAGTGGAGAGGTGAGGGGAACAGCGTCCCTGCCTAGCAGGAGGCAGGGACGTAGACGCTACAGTACCCCCCCTTTAGGCCCCCCCTTTTTTAGGCCAGACAGAAATTTATCAAGGATGAGAGGGGCATGGATGTTCTCCCGGGGCTCCCAAGTTCTCTCCTCAGGACCAAACCTCTTCCAATCTACCAGAAAAAAGGTTTTTCCTCTTACCCTTTTGGTGGCCAGAATGTTCTCTACCTCAAACTCGTTTTCAGCGGAAACCGGAGCAGGAGGCGTACCTGTAGACTTGGAAAAAGAGTTAAGTACCACGGGTTTGAGGAGAGATACATGGAAGGAGTTAGGGATCCGCAAGTTGGCCGGGAGTTTCAATTTATAGGCCACTGGGTTGATTTGTTTGATAACTTCCAGTGGGCCGATGAACCGAGGCCCTAACTTGTAGGAAGGAATCTTGAGCCGGACATACTTGGACGAGAGCCAGACTTTATCTCCAGGACGGCATTGTGGAGGATCCAGGCGTTTTTTGTCAGCGTGTTTTTTCATCCGCTCGGACGACTGAAGGAGTGCGGATCGGGTACTCTCCCAAATGAAGGAAAATTTGCTAACGAGAGATTCCGCAGCCGGATTGTCCACCGAGGTGGAGACGGGAAATGGGATCCGAGGATGCTGACCGAAGACTACAAAAAACGGGGATTTGGAGGAAGATTCGCTCTCGTGATTATTGTAAGAGAATTCGGCCCATGGCAGGAGATCCACCCAGTCTGAATGGTGGGCATTAACGAAGTGCCGGAGGTAACTGGTCAGGATCTGATTGATCCGCTCCACTTGACCATTGGACTGTGGGTGGTATGCGGAGGAGAAGTCCAGGGTGACGTCTAGCAGCTTGCATGTGGCTCTCCAGAAGCGTGAGGTGAACTGGACCCCACGATCCGACACGATGTGGAGGGGCAGGCCATGGAGACGAAAGATGTGGCGGATAAAGTCTTTAGCCAGCTCGGGTGCAGACGGGAGGCCTGGCAGGGGAATGAAATGAGCCATTTTGGAAAAGCAGTCAGCGACCACCCAAATGACCGTACAACCGGCAGAGACAGGGAGATCTGTTATGAAGTCCATAGCTATATGCTGCCAGGGGGCAGCAGGTACTGGAAGAGGAAGGAGGCGACCGGCTGGCAGGTGTCTCGGAACCTTGTTGCGGGCGCAGGACACACAGGCAGAAACAAAGTCTATTACGTCCTTGTGCAGGGTAGGCCACCAGTAGTGCCGGGTGATAAGCTGGAGGGTCTTTTTCTGACCGGCGTGGCCAGCAAGCTTAGACGAGTGACCCCAGTGTAGGATCTTCTCCCGATCAGGTACCGTTACGAACGTCTTACCGGGAGGGAGACGATTCAGACTCACGGGGGCCACCTGCATTACTCTGGCGGGATCGATGATGTGTTTAGGTTCCTCCTCAAGATCAGACACCAGGAAGGATCAGGACAAGGCATCAGCTTTGATGTTTTTGTCAGCCGGGCAAAAATGAAGAACAAAATCAAAGCGAGCAAAAAACAAGGACCACCGGGCTTGGCGCGGGTTAAGTCTCTGGGCACTCTGGAGGTAAGCCAAGTTCTTGTGGTCCGTGTAAATTATTACCGGGTGAAGAGCCCCCTCGAGCAGGTAACGCCACTCCTCCAATGCCAGCTTAATGGCCAATAACTCTCGGTCTCCTATAGAATAGTTGCGCTCGGAAGAGGAGAAGAGTTTGGAGAAGAAGCCGCAAGTTACCATTCTCCCGGAAGACGATTTTTGGGTAAGTACCGCTCCGGCTCCAGAGGAGGAGGCGTCAACTTCCAGGAAGAATTGCTTGTTGCCGTCCGGGCGATGCTGCAGCGGGGCGGAAGAGAAAGCCTGTTTTAAGGAAAGAAAGGCTTCCTCTGCTTCGGGCGACCATTCTCTGGGATTAGTGCCCTTACGGGTGAGCGCAGAGATAGGGGCTGTCCAGGAAGAGAAATGCGGTATGAAGAGGCGGTAGTAGTTGGCGAAGCCCAGGAACCGCTGAATAGCCTTCAACCCCTCTGGTCGAGGCCACTTCTCGATGGCAGACAGTTTCTCAGGACCCATTCGTAGGCCGGTCTGAGAAATTATGTAGCCCAAAAACGGAAGCGAGGTCTGCTCAAAGAGGCACTTCTCATATTTAGCGTAGAGGTGGTTCTGCCTGAGCCTGAGCAGAACCTGACGAACATCCCTCCGGTGTGTGGGGAGATCCGGAGAGAAGACCAAGATGTCGTCCAGGTACACCACTACGCAGGAGTAGAGAAGGTCCCGGAAGATGTCATTGACCAACTCTTGAAAGATGGCAGGAGCGTTACAGAGACCGAAGGGCATTACCAGGTATTCATAGTGGCCCTCCCGGGTGTTGAATGCCGTCTTCCATTCATCCCCCTGACGGATACGGACCAGGTTATACGCCCCACGGAGGTCCAGCTTGGTGAAGATTCTAGCCCCCCTCAGACGGTCAAATAATTCCGGAATGAGCGGAAGGGGGTATTTATTCTTCACCGTGATCTGGTTAAGGCCTCTATAGTCTATACAGGGACGGAGTGAGCCGTCCTTCTTTTTGACGAAGAAGAAGCCTGCTCCCGCCGGGGAAGTAGATTTCCGGATGAACCCCCGGGCCAGATTCTCCTCAATATATTCTGACATGGATCGGGTCTCAGCAGCGGACAAAGGGTAAATGTGCCCACGGGGAGGAGTAGCGCCGGGCATCAGGTCGATTGGGCAGTCGTATGGTCTATGAGGGAGTAATGTCTCTGCCTCCTTTTTATTAAAGACGTCCGTATACGACCAATAAGGAGCCGGAAGACCAGGTAGATTGGCTGGAGTAGGAGAAGGACGGACAGGATGGACGGGAACTAAACAAGTCTTATGGCAGTCCTGTCCCCAGCGAAGGACTTCTCCGGTCTGCCAATCAAGCATGAGTGCATGTCTCTGAAGCCAAGGTAGGCCTAGTAAGAGGGCGTGAGAGAGTCCAGGCAGAACATGAAAGAAGATGCTCTCAGAGTGCAGCATTCCCACCTGCAGGGTTATGGATTCGGTGATGAGTTGGATGGGATGTGGTAAGAGGCCCCCATCCACGGCAGTGACAGATAAGGGTACAGCTAGAGGTTTGGTGGGAATGCGGTATTTCTCTACCAGAGACTGAGAAATGAGATTTCCGGCAGCTTCAGAGTCAAGTTGGGCTAGTTCAAAATAACGGTTCTCCCCGCAGATGATAGAGACCGACAGCAACAGAGATGGAGAGGGTTTACTCTTGTCTAGGACGACCTCTCTGAGCGATCCTAGACACAGGCGTTTCCCAACCTCTCCGGGCAGGAACAGATCCGGTGCTCCTTACTGTCACAGTAGAAGCAGCTCCCCTCGGCACGGCGTAACTCTTGACGGGTTTTGACCATCTTGGTCTGGTCGACCTGCATAGGCTCGGGTGAGTGCGCCTGGGGAGTAGCGGGAGAAGTGACAGGTTTCTGAAAGGTAGTGGCTAGACGTGGAAACCTCCTCTCACGGGTGACCTCTTTGGTGCGTTCCAGGAACCGGATGTCAATCCGGGTGGCAAGAGTTATTAAGTCGTCGAGAGTGGTAGGTATGTCCCGACCGGCGAGTTCATCTTTAATACGGCCGGACAGACCCTCCCAAAAGACAGACACCAGGGCGTCGTTATCCCAGGCCAGCTCCGAAGCAAGGGTACGGAACCGTATGGCATATTGGCCCACGGTGAGATTTCCTTGATGAAGGCGTAGCAGAGATGATGCGGATGAGGTCTTCCGTCCGGGTTCGTCGAAGACTTTCCGGAAAGCCGTGAGAAAGGCTGGCAGGTTGGACACCAGGGGGTCTCCTCTCTCCCATAGAGGATTTAGCCAAGCCAGTGCCTCCCCCGTGAGATGGGACATGATGAAGGCTACTTTGGCCCGGTCGGAGATAAACTGGTGGGACAGGAGTTCAAAGTGCAGGGTGCACTGGTTTATGAAGCCCCGAGCTTGAGCGGGGTCGCCTCCGAAGCGAGGAGGCGCAGAAAGCCGGGGTACGGGGCAGGATGCCATGGTATTGGTGGGCAGCAGCGCTGCCGGGCTGCGAGTCATGACACTAGCGGTGGTTGCTGGTGGAGCAGTCAGAGTGTCCAGGCGAGAGTTGACATTCCGCAGATGACTCAGGATGGACTCCTGTTGGGACCTCTGACGGGACAGTTCATGACATAGGTCCGAGAGCGAGGGAGCTTGGGTGCCACCGGGTTCCATGGCCCGAGCAAACTGTAACGAGTCTGGGAGGCGGAACCTCTGAGCAACTATACAAGGGGGCGGTCCTTGTAAGGAAGCGGGTGGCTCCCGGGGAAGACGGGCAGGTAGTCACGGCAAGTGACAGGGACAGTCTCTGGGTAGAAGGTCAGGTAGTCACGGCAAGTGACAGGGACAGTCTCTGGGTAGAAGGGCAGGTAGTCACGGCAAGTGACAGGGACAGTCTCTGAGTAGAAGGACGGGTACTCACAGCAAGTGACAGGGACAGTCTCTGGGTAGAAGGACAGCAGGCAGGTGGCTGGTGAGCGCTCCCAGGTGAGCGGGTGAGAGTCTTTGGACAGGCAGGTGGTCACGGCAAGTGACGGCAGAGCCTCCAGGTAGGCTAGCAGGCAGGTAGCAGGTGAGCGCTCCCAGGTGAGCGGGCAAGAGTCTCTGGACGGGCAGGTGGTCACGGCAAGTGACGGCAGAGCCTCCAGGTAGGCTAGCAGACAGGTAGCAGGTGAGCGCTCCCAGGTGAGCAGGCAAGAGTCTCTGGACAGGCAGGTGGTCACGGCAAGTGACAGCGGAGCCTCCAGGTAGGCTAGCAGGCAGGTAGCAGATGAGCGCTCCCAGGTGAGCGGGCAGGCTGGTCCATAGACAGACTGACAGGTGTCGGAAGGCAGACCGTCGGACCGCAGGCTTGCAAGCAGGTAAACGGATATCAGGCAAGTATCAAGCAGGAATCTGGCAGGTGACTGGCAGGTAACTGGTAACGGGACCTGAGGGCTGAAGCAGAGTGAAGGCTTTGCAACAACATTGCTCGGGCACCTCCATTTTGGAGGAGGTGCCTTATATATGGTGAGGTCCTCCAGCCATTGGCCGGGGACTCCTTAGGACGGCGCGCGCGACCCCTTTAAGAGAGGGGGAGCGCGCGCGTGCCCAAAGCACAGTGGCTGGGAAGCAGCGCGCGCTGCCAGCAGAGCGGGAGGAGGACGCCGGGCACGGAGTGGAGAGGTGAGGGGAACAGCGTCCCTGCCTAGCAGGAGGCAGGGACGCCGACGCTACAGCCTATCTGTTTTTGAAAGAGATAATAAACCAGAGTAACCCATAGGAAGTACATACAAACTTTGTGAACCTTTGGCCTTAGTCTTAATATAACGTAGGGCTCAAGTTCTTCAAGAGCTAGCAATTGAGTCACAATACTGTTCTTGTATTTATTCACATGATATAAATTTTGTCCTCAAGAACGGGATTCGCTTTCTCTTTGTGTCTTGCCCTAGAACTTTAGGAATTGCTATATATGACAGTGTATGACCATTTTAAGGGAACCTGTCTGAAACTTCTACTCCCTAAAACCATTTATAAGACTATGTAGCCCTTTAACAGATCAGCCAGTCCCTTTATGACCCCAAAATGTTGCTGCAGCCATGCGAAATTGTGTTTTGAAGTTCAATATGCATCAGTCTGAAAGTGTATTAAGGCGTGATGATGAACTTTTATGTCCTCAACCTCATGATATATTCCCTGTCTAGCGCCTCCCTCCCCTGGTTGATTGACAGGTTGTTGGCTATGTACAGGTTATCACACTCCAATGTCCTTCAAGACTGATGCATACTGAACTTCAAAGCGCGATTTTGCACTGCTGAAGCAGTGCTTTGGGGTCATGATGGGAAGCAGGATTGTGAAATGGAGAGTCGATATGACTGAACTCTTGGGACACATACAGTAGAATTAAATATTAATTAAAATAGAAAAAACAAATAGAATATTAAATATAATTTCCATTAATACAATAGAAAATATATAAAATAATTACATAGCCTGTCTTTCAAGCACAGCATAGCATGGAGGGGCGAGGGTTAGCTCTTAGAGAAGTGTGCTCTAAATGGTGACATCATGTGGTTGGGTCATGGTCTGGGAACATAAAGGTCTCTCCCTCTAATCCAGTGAAGTCGCTTTCTTAGGCTACAGTCACACGATCAGTATTTGGTCAGTATTTTACATCAGTATTTGTAAGCCAAAATCAGGAGTGGAACAATCAGAGGAAAAGTATAATAGAAACATGTCACCACTTCTGTATTTATCACCCACTCCTGGTTTTGCCTTACAAATACTGATGTAAAATACTGACCAAATACTGATAGTGAGACCGTAGACTTATTGTAAGATCTGCTTGGGAGCTGATCTGCAGTACCCGGCAGTGGCTGCTACATTTTGAACAGAGCTGTGTAGTGCAGCTAAATTTACTATTTGCATTAGGCCACTGCCAAAGCTAATAACAGCTGAATGGTAGAAGGCCCCAGTGTTGAACCTGCCCTCCCCTCAGATTCAAAATTGATGCCATATCCTACGGATCTGCCTTTAGGACTTATCCTATGAATACATAAGGATAGGTCTTCAATATCATTTGACCGGGAAACCTTTTTAAGTTGCCATAGCAATCTATCAGCACTATGTGATCACATTGTGTGGAGGCCTGTGGCGTGACTTAGGGATTCCACTCCCTCTACTAAACACATTTTTTTGTGCTGTGATTTTTATAGACTAATAGACTAATGTATGCAACATGGTATAAGCAATAACTTAAACAAGCATTACATCACATTTTAACTGGTTCCCCAATAGAGATGAGCGAACATTTCAATGTTCGGTTCGGAAATGTTCGCCGAATATTTAGACATTCGCTGAATTTATTCGTTGAGTGTTCGTAGAACATTTCCGAACGCCACAGGATTCAACGGGGGGACAAAAAAAAGCATATGCAACACCTTCAAACGGGCTCAAAAGCTGCCAATACACATCAAATAATGGGTAGACACCAGGAAAGTGACATCAATTCACTCAGAGTACAAGTACTATAATTATTATTACTGTTACAGCAACATTTATTCTGTGGCGCATTACATGTGAAAAGGGGTCACCGACTGATACAAGAGGAGAGAGGACCCTGCCCGCGAGGGCGCACAAACAATGTACAAGGGATGGGTGAGGGTACAGTAGGGCAGGGTACAGCTAGTCGTGTAGCGTTATGCTGGAGCGAGGCTTACCACAGATTGTACACTTGTCACAAGAAGTGGGTCTTCAGCTTCCTTTTCAAGGTTTCCATGGTAGACGACAGTCTGATGTGTTGGGGTACAGTGTTACACAGTAGGTGAGTTGCACGGGACAAATCTTGTATGCGATTGTGACAAGAAGAGATAAGAGGGAAGTAGAGAAGGAGATCTTGGAAGGATGGGAGGTTTCATGCAGGCAACTAGTACAGGGAAATTAGGTCACACATGTATGGAGGAGATAGGTTTTCGATGGCTTGGTATGCCAAAGTTAGGCTTTTGAACTGGAGTCTCTGAGCAACAGGGAGCCAGCACAGGGATTGACAGAGGGGAGAAGCCTGGGAATAGCGTGGTGACAGGGGGATTAATCAGCCAGCACAGCTTAGGATAGATTGGAGGGGTGCGAGAGTAGTAGAAAGGAGGCCACAGAGCAGGAGCTTGTAGTAGTCGAGGCGGGAGATGATGAGGGTGTGCACTGGTATTTTTCCATATTCATGGTTGAGGAATGTGCGGATCCCCGAGATACTTTGGAGTTGGAGTCAGCAGCAAGTGGAAAGGGCTTGGTTCTGACGTTTGAAGGACAGATCAGAGTCAAGCTTGTGGGACTGGGGAGAGTGAGCAGCCATTTACTTTGATGGATAAGTCATTTAGGGAGGAATGAATCAGATTGTGGAAAGATGATGCATTCTGCTTTATCCATGTTAATTTTTACAAATCTAGCAGAGAAGTAAGATGAAATACAGGACACACATTGTGGGATTCTGGTTAGTAAGGAGGTGATATCAGGTCCAGAGAGGTAGATCTGTGTGTCATCAGCATAGAGGTGATACTGAAAACCGTGAGACTATGAGCTGTCCCAGGCCAAAGGTGTAGATGGAGAATAACCTGGGTCCTAGAATTGAACCTTGCGGGACATCGACACATAGTGGGTGAGATGAGGAGATGGTGTGTGAGTGGGAGACACTGAATGTCCTGTCGTTTAGGTATGAAAAGATCCAAGAGAGGGCCAAGTCTGTGATGCCAAGAGATGAGAGTCTGTAGTAAGAGGGTATGGTCTACTGTGTAGAAGGCAGATGACAGGTCTAGGAGGAGGAGGACAGAGTAGTCTTGCTTGGATTTGGCAGTTAGTAGGTCGTTGGTGACTTTAGTCAGGGCAGTTTCAGTGTAATGGTGAGGTCAGAAGCCAGATTGTAAGTGGTCAAAGAGGGAGCAAGAGGAGGGGTGGGAGGACAGTTCAAAATAGACATGTTGATCCAGTAGTTTGGAGGCATAGGGGAGAAGTGAGATGGAGCGATAGCTAAACATAGGATGGGTCAAGGGAGGGCTTTTGGAGGATGGGTGTGATCGAGGTATGTTTGAATCATGAGGTGAAGATGCCAGTTGTTAGTGACAGGTTGAAGAGGAGGGTTAGTCATGAGGTGAAGATGCCAGTTGCTAGTGACAGGTTGAAGAGGAGGGTTAGGCTTGGGATGAAGACTGTAGTACAGTTTGGAATGAGGTGGGATGGAATTGGGTCAAGTTCTCATGTGGTGAGATGTGATTTGGAGAGTAAAGATGATCTTCCGTGATGGTGGAGAAACTGGTTTTGCAGGAGGAGAGTTGAGTCGTTATGAGAAGGGGCTGTTGGGACTTTAAGCAAAAGCTTTGCCCTATGTTGTCAATCTTCTGCTTGAAGAATGAGGCTAAATCTTCAGTTGAGATGAGAGGAGAGGGAGGGGGAGCTAGTGGACAGAGGAGGGACTTGAAAGTACTGAATAGCTGTTTAGAGTTGTGAGACACGTATGATATGAGAGATGAGAAGTAGGTTTGTTTTGCTGCCGTGAGTAATTGTGCAGCATTTTTAAAACTTCTGTTACTGGACTCCACTCCCTTTCTTTGGCAGTCGAACAGCGGTACGCCTTGTAAATGAGGGGAAGGAAGAACATGTGCTCCAGTAGATGACAAGCGCTGCATCAAGTGGCCTCTGCTCCTCTTCCTTCATCTTAACAGCACACACAGTACAGTCCTCAGAGGTGGCACCCCAAATACCCTTGTTTTCACCCACGTCACAACTCTCGAACCGGCCAGCTGACTGTGGGAAAGCACAGATGGGCGAGTCTGCAGAGCTGTTCACACATTCTATTCCAGAGCATCAGAGGTCTGATCCAAAGCTTCACAGACTCAAGAGGGGGAAAGCATGTGGAGCAATGCCTAAACTTTTTTTCAGTTGATCCGGGCCCGGACGAAGTAGGGTCCAAGAAGAATTCAAACCCTTGTCAGCGGATGTTAATCCCTGGGGGTGGGCATGGATGGGTTGGAGAAAGAAATAAATACACACCAGAACATGAAGAACTAAACTAATATACGACAGGGGTTGGAAAACTAAACTGCTAAACAGCTAAGGTTGGAGAATGAAACAAATACACACCAGAACATGGAGAACTAAACTAATAGAAAACAGGGGTTGGAGAACTAAACTAATAAGACAAAAGGGGTTGGAAAACTAAACAGCTAGGGTTGGAGAACTAAACCACTACGCACCAGGGGATGGAGAACTAAACCACTAGACACCCAGGTGTCACTAGACAGCAAGTGCTGGAATCCCCATGGCTTGCGAGACAAACCTCTGTATCTAACACTTCCTCCAGTGCTTCTGCATCCTCCACCTCCTCTAGGGCCTCCACCTGCGCTCTCAACCTCTGCCTTAATGAGACATATGTTCCAAAAGTGCAGAGAGAATCACCCCCGCCTCCATACTGCACAGCCAGGGCTCACCACAATCACTCAATGTTAAAATTAATATGCCTTGTAGATCGCAGTCATACAGCCGAAGAGTTGTGGACAGCTCTCCAGGCCGAGTTTAAGCAATGGCTGTCTCCACTGATCCTGGAGCAAGGGAAGACCACGTGTGATAACGGTGCAAACCCGGTGGCGGCCCAACGCTGGAGCAACCTCACACATGTGCCTTGCATGGCTCACATCCTCAACCTGATGGTACAGCAATTTCTCTGCTATTATCCCGGCCTGGATGCGCTGCTGCGGAATCCACGGTCTTTGCGTGCCTACTTAAAACTATAAAAATGAGCAGGATCTTTACTATAAAAACTAGACAACGAGCAAATTTCTTCACCATCTCCTTAGCTTGCTGGTACTTTTCTGTGGGAAGGAGCTTGTCTCCTACCAGCCTGGAATAACCAGTGAATGGCACGCTATGGTTTGGTATTAGCACCCAGTACCAGAAGTGAAGCCATCCACAATTTCCATACCTCAGGAATTTTATTTGGTAGACTGGCTGAGCAAACATTAGTTTCTCACAAAAGAGCTGAAGACCGTGAGTGGCAGTAGGTGCAAGTTTCTCCAGCATGACCTGTTTGTTATTGTTAGATATCAGAGGGAGAACATAACTGGGCTATGCTAATGTGTCATATTGCATCTTAAGTCTTATAGACCCTGCACTTGCATCCTTACATTCTACAGGATGGTTGGGAAGGAGACAGTAGGTTGTGGAGTTGCATTAGCTACGGTGGTGTTGAGGTGGCAGCGAGGCAACGGCAGGCCGTAGGCTGTCTTGAAGAGATGAGTTTTCAGGTTGTGTCTGAAGAATCAGAATGTGGTGGCTAATCGGACTTGTTGAGGCACAGAATTCAAGAGGATGGGGGATATTTGGTAGAAGTATTGAAGGCGATTGGGTATAGAACAAATAAGTGTGGAGACAAGGAGGTCTTGGGAGGACCGGAGATTACGTAAGGGTATATGGAATATTTCGGGAGATTAGTTCAAAAATGTATGGAGAAGAAAGGTTATGGATGGCTTTGTACTTCAGTGTTAGTTGTTTGAACTAGATATGCTGGGCAATTGGGAGCCAGTGAAGGGATCTTATAGATTGCAATCTTATGTATTGCTGGAGCCAGTCCACAGTAAAAAAGCAGCCATAGAGTGTCCAAGAACCTTCACACAGACTTTTCTTAGCCAGGGCTGCTTCTCGGCAGGGTTGGATGGGCTCACCAGAGAACCAGATAATCCTCCAGTGGGCCCTGGTTTCTCCTTCAGGAGAGTTCATAGTGAAAACTTTGCAGGTAGTGATAATGAAGCCATCCATCTCCTTAGTTTTCTGTTACTTGGAATGCAAGCGCAAGTATGCAGTCACCCACCCACAGGCTGCAATACTAAACTGGCACATTTCTAGACAGCTGCTTGCATTTGAAATGTTGCCTTTTAGACTCGTGGAGAAGGAAGCTTTTCACAACCTCATGGCGGCGGTCGGGTCTCCATACTCGGTCACCAGCCGCCACTACTTCTCCCGCTGTCGTCCTCGCCTTCCACAAGCACGGGTCCCAGAACATTACTGCTGGTACTTTTCTGTGGGAATCTGCTTGGCTCCTACCAGCCTGGAATATTTCCAGTGAACTATGGCACGACTCCATGGTACTAGCAGTGCCCCCAGTACCAGTAGCAAAGCCATCTCCAGTTTCCTTCTCAGGAATATTATTTGGCAGACTGAGTGGCTGCCCAAATACATTAGTTTCTCACAAATGAGCTGAAGATACAGAGTGGCAGTAGGTGCAAGTTTCTCCAGCATGTTAGATATCAGAAGGAGAACGGCAGCACAGTGGCTCAGTGGTTAGCGCTGAAGCTTTTCAGCGCTGGTATCCTGGGTTCAAATCCCAGCAAGGACAACATCTGCAAGGATTTTGTATGTTCTCCCCGTGTTTGCGTGGGTTTCCCCCTCAGTAAAAAAGCAACCATAGAGTGTCCAGGAACCTTCACACAGACTCTTCTTAGCCAGGAATGCTTCTCGGTAGGGTTGGCCGGCCCACCAGAGAACCGAAGAATCCTGCAGTGGGCCCTGGCTTCTCCATCAGGAGAGTTCATAGCACAAACCTTGCAGCTGCTATGGGGCTCTTTAGCAGGGGAGAAAGGTGGTCCCTCAGAATGAAATCCTCTGGTGTGCCCAATGTTCTTCAGTCTCACACAGCTTCTCGGTAAGAGTTGTATTTCACCACAGCCATATTCTTTAGCTCGGTGAAAGGACTGGCATAGAGGGAAACCGTATCTACTCCGGCTGTCATTTCTCCCACGAAGTCCTCTAATGCAGCTTGTTGCATAAGCAATGGCAGCCCATCCAACATCAGGTCACACTTCTCGGTGTTGCTTAGTCACAGACAAAGATCTTTCTTTACGCCTTAAATTTAATCACTACAGAGTTGGACAATGGCCTGATCTGCAATGCGTTTTGAGAAATAACATGCATAAGAAAGCCACGGTTTAGGCCACTGAAGGTCATTAAGTGAAACTCGTACAGCTTTCTCACTGACTGAAAGAGGGATATCAAGACTTCCAAAACAGCCAAGAGTTCCCTGTCCTCACCAAGAGGATGACTGTCCATGTTCTCCTCCTCAACCTCCACCTCCTCATTATCACGCAATCCGTGTTGAGATGAGATGAGGCTGCGTTGCAAAGTTCCTTTCTCCGCCTGCAATGCCTCCTCTTTAACTGTGGGCAGCGAGCATTTCAGTAGACAGAGAAGCGGGATGGTGACGCTAATTATGGCATAATTGCCGCTCACCATCTTGGTGGAGTCCTCAAAGTTTTGGAGGATGCCACAGATGTCAGACATCCATGCCCACTCATCAGTTCTTATGTGCGGAGGCTCACCTGAATGTCGATGGGCGTGTTGAAGCTGATACTCAACAACTGCCCTTTGCTGCTCCCAAATCCTTCCCAACATCTGCAATGTTGATTTACAACATGTGGTGACATCGCACAACAGTCGGTGAGCTGGAAGCTGCAAATGCTGCTGAAGCACTGCCAGGGTGGCGGAAGCTATAGCTGACTTTCTTAAATATGCACACACGCGTTGTACTTTCACAAGCAGCTATGGCAGATCTGGGTAGGTTTTGAGAAACCGCTAAACCACTAAGTTGAGCCCATTTAGTGCTCTCTCATTACTTATGTGTACCCCTGTATGGAGAACAATATCAGCACCGAAGAATTAAAAGATGAAATATAGACTGCTTTATATACCACGGTACTAAGAAAACCAATTTCAATTATATCTTGTGTACCTCTGTGACAAAAATATCTGCACCAAATAATTAATTTCAGTAGAGTAGAACTAGTATAATGGTGACCGACGACTCTTCCACTACAGTCAGCCCAGCAGATGGAGAGCCAATCAAGATTCTCCATATTTCCAAAAATTAGTGGCAGACACCAGCAAAGTGGCATCAATTTCAGTACAGTACAGATTGTAGAAATAGGAACGACACCTCTTCCATTACAGCCAACCCAGTAGATGGAGACCTAACCTGGAGTGTTCATGTTTCCCTAATTTGGGCCTAACATCAGCAAAGTGGCATAAATTTCAGTACAGTAGAAATTGTAGAATTAGGAATGACACCTCTTCCCCTACAGCCATCCAAGTAGATGGAGACCCAATCAGGAGTGTTCACATTTGAAAACATTTTGGCCTAATACCACCAAAGTGGCATCAATTTCACTAGAGTATAAGTAGTATAATGGGGACTGACACCTCTTCCACTACAGCCAACCCTATAGATGGAGACCCAATCAGGATTCCCCACATTTCCAAAAATTAGTGGCAGACACCAGTAAAGTGGCATCAATTTCACTACAGTAGAAATTGTAGAATTAGGAACGACACCTCTTCCCATACAGCCAACCCAGTAGATGGAGACCCTATCAGGATTCCCCACATTTCCAGAGATTAGTGGCAGACACCAGCAAAGTGGCATCAATTTCAGTACAGTAGAAATTGTAGAATTAGGAACGATACCTCTTCCCCTACAGCCAACCCAATAGATGGAGACCCTAACAGGATTCCCCACATTTCCAAAAATTAGTGGCAGACATCAGCAAAGTGGCATCAATTTCACCAGAGTAGAAGTAGTTTAATGGAGACAGAAACCTCTTCCACTACATCCAACCCAATAGGTGTGGGTTTGATTCCTGGGGAGACCAGATGAAAAGAAGAGAATTGTATATTTCTTTAAAGTAAGTGTGTGCAGAGATGCCGGTCCTGCCCCCTGCAGAGTGATGAGGACAGGAGAGAAGAGAGTGAGTGAAGTCGGGAAACAGCCCTGATGTGCCAGGGCAGCAGGACTGACCCCTAAAATTGTGACTGTCGGACTGAATCCAGGACAGCTAGGAGCTATCGTGACCTAGTAGGTACTATCATTGCACATGATGCTGCTGGGATCGGAGATAACTCTAAGGCTGTGTGCACACGATGCGTTTTTTATGCGTTTCTGCAGCTGCGGAAAAGCTGAGGAAATGCATTAAAAACGCATGGTAGAAGGGCAGCAATGTTCCCCAATGGAAATCCGCATATGCTGTGCCCATGCTGCGGATTTTTCCGCAGCGTTTATGCTGCGCTCAAAAATCCGCAGCATGTCCATTAATTTTGTGGAAACGCGGCGTTTTCGCCGCCATTGACTTGCATTAGAACGCGCCAATACCGCAAGACTGCATTTGTACTTGCGTTATTGGTGCGTTCTAATGTGCGGATGGTACCCGAGTGTGGAGAAGATGAGACTCTCCTCCACACCCAGGTACCATTAAAAAGCTGTAAAAACAAGAATAAAATAAAAAAATAAGATATATTCACCTTCTGACGGCCCCCGGTCTCCTTCCCTCTGCTTGCGTGCAAGACTGAAGGACCTTCGGTGACGTCACAGTCATGTGACCGCAGGCCCTTTAGCGCAGTGTCTCGCAATATCCCGGCAGCCAGGAACAAGCCAGGAACGAACGCGGCAGCACACGCCGGGCCATCGGAGGGTAAGTATAGCTTTATTTTTTTATTTTTAAACATTCTTTTTACGGTCACACTATATAAATCCATGCCGGTTGCATGGATTTAAATAGTGTGACCTAGTTGTGAAGCACTTTCCAGGTGATGCTAAAATCGCCTGGAAAGCGCTTGTCAACCCGCATGCGGAAATGCATGTGGAAACGCATGTGAATCCGCATGTATTCCGCAGGAAAAACGCATGTACAATCCGCATGCGTTTTTCTGCCAGGGAGATGCAGAAATGATGCAGAAATTTTCTGCTTCATTTCTGCATCGTGTGCACATACCCTAATTCTTGCATTTTCACCTCTTAGGCTGTGTGCCCACGTAGCATTTTTCAAGCGTATATGCTGCGGAATTTCCGCAGCGTAAACGCTTGAAAAACGCATGTATATCCGCACCCCATGGTCCCCAATGGGATTCCGCAAGTTCTATGCACATGCTGCGGATTTTTCCGCAGCGTTTATGCCGCGTTCAAAAATCCGCAGCATGTCATTTAATTTTGCGTTTCCGCAAGCGGAATTGCCTTTGTCCAATGCATAAAAAACGCAAGGCAATTCCGCATGTGGAAAACGCGTGATAAACACGCGAAAAATGCGTGATAAACGCGTGCGGAATTCCGCATGCGTTTTTCCGGGAGAGGACTTGCATTTATGCAGCAGAAATTTTCTGCTTCATAAATGCAACGTGGGCACATAGCCTTAGGCTATGTGCCCACGATGCAGAAATGAAGCAGAAAATTTCTGCAGCATTTCTGCATCTCCCTGGCAGAAAAAAACGCATGCAGATTGTGCATGCGTTTTTTCTGCAGAATACATGCGGATCCACATGCGGGTTCACATGCGTTTCCGCATGCGGATTGACAAGCGCTTTCCAGGCGATAGCATCACTTGGAAAGTGCTTGACAACTAGGTCACACTGTATAAATCCATGCAAACAGCAACAGCATGGATTTATACAGTGTGAACCGTAAAAATTAAAACAAATAAAGCTATACTCACCCCCGAGGCCACGGCGTGGCTGCAGCACTCGTTCCTGTCTGGTTCCCGGCTGCCGGCATATCGCGAGACAGAGCGGTGAAGGGCCTGCGGTCACATGACTGTGACGTCACCGAAGGTCCTTCCGCGCTGCTGGCATTCAGAGACAAGCCGCCGGACAGGTGAATATAACTTTATTTGTTATTTTATTCTTTTTTTACAGGTACAATGGTACCCAGGTCTGGATGAGAGTCTCCTCTCCTCCAGAACTGGGTACCATCCGCACATAGAGACGCATAGAAGCCGCTTGTAAAAATGTACAGTCGCGGTTTCTGTGCGTCTCAATGCAAGTCAATGGCGGGAGTTCCGCTGCGCTTCCGCAAAATTAAATGACATGCTGTGGATTTTTGTATGCAGCATAAACGCTGCGGAAAAATCCGCAGCATGTGCATAGAACATGCGGAATCCCCTTGGGGACCATGGGGTGCAGATTACCTAGCGTTTCACAAGAATTTCCGCTGCGGAAATTCCGCAGCATAAACGCTTGAAAAACGCTACATGGGCACACAGCCTTAAACAGAGTGGTAACTAGCTTACAACTATAACTATGTTGTTAGCGAGCCAGTGATAATGTGATGTAATGCCTATGTAGGTCATTGCTTATACCATGTTGCAAATATTACTTGTTGTATTATATTTTATTATACAAACATCATTTTGTGGGACTTATGTTATCTTCAGCAAAGCTGAGCATTCTCCTCTAAACTGTTCTGTCGGGAGGTAGACGCTTGATATAACTTACTGAGCATATCTACTGGTATTTATTTTGATATCGTCTTGTGCTTGTTTAGATTAGCTGGCAACACATTCCTTCCAATACCAGATTGCTAAAATAAATATTATGTTTCTTCAAGAAGATCCGCTAAACATATAATTTCTTTCAAGCATTCACAAATTAATGTTTTATAGCAGTATATACAATGACAGGCAGATATCTAAAATATATTGCAGTGGTGTATAAATCAGCCTGACCACATGCAAATTCTACAATAACAGTGTAATTCAAACATAATATATTTTACACAGATTTTCTAGATTTATTAGTAAACTGTGAAATATTAGAGAGAAAAACAACATACAAACAACAGACTATCAGGCCTTCTGCTACACCAAAAAATTAAATTCTTACCTATTAATCTCGCTTTCTGGGCAGAAGAGTTAGTGGCATGCAAGAATGTATCCACACATGTCAGCCACCCAGCAGTTGAATTAGTGACCTAACCAAAATCGTATGCCCCCTTCCTTCCGGAGCAGCCTCCCATGCCAAATACCCAAAAATCCAACAATAATAAACCTCCATCTCACTCCAAGTCTCCTAAAACCATAATTTACTGTAAATGCAGGGACGAGCCAGTTTACAGTCCTGTGTGAACGCTAATGCTGAAAAGGACACAGTTTTGTGTAAATGCTGCTACAAGTCAATTTACAGTCAAGTTTAAATGCTGCCGCAGGTCAGTTCACGCTCCAGTGTAGTTGCTGCTTGATTGCCTGATGAATGGTTGATTTAGGAGCTATCTTACGAACAGCATTGCCCTTGCCAGTAAAGCATTTTAGATGCAAAAAGTCATGATGACTACCTTTTTTTTTTTTTACAAAAAAATCATTTTATTGACAAATATTGCTGAACAAGTTAATATATTTCAAAATATATCAAAATAAAATATACATTTCCAAATATGTACGAAGTGTTTCTTACTAAGTATATTGTGGTAGATTGGCTCACTCAGCTGCACACGAAGGTAGACACAGTGGTTTATTAAAATCACGGCAAAAACCACTATCAAGTCCATCAAAAACAAACAGGCCTTTCTTGGCATAACGGGTAAACAAAAGAAAAAATATAGTTACAGTCCATAGGCCTGCGGGAATCCGCCCACTCAGGGTTATCTAGACACACTCGGTTCAGCTTTTCCTTGTCAGGACACAAAGCGCTGGAGCTCCTCTCTCCAGGCCTATCAAACACTGAATGTCTCAGCAGGCGGTCCATTTAAACCTCAGACTACACCCTGGGGTGGAGATATGGTGAACGACCTCCCACCTGCTCTATGGTCCTTCACAAAAGCCCAGCCCTTTTACAATGGCTGCTTAACCCCTTGCATGACACAGTGTGCTGGAGCAAATCATCTGGGTTTCAGATCACTGAAGCTGATAGCCTCATTGAAACATACCTCCCCTCCAGCACTTTGCCAGTGACTTTGTCACAATATCCAATAAACTGTCTTGCATAGAATCATGATGACCGTTGTGTAGCCAATATAATCTTTGACTCATTGACTAAATGGAAATGTGAATATCCTGGGAACATATATAGTAATTGTACACATCAACAGTATAATGCACAACATAAATAAAGTGAACAATAACAACAACGTAAGGCTGCCAGAAATATTTCAAAATATAGCTGATTCGAGAATAGATGCCAGAGAGAAAGTAAGAATAAAAAATATCCTTTATTAATAATGGTAATAAAAACCAAACAAGGCATAATACTTAAAAGAAGAGGAGGAGATCATGGACATAACTGATATGGAACACGTGTACATACTGTAAGGTGCCGGTGTTCACACTGTGCAGTAACTGAGGCAGTGACCCTGGCAAGTCCAACGTAAACAGCTTTTATTCAGCAACTCACGGGTAAACAGAAAGTCCTCCGGTTCGCAGCCGGGTTAACATGAGTCCATAAACAACGGTTGCCATGGGCAATGGCCACGCCGGGCCGTTCAGAGCCTGACGGGTGCAAAGCCTTCCCAGGCGTGGGTTCAGCTACACACAGGCCCGCCAAGCTTTCCTGCTATACTCCTAGCAGGTCCCAACACTGAACAACACTACTCCTTAATGCAGGGCTTTTAAAGGACCTGTGGCAAAAGCCACTGGAAAACCCGGGTTGGAGGGAGGAGGTCGCCCCACTGCCTTCCTGTAGCCTCCTCCAAGAAATGAAGGCCCTGCCGGGTTTTACTAATCTGCCTTAGCCAGATAGCCTGACCAGGTCAATGCTCACCTTCATTCCTGCATTGCAGCCGCAGGTGAGTTTGTGACTGCAATGCACTCCAATGGATTTAATAGGTCTCTGTACACATTCTGGGGGATATATACCGTCCCTCGAATACGATCCCGGTCACTGCCTCACATATCCCCCCCTCTGTTCAAACTTGTGGGGTTGAACATTTGACACCATACAGGGTCCCAGGGACAGGGCATCCGCGTTTGCCTGCGACTTCCCAGGGCAATGTTCTACAGAGAAACTGCAATTTTGCAATGACAGGAACCACCTGGTGACTCGCGCATTCCTCTCCTTGACATTCCTCATCCATACCAAGGGTGAGTGGTCCGTTACCAAGCGGAACTGATGACCGAGTAAATAATAACATAGCGATTCCAAGGCCCACTTAATAGCCAAACACTCTTTCTCTACCACGCTATAGTTTTTCTCAAAAGATTATCAATAGACTATGTTATATATAAGAATACTGAGTTACATTATGCCCTAAACAAGGGAAAATAAGTCGCACAAAGATCGTGCTAAAGAGGCTATGAAATAAATACATTGAAGGCAAAAGTACAAAGATAGCAGATAATATACTATTCAATGTGTGTGGCAGAGAAACAATAGTGAATCACCTATGTATGAAAAAGTATAGGTAAGTATGGAGGAAAAAGAGTAAAAATCTCCAAATATTTAAATGTAGCCCATAGAGTGGTAAGTAACTCAGCAGCTAAAGGGTAAAGACACAGTCATGGTGAATATCACAAAAGTTAAGTCATTCAAAATGTAATATGTCTACCCATACTTGAGAAAACATACATGACGCACGTTTCGTGTCCCGGACGAAGCCTCAGCAAAATGGGCGTCAGGTGTGTGATATGTAAGGCAGTAGCTCCAGATACTATTAATGAGATTCCAATTTTTCCCTCAGGTTCGATAGACAATGCTTCCTTTATTTGGAGTGAAATTGTAGCCATTCCCTCACCTCGCTAGGGGAAGTGAAGAAATCAGAGGATCCCTCATGCACAATGTAAATGGGTAGACCATTGAGTAGGGGATGTCTCTATTAGGGAGGAGTGGCCCAGTGGATGTTTGGGTTCGGCAGAATTGTAGTTCAAAGTTCGGTTCGGGTATCAGAACTTGACCCTTAACTTGACCCCGAACCCAATAGAAGTCAATGGAGACCCGAACTTTGATGCTGTAAAATGGTTGTAGTAAGGGATAGTGGCTGCAAAAGTAAGCAAAATGGGGTTAAAGCAGGACAATTGCCCTGCAAACACATATAGATATGGGAATGACTTAGATAATATAGAATGAAAAAAAATCTTGAACCAGGAGGTGGAGATCCAAGTGGAGGAGAAGGTTAAGGAGGAGGTGGAAGTGGACGTGGCGGTGTAGGTGGAAGAGGCGGAGGAGGAGGAAACCAATACTGTTTTTGTGTTTTGTTTTTTAATTTATTTTTTTGGTGGGGTACTCTGAAAACAGGCTCTGTAGGGCCACTCTGCATACAGGCAATGTAATAATCTGCACTTTTTTGGGGAGCAAAGAATGAGGAGAGCATCAAAAAGGGGATGTGACCATGGTGCTGCTGGTGGTGGTATAGCTGTTGCAGGTAGAGGACGTGGTCAATCTATGCCTGTTACACCCCCAAATGATACACCTTCCTCTGGTGCACGCAGGCGACAGGATGTTTTGTGTAATTTCGTAGGCCCGAGTACCGCTGGATGGATGGTGAGTCCAGAACAAGTAGATGAGGTTTTAGATTGGATGGCAGAGAGAGCCTCCAGTTCCTTAACTTTGTCATCCACCTGGTCCCCTGCTGAAAGCGCAAAGTGTGCACTTGCGATCCATAGGCATCTGTCTTCAACCTCACCCCTTTGTAAATCAGGCAAGCAGTCTGAGCTCCAAATCAGGCAACAGTCACTTCTGCTTTTTGATGATTCTGCTGGCTGTGGTTCTGTGGGCCACCCACCTGACCCTGTCCCACAAGTGTAAAAAATTGAAAGCACTGATGCCCAACCACTTGTTCTGTTTAAGGATGAGTACATGGGATGGGTAGTGCAAATGGTCAGCGGACTACCGCAGCACATAATAATGATTACAAAACACAGGTGCCAACTGCTGCGGCTTTTTGCTATGTACAGACCGACAAGGAGGGCAGGGGTGAGGACTGGGTGGAAGATCATGCGGGGTATTATTATTATTTATTTTTAGAGCACCATTGATTCCATATTGCTGTACATGAGGAGGGGTTACATACAAAACGCAAATAGAAATTACAATGAACAAACTAATAGTGACAGATAGATACAGAGGGGAGAGGACCCTGTCCTTGCGGCCCTACATTCTACAGGATAATGGGGAAAGAGACAGTAGGTTCGTGGGTTGCAGCAACTCCAGTGTTGATGAGGCGGCACCTCTGGTAGTGGTGAGGTGGCATCAGGGCCATTGCATGCTATAAGCTGTTCGGAAGAGATGGGTTTTCAAGTTCCTAATGGTGCCTGCGTGTAGAGAGATAGCACTAACCACAGAATTAGGAGATGGGAACTCGGACCTAACCTGCCTAAATGGCCGTCGGGTTACTTCACATTTCTCGTAAAAAAACAAAGGGCAGAGGAAACGCACACAGGGAGACCGAATGCACCCAAAAGGTGATAGGCGGACAAATGAAAACAGGAGCATGACAGTTTCAACACCATGGTGGAAGAGTATGTGTCCACACGTCTCCAGGTACTAAGTGATGGATTTGCCCCATATTTAACTGCTGGGTCTTCAAACCTGAAACATGGCCTGAGTTTGCTCTTTATGCCTTGGAGGTGTTGGCCTGCCTGCAGCAAGTGTATCATAGAATCATAGAATGTTAGAGTTGGAAGGGACCTCAAGGGTCATCGTGTCCAACCCCCTGCTCAATCCAGGATTCACTGTACTGTACGAACGTGTGTTTAGCACGGCAGGGGGTGTGATCTGTGGACAGGTAAATCCGCCTGTGTACAGCCAACGTGGGCAAGCTTACATTCATTAGAATGAAACGGGTGTGGATTCCACAGGACTTGTCCGTACCTTTGGCTGAATAGAAAAGTAGACCAGCCGCATCCATCCATTTTTATACTTCACCGCAGTTTGTTCATGCTATTTGCCATTGCAAATTTTTTGGGGCCTCCCCAAATTTAAAAAGAAACACAACAAGGCTGTTTTGCAGACTACAACTACACATGCTGTTTTCAGAGTACCTCCAACAAGGCTGTTTTGCAGAATACACCCACACAGGCAGGGGAGTACATAGGAATCATGGGGCCCCATAGCAGAAGCTCTAATTGCCCCCACCCCCCCAAAAAAAAGTTAATAATTGTCGGGGTCACCAAAGATCAGATCTCACAACTTTCCATCCTTTACATAGTAATTTTCCTCCTGCTGAAGTCCTAGATCTCTCTTTCATTGACCCATAAAGTGTGATGCCAGTAAAAGGGCCCCCCAAACACAGTATGATACCCCCATGGTGAATTCCTCCACATACACAGTATAATGACCCTACTGTACCCCACCTCAACTCCCAGGGCAAAGTATGCTGACCCAAACACAGTATGATCCCCCAACTGTGAGCCCCTAGAGCTAGAGAGGATGGTAGGTAATAAGGGAGGGTGTTATACATAATAAAAGAGGAAACTATATAACTAAGGATGGTGCTATACATAATAAGTGAGTACACTATATACTAAGGGACTGTGCTATACATAATAAGGCTACATTTCTGCATCTGTGTGCAGTGTCGGTGTGCTGCCCTGTTTTACAGACGCATTGAGCATGTCCTATTCTAATCCTCAAAATCGGATCAGAACAGGAGATTCTCTGATCCTCTTAGATCTCATTCTCAGATCCGTGATTTTCATGGATGTGTGAATGGATCTATAAAACTGTTCGAGTCTGTGGACCATCCGATAAAAAAATCTGGCAGCACACGGACATTTCACACAAATGTGAGAATGTGGCCTAAGGGATTTTACAGATAACATTATCACTCCAAGTCACACAGTGCAGATATAGAATAATATTTATGTCCTGGCACTTACCACTGACGTCTCGTCTGATCAGAGCCCGTTTCTGCTGCTTCTTCTCCATCTGGTCAGACCTTCATGTCGACATCTCCCAGCCACGACTCATCTTGTCACGATGATCTCCAGCCTAGAAAATAACAAGGTCACATATTGTATGCATACATGTATCTCCCCTGCTCTGCGTCCTCGAATACTCGCCACTTAGTAATCAAAATATAAAGTGATAAGCAGCACTGTGATCCCCATTAACTATAATCTCCACCAGCCAATAATATAAATTATTCAGTCTCTGTGACTCTCCCCAATTAACTGCAAGGTTATGTGCACATGGAAAACATACAAGGCTTCACAGTGCAAGCAAAGTGAAACCCCCATAATTGCTCTCTCCCAGCATTCCCATCATTGCTCTCTCCCACCACCTCCATCATTGCTCTCTCCCAGCACCCCCATCATTGCTCTCTCCCAGCACCCCCATCATTGCTCTCTCCCACCAGCTCCGTCATTGCTCTGTCCCAGCACCCCCATCATTGCTCTCTCCCACCACCTCCATCATTGCTCTCTCCCAGGGTCCCCATCATTGCTCTCTCCCAGCACCCCCATCATTGCTCTCTCCCAGGACCCCCATCATTGCTGTCCCAGCACCCCGTCATTGCTCTGTCCCAGCACCCCCATCATTGCTCTCTCCCAGCCCCCCATCATTGCTCTGTCCCAGCACCCCATCATTGCTCTGTCTCAGCACCTCCATCATTGCTCTGTCCCACCACCCCCATCATTGCTCTCTCCCAGCACCCCTGTCATTGCTCTCTCCCAGCAACATGTCATTGCTCTCCCCTTCCCCACCATCCCCATCATTGCTCTCCCCAGCCCTATGAGCCCCATTATTGCTCTTTCCAGCCCCATTATTGCTCTTTCCAGCCCCATCACTCCTCTCCCCAGCCCCATCAGCCCCATTATTGCTCTTCCCAGCCCCATCATTCCTCTCCCCAGCCCCATCAGCCCCATTATTGCTCTCCCCAGCCCCACCATCCCACCATTGCTCTCCCCCCACCTCCCCTTCCCAGCGTTTCAGTGAAAAAAAACAAAAAACACAACAACTTACCTCAGATCGCTCCGCTTCAGCAGCATCCTCCTGGTTGCCGGCAGCTTTCTTCCTGACCCAGGCGCGCGCTGCATGATGATGTCATCAAGCGGCGCGCACCTGGGTCAGGGAGGAAGCAGAGGATAAACCCTCCAGCTCCGCTGCTATTCTCCTCCTGACAGCAGCGGAGCTGCAGGGATCGCTCACTGACCGCCCCGTGCAGGGAACAGCTGCACCCTTCGGGCCCCTTGGTGCAGCTGCATGGTGGGGACGCGGCGCGGCTGCACCGGTGGCGGTATGTCCACCCCTGGACTGCTATGGGCCCCCCCCGGCTCACGGGCCCCATAGCAGTCACGTGGTCTGCCGCCACTGGCGGTACGCCACTGCACACAGGCTTTTTTGCAGAATACCCCCAATAAGGCTTTTTAGCAGAGTACCCCCACAGAGGATTTTTCAGAGTACTCCCACAAAGATGCTTTAAGAGTACACATACAGAGGCTTTTGTGCAGAGTACCCCCACAGAGATTTTTTTCAGAGTGCTCCCACAGTGACGGGTGCAGAGCATGCACACAGGCTTTTTGGCAGCGTATTTCCACAAAGACAAGTTTAGAGTACACACAGAGTCTTTTTAGAGTACTCCCACAGAGATGGGTACAGACTACACACACAAAGGCTTCTTGGCAGAGTACTCCCACAAAGACAGGTGCAGAGTACTTCCACGGAGACAGGTGCTGAGTACACACACAGAGGCTTTTTGGCAGAGTACTCCCACTGAAACAGGTAAAGAGTACACATACAGAGGCTATTTGGCAGAGTACACCCACAGAGACGGACATAGAGTACACACAGAGGCTTTCTGACAGAGTACTCCCACAGACGGGTGCAGAGTACACATACAGAGGCTCTTTGGCAAAGTACTCCCACAGAGACAGGTGCAAAGTACATACACAGAGGGTTTTTGGCAGAGTACTCCCACAGAGACGGGTGCGGAGTACACACACAGAGGCTAACACTGTCCCTCACTCAAGCTGTGTCCTATCGCTATGCTAAATAGAGCAGAATAGCGACGCCACTCGTGATCTGGCATTTATACAGGCATGGCTGTGATAGCTCCAGAAGTGCCCACAGCCTAAAAGCTTGTTGATTGGCTGCACTGCAGCCTTTCAACAAACTTTATTCGGCACCGAGCTAGGACAGTAAAATGGACTTTTGGGAAAAAGTCTTTGCTCAGAGTTCGGCACCAGACACTAGGTGTCCGGTATGAACCCTAAACTTTACAGTTCAGGTTCGCTCATCCCTAGTTTCTATCTCTAAATTTTCTCTTGACATCCATAAACTGGACTCTTTTGTTCTTGGAGTTCGACGAAGAAATCCGGGAATACATGTTATGCTCGAGGGTGCCTTTTTGTCTGACCAATCGAATGGCAATATCTCTGTATTTGTAATTTAATAGTCTTACCAGAAATGACCTGGGAGGGACCCTTGGGGGAAGGGGGTTTGCTGGGACTCTGTGGGCTCTCTCTACCATGAACATAGAGGAGATTAGATTAGATTTAATCCAGGTTTCCATGAATTTCTGAGGATGTTGTCCCTTAGACCTTTTAGATAGACCAATGACATTATTGTTTCGGCGCAGTCAATTCTGTAGGTCATCTGCTTTTTGGCATCTGATTCGACTAACTTGGTCAGCTTGGTGAACATAGGGGACACCCTATCCTTCAGGCGTGATATCCTGGATTCAGCTTCCGAGATGCGGCATCTTAGGGTCTGCATATCCTGACGTTGCAGGGCCACATCCGACTGTACTTCTTCAATTTTCCCTGTCAGGGAGTGTTTACATATGGAGATGGGTTGTAGTAGCTGTTCTGAGACCTGGCGTAAAGTTTAATTCTCCTGTCTCCCACTTCCCCCTTGTAACATGGCGCAGAGCGTTATCCCGGGTCGAAATACTTGTCTTTCATGTATTGGAACAGTACATGAAAATGGGGGTCCTGGCTGGGTGTGTGGATACTGTACCGTCTGATAAAATTCTGACGTACACAGGGCCTAAATATGAACATTTACAGTAGCAATAGGGTGGGCCCCTGAAGTAAATTACACCTGTGGGACCTAGTCACCCTAGTCTAACACTGGATAGTATTCTCTACTTTTTTTGTTCCTAAAGCCCGTTTCAGTGGGCGACTTTAACAAAGCAATGACTATATAGGTAAAACACTATTGGGATGAAATAGGGGCAGTATTCTTGATAACAGGATCTCTCTCCGGACCCTGCCAGGATGTGCCATAACTACATATATAACTGTGTACAGCTATCAGTTTAGTATCTTTTCACCCAGCTGGCGCAGGCAGCATACTGACTTTTATATAAAACAGCCACTGAAACCTTTGCTTGCATGCTTGTGAGTGGCGCTCGGGACTCCAGTCTGAGTGCATACTAGGAAGGCAAGATCACTGCTTGTACTTGATAGGAGATAAACATAAGGCGCCGCCAATTACATGCTTGCCCTATCCAGTTTTACTTGACAGCTTAGCTTCTTAGTTTATATGCTGTCCCTCTGTATGGAAGTGAGGATAGACTAAGGTCCCCGATTTCTCTTGTTGCAGCATAGTCGGACCCTCTTGTACCCATATTCGTTACAAACTTGAAGAGTAGATGACATCGCTAGATCCACAGTGCAGTGTCTGCTTTTGTCAGTCCAAGGGCAGAGTCAGACGGCCGTATGATTAATACAGCCCTAGGACTGACAAATTCTGGACTGGACGGCAGCTTTCCCGACCCAAGTGTGACAGATGCATAGAAATATATGAAGCTGTCACGCTCGGGTCGGGAGACCGCCGGCCACTCCAAACATTGCCTTCACAATTTCCGTCCAATACATATGGCTGTCTGACTCTGCCCTTACCTGTTCCCTTAAACAGCCAATACATACTTGAACCACAGCAGTCAGGACTCCTAACATTTGATTAATGACATACTTACTATAATCTAGTTTTATTTCTGCTGGAGTTTCTCTTAATCTAAGAGGATTAATGGGTGCTTTCACCTCACTGCCGTACATATAGCTCAGACACGAGTCCGCTCATTATTATATAGCAATATGCCTTCTAGTGTATGACAAAATACATAAGGTCTCTCCTTTTATCTCGGCCGTAGCGTATTCTGCTCTCTCTTAGATGGGCTTCTGGTATTTTCCTGCGTGTCTCATTTAGGAAATACTTATCTTACATCCAAAATTGCAGGTGCATTTCTATATCTCGATGGAAGAAAACTGAATTTGTCAAATAGTAAATCTTTGACTTGGATGGCTCCTAAAGTGTTTTCTGGTAGCCGTTACCATGGCAATTCTGATCCAGTTATTTGGACGGCTGTAGAAATATCCCATTTATCTTTTTCCATTTGAAATACTTTTGAAACCTTACATATAAATGACTCAGTCAGTGGGATAAAAAAATCTGCTCAGGGAGTAAATGTAGAATCATATTAGCTACCACATTAACTGGTAATCCACATATGTGTATATAGTGAATCATGTACACAACAAAATGTATCAGCAAAATACAGCTGAAGACGCAGCGAGAATAACAAACGTGAGCGGCAGGTGAAGGGTTCCCAAGACGGAGGGATTTTTTGTAGTTTCCAGAGGAACCTTAGCAGTGGGTTTTGTACATCGCAGCCCGGGAAAGTTCCATTATTTTAGCTTTTGAATGTCTTACATTTATACGTTATCATGTATTATGAAGATATCTGAATTTGATTTTATGGGGATTTATTATGTTTAAGAGAACAACTTCTACATCACAACTTTAGCAGGATATAAATGAAGTTTGTGTCTGTCCTCTTCATTACAACAGACTATACATTATTTCTCAGAATTTCTTTTTGCCTTTTTTTCGAAAAACAAAACCAAGTAAAGTATTTACTGAGATGACTGGTGTTGTAATCATAGCGTCATACATTAAGCAAAGCATTGATTTAATGCTGACAATGGTGATAATGCTACTGCTGTACAGCATACATCATCCATGTACAGGTGGCAATGCCGAGGAAGCACATCCAGTTGAAATTACTGCTGGCATCAGCGGACTGCTCACCTGCACCGGCCACCACCCGCATGGGGCCGCTTGTGGTCACAACCTCTGCAACCGCGGTCGTTACACCCCTGCCTGTAGGATGTCGCTTTGCTCCAGTAGTTCTGGGAGTAACATTTAATCTGCTTCTGAAGCGGAAATTTCTTCTGCAAGTGATGACTTCTCTTCCTCCATTGAATAGCACAACCTTAGGGGTGCAAAATCTAAATGAGGAAGAAGGTAAAGACACTAGAGGCAGCGGAGGGGCTATGGCAGAGCCTAAGACCCTAAACACAATCCCATCATACAGGCCTGCCCTGATGCACAAAGAGATTAGGAAACCAAAATTTTATAATGATGATCTAGCAAAAACCCAGCTGCAGATTTCTTCACTAAAGGTATCTATTAAATCAGTATGACAGCGTCATTATTCCCAACTTTAGTTTAACCTGTCCTTATGACAGGTTCTCTTTAAAGCACCACTCCTGCGTTTTATTTTATTTCAGTGTTGGTGCTTCTTATTTAAGGTCCTTGCCCCTAGTCTTATAATTACTCGCCACCGTCTTTTAGTGCTGCTCTGGTCAGTCTTCAACAGTTTGTGAGCTGCTGAATTACTCCAATATTTTACTGGAGGGAGCCGGAGGTCACTTTTCAATGTAAGTCTATGGAACTTTGTTCTGGCTCTCATAGACTTACATTGAGACCATTACTTCAGACTTCTGGTCAGTCAGAAGTTGTGGGCATAAGATGGCTACACATGGATATAGAAGGCTAACTAAATAATTTATAGAAAACTACAAACAGAAGGGAAAGCACAAGAGTTTTTATTACAGGCTTGATTAGTACGCACCAGGCTGTCACCCCCTGTTTAGCGCCGGCTCTGGCACTGAGCCCACACTGAATCAGGCACATGTCAGCTGATTCTTACAGCTGACATGTGCCCGCAACAGCCGCGGGTGGAATCGCGATCCACCAGCGTCTGTTAACATGTTAATCTGACAGCGGAATTTAACATCGCAACGCCGGAAACGCGTCACTTACCCCGCCCATTAGTGACCCCGTCACGTGATCGCGGGTCACTGATGGGTGGGCATGACAACCCTGGGTCTGCAGCAGACCCCAGTGCTTGTTATGTGCTGATCGCTATGAGCACCACCACCTAGTGGTCGGCGCTCATAGCACAGGAGCATTTCTGCTACATAGATGTGATCTGCTCATCACCTCTATGTAGCAGAGGCGATCAGACAAGTGCTGCTTCTAGTCTCCTATGGAGACTATAGAAGCATGCAAAAAGTGAAAAAAAAATGTTTTTAAAAATATTTAAAAAATTAAAAAAATATAAAAGTTTAAATCACCCCCCTTTCACCCCATTCAAAATAAAATAATTAAAAAAAAAACACATACACATATTTGGTATCGCCGTGTTCAGAATCGCCCAATCAATCAACATAAAAAAAAGAATTAATCCGATCGGTAAACGGCGTAACAAGAAAAAAATTCTAAACGTCAGAATTACGTTTTTGGTCACCGCAACATTGCAATAAAATGCAATAACGGGCGATCAAAACATCGGATCTACCCCAAAATGGTATCAATAGAAACTTTAGCTCGGCGCACAAAAAATAAGCCCTCACCCGGCCCCAGATCCCGAAAAATGGAGACACTACGGGTCTTGGAAAATGGCGCCATTTTTTTTTTTTTTTTAGCAAACTTTGTAATTTTTTTCCACCACTTAAATAAGAACCTATACATGTTTGGTATCTACAAACTCGTAATGACCTGGAGAATAAGAATGGAAGGTCAGTTTTAGCATTCAGTGAACGTGGTAAAAAAAATTAAAAAAAAAACATCTGTGCTATTACACTTTTTTTGCAATTTCACTGCACTTGGAATTTTTTTCCCGTTTTCCCGTACACGATATGGTAAAACCAGTAATGTCGTTCAAAAGTACAACTCATCCCACAAAAAATAAGTCCTCACACGACCATATTGACCAAAAGATAAAATCGCTATGGCTCTGGGAACAAGGGGAGCAAAAAACGAAAATGCAAAAATGGAAAATCCCAAGGTTGCGAAGGGGTTAATGCCAATCCAAATTATTTTTGAATGTTTCGGTCCCTTAACACAGATCAGGACCTGATTGCCACTAGCGTCAGTAGTATGCAGTAGTATGCAGAGTGGCATCCAGTATATAAGCAACCTTAGACCGAAATGTTAAAAAATAATTTGGATTGCCATTAAAGAAACTTTCTTCATTTACTGCAACTTGAGTGCCGAGTTCTTCCCTTACTATATATACGGCCTGGACCCCTACATAAATGGAGAACAGGGCAGAAGGAGTTGAAATCCCTTGTTCAATTCTAGTGCAGAAAGCAAGTTGGCTATTACATGTGACGAAGAAGCTGCCTATGGTTCGTGGCATCTATGAATCTCTTGCCACTATAAGTTTGGGTACAATGGGCTATATTACAAAAACAGAACAGAATTTATAATAAACAAAGCACACAAGAGGGCAGTTTTTATTAGATTCTCATTTGGAGAAATGCTCTTTAATCATTTTACCTTCTTCCAGCAGGGTAACGTTGGAAGAAGTGAACCTAAGGGTGATGGCAATACAAATATATAAACATATATTCAGGTTATAAATGAGGGTTGATAGCAGCACATTCAAGTCTTTTTATCATCTTCATACATTTTACATCTAAGGAAAAAATGAATACTTATACATGATGTGAGGAAAAGTACAGAATAACATTAGGACTACACCAAAAGGTAACATGAAACAGAATTTAGCAATATACAGAGACTCTCCTTGTAACCTTAGTGCTAAATGATGATAACTATAATTGACGTATTTCATTATTATTATAAGTAAAACATATTTAAAAATATACAGAATAAACATTGGTTTTACATTGGAAAATACTCACCGGCTCTATTCAAATGCATCATGCTCAGTGTTTATCTTGATTAAAGCATTCAACTAATCAGGTACATCAGAGTAGATAATCACCAATCACATATAATAGAAGTGGTGCTTGTTTATGTTTCAGCATTAGCAGTACAGAATTTTAGCTCTAAAGAAAATGTTTTTTTAACAATAAAATAAGAATTTATTTACTCAGATCCATGAGACTTTTGAATAAATGGTTGGTTCCTTTTTACCACCATAGGTTTTATCCCAATGACCACAGTATAATCTTGTACTTGTTAAAATTCTTGATTGCATTCACCAACATCTTTACTGCTTTATACACACTGAATAGTCAGTATGTGGTTAGAAATTGATATATGTTTTTGTATTTTTGTAGGTAATTTTGACATAATGATACTCAAGTTCAATATCTACATTTTGTGCATGTTTTACGGAAATAGACCTGCAATGACTTTCTCCCAAAATGTTCTTAAGAGTTTAAGTGAAAGTGTGTCTTCACTCTCATTAATCTTCTAAGTAGGTGGAGGTGTGAATGTGTATATTAACCCCTTAAGCCCCGAGGGTGGTTTGCACGTTAATGACCAGGCCAATTTTTACAATTCTGACCACTGTCACTTTATGAGATAATTACTCTGGAACTCTTCAATGGATTCCCCTGATTCTGAGATTGTTTTTTTCGCGACATATTGTACTTCATGATTGTGGTAAAATTTCTTCGATATCACTTGCGTTTATTTGTGAAAAAAACGGAAATTTGCCGAAAATGTAGAAAATTTTGCAATTTTCAAAATTTTAATCTTTATGCCCTTAAATCAGAGAGATATGTCACACAAAAGAGTTAATAAATAACATTTCCCACATGTCTACTTTACATAAGCACAATTTTGGAACCAAAATTTTTTTTTTTTAGGGAGCTATAAGGGTTAAAAGTTGACCAGCGATTTCTCATTTTTCCAACAAAATTTACAAAACCATTTTTTTAGGGACCACATCACATTTGAAGTCACTTTGAGAGGTCTTTATGAAAGAAAATACCCAAAAGTGACACCATTCTAAAAACTGTACCCCTCAAGGTGCTCAAAACCACATTCAAGAACCTTATTAACCCTTCAGGTGCTTCACAGGAATTTTTGGAATGTGGAAGAAAAAAATGAACATTTAACTTTTTTCACAAAAATGTTACTTTAGACCCAATTTTTTTTATTTTCACAGGGGTAACAAGAAAAAATGGACCCCAAAATTTGTTGTGCAATTTCCCCTGGGCACGCAGATACCCAATATGTGGGGAAAAAACACTGTTTGGGCGCACGGCAGGGCTCGGAAGGGAAGGAGCGCCATTTGACTTTTTGATTGTAAAATTTGCTTGAATAATTAGCGGATGCCATGTTGTGTTTGGAGAGACCCTGTGTGCCCAAACATTGGAGCTCCCCCACAAGTGACCCCATTTTGGAAACTAGACCCCTCAAGGCACCTATTTAGATGCATAGTGAGCACTTGGAACCCCCAGGTGCTTCACAAATTGATTCGTAAAAATGAAAAAGTGGGTTTTTTTTCACTTTTTCATTTTTACGAATCAATTTGTGAAGCACCTAGGGTTTCCGAGTGCTCATTATGCATCTAGATAGGTGCCTTGGGGGGTCTAGTTTCCAAAATGGGGTCACTTGTGGGGGAGCTCCAATGTTTGGGCACACAGGGACTCTCCAAATGCAACATGGTATCCGCTAACAAATTGAATGGAAAATCGGCTCAAATTGTTAGCGGACACCATGTTGCGTTTGAAGAGACCCTGTGTGCCCAAACATTGGAGCTCCCCCACAAGTGACCCCATTTTGGAAACTAGACCCCCCAAGGCACCTATCTAGATGCACAGTGAGCACTTGGAACCCCCAGGTGCTTCACAAATTGATTTGTAAAAATGAAAAAGTGAAAAAAAAAACTTTTTCATTTTTATGAATCAATTTGTGAAGCACCTAGGGGGTTCCAAGTGCTCACTATGCATCTAGATAGGTGCCTTGGGGGATCTAGTTTCCAAAATGGGGTCACTTGTGGGGGAGCTCCAATGTTTGGGCACACAGGGACTCTCCAAATGCAACATGGTATCCGCTAACAAATTGT
Organism: Phyllobates terribilis; assembly: GCF_046119375.1. Taxonomy (NCBI): domain Eukaryota; kingdom Metazoa; phylum Chordata; class Amphibia; order Anura; family Dendrobatidae; genus Phyllobates; species Phyllobates terribilis. The sequence goes on along the minus strand of NW_027362771.1, from coordinate 202,021,946 downwards.
CGGCTCAAATTGTTAGCGGACACCATGTTGCGTTTGGAGAGCCCCTGTGTGCCTAAACATTGGAGCTCCCCCACAAGTGACCCCATTTTGGAAACTAGACCCCCCAAGCACCTATCTAGATGCATAGTGAGCACTTGGAACCCCTAGGTGCTTCACAAATTGATTCGTAAAAATGAAAAAGTGTTTTTTTTTCCATTTTTTCATTTTTACGAATCAATTTGTGAAGCACCTAGGGGTTCCAAGTGCTCACTGTGCATCTAGATAGGTGCCTTGGGGGGTCTAGTTTCCAAAATTGGGTCACTTGTGGGGGAGCTCCAATGTTTGGGCACACAGGGACTCTCCAAATGCAACATGGTATCCGCTAACAAATTGAATGGAAAATCGGCTCAAATTGTTAGCGGACACCATGTTGCGTTTGGAGAGCCCCTGTGTGCCCAAACTTTGGAGCTCCCCCACAAGTGACCCCATTTTGGAAACTAGACCCCCCAAGGCACCTATCTAGATGCATAGTAAGCACTTGGAACCCCCAGGTGCTTCACAAATTGATTCATAAAAATGAAAAAGTGAAAAAAAAAACACTTTTTCATTTTTATGAATCAATTTGTGAAGCACCTGGGGGTTCCAAGTGCTCACTATGCATCTAGATAGGTGCCTTGGGGGGTCTAGTTTCCAAAATAGGGTCAATTGTGGGGGAGCTCCAATGTTTAGGCGCACAGGGGCTCTCCAAACGCAACATGGTGTCCGCTAACAATTTGAGCCGATTTTCCATTCAATTTGTTAGCGGACACCATGTCGCGTTTGGAGAGCCCGTGATGTGCCTAAACAGTGGAGCTCCCCCACAAGTGACCCCATTTTGGAAACTATACCCCTCAAGGATTTTATTAAGGTGTATAGTGAACATTTTTAACCCAGAGGTACGACACAGAATTTGTTTACATTAGGTCATCATATTGAATAAGTTGTCATTAGTCTTGAGCGCTAGTGCTCGCTACTTGAGTTTGCATCGGGTACTCAGGTATGCACCATGTACAGCGTGTGCTCGAGTGACATGCTCGAGTCCCTGCTCCGCATGTTTCACGGTAATTATACACCCAAAAAAAAACATGCGGGGATCGCTCGTGCATGGCAGGCAATCCCCGTAAAGTTTTTTTGGCCGCGAAGCATATGGGGCAGAGACTCGAGCATGTCACTCAAATACCCACGATACTCAATGCATACCAGAGCACCCGATGCAAACTCAAGTAGGGAGCACTTGCGCTCAACACTAGTCGCCATATCGTCATCTTTTTTTCTCACTTTTGAAAAAAATCCCAACCCCATCACAACCCTAACCCCAACCCCAGCCCTAACCCTAGCACAACCCTAACCGTAGCACAACCCTAACCCTAGCACAACCCTAACCCTAGCACAACCCTAACCCTAGCACAGCCCTAACCCTAGCCCAATCCTAACCCAAGAGTTTATTTTTGACTCCGTTCCTCGTGCGGTATAAGTGATTAGACGACTTTATTCTTCGGGTCGGTGTGATTACAGCAATACCAGAATCATATGGGGTTTTTATGACTGACAGCTGTCACACACTAAAAGACGCATTTTTTGTAAAATCTAGTTTTTGCATCGCCATATTTTGAGAGCTATAATTTTTCCAGATTTTGGCAGACAGTCATGTGATGGCTTGTTTTTTGCGGGATGAGTTGACGTTTTTATTGGTGCCATTTTCAGGCACGTGACATTTTTTGATCGCTTTCTATTCCGATTTTTGGGAGGCAGAATAAACAAAAAGCAACAATTCAGGAATTGTTTTTTTTTTTGTTTTTTTTTTATTCTGTTCCGCGTGTGGTAAAATTGATAAGGTAGCTTTATTCTTCGGGTCAGTACGTTTACAGCGGTACCACATTTATATCGTTTTTCTATGTTTTGCACTTTTACATAATAAAAGCAATTTTATAGAAAAAAATATTTTTTAGCATAGCTTTATTCTGAGAGCTATAACTTTTTTATTTTTTGGCTGATGGAGCTGTATGGTGGCTTGTTTTTTGCGGGACGATATGACGTTTTCAGTGGTACCATTTTTATTTATATTTGTCTTTTTGTTATTCTATTTTTTGTTTGGCGGTATGGTGATAAAGCATTGTTTTTTGCTTCGTTTTTTTTTTTTTTTTTTTTTACCGTGTTCACTGAAGGGGTTAACTAGTGGGACAGTTTTATAGGTCAGGTTGTTCCAGACACGGCGATACCAAATATGTGTACTTTTATTGTTTTTTTTTATAATAATATTTATTGATGGGTACATTATATTTTTATTTTTGGTGGATTATTTTTTTTATTTTTTTTTTTATATTTTTGCAATTTTTTTTTTTTTTCACTTTCTGAAAGTTTATATACTTTATTACTTTGTCCCACTCTGGGACTTTCACTTTTTTTTCTCTGATCGCCTGCATGGCACAGGAATGCAGCACCATCCCTGTGCCATGCAGGCTGTCAGCGCTGGACAGGGAGAAGATTTTTTGGAGATGCACTGCGCATGTTCAAACAATCTTCCTGCTGTCTGGTGACCCGGATGTTGTCATGACGACATCGGGTCGTCATGGCAACACCCGGGAAGCCTTTGCAGACAGCGCTGGAAGCCTGAAGAGGAGGTGAGTATCTGCGATCACCTCCCCTTGCCCCCGCAATGCTGCGATCGACTTCGACCGACTTCGATCGCAGCATCGCGGGGGTTAATGTGCTGGGAGCGGTGCAGGACCGCTCCCTGCACATAGTATCGGGTGTCAGCTGTGACAATCAGCTGACACCCGGCGGCGATCGCGCCCGTACAGAGTGTGTGCGCGCGCGATCGCCATGACGTACTAATACGGGTCTGGCTCTTAAGTCCCAGGGCACAGACGCGTATTAGTACGTCAAATGTTGTTAAGGGGTTAAAAGAGGTGGCCCGAAAAAATGTTTGATTTTCATTGTAAATGTCTCCCTATTTATTTTAATAATATAATAGTGTTCCTAATATTGTTTAAATAAACTTAAACAGTACACTGTGTTCCAAATTATTATGCAAATAATATTTTTCAGATTTTCCCAAATTACCTATATGAATTGCAGTCATTGTAATTTTCCAGTCAAATAACTATTAGAGTACAATTGAAAGGTTTTTGTACAAACTGCCTATGATAACAGTATATTTTTAAAAAAATAAAAAACTCAAACTGCACTCAAAATGCATGTTTCAAATTATTATGCACAGCAGAGTTTTCAACATTTTCATTTTAATAAAGAACAAAAAATGGTCATTTTGGAAATTATAAGCATTAGCAGGTTATTACAAACTGAAATCAAACAGTTTTCAACTCAAAAATAATAATTTGGAACACAGTGCATTCTTCTCAGTGCACAGTGTCAGTGCGCTTCCTTGTTGGCTTTAATTAGAAGTGAAGAACTGGCATCAGAGCACACTGTCAGTGCATATTGTAAGTAGATTACCTGGTGACAGAAAGGACACAGACCAGCCCTGGCCCCATCATTCCCTCTCTAATCTAACTGCTCCATTTTATTTTTTACATATTTCCAATTGATGATGATTCATTTCAGAATCCCCAGTGCATGCTGGGATACGCAAAAGGGACATAATCAGGGGGAAAAGGCTGCTGTCACTGCCACAGCCTCAGTCCCCACCCTGAAATGAAGTGTCAGCAGTGACATCCATGTCAGGGGCTGGGCTAATCCCTGCTATCATGAGCATGCGACAGTTGTCAATTTCCAACCTGTGCTCAGTACAAGCTCACTGCACACTGTGAAGTATTCTTTTCAGTGCTCAGTGACAGTGCGCTCCCTTGCCGGCTTTAATTACAAGTGATGAGTTGGCAATAGAGTGCACTGTCAGTGCATATTGTAAGTAGATTGCCTGGTGAGCAGAGAGAACAGAGACCAGCCCCGGACCCAAAAATGGTTTCTGTTTTGGGGTAGAGCTGGTCTCTGCTCACTGGGTAATCTCCTTACATTGCGCTCTGACAGTGTGCTCTCTTGCCGGCTCATCACTTCTCATCAGAGCCGGCAAGGGTGCTCACTGTCACTATGCACTGAGCAGAATATTTCACAGCAAACAGTAAGCGCATGTTGAGCATACAGTAAGGGAAGAACTCGGCACTCAAGTTGCAGTAAATGTAGAAAGTTTCTTTAATGCCAATCCAAATTATTTTTTAATGTTTCGGTCCCTTAACACAGACCTTCATCAGGACCTGATTGCCGCTTGTGTCATTAGTATGCAGAGTGGCATCCAGTATATAAGCAACCTCAGACCGAAGCATTAAAAAATAATTTGGATTGCCATTAAAGAAACTTTCTTCATTTACTGCAACTTGAGTGCCGAGTTCTTGCCTTACTATATATACGGCCTGGACCCCTACTCGAGCACATCTCATATCCACAGAGTGCCATATATTTCTACAATTTTACAGATCATATGTCAATAATTGACAACCGATGCACTCTCAGAACATTAGGGACTAGCCCAGTCCCTGAACCTTATGTTACTGACAATGCTTCATTTCAGGGTGGGGACAAAGGATGTGGCTGTGAATGCTGCCTCTGCCCCCTGATGACATCCTATTTAAGTATCCCAGCATGCACTGATGATAAGCAAATGAAGTGCCATCAAAACGGAAGTAGGTAAAAAATTTAAATAAAACAGATTAGAGAGAAAAGGGTAAGTAATGTTTAATCAAATTATATTAGAAAAAACTATTATATTATTAAAATAAAAGACATTGAGGATGAAAATCAATATTAGTTTCAGACCACTCCTTTAATGCTACATTAGTCTGTAAATGAATATTTATCAGGTCATTTTCAACTCTATGTATTACTCACTGGGATGATTGCTGTAGTTTTGGACCATGTTACATTTGGACCATTTTAATGAGCGCTGTATTCCATATTTTGCTATGTGATGTCCCTCTACAATATATGCTGATGTTCTCTAGTGACTAGTTTTGTCTATTTTCTGCTTTACGTTCTCCAAGTTATTTCACAAAGCTGTCAAATTTGTTGTTTTTTCTTTTTAAAGGAACATTAGTTTAGCAAATAACTGAATACAAAAGTTGTGAATTAAAGACAGAATAACAAAAAAATAGCATAATAGAGCAGCTAGATAAATAGAAGAATTCTGTGCCTACATTTTTCATAAAGTGTTTACTATAGCGTAACAAGTAGACTGTATGGAAATTTAGTGCAATTTAAAACTACAAATACCCCAACATGGGGTAACAGGGGTGCAAAAGTAGGAGAGAGTAAATTAAATTGTGTAGCTGCACTGACAAAAAGTTCAAGATGCATTGATGGTTAACCACTTCGCGCCAGAGCCTGTTTTTGTCTTCGTGACCGGGCCAATTTTTTCAATTCTGACCACTGTCAGTTTATGAAGTAATTACTCTGGAACACTTCAACGTATTCCCCTGATTCTGAGATTGTTTTTCATGACATATATGTACTTCATGATAGTGGTAAAATTTCTTCGATATAACTTGCGTTTATTTGTGAAAAAATCGGAAATTTGGTGAAAATTTTGAAAATTTTGCAATTTTCAAACTTTGAATTTTCATGCCCTTAAATCAGAGAGATATGTCACACAAAATAGTTAATAAATAACATTTCCCACATGTCTACTTTACATCAGCACAATTTTGGAACCAAATTTTTTTTTTGTTAGGGCGCTATAAGGGTTAAAATTTGACCAGCGATTTCTCATTTTTCCAGCAAAATTTACAAAAACATTTTTTTAGGGACCACATCATATTTGAAGTCACTTTGAGGGGTCTTTATGACAGAAAATACCCAAAAGTGACACCATTCTAAAAATTGCACCCCTCAAGGTGCTCAAAACCACATTCAAGAACTTTATTAACCCTTCAGGTGCTTCACAGGAATTTTTGGAATGTGGAAGAAAAAAATTAACATTTAACTTTTTTCACAAAAATGTTACTTTAGACCCAATTTTTTTTATTTTCACAGGGGTAACAGGAAAAAATGGACCCCAAATTTTTTTGTGCAATTTCTCTTGAGCGTGCTGATTCCCCATATGTGAGGGAAAACCACTGTTTGGGCGCACTGCAGGGTTCGGAAGGGAAGGAGCGCCATTAGACTTTTTGAATGTAAAATTTGTCTGAATAAGTAGCAGACGCCATGTTGCGTTTGGAGAGCTCCTGATGTGCCTAAACAGTCGAAACCCCCCACAAGAGACACCATTTTGGAAACTAGATCCCTTAGGGAACTTATCTAGATGTGTGGTGAGCACCTTGAACCCCAAGGTGCTTCACAGAAGTTTATAATATTGAGCTGTAAAAATAAAATTTTCACATTTTTCCCACAAAACCGTTTTTCATCCCTTAATTTTGCATTATCATAAGGGTAACAGGAGAAATTGCACCATGAAATTTGTTGTGCAATTTCTTCTGAACACGCCGATACCCCATATGTGGAGGCAAATTACTGTTTGGGCACATGGCAGGGTTTGAAAGGGAAGGAGCGCCATTTGACTTTTTGAATGTAAAATTTGTCGGAATAATTAGCAGACGCCATGTTGCGTTTGGAGAGCCCCTGATGTTCCTAAACAGTGGAAACCACCCACAAGTGCCACCATTTTGGAAACTAGACCCCTTAGGGAACTTATCTAGATGTGTGGTGAGCACCTTGCACCACCAGCTGCTTCACAGAAGTTTATAATATTGAGCCGTAAAAATAAAATTTTCACATTTTTCCCACAAAACCGTTTTTCATCCCTTAATTTTGCATTATCATAAGGGTAACAGGAGAAATTGCACCATGAAATTTGTTGTGCAATTTCTCCTGAACACGCTGATACCCTATATGTGGAGGCAAATTACTGTTTGGGCGCATGGCAGGGTTTGAAAGGGAAGGAGCGCCATTTGACTTTTTGAATGTAAAATTTGTTTGAATAATTAGCAGACGCCATGTCGCATTTGGGGAGCCCCTAATGTGCCTAAACAGTGGAAACCCCCCACAAGTGCCACCATTTTGGAAACTAGACCCCTTAGGGAACTTATCTAGATGTGTGGTGAGCACCTTGCACCCCCAGCTGCTTCACAGAAGTTTATAATATTGAGCTGTAAAAATAAAATTTTCACATTTTTCCCATAAAAAATGTTTTTCATTCCCTAATTTTTCATTATCATAAGGGTAACAGGATAAATTGCACCATGAAATTTGTTGTGCAATTTCTCCTGAGTACGCCGATACCCCATATGTGGGGGAAAACCACTGCTTTGGTGTACGGCAGGGTTCGGAAGAGAAAGGAGCGCTATGTTGGCTGGGATAGGCAGCAGACACCATGTCACATTTGAAGAGTCGCTGACATGCCAAAACAGCAGAAACCCCCACAAGTGACCCCATTTTGTAAACTACACCTCTCAAGGAATTCATCTAGGGAAGTAGTGAGTATTTTTTAATTTTTAAATTTATACCATTGGGCAGTGAAAAAAGCATAATTATATTTTTACCACAAAAAAATGTTTTACCCTCAGATTTTACATTTTCACACAGGGCAATGGGTAAAAATGGTGCCGAAATGTGTCACACAATTTCTTCTAAAAGTGTCAATACCCCATATGTGGCTGTATCGTACCACTTAGCCATACGGTGAGATTTGAGGGGGAAGGAGCGCTATTTGACAATTGGAGAACAAATTATTGTAGAATAGGCATTTGGATTTGGGAGCACGAAATTTTCTGAATTTCTTTAGGGGGGCAAGGGTCATTTTGCTTTTCCAGAGCCTTTCTGCTACCAGTAACTTGGAAGTCCCTTATAATTTTAACAGATGACGGACCTGAGTGGGGACTAGCTTTTTTTGAGGACTGAGTTGAAGCTTTTATTGGGAACATTTTACGTAACATTTATCCGGCGCTCTAGGCTGAGCACTTACATCGGGGTTTCCATCTAAATTTCCAAGTGATGTAATTCAGATGAAACCCCTGCAGGATCCATTCACTATAATGAGGCAGCAGAGTTACTCTGGACTCCGTCTGGCCTCTGTTTAGCGGTGTCCTTTTTTTCAGAAGTGCACAAAACTGTGGCCAACCGCACTTTTATGCACGCCTAAAACAAATGACACCATGGGATCCCAGGCTAGACGGCGTCCACAGTGGCCTATATCTGCCTCATTACAGGGAATCTTCCATCATGGGTTCCGGCTGAATCACGTATTTCAGAGATTTACACGGAAACTCTGGTGTAAGTGCTCAGCGCAGAGCCTTACTTAAATGTGAGCAGAGCCTTACTGGGATCTTTGGGAGACATAATAAACAAATCAGTAGCAGGTGAAGAATTGGTTTTATTTATTTTTTACGCCGTTCCTCGTGCGGTATAAGTGATGAGATTACTTTATTCTTCGGGTCGGTGCGATTACAGAGATACCAGATTTATATCGGGTTTTTATGACTGACAGCTGTCACACACTAAAATACGCTTTTTTTACAAAATCTAGTTTTTGCATCACCATATTTTGAGAGCTATAATTTTTCCATATTTCGGCCAACAGAGTCATGTGACAGCTTGTTTTTTGCGGGACAAGTTGACATTTTTATTGGTACCATTTTTGGGAACGTGACATTTTTTTAACGCTTTCTATTCCGTTTTTTGGGAGGTAAAATTAACAAAAACAAACAATTCAGGAATTGTTTTTTGAGGGTTTTTTTTATGCCGTTCTGCGTGAGGTAAAAGTGATCAGGCAGCGTTATTCTTGGGGTCAGTACGTTTACAGCGATACTACACTTACTGTATTTTTTTATGTTTTGGCGCTTTTACACAATAAAACAATTTTATAGAAAAAAATATTTTTTTTGCATTGCTTTATTCTGAGCGTTATAACTTTTTTATTTTTCGGCTGATGGAGCTGTATGGCAGCTTTTTTTTTGCGGAACAAGATGACGTTTTCAGCGGTACCATTTTTATTTCTATTTTGTTTTTGATCGCATTTTTTTCCACTTTTTGTTTGGCGATATGATGAAAAAGCATATTTTTTTGCTCCGTTTTTTATTTATTTTTATTACGGTGTGCACAGAAGGAGTTAATTAGTGAGACAGTTTTATAGCTCGGGTTGTTTCGGACGCGGTGATACCAAATATGTGTACTTTTTTTGGTTTTGTAAAAATATACGGATTTATTGGTTTAATATTTTATTTATTTATTTTTATTTATTTTGTGATTTTTTTTTTAATAGTTTAAAAACTTTTTTTTTACTTTTTTTTACATTTTTACTTAGTCCCTGTATGGGACATTAATTTTTATTTTTCTGATCACTGATCTCATGTAATGTAATAGACATATATTACATTACATGAGATCTTCCCTGACTGTTTCAGTCAGTCTCCTGTCTGGCTCAGCTTGCAGGCTGAGCCAGACAGGACACCATATATGGCAGAGCTGGAGGCGGTCATGTGACCTCCAGCTGCCATAGCAACCCCAGGTCCTGGAAGGAAACGGAGGTCTTCGGAGAGGTAAGACGACCCCCTCTCCTCCTGCTGTCTCCTATATGCCGCGATCACTATAGATCGCAGCATATAGAAGACAGCAAGGGGTTAACATCACTGGGACCTGATCTAATCAGGTCCCGATGATGTTCCCTGTCAGAGCTAACGCTCTGCACCGGAATCGCAGCGCTTGCAGGACCCTGGGGGTCCTGAGCGCTGCGAGACCACCCACCGTTTTTAAACGTCGGCGCTGCACAGAGCCCGGCAAGCGCCGACGTTTATCTACAGTGGGCGGTCGGGAACCGGTTAAATCCAGAGTCAATATTCTCAAAGCATGTAAAAAAAGAGGGCTCTAAGGGTCTATTGGGTCTATTATTCCCAAACTTTAATTGTAAAATGCTGCGGAATATGTTGGGGCTAAAAAATAAAATTATTATTAAGTTAATAGCAGTTCTATTTACCAAACTTCCCAAGATTTGAAGGAATTTATCAGGGCACCTGCGAGTTGTATAGGCTTATATACAACAACCTGAAAGACAAGAACAATGCATGCATTACAACAATAACATTAATGTATGAACGAGGTAGACGAATATCTATAACAAATTCCTGGAATAATCCAATGTATAGCCCATCTTTGGATTGGAGAAGCCACACTAGACCAAACTGTCTCTAACCACATTGTAATCTAATGGCTCAAGTTCCAGTGCAATCAGATGAGCATCTTAAGGGGTCTGAAAGTTCCTAGAAAGTTCCAAGTTCAGATTCCAGATGTGATGGCGCAAACAAGCCTTGACCAACTGGAGAAGCTTTCAGATCGCTGTCAATCCAAGCTAACCTTCTCTTTGTATTTGGCGATGGGGGTGCGGACATCAGGATGGATCTCTGGATCAATATCTGGACCCTGAAGGTTGAAACTATCTTCATTAGCAGTCTCTTCGGTCCTATTAACTAAGAAGAATTTGCGAAAACACCAATAGATATTGGTCTAGTAGCAAGGTCAGCAGAGTTAAGATGGGATGGAGCATACTGTCATTGTTCAGGTTTAGAAGATTTCCTAATCCTTTCAACGCGGTTACTGACATAGACATAGAAGCATTTTGTCTGGTTAAATATGTAACACAGAACAATCTTGCTGTCTGTGTAGAATCTTGTGTCATCCACGTGAATAGCTAGTTCACTCAAAATGAAGTCTGCAATCTATACGGCTAGTGCAGCCCCACAGAGTTCAAGTCTGGGTATGGTGCACTCAGGCTTATTTGCCAATTTAGCCATCCCAAATAGAAATCCAACATGAGCTTCATTGTTAGAGTCTATAAACTTCAAATAGGCAACAGCTCAAATAGCTTCAGTAGAAATGTCAGAGAATATAGGGATCTCTTTCCTTTGATTCGAAGCAAGTGAAGCTGGAGTGTAACAACATTGGTATGTGGATCGTATCCAAGGCACAAAGAGATTCCCTCTAGGACCTCCACTTTAGTTGTTTGTGAGCAGGCAGTAGTGCGTCCTAGTCCTTAATAGTATCTGACAGGAGACTTAGCAGAAGCTTTTGTTGTATAATTAGGGGTGCAACAAATCCGAGTGGATCATATAGACTGTTCACCACTGACAGAACCCCACATTTAGTAAATGGTTTTTCTGCACAACTAACCTGAAAGCCGAAGGAGTCCTTCAACAAGTTCCATCTCATGCCCAGACTTCTCTGTACTGGTGGATTGTCTGAGCCTAGATTTAAGTTCCTGAACTCTGCAGCATGATCATTAGGGTGAAAGGCTTTCATGACAACAGCACAGTTGGAGGCAAATTTATGCAATCTAAGATGAGCTTTGGAAAGCATACCTTGCGTCAGTTTAAGCAGATCTATGGCTTCTTCCGCTCTGGGCAGCGATTTGAGACTGTCGACCACATAGAAGTCCTTTTCAGCGAACTGTTGGGCGTCCTTTCCATACTCTGATTTGCCATTTGAGGCAGTCCTACGTAGGTTATATCTAGCGACTGCAGGAGAAGGACTGTTTCCAAACACGTGCACCTTCATGCGGTATTCAATCATTTCCTTGTTGGTGCTGTTGTCTCGGTGCCATAGAAACCGGAGATAATTTCTGTGATCTTGTTGCATGATGAAACAATGGAACATTTGTTCCATATCAGCAGTAATAGCAACTTGTTCTTTTCTGAATCTCATGAGCACTCCCACCAGGTTATTAGTCAGGTTAGGAGCAGTGAGGAGAACGTCATTCAGAGATACACCATGATGCTTGCCGCTTGAACACCACTCTGATTTGTTTAGGCCTTCTTGGATACTCCAAAAGAAGGGAGATACCAGCATTCTTCATACTCTTGCAAGGGTGGAGCTGGCTCTGCAAAGTCATTGCGAAATATATTGTCTATTAGGCAAGTTGTATTTTAGAGGATTATTTTTATTATTGATCAACAACTATGTTCTCAATCAACCCAAAAGACTCATAAATATCCAAGCTTAATAATTTTGGAAGTTGAAGTGGTTGTTTTTTTAAGATTTGGCTATCTTAGGAGGATATCTGTTTGTGCAGGTAACTATTACTGTGCAGAATTATTAGGCAACTTAATAAAAACCAAATATAATCCCATCTCACTTGTTTATTTTCACCAGGTAAACCAATATCAGTGCACAACATTTAGAAATAAACATTTCTGACATGCAGAAACAAAAACAAAAAAAAATTAGTGATCAATATAGCCACCTTTCTTTATGATGACACTCAACAGCCTTCCATCCATAGATTCTGTCAGTTGCTTGATCTGTTTTCGATCAACATTGCGTGCAGCAGCCACCACAGCCTCCCAGACACTGTTCCGAGAGGTGTACTGTTTTCCCTCCCTGCAGCTCTCACATTTTATGATGACCCACAGGTTCTCTATGGGGTTCAGATCAGGTGAACAAGGGGGCCATGTCATTATTTTTTCTTCTTTTAGACCTTTACTGGCCAGCTACACTGTGGAGTAGTTGGATGCATGTGATGGAGCATTGTCCTGCATGAAAGTCATGTTTTTCTTGAACGATACCGACTTCTTCCTGTACCACTGCTTGAAGAAGTTGTCTTCCAGAAACTGGCAGTAGGTCTGGGAGTTGAGCTTCACTCCATCCTCAACCCGAAAAGGTCCCACAAGTTCATCTTTGATGATACCAGCCCATACCAGTACCACACCTCCACCTTGCTGGCGTCTGAGTCGGAGTGGAGCTCTCTTCCCTTTACTGATCCAGCCTCTGGTCCATCCATCTGGCCCATCAAGAGTCACTCTCATTTCAGCAGTCCATAAAACCTTTGAAAAATCAGTCTTAAGATATTTCTTGGCCCATTCTTGACGTTTTATCTTATGTTTCTTGCTCAAAGGTGGTCGTTTTTCAGCCTTCCTTACCTTGGCCATGTCCCTGAGTATCGCACACATTGTGCTTTTTGATACTCCAGTAATGTTGCAGCTCTGAAATATGGCAAAACTGGTGGCGAATGGCTACTTGGCAGCTTCACGCTTGATCTTCCTTAATTCATGGGCAGTTATTTTGCACCTTTTTTGGCCAACACGCTTCTTGCGACCCTGTTGGCTATTTGCCATGAAACGCTTGATTGTTTGGTGATCACGCTTCCAAAGTTTGGAAATTTCAAGACTGCTGCATCCCTCTGCAAGACATCTCACAATTTTGGACTTTTCAGAGCCCGTCAAATCTCTCTTCTGACCCATTTTGCCAAAGGAAAGGAAGTTGTCTAATAATTAAGCACACCTTATATAGGGTGTTGATGTCATTAGTCAACACCCCTCCTCAGTACAGAGATGCACATCACCAGATTTACTTAATTGGTAGTTGGCTCTCAAGCCTATGCAGCTTGGAGTAGGACAACATGTATAAAAAGTATCATGTGATCAAAATACTCATTTGCCTAATAATTCTGCACACAGTGTAGTTCTCGGCACGATCATCAAACTTTGAGAGACCGATGTTAATTAAAGAAGATGCCCGACCATGAAATCCAATTTTTTTTAAGTTAATTTGTGCTGTATTGTAATATACAACACCCCTATAAATTGTCTTTTTTGTTTCTGCCTTTTGTTTCATCTGAATTTCACTTCATTCTCTGTACCCACTTTTTTTTTTACCTGCGGCTCTACCAAACATGACAGCATGCTTTATCTAACCTCACAGCCAAAGCTGGCACCGCCTGGCCTTATTGTCCAGCACCGCCTTCTGCCCACCCACTGCACACTCACTTCTGTATTGGAAATAACAGAGCAGTGTTCTCATGTGTGGAAAGCAGCACAATCACTGCACTCCACACCCACAGTGTTGATAGAGCTTCACATGTCTCCACATCACCCCTGACATATGAGTACTGTGAAATTTATAGTGATGTGTGTGCAAGAGTAATTATGTGTGTGTATCTACGTATATATCACATAATACACCTCAGCTGCAGCAGAACCTCTGTCTATAGTGATGTATCTACATATATGCCACATAATACACCTCAGCTGCTGCGAAACCTCAGTCTATAGTGAGGTGTAAACATATATACCACATAATACACCTCAGCTGCTGAAGAACCTCAGTCTATAATGATGTATCTACATATATACCACATAATACACTTCAGCTGCTGCAAAACCTCAGTCTATAGTTATGTATCTACATATATACCACATAATACATCTCAGCTGCTGCAGAACCTCAGTCTATGGTGATGTATATACTGTACATATATACCACATAATACACATCAGCTGCTGCAGAACCTCAGTCTATAGTAATGTGTATACATAAATACCACATAATTCACCTTAGCTGCTGCAGAACCTCAGTCTATGGTGATGTATATACATATATACCACATAATATACTCCAGCTGCTGCAAAACCTCAGTCTATAGTAATGTGTATACATATACACCGCATAATTCACCTTAGCTGCTGCAGAACCTCAGTCTATGGTGATGTATATACATATATACCACATAATACACTCCAGCTGCTGCAGAACCTCAGTCTGTAGTGATGTGTATACATATATACCACATAAAACACATCAGCTGCTGCAGAACCTCAGTCTTTAGTGATGTATATACATATATACCACATAATACACCTCAGCTGCTGCAGAACCTCAGTCTATGGTGATGTATATACATATATACCAAATAATACACTTCAGCTGCTACAGAACCTCAGTCTATAGTGATGGATGGATGACAGAGGTATGGATGGATGAGGGATGGAGGGTTGGATGTGACGCGCCCCCTGGGCCGTGGGGTACTTGGTGCCAGGCCGGTCGTTGCTAGGGGAGATGTCACAGTGGCGGTGACCCGGTCCGTGACCCAGGGCGGTCAAGCAAAAGGGAATATTTACAGGGGATTATAGTTTATATACAAAGTTCGTGACGCCACCTGTGGTATGCAGCTAAAGGGAGCCGCCGCTGCGGAGCAGGTCCTCTGGAGCTGATGTTAGTGCACCAAAGATGCTGTGGCTCTCCACAGGTAGAGCTTAGCTCCAGGGCAGTGTAGATGTTGTAGATTGTGCTGGGCATTGTAGTGCAGGGGTGATGGCGCAGATAAGAATCAGAGAGACAGTGGGGTGCAGTTTTCCGAGTTTACTCACAGTTGATAAGTTCCTCAGGTTACAGGTTCCGGACTACAACCTCCCACGTCGTGGTGTGTTCACCAGGCAGGGGTTCAGCAATCCCTCAGGTAATTCAAGAGTGCCTGACAGGACCCCTTTCTATGTGCCTTCCTCAGTCGTCTTCCTGCGCTGGCTCTCGCCCTCCTGCCCTGCGCCTCGCAATCAGTGTCCCAATCCTGTAGCCTCGGGTCTTGTCGGGCGACCTGCAGTCCCCTGGACCCTCTGTGGCCACCTTTTCGGCGATATAATTGCGGTTGTGGCCACTGCACCTTGCAAGTACAGCAGCCTCCGGTTCCTAGCTGAGCCTTGTAGTTCTCCACTAGCTTAGGGGCCGGTCCCCTCTGCGGCTCGATCCCTCCACCGCCTGGCAGATTCGGGCGTACGGGTGGCCTCCAGCACTTCCCGTACCCCTGGGATCCCTTCTGTTCCTGGAGCCTTTCTCCTGCTCCCTCTCCTCTCTTCTCTCCTTCTCCTGGGCCTCTCACTAGGCCCGCCTCCGGAGCAGAGCTCCTGCAGAGCCTCTGCTCCCCTCACTTTCCTCCTCCAACTGGCCTGTCTTTCTAAGATGGCTCCCCTTTTTATACAGCTTCTTTCAAGTGCTCCCCTGATCTACGTCCTCCACCCACACCCACTACATGGTTCCCCCTCACTAGGTTCCCCTCCACTCCAGCCAGGGACCAGGGACTGTGCTCTCCCCTAGGAGCAATCTCGCCCTGCCCTACTGAAGTGGACGTGTTGGATGCAGGTGTTAGGGTCCCGGGCAGCACTCTATCCTTACCTGAAAGTGGGATACCACACCTCTGTGTGAGATGCAGTACCTCTGTGGTGACTGAACCCGCAGGGGTGCCACAGATGGATGAGAGAGGGGTGGATGGATAAGAGAGGGAGGGATGGATGGATGAGAGTGGGATAGATGCATGGATTAGGGAGAGAGGGATGGATGGATGAGAGAGAGATGGGTGGATGAGAGAGGGATGGATGGATGAGAGAGGGATGGATGGATGTTGGCAGGATAGACGAGAGAGGGATGGATATGGGAGGAAGGGATGGATATGGGAGGGATGGATGGATGAGGGAGGGATAAATGGATGGATGAGAGAGGGATGGATGGATGGATGAGAAAGGGATGGATGGATGGATGGATGAGAGAGGGATGGATGGATGAGGGAGGGATGGATGGACGAATGGATGAATGAGACAGGGATGGATGGATGATGGAGGGATGGATGGATGAGAGAGGGAGCAAAGGGGGAGCAAAGGATGGATGAGGGAGGGATGGATGCATAGCACAGCACATTATAGATAGCAGAAAAAAAAATTCTAGCTCCACATATTTAATAAAGGAATACTGTGCCAGTAACCTCCCAAAGAGAGACTGGAAGCTTTGAAGAGAACAAGGGGTACATATGCTAGGCACCAAGTATTCTTGATAAGCAATAAAAATCAAACCGCAAGGATTGAAAAATTATAAAGAAATTTTATTAGGAACACTAAACACACTCCAGTTAAAACATACTTAAAAACATGTAGAAAATACCCGTGAAGGTATGTAGTATATCAAAATATAAGTATAATAATATAGAGGCAATACAGATTATTCCCCAAAATCTGCCCACAAATATATTAATCTGATGAGTATCTGCAATTACAAGTGCTACCTTATAGAACAACTGTATCAAAATATATGCAGTTGCATTAGAAAAATAAGAAGGTAAGATTACTCCCATTCAAATGGTGCATGTGTGGGCACATTGCTGTCTAAGCCCAGTATATACACTGCTCAAAAAAATAAAGGAAACACTCAAATAACACATCCTAGATCTGAATGAATGAAATATTCTCATTGAATACTTGGTTCTGTACAAAGTTGAATGTTCTGACACCAAAATCACACAAAAATCATCAATGGAAATCAAATTTATTAACCAATGGAGGCCTGGATTTGGAGTCACCCCCAAAATTAACGTGGAAAAACACACTACAGGCTGATCCAACTTTGATGTAATGTCCTTAAAACAAGTCAAAATGAGGCTCAGTATTGTGTGTGGCCCCCACGTGCCTGTATGACCTCCCTACAACGCCTGGGCATGCTCCTCATGAGGTTGCGGATGGTCTCCTGTGGGATCTCTTCCCAGACCTGGACTAAAGCATCCACCAACTCCTGGACAGTCTGTGGTGCAACGTGACGTTGGTGGATGGAGCGAGACATGATGTCCCAGATGTGCTCAATCGGATTCAGGTCTGAGGAACGGGCGGGGCAGTCCATAGCTTCAATGCCTTCATCTTGCAGGAACTGCTGACAAACTTCAGCCACATGAGGTCTGGCATTGTCCTGCATTAGGAGGAACCCAGGGCCAACCGCACGAGCATATGGTCTCACAAGGGGTCTGAGGATCTCATCTCGGTACCTAATGGCAGTCAGGCTACCTCTGGCGAGCACATGGAGGGCTGTGCAGACCTCTAAAAAAATGCCACCCCACACCATTACTGACCCACTGCCAAACCGGTCATGCTGAAGGATGTTGCAGGCAGCAGATCGCTCTCCACGGCGTTTCCAGACTCTGTCACGTCTGTCACATGTGCTCACTGTGAACCTGCTTTCATCTGTGAAGAGCACAGGGTGAAAGTGGCAACTTTGCCAATCCTGGTGTTCTGGGCAAATGCCAAGCGTCCTGCATGGTGTTGGGCTGTGAGCACAACCCCCATCTGTGGACATCGGGCCCTCATACCACCCTTACGGAGTCGGTTTCTAACCGTTTGTGCAGACACATGCACATTTGTGGCCTGCTGGAATTAATTTTGCAGGGCTCTGGCAGTGCTCCTCCTGTTCCTCCTTGAACAAAGATGGAGGTAGCGGTCCTGCTGCTGGGTTGTTGCCCTCCTAAGGCCCCCTCCACGTCTCCTGGTGTACTGGCCTGTCTCCTAGCTTCCAGCCTCTGGACACTACACTGACAGACACAGCAAACCTTCTTGCCACAGCTCACATTGATGTGCCATCCTGGATGAGCAGCACTACCTGAGCAACTTCTGTGGGTTGTAGAGTCCGTCTCATACTACCACGAGTGTGAAAGCACAACCAACCTTCAAAAGTGACCAAAACATCAGCCAGAAAGCATTGGTACTGAGATGTGGTCTGTGGTCACCACCTGTAGACCACTCCTTTATTGAGGGTGTCTTGATAACTGCCAATAATTTCCATCTATTGTCTATTCCATTTGCACAACAGCATGTGAAATTGATTGTCAATCAGTGTTGCTTCCTAAGTGGACAGTTTGATTCCACAGAAGTTTGATTTACTTGGAGTTATATTCTGTAGTTTAAGTGTTCCCTTTATTTTTTTGAGCAATGTATATTCCTGGAGTATATATACCCCTGTGGAAGCCATTCAGTGGCGTAACGCGTGGGGCTCTGGATCGTTTTCCCACTATCTGCCTGTCTCCCTTTTGGTGCACTTTCTTTGTGGTATGTATAGTATTTGCTGTATACCTTCTATTTGAATATATATATACTGGGCTTAGACAGCAATGTGCCCACACATGCACCGTTCGAATGGGAGTAATCTTACCTTCTTATTTTTCCAATGCAACTGCATATATTTTGATACAGTTGTTCTATAAGGTAGCACTTGTAATTGCAGATATTCATCAGATTAATATATTTGTGGGCAGATTTTGGGGAATAATCTGTATTGCCTCTATATTATCCCCTTCCCGACCCGTGTCACACCGTTTGTGACATGGAAAACAGTTCGTTCCCGACCCATGTCACAGCGTCTGTGACATGGAGGGAAAGACCCCCTGCAGCGCCTGCGAGCGGGGTCGCTCAGGTGTCACAGTTGCTACTGCAACTGGACATCCTGAAGTCGACCCCCCGGGGGGTGGATTAACCCCCCCGTGCCTGGGACCCCTCCGATTGGCTGTTTCATTTTCACTTTTAATGAAACTGCCAATCGGTATGAATTAAATATTTCACCAATGAAAATTGGTGTAATATTTAAATCTGGGCATGGCCTGATGCTTACAGCATCAGCCATTGGCTGGGGGGAGTGTCACCTCTGTCTCCCCCTCCCCCCAGATCTGATTGGGGGGCTAGCGTCACATGGATACTAGCCCCAATCAGATGTGGAGAGAGTTTTTAATGATGGCCGCAACTGCCCGTCCATGGATCGGGTGCCGGCCGTTGTGGACCCTCTGCTGCTGCCTCCTGTGGACCCTCTGCTGCTGCCCCCCCCGTGGACCCTCTGCAGCTGCCCCCCCGTGGATCGCCTGCTGCCGCCGCTGATCGCCTGCTGCCGCCGCTGATCTGCATCAGGTAGTATTGCCCCCGCTCCCCCCCGACCCCCCCTCCACTCCACCCTGCCCCCCTCCACCCCCGACCCCCCCTCCACTTTCATACCTGCACCCCGACCTCCGCTCCCTCTGCTCCCTCTCCCACGTCTTCATCCACCGGCTGCTGCTCTCCTTCTGACAGCCGGTGGACTGTGATCACAGCAGCAGCAGGCTCAGTGTAAATGCCCTGCTCCTGTGATCAAACCCACCATCCCCCAGTCCCAGTGATATCACCCCCCACCTCCCAATAATCACCCCTGTCCCCAGTGTTCACCCCCCCTGTCCCCAGTGTTCACCCCCCTGTCCCCAGTGTTCACCCCCCCTGACCCCAGTGTTCACCCCCCCAGTTTTCACCCCCCCTGTCCCCAGTGTTCACCCCCCCTGTCTCCAGTGTTCACTCCCCATCCCCAGTGTGCACCCCCCCATCCCAGTGATCATCCCCCCCCCCCGCAAACCCAGTGATCACCCCCCTTGCTGCTGCCGGCTCCTGCCCCAGTGATCACCCCCCTTGCTGCAGCTGCTGGCTCCTCCATCTCTTCAACCCCCCTGTACGCCTGACAGCCCCGTACGCCTGACAGCCCCGTACGCCTGACAGCCCCCTACGCCTGACAGCCCCCACACGTGACTGCAGAAGGTTACACCAAGCACACACACACACACACACACACACACGTACACTCACACTATAATAAAGTTTCGATTTTTTTTTTTTTTTTACACACGCACACAGCACACAAAATGTCCCGCCCGTCCCAGTCTAGGGCGTACTCAGCTTAGTAGGCTATGTCAGGTTGGTGTGTGTGTTGTAGTGTGTGTGTGTGTGTGGTGTATACACTACAATATACCACACCGCACACCAACCTGACATACACCACACAATGGTGTCCACTAACAAATTGGAACCATGTTGCGTTTGGAGAGTCCCTGTGTGCCCAAACATTGGAGCTCCCCAACAAGTGACCCCATTTTGGAAACTAGACCCCCCAAGGCACCTATCTAGATGCATAGTGAGCACTTGAAACCCCCAGGTGCTTCACAAATTGATTCATAAAAATGAAAAAGTGGAAAAAAAAACACTTTTTTATTTTTACGGATTAATTTGTGAAGGACCTGGGGGTTCCAAGTGCTCACTATGCATCTAAATAGGTGCCTTGGGGGGTCTAGTTTCCAAAATGGGGTCACTTGTGGGGGAGCTCCAATGTTTGGCCACACAGCGGCTCTCCAAACGCAACATGGTGTCTTCTAACAATTTGAGCCGACAATTTGTTAGCGGACACCATGTTGCTTTTGGAGAGCCGCTGTGTGCCCAAACATTGGAGCTCCCCCACAAGTGACCCCATTTTGGAAACTAGACCCCCCAAGGCACCTATCTAGATGCATAGTGAGCACTTGGAACCCCCAGGTGCTTCACAAATTGATTCATAAAAATGAAAAAGTGGAAAAAAAAACACTTTTTTATTTTTACGGATTAATTTGTGAAGGACCTGGGGGTTCCAAGTGCTCACTATGCATCTAGATAGGTGCCTTGGGGGGTCTAGTTTCCAAAATGGGGTCACTTGTGGGGGAGCTCCAATGTTTGGCCACACAGCGGCTCTCCAAACGCAACATGGTGTCTTCTAACAATTTGAGCCGACAATTTGTTAGCGGACACCATGTTGCTTTTGGAGAGCCGCTGTGTGCCCAAACATTGGAGCTCCCCCACAAGTGACCCCATTTTGGAAACTAGACCCCCAAAGGCACCTATCTAGATGCATAGTGAGCACTTGGAACCCCCAGGTGCTTCACAAATTGATTCATAAAAATGAAAAAGTGGAAAAAAAAACACTTTTTTATTTTTACGGATTAATTTGTGAATGACCTGGGGGTTCCAAGTGCTCACTATGCATCTAGATAGGTGCCTTGGGGGGTCTAGTTTCCAAAATGGGGTCACTTGTGGGGGAGCTCTAATGTTTGGCCACACAGCGGCTCTCCAAACGCGACATGGTGTCCGCTAACAAATTGAATGGAAAATCGGCTCAAATTGTTAGCGGACACCATGTTGCGTTTGGAGAGCCCCTAATGTGCCTAAACAGTAGAGCTCCCCCACAAGTGACCCCATTTTGGAAACTAGACCCCCCAAGGCACCTATCTAGATGCATAGTGAGCACTTGGAACCCCCAGGTGCTTCACAAAATGATCTGTGAAAACAAAAAAGTACTTTTTTTTTCACAAAAAAATTTTTTAGCCTAAATTTTTTAATTTTCACATGAGTAACAGGATAAAATGCATCCTAAAATGTATTGGTCAATTTCTCCTGAGTACACTGATACCTCATATGTGGTCATAAACCACTGTTTGGGCACATGGCAGGGCTCAGAAGAGAAGGAGCGCAATTTGACTTTTGGAGCTAATTTTCCATTCAAAAAGTAAAATGGCGCTCCTTCCCTTCTGAGCCCTGCCGTGTGCCCAAACAGTGGTTTATGACCACATATGAGGTATCAGTGTACTAAGGAGAAATTGACCAACAAATTTTAGGATGCATTTTATCCTGTTACCCATGTGAAAATTAAAAAATTTAGTCTAAAAGAAAATTTTTGTTAGAAAAATAAAAATGTTCATTTTTTTCTTCCATGTGGCTTTAGTTCCTGTGATGCACCTGAAGGGTTAATAATCTTCTTGAATGTAGTTTTGAGTAGCTTGAGGGGTGCAGTTTTTGGAATGGTGTCACTTTTGGGTGTTTTCTGTCATGTACACCCCTCAAAGGGACTTCAAATGTGATGTGGTCACTAAAAAAAATGGCTTTGCAAATTTTGCTGGAAAAAAGAAAATTTGCTGATGAACTTTGAACCCTTCTAACTTCCTACCAAAATTATTTTTTTTTCCAAAATTGTGCTGATGTAAAGTAGACATGGGGGAAATGTTATTTATTAACTATTTTGTGTCACATCACTCTCTAGTTTAGCAGAATAAAAATTAAAAATTTGAAAATTGCAAAATTTTCAAAATTTTTCCCATATTTTTGATTTTTTCACAAATAAACGCAAATATTATCGACCTAAATTTAATACTAACATGAAGCCCAATATGTCACGAAAAAACAATCTCAGAATCGCTAGGATCCGTTGAAGTGTTCCAGAGTTTTTACTTCGTAAAGGGACACTGGTCAGAATTGACAAAAATGCCAAGGTCTTTAGGGTCAAAATAGGCTGGGTCCTGAAGGGGTTATTATATGTATTGCACTTATATTTTGATATACTACATACCTTCACGGGTATTTGCTACATGTTTTTAAGTATGTTTTAACTGGAGTGTGTTTAGTGCTGCTAATAAAATTTCTTTATAATTTTTCAATCCTTGCGGTTTGATTTTTATTGCTTATCAAGAATACTTGGTGCCTAGCATATGTACCCCTTGTTCTCTTCAAAGTTCCTAGCACAGTACATTATACTCACCTATGTAGAAGCCTTTTCCTTCCTGGTTAGTCCAATCAGCTGAGTCATTCCACTGCTGCATTGCACAGTGTGCTGCACAGGAGGCTAGAGCAGGAGGCAGGGTCTGGCGGAGATGGGGGTAGTGTCTGTTGTGACATCACTGGCCAGTCTCTACTAGACAGGAAAACTCTAGTCGGGGAGTGAGCAGCTCCTCCAGAATCAGGAGAGAGCTACTCACATGACTAGGTGTGCTTCACAGGACACCATGCAGAATGCTGACAGGGAGTATATTACAAACTGTTAGTATTTTGCAGCCTAGATACACACACAGATTATACAGAAAGCCTGGACAATCCCTTTAATTCCTTGCGAATCATGTATCTTGGCAAAGTCAGACATGTCCGATTTCCCCGTCATAGTTTCAGTATTAACTTGTAGTATTCCGGGGAATGTAAGTTCTCTGGCTTATATGACTATGACGTATCAGGACAAAATGACGTGGCGTGGGGGTTAAGCTGCAGTTTAGTCTCTAAAGGGTCTGCTGGCTGTGGCCTAAATTATGGGTTAGTGATGGAAGTTACTTTGTCAGTATTAGCCGGCGACATCCCTTGCCTTGCGGGTGCATCGATGTGGTAGGTAGGAGGTGACGCTGGTACAGATGGTAAATGTCTTAGCACGTAGTCAGTAGTGGGATCATCTGGGTCTTCCACTTCTCCTGGAATGAGACAATCTATATCAGCGTTTTGACCTAGTGCATTTTTAAGGACTTTCAGTTTAGCGAAGGCTATTGCTTCTTCCCTTTCTGCTTGGAGCATTTGGGCCTCCGTTTTGTTTCTTTGGGCTTCCATCTCTGCTTCCTGCCTTTTAAATTGGGTTTCCACCTCAGCTTCCTGCCTCTTTAATTGGGCTTCCATTTAGTTTTTTTGGCTTCTATCTCTGCATCCTTCCTTGCAAAGGAGCTTCTGACTCTAGCTTCCTCTGAATAATGAAACAAGGGTAAGCAAAAATTAGATTCCTGAGGATGGTTAATATATATGTATGAGAAATTTCATAACCTGGTGGTCTATAGATAAATATTCCCTAATCAGAAATCCAGACTAGTGTGAACCCGAGGACAGTCGGTAACATGAAGAGAGAAAAAAGAAGAACAGTCTGACCATAAAGTCCCAACACGTCATATGCAGTGAAAACCAAAGTATGTTTATTTATTACAGGTGACAACAATGAACAATGCCAAAAAAGTAAACACATTAAAAACATATAAAAACAGTCACGGAAATGCCATAACACCAGGGAGCAGCCCCGACCGCGATGTCATGTAACCCGGCGTCGCGATAACGTTGAGACCCAGTGCAGGGGGACACATAGAGACGCAGCAACCGCAGGTACCCACAGGCAACAGCGCACTCATGCCTCCTCCCAGGATATATGATCTAATAAGAGTAAGATTTAAGATGAGGAAGTGGGGCCCGGGAAAGGAGCCACGTGATTGTAAGTCCTCTCTATACTATTGTCTATGTCACATGCCAATGATGTCTTAGAACTTAAAGATTACATTTTGAGCCTACCTCACTTTTGAGCCTGTTTTACTAATATGATTATTTGACTAATTTTGCTCATGCTTTATCTTTGCACATTTTGGGAGGTATTTATGCACTAGCACTTTACATACCTCTCTATTGCATCTACCCTGCAGGAGACCCTATTTGCATTTGTATTAATATTTATATATTTATATTTATTTATTTGTACTGTATATATCCAATTGTAGTAGTATTTATCATTTATTGTAATGTAGCGCCCCGAGGGTTCGGCCGCTACAGGGGTATTGCACCTCAGACCAGAGGTGTGATATTCCACTCCCGGGTAAGGATGGAGTGTGGAACAGGGCTCGTTTAGCTGCATGCATCACACACACCCCATTTCCGAGGGACAGCTCAACGGTGCTCCCACTAGACAGAAGTGCAGGCACTACAGCATTTGTCCCTGGCTGGAGTGGGGAGGGGGAAGCACACCCAGTGATGTAGGAGCAGATAGGGGTTGGGTCTCTGGGCATAGGTAGGAGCCCATTGGTTGCAAGTCACCTGGGCTCATACACAGAGAGGGAGGTATATAAGGTGGGCACCATCTTAGAACCGTGTTCAGTCTGAGAGAGGAAGTGATAGAGCAGGGCCTCTGTGGAGCTCTGCTCCGGAGGCAGGCCTAGAGTGAAGGCCAGAGCCAGAGGAGAAGGACAGTAACAGCAAGGAAAAGGAACAGAAAGGAAAGAAAGAAAGGAACAGAACACCAAGAGAGGCCCAGAGACACGAAGGCAGAAGGAACCCCAAAGTCCCAGGAGATTGCGGGTGACGGGTTGGCAGAACAGGGTACCGGATCCCAAGTTGGTGGAGGCGACTAATCCTCAGCCAAGGACCGGCGGTCGTGATCATATCTTGGTGCGACCCCTCACTACACCTACTAGAAAGGCATACCACATAGGGTCTGGGCAGTGAGCACGAAGCCCTCCCAAGAGAAGGCCCGAGGCAGCTGGACAAAAGTAGTGTCACTGGTGGGGCACGGCCAGAGAGAGGAATAGAAGGGAGACCTGGGCCACACTCTGGAATTACCTGGGAGTTGACCGAGCCCCTTGCCTGGTGGACGCAGCACGACTTGGGCAGTCATTGACGGCGGAATGACTAAGAATATAAGAACTGTGAGTAAAGCATTTGAACTGCAATCCCACGTCTCTGTGCTTCCTCGCCGCACCAGCACTACTAGTGCCGGGACACCCGTGCACTATCACCCCCACCATCTACTACACTGCCCTGGGGCTGCACTCTTCCCGTGGGGAGTCACACTACCTCAGCTGCATACACCATCAGCCCCAGCGGTCTGCCTTGCAGCGGCGGTCCGCACTGACCGCAATCCACGAGTGGCGTAGTCGGACAATTAACCATAAAAATCCCATAAATAGACTGCCACTGGTTTGACCACCCTGAGCCTTGGGACCGGGTCGCCGCCACGGAAACTACATCCCCCCAGAGACCTGGTTCCGGGTAACCCACTACACGTGTACGCTAGGCCCAGGGGGTGAGTCAGTAACATCCCTGGCGGCGTGCTGGCATGGCTTACCACCTCCCATCATGCAAGACCACCATCTTACCTATCAGTCCAGGCTGCACACTTTGCACCAGTACCTGCTGTGTCTCTTGTTTGATTGCTTAGGGCGGCGGCGCGGTTACTGCCTGATTCTTATAGTTACTGTGTGCGCACTCCTAATGCCTCCCCAGCCTATTGCTGTGAATCACTGGATACTTAAACCCCCTCCACCCAGTAGTAGGTGCCTGAGCAACACTTTCCTTCAGTGTGTTCCTTGCAACTGAGTTGCCAGGTCCTGTCCTGTATCTTGTCTGTTTCCGCCACCCTGGGGGCTGTATACCCAGGCCTGTTACCTGTATCAGTGACTTCTAGTCTGTTCCGCCACCCTGGGGGCTGTATACTCAGGCCTGTTGCCTGTATCTGTGACTTCTAGTCTGTTTCCGCCACCCTGGGGGCTGAGTTCCCAGGCTCGTTCCTGTATCTTGTTCCTGGTTCAGTTCCTGTCTGAACTGTGTCCTAGCCCGTTAACTCTTTGCCTCTATGTCCGAACCTTCCCTTTTCCTGCAGTGTCTGAACCTGCACCTAACTCCAACTCGTTGTCTCTGTACTTCTGTTTGTGAGTTTTGGGTTCACTCGCTACTTCATTGTAAGTACCTTGTGTGTATCTGGTTCTGCTTGTCCCGTTTCCCTGCCTCCGTATCTACCTCCTGTGTTCTAACTATCTTCCTGTATTTTCCAGTCTGTTCCATGTGAACAGAGCCCTGTCCTGTCTGCCTGCACCTTCTGCTCTGTTCTGCTCTGCTTGTTCACCACATCTGCGGTTTCATTCTGCTCTGCTTGTTCACCGCACCCGCGGTTTCGCTCTGCTCTGCTTGTTCACCAAACCTGAGGTTTCGCTCTGCTCTGCTTGTTCATCGCACCTGCGGTTTCGCTCTGCTCTGCTTGTTCACCGCACCTGCGGTTTCGCTCTGCTCTGCTTATCACCGCACCTGCGGTTTTGCTCTGCTCTGCTTGTCCACCGCACCTGCGGTTTCGCTCCGCTCTGCTTGTTCACCGCATCTGCTGTTTCGCTCTGCTCTGCTTGTCCACCGCACCTGCGGTTTCGCTCTGCTCTGCCCCGCTTGTCCTCCGCTCCTGCGGTTCTGCTCTGCTAGTCCACCGCACCCGCGGCTCTGTTCCTGTATCCCTGTCTGTTCTAGTCCCTATCCAGCCTGCGTTCATACCTGCCAGTATCTGCCAGTCTGCATTCCAGCCGTGCCTGTCAGCACCCGCCTGTCTGCATACCAACCGTGCCTGCCAGTACCCGCCTGTCTGCATACCAGCCATGCCTGCCAGTACCCACCTGTCTGCATACCAGCTGTGCCTGCCCGTTCCTGCATTCCCTGGTGTGAGTCAACAGCTGTGACCGGGGTCTGACCTGGAGTAGCACTTGGTCCCTCTGCTCGGTTCCTCCCTGGTTCACGGAGTCGACTGAGCCGCCGTGCGACCTTGGTCGGACCGAGTTGATACTTAGTCACGCCCCTCCAGGCACTCCTCGGTTCATGGTCCAGTGGGATCACTAACCACGCTCACGCCAGTTAGTCCGGGCGTGAGCGTAACAGTTTGCTCATGCCTTGGTCCCTGTTGAGCCCCATGGCCCTTCACTCTCGGAGACATTTGAATCCTTGTCTGGCGAAGACATGCACCAAGGAAAAATTTTTTCTCAAGTAGAAGTCCAGGCGATTTACGCACCAGCCCAAATGGAACTATCAGCACTCGTTCCTGCGGATCCACCATGGTACTATGGGGATCCAAAACAAAGCTGTGCATTTGTGGAGCAATGCATGCTGCATTACAAATTCTATGCTCACTATTTATCTACTGATCGGGTTAAAGTAGCATTTCTGATGTCCTACCTAGCTGGTGATGCCTTGAATTGGATCACCCCCTATGGGAAGCATGGGATCCTATCGTCTCTGACCAGCAGGCCTTCCTGGTGGCCTTTCTAATGGTCTTCGATGAACCTAACCCTGAAGCTTCTGCTAAAGCTTCCCTTCCCAATATCCTGGAGCAGTCCCGATGGGTGATGCGTGTAGGTAGCCCACCAGTTCCCCAACCAGAAGAGGCTGCTGCCCACACAAAATCCACACAGGATGACAATGCTCCACAGAATACTTCTCTTCCCAACCTCAAGAGGCAGTCCAGACGTGCAAGGCGTAGAGGTAAACCGTTACGCCAGGTTCTGTCCTCCCAAAGACCTCCTGTTCCCCAGCCTGTAGAGGCAGCTACCAGCACAGAATCCATGAAGGATGACCATGTTCGTCAGGCAAAGCAGAGGCCGGAACTCAGTCACAAAATCGGATTGCGGTCCCGCTGCGGTTGTTTGGGACACCCTGACGGTCTTTGTACAGCGAGGGTTGGAGAATCCCAAGATATTAGGCCTGTAGGAGAGGCTGCCCTTGGCGTTAATGTTTCCTGTCCACAGATGACCGTGACTGTCTCCGTGGCAAGTGAAGGCCTCGGTTAACCGGAAGTTTCGGGCATAAAGCCTTGAAGAGTTGGTGTCTGATTCCCGTCCAACAACTCCAGAATCCTGTTTGGGCATTGTCAGCGGAAGGACGAGCCCTACTCAGAAACAGTCAAAATATGTCTGTACAAATTAAGCTCCAGACTGGAGCATTAAACATGAAGAAGTTCACATTCCAGGTGCTGTCTGGTTTACCCACAGGTCATCCAGAGCCGAGAGATCTAGTGCCCGCTCAGGTCTGGAGATCCTGCATGGTGTTTCCTGGGGGACTGCTGAGGTACAAGGGGTGTCCAGTCCCCATATCTTCAGGACAGTTAGCAGTGTCTTCTTCTTCCTCTTCACCAGATCTGCTAGTCGCTGACTCGCTGTGCGCTGAAGTCTCCGAAGGAAGGGAAGCGGAGGCATTGTCCCCACTCAGTCTCGATGATTGTACCAATGATCTGGCTTCAGGTACCACCCCGCCTCGCAGACGTGTCATCTCAGAAATCAGACAGAACTTGGTCCCTAAGCAAGAATCCTCCATGTCTAATAAATCTGGCAATAAGTCCATCAAGGCGGTGGCTACCTCCAAGTCTCCGCACCTCTCCAACCAGGCGGAGGACTTCCAGCTGTCTCCTGAATTCTCCGGGGTGCTACCTGATAACAAATGGAGAGAGACTTTTCTGCACCCTGTACCTGGTACTTCGTCCACTTCATCCAGTAAGCTTGGCAAAGTGTCCGTCAAGGCTGTGGTTACCCCCAAGTCTCTGCACCCATCCAACCCGTTGGAGGATCTCCAGTTGTCCCGTGAATCCCTTGGGGTGCTACCCGATATTAACAAATGGAAAGAGACTGTCCTGTGTCCTGTTCCTGGTATTTCACTCACTTCAGCTGTTGCTGAGGATGGCTCGATGGGAGGAAGCATCCTAGTCACCAAGATGGTGAGACCAGTTTCGTTCCCTCTAGTGGACAGAAGAGGTAATCTTCTTGAAGAGAAGGATCGGCCTCCAAATGCTCTGCAGAAAATCCTTGCAGGCTTGAAGAAGAGGGGAGGTAAAGGGGGGTTACTGTAACATCCCTGGCGGTGTGCTGGCATGGCTTACCACCTCCCACCATGCAAGACCGCCATCTTACCTATCAGTCCAGGCTGCACACTTTGCTCCAGTACCTGCTGTGTCTCTTGTCTGATTGCTTATGGCGGTGGCGCGGTTACTGCCTGATTTTTATAGTTACTGTGTGCGCACTCCTAATGCCTCCCCAGCCTATTGCTGTGTGTCACTGAATACTTAAACCCCCTCCACCCCGTAGGAGGTGCCTGAGCAACACTTTCCTTCAGTGTGTTCCTTGCAACTGAGTTGCCAGGTCCTGTCCTGTATCTTGTCTGTTTCCGCCACCCTGGGGGCTGTATACCCAGGCCTGTTACCTGCATCTGTGACTTCTAGTCTGTTCCGCCACCCTGGGGGCTGTATACTCAGGCCTGTTGCCTGTATCTGTGACTTCTACTCTGTTTCCACCACCCTGGGGGCTGAGTTCCCAGGCTCGTTCCTATATCTTGTTCCTGGTTCAGTTCCTGTCTGAACTGTGTCCTAGCCCGTTACCTGTTTGTCTCTATCTCCGAACCTTTCCTTTTCCTGCAGTGTCTGAACCTGCACCTAACTCCAACTCGTTGTCTCTGTACTTCTGTTTGTGAGTTTTGTGTCCACTCGCTACTTCATTGTAAGTACCTTGTGTGTATCTGGTTCTGCTTGTCCCGTTTCCCTGCCTCCGTATCTACCTCTTGTGTTCTAACTATCTTCCTGTATTTTCCAGTCTGTTCCATGTGAACAGAGCCCTGTCCTGTCTGCCTGCACCTTCTGCTCTGTTCTGCTCTGCTTGTTCACCACATCTGCAGTTTTGCTCTGCTCTGCTTGTTCACCGCACCTGCAGTTTCACTCTGCTCTGCTTGTTCACCGCACCTGAGGTTTTGCTCTGCTCTGCTTCTTCACGGCACCTGCGGTTTCGCTCTGCTCTGCTTGTTCACTGCACCTGCGGTTTCGCTCAGCTCTGCTTGTTCACCTCACCTGTGGTTTTGCTCTGCTCTGCTTGTCCACCGCACCTGCAGTTTCGCTCCACCCTGCTTGTTCACCGCATCTGCGGTTTCGCTCTGCTCTGCTTGTTCACCACATCTGCGGCTTCGCTCTGCTCTGCTTGTCCACCGCACCTGTGGTTTCGATCTGCTCTGCCCCACTTGTCCTCCGCGCCTGCAGTTCTGCTCTGCTAGTCCACCGCATCTGCGGCTCTGTTACTGTATCCCAGTATGTACTGGTCCCTATCCAGCCTGCGTTCATACCTGCCAGTATCTGCCAGTCTGCATTCCAGCCGTGCCTGTCAGCACCCGCCCTTCTGCATACCAGCCGTGCCTGCCAGTACCCACCTGTCTGCATACCAGCTTTGCCTGCCCGTTCCTGCATACCCTGGTGTGGGTCAACAGCTGTGACCGGGGTCTGACCTGGAGTAGCACTTGGTCCCTCTGCTTGGTTCCTCCCTGGTTCAGGGAGTCGACTGAGCTGCCGTGCGACCTTGGTCGGACCGAGTTGATACTTAGTCACGCCCCTCCAGGCACTCCTCGGTTCATGGTCCAGTGGGATCACAAACCACGCTCACGCCAGTTAGTCCGGGCGTGAGCGTAACATTTATCATCCATTGCAAATATTTATTTACATTTATTTATTTGTATATATCTAATTGCAGCAGTATTTACGATCTATCATACATTACATAATTATATCATTTATATATTGTACTTGCTCTATATACAGTACAGACGAAAAGTTTGGACACACCTTCTCATTTAAAGATTTTTCTGTATTTTCATGACTTTGAAAATTGTACATTCACACTGAAGGCATCAAAACTATGAATTAAGACATGTGGAATTATATATTTAACAAAAACATGTGAAACAACTGAAAATATGTCTTATATTCTAGGTTCTTCAAAGTAGACACCTTTTGCTTTAATGACTGCTTTGCACACTCTTGGCATTCTCTTGATGAGCTCCAAGAGGTAGTCACCGGAAATAGTTTTCACTTCACAGGTGTGCCCTGTCAGGTTTAATAAGTGGAATTTCTTGCCTTATAAATGGTGTTGGGACCATCAGTTGTGTTGTGCAGAAGTCAGGTGGATACACAGCTGATAGTCCTACTAAATAGACTGTTAGAATTTGTATTATGTCAAGAAAAAAGCAGCTAAGTAAAGAAAAACGAGTGGCCATCATTACTTTAAGAAATGAAGGTCAGTCAGTCCGAAAAATTGGGCAAACTTTGAAAGTGTCCCCAAGTGCAGTTGCAAAAACCATCAAGTGCTACAAAGAAACTGGCTCACATGAGGACCGCCCCAGGAAAGGAAGACCAAGAGTCACCTCTGCTTCTGAGGATAAGTTTATCCGAGTCACCAGCCTCAGAAATCACAGGTTAACAGCAGCTCAGATTAGAGACCAGGTCAATGCCACACAGAGTTCTGGCAGCAGACACAACTCTACAACAATTGTTAAGAGGAGACTTTGTGCAGCAGGCCTTCATGGTAAAATAGCTTCTAGGAAACCACTGCTAAGGACAGGCAACAAGCAGAAGAGACTTGTTTGGGCTAAAGAACACAAGGAATGGACATTAGACCAGTGGAAATCTGTGCTTTGGTCTGATGAGTCCAAATTTGAGATCTTTGGTTCCAACCACCATGTCTTTGTGCGACGCAGAAAAGGTGAACGGATGGACTCTACATGCCTGGTTCCCACCGTGAAGCATGGAGGAGGAGGTGTGATGGTGTGGGGGTGCTTTGCTGGTGACACTGTTGGGGATTTATTCAGAATTGAAGGCATACTGAACCAGCATGGCTACCACAGCATCTTGCAGCGGCATGCTATTCCATCCGATTTGCGTTTAGTTGGACCATCATTTATTTTTCAACAGGACAATGACCCCAAACACACCTCCAGGCTGTGTAAGGGCTATTTGACCAAGCAGGAGAGTGATGGGGTGCAATGCCAGATGACCTGGCCTCCACAGTCACCACACCTGAACCCAATCGAGATGGTTTGGGGAGAGCTGGACCGCAGAGTGAAGGCCAAAGGGCCAACAAGTGCTAAGCATCTCTGGGAACTCCTTCAAGATTGTTGGAAGACCATTTCCGGTGACTACCTCTTGAAGCTCATCAAGAGAATGCCAAGAGTGTGCAAAGCAGTCATCAAAGCAAAAGGTGGCTACTTTGAAGAACCTAGAATATAAGACATATTTTCAGTTGTTTCACACTTTTTTGTTAAGAATAAAATTCCACATGTGTTAATTCATAGTTGTGATGCCTTCAGGGTGACTGTACAATTTTCAAAGTCATGAAAATACAGAAAATTCTTTAAATGAGAAGGTGTGTCCAAACTTTTGGTCTGTACTGTACATGGTTTTGGCATATGATACATATGTACACGTGGCGTGAAGATTTCTGTGAGATTGGCCTTTTTCCCTTCATGATTTCTACATACTTCCTGGACATGCACTGCTGTGTTTTTATATGTTTTTAATGTGTTTACTTTTTTGGCATTGTTCTGTTATCCATTGTTGTCACCTGTAATAAATAAACATACTTTGGTTTTCACTGCATATGACGTGTTGGGACTTTATGGTCGGACTGCTCTTCTTTTTTCTCTCTAGCTTCCCAAATACCAGAAAATAACCAACATACGTTGGAGAGAGGGTAAATAAAGATTACCTACCAGAAGAGACAATTACCCATCAAAAATTAACTTTTAATCTAAACACACTAAAATAGTGTACTCAATAGTACAGTTGGGACAAACTAACATATAAGAAAAAAGACATAGAGGGATATAAAGGTGAAAAGGACTAGAGATAGTGTCAACTAGGCTGTAATTGATACGCTACAAGGGATAATGAACTAATCCCTTCCTGGCAGTGGAGTGTATCAACCCGCAAAATTCAAATAATGCCCCCGCTGCGCC
Source organism: Phyllobates terribilis (assembly GCF_046119375.1). NCBI lineage: Eukaryota > Metazoa > Chordata > Amphibia > Anura > Dendrobatidae > Phyllobates > Phyllobates terribilis. The sequence goes on along the minus strand of NW_027362771.1, from coordinate 201,988,539 downwards.
AAGGCTATCCTTCACTTAGTCCCCAAAGAACCTTAATAATGCAATTTAAAGAGTACACATATAAATTTGACAAACAGCGTCCTAAGTAGCGTGTTCAGCAAATATCCAATAATAACGTCAATGGCATATAGAAAACTAAATGTCCACAATAGTAATAACGCCTCAATAAGTCAGCAAAAATTGAGTTGTATGAAAATGTAGTCCACCAGCATGCAAAGTCATATAAGACTCAAAAAATTGTCCAATTAGATCTTGAAGTAAATATAAAGTCCAGAATTTTTTTTTCCAAAAAGCCACATCAAGTGACCAATGTAAAGCAAAATAGTAGTCCAGTGATCAAAAATATAGAAAATAAGTAGTAAATAGCAGTGTCCCAGAGAAAAAAAGTCTCCAATTAGAACCACATAGAGTATTTCATAGTAATTGTAGTTCACCAAAAACAGTTACTGGAAATATACACGATATTAGAGGTGCTGATGGATACAAAAATGACAATGTCCCAAATGAAAAAAATCCAATGAAAAAAACGCTGCTAGTCAGAAAAACATGTATACATGTAATAACAATAAAAAATCAATGGACTTATCTTGTTGCATCCAAGAAATGTTCGGGCTGGTGTAAAGGCAAGTTCCACTTGTTGATCCAAAGATATTCAGTTTGTAGAGATCAAATTCAGCCATGCGATCACCAACGGAAAGAGTTAACATATATCAATCCAGAGAAAAAGACACCAGGTACCCCTGAAGATAGTACTCCATCAGGTGAGTATAAAGTAAGCTAGATGGTATTTCTTCCTGAGTAAAAAAGACATCAGTGCAGCAGGTTTTCCTTCAATATGAAAATACACCAGTGGATCAAATGTCCAAATGTCCAAAAAAATAGTCCCATAATCCCAGGACTACTAATCTAATTGGACTACTTTTTGAGTCTTATATGACTCTGCATGCTGGTGGACTACATTTTCATACACCTCAATTTTTGCTGACTTATTGGGGCGTTACTACTACTGTGGACATTTCATTTTCTATATGCCATTGACGTTATTATTGGATATTTGCTGAACACGCTACTTAGGACGCTGTTTGTCAAATTTATATGTGTACTCTTTGAATTGCATTATTAAGGTTCTTTGGGGACTAGGTGAAGGATAGCCTTGGCGCAGCGGGGGCATTATTTGAATTTTGCGGGTTGATACACTCCACTGCCAGGAAGGGATTAGTTCATTATCCCTTGTAGCGTATCAATTACGGCCTAGTTGACACTATCTCTAGTCCTTTTCACCTTTATATCCCTCTATGTCTTTTTTCTTATCTGTAAAGACCCCGTCACACTTAGCGATGCTGCAACGATCCCGACAACGATACGACCTGTCAGGGATCGTTGCTGCGTCGCTATGTGGTCGCTGGTGAGCTGTCAAACAGGCAGGCTCACCAACGATCAGGGGAGCAGCGACATCGTGGAAAGAATCTTTCCACGATGTCCTGCTGCGGTTACCAGCCTGCTGCTGAAGCAGGAGCAGGCTGGTAACCATGGTAAACATCGGATTACTAGGGGCACACACGCACCTAGTAACCCGTTGTTTATCATGGTTACCACTCTGCTACAGTGAGCGGGAGGTTACCGCTCACTTTAGCAGGCTCGTAACCATGATAAACAACGGGTTACTAGGTGTGCGTGTGCCCCTAGTAACCCGATGTTTATCATAGTTACCAGCCTGATCGCTGCTCCCGCTGGTCACACACAGCGATGTGTGCTGACCAGCGGGAGGGCAACGACCAAAAAATGGTCCAGGACACTTTGCAGCCATCAGCGACCTCACAGCAGGGGCCTGATCGCTGCAAAGTGTCACACATAGTAACATCGCTGGTGAGGTCGCTGTTGCGTCACCAAAACCGTGACTCAGCAGCGATCTTGCTAGCGATCTCGCTATGTGAGAAGGGGGCTTTAGTTTGTCCCAACTGTACTATTGAGTACACTATTTTAGTGTGTTTAGATTAAAAGTTAATTTTTAATGGGTAATTGTCTCTTCTGGTAGATATTCTCTCTAGCTTCCTCTGCTGATTTCCAGTAGCTTGTTGACTTCCTAGAGTGAGATGATCTGACAGATTGAGATGTTATTTTGGTCAATGTTGTATAATGTGACCTAACCTCTTGTAGGTGTGCGATGTGGATACCTACACCTATTTTTAATGGATAGCACCCAGATCCAAACTATGGTTGTCTGCACGAACCCTATTATGAAAAACCCCACACTCTGTGATATATAGTACCTCTTTAAGAGACTTTACATGTGTATAATTATAGAGGAAGTAACAATAACGTAAAGCTTGTCCTCGACAACGTCGCTCATTGCTGCTATTAATATGTATTTGTTCATTTATATGTATGATATGAAATGTTAATGTGATATGTTACAATAGTCAAAATAAAAATGTATATGAGACATAACACTTTAAATTAGGCCTTACCGTTGCGTTATAGTATTTGATTTATGACCTTGAAATGTGCATCCAGGCATGAGACAAAAAGAAACATATGGATATGATAAAAAGCATTCACTACTATATTTGTTCATTTATATGTATGATATGCAATGTTAACGTTATATGTAACAGTAGTCATCAGAATGTACATGTAATTAAAGACTGTGGATGATAAAAGTCTCATACACAACACTTTACATTAGGCACTACTGTTCTGTTAGAGAATTTTTTAATAACTTGGACATAATGTCACACAAAACCCCCAAAACGGGTTGGACAAAACTGTTGACACCTTTCCAAAAATGTGGCTAAAGCGCAAAGGCTTTGTAAGGCTTTCGTAATTACTTTATAAGGGCTGCAACGTTGTGAAATATACTCTTCTGTGATCCCGATGAATATTGTTATTTTTTTTTCTGATGGGTGCCCAATCAGAACTTCTGCTATAGTCCCCTTTGATTTTTTTACCCAGTTTTCTAAAATACAATTGAGGACTGAGGCCCATTTTTTTTTTATATCCTAAGTAATTTGATTTCGATCTGGTGCTGCCTCTCAGCTCCACTGACCTGAACAGGGCTGAGGTGTAGTACCACAACATGAGGACAGGGGGAGCTGTTTTATGGAAGAACTCTGCCTATAAAACGTGAATAATCCCTTTATTAACCAGTTTGGGCTCACACGAATTGACAATGCTACAAATATTTTTGTGAGAAATATGTAAAACAAATCCTCGCCGAATCATGTGGATATTGGAGTAGATTTGCCTCTGATTTTCTTATGAGTTATTAAAAGAAAAAAAAGTCAATAAGTATTTAATACACACCTCAGCTTTTTCGAAACTTAATAATTTACCTCAGCTTCTTCAGAACCTTATTATATATCCCTCAGCAGTATTACAATCTGCAGCGGAAGATTGTAATACACTTCAGCTGCTGCAGAACAGCTTAATAAACACCTCAGCTGTTGCAGAACAGCTTAATACATACCTCAGCTGCTATAGAACAGCTTAACATGCACCTCAGCTGCTGAAGAACAGCTTAATACACACCTCAGCTGCTGAAGAACAGCTTTACACGCACCTCAGCTGCTGAAGAACAGCTTAATACACACCTCAGCTGCTATAGAACAGCTTAACACGCACCTCAGCTGCTGAAGAGCAGCTTAATAAATACCTCAGCTGTTGCAGAACAGCTTAATACATACCTCAGCTGCTATAGAACAGCTTAACATACACCTCTGCTGCTGAAGAACAGCTTAATACACACCTCCGCTGCTGAAGAACAGGTTAACACACACCTCAGCTGCTGAAGAACAGCTTAATACGCACCTCAGCTGTTGCACAACAGCATAACACACACTTCAGTTGCTGTCAAATGTCAAAATATACACCTCAGCAGCTGCAGAACCTCATAATCCACACCTCAGCTACTGTAGAACTTCATAATACACACCTCAGCTGCTGCAGAACCTCATAATACATACCTCAGCAGCTGCAGAACCTCATAACACACACCTCAGCTATTGTAGAACCTCATAATACAGACCTCGGCTGCTACAGAACCTCATAATACGCACCTCAGCTGCTGAGGAACATAGTGATAATACTCAGCTGTTGCAGAATAGCATAATATACACATCAGCTACTGTAGAACATCATAATACACACGTTAGCTGCTGCAGAACCTCACAATGTATACCTCGCCTGCTGCAAAAGGGGCAAACACATTTTCACACCACTTTATGTGTGTGTGTGAATATGTATAAACAGTATATATATATTGCCTGAATTTTTGGTGCAAATTAATGCCAGGTAGGCTAGAATTAAATCCTGGCTCTGCAGGCTTTGATTAGTATACCTGGCTAGCTCTGCATATAAACAGGCTAGGTGTTCATCTAAGGCAGGGTTCCCCAACTCCAGTCCTCAAGGCCCACCAACAGGTCATATTTTCAGGATTTCCTTAGTGTTGCTCAGGTGATGGAATTATTGCCTGTGCAGGTGATGTAATTATCACCTGTGCAATACGAAGGAAATCCTGAAAACATGCCCTGTTGGTGGGCCTTGAGGACTGGAGTTGGGGAACCCTGATCTAAGGAAGTCAGCTCAGGGAACTTGACCAGACTGGATGTGTCCTAAAGTTGAAGAGACAAGCCAGAATCTCTTTGAGAAGAGTCTGCACAGGCCATTTGCACCAAACTGCAAGTATCAGTGGTAGCCATGGATGATAGCAGTTTTGTTTGAACAAGCTGGAGCTAGCTCAGCGGTGTCTGAAGTAGTCAGGGTCTATACTGTTTAGTTAGTGCCTGGATAAGCCTATGGATTTATGCTTCTGATTGATGGTGAACCTGTGGAAAACAATAAAAACTGCATGTTTGGACCAAAACTGCATTGCCTGTGTGAACTCTACCAAAGGCCTAATGCCTACCAGTGCGAGTGAATCTCTACAATTGGTGGAGAATGCTGGCACCGAATCCCAAGAAGCACAGTTGATTGCTGGATAAAGTGAATGTCCTGGACAAAGGCAGTTACAGCATTGCAAACACGGTCTGAAAGCATGGAAGGGCTGTCCTGCCGGAAGGTGACATTGCTGCGGAGTTATGGCATCGCTGGGAGCCGTCTCTTTAGAGGAGTTGTGCGGAGGAAAACCAAGGTCCGCGAGGCCAGATGACTGTGAAAGGTGTCCAAGCGACAAAAGTTCAGGACTCAGGGAGTTTGGTGACCCAGCAAAGGGCCACTTTTCTGCATGTGCTAGTCCCAGGGATGGGGGTAAGATGTATCCCTGGAGGCCCCAAGAACTATCCCATGGCCCAGGTCGCATATGCACAGACTGTGGTTTCACTTCCCAGAAAGTGGGAGTGGTCAAGGACTTGTTGCATGTTATGGGACTTGTGAGCTTAAGTAGTAGTGCCCAGTAATCCGGTATGCTGCCAGGAGTCGACTGTCGTGACAAGGTCACATGATGTGTGGTGATGTACACATGATGTGTGGTGACAAGGTCACATTATGTGTGGTGATGTACATATGATGTGTGGTGATGTACACATGGAGTGCAGTGTGTAGTACTGTGTATAACAGTGTGTAGGACTGTGTTCAATGAGTTTGCAGCCTTATGATATGTTGGCATTGGTAGTGCAGTTTGCACTGTGTGTGAGGTTGTGTGTCTGCAGAACAGTATGGTCATGTGCAGGCGGCAGAACCTGTGTATGTGATGTAGTCTGTAGGTAGCAGAACCTTGTGTGCAGTCTGTAGGTAGTACAGCTCCTTAGGCTCTGTGTGTAGGTAAATGGTGCCCAGCCCCTCGCTTTGAGCAGGGGGGGGGAGATATTTAGCCAATTAGAACTGGGTTAAATCTTAGCACTGCAAGTCTTAATTAGATGTACCTGACTTTCTTTAACTAAGAACCAGGGCTTGTGTTCACTAGTTGTGTCAGTCTGCTAAATGAAGCAAAGTCGAGTGTGCTGCTGTTAAGTGTCCAAAATGTGAGCTTTAGCTGGCAGACATGCCAGAGTCACTCTCTGAATGGAGACTGCATGGGTCAGCTAGGAAAGCTGAGCAGTCTGTTTGTTGGAGCTGCAGAGAAATGTGTGAAAGCAGCAGGCTGTTCAGTGTGATCTGTGCCAGAGTTGAATCTTTGTATTTGGTGCTGGAGGCTGCTGGAGCTTGGGCTGAAGGGGATACCGAGACTGGTGGAAATCTGCCTCTCTTTGCTGCGGGAGAAAGAACTGTTACCAGATAGGGAGAGCCCACACTGACATATATGTGCCCTGCTAAATGAATCGTTTATTTGTTTTTACTGAATATTGCTCTTGGTATAATGGATTGTGTTATGTAAGCAGATAATGTGTTCTCTCTGCTTTCTATAAGGAGAAGATTCTTTATTTCAATTACAGATTAAATACTTGACAGATTAAAAGGGTTGTCCGGTACTTTTTTTATGTTGTCCAAAGTATTCAGCATGTGGGCATAAATATCTCTATAAATACCTTGTGCTGCCGATAATGACTGAGCGGCACTATCGGTGGCCGCTCACAGGCAGCACGTGACCCCCGGCGCTGACATCCGCTGACGTCATGACAAGTCCAGGCTGCAGCCGAGGGTCCCTCTTCCGCGTTCCACCGGTGGTGGCTGGGTTGTGGGCGGGGTTATTCCCCTGCGTCACACCCGGCATCCGCCGCGCGCTCTCCCTCTCCCCATTCATTGGGAAAGCGCGGGGGGGGACCCCAGCACTGAGTCACACCTCACTTGTCGTGCCGCCAGCGTGGGGTCACGTGATGCCTGTGAGGGGCCACCGATAGCGCCGCTCACAGGCAGTATCAGCAACACAAGATATTTACAGAGATACTTGTGACCACATGCTGAATACATTGGGCAATTTAAAAAAAGTTCCGGACAACTTCTTAAACCTTTCCTTGACCTGTATCTTACTATTACAAATGGACAGAGATGCACTTTAGGAATTTTACAATGAAAGCTAGTTACAACCTATCCACAGGACAGATGATAGCTTATTGAATAGTGGGTGTCCAACTGCTGAGAAGCATGCCGATCGGAAGAATGGGGAACTTTTATCCCCGTTAGGCTGTGTGCCCACTATGCGTTTTTTAAGCGTTTCCGCAGCAGCAATTCCGCTACAGAAACGCTTAAAAAACGCTTGGTAGAATGTCTGCCATGTTCCCCAATGATAATCCGCATGTGCTGTGCACATGCTACGGAAATTTCCGCTGCGGATTATCATTGCGGAAAAAAACGCAGCACTACGAATTATTTTGCGGAAGCGCTGCGTTTTCGCCACCATTGACTTGCATTGGCACGCATGTGTAAGGTGCCCCAGCGAGGTAGTCGTGGGCGAGCTGTAGCCCCCTCTCGCTATGGCACCCTACAGACAATACGTGTCCTCTCTCTGAAGTGTGGCTGTGTATGTAGTGCTCTTCACTTACTTCACGCCATCCGATCGCGGCTGTCTCCAGGCAATTTTCTTCTGGGACCAGGGCAGCAATAATTTCAGAGGACACGAGGTTCTTAACCAGAACTTGGACTTTACTTGGGGAAGAGGAATATTTACAGTATTTACAGTCAGATATAATGGATAAGGCCCGACAGGCAATCATCTCCCTCACAGGCGCTGTTAACTACTTCAGCCCTGGTTCCCTCTTTAGGCGGAGCATCTCTGTGGCTATAATTCCTGGCCCTTGAGACTCCTCTGTATTAACAGTGAACGGATCCGATATCTCTCCCCCACGTCTTGGCTTGGAGTACTGTTTAGCTTCCTCTGCTGCCTGCAGACCAGAAGTGCCCCGTGTCCTCACTACGCTTTGGTGAGTTTCTACGGCGAGCGAACAGGACTCGTGCTCTTGCGTGGGGAGAACTGCTCACTGGGATCTCACTGTCTGAGGGTTCGGAGCTCCCGTCTACCCTAGCAGCCACTATAGTAAGGCTGTCTCATCAGGTCGCAATCCCTTCTTGTACTACTCAATCACTTCCTGATTCAGGAAATTAAAACAGAGACTTTCCTAATATGCCCACCCTCAGTGAGCTGTCATCACAGAACCTTAACCCATCACTGTCTATAGCTCGGCTAGCAGACTCATCCTGACATCTGCACCCCGAACAGTGGCATCTTGTGGCTGTTTTCAGGTACTACAGCCCAGAAGGAACTATACCAGGAACAAGCTCTATATCTCTCTAGGCTTGATAAGGGCACTAAGTTCCCCCTCTGCTCTACCACAGTTGGGGAGGTCTGTCTTCAGGGACTCTTCCTTTTACTCTCTCAGTCTCAAGGGAAGGCTACGCCCTTCCCCACTATTACATTCCCCGACACTTTAATGTTGGTCGTCCCTGACCACACTAGGCAATAAACATCAATCAACAGTTATAAAATTACATTACTAAATTTTACTAAAACATTCTTAGTAAGCGACTGGTCCTGAGGTCATCTTCTTGGATGGAAGACTGGCCCTTCTCGGTTAAGGGCCCTGGAACAGCAATTCAGGACAGTCCATTATCAACTTTTTCAGAGGCACCGGTCCTTCTTGGTAAGGACCCTGGAAACGAAGTGTCCATGTCCACATTTTTAAATCTGGTCAACTCTTTAATAGCCCTTAATCCCCTCCTGGGGCTACATTCTGAGGCACACAGTCACAGGTAACACCCTGTGAGTCTCTTTTCTTCTTGGCCCTAGCGGGGGTCACCGGTTCTTCCCGCTAGGCCGCAAGTCTCTTAGATTCGGAGGATATCCATCCTCAAGGTGTGCCTCAGCAATTTAAACAGCAGAAAAAGGCGCAACAAGCGCAACAAAAAGAAAACAAAAATAAAAACAAAAAGAGCAGCTCTCCCGGGCACGCAACTTTTGGGTGCTGCTTAAGGCCTTCCTGGCCTAGGAGGTAGGGGAACAGTCCTCCATTTTTTTTTTTTCTGTTTCAACTGAAGTCAACATGGGGCTCTTCGCCCCCACTGGGTAACAGTCCCAAACTACAGAAAGGACCACCACCGATGGGTCCTAGTAGGAGAAGAAGTGAAAGGTCAACGGACCTTTTAGCCCGCTTAGCTCACTTCTTCCGGGCCTCCCTCTGTTCCTTCATGAAGGCGGCCCATGCTGCGGATGAAGGTGACTTCCTCCACTTCCACGGCTGGTCGGGGTATCTGCTAGGCCCGGGGTCCTCGTCCGAGGACGTAGCACTGCCACAGCCGACCTGGGTAGGGCCGTAGCTGGTGACAGAAAAATGATGGACCTCCTGGCTAACACCAGCCTGAGTCTTTTCGGCGACACTACGACTAGCCACCTCGGCCCCTTCTGGGTGCTTGGTGGTTGGGCCTACAGCCTCACTGGGAGAGTCAGCCCTACTACAGCTCGGGGCATCCTTCTCTTCTTCGACGCCAGCTCCCTGCTGCTGGTGCCTGAACTCCTCTTCCTGTGGGATGCCGGCCTTGGGAGGGGACACGAATCCTCCAGGGGCTTCCCTAGCCCGACGTTGCTGAGCCTCCCTCTCAGCTCTTCGCCGGAAGACCCGCCTGTCCTTTTCCAGGACGTCCTCCCATTTATATGGGCGGGTGACCGCAGCCGCGTACCACCCCTTTGCACACTCGCATTTCACGAAGAGGACAATCTCCCCTTCATGCAGGTTGTGGAGGCGATCGGGCAGGTATTCGCGCTTGACGGCTTCCCGGCTGACAAACACCTCATGCCCAGTCCACTCTTCCTCGAGGAACCCGTATCCCCCGCGGATACGGAACTCTATGACCCGCCCCCAGGTCTGGGAGCTCTCCACTGACTCCCTCCGTGCTGCGTTGGACCCCTCCAGCCAGCCTCTTAGGAAGGTGTCGGTCCACCGCCGCTGCTCGCGTGGGGTCATCGGAGGGTCGCGGGTAGCCCACTGCGGACTTCCGGGCTTGGTACACCGCCCTGCTGAGGGGGAATGCAGGGCCTCCAAGGCCAGTGACCAAAAGTCCTCCCGTGGGGCCCTCTTCTTAGGAGGCCTCGCCTCCGCGCCACCCCCTGTCGCCATGGAAACTGCCATGACAGGCGAGACCGGCCGTTGGGATATAGGCTGCTCACCTCCGTCAGTCTCCATCGCAGCTGTTGCTCCGGCCCCACTGGGATGTTCTCCACCCTCGGCCGAGGGGGACGGGCTTCCCGGCATCCGGCTCCAACTCCACACCCGGAGTTCATGGACAAGCAGGCCCAGCTCCGGGTCGGGCCTAGTAGACCACTGGACAGCCACTGGGGGTAGAGGCAACGGTTCGCGGGCAGTGCCCGCCGGCGAACGGCTTCCAGCCGCGGCCCCCGGGGTAACGATCTGCAGGGGTTCCGACTCTCCGCCGGTCTCTTGCATGCTGCGAGGTCCTGGGGCTGCCATTCTTGCAAGACGTCCGCTGCCGGATCTCCTTCTCCTGACGTGTCGGACAGAAAATGGCGCCGGTCGCTTACCGGTGACACGCGTCCTGCGCGTCCACTCCGCCTCTTCCTGGGCCGGACCTCTGACGCGACCGCCGCGTCACTTGTCACTCTCGGCCACTCCGCCTTCAGCCGCGCCCCCTCTCTGTGCGCGCTGGTACTCACGGGGCCGGGCTTCACCTTACGCCGCGCCCTCTTCTTCCCGGGACGTCCCATCCTGGGACGCATCTTTACCGCTGGGCCCATCCTTCTTCGGGCCGGAACTCGTAGGGACTGGACATCTTTTCGCGCTCTCCAGCGCCGTCCACTCCCACGATGGGCGGTTCTTCTCCCAGCCTTTACCGCCGTCGTCACCATCTTGGAATCCATGCTTCGGGCCGCCATCTTGGGCCGCATGCCTTCCAACACTTTCTCCTCAGTGTTCTGTGTCGGCTCTTCCCCGCTTTCTTCATGCGAGGAGCTTGCATCCTGCCGACTACGCCAAATGTAAGGTGCCCCAGCGAGGTAGTCGTGGGCAAGCTGTAGCCCCCTCTCGCTATGGCACCCTACAGACAATACGTGTCCTCTCTCTGAAGTGTGGCTGTGTATGTAGTGCTCTTCACTTACTTCACGCCATCCGATCGCGGCTGTCTCCAGGCAATTTTCTTCTGGGACCAGGGCAGCAATAATTTCAGAGGACACGAGGTTCTTAACCAGAACTTGGACTTTACTTGGGGAAGAGGAATATTTACAGTATTTACAGTCAGATATAATGGATAAGGCCCGACAGGCAATCATCTCCCTCACAGGCGCTGTTAACTGCTTCAGCCCTGGTTCCCTCTTTAGGCGGAGCATCTCTGTGGCTATAATTCCTGGCCCTAGAGACTCCTCTGTATTAACAGTGAACGGATCCGATATCTCTCCCCCACGTCTTGGCTTGGAGTACTGTTTAGCTTCCTCTGCTGCCTGCAGACCAGAAGTGCCCCGTGTCCTCACTACGCTTTGGTGAGTTTCTACGGCGAGCGAACAGGACTCGTGCTCTTGCGTGGGGAGAACTGCTCACTGGGATCTCACTGTCTGAGGGTTCGGAGCTCCCGTCTACCCTAGCAGCCACTATAGTAAGGCTGTCTCATCAGGTCGCAATCCCTTCTTGTACTACTCAATCACTTCCTGATTCAGGAAATTAAAACAGAGACTTTCCTAATATGCCCACCCTCAGTGAGCTGTCATCACAGAACCTTAACCCATCACTGTCTATAGCTCGGCTAGCAGACTCATCCTGACATCTGCACCCCGAACAGTGGCATCTTGTGGCTGTTTTCAGGTACTACAGCCCAGAAGGAACTATACCAGGAACAAGCTCTATATCTCTCTAGGCTTGATAAGGGCACTAAGTTCCCCCTCTGCTCTACCACAGTTGGGGAGGTCTGTCTTCAGGGACTCTTCCTTTTACTCTCTCAGTCTCAAGGGAAGGCTACGCCCTTCCCCACTATTACACATGTATTCCGCATCACTGCAACTGTACATGCGGAATCCATGCGATTCAATGTGCGGATGGTACCCGGGTTTGAAGAAGAGGAGACTCTCCTCCGGACCCGGGTATCATAGAACCTGTGAAAAAAAGAATAAAATAAAAAATATACATTATACTTACCTTCTGATGGCCCCTGGAGTCCTTGTCTGTGCTTGCCGGCAGCTCGCGGTGGACTGAAGGACTGCGCTGATGTCATTTAGTCATGTGACGGGTCACGCAACCGCTGACGTTGGCAGGTCCTTAAATCTATCGCGAGCTGCGGGCAAGCACAGAGAAGGGGCCGTCGGAAGGTAAGTATACATTTATTTTTTATTTTTTACCATTCTTTCGGTCACACTATATAAATCCATGCCGGTTGCATGGATTTATATAGTGTGACCAAGTTGTCAAGCACTTTCCAAGTGATCCTAAAATCGCTTGGAAATCACTTTTCAACCCGCATGTGGAAATGCATGTGAAGAACGCTTCACATCCGCATGTCCCTGGCAGGAAAAACGCATGTACAGTCCGCATGCATTTTTTCTGCCTGGGAGATGCTGAAACGCTCAGGGAAAAATCCGGAGCATTTCTGCATTGTGGGCACATAGCCTTAGAATGGAACAGCATGTTCCACTACCGCTCCATTAATTCTCTGTGAGGCTGCTAAGCACTGACATCCCAATAGAGCATGAATGCAACAACAATCAGACATCCGACCAGCTATTCTATTTTGAAACTGGGATACAAATCTCCTGTTGGGAAATAAACTTTCCTGTTCTTCCAAGTGCTGCGTATCCCAATGGTCGGAACTTCACCCATCAATAAGTTATTATCACCTATCCTGCGGAAAAAGTGACAACCTATTTTAGAACCCCTTTAATGTAAACCACCGTAATTGCACATCACAGTTATGGTGTGGCATTGTAGCTGTCATAAGCCACCTGTATCTTACAGTCAACAATCCAATCTATGGGTATGTTGTGCTCTCACAACAGTATTTTCAGTCTGAGTGCTGTCCATGGAAAAAACTGATAGCACTTGGACCAATGCTATCCAATGCGTCTGTTCAAATGAGGGTTTTGTTCATGGACTGCATCTGTGTGTGAAAAAAATTGCAGCATGCGCTAGTTTCTTCCGTTTGTCAGATGAGAATCACCCATTCAAGTCTACAGGAGCACCAAAAAAATCGAATCCCATACGGATCAAATATACAGCATACTATTATTATGGATACATTGCAATTCTTCTATATAGTAAACTGTATTTGGTCTTTTAAATTTTACAATAATACCGCTGATGTATAGAAAATCAAGATTAATACTGCAACACCAACCAAGAAGGAAAGGTTGTGGAATTATGTAAATCACAGGATTGATAGACATAATAATGATATCTAAATAATGAAAAAAATGGAAGCAAAATTTTCAAAAGTTTTCGATTTATTTAGTATCAAATATTAGCGCCATGCATAGGAACTAATTTCATACATGTCTTAGCATGCTATCATTAAAGTTATTGCTGGTTGAATGAAGAATGTTTTGCCATGGTGAATACATTTGGGCATCAAAATCATCATGATCTGTTGTGGGCAATTCCCTTTTGCATTTGCTTATTAACGATGTCTCAGATGTGCTCAATTGGAGACGAGTTTGGAGAAGCTGCAGGCCATGGTAGCATGTTTAGGTCTTGCAGACTGCCCATAGTAGGACAAGCAACATTCGGCCTGGTGTTGTGTTGAATTTATGGCTCCTGGGACACCTTGGAGAAATGGCTGTACCACTAGTTCCACAACCAAACCTATGTAGCATTTAACAGTTAGTTTACCTAGAAAAAAGACTGGAGGGGTTTGGCTATCTATTTTGTGCCACCCGACACCATAATCCCAGGAGTAGGACTTGTTATGATCTGCTACAAGCGCTAAGGAAAGAAAGGAGATCTGTCCCTACAATAGAACTAAGATAGCTACCTACGATGTAACGGGGAACCTGATCCTGCGATCAGACCCGCTAAAGTCCTCGGCTAGTCTGTACGAAGACCTATAGATGCAAGGGAGGGATCCCTACAAGAACTAGGGACTGGGATAAAGTTGGACACCTCCTAGCAGAGATTGTAGCAGTAAAAGACAAACACACAACATAGAACATAAAGGTCCGAAGACCTAGCTAAACTGACTGAGAAAGGTAACTAAGCACCAGGCTAGCTTAAGAGTAGAAATTACAATGAAGCCCAGCAAGGCCAGGAGGGCGGAGCAGGATTAAATAGGCAAAAAATGTCATGAGACCAGCAAGATAGAAAAAACCTAACAGGAGAGTTCTAACAGTACCCTCTCTTCTATGAGGATCCTCCGGATCCCCTAGGCCCAGGCTTATCAGGGAAACTCTTGTGAAACGCTCTGACAAGTCTGGAAGCAGAAACATCATCTGCCCTCACCCATGAGTTATCCTCGGGTCCGAAACCCTTCCAAGCGACGAAATACTGCAAACTCCCTCTATACCGTCTAGAATTTAGGATGCGAGAAATTTCGTATTCCCCGTCCTCCACCACCGGTGGAACAGTGGCAGAGGCGTCTCCATCTGACACATAAGCTCTTTTCAACAGAGAAACATGAAACACCGGATTAATCTTCCAGGAGGTAGGAACCTCCAACCTAACAGCAGATTGGTTAACTACCTGAAGCACCTTAAAGGGCCCTACAAACTTGGGACCCAATTTTTTAGAAGGAATCCTCAACCGCAGATTCTTAGAGCACAACCAAACCATGTCACCAATAGCAAACAAAACCTCTTGCCGTTTCCTATCAAAGTACCTCTTAGATTTTTTGTTAGCCTCCTGAAGATTACCACGCACATCCGTCCAAACTCTCTCCAAATCACCGGAAAAACTCTCCTCCTCAGGCACAGCCGATACCAATTTGGAGAATGACCCAAAAGACGGATGTCTCCCAGAACAACAAAAAAAAGGCGAACAACCAGCAGGAGAGGATGTATGGTTGTTAAGAGCAAACTCAGCAAGTGGCAGAAACTCAGACCACCCCTCCTGATTGTCTGCCACAAAACAACGCAAGAACTGCTCAACATCCTGATTCTTCCTTTCTGTCTGGCCATTAGACTCAGGATGATATCCGGATGAAAACGACAAATGAACTCCCAACCTGTCACAAAAAGCACGCCAAAAACGAGCCACGAACTGGGGTCCCCTATCCGAAACAATGTCAGTAGGAACGCCATGTAGTCTAACAATTTCCTTGACAAAGGCCTTAGCGAGTGTCTTAGCGCAGGGCAGTTTGATGAAAGGAACCAAGTGACACATCTTGCTAAAACGGTCCACGACCACCCAGATGACTGTGAAACCCTCAGAGGGGGGAGGTCAGTAATAAAGTCCATAGCTAGATGTGTCCAAGGTGCACTAGGAACCTCCAGAGGGCAAAGCAACCCCGCTGCAGGAGTATGTGAAGACTTAGATCTAGTACATTGTACGCACCCACTTAATGACTTCCTTCTGCCATCCAGGCCACCAAAAACTGTGACCCACAAGTCTATTGGTCTCAGAAATTCCTGGATGACCTGCCAACCGAGACTCATGACACTCAACAAACAAATCTCTCCTAAAGGTCCAAGGCACAAACAACCTCCCATGGGGAGTGTTAGATGGGGCATTCTCCTGTGCTTTAAGAATCTCATCTTCCAAAACGGAGTCCAATGCAGCAATCACAACACCTTCTTGTAAAATGCTCCCCTCCTCCTCAGCACCGACCATGGGAGAAAAGCTGCGAGACAAAGCATCAGCTTTAACATTCTTGGTACCCGGGATGTAAGTAACGGTAAAATTAAATCGCGAGAAAAAAAGTGCCCACCTAGCCTGACGGGCTTTCAAGCGCTTGGCAGCATCAAGATAGATCAGATTTTTATGATCAGTGAAAACCTGAATGGGAAATTCAGCACCTTCCAAGAGATGACGCCAGTTTTCAAATGCGAGTTTAATAGCCAGCAATTCCCGATTACAAATATCGTAATTAAGTTCAGTCTCAGAAAATTTTTTTGAAAAAAAGGCACAGGGATGTACTCCATCCTTGTTTTTCTGAGACAACACCACACCGACCCCCACCGAAGAAGCATCAACCTCAACCAAAAACGGCTTAGTCACATCAGGCTGCAGAAGGATGGGAGCAGAGCTGAACCTCTCCTTTAGAAACACAAAAGCTTCAATGGCCTCAGTAGTCCACTGAACCGCATTAGCACCTTTCCTGGTGAGATCGGTCAGTGGTTTGACAGGATTTGGGAATGTTTAGCTTGCAAAAAAGAAGACTGAGAGGAGACTTAATAGCTGTCTACAAATATGTCAAGGGCTGTCACATTGTAGAAGGATCATCTTTATTCTCATTTGCACAAGGAAAGACTAGAAGCAATGGGATGAAACTAAATGGGAGGAGACACAGATTAGATATTAGAAAAAACTTTTTGACAGTTAGGGTGATTAATGAGTGGAACAGGCTGCCACGAGAGGTGGTGAGTTCCCCTTCAATGGACGTCTTCAAACAGAGGCTGGACAGACATCTGTCTGAGATGATTTAGTGAATCCTGCTTTGAGCAGGGGGTTGGACCAGATGACCCAGGAGGTCCCTTCCAACTCTACCATTCTATGATTCTATGATTCAATAGAAAATGTTTTAATGAATTTTCTGTAATAATTGGCGAAACCCGAAAACCTCTGTATCGATTTCAAACCAATAGGCCTAGGCCATTCCTGAACTGCCTGAACCTTCACAGGGTCCATCTCAAAGCCCTCGCTGGAGATAATGTAGCCCAAAAAACTAATTCTCTGTACAGCGAACTCACATTTCTCCAGCTTAGCAAAAAGCGAATTGTCAATTAATAACTGTAATACCTCACGTATGCTCCACCAATGAGACTCCAGATCCGGTGAATAAATCAAAATGTCATCCAAATACACAACCACATTTTTGCCGATCAAAGGTCTAAGGATGTCATTAATAAGATTCTGAAAAAATGCTGGAGCATTGGTAAGATCAAAAGGCATAACCAGATTCTCAAAATGACCCACAGGAGTGTTAAAAGCAGTCTTCCATTCATCACCCTCCTTCATACGCAACAAATTGTATGCCCCCCGGAGATCAATTTTAGAGAACCACTTGGCCCCCACTAACTGGTTAAACAAATCAGGAATCAATGGCAGTGGGTAAGGATTGCGTACAGTAATTTTATTAATCTCACGAAAATCCAGACAAGGACGTAAACCGCCGTCCTTTTTTTTAACAAAAAAAAATCCAACAGCCACAGGAGACTTGGAAGGCTTAATGTGACCGGCGGCCAAGCTTGTCTGTATGTATTCCTCCAAAGCCTTTCTCTCAGGAATAGTAAGATTAAATAAATAACTTTTAGGAAGAGTCGCTCCAGGGACAAATTCAATGGTACAATCGTAGTCTCTATGGGGAGGCAAAATTTGTGACTCCTCCTCAGAAAAAACTCTCCAAAAATCCCGAATAGGTACAGGTAATTCCCCTTTTTCCACCGCAGCAATACGTCCGTTACGTCACTTGTCATAACACTTAGGGCTCCAGGACTTAATTTCATTGGTAGACCAATCTAGTACAGGATTGTGCAATTTTAACCAGGGTAACCCCAAAATTACTGGAGAAGGCAAATTATTTAATACTACCACATCCAAATTTTCTTGGTGAATACCATTAATAGTGAGGGGAAATTCACAGACCTTGTGAGTAACACTCTTCAAGGGGGAGCCATCGACAGAAACCACGGCAATAGGGGATGACAAAGGTTTGGGTTTTAATTAAAGTT
Organism: Phyllobates terribilis; assembly: GCF_046119375.1. Lineage (NCBI taxonomy): Eukaryota > Metazoa > Chordata > Amphibia > Anura > Dendrobatidae > Phyllobates > Phyllobates terribilis. The sequence continues at coordinate 201,970,862 of NW_027362771.1, read as the reverse complement.
TTTCCAAGAATCCCCCATCAATCACATTCAGAGTAGAACCACAATCCACAAATATCCGAAATTCAATTAATTCTTCCTGAGCTGCAGTAGTAGCAGAAAGAAATACCCCCTTAGTATTTAAACAGGCAATACGGGCGTAACTGACATTTTTTTTTTCTTTGTTCATACGAAGCACACAGTTCTTAATAAAATGGTCAGATTTCCCGCAATAAAAGCACAAACCTTCAGAAGATCTGCGGTCTTTTTCCTGAGAGCGGGATGCCATCGCCCCAATCTCCATCGGCTCTCCAATGTCATTACAGACCCTCTCAAGACTAGGAGCTGACATTGCAGAGGATTTACTCTCATTAACCCTTGCACGCAGTCTTCTGCCCACCCGTATAGCTAATTGCATTGCCTCCTGCAAGTTTCCAGGTGTGGGATAAGCAATCAGCAAATCCTTAACCCTTTCACATAGCCCCGCAAGAAACAAACTTTTCAAAGCTGAATCGTTCCACCCCACCTGGGCAGACCACTGACGGAAGTGAGAACAATATTTTTCCACATTACCTGATCCCTGCCTCAAACGTCTCAATTCAGTCTCAGCTGATGAGACACGATCAGGATCATCATACAACAAACCCAAAGCAGAAAAAAAACTATCCACTGATCTAAAGCATGGATCACTAGGTTGGAGAGAAAAGGCCCATCCCTGAGGTTCTTTGTGCAAAAGTGACATTATGAACCCTATGCGCTGTGATTCATCACCAGAGGATCTGGGTCTCAAACGAAAATACAACAAACAAGCATTTTTAAAGGAAAAAAACTCTTGCTGATCACCAAAAAATAAATCAGGTAAACGTACCTTTGGCTCCACAAAATGTGCTCCAGAACAGCTACTCACGTGTTGTTGGAGCTCGGCCACCTCCAGAGAGCGTCCCTGCAAGTGTTGAGCCAAATCCTGAACCGACACCATGATGGAAACTGGAGGTCTTTCCTTAGAGATATTTTTGGGCTGGACTTACTGTTATGATCTGCTACAAGCACTAAGGAAAGAAAGGAGATCTGTCCCTACAATAGAACTAAGCTAGATCCCTACGATGTAACAGGGAACCTGATCCTGCGATCAGACCCGCTAAAGTCCTCGGCTAGTCTGTACGAAGACCTATAGATGCATGGGAGGGATCCCTACAAGAACTAGGGACTGGGATAAAGTTGGACACCTCCTAGCAGAGATTGTAGCAGTAAAAGACAAACACACAACATAGAACATAAAGGTCCGAAGACCTAGCTAAACTGACTGAGAAAGGTAACTAAGCACCAGGCTAGCTTAAGAGTAGAAATTACAATGAAGTCCAGCAAGGCCAGGAGGGCGGAGCAGGATTAAATAGGCAAAAAAGGTCATGAGACCAGCAAGATAGAAAAAACCTAACAGGAGAGTTCTAACAGGACTAGTGTGAAATTCCCTCATGAAAGCCTCTTCATGGCAATACCTACGCTATTTTCAGATGGAGACCGTAGGATGAAATAGAGCAATGGAGGCTTGAATTGAGGTCTATTTTTTTTCATCGAGAAGTCTCACTTTAGTCTTGGATGCTATAATAGCTGGAGATTGGTCTGAAGACATTGTGGGCAACGACAAGAAGCCTTAAAATGGGAATGTCACACTGGTCTTGTTCTCAAGATTATGGTGAATTATGCTGGTTTAAACTGTGGCTATAGGCACCACACTTCCCAGAAATGCATCAATCTGTTTTACTGAGTGAATTACCAATAAGTCTTTTTTCAATTCTGTGATAACAAAGTTATGAGTAAAGAAGTTTTTGAACTATAAGAATAAATATGGCAGTGTGTTATCCTTCTACACTTTATGCTTTGTTCTGCTGGGTAACCTTAGGTCCGGCTATTTATGTGTATGTGGACACATACCACTTACCTAAACATTGTTGCAGGCTAAGCATGGCAATGTTATTCCATAACTGTTAAGGAGTGGTTTGATGGCAAAAATGGAAGCTGGCACGTTTAGGCGGGTTGCGCTGTGAGAATGAAGAACCTTGAGGTATGAAGCCTGGGGGAATGAAGAACCTTGAGGTATGAAGCCTGGGGGAATGAAGAGCCTTGTCAGTTGGTCTTTATGCCTTGAGAAAGGCGCCCGTCCGGCGCAGAAACACATTGGTATTACTAAAAAACGTTTTGGAATCCCAAGGCTCTTCATTCCCGCAGCACAGCCCGCCTAAATGTGCCAGCTTCCATTTTTGCCATTATACCTCTAGAAAAAACTTTTTCCTTCTGCCGAATGGCAGCAGCGGTGGCCTTCCATACTTATATAGGTGTTGTGCCTGCACACAACACCCTTAGGTGAGGACTGCCATGAATTATACCTATCCATTACCAGGTGGTATTGCCCTATTGTGTGTGCGCTTCTGTCCCTCTCCACAGCTTCTCAAGGAATCGTTTGAGGTACAGATTAAGGTGTTAACTTGACAACCATATTCCCTGATCTTCATCTGATGAGCAGCAATTCCAATTTAAAGGATTTGCTGATAAGAGCTTGGTGCTTTACAGGACATATTGAGAGATCTGGTGGAGTCTATGCCCCAATGGTTCATACCTGTTGTAGCCATACAATGGAAACCAGCACAATAAAAGGCAGGTAGTTGGCATATTATGGCTAGTCAGTGAAACATTACATTATAACATTACAATAGATAATGATGTGGGCAAAAAAAATATGTGTGATGAGACTTTGCAATGAAGCCAACGATGTGATCAACATCTGTGTCATTTTTATCAGTTAGTGACATTATTGCTTAACCCCCTGCAAATAATATTGAAAGATTTTACTGCCATACTGTCGGATATCTACCTGTGAGAAAGCCATACATGTAATTTATCATGATGGCAGCAGCGGTCTCTTCAGGAAACCTGGTTTTAAACTCTGCTCTGCATAATAACGTTATACTGTTTTATACAACTATATAATCAGTTCGTCAGCATGTATCTATTGACTATGACATTTAGAATGAAAGTTTGGAATAATTTTCTACAGCCATTTACCGTTTTTTGAAACTTTAGAGATAGAAATTATTAATCATTGCCATTTATGTAGTGATTTTTATTCTTATCTGTAATGTTCTTTTCTGATATTCTGTTTAGTTAACTAATTAGCTAAGATCATCTGATCATAGCTGAAATTTTTGGCAATCTTTGCTATGACAGGTTTATTGGAGATGATCAGTTAGGATTGGGGAGAAATGTTGACAGCTGTTATACCTGACAATATGGAGAAACTTTCTAATTAGGTAAATGTAGATAACAAGCTGACCTCACCATCTGCTGTCATTTTATGACATATTTGTAGGCACTTTATTGTATTGTAATTTGTTCCCTATCTCAACAGTTAAATACATATTTTCAGTTTTCGATTGATAACAAATAGTCACAGTCCACATTGGCTATAATGTTGGAATAAAATCTGATTTGAAATGTCTGATTTTGTTGGATATGCCAAACCAAAGTATTTGTCTGATTTATGTAAGTTAGTACACAGATCAAAATGATAAAGTACAAAATAAGTGCTCAGTAGTTAATCCCACATACAAATTATAGTATTGTTGGCGAGCCTGCCAGTATGAATTGGTTCAGTTGACACTCTACCAAGTATTAGAGCCCCGGACAATGTATTCTTAGGGGAGTTAAGGACCCAGCATGTGTGATTTTGAACTGCCAATCCATTTGTTCTCCTGGAGTTAAAGCGAACCTGTCATCAGGATTTTGCTAAGTAAACTACAGGCAGTGCCAGGTTGGCACTATTAAACTGATTAAAATGATACCTGGGTTGATAAAATCCATCGTGTGGTTGTTGTTTAATTTGTATTTGCAGTTTTCAGTTAATTATATTCTCGAGCTGCGGGGGCGGCCTATGGGCAGGTCTTTCTTTGATGCTCTCATATTCATCCTTATGGGCATAATGGACAGGTCACTGAAACTTCAATGACCTGCCTCCTATTTTAAAAGCTGCGCTTGTGCAGTTCATATTGTGGTCTTTAGAAATTTCAGAAAAAGAACATCTCGCCAACCATTAAGCATATTGGTGGATCAATTATGATTTGAGGTTATGTTGCAGGCAATGGCGCGGGGAACATTTCATGGATAAAGGGAAGAATGGATTTAATTAAATTTCAACAAATTCTTGATGGAAACATAACACCATCTGTAAAAAGCTGAACTTGAAAAGAGGATGGCTTCTACAAATGGATAATGATCCTAAACACACGTCAAAATCCACAATAGACTACCTCAAAAGGCGCAAGCTGAAGGTTTTACAATGGCCCTCACAGTCCCCTGATTGTGGCTAGACCTCAAAATAGCAGTGCATGCAAGACGACCCAGGAATCTCACAAAACTGGAAGAATTTTCCAAGGAAGAATGGATGAAAATCCCTTAAACAAGAATTGAAAGACTATTGACAGGCTACAAAAAGCTTTTACAAGCTGGGACACTTGTAAAAGGGTGTGCAAAAGGGTGTGCTATTTGGTACTAACTGTAACGGGTCTGGGAGGTGGAACCTCTGAGCAACTATACAAGGGGGCAGTCCTTGTAAGGAAGCGGGTGGCTCCCAGGGAAGACGGGCAGGTAGTCACGGCAAGTGACAGGGACAGTCTCTGGATAGAGGGGCAGGTAGTCACGGCAAGTGACAGGGACAGTCTCTGGGTAGAAGGGCAGCGGGCTGGTGGCTGGTGAGCGCTCCCAGGTGAGCAGGCGAGAGTCTCTGGACACGCAGGTGGTCACGGCAAGTGACGGCAGAACCTCCAGGTAGACTAGCAGACAGGTAGCGGATGGACGCTCCCAGGTGAGCGGGCAAGAGTCTCTGGACAGGCAGGTGGTCACGGCAAGTGACGGCAGAGCCTCCAGGTAGGCTAGCAGGCAGGTAACAGGTGAGCGCTCCCAGGTGAGCGGGCAAGAGTCTCTGGACAGGCAGGTGGTCACGGCAAGTGACGGCAGAGCCTCCAGGTAGGCTAGCAGGCAGGTAACAGGTGAGCGCTCCCAGGTGAGCGGGCAGGCTGGTCCATAGACAGACTGACAGGAGTAGGAGGGCAGACCGTCGGACCGCAGGCTTGCAAGCGGGTAGCGGATATCAGGCAGGTATCAAGCAGGAATCTGGCAGGTGACTGGCAGATAACAGGCAGGAATCTGGCAGGTGACTGGCTGGTAACAAGCAGGAATCTGGCAGGTGACTGGCAGGTAACTGGTAACGGGACCTGAGGGCTTAAGCAGAGTGAAGGCTTTGCAACAACATTGCTCGGGCACCTCCATTTTGGAGGAGGTGCCTTATATATGGGAGGTCCTCCGGCAATTGGCCGGGGACTCCTTAGGACGGCGCGCGCGGTCCCTTTAAGAGAGGGGGAGCGCGCGCCCTAAGCACACTGCCGGGGAAGGAGCGCGTGACGGAAGCAGCGGGGAGAGAAGCGCTGGAGGACGCCGCGCCAGGAGCGGGGAGGTGAGAGGGACGGAGTCTCTGCCTAGAAGGGGGCAGAGACGCCGATGCTACACTAACCATGCAGGGTGCCCAAACCTTTGCATCAGCTCATTTTCCTTTTTGTAACTTTTAAAATGTAATATATACAGTTCTATGAAAAAGTTTGGGCACCCCTATTAATCTTAAGCTTAATGTTTTATAAAAATTGGTGTTTTTGCAACAGCTATTTCAGTTTGATATATGTAATAACTGTTGGACACAGTAATGTTTCTGCCTTGAAATGAGGTTTATTGTACTAACAGAAAATATGCAATCGGCATTCAAACAAAATTTGACAGGTGCATAAGTATGGGCTCCTCACCAGAAAAGTGACATTAATATTTAGTAGATCCTCCTTTTGCAAAAATAACAGCCTCTAGTCGCTTCCTGTAGCTTTTAATGATTTCCTGGATCCTGGATGAAGGTATTTTTGATCATTCCTCTTTACAAAACAATTCCAGTTCAGTTAAGTTTGATGGTCGCCGAGCATGGACAGCCCTCTTCAAATGATCCCACAGATGTTCAATGATATTCAGGTCTGGGGACTGGGATGGCCATTCCAGAACATTGTAATTGTTCCTCTGCATGAATGCCTGAGTAGATTTGGAGCAGTGTTTTGGATCATTGTCTTGCAGAAAGATCCATCCCCTGCGTAACTTCAACTTTATCACTGATTCTTGAACATTGTTGTCAAGAATCTGCTGATACTGAGTGGAATCCATGCGTCCCTCAACTTTAACAAGATTCCCGGTGCCGGCATTGGCCACACAGCCCCAAGGCATGATGGAACCTCCATCAAATTTTATTGTGGGTAGCAAGTGTTTTTCTTGGAATGCTGTGTTTTTTTCCCGCCATGCATAACGCCTTTTTGTATGACCAAACAACTCAATCTTGGTTTCATCAGTCCACAGGACCTTCTTCCAAAAAGAAATTGGCTTCTCCAAATGTGCTTTTGCATACCTCAGCCGACTCTGTTTGTGGCGTGCTTGCAGAAACGGCTTCTTTCGCATCACTCTCCCATACAGCTTCTCCTTGTGCAAAGTGCATTGTATAGTTGACCGATGCACAGTGACACCATCTACAGCAAGTTGATGCTGCAGCTCTCTGGAGGTGGTCTGAGGATTGTCCTTGACTGATCTCACCATTCTTCTTCTCTGCCGTTCTGATGTTTTTCTTTGCCTGCCACTTCTGGCCTTAACAAGAACTGTCCCTGTGTTCTTCCATTTCCTTACTATGTTCCTCACAGTGGAAACTGACAGGTTAAATCTCTGAGACAGCTTTTTGTATCCTTCCCCTGAACAACTATGTTGAATAATCTTTGTTTTCAGATCATTTGACAGTTGTTTTGAGGAGCCCATGATGCCACTCTTCAGAGGAGATTCAAACAGGAGAACAACTTGCAAGTGACCACTTTAAGTAGCTTTTCTCATGATTGCATACACCTGGCTATGAAGTTCAAAGCTCAATGAGGTTACAAAACCAAAAAAAGTGCTTTAGTAAGTCAGTAAAAAGTAGGTAGGAGTATTTAAAGCAAGAAAATGATAAGGGTGCCCATACTTATGCACCTGTCAAGTTTTGTTTGAGTGCAGATTGCACATTTTCTGTTAGTACAATAAACCTCATTTCAAGGCAGAAACATTACTGTGCCCAACAGTTATTACATATATCAAACTGAAATAGCTGTTGCAAAAACACTAATTTTTATAAAACATTAAGCTTAAGATTAATAGGGGTGCCCAAACTTTTTCATATAACTGTATATATACAGTACAGACCAAAAGTTTGGACACACCTTCTCATTTAAAGATTTTTCTGTATTTTCATGACTATGAAAATTGTACATTCACACTGAAGGCATCAAAACTATGAATTACCACATGTGGAATTATATACTTAACAAAAAAGTGTAAAACAACTGAAAATATGTCTTATATTCTAGGTTCTTCAAAGTAGCCACCTTTTGCTTTGATGACTGCTTTGCACACTCTTGGCATTCTCTTGATGAGCTTCAAAAGGTAGTCACCGGAAATGGTTTTCACTTCACAGGTGTGCCCTGTCAGGTTTAATAAGTGGGATTTCTTGCCTTATAAATGGGGTTGGGACCCTCAGTAGTGTTGTGCAGAAGTCTGGTGGATACACAGCTGATAGTCCTACTGAATAGACTGTTAGAATTTGTATTATGGCAAGAAAACAGCAGCTAAGTAAAGAAAAACGAGTGGCCATCATTACTTTAAGAACTGAAGGTCAGTCAGTCCGAAAAAATGGGCAAACTTTAAAAGTGTCCCCAAGTGCAGTTGCAAAAACCATCAAGCGCTACAAAGAAACTGGCTCACATGAGGACCGCCCCAGGAAAGGAAGAGCAAGAGTCCCCTCTGCTTCTGAGGATAAGTTTATCCGAGTCACCAGCCTCAGAAATCGCAGGTTAACAGCAGCTCAGATTAGAGACCAGATCAATGCCACACAGAGTTCTAGCAGCAGACACATCTCTTCAACAACTGTTAAGAGGAGACTTTGTGCAGCAGGCCTTCATGGTAAAATAGCTGCTAGGAAACCACTGCTAAGGACAGGCAACAAGCAGAAGAGACTTGTTTGGGCTAAAGAACACAAGGAATGGACATTAGACCAGTGGAAATCTGTGCTTTGGTCTGATGAGTCCAAATTTGAGATCTTTGGTTCCAACCACCATGTCTTTGTGTGACGCAGAAAAGGTGACCGGATGGACTCTACATGCCTGGTTTCCACCGTGAAGCATGGAGGAGGAGGTGTGATGGTGTGAGGGTGCTTTGCTGATGAGACTGTTGGGGATTTATTCAATATTGAAGGCATACTGAACCAGCATGGCTACCACAGCATCTTGCAGCAGCATGCTATTCCATCCGGTTTGCGTTTAGTTGGACCATCATTTATTTTTCAACAGGACAATGACCTCAAACACCTCCAGGCTGTGTAAGGGCTATATGACCAAGAAGGAGAGTGATGGGGGGCTACGCCAGATGACCTGGCCTCCACAGTCACCAGACCTGAACCCAATCGAGATGGTTTGGGGTGAGCTGGACCGCAGAGTGAAGGCTAAAGGGCCAAGAAGTGCTAAGCATCTCTGGGAACTCCTTCAAGATTGTTGGAAGACCATTTCCGGTGACCACCTCTTGAAGCTCATCAAGAGAATGCCAAGAGTGTGCAAAGAAGTCATCAAAGCAAAAGGTGGCTACTCTGAAGAACCTAGAATATAAGACATATTTTCAGTTGTTTCACACTTTTTTGTTAAGTATATAATTCCACACGTGTTAATTCATAGTTTTGATGCCTTCAGTGTGAATGTACAATTTTCATAGTCATGAAAATACAGAAAAATCTTTAAATGAGAAGGTGTGTCCAAACTTTTGGTCTGTACTGTATATATACATATATATATATATATATATATATATATATATATATATATATATACAGTACAGACTAAGAGTTTGGACACACCTTCTCATTTAAAGATTTTTTTTTGTATTTTCATGACTATGAAAATTGTACATTCACACTGAAGGCATCAAAACTATGAATTAACACATGTGGAATTATATACTTAACAAAAAAGTGTGAAACAACTGAAAATATGTCATATTCTAGGTTCTTCAAAGTAGCCACCTTTTGCTTTGATGACTGCTTTGCACACTCTTGGCATTCTCTTGATGAGCTTCAAGAGGTAGTCACCGGATGTAGCGTCGGCGTCCCTGCCTCCTGCTAGGCAGGGACGCTGTTCCCCTCACCTCTCCGCTCCGTGCCCGGCGCTCTTCCTCCCGCTCTGCTAGCAGCGCGCGCTCCTTCCCGGCCACGGTGCTTAGGGCGCGCGCGCGCTCCCCCTCTCTTAAAGGGGCCGCGCGCGCCGTCCTAATGGCCGGAGGACTTCACCATATATAAGGCACCTCCTCCAAAATGGCGGTGCCCGAGCAATGTTGTAGCACAGTTCATCACTCTGCTTCAGCCCTCAGGTCCCGTCTCCAGTTACCTGCCAGTTGCCTGCCAGTTTCCTGCCAGTTTCCTGTCTGATACCTGCCTATCTCGTGTCAACCTGCTACTATTCCTGCGGTCCGACAGTCTGCCTACCAGCCCTGCCAGTCTGTCTATGGATCCGTCTGCCCGCTCACCTGGGAGCGCACATCTGCTACCTGCCTGCTAGCCTACCTGGAGGCTCCGCCGTCACGTGCTGTGACCACCAGCCTGTCCAGAGACTCTTGCCTGCTCACCTGGGAGCGCTCACCTTCTACCTGTCTGCTAGCCTACCTGGAGGCTCCACCGTCACGTGCTGTGACCACCTGCCTGTCCAGAGACTCTTGCCCGCTCACCTGGGAGCGCTCACCTTCTACCTGTCTGCTAGCCTACCTGGAGGCTCTGCCGTCACGTGCTGTGACCACCTGCCTGTCCAGAGACTCTTGCCCGCTCACCTGGGAGCGTCCACCTGCTACCAGCCTGCTTGCCTACCTGGAGGCTCTGCCGTCACTTGCCGTGACCACCGGCCTGTCAAGAGACTGTCCCGGTCACTTGCCGTGACCACCTGCACGTTTTCCCAGAGACTGTCCCTGTCACTTGCTGTGATTACCTGCCCGTCTCCCCTGGGCGCCACCCGCTTCATTACAAGGGCCGCCCCCTTGTATAGTTGCTCAGAGGTTCCGCCTCCCAGACCCGTTACACCGGAAATGGTTTTTACTTCACAGGTGTGCCCTGTCTGGTTTAATAAGTGGGATTTCTTGCCTTATAAATGGTGTTGGGACCATCAGTTGTGTTGTGCAGAAGTCTGGTGGATACACAGCTGATAGTCCTACTGAATAGACTGTTAGAATTTGTATTATGGCAAGAAAAAAGAGCTAAGTAAAGAAAAACGAGTGGCCATCATTACTTTAAGAAATGAAGGTCAGTCAGTCTGAAAAATTGGGAAAACTTTGAAAGTGTCCCCAAGTGCAGTTGCAAAAACCATCAAGCGCTACAAACAAACTGGCTCACATGAGGACCCCCCCAGGAAAGGAAGACCAAGAGTCACCTCTGCTTCTGAGGATAAATTTATCCGAGTCACCAGCCTCAGAAATCGCAGGTTAACAGCAGCTCAGATTACAGACCAGGTCAATGCCACACAAAGTTCTAGCTGCAGACACATCTCTTCAACAACTGTTAAGAGGAGACTTTGTGCAGCAGGCCTTCATGGTAAAATAGCTGCTAGGAAACCACTGCTAAGGACAGGCAACAAGCAGAAGAGACTTGTTTTGGCTAAAGAACACAAGGAATGAACATTAGACCAGTGGAAATCTGTGCTTTGCTCTGATGAGTCCAAATTTGAGATCTTTGGGTCCAACCACCGTGTCTTTGTGTGACGCAGAAAAGGTGAACGGATGGACTCTACTCTACATGCCTGGTTCCCACCGTGAAGCATGGAGGAGGAGGTATGATGGTGTGGGGGTGCTTTGCTGGTGACACTGTTGGGGATTTATTCAAAATTGAAGGCATACTGAACCAGCATGGCTACCACAGCATCTTGCAGCGGCATGCTATTCCATCCGGTTTGCGTTTAGTTGGACCATCATTTATTTTTTACAGGACAATGACCCCAAACACACCTCCAGGCTGTGTAAGGGCTATTTGACCAAGAAAGAGAGTGATGGGGTGCTACGCCAGATGACCTGGCCTCTACAGTCACCAGACCTGAACGTAATCGAGATGGTTTGGGGTGAGCTGGACCGCAGAGTGAAGGCAAAAGGGCCAACAAGTGCAAAGCATCTCTGGGAACTCCTTCAAGATTGTTGGAAGACCATTTCCGGTGACTACCTCTTGAAGCTCATCAAGAGAATGCCAAGAGTGTGCAAAGCAGTCATCAAAGCAAAAGGTGGCTACTTTGAAGAACCTAGAATATAAGACATATTTTCAGTTGTTTCACACTTTTTTGTTAAGTATATAATTCCACATGTGTTAATTCATAGTTTTGATGCCTTCAGTGTGAATGTACAATTTTCAAAGTCATGAAAATACAGAAAAATCTTTAAATGAGAAGGTGTGTCCAAACTTTTGGTCTGTACTGTATATATATTGCCTAAAATGCAAAGGAAATATGTCATCTTTAACTTTAAACCTTTTAGAGATCATTTCATCTTCAACTTGCTTAACTTTTTCACAATAACAGTAATTTGATCAGGATTGCCAAACTTTTGCATGCCACTGTATGTGAGTTATCAGAAAATGTAAGGAAACGTGCATCATACATGATCCAAATTTCCATAACAGTTCATGAAGGAGGGTCATCAAGATATATCTAGCACTGACATATCCCACTGCACATTAATAATTTACCAAGTGTTGCTTTGGCATCATATATGATGAAAGAGCTACAATATAGCTTTTTGATATACCACATGCGAAGTTCGATACATATTTTAAATGCAAAAATGCTGTGGTTTTGAAACACTCAATATGTCTCATGAATTGCATAGTGAATAATTCCTTTTACAGCATAGTAAATTGATATGGAAAACACAATTTTTAAGTGCTGTAAACTTAAGAAAATCTTTTTCTCTAAGTACACAGTGGTAATAATTTAAAATTAGTAAATAAAGTAGGACCAAAAAATGAAATTTTCCTCAGTATCTGTACATTCTTCTGGTTCCACTTAATCTATGGCACACTATTCCCTTTCTGTAATAATCCTAATATGATGTAATTTTGTAATTCCCACTATGCTATATGTCACTTCCAGGTAGTAAATATACAACTACCCTTCAGTTGAGTCATTTTATTTTATGGTCCTATGTTCTATGTTCAATTTTCGTTGTCATAGCTGCATTGTCCCCTGTGTGCTGGCTAACTTTTTACTTTGTAGGTCTACTTTGTCTTGATTTCCAGCCATACCTTGTGTTGGATCCTGGTCTAGAGCATTTTTCCATGGATCAAGCTGTAACGATCTGTTTACATGAACCAACCGGTCAGTGATTGTTTAACAGTCTGTTTACACAGGCAGACCAAGGTAAATGATGAACACTGAGCCTACTCTGATAGAACAATCAAAGCTCATAGACTGCTGAGACGATGCACTACCGAGAATGATGATCTTTAGCGCAGTGTAAAAGATCATTTCACCCATTGAATGAGCGTTTTGCAGGTTCATTGGGGGATCAGCAGCCTGTTTACACTGCAAGGTGATCATGATACAAGTGTTTGCTTGCTCATGATTATCTTTTAGCGTAAATGAAGCTGTAGGCTGTGTACTGTGTGATTATACAGTAATTTCCATGCTATGCACCAGCACCACTCTGTAGAAACATTCGCTGTTGGTTTAGGGTAGGTTTTTAGATAGACCACTACAATTGTGATGAAGCATAAGCGGGAAACAATCCATTGGAAATAAACATTTTTAAGGGAATTTTTTTTATTTTTTTTTACAACTAAATGCTGATAAATGTTATTTTATTCTAAACTGTTAGTAATTTTTAGATTTTTTTTCCCTATTTTCTGATGGGGGTAGCTTTTTGTCTGAGCAGCATCTAAATTTGCTTTACAGAACAGACTAAAAGAAACAAATGACTGGAGATGTTAATTGGCTTGGGCCTGTTTTCCAGGTACGTTTTGCAGGGACTAGGAGGAGGTGAGCTGTGACTATCACCCTTTGTGACTAGGGTAATCCTATACCTGTCACTGTAATCCTGCCTATGGTGATAACAAGAGGACTGCTAAAAAGTCATCTCTACCGAACAGGATGTATCCGTCTATTATGAGGCTTAATGGTCTAACTGAAAATTGCTATATTTCTAGTATACTTACACTGAAATTTAAAGAAAAAGAAATTACAAAAATACCTAAAAAAAACATATTTAAAATCTTGATTCAAGCAGTAGGTAATTTGATGATACCACACTTTTTTTTAGTTTAGAACAACTTCAAACTCTGATTGACCTTGAAAGTCTTTTTATTCCTTATGTTGAAACTAATTTGCATCTTTTAAAAAGTAAGATCATCACTAAAGTGTTCTCAGCCTGTATTTGCATTAACTGCAGTAATTTAGAATAATGAAATATTATTTTGTAGCCTAGCAATCAAGCGGTTTATTATTATGATCATTATTGTTCTTATTGTAAAATTATGTAAAACTGCAGTATGCGCATACCTGGCTGCATAGTTTTCATGCCATCAATATGCTAGAGAATATGTTTATTTATTCATTCTAAAGTGAACAAACATAGACTGAGCAAATTGCATTTTAAAGATTCAATGGAAAAATTGGATAATAAAAAGAAAGCTTTTATGCCATTCACAAAACTTATAATCTTGCTACAGAGGCTCTTATACGGCTCTTTAGTTTATTATTATGTGTTGTATTGAGTCATTTTTTTTATTCATCATACTTTTTTATCACCATGTGTTTATGAGTTATTACATGTGTTTATGGAGTCACTCTCACGGTTAAGTAAATAAGTATGCTCTATGGAAGATTGCTTGTAAATTCAGAGATTATAAATATTTTTAAGTCATTTTCCCAAAACATTAACCGACTCTCTGTGGCATCTTGTGATAAAATATGACTCTGCTGCTTCCTACGACTCCTCTCAACATCATCATCTTTCTTACTTTTGTCAGATCATCTACAGAAATTTTATGCAAGATCGAAATATCCTGGCAGTGCATTTTTAAATCCAATTGATTGAAATTGAAGGAGGAACAAATATATGGCAAAGGCCTGAGCCCTTCAAATGAATTTCCCTAGATTTAAAGGCTCTTGGCAATATTTACAGCTTATTTAGCTGTAGCACAGTGATTGTATATTTTTAAAAAATGCTATAGGATCAAAAACTTTAATTTTCTCATAGATATATTAAAGTGTACCTGCCTCTAGACAGATAACCAGCATATTTTGAATTGTGAGCAGTATTTATTGCATAAATACCAAGACAGCAAAGCACAACAGCCCCAGGACGCCTTCTTACCAGTCAGCTCCCTAGACAAATAATGGGCTAAAACTACTAATTAAATAATGCTATTATTATATATTGTATTATTTTGCATTAATTTATTCCCTTATTGTGTATTATTTTTGTATTATTTTTACTTTGTTTTTTTTTTGTTCCGTATGTATTTGGCGTAATTACCGTACCTTTTTATTTGACAAATCCAGGAAAAAAGAATCAAAGGGTTATCTCCAAAACAATGTTTTATGATCAGTCATGGGAATTTTACACTCAGAAACTCCATTAAGCCAGTAAATGGGCTATACAAAATTAGAAGTCTATGTCAATATTTATTTAAAGAAAAATATTCCTAAAAATCTGTTCACATCTAATTTTGGCTACACCCTATTATATTCTATGGAAAGGGAGAGGAGAAGTGAGGAGAAGAGGAAGACACAGAAACATACTGAACATTTAAATAAGTCTTTTACCTCAACCCAGAGCTGGATTCACATCTACACTGCTCAGTTCTGCTATATAATGTCCTCGATGCTGCTGCTTCTGCTTCTCTCTGTGTACTAACTAGGGAATTAGTAGTATGCCTTCCTTCTATTTGTTTAGTGTATGGCAGACTTCATAGTAACTGGCCAGATCAGAGTCAATTGCACATTAAGAGATAAAGTCTGCAATGGGGAAAAAAGTAATGAAAATGCAGGATACAAGTCAAAAAATGACCAGAAATATTTTCATTTCTCATGCACCCAAACAAGACAGCTTATTTGTAAAAGTTACTTGAAAGTACCTTTTTATTACAACTCTTAGACATCATGAAATAGGTAAAATTACTTTGGAAATGGCTTTATAATCACAATATTAAGGTAAGTCCAAGTGTATTCAATCTACATCCACCTAGCCTGAATGACAGCTGCAGATTATACTGAACAGTGTAAGATCTCAGCAGCAGGAGCGACACTGAGGGGCTGTCAGTAAGGCTGTGTAGTCGAAGATTGAATTAAACTTGCATAAAGGATTATTAGCTAATCTGCCATGGATTTTCAAAGTAAGTGCAGCTTTCTTATCCGTGCTGGGAGACCTATCTAGACCTGTCTTGTGATATACAGTCATGGCCGAAAGTGTTTTTACCCTTGAAATTGTTCCAGAAAATGAAGTATATTTCCCAGAAAATAATTGCAATTACACGTTTGTTCTACACATGTTTATTTCCTTTGTGTGCATTGGAACAACACAAACAACTGAGAAAAAAGGCAAATTGGACATAATTTCACACAAAACCCCAAAAATGGGTCAGACAAAATTGTTGGCACCTTCAAGTTCCAAAGAAATTCAAGCTGTCCTGCAGGCTCAGAGTGCATCAGTGTCAGCGCAAATTATCCGTCAACATTTGAATGAAATGTCAGGAGACCCAGGAGGACCCCACTGCTTCCAGCATAAAAATGACCCCAAACATACTTTAAGAAGCCCCCAGAAATGGATAGAAACAAAGCGCTGGAATGTTTTGAAGTGGCCAGCAATAAGTCCGGATCTAAATCCCATTGAACACCCGTGGAGAAATCTTAAAATTGCTGTTGGGAGAAGACACCCTTCAAGTATGAGAGACCTGGAGCAGTTTGCAAAAGAAGAATGGTCCAAAATTCCAATTAAGAGGTGTAAGAAGCTTGTTGATGGTTATAGGATGTGACTGATTGCAGTTAGTTACTCCAAAGGGTGTGCAACCAAATATTAAGTTGAGGGTGCCAACAATGTTGTCCTGCCCATTTTTGGGGTTTTGTGTGAAATTCTGTCCAATTTGCCTTTTTTGTCTCTGTTTTTTTGTGTTGTTCCAATACACACAAAGGAAATAATCATGTGTATAACAAAACATGTATAATTGCAATAATTTTTTGGGAGAAATACTTCAATTTCTGGAACAATTTCAAGAATGCCAGCACTTTCGGCCATGACTGTATATGTATGTATATCTACATACACACACAAGTACAATAAATATATATATTTATTTTTTTAATTCACTCATAGGGTTAGGAAGCTAACATGGTCTTAAAGTAATTAGTCTTTTTTGCTGTGGACCTCTTAACTCTGGTGTTAGAAAGCAAGAACCCCTATCCTAAGTACTATATGTACTTTTTACTTTTTATATTATACTTGAATCATGTGTAATTTCAACACAAAGCTGAGCATGTGTCAATAAATCATTAATGACAAATTGCTATAAATACCAACCCAAAAAATGTGCTCAAAGTCTCATAAAAAATGATTTTATTAAAGTAGATACATTAATAAACAATCAAAGAAAAATAATGCAGAGTAACCCAATGGAGGACCACAAAAGGCAAATGTTTACAAAAAGTAATGCAAGTTGTTCAGTAAATAGTATGTATCCCAGTGCCTATAGGGTATATCCCTATGAACTATATGAAAACAGCATGTTATTTGATCTCAAAAAGCAACACTGAATTTTATTTTAAAGAAAATTCACAAAATAATTTATCACCACATACAATCTGGAGCGCCCATAAGGCCGTTATGAGAGGGATATTAATTCAGATCTCATCGAGATATCAGAAAAAAAATGGGAAAAAATGTGGAAATTACAAAACAAATAAAAAATGCATTAAAAGCCCAGCAAAAATCGACTACACCATCACCAGACCTTCATAAAAAAAATCATAGGGTTAAGAATAGAACTTAAAACCTGTTTATCAGGCGAATACGATAAATACATCAGGAATATGAAAATTAATTACTATTTTTCTAATAACAAACCAACAAAACTTATGACAAGGAGGATCCAAGAGCAAAAAGTCAAATCAAGAATTGCACTAATTAAAAATGAGAAAGGAGAAAGACAAGAACACCCAAAAGATATATCAAAATCATTTGCAGAATACTATGAAGCATTATATAATCTAAAATACGACAAACAAACAACTCAACCAACAGCAAAAAGCATAAACAACTTTTTTAAGAATCTACAGTTACCAAAATTAGATTGTGAACAACTAGAAAGTCTAAACCAGAGGTCCCCAACCGCCGGTCCGCGGACCAGGACCGGGCCGTTGGGGTTTTTCAGCTGGTCCGCGGGGAGAGGGGGCCCCTCCAGCCTCCAGCAGGGCCGCCATCAGGGCATGACTGCCCTGACTCCAGTATGGGGCCCGACCGGTAGGAGCCCCCTCGGAGTCCCCCTCTTGTGCGTCTCTCTCCTCATGGGGCCCCCGGCCGCATGCTAAGCGCCGGGTCCGGGACATCTTAGCGCTGCGCTGCTGCGGCAGCACCTTCATGATTCCCCTGACTTCCGGTCATGTGACGGCGCCGTCACATGGCCGGAAGTCAGGAGAACCTGGTGTCAGCGATTTGGACGAGCGCCAGGATTCTGCAGGGATCGCATGGGGGTAAGTATAACAAGTTTTATTTTTTTTTAAATACAATTAACTAGGAGTGGGGGGAATGGGAGATGCACATGGGGGGAGGGGAGAGATGAGAGATGCACATGGGGGAGGGGAGAGATGAGAGATCCACATGGGGGGGAGGGGAGAGATGAGAGATGCACATGGGGGAGGGGAGAGATGAGAGATCCACATGGGGGGGAGGGGAGAGATGAGAGATGCACATGGGGGAGGGGAGAGATGAGAGATCCACATGGGGGGAGGGGAGAGATGAGAGATGCACATGGGGGAGGGGAGAGATGAGAGATGCACATGGGGGGAGGGGAGAGATGAGAGATGCACATGGGGGGAGGGGAGAGATGAGAGATGCACATGGGAGGGAGGGGAGAGATGAGAGATGCACGGGGGGGTGAGAGATGCACGGGGGGGTGAGAGATGCACGGGGGGATGAGAGATGCACGGGGGGATGAGAGATGCACGGGGGGTGAGAGATGCACGGGGGGTGGATGAGAGATGCACGGGGGGGTGAGAGATGCACGGGGGGGTGAGAGATGCACGGAGGGGATGAGAGATGCACGGGGGGTGGATGAGAGATGCACGGAGGGGGATGAGAGATGCACGGAGGGGGATGAGAGATGCACGGGGGTGAGCTGCACATGGGGGGGTGAGAGATGCACATGGGGGGGTTATGTTTACATAACTTTGTTGCCTTATGAAGGGCGGGGGGGGCCCCCAAAAATTTCTTGCACAGGGGCCCACTACAGTCTGTGTCCGCCCCTGGGATGAAGTAAATGCAGCTGAACAGCAGCTGTCAGGACAGCTGCCCTGTCCTGCTGCAGGGCGTGATGGGGCCTCAGTGATGCGGCTCCTGGCACAGCACATTATGTGGGGCTCCTGGCATAGCTCCTGGCGGGGACCTGGTCTACACTATATGATAAGTATGCACTAAACTCCAAATCCCTCCATTACCCCGCCACCATATGACCAAAGCCCCGCCCACCCCACCCCCTCCTTGCTGGGCCATGGAAAAATGATCTTGCTTCAAGCCGGTCCCTGGTGCAAAAAAGGTTGGGGACCACTGGTCTAAACCATTTACAGAACCTGAAATAGAAGAAACTATAAGGAAACTTAAAAACAACAGGCCCAGATGGGTTCAGTGACGAATATTATATGGCATACACAAACAAATTAAGTCCCCATATAACTAGAGTATTCAACAAATTTTTAATTGAAGGAAAAATTCCAAAAGAAATGGTAGAATCAAGTATAATAGTCATACCAAAAAACAAAGGTGACCAAACATTAGTAAAAAATTACCGGCCCATATCACTACTAAATTCGGACATCAAAATATATGCAAAAACTATTGCCAATACACTAAAAAAAATATTACCCACATTATACACCAGGACCAAGTAGGGTTTGTATATCGACAGGCCTCTGATGCTACCAGAAGGCTTATCAACCTCATTAGCCTAGTAGATGTTGAGCAAATGCCTTCTCTGCCCCTCACCCTGGATGAGGAGAAGGCATTTGAAAGGATTCATTGGGGATTTCTCACTTCCACCCTTGAAAAATATGGCTTTACTGGTCCCATCATGAATGGAATAATGGCACTGAATAAAAATCCCTCAGCTAAAATAATAACAAATAACTATACTTTGGAAATTTTCAACATCACCAATGGACCGAGCCAACGTTGCCCTCTCTCCCCCATATTATTTGCAATAGTAATGGAACCATTTGCAGAAAAAAATAAGAACAAATCTACTAATTAAAGGTATTCCAACAAAAGTCAGAAACAATAAAATAAGTCTATTCGCAGATGATGTAATTCTCACCATAACTAATCCTCTAGAATCACTTAGAGAGATAACCAAAACAATATATGAGTTTTCCAAGGTCTCGTTTTATAAAATCAACCAGAACAAATCACAAATTTTGGATTTATACTTGGATGAGGAACAAAGGAGAGTATTAAGAAAGAATTCAAGTATTTATGGGAAAAAGACTCTATACCATATTTGGGAATTCAAATAACTAGGAAAACAAAAGACTTAATAGATACAAATCTGGCCTTAATTAAGAACAACATAAAGATTGATATCACAAAGTTTGCCAAACAAGACATATATTGGTTGGGAAAAACATTGTCATATAAGATGTTTTGTCTCCCTAAAATATTGTATGTCTTTAGAACAATCCCCCTTGAAGTTTCTCAAAACTGGGTGCTGAAATTACAAACCCAAGTTTTGGGTTTATTTGTAGCGGTAAAAGACCAAGAGTTGCTAATGCCACACTGCAAAAACAGAAAAAAAATGGAAGTTTAAGTGTACCAAATATCATGAACTACTATCTAACCAACTTAATCAAGCAAAGTAAAAAATGGATCAACAGTAATAATAACACAGCATGGGTATTACTTGAAAAAACATTAAACAATAACAAATCGTTAAAATTTCTAATTTTAGCCCATATCTTAGATTCATCTCTTCAATTGACACAATTTCCAACCCTACAAGCTTCAATTAGATCATGGAAAATACTAAACAAAAAACTAATAGACCATCCCATCCAGGATAAAATAAAAAATATTCCAATAAGGATTCTGGAATCAGCATTACCATATGTAACATTAGAGGAATGGGGAAAAAAAGGTGTCAATCGCTTAGATGACCTACAGTACAGCCCAAAAGTTTGGACACACCTTCTCATTTA
Source organism: Phyllobates terribilis (assembly GCF_046119375.1). Classification (NCBI taxonomy): domain Eukaryota; kingdom Metazoa; phylum Chordata; class Amphibia; order Anura; family Dendrobatidae; genus Phyllobates; species Phyllobates terribilis. The sequence goes on along the minus strand of NW_027362771.1, from coordinate 201,950,331 downwards.
AAGATTTTTCTGTATTTTCATGACTATGAAAATTGTACATTCACACTGAAGGCATCAAAACAATGAATTAACACGTGTAATTATATACTTAACAAAAAAGTGTGAAACAACTGAAAATATGTCTTATATTCTAGGTTCTTCACAGTAGCCACCTTTTGCTTTTATGACTGCTTTGCACACTCTTGGCATTCTCTTGATGAGCTTCAAGAGGTAGTCACTGGAAATGGTCTTCCAACAATCTTGAAGGAGTTCCCAGAGATGCTTAGCACTTGTTGGCCCTTTTGCCTTCACTCTGTGGCCCAGCTCAACCCAAACCATCTCGATTGGGTTCAGGTCTGGTGACTGTGGAGGCCAGGTCATCTGGCGTAGCACCCCATCACTCTTCTTCTTGGTCAAATAGCCCTTACACAGCCTGGAGGTGTGTTTTGGGTCATTGTCCTGTTGAAAAATAAATGATGGTCCAACTAAACGCAAACCGGATGGAATAGCATGCCGCTGCAAGATGCTGTGGTAGCCATGCAGGTTCAGTATGCCTTCAATTTTGAATAAATCCCCAACAGTGTCACCAGCAAAGCACCCACACACCATCACACCTCCTCCTCCATGCTTCACAGTGGGAACCAGGCATGTAGAGTCCATCCGTTCACCTTTTCTGCGTCGCACAAAGACATGGTGGTTGGAACCAAGATCTCAAATTTGGACTCATCAGACCAAAGCACAGATTTCCACTGGTCTAATGTCCATTCCTTGTGGTCTTTAGCCCAAACAAGTCTCTTCTGCGTGTTGCCTGTCCTTAGCAGTGGTTTCCTAGCAACTATTTTACCATGAAGGCCTGCTGCACAAAGTCTCCTTTTAACAGTTGTTGAAGAGATGTGTCTGCTACTAGAACTCTGTGTGGCATTGACCTGGTCTCTAATCTGAGCTGCTGTTAACCTGCGATTTCTGAGGCTGGTGACTTGGATAAACTTATCCTCAGAAGCAGAGGTGACTCTTGGTCTTTATTTCCTGGGGCAGTCCTCATGTGAGCCAGTTTCTTTGTAGCGTTTGATGGTTTTTGCAAATGCACTTGGGGACACTTTCAAAGGTTTCCCAATTTTTTGGACTGACTGACCTTCATTTCTTAAAGTAATGATGGCCACTCGTTTTTCTTTACTTAGCTGCTTTTTTCTTGCCATAATACAAATTCTAACAGTCTATTCAGTAGGACTATCAGCTGTGTATCCATCTGACTTCTGCACAACACAACTGATGGTCCCAACCCCATTTATAAGGCAAGAAATCCCATTTATTAAACCTGGCAGGGCACACCTGTGAAGCGAAAACCATTTCCGGTGACTACCTCTTGAAACTCATCAAGAGAATGCCAAGAGTGTGCAAAGCAGTCATCAAAGCAAAAGGTGGCTACTTTGAAGAACCTAGAATATAAGACATATTTTCAGTTGTTTCACACTTTTTTGTTAAGTATTTAATTCCACATGTGTTAATTCATAGTTTTGATGCCTTCAGTGTGAATGTACAGTTTTCATAGTCATGAAAATACAGAAAAATCTTTAAATGAGGTGTGTCCAAACTTTTGGTCTGTACTGTATATCAAGAAGGAACTAAAGAACTAATACCTTTCTATATACTACAAGAAAAATATAAATTAGATGATATAGAGATCGTAAAATACTTGGACATTAAAAGATACATAAACAAAACAAAAAAGAAAAAAAAGAACTAACAATTACAAATACCTAAACCAATAATCACTATAATCGAGGAACCCAAGAATGAAATAAAATGGAAAACATGTAGTATATATAAACTTTTTTAATAATGACACTGATCTTAAAAAGACAACTAACATGACAAACTGGGAGAAAGATCTGAACTTTACTCAAAATTTAGAACAATGGGAAAAATCTATTACAACAGTATATAAATCCAATACATGCGCTACGCTGCATGAAACTTATTATAAACTGATCACAAGATGGATTTTTTACCTCAGTTAGGCTAAATAAAATCTTCAAAGCACAGTCACTCTTGTGCTGGAGGGAATGCGGGAAAAAAGGAGACATCAAGCATATTTTTTGGGAATGCACCTCCATTAAAGAAACATGGAAAAAAGTGGAACAACTGATACAACAGATTACACACAATAATAGAAGACTCTCTCCACAATTACCAATTCTAGAAATAGGGATAAATGATATACCAAAAGAAAATATCTATATAGCCTCACATATAATAATGGTAACAAATCTTTTAATTGCATCCCATTGGAAAAGGAAAGATCCTCCAAAAATAGAGGACATCATAGAAAGAATAGCTACACGTAATGTGTACGAATTTAATCATGCCTTAAGACACAATTGATTTCCCAGTATTTAAAAAATTGTGCCCCCTGGAATAAAGAATTCACAACACCATTCACCTAGTCCCCTCTAATCACAAACAAAAAAGAGGGGGAAAAAATCAGTATGAGAAATCCTTGGGTGGCTGACAAGGATCTCTCCTTTGCAATAGGAGAATTAACAATTGCAAAAGAAATGTAGGCTTGGAATACAAGAGTTTGTTTTATTAAATGTAGAATTTTTAGAAACGTAATTAGAAGTTAATATATTGTGTATTATTAGTGGATATAAAGTTGGTATACAGTGCTGTGCAAATTAATTGGGACAAAGCATTTTTTAAGTAAAATCGTAAGTTGGTTACCAGTCAGTGATTCAAACCACTTTTAACTGCTTTGAACAGGTGTGATTGTACAACCTTGAGTAACAAAATGTGGTTTGACTGGTTTTAGTCAGAAAATAACAGCTAGCTGCCCCCTCGGCTTCAGTTGAGAGCTTGTTTCTGTGAGGAGTGGTTTAATGTACTTTTTCTCTCAGTGTGATTCGTGCCTGTGAAAATGGATGTTACTCCACGGCAGAGGTCTAGGATTATTACTCTTAATGAACATACAAGTCTGACTGTAAGAGAAATCGCTTCCACCGTTGGTATTGGAAAATCTACCGTTTCAAGAATATTTCGCAGACACAATGAAACTGGATCGTTTTCTCCAAAACGAAAAGGTAAATGTGGAAGAAAAAGGAAAACGACACCAAGAACTGATAAAACACTTATCAGAAATAGTAAAATTAATGCAAGAAAAACAAGTAAAGACCTCCAAAGAGACTTGTTCGCTGCAGGCATACACCCCGGTATTCATTCTACCAGTGATCCTGAATCCTGGCATCCCTGACACTTGGGGTCAGCTGCTCCAGTACTGGGGGCTGCCATGGAGTAGTACCTGGCGACTACCTGCAGCTCAAGTTTAACCTCACAATCAGAGGCTCTAGTGAAGACCAGGTAGCCGCTTAGTTACTCCTCTCCAGGGTAAACCCGGCCTGTTGCGCAGTGGGTCCACACCCATCAGCGTGACATGCTATGTAATAAGGGACAGTGCTATATATAACAACAGGGGATGCTTTATAATATGGGACAGATCACTCAGGGTGCATCGTTTAATAGCCTGTTTAAACACACAAACCTCAGTAAACGACTGCTGATCAGTAATAGTTTACCGATTGGAGGTCGTTTAGTGCCGCAGCCCTGTCTGTGTTTACAAATACACCTATTCAGTACCCCTATACAGAATGAAAATTTACATCCAGGAACTTACCACTGTTGTCCCATCTTATTACAGACTTTTTCTTCTTCATCTTGTCAAATATTCATGTCGACGTCCTGACGCTGTGACTCAGTCACTGCAGAGATTGTCGCACTGATCACTGCACCTCTGAAAAAAAAGAAAGTTCACATATATAAACATGTTTCCTGAATAATAAATCCCTCTACACGACGCTGCTAAAGACAGACATGCACCCACCATTAATATATAATTAGCTATTATGCAACCCACCATTACAAATGTAAATTGATAATTCACCACTTTACCCCTGTTAACTATAATTAGTGACTTTTCCCTGCCCAATAAATTTATAAATTAATTAGCCACTGTACTCTTTTCCCAAATTCATTACCAGTCACTCTTTTGCATCCTCAACGCCCCACCACTCTGCTCCCCTTGATTCATTATACACCGCATGCAGAATTATTAGGCAAATGCGTATTTTGATCACTTTGATACTTTTTATACATGTTGTCCTACTCCAAGCTGCATAGGCTTGAGAGCCAACTACCAATTAAGTAAATCTGGCGATGTGCATCTCCATAATGAGGTGGGGTGTTGACTAATGACATCAACACCCTATATAAGGTGTGCTTAATTATTAGGCAACTTCCTTTCCTTTGGCAAAATGGGTCAGAAGAGAGATTTGACGGGCTCTGAAAAGTCCAAAATTGTGAGATGTCTTGCAGAGGGATGCAGCAGTCTTGAAATTTCCAAACTTTTGAAGCGTGATCACCGAACAATCAAGCGTTTCATGGCAAATAGCCAACAGGGTCGCAAGAAGCGTGTTGGCCAAAAAAGGCGCAAAATAACTGCCCATGAATTGAGGAAAATCAAGCGTGAAGCTGCAAAGATGCCATTTGCCATCAGTTTTGCCATATATCAGAGCTGCAATGTTACTGGAGTATCAAAAAGCACAAGGTGTGCGATACTCAGGGACATGGCCAAGGTAAGGAAGGCTGAAAAATGACCACCTATGAACAAGAAACATAAGATAAAATGTCAAGAATGGGCCAAGAAATATCTTAAGACTGATTTTTCAAAAGTTATGGACTGATGAAATGAGAGTGACTCGTGATGGGCCAGATGGATGGGCCAGAGGCTGGATCAGTAAAGGGCAGAGAGCTCCACTCCGACTCAGATGCCGGCAAGCTGGAGGTGGGGTACTGGTATGGGCTGGTATCATCAAAGATGAACTTGTGGGACCTTTTCGGGTTGAGGATGGAGTGCAGCTCAACTCCCAGACCTACTGCCAGTTTCTGGAAGGCAACTTCTTCAAGCAGTGGTACAGGAAGAAGTCGGTATCGTTCAAGAAAAACATGATTTTCATGCAGGACAATGCTCCATCACATGCATCCAACTACTCTGCAGCGTGGCTGGCCAGTAAAGGTCTAAAAGAAGAAAAAATAATGACATGGCCCCCTTGTTCACCTGATCTGAACCCCATAGAGAACCTGTGGTCCATCATAAAATGTGAGATCTACAGGGAGGGAAAACAGTACACCTCTCGGAACAGTGACTGGGAGGCTGTGGTGGCTGCTGCACGCAATGTTGATCGAAAACAGATCAAGCAACTGACAGAATCTATGGATGGAAGGCTGTTGAGTGTCATCATAAAGAAAAGTGGCTATACTGATCACTAATTTTTTTGTTTTTTGTTTTTGCATGTCAGAAATGTTTATAAATTTTGTGCACTGATATTGGTTTAAATTGTGAAAATAAACAAGTGAGATGGGATTATATTTGGTTTTTATTAAGTTGCCTAATAATTCTGCACAGTAATAGTTACCTGCACAAACAGATATCCTCCTAAGATAGCCAAATCTAAAAAAAACCCACTCCAACTTCCAAAAATATCATGCTTGGATATTTATGAGTCTTTTGGGTTGATTGAGAACATAGTTGTTGATCAATAATAAAAATAATCCTCTAAAATACAACTTGCCTAATAATTCTGCACACAGTGTAATTACATACCTTCCTAATTCATTATATTTACATGCCCCTCTCCCCCAATTCATTATGTCACTTTCTCTTTGCCACTCCCACCCTCAATTCATTATAATATAATGTCCTCTCTCCAAGCCCCACCCTCAATTCATTATAATTTCTTTTCTCCCACCCACATCCTCAAATCATTATAATTTCCTATCTCTCATCCCACACCCTCAATACATGGTAATTTCCTCTCTCCCACCCTCATTTCATTCATTTTATAGAAAAAAAAAGGTTTTAATACTTACCTCTCTATACAATCTCCTGCAGCTCCACTTCTTCTTGTAGCCAGTGCATACATTTTGGTGCGATGACAACATCAAGATGGTACCGACTGAGGTATGTCCCTGAAAAGGGGACAGGAGCAATCTGGCCATGCACTCTCCAGAGCCTTGGGCCCCAGGCTGTTGCCCAGATTGCACTCGTTATAATCCTCCTATGGTCATCAATATCGGATTGCACTCCCCATTCAACATTTTCCTCATTGATATCTGTTTACTGGCCTCCAGTTGACACAAGTGACTGCTGTAGCCTGTGAATTGCTGCAGCATTCATATGTCAACACAACATATCATTTGCTGCATACAGTGGGGAAAAAAAAAGTAGTTAGTCAGCCACCAATTGTGCAAGTTCTCCCACTTAAAAAGATGAGAGAGACCTGTAATTGACATCATAGGTAGACCTCAACTACGAGAGACAAAATGAGAAAACAAATCCAGAAAATCACATTGTCTGATTTGGAAATCGATGTAAATACTTGTATGCCAAAAATGACAAAAGTATTCTTGGGGTGATACCTTTATTGGCTAACCAGAAAATATATATATATGCAATCTTTCAGAGCACAGAGGCTCCTTCTTCAGGCAAGATTACAAATGAATTCATAAGACAAAAGGCACAGCATTTGAGAGATGTTACAGCAAGACATTTGTTCATGAGGCGTAAGTTGTGATGCCTCCTACAGATAAGTTAGGGAGAGCAAATTAGTTTTTTTTGTTGCAAAATGAGAGGCCTTGGGAATTTTTAATTATCTGGAGGTGTGAATTGTGTCCATGTAGTGAGTCATAAAGCCAGGTGTAAAGCCCCCGTCTCACATAGCGAGATCGCTAGCGAGATCGCTGTGGAGTCACGGTTTTGGTGACGCAACAGCGACCTCACCAGCGATGTTGCTATGTGTGACACTTTGCAGCGATCAGGCCCCTGCCGTGAGGTTGTTGATCGCTGCAAAATGTCCTGGACCATTTTTTGGTCTTTGCCCTCCCGCTGGTCAGCACACATTGCTGTGTGTGACCAGCGGGACCAGCGATCAGGCTGCTAACCATGATAAACAGCGGGTTACTAGGGGCACACGCGCACTTAGTAACCCGCTGTTTATCATGGTTACCACTCTGCTACGGTGAGCGGTAACCTCCCGCTCACCGTAGCAGAGTGGTAACCATGATAAACAGCGGGTTACTAGGTGCGCGTGTGCCCCTAGTAACCCGCTGTTTATCATGGTTACCAGCCTGCTTATGCTTCAGCAGGCTGGTAACCAGGAGCAGGACATCGTGGAAAGATTCTTTCCACGATGTCGCTGCTCCCCTGATCGCTGGTGAGCCTGCCTGTTTGACAGCTCACCAGCGATCACATAGTGACGCAGCAACGATCCCTGTCAGGTCGTATCGTTGTCGGGATCGCTGTAGTGTCGCTAAGTGTGACGGGGCCTTTATATTTAGTCCTGTTGTCAGTGAATTGAACATCCTTATCAATTTGAATTCCCAAATTTTTCTTTCTCTGTTGCCCTTGAAGTGACCTTTTAGATCTTTCATACCGTGTCCCCGGCTAGAGAAATGTTTTCCCACAGGCGTGTCCAGTTCATTCTTAATTGTGTGTCTGTGTAAATTCATTCTCGTTTTTCAGACTTTGCATAGTTTCTCCAATATAAACTCCTTCTGGGCACTTTGTACATTGTATCATGTACACCACATTGGAGGATGTACATGAAAAGACATCCATGATTTTGTAGTCCTGATTTGTGTTAGGTATGCAGACTGTATTTGATGGTAATATGTGGGTACAAGTTTTACATTTTTTGTTTATTTTGTAAAACTTGTACCCACATATTACCATCAAATACAGTCTGCATACCTAACACAAATCAGGACTACAAAATCATGGATGTCTTTTCATGTACATCCTCCAATGTGGTGTACATGATACAATGTACAAGGTGCCCAGAAGGAGTTTATATTGGAGAAACTATGCAAAGGCTGCAAACGAGAATGAATTTACACAGACACACAATTAAGAATGAACTGGACACGCCTGTGAGAAAACATTTCTCTGGCCGGGGACACGGTATGAAAGATCTAAAAGTTTTAATACTAAAAGGTCACTTCAAGGGAAACGGAGAAAGAAAAATTTGAGAATTCAAATTGATAAGGCCTCTCATTTTGCAACAAAAAAATAATAATTTGCTCTCCCTAACTTATCTGTAGGAGGCATCACAACTTACGCCTCATGAACAAATGTCTTGCTGTACCATCTCTCAAATGCTGTGCCTTTTGTCTTATGAATTCATTTGTAATCTTGCCTGAAGGAGCCTCTGTGCTCTGAAAGCTTGCATATATATATATTTTCTGGTTAGCCAATAAAGGTATCACCCCAAGAATACTTTTGTCATTTTTGGCATACAAGTATTTACATCGATTTTTCTGGCTAACACGGTACCACAATATAACTTTGTATTGTACATCTGATTTGGAAAGATTTTTTAAAAAAATTTTGGTGGAAAATAAGTATTTGGTCAATTACAAAAGTTCATCTCAATACTTTGTTATATATCCTTTGTTGGCAATGACAGAAGTCAAACGTTTTCTGTAAGTCTTCACAAGGTTGGCACACATTGTTGCTGGTATGTTTGCCCATACCTCCATGCAGATCTCCTCTAGAGCAGAGATGTTTTGGGGCTGTCGCTGGGCAACATGGACTTTCAACTCCCTCCAAAGGTTTTCTATAGGGTTTAGATCTGGAGACTGGCTAGGCCACTCCAGGACCTTGAAATGCTTCTTACGAATCCACTCCTTCATTGCCCTGGCAGTTTGCTTGGGATCATTGTCATGCTGAAAGACCCAGTCACGTTTCATCTTCAATGCCTTTGCTGATGGAAGGAGGTTTGCACTCAAAATCTCACGATGCATGGCCCCATTCATTCTTTCATGTACACAGATCAGTCATCCTGGACCCTTGGCAGAGAAACGGCCCCAAAGCATGTTGATGCCACCACCATTCTTCACAGTAAGGATGGTGTTCTTTGGATGCAACTCAGCATTCTTTCTCCTCCAAACACCAGTTGTGTTTCTACCAAACAGTTCTACTTTGGTTTCATCTGACCATATGAAATTCTCCCAATACTCTTCTGCATCATCCAAATGCTCTCTAGCAAACTTCAGACGGGCCCAGACATGTAATGGCTTAAGCAGGGGGACACGTCTGGCACTGCAGGATCTGAGTCCCTGGCGGCATAGTGTGTTACTGATGGTAGCCTGTGTAACGTTGGTCCCAGCTCTCTGCAGGCCATTCACTAGGTCCCCCCATGTGGTTCTTGGATTTTTACTCACCGTTCTTGAGATCATTTTGACCCCACGGGGTGAGATCTTGTGTGGAGCCCCAGATCGAGGGAGATTATCAGTGGTCTTGTATGTCTTCCATTTTCTAATTATTGCTCCCACAGTTGATTTCTTCACACAAAGCTGCTAGCCTATTGCAGATTCAGTCTTCCTAGCCTGGTGCAGGGCTACAATTTTGTTTCTGGTGTCCTTCGACAGCTCTTTGGTCTTCACCATAGTGGAATTTGGAGTGTGACTGTTTGAGGGTGCGGACAGGTGTCTTTTATTCTGATAACAAGTTCAAACAGGTGCCAATACTACAGGTAATGAGTGGAGAACAGAGGAGCCTCTTAAAGAAGAAGTTACAGGTCTGTGAGAGCCAGAAATCTTGCTTGTTTGTAATTGACCAAATACTTATTTTCCACCAAAATTTGAAAAAAAAATTCTTTCCAAATCAGACAATGTGATTTTCAGGATTTGTTTTCTCATTTTGTCTCTCATAGTTGAGGTCTACCTATGATGTCAATTACAGGCCTCTCTCATCTTTTTAAGTGGGAGAACTTGCACAATTGGTGGCTGAATAAATACTTTTTCCCCACTGTATATCCCAACCAATTTCTCCATCACAAATATATAAGTCCTGGATAACCCCTTTAAATATTTGCATTTACCACAATTCTAGAGCATTTTTTTCCCGACATTGTCCAAACTAAGGGTATAAGATGGAGGATAGGTGTTTGAAGATGACAGCGCTGCTGTAGATAATGAGAGTTCCATGCTCCAAGGTAGATTCAAGTAGCTTTATTTATGCGTTTCTGGTTTGAACTGAACCTTTTTTCAAAATAACTACAGATGGCATTTGGCATACTCTGTAGTACACATCATATTCACAATTATAATGGTAACTCCCAGTTATTAACATATAAATATATTTCCAGGATGATTAACAGAGAAGAGAACAATGCAAACACTTTGCGCACAATTTTTAGGCAACTTGTATTTTTGATGATTTTTTTTTTTTATTGAACAGCTATAGTGCTGTCAGTCAGTCTATAAGGTTAATAAATCTGACACCTGAATATTTAAGAAAGTAAAAGTGTGGTTTTGTCTTTCTTTGGAGAATATCTATGTGTGCATAATTATTGGTCAACAATTAGTGTGCATAAATATTATCCAACTGAATGAAAAACGGTCTTGATATGTCAACTTATGTGTCTTGCTCAGTCATGGTCGGGTTTCAACCTTCCTTACCTTGGTCATGTGTCTGAGCACTGAACAGCTTGTACTTCTGGGCTATCCTGGGAGGTTGCAGTTCGGAAATATGACAGCACTGGAGGATAATGGTTTTCTTGCCGCATCACGTTTGATTCTTCTCAAAGCTTTGAAGTTAATGTGTATCTTTTTTTCTTAACATGTTTTTTGTGACCCTGTTGACTATTTGTAACAACACTTTTAAGGGTTCTGTAATCATGCCCCAATATCTTAGCAATTTCAAGAGTTCTGTATCCTTCTGTAAGAGCTTTAACAATTTTTTACTTTTCAGAGTCAGTTAAATCTCTTTTTTTGGCCTATTTTGCCTGAAATCAAACATCCTAATAAGTCTGGACACCTTGATAAAGGGTGTTGATATCTTTAGGTGACACCCTCACTCATTGCACAAATACACATCATCATATATGATTTAAGTCAGTAAGCATTCAGATTTATACAGCTTGGAGATGAAAAATATGCATAAAATGATGATATGGTCAAAATATTCCCCTAAAATCGACTCGTTAAAAGGTTGATTGTGACTTGTAGGATTGCTGCTTCCAATAGGTGGCGCTATAGAGTTCAAGTTCTCTTTTTCTCTGAAGAGGCAATTTGCATATTAAATTTCCCAGAGGAGCATTTCACCACGAATAAGCCTCCTTACCTTGGCATGCCAGAGCCTGTGTGTCACTCTCCATAAGGAGAAACATTACCCCTTAGACCTTAGTCCAGAGACTCTCATCTAGCCAAATCAGTTCCCATACTTTGCACTGACGAGGGCCAACAGCCCGAAACACCGTGTCTGCAAATTGAGATTCTGATTTGGCTTTTATCCTAAGTCATATTGCACGACTCGTTAAAGGGTTGATTGTGACTTGTAGGATTGCTGCTTCCAATAGGTGGCGCTATAGAGTTCAAGTCCTCTTTTTCTCTGAAGAGGCAATTTGCATATTAAATTTCCCAGAGGAGCATTGAACGGCGAATAAGCCTCCTTACCTTGGCATGCCAGAGCCGATATATTATTCTCCACAAGGAGAAACGTTACCACATTCTATAGAGATTTTTCACATTGACTTGCAATATGACTTTTTAAAGCTGGCTCTCTGTTGACAAGTCATTGCTGGAGGCCAATATACAGAAGAAAGTAGACATGATAAAAAGGCTGACATAGCACAGGTGCAAAATACTGATGAACAACCACTTAAACACCTATCATTCATGAGGCAGCATTTAGTTCTAAGCCAGCATGATGCATTATACTCGTACATATCTATGTGACTAGCTCCTTTTACAAGTCTTATCCTGTTGTATATAATACTAAGCAATCCCCCTCCCTTCCAAGAATGGAAGGTGTGTGAGTGTTTATTCTTCAACACTTTGCATCTGTGCTGCCTCTTGCCTTTAATGCAATGGTGTAACACCAATAGCAGCAGGCCACGCTACTGCTATGGGCCTGTGAGCCGGGGGCCCACACCGGGCCCTCCCCGCCTGGGCCCTGCTTCCGCCTGTCAACACCGGCACTTTCCGGCTGCCTGCCTGCACAGAATGATGGGAGTAGAAGCGTCTGCTGACACTCCCTACTCCATCATCATTGCTCGCGCTGACGGCCGGAGGAGGGGCCCAGTGTGAACAATGATGATGGAGGAGGACCCTTATCATACTTCCTTGGCGTCTGATGTCTCAGAGCAGCAGGCGCGATGACATCATGACAGGGCGCCCACTGCTCTGATATGTCCAGCACTTCACACCACATGCTGAGGAGATTGGAGCATCGAGTGGAACCCGGAGAGGTAAGAACGGTATTTATTATTTTAAAATCAGTGACCGGTGGCCATAATACAGTACGAGGGGTGCATTATATTGTGTGGAGGACTATGGGGGTGCATTATACTGTATGGACGACCATGGGGGGCGCATTATATTGTGTGGAGGACCATGGGAGTGCATTATACTGTATGGAGGATCATAGGTGGTGCATTATATTGTGTGGAAGACCATGGGAGTTCATTATACTGTATGAAGGATCATGGGGGGTGCATAATATTGTGTGGAGGACCATAGAGGTGCTTATACTGTATGGAGGATCATGGGGGGCATATTATATTGTGTGGAGAACCATAGGGGTGCATTATACTGTATGGAGGACCATGGAGGTGCTTATACTATATGGAGGATCATGGTGGGTGCATTATATTGTGTGGAGAACCATGGGGTTGCATTTTACTGTATGGAGGACCATGGGGGGGTGGATGATACTGTATGGAGGACAATGGGGGTGGATTATACTGTATGCAGGACCATGGGGGGTGCATTATATTGTATGCAGGACCATGGGGGTGTATTATATTGTATGGATGACCATGGGGTGTGCATTATATTGCATGGAGGACCATGGTGGGTGTATTATATTGTATGAAGGACCATGTGGGGTGCATTATAATGTATGGTGGACCATGGGGAGAACATTTTATTATATGGAGGACCATGAAGAGAGCATTTTATTATATGGAGGACCATGAATGGTGCATTATAGTCTATGGTAGACCATGTGGAGTGCACTATACTTTATGGAGGACCATGGGGAATGCACTATATTTTATGGTGGACCATGGGGAGAGCATTATATTCTATGGAGGACCATGGGGAGTGCATTATACTATATGGAGGATTATGGGAGGTGCATTATACAATATGGAAGGCTATGTGTGGGTTATTATAATATGTGGGGGTCCATTATACTGTATGCAAGAAATTATACAGTGTGAGGGATTGTGTGGGGTCCATCATATTGTGTGGGGCTATTATACTGTTTGGAGGGCTAGTGCGGGCCATTATACTGTATGTAGGCCCATTATATTGCATGAAGGGCTGTGTGGGGGTCACAGTTGGAGGATCATAATGTGTTGGGGTCACCATACTATGTCTTGGGAGTTGAGGTGGAGTACAGTAGGGTCAATATACTGTGCATGTGGAGGAATTCACCATGGGGATTTCATACTGTGTTTGGGGGGGCACTTTTGTTTGCATAATACTTTATGGGGGCAATGAAAGAGGAATCTGGGACTTCAGTAGGAGGAAAATTACTATATAAAGGCTGGAAAGTTGTGAGATCTGCTCTTCTGCTTCTGTGGCCCAGATAATTATTCAATTAGAACTTCTGCTATGGGGCCCCATGATTTATATGTACACCCATGCTTTAACGTGAGGGCCTGCGCATTCTGCAATGGATTAGTATTGTGATCAGGTATTGGTAAGCATGGCTGCTATTTTCTGTGATTTTTTTTAATTTATGTCGCTTTTTATGAATTACTTTTAATTTCAGGACAGTGGGTAGAGATCCAACCAAACAAATCTTGAAAGTGACAAGGGATTGCTAAGGTGAGTGTATTACTTTTGTTTAAATCATCAGCTTTTTCACAAGGTGGAAATCCTCAACAAAATCTTGCACCTTTTGGAAGAAATTTTCCTCAGAAAATCCATTGTGTGACACACCTGTCCCCAGGTATGCCGGTCTCCACTTCCTCCTCCTGAGTCCGCTGCTCTCTTTTTTGCTGTATGTCGGGATTTACAAGTTGCCTGGCGTGGATCGATGACATCATCTCACTAGAAGTGTTGAGCATTCCAATACTGAAATATCGGGTATCGACCGATATTCGCTGTATCGGAATTCCGATACTGAGTTCCGATACTTTTACAATATCGAATACCGGAATCGGAAGTTCACATAATGCCTGCGCTCTGCAGTGTCTCTGAAGGATGACAAGCTGGATGGCAGTGCTCAGCTGCGATCCAGCCTGTCATCAGAATGCCATCCCAGCATGGGAGAATTCTCCTGCTCAAGCACTGACATTACATTATCTCCCTTACATTGCAATTAAATGGAATAGCAGGAATTAATATTTTTTTAAGACGTTAATGCCACAGCCATGGTGGTTGTGGCATTACAGTGGTTGCCCAAATCGATGGGAACAGTGCTCACAGTGAAACATGAAAAGCCGGCAATTCATCAGCGGCATATACCGGTACCCGACAATTTAGAACAGAAAGAATAGAGCTTCACACATAGATTAGATACATAGAAACATGTCAGTCACAGTCAGGTACAGCAGGCAGGAACGGGCTGCCCCCAACCACCAGCTGCCTATTTGTACCTGGCCGGACACAACAATATAGGGAAGCCCTTTTTTTTTTTTAATTATTTCATGAAATAATTTAAAAAAAAATTGACGTGGGGCTTCGCACTATATTTGTGTCCAGCCAGGTACAGCAGGCAGGAACAAGCTGCCCCCAACCACCAGCTGCCTATTTGTACCTGGCCGGATACAACAATATAGGGAAGCCCTTTTTTTCTTAATTATTTCATGAATTTCATGAAATAATTAAAAAAAAAAAATACGTGGGGCTTCTCCCTATTTTTGTGTCCAGCCAGGTACAGCTAGGCAGCTGGGGGCTGGAATCCGCAGCGCAGGGAGGCCCAAGCTTTCTGGGCACCCCCCCCCGCTGCAAATTGCAGTCTGCAGCCACCCCGGAAAATGGCACGTTCATAGAAGCGCCATCTTCTGGCGCTGTACCCAACTCATCCAGGGCCCTGGTGCGGTGGCTCACTGGGTAATAAAGGGGTTAGGGCCAGCTTGGTATTATCATCTGGCCCTAAGCCCGAAATTCATGGGGTCACGCCAATATTAGACATGACCACCATGAATTTCTAGTAAAGTATTTAAAAAAAACACAACACCCAGAATAAAGTCCTTTAATTGAAATAAACACACAATTCTTTATTGTTCTAAATTAAACCATAATTACCATCACACCCATTCCAGCTGAAGTCAACGATCTCCTGCAATAAAAGAAAAATAATAAACCAACATCATCCTTACCTTTCGATGGTTCCCAGGACAGCTCCAGCTCTACTACATCGAGATGACAGGCTGGATCGCAGCAGAAAGCTGCCCTCCAGCCTGTCATGCCGCAGGCAGACACTGAGAAGCGCAGGCATGCTTGCGCTCCTCAGTGTCAGGCTGTGACGGCATCCAGATGAGCCGAGTCTCTCACGCTCACCGCATGTGCAGGAGAATTCTCCCACGCTGTCAGTGACGTGCATGAGGTGAGCTGAGTTCATTGTCGGCTCATCTGGATGCCGTCACAGCCTGACACTGAGAAGCGCAAGCATGCCTGCGCTTCTCAGTGTCTGCGGGATGACAGGCTGGAAGGCAGCTTTCTGCTGCCGTCCAGCCTATCATCTCGATGTAGCAGAGCTGGAGCTGTCCTGGGAACCATGAAAAGGTAAGGATGAGGTTGCTTTATTATTTTTCTTTTATTGCAGAAGACATTGGCTTCAGCTGGAATGGGCGTGATGGTAAGTATGGTTTAATTTAGAGCAATAAAAAATTGCGTGTTTATTTCAATTAAAGGACTTTATTCTGGATGTTTGTGTTTTATTTTAACTTTGACTATGGGGTTAGTAATGGGGGTGTCTTATAGACGCCTCTCCATTACTAACCTGGGCTTGATGTCAGCTGGCATTATAAGCTGACATCAACCCCAGCCCTATTACCCCACTGCCACCGCTACAGGGCAGTGGGAAGAGCAAGGCTAAGTGCCAGAATTGGCGCATCCTATGGATGCGCCATTTCTGGGGCGGTTGACGGCTGATGTTTCTAGCCTGGGAGGGCGCCAATATTCATGGCACCCTTCCTGGGCTATTAATATCAGCCCCCAGCTGTCTGCCTAGCCTTTGCTAGCTATTAAAATAGGGGGGACCCCACGTCATTTTTTGGGGGGGTCCCCCATTTTAATAGCTAGTAAAGGCTAGGTATTCAGCTGGGGGCTGATATTAGTAGCCTGGGAAGCTCCATGGGTATTACCCCCTTCCCAGGCTTCAAACATCTGCCCCAGCCATCTGCCTAACCTCCGCTAGAGACTAAAATTACGGGGAACCCCACGCCAATTTTTTTTTTAATAAATCCTTTATTTTAACACTAAATGACAAGTACAGTAACCAACACTATCACTGTACTTCTTATATATGTGACTGACATGTTTCTATCTATCTAATCTATGTGTGACGCTCTATCTTTCTGCTCTAAATTGTCGGGTACCGCTGCTGAATTGCCGGCCGGCTTTTTTAAAGAGACGGTGCATGAAAACACTATTATTTTTTTAAATAAATCCTTTACAATAAATGACAAGTACAGTAAGCAACTGTCACTGTACTTCATATATATGTGACTGACATGTTTCTATCTATCTAATCTATGTGTGATACTCTATTCTTTCTGTTCTAAATTGTCGGGTACCGATGCTGAATTGCCGGCCGGCTTTTTTAAAGAGACGGTGCATGAAAACACTATTATTTTTTTAAATAAATCCTTTACACTAAATGACAAGTACAGTAACTAACACTGTCACTGTACTTATTATATATCTGACTGACATGTTTCTATTTATCTAATCTATGTGTGAAGCTCTATTCTTTCTGTTCTAAATTGTCGGGTACCGGTGTATGCCGCTGCTGAATTGCCGGCTTTTCATGTTTCACTGTGAGCACTGTTCCCATCGATTTGGGCAACCACCTCCCCCAATACATTCTACATTATTGTTAGTTGTTTTCCTTCATGTAGAATTAACCTACAAGGAAAGAAAGGGTTTATTTTCATTCCGATATTTGTGTCCCATTGACTTGCATTGGTTTCCGGTATCGGAATCGGCAATATCCGATACTTTTTGAGTATCGGCCCGATCCAATCCGATCCGATATTTCCTGATATCGGAAGGTATCGCTCAACACTACTCACTAGGCCTATTTAAAGGGGTTTTCCCACTAACAAAGTTAATTTTAAATTTGATTTTAATCAATATATCTTGGAATAATAATGTTTCACAATTGGATGTGTTTAAATAAAATGCCACTGTGCTGAGATAATCTTATAAATGTGACCCTGCTATGTACTATGTAATGGCTGTGTCTGACCGTACAGGAACATGGTCTGATCATACCACAGCTCCTGGGCAGAGGAGAAAGGAAAAGAGTATACAGACATTACAGCAGGGGGTTGCAGCTAATTCTTTTTGTGAAGCAAAACCTTTCCCTGCATGTTTTTAAAAAATGTTTTACCTCAAAGAAAGAATGATTTGCAATCCCGTGCTTTAATGTCTGTATACTCTTTTGCTTCCTCCTCTGACCAGGAGATGTGGTATGATCCGACCATGATCCTGCACGGTCACACACCTCCATTACACAATACATAGCAGAGGCACATTTATAAGATTATCTCAGCACAGGAACATTTTATTTAAACACATCCAATTGTGGAAGTGATTATTATTCCAAGATTTATTGATTAAAATGAACTTTATTCATGGGAAAACCCCTTTAAGGCCCATTACGACACATACCTGTGTCTTAGGATTGAGACTTTAAACTTCTATATTTGGTGCACTCCACTTTTTGTGCATACTGTACTTTACTTGCTTCCATTCCCGCTGGGTTCCACTTCATCTGTGCTGCAGCTCCTGAGGTTCCTGAGTGTGCTAAGTCCTCGCTGCCTACGTGCCTTCCTGCTAGCTGCATCAATGCCTGGGGTCCGTGTGACCACCTAGACCTGAGGCTTAGAGGATCCACCTCACCAGGTGAGCCTAACACATTGAGAGCGAAATTACCCTAAGCAGTATCCACACACTGCATTCACGCATAACCTATGTGTTTTTTTGCAGGAAAATGGCTGTGTTTTTATCACATTTTCAGAAAAACACTTTGTGTGATCACTTTTGATGTCTATATTCCAGCAGATGCTGCTTTTATCTGAGCTATACAAAAGTTCATGATCCACTCTGCTTATACACCAGTGTTCCTGAATTGCCTCAATTCTGCCACCTGAACCAGCAAGCAGTACACCTACACAAAACCTAATTAAACTATTCTGCAGATGTCTCCATTTTATTTTTTTACTCTCAAGAGTGATGTTTAAATGTAACATCAGGTTTTGTGCCATATTAAAAATGTTCTAGTAAATAAAGTTCTATAGACAGAAATTGTAACAATAACAAAATAACTGTAAATGTTGTTCTCCAGATCTGTACAAGTTGTTCTCCGCATCAGGAGATTTAAGTGTTCATGTCTCTTATCCAAAACAGATGTGAGTGTGTGTTTCTTGTGATGCTTACATCCTTTAACATTGTAAGAATCTTTCTAATTTATTTGTCTGTGAAAATTATGCTTCACAATTCCACTAGTGGCAAAGGCAGGATATTGTTTTTTCAAGGCGATACCTTGTGACCTGTGCTCATGGACACACACACACACACACACACACACACACACACACACACACGCACACATGCAAATTGACGCAGTGACGTCAAAACAGACCCTCTTAAAAGTTTTAGTCATGGTGCCATGATAACCAGAATAGATCTCTTCTCTCAATTTTCATATTTCTACTACATTTCCTTCTTGCAGTTGCAATTTCAATTTTAAGGAGTGTATATATATATATATATATATATATATATATATATATATACACACACACAGTATATATATGTACAGTACAGACCAAAAGTTTCGACACACCTCATTTAAAGATTTTTCTGTATTTTCATGACTATGAAAATTGTACATTCACACTGAAGGCATCAAAACTATGAATTAACACATGTGGAATTGACGCACCCCCTGGGACATATTCCTTTTTGAGGGGAATACCCGGCACCGGATCAGATGGGGGGGGGTTGTAGTCTCCGAGCGGCTGTGACCCGGTCCCGTGCCCAGGGCGTCAAGCTCAGTGTGATGTGGCAGTTCTACAGATGTTACTAAAGTTCTTTTGTGTCGACTACGCCACCCGTTGTGATGCGGTCACTGTGGCAGCCGCTGCAGCAGGGTCCGCTGAGGCTGATGGTGGGTGCGCAGCTTGGTGAGATAACCCCCAACGGGAGGGGTATAGCCTCAGAGGGGACAGGCGCAGAGGATGGGGGTTGTGGTGGTGTAGTGCAGACGGCAGTGAAGACAGAGTCGGGTTGTGCAGTTAAGGGTGTTTACTTACTGCAGATGTTGTACTGGTCACTCCAGCTGCTAGTGACCACCCGAGCCGTGCTGCGTCCACCAGGTCCTGGATCCAGCCAACCCCCAAACAAGTCCGGAGCGTGGCCCTGAGCTCTCCCTCTGTCCTTTCTTCAGCCGTCCCCACCAGTGATCCACCTAGGTCCAGCTCCCTCGGGCCTTCTGTTGGGACACCCTTGGCCCTGGGTTCCCTGACCCTTCATGTGGTGTGCCTTCGGGGTGAATGTGGTGGGTGACCGTGACAGACACTGCCCACGGTCTCCGGTCTCTGGCTGGGGATTGTTTTTACCCCCACCAGCTTGGGTTCCGGTACCCTGATGCTGACTCCTCACCCGGTGCTCTGATTTGGGTTCTTGGGTCCCTTCTCTTCTGTGCTCTGGGTCTTTCTCTTTTCTCCTCTCTCACTCTGGGTCTTGGTCTTTCTTCTCTCCTCTCCTAACTTGTTTTCTGCAGCTGATCCTCTCTGCATCTGACTCTCTGCGTCTGACCCTGTTCTTAGATGGTGCCCACTTTATATATCCCTCTATGTGTGAGCTCAGGTGACCAGCACCCAATGAGCTCCTAACTTTACCCAGGCTGCTCCCCCTATCTGCCCCTACACTACATGGGATGTACCACCCCCCTCCCACTCCAGCCAGGAACAGACTCGGTCGTACCTGCACATTTCTAAGTGGGAGTACCGTCGGCCTGTTCCTCGGAAATGGGATGTGTGTAGTGCATGCAGCTGACTGAGCTCAGTTCCACTCTCCATCCCTGCCCGGGAGTGGAATATCACACCTCTGGGTTGAGGTGCAATACTCCTGTAGCAGCCGAATCCTCAGGGTGCTACATTCCCCCCTGGTAAATCACAGCACGTCCTCGGGCTGTAAAGACAAAAACACCAAAACATACAAAATTTTTTCATATAAACATATAAAACATATAAAAAACATTATATAAATAACATATCTTAGCAGATAAAACTTTCTCGTCGTCTCCTGTTTCAGGTTCCTCCTCCGGACACTGTGCACCGTGTGTCCGGGAAAAGTGCGACAGTCTCTTAGAAAATCTGGTTTTCTATAAAACCGGTAGGGGGCGCTTTAGGACGCGCAACTATTTACAGGGGAAGTTGGCCGCTCTCAGTCCTCGGCCAGGTAGAGGGAAGGGAATGGCTGCTCACAGTCCTCAGCCTGTAGGATGAAGGGGTTAACGGGTAAACAGTTCACTGGTCCCAACGGGGACTATTTTAGCAGCAACGGTTCACTGTGCCCCGACGGGCAACTATATACAGCTCCTGCTTCGCTGTCCTTAGCGACGGCGTCCTCCTGCTCTTGCTTTTTGGTTACCTTTGGCTCTAGTTTCAGACCCGTCCGGGCACGTATGCTGGGCGAACAGATCTTCTCCCAGATGCGGCACTCTTGGTTTTATGGGCGCGGTGGTGGTGGCGCCCGGGTTGCCCAGGCCTTGCGGCCAGGCCTGGGGCACCTGGAAGGTGAAGGGCACCGTTAGGACGGCGGCGCCCTGGGCTACCTGGCCTTGCAGCCAGGCCGGAGGCTCCGCGGAGGTAGGGGGCGCTGTTGGTGATTCGGCGCCCGGGGGTACTAGGCCTTGCGACCAGGCTGGTGGTATTTCCTGCTTTGTCACGCCCCGGGTCGAGACGCGTGACGTCACAGGGGTCGCGGCGGCGGCTTCCGGTTGGGGCCTAGTCTGCGTCGGTGACATGGCATTTTCGGGCACAGCAGGGGGATTTTCGGGCTCTGCGACGGGGAGCTGGGGCAGGTAAGCGGTGTCACGGCTTGGGGTATAGGCGTCCCCTTTACCTGCCTCCATGCGTTCGGCTCCCTTCTCGGCGCCGTCTCCGGCCTTGGGTCCTCCCGCGCCATCCTCAGAGGCGGTCTCCTTCCTCATCTCGGCTGGCGTGCTCCGGGTCTTGGTTTCAGCTTGCGTCTTGGTTTCAGCTTGCTGGGCCATCTCCCGGCTCCATTCCGCCAATATCTCGCGCTGTACCCGGGCCATCCTCCGTGCGAGGCCCTCCAGGGCAGTCTGCGCACACTCCCGGTCTCGGGGGAGCTGTGCAAGGACCTCCACTAGGCCTAGTGGGGTCGCGGTTTCCAGCAGGCTCCTGACCATCGGGTCGGTGCTGCTCTGCTCTTCTTCCGGCAGGCTCCTGGCCAGCGGGCCGGTGCTGCTCTGCCCTCCTTCCTCGGTCTCTAGCAGACTCCTGGCCAGCGGGCCGGTGCTGTTCTGCTTTCTCTCCATCTCCGGGTAAGCTTCTCCGCTACTCCTCGTTAGACCTCTTGCCTCCGGGTGCGCTCGCTCCAGACTGCTCCAAGCGACACCCATCTTTTCTCTTCTCTTTCGTCTCCTCCCACTTCGAGGGCGGTCCCGGGGCAACTCGGTGACTGTCAGCTCCAGGGGGAGTTCTTTCACGCTGACAGACACCTCCAGCATCACAGTCTCTGTTGGTGGGGGCGGTTTCCACTTTTGGCGCCATTTTCTGTCCTGGCCCACGATGGGAGGTGGCCTCTTGCCCTCCTTTGGCACGCCCATAATGGCGTCCGCTGCTCTTCCAAGGCGGGAAATCTGCGGTTTTGGCGGGAAGCGTCGCCCAGTGGCGGGAAACTCTGCAGATGGCGGGAACAAGTTGGAAATGGCGGACAATCGGCGGGAAACGACTGGTGATGGAGTCCGATGGCGTGGACCCTCCGGAACCGGCGGGAGACTTCTTTCTGAGGTAAACTTGCACTTTTCTTCAGGCACGCAGTACCCGGGTGTTGCGGGCACGTAATCCTGCCGACTACGCCAAAGTTGACGCACCCCCTGGGACATATTCCTTTTTGAGGGGAATACCCGGCACCGGATCAGATGGGGGGGGTTGTAGTCTCCGAGCGGCTGTGACCCGGTCCCGTGCCCAGGGCGTCAAGCTCAGTGTGATGTGGCAGTTCTACAGATGTTACTAAAGTTCTTTTGTGTCGACTACGCCACCCGTTGTGATGCGGTCACTGTGGCCGCCGCTGCAGCAGGGTCCGCTGAGGCTGATGGTGGGTGCGCAGCTTGGTGAGATAACCCCCAACGGGAGGGGTATAGCCTCAGAGGGGACAGGCGCAGAGGATGGGGGTTGTGGTGGTGTAGTGCAGACGGCAGTGAAGACAGAGTCGGGTTGTGCAGTTAAGGGTGTTTACTTACTGCAGATGTTGTACTGGTCACTCCAGCTGCTAGTGACCACCCGAGCCGTGCTGCGTCCACCAGGTCCTGGATCCAGCCAACCCCCAAACAAGTCCGGAGCGTGGCCCTGAGCTCTCCCTCTGTCCTTTCTTCAGCCGTCCCCACCAGTGATCCACCTAGGTCCAGCTCCCTCGGGCCTTCTGTTGGGACACCCTTGGCCCTGGGTTCCCTGACCCTTCATGTGGTGTGCCTTCGGGGTGAATGTGGTGGGTGACCGTGACAGACACTGCCCACGGTCTCCGGTCTCTGGCTGGGGATTGTTTTTACCCCCACCAGCTTGGGTTCCGGTACCCTGATGCTGACTCCTCACCCGGTGCTCTGATTTGGGTTCTTGGGTCCCTTCTCTTCTGTGCTCTGGGTCTTTCTCTTTTCTCCTCTCTCACTCTGGGTCTTGGTCTTTCTTCTCTCCTCTCCTAACTTGTTTTCTGCAGCTGATCCTCTCTGCATCTGACTCTCTGCGTCTGACCCTGTTCTTAGATGGTGCCCACTTTATATATCCCTCTATGTGTGAGCTCAGGTGACCAGCACCCAATGAGCTCCTAACTTTACCCAGGCTGCTCCCCCTATCTGCCCCTACACTACATGGGATGTACCACCCCCCTCCCACTCCAGCCAGGAACAGACTCGGTCGTACCTGCACATTTCTAAGTGGGAGTACCGTCGGCCTGTTCCTCGGAAATGGGATGTGTGTAGTGCATGCAGCTGACTGAGCTCAGTTCCACTCTCCATCCCTGCCCGGGAGTGGAATATCACACCTCTGGGTTGAGGTGCAATACTCCTGTAGCAGCCGAATCCTCAGGGTGCTACAGAATTATATACTTAACAAAAAAGTGTGAAACAACTGAAAATATGTCTTATATTCTAGGTTCTTCAAAGTAGCCACCTTTTGCTTTGATGACTGCTTTGCACACTCTTGGCATTCTCTTGATTCCACGTGTTAATTCATAGTTTTGATGCCTTCAGTGTGAATGTACAATTTTCATAGTCATGAAAATACAGAAAAATCTTTAAATGAGAAGGTGTGCCCAAACTTTTGGTCTGTACTGTATATGTATACAGTTGTGCTCAAAGGTTTACATACCCCGGCAGAATTTTTGATTTCTTGCCCTTGTTTAAGAGAATATGAACGATAACAAAAAAAACTTTTTCTCCACTCATGGTTATTGGTTAGGTGAAGCTATTTATTCTGAAAATAGCAAAAAGGGTATTTTATAGAACAACCACTTGATACAAACAAGGCAAAGCAAAAAAGTGGTGAAGAGGTTAACGTAACCTTTAATAATAAATAAATGGGTAATAGATCTATACTGATACTAAAAAGTCACGTGGACCATAGGGGCAAAAAAATGCCTGCTAATGGTAGAAAACGTATACACTACCCAAGACAAATATATCCTCATCCATATCAGGGATTACATGAGATAACAACTAAGTACAGCCCACCTGTACACCGGACGAGAAAATGGCAGATATTGATGGAGCAGTTACTAGGAGCATAACCAATCATGAACCGTATATGACATACAATGGTTTAACATGAGAGTTCGCACTTAAACACAATAATGGAACAATCTCACCATTTACGATGTCCGTTCACGCTATTGCTCTAGATAGCTCACAGTTCTGGGGCATCACACATCTTCAGCCACCAGCTACGTACAGAACACCACTCCCAACGCGTTTCATCACATCAGTAATTCATCAGGGGAGACAGGGGTGTCATATCATGCATCGTGTTTCTTGGGATCTGTCGCTGGACCTAACACAGAGGCGGCGCAACTTATGGATATTACCATCATCTTTTTGTATCTGGCGGCGCTCCCTTGTCGCGGACGCGTCACTTCCAGTTCCGACCCCTTCACTTTCGGTCTATGGAACGCAAATACCGGCCGTGACACACATCTGGTGTGCACTTTGTGAGATGCACACGGTCCATATGAGGCGCATAAGGTGAGAGTGATGGCACCACGTGGGATAAATAATATCCACGCGGTAATATGAGTAGGATGCCAAAATGATACTTAAGGGTGTAACGGGTCTGGGAGGCGGAACCTCTGAGCTACTATACAAGGGGGCGGTCCTTGTAAGGGAGCGGGTGGCGACCAGGGAAGACGGGCAGGCAGTCACAGCAGGTGACCGGGACAGTCTCTGAGTGAACGGGCTGGAGGTCACGGCAAGTGACCGGGGCAGTCTCTGGATGAACGGGCAGGAGGTCACGGCAAGTGACCGGGGCAGTCTCTGGATGAACGGGCAGGAGGTCACGGCAAGTGACCGGGGCAGTCTCTGGATGAACGGGCAGGAGGTCACGGCAAGTGACCGGGGCAGTCTCTAGGTAAAGGGTAGGTACGACCTGTGATGGCAGAGCCTCCAGGTAAGCTAGCAGGCAGATGGTAGATGTGTGCTCCCAGGTGAGCAAGCGAGAGTCTCTGGAATGGCAGGTGGTCACAGCACGTGACGGCGGAGCCTCCAGGTAGGCTAGCAGGCAGGTAACAGGTGTGCGCTCCCAGGTGAGCGGGCAGGAGTCTCTGGAATGGCAGGTGGTCACAGCACGTGACGGCGGAGCCTCCAGGTAGGCTAGCAGGCAGGTAGCAGGTGTGCGCTCCCAGGTGAGTGGGCAGGAGTCTCTGGAATGGCAGGTGGTCACAGCACGTGACGGCGGAGCCTCCAGGTAGGCTAGCAGGCAGGTAGCAGATGTGCGCTCCCAGGTGAGCGGGCAAGCTGGTCCATAGACAGACTGACAGGAGTTGGAGGGCAGACCGTCGGACCTCAGGCTAGCAGGCAGGTAGCAGAGGAGCGCTCCCAGGTGAGCGGGCAAGCTGGTCCTTAGACAGACTGACAGGAGTCGGTAGGCAGACCGTCGGACCTCAGGCTAGCAGGCAGGTAAGCAGAATATCAGGCAGGAATCAGACAGCAAACTGGCAGGAATCTGGCAGGTAACTGGCAACGGGACCTGAGGGCTGAAGCAGAGTAGTGAACAGTGCAACAACATTGCTCGGGCACCTCCATTTTGGAGGAGGTGCCTTATATATGGTGAAGTCCTCCGGCCATTGGCCGGGGACTCCTTAGGACGGCGCGCGCGGCCCCTTTAAGAGGGAGGGAGCGCGCGCGCGCCCTAAGCACAGTGGCCGGGAAGGAGCGCGCGCTGCCAGCAGAGCGGGAGGAGGATGCCGGGCTCGGAGCAGAGGGGTGAGGGGAACAGCGTCCCTGCCTAGCAGAGGGCAGGGACGCCGGCGCTACAGTACCCCCCCCTTTAGGCCCCCCCTTTTTTAGGCCAGAGAGAAATTTAGCTAGGATGAGAGGGGCATGGATGTTCTCCCGGGGCGCCCACGTTCTCTCCTCAGGACCAAACCCCCTCCAATCTACTAGAAAAAAGGTCTTCCCTCTTACCCTTTTGGTGGCCAGAATGTTCTCTACCTCAAATTCGTTTTCAGCGGAAACCGGAGCAGGAGGCGTACCTGTAGACTTGGAAAAAGAGTTAAGTACCACAGGTTTGAGGAGAGATACATGGAAGGAGTTAGGGATCCGCAAGTTGGCCGGGAGTTTCAATTTATAGGCCACCGGGTTGATCTGACTGATGACCTCCAGAGGACCGATGAACCGAGGCCCTAACCTATAGGAAGGAATCTTGAGCCGGACATACTTGGACGAGAGCCAGACCTTATCCCCTGGACGGAATTGAGGAGGATCCAGACGTTTTTTGTCAGCATGTCTTTTCATACGCTCGGATGACAGAAGGAGTGCGGATCGGGTACTCTCCCATATGGAGGAAAATTTGTTAACAAGAGATTCCGCAGCCGAATTGTCCACCGAGGTGGAGACAGGAAATGGGATCCGAGGATGCTGACTGAAGACTACAAAAAACGGGGATTTGGAGGAAGATTCGCTCTCGTGATTGTTGTAAGAAAATTCGGCCCATGGCAGGAGATCCACCCAGTCTGAATGGTGAGCATTAACGAAGTGCCGGAGGTAACTGGTCAGGTTCTGATTGATCCGCTCCACTTGACCATTAGACTGTGGGTGGTAAGCGGAGGAGAAGTCCAGGGTGACGTCTAGCAGTTTACAAGTGGCTCTCCAGAAGCGTGAGGTGAACTGTACCCCACGATCCGACACGATGTGGAGGGGCAGGCCATGAAGACGGAAGATGTGGCGGATAAAGTCTTTAGCCAGCTCGGGTGCAGACGGGAGGCCTGGCAGGGGAACGAAATGAGCCATCTTGGAAAAGCGGTCAGCGACCACCCAAATGACCGTACAACCGGCAGAGACGGGGAGATCAGTTATAAAGTCCATTGCTATATGCTGCCAGGGGGCAGCAGGTACTGGGAGCGGAAGGAGGCGACCGGCTGGCAGATGTCTCGGAACCTTGTTGCGGGCGCAGGACACACAGGCAGAAACAAAGTCTATTACGTCCTTGTGCAGGGTAGGCCACCAGTAGTGCTGGGTAATAAGCTGGAGGGTCTTTTTCTGACCGGCGTGGCCAGCTAGTTTAGACGAGTGACCCCAGTGTAGGATCTTCTCCCGATCAGGTACCGATACGAACGTCTTACCGGGAGGGAGACGATTTAGACTCACGGGAGCCACCTGCATTACTCTGGCGGGATCGATGATGTGTTTCGGTTCCTCCTCGAGATCAGACACCAGAAAGGATCGGGACAAGGCGTCCGCCTTGATGTTTTTGTCAGCCGGGCGAAAATGAAGAATAAAATCAAAGCAAGCAAAAAACAAGGACCACCGAGCTTGGCGCGGGTTAAGTCTCTGGGCATGCTGGAGGTAAGCCAAGTTCTTGTGGTCAGTGTAAATTATTACCGGGTGAAGAGCCCCTTCAAGCAGGTAACGCCACTCCTCCAAAGCCAGCTTGATGGCCAATAACTCTCGATCTCCTATGGAATAGTTGCGCTCAGAAGAGGAGAATAGTTTGGAGAAGAAGCCACAAGTTACCATTCTCCCGGAAGATGATTTTTGGGTAAGTACCGCTCCGGCTCCAGAGGAGGAGGCGTCAACCTCCAGGAAGAACTGCTTGTTGCCATCTGGGCGATGCAGCACCGGGGCGGAAGAGAAGGCCTGTTTTAAGGAAAGAAAGGCCTCCTCTGCTTCGGGCGGCCACTCTCTGGGATTAGTGCCCTTACGGGTGAGCGCGGAAATTGGGGCAGTCCGGGAAGAGAAGTGCGGTATGAAGAGGCGGTAGTAGTTGGCGAAACCCAGGAACCGCTGAATGGCCTTCAACCCCTCCGGTCGGTGCAATTTCTTGATGGCAGACAGTTTCTCTGGATCCATTCGAAGGCCGGTCTGAGAAATAATGTAGCCCAAAAACGGAAGCGAGGTCTGCTCAAAGAGGCACTTCTCATATTTAGCGAAGAGGTGATTCTGCCTGAGCCTGAGCAGGACCTGACGAACGTCTCTCCGGTGAGTCTGGAGATCCGGAGAGAAGACCAAGATGTCGTCCAGGTACACCACTACGCAGGAGTAGAGAAGGTCCCGGAAGATGTCATTGACCAACTCTTGAAAGACGGCAGGAGCGTTACAGAGACCAAAGGGCATTACCAGATATTCATAGTGGCCGTCCCGGGTGTTGAATGCAGTCTTCCATTCATCCCCTTGACGGATACGGACCAGGTTGTACGCCCCACGGAGGTCCAGTTTGGTGAAGATTCTAGCCCCCCTCAGACGATCAAATAATTCTGGAATGAGCGGAAGGGGGTACTTATTCTTCACCGTGATCTGGTTAAGGCCTCTATAGTCTATACAGGGACGGAGAGAGCCGTCCTTCTTTTTTACGAAAAAGAAGCCTGCTCCGGCCGGGGAGGTAGATTTCCGGATGAATCCCCTGGCCAAATTCTCCTCAATATATTCGGACATCGACCGGGTCTCAGCAGCGGACAATGGGTAAATACGCCCACGGGGAGGCGTAGTACCGGGTAACAGGTCGATAGGACAGTCGTATGGTCTATGAGGGGGTAATGTCTCTGCCTCCTTTTTATTAAAGACATCAGCAAATGACCAATAGGGAATCGGAAGTCCAGGTAGATTTGTGGGGGTAGGAGAAGGACGGGCGGGATGAACAGGAACCAAACAAGTCTTATGACAGTCCTGTCCCCAGCGAAGGACCTCTCCGGTCTGCCAGTCAAGCACGGGTGCATGTCTCTGGAGCCAAGGTAGACCTAGTAAGAGGGCGTGAGAGAGTCCAGGCAGAACATGAAAAGAGATGCTCTCAGAATGCAGCATTCCCACCTGCAGAGTTACGGATTCGGTGATGAGTTGGATGGGACGTGGTAAGAGGCCCCCATCCACAGCAGCGACAGATAATGGTATAGCCAGAGGTTTGGTGGGAATGCGGTATTTTTCTACCAGGGCCTGTGAAATAAGATTCCCGGCCGCTCCAGAGTCAAGTTGGGCTAGTTCGAAATAACGATTCTCCCCGCAGATAATTGAGACTGACAGCAGCAGAGATGGAGAGGATTTATTCTTGTCTAGGTCGACCTCTCTGAGCGAACCTAGACACAGGCGTTTCCCGACCTCTCCGGGCAGGTACGGATCCGGTGCTCCTTACTGCCACAGTAGAAGCAGCTCCCCTCGGCACGGCGTAAGTCCTGACGGGTTTTGACCATCTTGGTCTGGTCGACCTGCATAAGCTCAGGAGAGTGTACCTGGGGAGAAACGGAAGGAGTGACGGATTTCTGAAAAGTAGGAGCTAGACGTGGAAACCTCCTCTCACGGGTGACTTCTTTGGCACGCTCCTGGAACCGTAGGTCAATCCGGGTGGCAAGAGTTATTAGGTCATCGAGAGTGGTAGGAATGTCTCGACCGGCAAGTTCATCTTTAATACGGCCGGACAGACCCTCCCAGAAGACAGATACCAGAGCGTCGTTATCCCAGGCCAGCTCCGAGGCAAGGGTACGGAACCGTATGGCATATTGGCCCACGGTGAGACTTCCCTGACGGAGGCGTAGCAGAGATGATGCGGATGAGGTCTTCCGTCCAGGTTCGTCGAGGACTTTCTGGAAAGCCGTGAGAAAGGCAGGCAAGTCGGACACCAGGGGGTCTCCTCTCTCCCATAGAGGATTTAGCCAGGCCAGGGCCTCCCCGGTGAGATGGGACATGATGAAGGCAATTTTGGCCCGGTCGGAGTTAAACTGGTGGGACAGGAGTTCAAAGTGCAGGGTGCACTGATTTATAAAGCCCCGAGCCTGAGCGGAGTCGCCTCCGAAGCGAGGAGGTGCAGAAAGCCGGGGTCCGGGGTAGGATACCATAGTATTGGTGGGCAGCGGAGCTGCCGGATTGCGAGTCATGGCTCTGGCGGTGGTTGCTGGTGGAGCAGTCAGAGTGTCCAGGTGAGTATTGACATTCCGCAGGTGACCCAGGATGGACTCCTGCTGGGACCTCTGACGGGACAGTTCATGACACAGGTCCGAGAGTGAGGGAGCTTGGGTGCCACCGGGTTCCATGGCCCGAGCAAACTGTAACGGGTCTGGGAGGCGGAACCTCTGAGCTACTATACAAGGGGGCGGTCCTTGTAAGGGAGCGGGTGGCGACCAGGGAAGACGGGCAGGCAGTCACAGCAGGTGACCGGGACAGTCTCTGAGTGAACGGGCTGGAGGTCACGGCAAGTGACCGGGGCAGTCTCTGGATGAACGGGCAGGAGGTCACGGCAAGTGACCGGGGCAGTCTCTGGATGAACGGGCAGGAGGTCACGGCAAGTGACCGGGGCAGTCTCTGGATGAACGGGCAGGAGGTCACGGCAAGTGACCGGGGCAGTCTCTAGGTAAAGGGTAGGTACGACCTGTGATGGCAGAGCCTCCAGGTAAGCTAGCAGGCAGATGGTAGATGTGTGCTCCCAGGTGAGCAAGCGAGAGTCTCTGGAATGGCAGGTGGTCACAGCACGTGACGGCGGAGCCTCCAGGTAGGCTAGCAGGCAGGTAACAGGTGTGCGCTCCCAGGTGAGCGGGCAGGAGTCTCTGGAATGGCAGGTGGTCACAGCACGTGACGGCGGAGCCTCCAGGTAGGCTAGCAGGCAGGTAGCAGGTGTGCGCTCCCAGGTGAGTGGGCAGGAGTCTCTGGAATGGCAGGTGGTCACAGCACGTGACGGCGGAGCCTCCAGGTAGGCTAGCAGGCAGGTAGCAGATGTGCGCTCCCAGGTGAGCGGGCAAGCTGGTCCATAGACAGACTGACAGGAGTTGGAGGGCAGACCGTCGGACCTCAGGCTAGCAGGCAGGTAGCAGAGGAGCGCTCCCAGGTGAGCGGGCAAGCTGGTCCTTAGACAGACTGACAGGAGTCGGTAGGCAGACCGTCGGACCTCAGGCTAGCAGGCAGGTAAGCAGAATATCAGGCAGGAATCAGACAGCAAACTGGCAGGAATCTGGCAGGTAACTGGCAACGGGACCTGAGGGCTGAAGCAGAGTAGTGAACAGTGCAACAACATTGCTCGGGCACCTCCATTTTGGAGGAGGTGCCTTATATATGGTGAAGTCCTCCGGCCATTGGCCGGGGACTCCTTAGGACGGCGCGCGCGGCCCCTTTAAGAGGGAGGGAGCGCGCGCGCGCCCTAAGCACAGTGGCCGGGAAGGAGCGCGCGCTGCCAGCAGAGCGGGAGGAGGATGCCGGGCTCGGAGCAGAGGGGTGAGGGGAACAGCGTCCCTGCCTAGCAGAGGGCAGGGACGCCGGCGCTACAGTACCCCCCCCTTTAGGCCCCCCCTTTTTTAGGCCAGAGAGAAATTTAGCTAGGATGAGAGGGGCATGGATGTTCTCCCGGGGCGCCCACGTTCTCTCCTCAGGACCAAACCCCCTCCAATCTACTAGAAAAAAGGTCTTCCCTCTTACCCTTTTGGTGGCCAGAATGTTCTCTACCTCAAATTCGTTTTCAGCGGAAACCGGAGCAGGAGGCGTACCTGTAGACTTGGAAAAAGAGTTAAGTACCACAGGTTTGAGGAGAGATACATGGAAGGAGTTAGGGATCCGCAAGTTGGCCGGGAGTTTCAATTTATAGGCCACCGGGTTGATCTGACTGATGACCTCCAGAGGACCGATGAACCGAGGCCCTAACCTATAGGAAGGAATCTTGAGCCGGACATACTTGGACGAGAGCCAGACCTTATCCCCTGGACGGAATTGAGGAGGATCCAGACGTTTTTTGTCAGCATGTCTTTTCATACGCTCGGATGACAGAAGGAGTGCGGATCGGGTACTCTCCCATATGGAGGAAAATTTGTTAACAAGAGATTCCGCAGCCGAATTGTCCACCGAGGTGGAGACAGGAAATGGGATCCGAGGATGCTGACTGAAGACTACAAAAAACGGGGATTTGGAGGAAGATTCGCTCTCGTGATTGTTGTAAGAAAATTCGGCCCATGGCAGGAGATCCACCCAGTCTGAATGGTGAGCATTAACGAAGTGCCGGAGGTAACTGGTCAGGTTCTGATTGATCCGCTCCACTTGACCATTAGACTGTGGGTGGTAAGCGGAGGAGAAGTCCAGGGTGACGTCTAGCAGTTTACAAGTGGCTCTCCAGAAGCGTGAGGTGAACTGTACCCCACGATCCGACACGATGTGGAGGGGCAGGCCATGAAGACGGAAGATGTGGCGGATAAAGTCTTTAGCCAGCTCGGGTGCAGACGGGAGGCCTGGCAGGGGAACGAAATGAGCCATCTTGGAAAAGCGGTCAGCGACCACCCAAATGACTGTACAACCGGCAGAGACGGGGAGATCAGTTATAAAGTCCATTGCTATATGCTGCCAGGGGGCAGCAGGTACTGGGAGCGGAAGGAGGCGACCGGCTGGCAGATGTCTCGGAACCTTGTTGCGGGCGCAGGACACACAGGCAGAAACAAAGTCTATTACGTCCTTGTGCAGGGTAGGCCACCAGTAGTGCTGGGTAATAAGCTGGAGGGTCTTTTTCTGACCGGCGTGGCCAGCTAGTTTAGACGAGTGACCCCAGTGTAGGATCTTCTCCCGATCAGGTACCGATACGAACGTCTTACCGGGAGGGAGACGATTTAGACTCACGGGAGCCACCTGCATTACTCTGGCGGGATCGATGATGTGTTTCGGTTCCTCCTCGAGATCAGACACCAGAAAGGATCGGGACAAGGCGTCCGCCTTGATGTTTTTGTCAGCCGGGCGAAAATGAAGAATAAAATCAAAGCAAGCAAAAAACAAGGACCACCGAGCTTGGCGCGGGTTAAGTCTCTGGGCATGCTGGAGGTAAGCCAAGTTCTTGTGGTCAGTGTAAATTATTACCGGGTGAAGAGCCCCTTCAAGCAGGTAACGCCACTCCTCCAAAGCCAGCTTGATGGCCAATAACTCTCGATCTCCTATGGAATAGTTGCGCTCAGAAGAGGAGAATAGTTTGGAGAAGAAGCCACAAGTTACCATTCTCCCGGAAGATGATTTTTGGGTAAGTACCGCTCCGGCTCCAGAGGAGGAGGCGTCAACCTCCAGGAAGAACTGCTTGTTGCCATCTGGGCGATGCAGCACCGGGGCGGAAGAGAAGGCCTGTTTTAAGGAAAGAAAGGCCTCCTCTGCTTCGGGCGGCCACTCTCTGGGATTAGTGCCCTTACGGGTGAGCGCGGAAATTGGGGCAGTCCGGGAAGAGAAGTGCGGTATGAAGAGGCGGTAGTAGTTGGCGAAACCCAGGAACCGCTGAATGGCCTTCAACCCCTCCGGTCGGTGCAATTTCTTGATGGCAGACAGTTTCTCTGGATCCATTCGAAGGCCGGTCTGAGAAATAATGTAGCCCAAAAACGGAAGCGAGGTCTGCTCAAAGAGGCACTTCTCATATTTAGCGAAGAGGTGATTCTGCCTGAGCCTGAGCAGGACCTGACGAACGTCTCTCCGGTGAGTCTGGAGATCCGGAGAGAAGACCAAGATGTCGTCCAGGTACACCACTACGCAGGAGTAGAGAAGGTCCCGGAAGATGTCATTGACCAACTCTTGAAAGACGGCAGGAGCGTTACAGAGACCAAAGGGCATTACCAGATATTCATAGTGGCCGTCCCGGGTGTTGAATGCAGTCTTCCATTCATCCCCTTGACGGATACGGACCAGGTTGTACGCCCCACGGAGGTCCAGTTTGGTGAAGATTCTAGCCCCCCTCAGACGATCAAATAATTCTGGAATGAGCGGAAGGGGGTACTTATTCTTCACCGTGATCTGGTTAAGGCCTCTATAGTCTATACAGGGACGGAGAGAGCCGTCCTTCTTTTTTACGAAAAAGAAGCCTGCTCCGGCCGGGGAGGTAGATTTCCGGATGAATCCCCTGGCCAAATTCTCCTCAATATATTCGGACATCGACCGGGTCTCAGCAGCGGACAATGGGTAAATACGCCCACGGGGAGGCGTAGTACCGGGTAACAGGTCGATAGGACAGTCGTATGGTCTATGAGGGGGTAATGTCTCTGCCTCCTTTTTATTAAAGACATCAGCAAATGACCAATAGGGAATCGGAAGTCCAGGTAGATTTGTGGGGGTAGGAGAAGGACGGGCGGGATGAACAGGAACCAAACAAGTCTTATGACAGTCCTGTCCCCAGCGAAGGACCTCTCCGGTCTGCCAGTCAAGCACGGGTGCATGTCTCTGGAGCCAAGGTAGACCTAGTAAGAGGGCGTGAGAGAGTCCAGGCAGAACATGAAAAGAGATGCTCTCAGAATGCAGCATTCCCACCTGCAGAGTTACGGATTCGGTGATGAGTTGGATGGGACGTGGTAAGAGGCCCCCATCCACAGCAGCGACAGATAATGGTATAGCCAGAGGTTTGGTGGGAATGCGGTATTTTTCTACCAGGGCCTGTGAAATAAGATTCCCGGCCGCTCCAGAGTCAAGTTGGGCTAGTTCGAAATAACGATTCTCCCCGCAGATAATTGAGACTGACAGCAGCAGAGATGGAGAGGATTTATTCTTGTCTAGGTCGACCTCTCTGAGCGAACCTAGACACAGGCGTTTCCCGACCTCTCCGGGCAGGTACGGATCCGGTGCTCCTTACTGCCACAGTAGAAGCAGCTCCCCTCGGCACGGCGTAAGTCCTGACGGGTTTTGACCATCTTGGTCTGGTCGACCTGCATAAGCTCAGGAGAGTGTACCTGGGGAGAAACGGAAGGAGTGACGGATTTCTGAAAAGTAGGAGCTAGACGTGGAAACCTCCTCTCACGGGTGACTTCTTTGGCACGCTCCTGGAACCGTAGGTCAATCCGGGTGGCAAGAGTTATTAGGTCATCGAGAGTGGTAGGAATGTCTCGACCGGCAAGTTCATCTTTAATACGGCCGGACAGACCCTCCCAGAAGACAGATACCAGAGCGTCGTTATCCCAGGCCAGCTCCGAGGCAAGGGTACGGAACCGTATGGCATATTGGCCCACGGTGAGACTTCCCTGACGGAGGCGTAGCAGAGATGATGCGGATGAGGTCTTCCGTCCAGGTTCGTCGAGGACTTTCTGGAAAGCCGTGAGAAAGGCAGGCAAGTCGGACACCAGGGGGTCTCCTCTCTCCCATAGAGGATTTAGCCAGGCCAGGGCCTCCCCGGTGAGATGGGACATGATGAAGGCAATTTTGGCCCGGTCGGAGTTAAACTGGTGGGACAGGAGTTCAAAGTGCAGGGTGCACTGATTTATAAAGCCCCGAGCCTGAGCGGAGTCGCCTCCGAAGCGAGGAGGTGCAGAAAGCCGGGGTCCGGGGTAGGATACCATAGTATTGGTGGGCAGCGGAGCTGCCGGATTGCGAGTCATGGCTCTGGCGGTGGTTGCTGGTGGAGCAGTCAGAGTGTCCAGGTGAGTATTGACATTCCGCAGGTGACCCAGGATGGACTCCTGCTGGGACCTCTGACGGGACAGTTCATGACACAGGTCCGAGAGTGAGGGAGCTTGGGTGCCACCGGGTTCCATGGCCCGAGCAAACTGTAACGGGTCTGGGAGGCGGAACCTCTGAGCTACTATACAAGGGGGCGGTCCTTGTAAGGGAGCGGGTGGCGACCAGGGAAGACGGACAGGCAGTCACAGCAGGTGACCGGGACAGTCTCTGAGTGAACGGGCTGGAGGTCACGGCAAGTGACCGGGGCAGTCTCTGGATGAACGGGCAGGAGGTCACGGCAAGTGACCGGGGCAGTCTCTGGATGAACGGGCAGGAGGTCACGGCAAGTGACCGGGGCAGTCTCTGGATGAACGGGCAGGAGGTCACGGCAAGTGACCGGGGCAGTCTCTGGGTAAAGGGTAGGTACGACCTGTGATGGCAGAGCCTCCAGGTAGGCTAGCAGGCAGATGGTAGATGTGTGCTCCCAGGTGAGCAAGCGAGAGTCTCTGGAATGGCAGGTGGTCACAGCACGTGACGGCGGAGCCTCCAGGTAGGCTAGCAGGCAGGTAACAGGTGTGCGCTCCCAGGTGAGCGGGCAGGAGTCTCTGGAATGGCAGGTGGTCACAGCACGTGAAGGCGGAGCCTCCAGGTAGGCTAGCAGGCAGGTAGCAGGTGTGCGCTCCCAGGTGAGTGGGCAGGAGTCTCTGGAATGGCAGGTGGTCACAGCACGTGACGGCGGAGCCTCCAGGTAGGCTAGCAGGCACGTAGCAGATGTGCGCTCCCAGGTGAGCGGGCAAGCTGGTCCATAGACAGACTGACAGGAGTTGGAGGGCAGACCGTCGGACCTCAGGCTAGCAGGCAGGTAGCAGAGGAGCGCTCCCAGGTGAGCGGGCAAGCTGGTCCTTAGACAGACTGACAGGAGTCGGTAGGCAGACCGTCGGACCTCAGGCTAGCAGGCAGGTAAGCAGAATATCAGGCAGGAATCAGACAGCAAACTGGCAGGAATCTGGCAGGTAACTGGCAACGGGACCTGAGGGCTGAAGCAGAGTAGTGAACAGTGCAACAACATTGCTCGGGCACCTCCATTTTGGAGGAGGTGCCTTATATATGGTGAAGTCCTCCGGCCATTGGCCGGGGACTCCTTAGGACGGCGCGCGCGGCCCCTTTAAGAGGGAGGGAGCGCACGCGCGCCCTAAGCACAGTGGCCGGGAAGGAGCGCGCGCTGCCAGCAGAGCGGGAGGAGGATGCTGGGCTCGGAGCAGAGGGGTGAGGGGAACAGCGTCCCTGCCTAGCAGAGGGCAGGGACGCCGGCGCTACAAAGGGTACCTATCCTCACTATAGCAAGGAGAGACATCCGTCCAAAATAGACATTGGATAAGGGCATATGCGGCGAAGTAAGCTTAAACAACGCTACACAATCCCCATATGGTTAATGGCAAAAGAGATCGCCACAAAATCAATGAAGTCAGCAGGTATGAGGCACTACACATAGGGAACGCACATCCCACCCAGATAGAAGTATCATATGGAGAATAGGGACATATGAGGCGTGTCAGGAGAGCATACAGCTGGGTGAGCAGACAGGGATGGGGGGAGAGACAATGCAAGGACCGCAATGTGTGCTGGAAAAAAAGAAGAGAGAGTGAGATGTCTGACAATCCCTAGCA
Organism: Phyllobates terribilis; assembly: GCF_046119375.1. Classification (NCBI taxonomy): domain Eukaryota; kingdom Metazoa; phylum Chordata; class Amphibia; order Anura; family Dendrobatidae; genus Phyllobates; species Phyllobates terribilis. Next base: position 201,913,146 of record NW_027362771.1, on the reverse strand, counting down.
AGGTACTAGCCAGCTGATCCCTACCTGACAGTGGAGGTTGGCACCCTAGGACCTGCGCAATTGGCGCCCCCACTTCGCGGTGACTTTCCCCTCACTCACCACCCTAATGGTCCCTACGCTTATAGAAAACACCTAAATACATCTGTTCGTTTAGACCGTATGGAGACATTGTCTGTAGCTTATAGATCCATTTCGTCTCTCTCTGGAGGATCAACTTGTCCCAGTCCCCGCCCCCTGGATGGGACAGTTACTTTGGCAATCCTCATGAATCGCATAACGTCAAGATGGTCTGGATGTACAGTGTTCACATGTCTTGTTATAGGGGTATCTCTTTTCAAGGCAATATCTCGCTGATGTTCCCCCACGCTTCTCCTGAGCTCTCTTTTTGTTTTCCCCACATACTCAATTGCGCACACACACGTGGCCTTATAGACTATCCCTTTGGACCTGCAATTAATAAAGTGTTTTATAGCAAAGGTCTCACCGGTGACATTACTTGTAAAGTTCTTGCGTCATTGCCTTACAGGACACGCATCCACTACATCTGAAGCTACCCCTTGTGGGACTTTGTAGCCAACCGCCTTCCTGGTGGCTAGTGTAATGGCTATGGACCAGCCTGTCCTTCAGGGATCTTCCCCTTTTGTAGTTGATCTGGGGCTTCGGACTAACTATTGTACCTATGTCCTCATCCATCTGGAGAATTGGCCAATGCTTCTGCAGTATCCTGCGAACCACATATGCCCTATTGGAGAATGTGGTGATAAGCCTACATGTACTGTAATCCTCTATTGGTTAGGTGGGTAGATTCAATAAAGAAGTGCGGTCCCTAGCCAGTGTCTCTCCATATGCCCTAGCCACAACCTTCCTCGGGTATCCCTTCTCATAGAATCGCCGACATAGGTCATTAGCCTGTTCCTCGAAGGTGGTATCATCAGGACAGTTCCTACGGATCCTCATAAATTGTCCTTTGGGAATTCCCCTCTTGAGGGGGACCGGATGGTTGCTCTCCCACCTCAGAAGGGAATTCGTGGCGATTGTCTTCCTAAAGGTCTTTGTCCCTATCAGTGCATCATCCCCCTTTTGAATTAGTATATCCAAAAAAGGTAGTTTCTCCATGTCCATCTCAAAGGTAAAATGGAGATTCAAATTGTTACGATTCAGTCTTTCGACGAAGTCTTCAAATTGTCTTTTTCCTGCTTTCCACATTCCACAGTGTGGGGAACGCTGCCGCGGAGTGGGGGCGCCAATTGTGCAGGTCCTAGGGTGCCAACCTCCACTGTCAGGTAGGGGTCAGCTGGCTAGTACCTTACTTACATCTGACTCTCTCTTCTTTTTTTCCAGCACACATTGCGGTCCCTGCATTCTTGTTCCCCCGTCCCTGTTTGCTCACCCAGCGGTATGCTCTCCTAACCCGCCTCATAGGTCCATATTCTCCATATGATACTTCTATCTGGGTGGGATGTGCATTCCCTATGTGTAGTGCCTCGTACCTGCTGACTTCATTGATTCTGTGGCGATCTCTTTTGCCATTAACCATATGGGGATTGTGTAACGTTGTTTAAGCTTACTTCGCCGCATATGGCATGTAGCCGGAGCCCTGATCCAATGTCTATTTTGGACGGGTGTCTCTCCTTGCTATAGTGATGATAGGTACCCTTAAGTATCGTTTTGGCATCCTACTCACCTTACCACGTGGGTATTGTTTATACAACGTGGTGCCATCACTCTCACCTTATGCACCTCATGTGGACAGTGTGCGTCTCAGTACGCGCACACCGGATGTGACATCTGCGTGTCACGGCTGCTATTTGCGTTCTATAGACCGGAAGTGAAGGGGTCGGAACCGGAAGTGACGCCCGGAAGCTGCGCATGGGACGTACTTTCAATGTTCCAACATGACAATAATCCAAAACACAAGGCCAAGTCAACCTGTCATTGGCTACAGCAGAATAAAGTGAAGGTTCTGGAGTGGCCATCTCAGTCTCCTGACCTCAATATCATTGAGCCACTCTGGGGAGATCTCAAGCGCGCAGTTCATGCTAGACAGCCCAGGAATTTACAGGAACTGGAGGCTTTTTGCCAAGAAGAATGGACAGCTTTACCATCTGAAAAAATAAAGAACCTCATTCACAACTACCACAAAAGACTTCAAGCTGTCATTGATGTTAAAGTGGGCAATACATGGTATTAAGAAATGGGGTATGTGAACTTTTGATCAGCGTCATTTGGATGTTTTTGGTTGTCATTAACATTTAAAAAGAGAAAACACAGTAGTTTGACAATAAATGGCTTAAGTGGAGAAAAAGTTTTTTTTCTTATCATTTATATTCTCTGAAACAAGGCCAAGAAAGCAAAAATTCTGCCAGGGTATGTAAACTTTTGAACACAACTGTGTATATATATGTATATATAGTAGCAAAGAAAATATATGTATTGTAGTGTGTATATATATATATATAAATATATATTTATATTGTAGCAAAACCAGGTAGGCTAGCGTTACATTCTAACTCTACAGTCTCTGACAATTTGCACCTGGCTGACTTTGCATATAACCAAGCTAGGTGTTCACCTTAATCAGTCAGCTGGGGGAAGCTGACCAGAGTGGATTATATTGGAGCCAGTGAGAGGCAAGTCAGAATCTCTCTTTGAGAAGAGTTTGCACAAGCCGTGCGCACCAAACTGCAACTATCACTGGTTGCTATGGACGATAGCTCTTGTGTTTGATCGAACTGTGACTAGCTCAGCCATATGTGAGTAGCCAGGGTCTATTTTGTTTAGTTAGCGCCTGGAAAAGGCTAGGGATTTTGTGTTTATGGTTTTGGTACTGTGCAACCAGTGGAAATATATATCGCATTGTTTTAACCCAAGAATCCAGTGCCTGTGTGAACCCTACCTAATGTCTACCTGAGAGTCCCCACAAAACATTTGACATATTTTTGCATACACTTGACCTAAAGCTACATCAAATTTTAACAAAACCTAAAACAAACAAATGAGTCAAAAATATTATAATTTGTAATTTTTTTGGTACAAAAAAAGATCCAATATCATGTCTGTGAGTGACAAAATGATGTGAACCTTGACGATTAGCAGATAATTTAAAAGTGTAATTAGTCTGGTGTAATTAGAGTCTGGTGTGACCTGCTTTATTTAAAGAACAGGGATCTTTCAAATTCTGATCTTCACAACACATTTTTGTGGAATGGTGTCATGCAATGAACAAAGAAGATTTTTGAAGACCTCAAAAAAAGAGTTGTTGAAGATCTCAGCCTGGAAAATATTAGAAAATTATCTCTAAAGAGTTCAGACTCCACTCATCAGGAGCGGTTGACCGTGTAAGATCACTCTAAGAGCATATGATATAATAGTTCATAATGTCACAAAGGAACCTAAGGTATCTCTAAGCAAATAAAAGCCTCTATCACATTAGCATGTTAATGTTCATGAGTCTATCATCCGGAGGACACTGAAAAACAATGGTATGCATGGCAAAATTGCATGGAAAAGACCACTGCTCTTCAAAAAGAGCTGCTAATTTGCAGTTTGCTAAACATCACTTGGACAAGTGAGAAGGATATTGGAACAATGTTTGTGGATTAGACCAAAGTAGAGCTTTTTTTGGTTTAAATGAGAAGTTTTATGTTTGGAGAAAGAAAAAAAACGCATTACAGCATTAAAATCTTATTCCATCTGTAAAACACGGTAGTGGTAGTATCATGGGGCTTGTTTTGCTGCACCTAGGCAAGGATGGCTTCCCATCATTGATGGAACAATAAATTCTGAATTTTATTGGCAATTTTAAAGAAAAATGTTAGTTTTCTGTACGTTAGCTCAATATCCAAAGAATGTGGGTTATGCAGCAACACAAAGACTCAAACAACATAAGTCGTTTCAACAGCGGTTAATATACGTAGATTATATCTAAACCTCCAGTTCTCCACCAATCCTAGATCCCCACCCAATTAAAATAACAGTTATAGGGCCATAGCATCTTTGGATGAAGCCAAATCCTTTGACAGTATAGAGTGGGCCTTTCTATGGAGTACACTATCACACATGGGGTTTGGGAACAAATTTATCTCTTGGATTAAGCTTCTCTATTCTGCCCTCCAGGCCAAAATTCAGGTTAATAACTTTAAATCTAGTGCGTTTCCCCTGCAAAGGGGCACAAGGCAGGGGTGCCCACTTTCTCCATTGTTCTTTGCCATAGCTATGAAACCGCTGGCTGCAGCGATCCACCTCTCCTCAAAAATTCAAGGTTTCCCATATGGGGATCATCAGGAAAAAATTACATTATATGCAGACGACATTCTCCTCTTTCTAGACAACTGGCCGGAATCACTAAAGGAAGCTATCATTAATAAATATGGCACTTTGTCAGGCCTCTCCATTAACTGGGACAAGTCTGAACTTATGACGGTGGGAACTAAGCTCCCAAATGAAACAATGGAAGCGGGACAACTTAGAATTGTTCACTCATTTAAATATCTGGGGATAACAATACGTGAGAAAGAAGGTGAAAGATTATGAATCCCTAAATATTGACCCTCTTCTGAGTAAATTCCAAAACAAAATAGCGATTTGGTGTAAGTTGCCCTTGTCAGTGACAGGGAGAACCAATTTAGTTAAGATGATCCTCATGCCACAGTTAATGTACCTGCTGCATAATGCACTAATATGGCTCCATCTGCCAATATTTTATAAAGTTAATAGAATTTTCAGCGACTTAATATGGAAAAAAAAAGGTTCCAAGGATAAAGCTCGAGACACTGCAGAGACTAAAGGGGAATGACCAACTGGTGTACTATCTGTCATCGCAGCTACAACATTTGAGGGGGTGGGAGAGCCCGGAGCTTCCATCCTCATCCGCTAGAATGATTAGACATGTATTAGGAGTGAGTAACCTAGTGGAGGCTTTGAAAGGAGGGAGATTAAAAAACTACGAACCAGAGGGATGCACAAAATATGGTCTAAAGTTAAAGAGATAAATGGGCATGGTGAGGTACTCAAAATACTCACCCATTTGGAATAATTCTACCTACCCAGAATTTGACAGACTGGAGGGGTTTGGACAGTGGCGAAGACTGGGACTTACCAAGATTGCACAATTAGTCAAGGATAATATATTCAGATCCTTCCAAGAGTTCCAGAGTGAGTTTGGATTCTCAAACAAAGGGCTTTATAAGTACTTGCAGTTAAGATACACTGTTATGCTGGTGTGTCCTTTAATAAAATAAAATAAAACTTAAAGGACACGTCGGGGTTTCACCGGACTGCAGAGGAGCTGCAGCAGCTGAGTCCCAGAGGAATGTTCAGCTAAGCACAGAGAAAGAAAAGAACTAGTGTGTTAAGTGCACACACTAGTAGTAACTAAACAAGGTACAATGCTGGGAGTTAACAACACTCCAGAAACAAAACTAATAAACTTCTGCACTGCAAGACACCGGTGTGCAGAGCACGAAGGATTTGGCAGCATGAAACGCCTGAGCACTAGATGGCGGCGTATAGAGCTGCAGATAGCTGTAAGCCAGGAAAATCCTGGAACCTAAGTTCCTAAAGAGGAGGAGGATCTCTGCAGCACCCAACACATGGGTGTAAAAGCGGCAGTGTGACCACACATACAATGGCGGACCCTGGAATACTGGATCGGTAGCAAGGACGCCTCCGTGGCATGGACACCAACTGGTGAACCGACACGGTAGAGCGTGCTGCTCACAGCATTCCCCTAGCCCTAATTGATGGCTAGGATGACTAGGGATCTTTCAGCAGGAACCCTTGACAACGACTCTCACACACTGCATTTACTGCCAGAGACCTCACCCCAGGTTAGAAAGAGATAGACTAGGCACCGGGGCGGAGCCCATGGAGCCCTTAAATACACTAGAGACAGCCCCAGCCCCCCAGGACAACCAACCACGCTGTACCAGACAGCAGGGGGCATGGCTTAGAAGCACATGACTGCAAGGGGCGTGGCTTAGCGGCACATGAGCTGAAACGCAGAAACCACACTTACAATCCCTAGAACGGAACCTAAATGCTGACAATTACTGACCAGCAGGAAATGGCCTGGCCGGACGCTGCGAGAAAGCCGTTCTCCTGCGTACCGGCCTAACATTACCCCCCTCTCTAGGGCTCCCCCCCCCGGAATTATAGATACGCTCAAAAGCGGCAATAAGATCCGGAGCGTAGATATTGTCTACCGGCTCCCAAGTCCTATCCTCCGGACCATAATCCCGCCAGTCCACTAAATAAAACTTCTTGCCCCTAACCACCTTAGAAGCAATTATTTCATTTACCTCAAAGTCATCTTGTGCAGATTCCGATTCAGCCGGAAAGGAACCAGAGAATTCATTGAGAGTAACCGGCTTGAGTAAAGAAACATGGAAGATGTTAGAAATTCGCCAAGCGGACGGCAATTTCAGCCGATAAGCCGCATCATTCACTTTGGCCAAGATTTTAAATGGCCTCAAATACCGGTGAGGAAATTTAGTAGAAACCACCCGGAGGTGAATATTGCGTGCAGAAAGCCACACCAAGTCCCCAGGAGCATAACCTGGAGCAGGACGCTGATGCCATTCGGCCGTGACCCTCATAGGCTCCTTAGAAGCACGCAAAGACTCCTGAGTCTGATTCCAGATATCCCTGGCATTCATTACCCAATCCTCCACAGCGGGAAGAGGCATAAAAAGCCCCAGCGACCGTTCCCTAGACGGCTTATTTCGCACAGAAGAGACGCAGGAGGCGACAAAATGTGAGATATCAGTAGACATCTTGGGCCACCAATAGGACCGAGAAATTAGCTCTTCGGTCCGTTTGTCCCCAAAGTGCCCTCCAATCTTGGAGGAGTGACTGCAATGGAGAACCTCTTGCCTACGAGACTCTGGCACAAAGGTCCTCCCAGGCGGAAGTCCCTGCAAGGTGACAGGGTTCACAGAGAGTAAACTCTCGGATGGGACAATAAGCCGCGGATCCGACTCTTCACCCCGGGGGTCAAAAGAGTGAGACAGAGCATCTGCCCGTGGATTAGATTTACGGATAAACCCCCTTGCCAGATTATCTGCAATGTATTCTGACATTGCTTTCGTCTCAGGGACCGACAAAGGATATACCCTGCCTCTTGGGGGTTCCGAACCGGCTAGTAAATTTATGGCGTAATCATACGCCCGGTGAGGTGGTAGAGTCTCTGCATTTTTTTTTGAGAAAACATCTGCATACTCCGCGTATTGAACGGGTAACGCTGACAGCTCCGGAAGCACCGGACGAAATACAATTCCCCTGGCAGGAAGAGCTCCACTGGATAACCTGACCAGTCGACCAGTCCAGATGGGGGGAATGCCTCCGGAGCCAGGGTAGGCCCAAAAGTACCAAACCCACCCCCTCCTCCATCACTAGGAAATAAATACAGTACAGACCAAAAGTTTAGACACACCTTCTCATTTAAAGATTTTTCTGTATTTTCATGACTATGAAAATTGTACATTCACAGTGAAGGCATCAAAACTATGAATTAACACATGTGGAATTATATACTTAACAAAAAAGTGTGAAACAACTGAAAATATGTCTTATATTCTAGGTTCTTCAAAGTAGCCACCTTTTGCTTTGATGACTGCTTTGCACACTCTTGGCATTCTCTTGATGAGCTTCAAGAAGTAGTCACCGGAAATGGTTTTCACTTCACAGGTGTGCCCTGTTAGGTTTAATAAGTGGGATTTCTTGCCTTATAAATGGGGTTGGGACCATCAGTTGTGTTGTGCAGAAGTCTGGTGGATACACAGCTGATAGTCCTACAGAATAGACTGTTAGAATTTGTATTATGGAAAGAAAAAAGCAGCTAAGTAAAGAAGAACGAGTGGCCATCATTACTTTAAGAAATGAAGGTCAGTCAGTCCGAAAAATTGGGAAAACTTTGAAAGTGTCCCCAAGTGCAGTTGCAAAAACCATCAAGCGCTACAAAGAAACTGTCTCACATGAGGACCGCCCCAGGAAAGGAAGACCAAGAGTCACCTCTGCTTCTGAGGATAAGTTTATCTGAGTCACCAGCCTCAGAAATCGCAGGTTAACAGCAGCTCACATTAGAGATTAGGTCAATGCCACACAGAGATCTAGCAGCAGACACATCTCTTCAACAACTGTTAAGAGGAGACTTTGTGCAGCAGGCCTTCATGGTAAAATAGCTGCTAGGAAACCACTGCTAAGGACAGGCAACAAGCAGAAGAGACTTGTTTGGGCTAAAGAACACAAGGAATGGACATTAGACCAGTGGAAATCTGTGCTTTGGTCTGATGAGTCCAAATTTGAGATCTTTGGTTCCAACCACCGTGTCTTTGTGCGACGCAGAAAAGGTGAACGGATGGACTCGACATGCATGGTTCCCACCGTGAAGCATGGAGGAGGAGGTGTGGGGGTGCTTTGCTGGTGACACTGTTGGAGATTTATTCAAAATTGAAGGTATACTGAACCAGCATGGGTACCACAGCATCTTGCAGCGGCATGCTATTCCATCCGGTTTGCGTTTAGTTGGACCATCATTTATTTTTCAACAGGACAATGACCCCAAACACACCTCCAGGTTGTGTAAGGGCTATTTGACCAAGCAGGAGAGTGATGGGGTGCTACGCCAGATGACCTGGCCTCCACAGTCACCAGACCTAAACCCAATCGAGATGGTTTGGGGTGAGCTGGACCGCAGAGTGAAGGCAAAAGGGCCAACAAGTGCTAAGCATCTCTGGGAACTCCTTCAAGATTGTTGGAAGACCATTTCCGGTGACTACGTCTTGAAGCTCATCAAGAGAATGCCAAGAGTGTACAAAGCAGTCATCAAAGCAAAGGGTGGCTACTTTGAAGAACCTAGAATATAAGACATATTTTCAATTGTTTCACACTTTTTTGTTAAGTATATAATTCCACTTGTGTTAATTCATAGTTTTGATGCCTTCAGTGTGAATGTACAATTTTCATAGTCATTAAAATACAGAAAAATCGTTAAATGAGAAGGTGTGTCCAAACTTTTGGTCTGTACTGTAGATTCGTAATGGCTAGCTCCTATCTGGAGCTGTATAGCCTCAGTACGATGAGTAACCTCCTTAGACAGAACATACCCGTTAACTGCTTGGAATTTAACAGGATTAGGAAGTAAAATTAATGGAACTGAGTGGCTCTAAGCGAAAGACGCGGACATAAAGTTTGCCTCTGCTCTCGAGTCCACACAAGCTCCTATCTCCACAGTCTTCTGATCAAGAATGACTGAGGAAGGCAACAGAATTTTGGAGGAAACAAATTCATTATCTAGTGACTCGCCTCCAAAAGACACTAGAACTCCCTGTTTAACATGCGGAGAGCGACTGGCGCATCGCCCAGGCCCCCTAGGGGTGTGGGACAATAGACCGGATTTTATTGACGGTTTGGGAAGATAAAGACCCTCCGTGCGTGACACCTCCATGGGCACAGAGCGCTTGAAATAGCCTGAACCCTCACTCAGAGGCACTGAGAAGGTTGGAGCTGAACGCTCCCGTAGCTTCTCAGCAGTCACCTCCAGTCGTCTCTCGGCAAACCGAAGGTCAATTCTGGTAGCGAGATTAATCAATGCCTCAATCATTACATCTTTTACATGGGAGGCCAGACCTCTCCAGAAAATGGGAATCAGAGCTTTGTCTGGCCAATCCAACTCAGCTGCTAGAGTGCGGAAACACACCGCATAGTTGCTTACGGGCGACGTAGATTGACTAACAGCGAGAAGGCGCATGGCTGTGTCATTGGTGACCTCAGGACTAGTGTTGAGCCACCCCCGTAGTGTTCGAGTTCGGTTCGGTTCGTCGAACACCCGTGTGTTCGCCGAACTGTTCGTCGAACACCTTCGAACACCGTTAAAACCAATGGCAGGCAAACAAAAACACATAGAAACACATAGAAAACACCTTCAAAGGTGTCCAAAAGCTGACAAACTGCTCAGAAGACATAACTAACACATGGAAAAGTGACAAGTACATATAGTCATGCGAAAATAAAAGAGGTGGAGGAGTAAAAGGAGGGGGAGACACAGATATAGGCATGTCATGCCCTTCTAAAATCCAAAAAGTGAGAAGCCGACACGGCCAGTCCGCTCCTGCCCGTGCCACCTCCGTGTCGCCGGGTTTGTGCCAGAGCCGCGGTGAACCCTGACGGCCAGCCCCCCTCTCCCAATACTGGTGCCTGTCCGCTGGTGGGTCGAGCGAGCCCCCCTGTGGTGGAGGCAGCTCTAAGCTTTTTAATTTAAATTGTCTCTCTAATTTGAATGAATACACTTTAAATCCATTTACAAGGATCTATTGGAGGGCAAGTCTCATGCCAGCAGCCGCGGTAATTCCAGCTCCAGTAGCGTCCACTAAAGCTGCTGCAGTTAAAAAGCTTTTATAAGGATCGAGCTCGGCTGTCCACCGCAAGGCATCCTACTGCCAGTCCCAGCCCCTATGCCTTGGGGTGCCTCCTGATGCTCTTCACTAAGTATCCCATGGTCCCAAAGCATTTCCTTTGAAAAAATTAAGTGTCTAAACTACAGGTGGTGTAGCTTGCTTAACAGCAGGGATAATCCGCTGACTAGCAGACACTGCTACTAGGCACAAAGTATTTCCTGGGCTAGATGCAGTTAAAAATTTGTAATTAGATACTCTCGTTGGATGCTGAGAAAGCATTCCATAGAGTCTCCTGGCACGCCATATATGATTCTCTTAAAAAGCTTGGGGTAGGGGTCTAGGGGACCCTTTTATAGCCAAAATCATGGCCCTGTATCGCAATACGTCACCTAGGCTGAAGATAAATGGAACTGTAGCACCCTGAGGGCTCGGTTGCTACAGACGTATTGCACCTCACCCAGAGGTGTGATATCTCACTCTCAGGTAAGGATGGAGTGTGGATCAGGACCCGACACCTGCATGCATTACACCACATTGCCGTGGGGCAGGGCGACCAATATGCCCCTGAGATGGGCACGACAGTCCCTGTCCCTGGCTGGAGTGGGGGGAGGGAACACTGAGGAAGGGGAACCCTGTAGTGCAGGAGCAGGGAGGAAGCAGTTCCTGGGTGCATTGAGAAGGGAGTATAAAAGGTGGGCACCATCTTAGTTCAGTGCAGAGAAGTCTGAGCAGAAGTGGCAGGGAGCAGGGGCTCTGCATGAGCTCTGCTCCGGAGGCGGGCCTAGTAACAGAGGCCCAGGCCTGGAAGAGGGAGAAGGAAGGAAGAGGAGCGGAGAAGGCTCCAGGAACTAGGAATGAAGGGATCCCAGGGGTGCGGACGGGCGAGTCGCCACCGCACGCCCGAATCCACCTGCGTGGAGGGGTCAGGCCAAAGGGGGAGACCGGTCCCCGAACTAGTGGAGGCAGGAAACGACCCTCAGCTAGAAGCCGGAGGCTCTGACATTTTATGTGGCGCAGCCCCTCGCTACACCCGCTAGGAAGGCACCACATAGGGTCAGGGAAACTGGTGCCAAGTTTACCAAGAGGAGGCCCGAGGCAGCCGGACAGAAGTGTTGGTAAGAAAGGCCAGACAAAGGACACACAAAGGGGGTCCTGTGAAGTTCTCCAAAGTTATCTGGGAGTTGTCTGAGCCCCTCACCTGGTGAGCACAGTACGACGTGGGCAGCCGTTACCTGCAGACGTGGTCTGGATAATAAGAACTGTGAGTAAAGGCCCTGGACTGCATCACTGACTCCGTGTCGTTACTGCTGCTGCCCTGCACCATCACCCCCATCCTCCGCATACACTGCCCTGAGGCTATACTCCTCCCGTGGGGAGTTATGCTACGCTCTGCTGCACCCACAACACCAGCCTCAGCGGTCTGCCCTGTAGCGGCGGTTCACTCTGACCGCAATCCACGGGTGGCGTAGTCGGACATTTAAACATCAAAACCACATAAATAGTTCCGCCACTGGTTTGACCGCCCTGAGCCACGGAACCGGGTCGCCGCCACGAAGACTACAACCACCAGCATCCACCAAAAAGGGTCCGGCTCCGGGTGTCCCAAGGCCCAGGGGGTGCGTCAGAACATTTTCATCACCTTTCACAATCACCAATGGGACAAGGCAGGGATGTCCTCTGTCCCCTCTCTTATACATCCTAGTGACGGAGCACCTGCTCTCATCAATTCGCCATAACCCCAATATTAGGTGGATTGAGGTGGGAGGCACCGAGTACAAGTGCTCTCTATTTGCTGATGATGTCCTAGTATATATCACTCAATCACATATATCCATCCCTGCTGTTATGGCTGAAATAGATCACTTTGTTACATGGTAAAATTTTAAAATCAATGCAGCGAAGTCTGAGGCCCTCGATGTCTCCCTCCCCAAATCCATATAGGATTCCATCCAGTCCAACTTTCCCTTTGCCTGGCCCTCACAGGGTATCAAATACTTAGGAATTCCTATTCATAGAGACCTCTCCCATCTATGTTATCTTAATTTTGGGCCCTTTATTGAACAATTCCATACAGACCACGGTTGGCAAGTTAGAACTGTAAGATTCACTACGTGAACCACTGGTGTTTTGTGGAAAAGCACATGTACACTGCGTTCCAAATTATTATGCAAAAAGTGTTTAGGAGTGCTAAGGGAAGAATTTGTTTGTCAGTTAAACTCATTGATGGTGATGTGTGTCAGGGCTCTTTATATCACTGTAAGCAATTGCAGACACCTGTGCTAATTAGTTTGGCAGGTGTGTCCAATGAAAGGCAAGACTACTTAAGAAGGCTCTCTCACATTATTAAGCAGCCTACATTTTCTGCCAAAATGGGAAAGAAAAAGGATGTGTCGGCTGCTGAGAAGCAACAAATTGTGGAGTGTTTAGGTCAAGGCATGACTACAATCAACATTGTGCGATGATCAGGATGAAGTGTCTTGGCAATCAAGAAGTATGTAGCTGATTCACAGTACACACGTGTGCGTGCTGATAAGGGCAAATTGAGGACTCTTTCCTACAGGCAATTACGTCAGGTTGAAAGAGCAGCGGCAAAAAAGCCTTGTCATAGCAGCAGACAAGTTTTTGAAGCTGCTTGTGCCTCCAACGTCCCCCGAACAACAAGATGCAGGGTCCTTCAGAGGTTTGCAGCTGTGCATACGCCATCCTGTCGACCTCCTCTATCCACTTCACACAAGCAGAAACGGCTCCAGTGGGCCAAACATTACATGAAGACTGATTTCAAAACTGTTTTGTTCACGGATGAGTGCCGTGCAGCGCTCGATGGTCCAGATGGATGGAGTGGAGGATGGCTGGTTGATGGACACCCCAGGCAAACACGGCTACAGCGCCAACAAGGAGGAGGTGGAGTAATGTTTTGGGCTGGAATCATGGGGAGAGAGATTGTCGGCCCCTTTAGGATCCCTAAAGGCGCTAAAGATGAACTCCATAATGTATGTGGATTTTCTCAAACAGCACTTCCTGCCATGGTTCAAGAAGAAGAACCGTGTATTTCACAGCAAGATCATTTTTCTGCATGATAATGCACCATCTCATGCTGCACATAAAACATCTGCATCTCTGGCTGATATGGGCATAAAAGGGGACAAACTTATGGTGTGACCCCCATGCTCCCCTGACCTGTACCCCATTCAGAACCTTTGGAGCATCATTAAAAGGAGTGTCTATGATGGCGGGAGGCAGTTCACATCTAAGCAACAGCTCTGGGAGGGTATTCTGTCCTCATGCAAAACAATTGAAGCAGAAACCATCCAAAACCTGACAAATTCAATGGACGAGAGAGTTCAGGAGCTCCTTTCGAACAAGGGGTCCTATGTGAAAATGTAACATCACCTAGAATAAAGTTTTGAGTTGAAAACTGTTTGATTTCAGTTTCTAACAACCTGCTAATGCTTATAATTTCAAAAATGACCATTTTTTTGGTCTTTATTAAAATGAAAAGGTTGATCGAAAAGTTTGGGGGATCTAAGAGTGTGGCAACCCAGTAGTCATGATTACTTCGAATTCTGACAATATGAGGGTCATGCTGCAGGTAGTGCAGCAAGAAGGCACTTATGTGTCTTGCGCATCTCGGAGCCCCAAAATTATTTTCCGGGCTAGATGCAGCTAAAAATTATTATTAATTTTAAATCTGGTGAAGCTTTAGTATAGATGGCCTAATAGGATCAGTGCTGCACACTGCTACAAAGCCCAAATTATTTTCCAGTCAAGATACAGATAAACATGATTAGTAATTTTAAATCTGGTGGAGCTTATTATAGATGGCCTAATAGAATCAGTGCTGCACACTGCTACAAAGCCCAAATTATTTTCCAGCCAAGATACAGATAAACATGATTAGTAATTTGAAAGCTTAAAACGGTTGGTAGGGTGATTTTAACCAATCATCAAGCTTTTACTCTCCCCAGGATGACACAGGGGTAGAAAAGTCATTTCGGATCCATGATTTGTTCATCTTTATGAACGTGAGTCTGTCTACATTATCAGTGGAGAGCCGCGTGCGCTTATCTGTCAGCACACCACCAGCAGCGCTGAACACACGTTCAGACAGAACGCTGGCTGCGGGGCATGACAAGATCTCCAAGGCGTAAGTGGCTAGCTCCGGCCATTTATCCAGATTGGAAGCCCAAAAAGAGCAAGGGTCCAGTGACACAGTCGTGGCTTCAATGTTTACTTGGAGATACTCCTGTACCATCGTCTCTAGGCGTTGACTATGTGTCAGACTTCTTGTCTCCTGTGGCCTTGCAAAGGATGGGCTAAAAAAGTGGTGAAATGATTCCGCAAAATTGATGTTACCAGCAGATACTGTGGTTCTGTTACGGTTTGAGTGCTGAACACTTGACGGTCCCACGGTTGGCAAGTTGGAACTGTGAGATTCACTACGTGCACCACTGGTATTTTGTGGAAAAGCACATGTAAGATTCTGCAACAGTCTCTGCTGATACTCCTGCATGCGTGCATCCCTTTCTATGGCAGGAATAATTTCTGCAAATTTACTTTTGTACCGGGGATCTAACAGTGTGGCAACCCAGTAGTCAGGATTATTTCTAATTCTCACAATTCGAGGGTCATGTTGCAGGTAGTGCAGCAAGAAGGCACTCATGTGTGTTGCGCATCCAGGAGCACCAAGTCCCTGTTGTGTTGGTGGCGAGGTAACAATCATGCTTCCTTCCTCTGTCCTCTCCCCCCAACCTCACACAACAGAAATGTGATCAAGGTCTCCCTCATCTGATGAGTCTTCCATCAGTTCGTCCTCCACTTCTTCCTGGGCTCCTGCACCTTCCTCACTAGTTTGGCTGCTACCATGCGCCCTGGTAAAACCATCTCCCCCACCCTCACATGCCTGCCGCCTTGGTGCTGCCGACCGTCTGGACCTTGCAGATGTTAGCCCTTCCGCATACAACTCCTCCTCCTCTACTTCCTCCAACTCCTCTTGTGCCACCACCTGACTCCGAATTCTGTTTAACATGTGCTCCAGCATGTAAATCACCGGAATAGTCATGCTGATAATGGCATCGTCAGCACTAAACATCTTCGTCGCCATTTCAAAACTGTGCAGAAGGGTGCATAGGTCCCTGATCTGAGACCACTCCTCCAGTGTGATTTGCCCCACCTCTGGATCTCGTTGGCCCAGGCTATACGTCAGAACGCATTGCACCAGGGCTTGTCGGTGCTGCCACAGTCGCTGCAACATGTGCAGAGTTGAATTCCACCGGGTAGGCACATCGCATTTTAGCCGGTGAAGTGGCAGGCCCAACGACTTCTGTAGAGATGTAAGTCGCTGAGCTGCGGGATGCGAACGGCGAAAGTGAGCACACAGCGACCGTGCCCTCTGCAGAAGGCCATCTAGTCTGGGATAGTGGGCTAAAAATTGCTGGACAACCAGGTTCAACACGTGAGCCATACAAGGCACGTGTGTGACATTGCCCCGGCGAAGGGCCGCACCCAGGTTTGCAGCATTGTCGCACACGGCCTTCCCTGGTTTCAGGTCCAGTGGAGACAACCATTCATGAAATTGGTTCTCCAGAGCTGACCACAACTCCTCAGCTGTGTGACTCACATTTCCCAGACATTTCAATGTAAAAACCGCCTGATGACGTTGAGCCCTACTGCCAGCATAGTAAGGAGGTGTGCTGGATCCCTTCTGCGCAGTTAGAAAGCTTGTGGCATGACCAGACAGGCTTTGGGTGCAGGTGGAAGACCGAGAGGAGGTTGAGGAGGCAGAAGCAGTGGAGGAACTTTGACATAAAGAGGATTGACGCACAACTCATGGGGACGGCAAGACTTGGACAGCAGCCCCTTGTCCTGCTGTCACCATAGTTACCCAGTGGCCAGTCAGCGACATGTAACGCCCCTGTCCATGCCTACTCGTCCAAGTGTCTGTGGTGAAATGCACCCTGTCACACACAGTTTCTCAAAGAAGCGGTGATGTTGTGTGCGACATGCTGGTGGAGGGCAGGCACACCTTTCTTTGAGAAGTAGTGCCGACTGGGCATCTGGTACTGGGGCACTGCGACGGACATAAGGTCTCGAAAATCCTCTGTGTCTACCAGGCGGAAAGGCAGCATTTCTGTAGCCAAGAGCTTGCAGATGGTGAAATTCAACCTCTTAGCTTTCTCATGGCTAGGAGGAAATGGTCTTTTACTTGTCCACATCTGAGGGACCGAGGGCTGGCTATTGTGCTTAGACGGGGTTGATAAGGGTGTCCCCGGCAAACTGCCGGTCTGTGAGGAAGATGCAGGCGGACATGTTAGGTTGCCTTGATCCAAAGGTGGTGCTATCTATGTCGGACAGCGCTCAACACCAGCTGGTGTTACCACCTCCAAAGAAAATGATGACCTGCCAATCACGCTGGCTGTTGCGGGTAAAGAGGTGGCAGGTCTGCGCCCCAAAACAGGTGTGACTGCTGTCCCCCCAGTCACAGAGGATGAAGAGGCCGCGGATGCACAAGATATGGCAGACGGTGGTTGGCCCGGCCGGCTAGGCCGCATTGTAGCACACTGAGCTTCCCACTGCAACTTATGCTTCATGTCCATGTGCCGGTTCATGGATGAAGTACTCAAACTATGTATTTTTTGGCCTCTACTTAGCTTTTGCTGACAAATGTTACAGATAACACGAGTTGGGTCATCTTTATCGATCTGAAAAAATGCCCAGGCTATGCAAGGCTTAGCACCCATGCGACCTGAAGAGCCACCACGACTTGTGGTGAGAGGCAGAGTTGTGTTTGAGGATGCAGTTGTTGACGTGCTTCCAGTACTACGTCTCTGTCCAGGAAGGCGCAACCTGACCTCGTCGTCACTAGCATCTTCCTCCACCTCCTCTGCTCACCTCATCTCTTGGCTGACTGTGGGTTGACAGTAAGTGGGATCTCCAACCTCATCATCATCACCCTGTGCGTTATCACACCCGTCGTCCTCAGAGCCAACCTGTTCCTGCCCTGACAAAAAACTAAAGTTGTCGCTCCAATCAGGTATTTAAGTCTTATCATCGTCTTCCTCATTGTCTCCACCAACAGGAGTTACAGTTTGGGAATGAGGGTCTACATTATGGTCAGAACCTTCTGCGTCTGGTCCTGGATCCGACTCATAAAGATTCTGGGCATCAGTGCAGATCATTTCCTCGTCTGGATTCACAGAAGCGCTGGAGTCGACCTCTGATTCCCAGGCTATAGTATGAGTAAACAGCTCTGTAGACTCAACCATCTGTTCTACCTCATACTCAGACGGGCAGCTGGAGATTTGGGAGCTGTGAGGAAGCAAGTGCGATTGGGGTGACACCTTTGAGGACTGGAGTATTTGTGATGTTTAATTTGATGTGGAGGAGAGCCCACTTAAAGGAGCACTTGATATCCGTTGAAGCACCTGCTGTTTTTGTGCCTCATCTGGAATTTGTAGCGATTGGCGTGGCCGTAAGAAAGGGATCTTATCACATTGTCCGCTAAAAGAAGTAGACATTTTAGTTTGGCTGGAAGATGGTCTTTCTTCTGCAGATGTTACTGTTGCTTTAACACCTACCCCACGGACACAACCTTTTTTCCCCTTCCCAACACGCCTATTCCCCTTTCCACCAGCAGCAGGCCTTTTTCCACTCATTTTGGTGGTTAACTAATTCACAACTCTGGAGTTGTTTGCACAAAAAAACAATGGATGGGAACCGAGCAGAGCTGAGTGGCCAAACTGTGGTATTACGCCAAAACTATTGGCTGGGTTAGATGCAGAAAAAAATTATATTCAATTTGCAACCTGATGGAGGTCTGTATAGATGGATTAATAGAACAAGTCCCACACACAGCTAGAAGCCCAATATTTTTTCAGAGGTAGATGCAGAAAAAAATATATTCAGTTTGCAACCTGATGGAGGTCTGTATAGATGGATTAATAGAACAAGTCCCACACACAGCTAGAAGCCCAATATTTTTTCAGAGCTAGATGCAGAAAAAAATATATTCAGTTTGCAACCTGATGGAGGTCTGTATAGATGGATTAATAGAACAAGTCCCACACACAGCTAGAAGACCAATATTTTTTCAGAGGTAGATGCAGAAAAAAATATATTCAGTTTGCAACCTGATGGAGGTCTGTATAGATGGATTAATAGAACAAGTCCCACACACAGCTAGAAGCCCAATATTTTTTCAGAGGTAGATGCAGAAAAAAATATATTCAGTTTGCAACCTGATGGAGGTCTGTATAGATGGATTAATAGAACAAGTCCCACACACAGCTAGAAGACCAATATTTTTTCAGAGGTAGATGCAGAAAAAAATATATTCAGTTTGCAACCTGATGGAGGTCTGTATAGATGGATTAATAGAACAAGTCCCACACACAGCTAGAAGCCCAATATTTTTTCACAGGTAGATGCAGAAAAAAATATGTTCAGTTTGCAACCTGATGGAGGTCTGTATAGATGGATTAATAGAACAAGTCCCACACACAGCTAGAAGCCCAATATTTTTTCAGAGGTAGATGCAGAAAAAAATATATTCAGTTTGCAACCTGATGGAGGTCTGTATAGATGGATTAATAGAACAAGTCCCACACACAGCTAGAAGCCCAATATTTTTTCAGAGGTAGATGCAGAAAAAAATATATTCAGTTTGCAACCTGATGGAGGTCTGTATAGATGGATTAATAGAACTAGTCCCACACACAGCAAGAAGCCCAATATTTTTTCAGAGGTAGATGCAGAAAAAAATATATTCAGTTTGCAACCTGATGGAGGTCAGTATAGATGGACTAATACAAGTCCCACACACAGCTAGAAGCCCAATATTTTTTCAGAGGTAGATGCAGAAAAAAATATATTCAGTTTGCAACCTGATGGAGGTCTTTATAGATGGATTAATAGAACAAGTCCCACACACAGCTAGAAGCCCAATATTTTTTCAGAGGTAGATGCAGAAAAAAATATATTCAGTTTGCAACCTGATGGAGGTCTGTATAGATGGATTAATAGAACAAGTCCCACACACAGCTAGAAGCCCAATATTTTTTCAGAGGTAGATGCAGAAAAAAATATATTCAGTTTGCAACCTGATGGAGGTCTGTATAGATGGATTAATAGAACAAGTCCCACACACAGCTAGAAGCCAAATATTTTTTCAGAGGTAGATGCAGAAAAAAATATATTCAGTTTGCAACCTGATGGAGGTCAGTATAGATGGACTAATACAACAAGTCCCTCACACAGCTAGAAGCCCAATATTTTTTCAGAGGTAGATGCAGAAAAAAATATATTCAGTTTGCAACCTGATGGAGGTCTGTATAGATGGATTAATAGAACAAGTCCCACACACAGCTAGAAGCCAAATATTTTTTCAGAGGTAGATGCAGAAAAAAATATATTCAGTTTGCAACCTGATGGAGGTCAGTATAGATGGACTAATACAACAAGTCCCTCACACAGCTAGAAGCCCAATATTTTTTCAGAGGTAGATGCAGAAAAAAATATATTCAGTTTGCAACCTGATGGAGGTCTGTATAGATGCATTAATAGAACAAGTCCCACACACAGCTAGAAGCCCAATATTTTTTCAGAGGTAGGTGCAGAAAAAAATATATTCAGTTTGCAACCTGATGGAGGTCTGTATAGATGGATTAATAGAACAAGTCCCACACACAGCTAGAAGCCCAATATTTTTTCAGAGCTAGATGCAGAAAAACATTATATTCAATTTGCAACCTGATGGAGGTCAGTATAGATGGACTAATAGAATGATGCTATGCCCAAAAGATTTTACTTCACTAGGTGCAGTAAAAAAATTGGTATTCTATACACAGGTGGTATATCTTGCAACACAGATAGGCTACTCCACTGACTAACACACTCTGCAATAGGCCAAAAAGGATTAGCTTTGCTAGATTCAGCCAAATGCTGTGAAAAAAACTTGCACAGCACTGGCACAGACCTGCCTGGCAAAAACTGATAGGAACTGATGTAATCTAGTCCTGAAAAGGACTCCAATTACAATTAGTCTTTACTCCCACAATCTATCTATTTAAGAGCACAGACCTGCCTGATAAAAGTCGTAGGAAATGCTGTAACCTAGTCCTTAAAAGGACTGCAATCACAACTATTCCCTACTCCCAAGCTATCTGTAGATTTGTGCGAAAATTGGCTTGAAATTAACAAGGTATAGCGCACACAGCAACAGCGGTGCCGTCTAACACGCAGCTGCAGCAGTGAGAAAATGGTGGCGACGGGGAAAATGGCTTGGTCTTATAGGGCAAGGACATGTGACATACACTGCCAATGACACATGCCCTTGCTTGTGTGAAAAAAAGCACTTCGCTCCGTGTGTGCGCTGCTGATAGGCTGACAGATTGCACCTCCCCACTGCAAATGCGGGAAAGAGAAAAAAAAATGGAGATCTTCATTGTTCCTGCAGAGATCCATCCCCTGCCCCTCCCCCCACCCCGCTGTACACTCAAACTGCGTATTAACATTAATTTTCATCATTACTGAGAAAAAATCCAGTTATGATTTTGGTGCACGAACAGTTATCGAACATAACCTCGAACAGCCGAATTTTTCTCAAATTGTTCGTGTTCGCCGAACGGCTCGAACACCGCCCAAAACAGCTCGAATTTGAGATTGGCGAACAGTTCGAGTAGAACAACGCTCATCTCTACTCAGGACACAAAAAGACCTGTTTGAGGGCTGTTGCGAAACCGGCTACAGTCTGCACAACTGGATTCGACCGTTCCCAGAGTGGAGTAGCCCACTCCAGCGCCCGCTCGGAGAGCAAGGAAAATATAAATCCCACCCTAGACCTATCAGTGGGGTACACCTGCGGTTGTAACTCGAAGTGCACCGCACATTGATTGAGAAACCCCCGACATGTCCGAGCGCTCCCAAAAAACTTACTTGGAAGTGCTAGGCGAGGAGTTGGGACAAGGGAGGGTATTAGGGCGGCTACCGTCTGGCCTACGGCCTGAGCGGTCAGAGTTGGAATGTCCAGAGTCGGCGGATATTGTTCTACTCGTTGCAACTGAGACTCCAGCTGCTGGATATGGCATTGCATCGATGATGAGCCGTTCTGACTCTGTGCAGTAGCCGACATACTCAGCCAGACCCTGGCCTAGTCTAATGTTATGCTGGCGTGTCGTTTAATGAAATAAAATAAAATAAAAAAGGACACGTCGGGGTCCACTGGACTGCAGAGGAGCTGCAGCAGCTGAATGTTCAGCTAAGCACAGAGAAAGAAAAGAACTAGTGTGTTAAGTGCACACACAAGTAGTAACTAAACAAGGTACAATGCTGGGAGTTAACAACACTCCAGAAACAAAAATAATAAACTTCTGCACTGCAAGACACCGCTGTGCAGAGCAGAAAGGATTTGGCAGCATGAAACGCCTGAGCACTAGATGGCGGCGTATAGAGTTGCAGATAGCTATAAGCCAGGAAAGGCCTGGAACCTAAGTTCCTAAAGAGGAGGAGGATCTCTGCAGCACCCAACACATGGGTGTAAAAGCGGCAGTGTGACCACACATACAGTGGCAGACCCTGGAATACTGGATCGGTAGCAAGGACGCCTCCGTTGCATGGACAACAACCGGTGAACCGACACGGTAGAGCGTGCTGCTCACAGCATTCCCCTAGCCCTAATTGATGGATAGGATAACTATGGAGTTTCAGCAGGAACCCTTGACAATGACTCTCACACACTGCATTTACTGCCAGAGACCTCACCCCAGGTTAGAAAGAGATAGACTAGGCACGGGGGTGGTGCCCACGGAGCCCTTAAATACACTAGGGACAGCCCCAGCCCCCCAGGACAACCAACCACGCTGTACCAGCCAGTAGGGGCGTGGCTTAGCGGCACGTGACTGTAAGGGGGCGTGGTTTAGCGGGACATACCGCAAAGGGGCGTGGCTTATGGGGCACATGCCCGCAAGGGGTGTGGTTTAGCGGCACATGACCACAAGGGCGTGGCTTAGCGGCACATGAGCAGAAATGCAGAAACCACACTTAGAATCCCTAGAACGGAACCTAAATGCTGACAATTATTGACCAGCAGGAAAGGGCCTGGCCGGATGCTGCGAGAAAGCCCTTCTCCTGCGCACACGCCTTTGCAATACAGAATAGTCCGAAGCCTATTATTCAAAGCAGAGGAACAGCTTTCTTGAACACAGTGGTGGGGAAGGGATCAACGAGAGGGATAATCTCGTTCCACTATAAATGCCTACTGGAACAGGTCCTTAAAAAAAGAAGCAGTAGCAATCGTAAAAATAAATGGGAACAAGACCTGGGCCCAATAGCGAAAGATACATGGGATGATATTCTACAGTCCGTACCACTGGTGTTGACAAGTGAGGGGCTAAAACTTTCGCAATACTATTTGATCCATAGAGTATATAACACACTCTTGCATCTATATAACTTTGGATACAAAAGCGACTCAAACTGCTATAGATGTGGCAACCAGGACGCAGACTTATGTCATGTAATGTGGAACTGCCCTAAACTTGAAGGTTTTGGAGAGAGGTTCTAGACCTTATCTCCAAGGTGTTTAACTGTAAGATTCCACAAGACCCTGTTGTCTGTCTACTAGGATATGTAAATGATTTAACAAAGGAAGAGACCCATCAGACTGCTATCCTTCGTTTACTATCCCCGGTCAGGAAGCTAATAGCCTCCTGTTGGAAGGACAGTGAGCCTCCAAACATAAAGGAATATATTACTAAAATTATTAATATGCTGCCACTAGAGAGCTATGTGTACGAGAGAAGAGGGAACCCCTTAAATTTGAAAAATTGTGGGCACCATGACTGGACTCTCCGGGTCTGGCTCATATGACACTAACATGGTCAAGAATGTTGGTGAATGCGCTGGTTAGATAAGTGAGATTTGTACGTAGCATAAGTATAAAGATCCTAGCCAATTGATAACTAGTAGAAAGATTGAAGATGAATAAATAGATTGAATATGTTATAATTAAGGAAAGGAAAGAAAGAGAATAATACACCTGTTATGTATTAAAATAAGTTTTTTTATTGCAGGAGAAAAATGCTATTGGGATGGGAGGGGTGGGAGAGGAAAACAATTATTGAGCATAACCAACCAGCGATATACGCTACAAAAGACATATGGACATGATGTGAAAGATCCTGGAATATCCATCTACTGGTTTTGAGGACTGAAGAACACAGTGGGAGGGGGTGGGAAGGGTTGGGAGTTGAGGGGGAAAATTTTAAATATGTGACTGAAATGTATTTGTTACGGTTGTAAAATGTTTGATAAAAAATTATCTGATTTAAAAAAAAACAAAAAGACACAAGAAGTGATGGGTGAGCACTAAAATGCTCGGGTGCTCGTTGCTCGGGCCGAGCAAATTGGAATGCTCGGGTGCTCGACTCGAGCAACGAGCCCAATGTAAGTCTATGGGAAACTGGAGCATTTTTCCGGTGGCCCCCCCGGCGGTCTGCAGAAAGCCTAGAAATTGCGGAAATCAATGGGAACAGTACTCAAATGACATGGGAACAGCATGGGGAAGACCTCTGGAAGCATTTCTGACTCCCAGGTCACTGCTGTGAACAATGGTATCAGAGTTATTATGCCACTTTTACGGACTCACAATAAAACATGCAAAAACTAAACCACAATGGATTTTGGAAAATATGTTAAAGAACATCCTGACCAGGGTAATGACTTGTATATAAGGCAAAATAAATAACCAAAAACTAAAATGCTCCTCCACACCTTGGGTTATGTTCACACGTAGTGTTTTTGATGCGTTTTTGCAGTTTTGCATTGCTTTCAACCAAGACAAATGCATTCACTAGGAAATGTAATTTTAACATTTTACAACCTTATCTGGCCATGTGGTGTGTGACACATCATCAGACACATGCATACAGTGCTGAAAAGACATGGGAACAGCATGGGGAGGACCCCTGGAAGCATCTCTGACTCCCAGGTCACTGCCTAAAAGTGTGCCCATCATAAGTGATCCTTGGCGCATGCAAAGATGCCTCCCGCCATGCACCTGTCGTTGCAGACTTGCAACAATCACCGTCCACTTCCTTGTCCCACCGCAGTGTTCAGTTATCCCTACCCCATTCCTTGGAATGCAAGCGAAAGTATGCAGCCAGACACCCACCCACCCACAGTCTGCAATACTATACTGCCACATTTTTGGACAGCTGCTTTCACTTGAAATGTGGCCTTTTTGGCTCGTGGAGGTGGAAGCTGTCCACAACCTCATGGTGGCAGCGGCCGGGTGTCCATACTTCCACAAGTACGGGTCCCACAACATTACCCGTGCCCTCCCAAGTGGACTTACTGTGAAGGACCGCCTAACCACAAACATGTGGTCAAGTGAATGTGGCCAGGGACAGTACGGAGCCAGTTCACAGCTTTTTTTGCTGAGAGTTGTATTTCACCACAGCCATACTCTTTAGCTTGGCGAAAGGACTTGGGAAACCGTATCTACTCCAGCTGTCATTTCTCCCAGGAAGTCCTCTAAAGCTGCTTGCATCTGAAATGTGGCCTTTTAGGCTTGTCGAGGCGGAAGCTTTTCACAACCTCATGCGGGCGGCGGCCGGGTGTCCATACTCGGTCCCCAGCCGCCACTATTTCTCCCGGTGTCGTCTCCGCCTTCCATAAGTACGGGTCACTGAACATTACTGCTTGTACTTTTCTGTGGGAATCTGCTTGCCTCCTACCAGCCTGGAATATTTCCAGTACGACAATATGGTATTAGCACTGCCCCCAGTTCCAGTAGCGAAGCCATCCCCAATTTCCTTCTCAGGAATTTTATTTTGTAGACTGAGAAGCTGCCCAAATACATTAGTTTCTCACAAAGTTGCTGAAGATAGAGTGGCAGTAGGTGCAAGTTTCTCCAGCCTGTGAGGTGTCAGAGGGTGAAAGGCAGCACATTGGCTCAGTGGTTAGCACTGAAGCCTTGCAGCGCTGGGATCCTGAGTTCGAATGCCAGCAAGGACAACATCTGCAAGGATTTTGTATGTTCTCCCCGTGTTTGCGTGGGTTTCCACCTCAGTAAAAAAGCAGCCATAGAGTGTCCGGGAACCTTGCCACACACTTTTCTTAGCCAGGACTGCTTCTCGGAAGAGTTGGATGGTACCACCAGAGAATCCTCGGGTGGGCCCTGGCTTCTCCATCAGGAGAGTTCATGATGATAGCACAAACTTTGCAGCTGCTATGGGGCTCTTGAGCGGGGGAGAAAGTTGGGCCCTCAGAATCAAATCCTCTGGTGGGCCCAATGTTTTTCAGTTTGAAACTGCTTCTCAGTGGGAGTTGTATTGCACCAGAGCCATATTCTTTAGCTTGGTGAAAGGACTGGCATAGAGGGAAACCATATCTACTCCGGCTGTCATTTCTCCGTCACCAGGTTTCACCCATTGTCACACATGACCATGCCTGGCTGTATGTTCAGCGGTGAGAGCCACAGATCAGGCTGCTGTGTTACAGATTTCAACAACTCTGCAGCGGTGGGCGTTTTGTCACCTAAGCAGCATTAAGCATGTTATCTTCAGCACAGCCTGTTGCCACTTAGCCAAGGCAGTGCTGCAGTGCTTTCAGCTTGTGACTGATGTGGACATTTCGGAGATGGAGGCTGAACTGGAGGAGGAGGAGGTGCAAAAGCTGAACAATGTGATTACATTGAGGTTATATTGGTGACTCTGGTTTTTCTACTAAAGAAAGATCCTACTGTTTTGGGGTTTTTTTACGTTATTTTGTAAGCCAAATGCATTCACCAGGAATTGTAATTTTACAACCTTATCTGGCCATGTGGTGTGTGACACATCATCAGACACATACTGTTTCATTTATCCTTGAGGGACTCTGAAAGTCACGAAGCCTATTTTTATAGGGCCATCAGGCGGCCCTTTCTATTCTTAAAGGGCCAACAGTCAGCCTTTGCTATTGTTAGAGAGCCATCAGCAGGCTATGCTTTGTTGTTCCCATTATTAACGAGTGGGTCTCCTATACTGTTATTGCGTATGCAATGACTGCAAGGGCTGACAAAAATTTGGACGGAACCCAAAACTCCTTTGAAGAGACATAGAGGTGGATCTCAGTAAAAAAAATGTTCCCATTAAAAAGGAGCTGGTCTCCTATAGTGGTAATGCCCATGCTGTGACTGCAAGGGCTGCCAAAATTTGGGAAAAACCACACTAACAATTTAAAGACACATAGAGCTGGGCCACAGCAATGACATGTTTCCATTAGAAAGGAGCGGGTGTGCTACACAGTTGTAGGGTATGAAGTGAGTCCAACAGCTGCCAAAATTTAGGAAAAATCCCACTAACAATTTAAAGACACATAGAGCTGGGCCACAGTAACGACATGTTTCCATTAAAAAAGGGCGAGTCTGCTACACAGTTATAGGGTGTGAAGTGAGTCCAACGGCTGCCAAAATTTAGGAAAAACCCCACTTACAATTTAAAGACACATAGAGCTGGGCCACAGTAACGACATCTTTCCATTAGAAAGGAGAGGGTCTGCTATACAGTTATAGGGTATAAAGTGAGTCCAATGGTTGCCAAAATTTAGGAAAAATCCCACTAACAATTTAAAAACACATAAAGCTGGGCCACAGTAACGACATGTTTCCATTAAAAAGGAGCTGGTCTGCTATACTGTTATAGGGTATGCAGTGAGTCCAACGGCTGCCAAAATTTAGGAAAAACCCCACTAACAATTTAAAGACACATAAAGCTGGGCCACAGTAACGACATGTTCCCATTGGAAATGAGAGGGTCTGCTATACAGCTATAGGGTATGAAGTGAATCCAACGGCTGCCAAAATTTAGGAAAAAACCCACTAATAATTTAAAGACACATAGAGCTGGGCCACAGTAACGACATGTTTCCACTAGAAAGAAGAGGGTCTGCTATACAGTTATAGGGTATGAAGTGAATCCAATGGCTGCCAAAATTTAGGAAAAAACCCACTAACAATTTAAAGACACATAGAGCTGGGCCACAGTAACGACATGTTCCCATTGGAAATGAGAGGGTCTGCTATACAGCTATAGGGTATGAAGTGAATCCAACGGCTGCCAAAATTTAGGAAAAAACCCACTAATAATTTAAAGACACATAGAGCTGGGCCACAGTAACGACATGTTTCCATTAGAAAGGAGCGGGTCTGCTATACAGTTATAGGGTATGAAGTGAGTCCAACGGCTGCTAAAATTTAGGAAAAACTCTGACATAATCAGGAAGTGTATACCCATATCTGGGTGTGAAGACAGAGGTGTATGGGAATAGAGTTAGACCTCCCCAAAAAAAAGACACTGTATTTGAGTTTACCACGAGGTTAAGCAGACGGGCCAGGCATCGTACATGTGTGAGCTCGCCTCGCCTCAGAGCCGCCACCAGATTCCGGCCAGTGTCATACATGACCATGCCTGACTTTAGGGTCAGTGGTGTCAGCCACAGATCTGCCTGTTCTTTCAGAGCTGTCCACAACTCTTCAGCGTTGTGTGGTTTGTCATAGCCTGTTGCAACTTGGCCGAGGCAGTGCTGCAATGCTTCCAGCTTGCGACTGATGTGGTCATTTCGGAGATGGATGCTGAAGAGGAGGAGGTGCAGAAGCTGTAGAATGTGGGGGCAACCCTGATTGACCCAGGGCCCTCAATTCTCGGCGTCGGGAGGACGTGTTCCGTCCCAAGGTCCGACTGGGTCCCGGCTTCCACTATATTAACCCAGTGTGCCGTCAGCGAGATGTACGGTCCCTGCCCACAAGCAGTTGTCCACGTGTCCATGGTTAAGTGGACTTTCCCAGTAACTGCGTTGTTGCGGGTACGTCCAATATTGTGGGACACGTGCTCGTGTAATGCGGGTACGGCACACCGGGAGAAATAGTGGTGGCTGGGGACCGAGTACCGAGGGACGGCCGCTGCCATCAGGTTGTGTAAAGCATCCATCTTCACGAGCCTAAAAGGCAAATTTTCGAGTGCATGCATTCGCGAAATGTGTGAATTTAGCAGTGTGGCCTGTGGGGCGTTGACTGCGTATTTGCGCTTGCGTTCTAAGGACTGGGGTAGGGACAAGGACATGGACGTGCTTGCTGATAGTGGTAGTTGAGAGTGTGCAACAACAGATGCCGGACAGGAGACATCTTCGCATGCACCATGGACAGGGGATTGGCATGCATGCACAACAGCAGAAGAAGCAGTGGTATCACCCACAGACCAGACACTGTTACTGGACCCTGGGGTTTGGCCCATTTAGTCAGGTGCTTTGCTGCCATGTCCTGATCATGCTGGTGGTGGTCAGGCTGGTAGTTTTGTTACCCCTGCTGATGCTGGCCTGGCAGGTGGTGCAAATGGCCTTTTTTGGGATTATGGGCAGAGTCTTTAAAAAACAACCAGACTCGGGAAGACCTAACAGTTATACTGGCATCTTCCGTCGTGTTGGTGTTACGGGGAACGGTTGCCCATCTTCTGTCTGCGGCCACCACACTTGTTCTTGCCTGTTGTGGTGCTACACCTCTCTCCCCCTGTGTGCTGCTGTCATTGCTCTGCATGTCACCTTGCCAGGTTGGGTCAGTGACTTCATCGTCCACCACCTCATCTTCCACTTCCGCACCCTGGTCCTCCTCCTGACTTTCTGGCAATTGTGTCTCATCATCATCCACCTCTTGTGACAGTTTCCCACCATCGCCTTCGTGTGACCGTGGCTGCTTAAATATTTGGCATCGCTAGATGCGATCTCCTCTTTCCCCGCTTCAAGTGGACCGGGCGAGAGGCCTGAATCTATAAATGGAAAAGTGAACAGCTCTTCGGAGTGTCCAAGTGTGGGATCAGTTGTCTCCGGGCACTCGGCATGGTAGGAGGAAGGAGGATCAGGGTGAGGTACAGTGCCTACAAGTAGTATTCAACCCCCTGCAGATTTAGCTGGTTTGATAAGATGCAAATAAGTTAGAGCCTTCAAACTGCAAACGAGAGTAGGTTTTATGAACAGAAGCATAAATCTTACAAACCAAAAAGTTATGTTGCTCAGTTGAATTTTATTAAATTTTAAACATAAAAGTGTGGGTCAATTATTATACAACCCCTATGTTTAATATTTTGTGGAATAACCCTTGTTTGCAATTACAGCTAATAATCGTCTTTTATAAGACCAGATCAGGCCGGCACAGGTCTGTGGAGTTATCTTGGCCCACTCCTCCATGCAGATCTTCTCCAAGTTATCTAGGTTCTTTGGGTGTCTCATGTGGACTTTATTCTTGAGCTCCTTCCACAAGTTTTCAATTGGGTTAAGGTCAGGAGACTGACTAGGCCACTCCAACACCTTGACTTTTTCCCTATTGAACCAGGCCTTGGTTTTCTTGGCTGTGTGCTTTGGGTCGTTGTCTTGTTGGAAGATGAAATTACGACCCATCTTAAGATCCTTGATGGAGGAGCGGAGGTTCTTGGCCAAAATCTCCAGGTAGGCCGTGCTATCCATCTTCCCATGGATGCGGACCAGATGGCCAGGCCCCTTGGCAGAGAAACAGCCCCACAGCATGACGCTGCCACCACCATGCTTGACTGTAGGGATGGTATTCTTGGGGTCGTATGCAGTGCCATCCAGTCTCCAAACGTCACGTGTGTGGTTGGCACCAAAGATCTCGATCTTGGTCTCATCAGACCATAGAACCTTGAACCAGTCTGTCTCAGAGTCCTCCAAGTGATCATGAGCAAACTGTAGACGAGCCTTGACATGACGCTTTGAAAGTAAAGGTACCTTACGGGCTCGTCTGGAACGGAGACCATTGCGGTGGAGTACGTTACTTATGGTATTGACTGAAACCAATGTCCCCACTGCCATGAGATCTTCCCGGAGCTCCTTCCTTGTTGTCCTTGGGTTAGCCTTGACTCTTCGGACAAGCCTGGCCTCGGCACGGGAGGACACTTTCAAAGGCTGTCCTGGCCGTGGAAGGCTAACAGTAGTTCCATAAGCCTTCCACTTATGGATGATGCTCCCAACAGTGGAGACAGGTAGGCCCAACTCCTTGGAAAGGGTTTTGTACCCCTTGCCAGCCTTGTGACCCTCCACGATCTTGTCTCTGATGGCCTTGGAATGCTCCTTTGTCTTTCCCATGTTGACCATGTCTGAGTGCTGTTCACAAGTTTGGGGAGGGTCTTAAATAGTCAGAAAAGGCTGGCAAAAGAGATCTTTAATCCACACATGTGAAGCTCATTATTCTTGGTGCCTGAACTACTTCTTAATACTTTAGGGGGACCAAACAGAATTCTTGTGGTTTGAGGGGTTGAATAATAAATGACACTCTGAATTAACTTTTTACGTTTAAAAAAAAAAAAAAAAAAAAAAAAAAAAAAAAAATTTGCTGCAGTGCATTTCCCACTTCCAGGCTGATCTACAGTACAAATGTCACAATGTCAAGTTAATTCCGCATGTGTCAACCAGCTAAATCTGCAGGGGGTTGAATACTACTTGTAGGCACTGTATATGCAGTCCAGACTCACGGTTACTGAGGCTTGACTGTGTGGAAGAGCGGGTGGTGGTGGTGGTGGTGGCAAAGTGACTGCAAGCATTATCCGCTATCCAACCAACAACCTTTTGACACTGCTCTGGGTTAAATAGTGGTGTGGTGCGGTCTCCTAGTAATTGGGAAGGCAGGTCAGGTGACAACATGTGTGTGTTTGTTGTGGCACAATTTCAGCTTGCCCACGACCTCGGCCTCTGCATGCACAATCACCATCACGTCCACTTCCCCGCCCCTTGCCACGCGCCTTGCCCATTTTAAATGGAGGACAATATTTTCCACATTCACTACAAATGTCTGAATTTGGAGCGAACTTATATGTGATACGTGTGACGGAAAACCACAGTTTTAAATAGCTGCCCTGTAGGTTACTATTTTTCACAGCGACCTGGTGTCAATAACTTCACTAACACACTGCAACAAAATTTAAATAGAGGCCAGAAATGGCTGTATTTGGAGCGAACTTATATGTGATACGTGTGACGGAAAACCACAGTTTTACATAACTGGCCTGTAGGTTACTATTTTTCACAGAGACCTGGTGTCAATAACTTCACTAACACACTGCAACAAAATTTAAATGGAGGCCCATATTTTCCACGTTCACTACAAATTTCTAGATTTTTATTGCTGTTATATGGAAAGGATCTGGCTGTATTCTGCAATGACAACAAGCAAATGAAGCAAAAAACGGTGTTCTCTGGATTGCTTTCTAAGCAAATAAACAGGATTAAGATAAAAAAAAATTATCCCTGGCCCCTGATGCCTGGGGCTATTTCTAGAAATATCTGTAACAGCAACAGCAGACAGAACTGAAATGGAGCCTCTTGTGCTGTATGCACTGCAGTCTGCCACACACTGCCTGCCTGCCTGCCTGGCTAGCTCTGATAAATACAGTACAGACCAAAAGTTTGGACACACCTTCTCATTTAAAGATTTTTCTGTATTTTCATGACTATGAAAATTGTACATTCACACTGAAGGCATCAAAACTATGAATGAACACATGTGGAATTATATACTTAAGAAAAAAGTGTGAAACAACTGAAAATATGTCTTATATTCTAGGTTCTTCAAAGTAGCCATCTTTTGCTTTGATGACTGCTTTGCACACTCTTGGTATTCTCTTGATGAGCTTCAAGAGGTAGTCACTGGAAATGGTCTTCCAACAATCTTGAAGGAGTTCCCAGAGATGCTTAGCACTTGTTGGCCCTTTTGCCTTCACTCTGCGGTCCAGCTCACCCCAAACCATCTCGATTGGGTTCAGGTCTGGTGACTGTGGAGGCCAGGTCATCTGGCGTATCACCCCATCACTCTCCTTCTTGGTCAAATAGCCCTTACACAGCCTGGAGGTGTGTTTGGGGTCATTGTCCTGTTGAAAAATAAATGATGGTCCAAATAAACGCAAAACGGATGGAATAGCATGCCGCTGCAAGATGCTGTGGTAGCCATGCTGGTTCAGTATGCCTTCAATTTTGAATAAATCCCCAACAGTGTCACCAGCAAAGCACCCCCACACCATCACACCTCCTCCTCCATGCTTCATGGTGGGAACCAGGCATGTAGAGTCCATCCGTTCACCTTTTCTGCGTCGCACAAAGACATGGTGGTTGGAACCAAAGATCTCAAACTTAGACTCATCAGACCAGAGCACAGATTTCCACTGGTCTAATGTCCATTCCTTTTGTTCTTTAGCCCAAACAAGTCTCTTCTGCTTGTTGCCTGTCCTTTGCAGTGGTTTCCTAGCAGCTATTTTAACCATAAAAGCCTGCTGCACAAAGTCTCCTCTTAACAGTTCTTGAAGAGATGTGTCTGCTGCTAGAACTCTGTGTGGCATTGACCTGGTCTCTAATCTGAGCTGCTGTTTACCTGCGATTTTTGAGGCTGGTGACTGGGATAAACTTATCCTCAGAAGCAGAGGTGACTCTTTGTCTTCCTTTCCTGGGGCGGTCCTCATGTGAGCCAGTTTCTTTGTAGCGCTTGATGGTTTTTGCAACTGCACTTGGGGACACTTTCAAAGTTTTCCCAACTTTTCGGACTGACTGACCTTCATTTCTTAAAGTAATGATGGGCACTCGTTTTTCTTTACTTAGCTGCTTTTTTCTTGCCATAATACAAATTCTAACAGTCTATTCCGTAGGACTATCAGCTGTGTATCCACCAGACTTCTGCACAGCACAACTGATGGTCCCAACCCCATTTATAAGGCAAGAAATCCCACTTATTAAACCTGACAGGGCACACCTGTGAAGTGAAAACCATTTCCGGTGACTACCTCTTGAAGCTCATCAAGAGAATGCCAAGAGTGTGCAAAGCAGTAATCAAAGCAAAAGGTGGCTACTTTGAAGAACCTAGAATATAAGACATATTTTCAGTTGTTTCACACTTTTTTGTTAAGTATATAATTCCACATGTGTTAATTCATAGTTTTGATGCCTTCAGTGTGAATGTACAATTTTCACAGTTATGAAAATACAGAAAAATCTTTAAATGAGAAGGTGTGTCCAAACTTTTGGTCTGTACTGTATATATATGTTGTAGAATACCTAGACTAACAGGATGTTCAATGGACCCTCTTGCTATATGCGCTGCAGTCTGCCACATACAATGCCTGCGTGCCTAACTCCTGCTGTCACCACTGAATAGATGCAGCTGGATTAGTCCTCAGAAGGACTGTTAGTTCAGATGGATATATATAGATGTTGCGGAATACCTACACTAATAAACAAGCAAATCTCTCCCTAGCTCAGCAGCATCTCTCCCTACTCTGCCTGTTTCCAGGGTAGACTGTGACGAGCATGGCGGTGCCAGGTCTTATATAGAACTGATGAGGCTGTGCGGCCAGCCAATCACTATAATGCCACAAACAACATGGCTATGGCATTACAGTGCGTAGCAGGCAATCCCTGCATGTTCATTGGCTCTCTTAAGAGCGCCAAACATACAGGGAGGGGACCTGAGCTCCCGCCTAGCAACCAGGAAATACTCGTAGAGCGCTGAGCATCTCGAGCAGTGAGATGCTCGGGCGAGTACCGAGCAGTGGTGAGCATGCTCGCTCATCACTAAACACAAGTCGTTCTACTAAAAAATGGTTACAGAATAATAATATTAAAGTTTTGGAATAACTAAGTCGAATTCCTGAACTTAATCCTATAGAAATGTTGTGGAAGGACCTGGCGTGAGCAGTTCATGGAAGAAAACCCACCAACATAACAGAGTTGAAGGTGTTTTGTTAAAAGGAGTGGGCTAAAACTATTCCAAACCAAAGTGAAGAACTAATTAATAATTACTAGAGAGCTTAGATGTAGCTATTGCTGCAGAATGGGTTAAGATAAGATACTAAAAACAAGGGTGAGATTGGATCTGTTTCCTCAATAAAAAAAAGTTTAATATTTTTGATTTATTTATTTTATTTGGTTCTCTTTATCTACAATTAGGACTTGTGTGGAAAACTGAAGCAATTGTAGGTCAAATCTAGGCCAAAATATGAACAATTCTGGACTGTTCACAAACTTTCAATGACTGCTGTATATCAAAAATACAGTCATAAAGATATATTAAAATTTCACAATAAACTTCACAACTAAATGTGAATTATATGGTATTTAACATAAGACTAAGTTTCAGTAATACTATGGCATGCTCAGTTTAAGTTTTACGATTTAAATTTATAATGAAAACATAACTCTACCCTTAATCTTGTCAAACAAGCCTACTAAACCACCCTTATCACCTCACCATACAATAATGCAAAATGACTCTGACATTCAACAACCTTAGTGCTGACAATCTGGAAAATAAATTATCTTTTTGTCCTACTACCAGTGACCCTATTCAATAACACCTCCTCCTTTCTCACTTTTTTATCATCACCTAACAAAAATATTTAACCTTTCTTTTTCTACCATCTTTCCCTGATCTTTCAAACATGTTGTCATAACCCCATTGCTAAATGGAACATCCCTTGTCCAGCACTGCTCTGCATCCTACAGAACAGTCTCTAATCTCGTCTCCATCTCTAAACTCCTGGAGCACTATTTTCATCTAATCCGCTTTCTTTGATATTTCTCCCTTTTTGACCCTTTACAATCTGGTTTCTGCTCTTTATACTTCACATGAACTGCCCTTACTAAAGTCTGTAATGATCTTCTAACAGCTAAATCTAATGGTCACTACTCCCTGCTGATTCTCCTGGATCTCTCTACTGCATTTCATACTGTGGACTTTACAGCACCCCTATTGGAAAAACCATCACCAATTTTGGTTTTCAATGACATTTCTATGCTGACGACACCCAATTATACACATCTTGAAATCACCCCCACATTGCTACAAAATACTGCGATTGTCTGTCTGCTGTCTCTAATATCATGTCCTCACTCTATCTGAAACTAAATTTTTCCAAAACAAAACTTTTTGTGTTTCCTCTGTCTAATAACCTACCTGAACTCGATATTGTCATTTCTGTGTTATTGTACTACCATAACTTCTAAGTAGCATGCTCCCTGTTTTGGGATGATGTTTGACTCAGATCTTTCCTTCACTCCTTATACCCAAACACTCACTCTCTAATATAACTCGCACCTCAAATACAGGTGCATCTCACTAAATTAGAATATCATCAAAGAGTTAATTTATTTCAGTTCTTCAATACAAAAGTGAAACTCATATATTATATAGAGTCATTACAAACAGAGTGATCTATTTCAAGTGTTTATTTCTGTTAATGTTGATGATTATGGCTTACAGCCAATGAAAACACAAAAGTCATTATCTCAGTAAATTAGAATACTTTATAACAACAGCTTGAAAAATGTTTTTAAAATCCAAAATGTTGGCCTACTGAAATGTATGTTCAGTAAATGCACTCAATACTTGGTCGGGGCTCCTTTTGCATCAATTACTGCATCAATGCGGCGTGACATGGAGGCGATCAGCCTGTGGCACTGCTGAGGTGTTATGGAAGCCCAGGTTGCTTTGATAGCGGCCTTCAGTTCGTCTGCATTGTTGGGTCTGGTGTCTCTCATCTTCCTCTTGACAATACTCCATAGATTCTCTATGGGGTTAAGGTCAGGCGAGTTTACTGGCCAATCAAGCACAGTGATACTGTTGTTTTTAAACCAGGTATATGCAATTTTGTCAGTGTGGACAGGTGCCAAGTCCTACTGGAGAAAGAACTTTCAATCTCCAAAAAGATTGTCGGCAGAGGGAAGCATGAAGTGCTCTAAAATTTCCGGGTAGACAGCTGCGTTGACTTTGGTCTTGATAAAACACAGTGGACCTACAGCAGATGACATGGCTCCCCAAACCATCACTGATTGTAGAAACTTCACACTGGACCTCAAGCAACTTGGATTGTGTGCCTCTCCACTCTTCCTCCAGACTCTGGGACCTTGATTTCCAAATGAAAATTGGAACTCTGGGACCTTGTGGAGTGTGATAATGACTGCCTTCTGGACATCTGTCAAGTCAGCAGTCTTCCCCATGATTGTGGAGCCTACTGAAACAGACTAAGGGACCTTTTTAAATGCTTATGAAGCCTTTGCAGGTGTTTTTTGTTAATTATTTTAATTTACTGAGATAATGACTTTTGTGTTTTCATTGACTGTAAGCCATAATCATCAACATTAACAGAAATAAACACTTGAAATAGATCACTCTGTTTGTAATGACTCTATACAATATATGAGTTTCACTTTTTGTATTGAAGAACTGAAATAAATTAACTTTCTGATGCTATTCTAATTTAGTGAGATGCATCTGTATGTTACACCAGAAATTAGTCCTTCATCATTTCTTAATTATCTGCAAAAGATAATTTATCTGATTATGTGGATGCTGAGGTGTCACATAGAGTATCTCCAAGTCTAGATTCTGTCTGAGAAAGCCAATGGTTTTTCCTTATATTAACCATGAGAGCATAACAGAAAAATGTTCTATACTGGCTCTCTACCTGGTTAGAAAAGCAGTAAGAGAACACTATATACAGTATTATGTGTGATAAATGACAGTGACCTATTATAATGAGCCAGTTTGTTATATATTGCCCAGCAGGTAAGAGATTTTATCCTAAGAAACTGCATTTCTGTAATAACTATTTTGCTTAAAATAACATACTCTTCACAGATGAAAATATCCAATCTGTTTGTAGCATGCTTTTTGTATTGTACTGGAACACTTCATAAAGGTGCATACTTAAATGACTAATCATTGAAAATAGACATTTTATATAACAGACATTACATTAAAATGATAGAAAATAGAGGTATATTTGTATTGGGGAAAGCAAAAATCATTAAATCCCATGTAATGTAATGGATTCATCACTTAGAAATGGTGCCTCATGAAAAATTTCAGGAAACCTAGAAGGAATTGTCTTCTGTTTTAGAAGCATGCCTTGAAGTTCCTAGGCCCGAATCAGAATATGTAAAAGGCACCCCCCATAAAAGCTTATGGTTGACAGTTTCCACTGTAAGGTGTAAAGTGGCACGCCCCGTGGCGTGGGGTGCCATGGGCAAGGTGACGTGACGTGCACGAGGTGCTCCTCTGTTGCAATCCTGGCACGATACATGAAGGTGGGGTTCCTGGATGGGTGTGTGGACTTGTGCTGTGAGGGCACTACACCACATGCCACATGTAAACGATGTTGTTGGTTTTCCAGGACCAGATGTTTTACAGTTAAATGAGGAAGATTACCAGCCAAAAATAAACTTTTTACTGAACGGAAACTTGGTAGGGAATTTATACAAGAGATAGCAGGTACACAGTCTTATGAACGCTTCCTTTACAACTTGAAACATTTTCCACAAAGTTTTCTTTCTTCATTTCTCTCTATTCATCTTTACTTTCTCTACTTGTCCTCTCTATCCACTTTTCTCACTACTTCATTACAACCTAGCTTAACACTATAGTCCTGTTTAGCAAGGGTCCTTTACTCTACCCGCGATTCCGCATCTTCTTTCACCTCAGGGTGCCAGTATAGCCAGTCCTTATCTTCTCTAGTGCTGATGCTCTGGAACTTCCGCCCGGGACAATCTATTCATCTCATGTACCCAGTCCTGTCTAGACCTTTTACCTTCAAGAGTTATAAACTGTCTCAGGACCCATCTCCAGTAGATCACTCTGTCTCTTAGTCCCTTCTGCTCCAGATCTAGCGATCTCTTTCCTTCGGTCTTCTCTCACTTTAGGGACACCCCAGAATGCGGCACTGCTCACCATGGACCTTACGTCCTCTTTCAATGCACTCTAGGCCCTACCTAACGCTCTGACTCCTGTCACTTTCCCTTCAACTCAGCTCCTACCACTCTGAGCCAGTCCCAAACATTAATTCTCACTATCCCCACTGTCAAACTACACACACTATCAACATTACTAACATCACAGTTCACACTGCATGACATAACATTGTACTTGTTTCTTCTAGGTGGGGGGAATGAGCAGTATGTCCATTGCTTTAGATTGGTATCTGTGAGGGATGTCTATTTACCAGATACATCATGAGCTGTTTAAATGCTTTCCCTGTTATGCCCATTAAATGCTAAAATAGCCTATGGGTAACAGATTCCTGTCATGAATGTCACTTGTAAAAAGGCTCTAGTGGATTTTGTTCACTTTATAAATAAGCTGACAATATTTGCATTTAACAGATCCTATATTGGTACATGGGTACAGGGTGCCACTGGTTGGCATCAAATAACAAACAAAGTAGCATTCTGTAACGCTAAGTATGCGAACATAAAATATATGAAATATGAATAGCATTACTGATGTAGAAAATAGAAATAAATGAGAAATCTTAGCGCATAAATTGGCCAATTCATGTGTACCTGGTAGCCGTGATAAGGCATTTCTGGAG
This sequence comes from Phyllobates terribilis, assembly GCF_046119375.1. Classification (NCBI taxonomy): domain Eukaryota; kingdom Metazoa; phylum Chordata; class Amphibia; order Anura; family Dendrobatidae; genus Phyllobates; species Phyllobates terribilis. The sequence goes on along the minus strand of NW_027362771.1, from coordinate 201,874,370 downwards.
GTAGCTGCTCCTAGTAAGTACCTGTTCACATCTATTTCTTGTTTTAGAAGTGCCGGTCAGTTTTTACTGATTGGCATCAGTCAGTCTCTGTTTGCCATATACATCCTAGTGTATATAGTAAAGGAAATCCTCATGGTCACTCCATGCATGTTCCAACGCCTTGCTTGTGTCAAGTGAATGAGGAATGTGTGTCCTCTGCTTCAACAGCACAGCCTATATACGCATCAGAATAACATACCTGGTACATCCAAAGAGGAGCTCATCTGTACCATAAACTTTTTGGGTAGATGAAAAGTGGTGGGATTCCAGATAACCCTAACCCCTTACAAGTCTCTGAATCAGGAAGCTACAAGTAGATGAAGCAGCAAATTCAGAGGATCTTTGTCCCTTCAAGAGCAGGAGGAGATAAGATCTAAGGACAGAAAGAAGAAAGAAGAACAAGAGTGAAGTGCAGTATGCAAGCAGGGTCGTGAAATGGGAAAGACCAAGGCTGCTGTGCAGAAAGGCAGTGAACAGAGCAGTTAGTTCATTTGTAATTGAGGATAATGTCACATTTGCATGTAGCGGAAAAGTGAAGCTCTGGAGTTGGTTACTGGTGGGCCCTTGGCACCCCAGTCCCACACTGGCAGCATGTATGAAATATTTTAGTTTTGTGTTTGTAACACATACTTTATCTAGTGTATGAGTGAAGTGTGCATCATGTATCTAGTATATGAGTGACATGTATCATGTATATTTTCTGTAATAGTGTGTATATAGCATGTATTGTGTGATCAATGTGTATATGAAATGTATCTAATGTGTGAGTGACATGTGCATCATGTATGTAATCTGTGTGTAATATGTGCAGCATGTGAGTAATATGTGCATGATGTGTGTGTCATGTATCCATTGAGTGATAAATGTGTATATGGCATGTATCTAATGTATGAGTGACATGTGCATCATGTATGTAATCTGTGAGTGAAGTGTGCAGCATGTATGTAATGTGAATGAAATGTTTGGCAAGTATGTATTGTGTAATTAAAGTGTATATGGCATGTATTTAATATGCAAGTGACATATGCATCATGTATGTAATCTGTGAATGAAATGTGTGCAGCATGTATGTAACGTAAACGATATGTATTGCAAGTATGTATTGTGTTATTAATATGTATATGGCATGTATCTAACAGCTAGAGACAGGTGCATCAAGTATGTAATCTTTGTTTGAAGTGTGTGCAGCATGCACAATGATGGGCAAAAGGGTAACAATGTTTTGAACTTTTGACTTTCAGGCTCCATATCTCACCATCCACTACTGCTCGAACGTGAGACTATCATCATTCTATAGAAAATCATCTTGGCTATCTCATAAATAGATTTGACTTCCAACTATTTAGCATATAATTAGTTATGCAGATTCTTGTCATGTGACTGCATTGTTACAGTTTTGCTCTTGGTGGTGCTCCTGTATACTACAAATTACAACCTGTTCTCACATTCCCTAATAGCTCAGTGTGTTATTAGGTTAATTCCCAAGCGAAAAGTAGCTGCTTTGAATTGAGAAGCAGCCATGAGGAAGATTTCCCAAGAAAAAAGAAACAGCATCCTCTAGCTCATCGATAGTGGTTTCTTGGCCCAGAAAATTGCCAAACTGCATCATGTGAGTGCCATGACAGTTGGAAGATTATGAAATTAAATCCATCCAGCCATGCAAAAGCCAAGAGGTGGACGTCCAGGCAAAATATAGGCGTCAACAAGTCGGCTCATCACAAGGTCTATAAGTTTTGGAGCTACAAACAGTGGAGGTGGCTTGTGTGCTTCGTAATAGTGAGATCATAGACCTCCATGCAAGCACCGTGCGACGCACGTTACTCAAGTCTGGAATGGTGGCTTTAAAAAATGTGAAGAAGCCTCAATTTCAATATTGTCACAAGAAGCATCGGCTCGAGTTTGCAAAAAAAGTACAAAAAGTGGACAGTAGAAGACTGGAAGCGGTTGATTTGAAGCGATGAGAAGAAAGTCAATAGACATGGCTCTAATGGGTGCAAATGGTTCTGGAAGAAATAAAGGAAAAAGGGGCTAACGGATCGAGAAATTGAAGGAACTGTCAAGTTTGGTGGAGGAAACCTGATGATATGGGGTTGTTTCACAGCCAAAGGCATGGGACACTTTACCAGGATCGATGGTGGTCTCAATGCTGAGCTATATGTGAGTATCCTACAAGATGAGTTACTTCGTACATCGTGTACTATGGGTATGAAAAGGACGCCATAGTGTTCCAGCAGGACAATGACCGGAAGCATATGTCGAGATTGGCAAAGAAATGATTAAATGACAATGAAGTAGAGGTGCTGGATTGACCCCCACACCTCAACTCAATCAAGCACTTGTGGGTAGAGTTGAAGAAAAAGCTTTATACATACCCAAGTGAGTCAACCAGTATGCACCAACTTTGGGAATGTATAGAAGAGACCTGGGATCAGATTTCAGTCGAGACATGTTTGAATCTGATCAAGAACATGCTGAGAAGGATTCAGACATGTACATCATGAATCTAATGTGTTATCTACCTAAATACGAAATGTATCTAATGTGTGAGTGAGATATGGCATCTACTCTTTTAGTGTAAATGTAATGGCTCCTAGTATATGAAGGAGCATTTGAAACCAATGTAAGAAATCTAATGCGCATTACAGTAAGATATGTCTATTTAATCATCCTCACATTAGTAACGCTTATGTGAAGCACATTGGGGTTAACAATGAGAGATGCATGGGGTTACATTTATAGTGTAATTCTATGTTTAGACATTCAGGATTGCTGTGGCAATTAATAGTATGACAGAAGTCCATGAGGATTTCAAAACCCCATTCTCATGGAAATCAGCATGAAAATGAGAGCATGCAGTGGATTCTCCAATATGCAGCGCACTCGTATGATTTTTCACTGCATATCTCAGCCTATTTAATCCTTTGTAATGCAGTAGATTGAAATCTGCACCAAAATCCAAGCACTTTTTGCCGCAATTTAATTGCAGATTTGTTGAGCTTTCTAGCCACTCCACTAAGGGGCCAAGGCCACTAGACACACAATTAGATGGTAATAAAATATAGCTGTCAAGCAGGTTACTGATTTTGCTTTGATCTTAAAGGCAGTCTGTCTGCATAGAAATATTGTTCAAACCAAGCACAGTCTCAGTACTCCTGTCTACAACGGCACTTCACCCTTTCCCACAAGTTTAAATCTCCTCCCTGTGAATTCCTTGTCCCTCTTTAACACTCAGGTTGCAGTACCTCTTTCTTCTTACAAGTAGGCTGGACTTTATACATGCGAGCCAGCACATGGAAACGATTCAGGATTTTGTGTTTCTTTCTTACAGTCTATAGCTCTATACATACAGTTGAAATACATGTTGCCAAAAAATCAGAAGCTTCCAAACACATGAAATCATCATATGGGCAGTCCAGAATTGTTTAAAGGCATAGGAATCTTAGCATATGGAAACTTTTGACTTTGCAGTAGAGATGAGCGTTGTTCGACTCGAACTGTTCGCCAATCTCAAATTCGAGCTGTTTTGGGCGGTGTTCGAGCCGTTCGGCAAACACGAACGATTTGAGAAAAATTCGGCTGTTCGAGGTTATGTTCGATAACTGTTCGTGCACCAAAATCATAACTGGATTTTTTCTCAGTAATGATGAAAATTAATGTTAATACGCAGTTTGAGTGTACAGCGGGGTGGGGGGAGGGGCAGGGGATGGATCTCTGCAGGAATAATGAAGATCTCCATTTTTTTTTCTCTTTCCCGCATTTGCAGTGGGGAGGTGCAGTCTGTCAGCCTATCAGCAGCGCACACACGGAGCGAAGTGCTTTTTTTCACACAAGCAAGGGCATGTGTCATTGGCAGTGTATGTCACATGTCCTTGCCCTATAAGACCAAGCCATTTTCCCCGTCGCCACCATTTTCTCACTGCTGTAGCTGCGTGTTAGACGGCACCGCTGTTGCTGTGTGTGCTATACCTTGTTAATTTCAAGCCAATTTTCGCACAAATCTACAGATAGCTTTGGAGTAGGGAATAGTTGTGATTGCAGTCCTTTTAAGGACTAGGTTACAGCATTTCCTACGACTTTTATCAGGCAGGTCTGTGCTCTTAAATAGATAGATTGTGGGAGTAAAGACTAATTGTAATTGCAGTCCTTTTCAGGACTAGGTTACATCAGTTCCTATCAGTTTTTGCCAGGCAGGTCTGTGCCAGTGCTGTGCAAGTTTTTTTCACAGCATTTGGCTGAATCTAGCAAAGCTAATCCTTTTTGGCCTATTGCAGAGTGTGTTAGTCAGTGGAGTAGCCTATCTGTGTTGCAAGATATACCACCTGTGTATAGAATACCAATTTTTTTACTGCACCTAGTGAAGTAAAATCTTTTGGGCATAGCATCATTCTATTAGTCCATCTATACTGACCTCCATCAGGTTGCAAATTGAATATAATTTTTTTCTGCATCTAGCTCTGAAAAAATATTTGGGCTTCTAGCAGTGTGTGGGACTTGTTCTATTAGTCCATCTATACTGACCTCCATCAGGTTGCAAACTGAATATAATTTTTTTCTGCATCTAGCTCAGAAAAAATATTTGGGCTTCTAGCAGTGTGTGGGACTTGTTCTATTAGTCCATCTATACTGACCTCCATCAGGTTGCAAACTGAATATAATTTTTTTCTGCATCTAGCTCTGAAAAAATATTTGGCCTTCTAGCAGTGTGTGGGACTTGTTCTATTAGTCCATCTATACTGACCTCCATCACGCTGCAAATTCAAAATAATTTTTTGTCTGCATCTAGCTCTGAAAAAATATTTGGCCTTCTAGCAGTGTGTGGGACTTTCTCTATTAGTCCATCTATACTGACCTCCATCAGGTTGCAAATTAAAAATAATTTTTATCTGCATCTACCTCTGAAAAAATATTTGGGCTTCTAGCAGTGTGTGGGACTTGTTATATTAGTCCATCTATACTGACCTCCATCAGGTTGCAAACTGAATATAATTTTTTTCTGCATCTAGCTCTGAAAAAATATTTGGCCTTCTAGCAGTGTGTGGGACTTTCTCTATTAGTCCATCTATACTGACCTCCATCAGGTTGCAAATTAAAAATAATTTTTATCTGCATCTAGCTCTGAAAAAATATTTGGCCTTCTAGCAGTGTGTGGGACTTTCTCTATTAGTCCATCTATACTGACCTCCATCAGGTTGCAAATTAAAAATAATTTTTTGTCTGCATCTAGCTCTGAAAAAATATTTGGCCTTCTAGCAGTGTGTGGGACTTTCTCTATTAGTCCATCTATACTGACCTCCATCAGGTTGCAAACTGAATATATTTTTTTTCTGCATCTACCTCTGAAAAAATATTGGGCTTCTAGCTGTGTGTGGGACTTGTTCTATTAATCCATCTATACAGACCTCCATCAGGTTGCAAACTGAATATAATTTTTTTCTGCATCTACCTCTGAAAAAATATTTGGGCTTCTAGCTGTGTGTGGGACTTGTTATATTAGTCCATCTATACTGACCTCCATCAGGTTGCAAACTGAATATAATTTTTTTCTGCATCTAGCTCTGAAAAAATATTTGGCCTTCTAGCAGTGTGTGGGACTTTCTCTATTAGTCCATCTATACTGACCTCCATCAGGTTGCAAATTAAAAATAATTTATATCTGTATCTAGCTCTGAAAAAAATATTTGGCCTTCTAGCAGTGTGTGGGACTTTCTCTATTAGTCCATCTATACTGACCTCCATCAGGTTGCAAATTAAAAATAATTTTTTGTCTGCATCTAGCTCTGAAAAAATATTTGGCCTTCTAGCAGTGTGTGGGACTTTCTCTATTAGTCCATCTATACTGACCTCCATCAGGTTGCAAACTGAATATATTTTTTTTTCTGCATCTACCTCTGAAAAAATATTGGGCTTCTAGCTGTGTGTGGGACTTGTTCTATTAATCCATCTATACAGACCTCCATCAGGTTGCAAACTGAATATAATTTTTTTCTGCATCTACCTCTGAAAAAATATTTGGGCTTCTAGCTGTGTGTGGAACTTGTTCTATTAATCCATCTATACTGACCTCCATCAGGTTGCAAACTGAATATAATTTTTTTCTGCATCTACCTCTGAAAAACTATTTGGGCTTCTAGCTGTGTGTGGGACTTGTTCTATTAGTCCATCTATACTAACCTCCATCAGGTTGCAAACTGAATATAATTTTTTTCTGCATCTAGCTCTGAAAAAATATTTGGCCTTCTAGCAGTGTGTGGGACTTTCTCTATTAGTCCATCTATACTGACCTCCATCAGGTTGCAAATTAAAAATAATTTTTTTCTGCATCTAGCTCTGAAAAAATATTTGGCCTTCTAGCAGTGTGTGGGACTTTCTCTATTAGTCCATCTATACTGACCTCCATCAGGTTGCAAATTAAAAATAATTTTTTGTCTGCATCTAGCTCTGAAAAAATATTTGGCCTTCTAGCAGTGTGTGGGACTTTCTCTATTAGTCCATCTATACTGACCTCCATCAGGTTGCAAATTAAAAATAATTTTTTGTCTGCATCTAGCTCTGAAAAAATATTTGGCCTTCTAGCAGTGTGTGGGACTTTCTCTATTAGTCCATCTATACTGACCTCCATCAGGCTGCAAATTAAAAATAAATTTTATCTGCATCTACCTCTGAAAAAATATTTGGCCTTCTAGCTGTGTGTGGGACTTGTTCTATTAGTCCATCTATACTGACCTCCATCAGGTTGCAAACTGAATATAATTTTTTTCTGCCTCTAGCTCTGAAAAAATATTTGGCCTTCTAGCAGTGTGTGGGACTTTCTCTATTAGTCCATCTATACTGACCTCCATCAGGTTGCAAATTAAAAATAATTTATATCTGCATCTAGCTCTGAAAAAATATTTGGACTTCTATCAGTGTGTGGGACTTTCTCTATTAGTCCATCTATACTGACCTCCATCAGGTTGCAAATTAAAAATAATTTTTTGTCTGCATCTAGCTCTGAAAAAATATTTGGCCTTCTAGCAGTGTGTGGGACTTTCTCTATTAGTCCATCTATACTGACCTCCATCAGGTTGCAAACTGAATATATTTTTTTTCTGCATCTACCTCTGAAAAAATATTTGGGCTTCTAGCTGTGTGTAAGACTTGTTCTATTAGTCCATCTATACTGACCTCCATCAGGTTGCAAACTGAATACAATTTTTTTCTGCATCTACCTCTGAAAAAATATTTGGGCTTCTAGCTGTGTGTGGGACTTGTTCTATTAGTCCATCTATACTGACCTCCATCAGGTTGCAAATTGAATATAATTTTTTTCTGCATCTAACCCAGCCAATAGTTTTGGCCTAATACCACAGTTTGGCCACTCAGCTCTGCTCGGTTCCCATCCATTGTTTTTTTGTGCAAACAACTCCAGAGTTGTGAATTAGTTAACCACCAAAATGAGTGGAAAAAGGCCTGCTGCTGGTGGAAAGGGGAATAGGCGTGTTGGGAAGGGGAAAAAAGGTTGTGTCCGTGGGGTAGGTGTTAAAGCAACAGTAACATCTGCAGAAGAAAGACCATCTTCCAGCCAAACTAAAATGTCTACTTCTTTTAGCGGACAATGTGATAAGATCCCTTTCTTACGGCCACGCCAATCGCTACAAATTCCAGATGAGGCACAAAAACAGCAGGTGCTTCAACGGATATCAAGTGCTCCTTTAAGTGGGCTCTCCTCCACATCAACTTCAACATCACAAATACTCCAGTCCTCAAAGGTGTCACCCCAATCGCACTTGCTTCCTCACAGCTCCCAAATCTCCAGCTGCCCGTCTGAGTATGAGGTAGAACAGATGGTTGAGTCTGCAGAGCTGTTTACTCATACTATAGCCTGGGAATCAGTGGTCGACTCCAGCGCTTCTGTGAATCCAGACGAGGAAATGATCTGCACTGATGCCCAGAATCTTTATGAGTCGGATCCAGGACCAGACGCAGAAGGTTCTGACCATAATGTAGACCCTCATTCCCAAACTGTAACTCCTGTTGGTGGAGACAATGAGGAAGACGATGATGAGACTCAAATACCTGATTGGAGCGACAACTTTAGTTTTTTGTCAGGGCAGGAACAGGTTGGCTCTGAGGACGACGGGTGTGATAACGCACAGGGTGATGATGATGAGGTTGGAGATCCCACTTACTGTCAACCCACAGTCAGCCAAGAGATGAGGTGAGCAGAGGAGGTGGAGGAAGATGCTAGTGACGACGAGGTCAGGTTGCACCTTCCTGGACAGAGACGTAGTACTGGAAGCACGTCAACAACTGCATCCTCAAACACAACTCTGCCTCTCACCACAAGTCGTGGTGGCTCTTCAGGTCGCATGGGTGCTAAGCCTTGCATAGCCTGGGCATTTTTTCAGATCGATAAAGATGACCCAACTCGTGTTATCTGTAACATTTGTCAGCAAAAGCTAAGTAGAGGCCAAAAAATACATAGTTTGAGTACTTCGTGCATGAACCGGCACATGGACATGAAGCATAAGTTGCAGTGGGAAGCTCAGTGTGCTACAATGCGGCCTAGCCGGCCGGGCCAACCACCGTCTGCCATATCTTGTGCATCCACGGCCTCTTCATCCTCTGTGACTGGGGGGACAGCAGTCACACCTGTTTTGGGGCGCAGACCTGCCACCTCTTTACCCGCAACAGCCAGCGTGATTGGCAGGTCATCATTTTCTTTGGAGGTGGTAACACCAGCTGGTGTTGAGCGCTGTCCGACATCGATAGCACCACCTTTGGATCAAGGCAACCTAACATGTCCGCCTGCATCTTCCTCACAGACCGGCAGTTTGCCGGGGACACCCTTATCAACCCCGTCTAAGCACAATAGCCAGCCCTCGGTCCCTCAGATGTGGACAAGTAAAAGACCATTTCCTCCTAGCCATGAGAAAGCTAAGAGGTTGAATTTCACCATCTGCAAGCTCTTGGCTACAGAAATGCTGCCTTTCCGCCTGGTGGACACAGAGGATTTTCGAGACCTTATGTCCGTCGCAGTGCCCCAGTACCAGATGCCCAGTCGGCACTACTTCTCAAAGAAAGGTGTGCCTGCGCTCCACCAGCATGTTGCACACAACATCACCGCTTCTTTGAGAAACTCTGTGTGTGACAGGGTGCATTTCACCACAGACACTTGGACGAGTAGGCATGGACAGGGGCGTTACATGTCGCTGACTGGGCACTGGGTAACTATGGTGACAGCAGGACAAGGGGCTGCTGTCCAAGTCTTGCCGTCCCCACGAGTTGTGCGTCAATCCTCTTTATGTCAAAGTTCCTCCACTGCTTCTGCCTCCTCAACCTCCTCTCGGTCTTCCACCTGCACCCAAAGCCTGTCTGGTCATGCCACAAGCTTTCTAACTGCGCAGAAGGGATTCTGCACACCTCCTTACTATGCTGGCAGTAGGGCTCAACGTCAACAGGCAGTTTTTACTTTGAAATGTCTGGGAAATGTGAGTCACACAGCTGAGGAGTTGTGGTCAGCTCTGGAGAACCAATTTCATGAATGGTTGTCTCCACTGGACCTGAAACCAGGGAAGGCCGTGTGCGACAATGCTGCAAACCTGGGTTGCGGCCCTTCGCCGGGGCAATGTCACACACGTGCCTTGTATGGCTCACGTGTTGAACCTGGTTGTCCAGCAATTTTTAGCCCACTATCCCAGACTAGATGGCCTTCTGCAGAGGGCACGGTCGCTGTGTGCTCACTTCCGCCGTTCGCATCCCGCAGCTCAGCGACTTACATCTCTACAGAAGTCGTTGGGCCTGCCACTTCACCGGCTAAAATGCGATGTGCCTACCCGGTGGAATTCAACTCTGCACATGTTGCAGCGACTGTGGCAGCACCGACAAGCCCTGGTGCAATACGTTCTGACGTATAGCCTGGGCCAACGAGATCCAGAGGTGGGGCAAATCACGCTGGAGGAGTGGTCTCAGATCAGGGACCTATGCACCCTTCTGCACAGTTTTGAAATGGCGACGAAGATGTTTAGTGCTGACGATGCCATTATCAGCATGACTATTCCGGTGATTTACATGCTGGAGCACATGTTAAACAGAATTCGGAGTCAGGTGGTGGCACAAGAGGAGGTGGAGGAAGTAGAGGAGGAGGAGTTGTATGCGGAAGGGCTAACATCTGCAAGGTCCAGACGGTCGGCAGCACCAAGGCGGCAGGCATGTGAGGGTGGGGGAGATGATTTTACCAGGGCAAATGGTAGCAGCCAAACTAGTGAGGAAGGTGCAGGAGCCCAGGAAGAAGTGGAGGACGAACTGATGGAAGACTCATCAGATGAGGGAGACCTTGATCACATTTCTGTTGTGCGAGGTTGGGGGGAGAGGACAGAGGAAGGAAGCATGATTGTTACCTCGCCACCAACACAACAGGGACTTGGTGCTCCTGGATGCGCAACACACATGAGTGCCTTCTTGCTGCACTACCTGCAACATGACCCTCGAATTGTGAGAATTAGAAATAATCCTGACTACTGGGTTGCCACACTGTTAGATCCCCGGTACAAAAGTAAATTTGCAGAAATTATTCCTGCCATAGAAAGGGATGCACGCATGCAGGAGTATCAGCAGAGACTGTTGCAGAATCTTACATGTGCTTTTCCACAAAACACCAGTGGTGCACGTAGTGAATCTCACAGTTCCAACTTGCCAACCGTGGGACCGTCAAGTGTTCAGCACTCAAACCATAACAGAACCACAGTATCTGCTGGTAACATCAATTTTGCGGAATCATTTCACCACTTTTTTAGCCCATCCTTTGCAAGGCCACAGGAGACAAGAAGTCTGACACATAGTCAACGCCTAGAGACGATGGTACAGGAGTATCTCCAAGTAAACATTGAAGCCATGACTGTGTCACTGGACCCTTGCTCTTTTTGGGCTTCCAATCTGGATAAATGGCCGGAGCTAGCCACTTACGCCTTGGAGATCTTGTCATGCCCCGCAGCCAGCGTTCTGTCTGAACGTGTGTTCAGCGCTGACAGATAAGCGCACGCGGCTCTCCACTGATAATGTAGACAGACTCACGTTCATAAAGATGAACAAATCATGGATCCGAAACGACTTTTCTACCCCTGTGTCATCCTGGGGAGAGTAAAAGCTTGATGATTGGTTAAAATCACCCTACCAACCGTTTTAAGCTTTCAAATTACTAATCATGTTTATCTGTATCTTGACTGGAAAATAATTTGGGCTTTGTAGCAGTGTGCAGCACTGATCCTATTAGGCCATCTATACTAAGCTCCACCAGATTTAAAATTAATAATAATTTTTAGCTGCATCTAGCCCGGAAAATAATTTTGGGGCTCCGAGATGCGCAAGACACATAAGTGCCTTCATGCTGCACTACCTGCAACATGACCCTCATATTGTCAGAATTCGAAGTAATCATGACTACTGGGTTGCCACACTCTTAGATCCCCCAAACTTTTCGATCAACCTTTTCATTTTAATAAAGACCAAAAAAATGGTCAATTTTGAAATTATAAGCATTAGCAGGTTATTAGAAACTGAAATCAAACAGTTTTCAACTCAAAACTTTATTCTAGGTGATGTTACATTTTCACATAGGACCCCTTGTTCGAAAGGAGCTTCTGAACTCTCTCGTCCATTGAATTTGTCAGGTTTTGGATGGTTTCTGCTTCAATTGTTTTGCATGAGGACAGAATACCCTCCCAGAGCTGTTGCTTAGATGTGAACTGCCTCCCGCCATCATAGACACTCCTTTTGATGATGCTCCAGAGGTTCTGAATGGGGTAGAGGTCAGGGGAGCATGGGGGTCACACCATAAGTTTGTCCCCTTTTATGCCCATATCAGCCAGAGATGCAGATGTTTTATGTGCAGCATGAGATGGTGCGTTATCATGCAAAAAAATGATCTTGCTGTGAAATACACGGTTCTTCTTCTTGAACCATGGCAGGAAGTGCTGTTTGAGAAAATCCACATACATTATGGAGTTCATCTTTAGCGCCTTCAGGGATCCTAAAGGGGCCGACAATCTCTCTCCCCATGATTCCAGCCCAAAACATTACTCCACCTCCTCCTTGTTGGCGCTGTAGCCGTGTTTGCGTGGGGTGTCCATCAACCAGCCATCCTCCACTCCATCCATCTGGACCATCGAGCGCTGCACGGCACTCATCCATGAACAAAACAGTTTTGAAATCAGTCTTCATGTAATGTTTGGCCCACTGGAGCCGTTTCTGCTTGTGTGAAGTGGATAGAGGAGGTCGACAGGATGGCGTATGCACAGCTGCAAACCTCTGAAGGACCCTGCATCTTGTTGTTCGGGGGATGTTGGAGGCACAAGCAGCTTCAAAAACTTGTCTGCTGCTATGACAAGGCTTTTTTGCCGCTGCTCTTTTAACCTGATGTAATTGCCTGTAGGAAAGAGTCCTCAATTTGCCCTTATCAGCACGCACACGTGTGTACTGTGAATCAGCTACATACTTCTTGATTGCCAAGACACTTCATCCTGATCATCGCACAATGTTGATTGTAGTCATGCCTTGACCTAAACACTCCACAATTTGTTGCTTCTCAGCAGCCGACACATCCTTTTTCTTTCCCATTTTGGCAGAAAATGTAGGCTGCTTAACCGGTTCCCGACCGCCCACTGTAGATAAACGTCGGCGCTTGCCGGGCTCTGTGCAGCGCCGACGTTTAAAAACGGTGGGTGGTCTCGCAGCGCTCAGGACCCCCAGGGTCCTGCAAGCGCTGCGATTCCGGTGCAGAGCGTTAGCTCTGACAGGGGACATCATCGGGACCTGATTAGATCAGGTCCCAGTGATGTTAACCCTTAGCTGTCTTCTATATGCTGTGATCTATTGTGATCGCGGCATATAGGAGACAGCAGGAGGAGAGGGGGTCGTCAACTTACCTCTCCGAAGACCTCCGAGTCCTTCCAGGACCTGGGGTTGCTATGGCAGCTGGAGGTCACATGACCGCCTCCAGCTCTGCCATATATGGTGTCCTGTCTGGCTCAGCTGCAGCTGTAGCCAGACAGGAGACTCTGACTGAAACAGTCAGGGAAGATCTCATGTAATGTAATATATGTCTATTACATTACATGAGATCAGAGATCAGAAAAATAAAAATGAATGTCCCATACAGGGACTAAGAAAAAATGTGAAATAAAGTAAAAAAAAAGTTTTTAAACTATTAATAAAAAAATCACAAAATAAATAAAAATAAATAAATAAAATATTAAACCAATAAATCCGTATATTTTTACAAAACCAAAAAAAGTACACATATTTGGTATCGCCGCGTCTGAAACAACCCGAGCTATAAAACTGTCACACTAATTAACTCCTTCTGTGCACACCGTAATAAAAATAAATAAAAAACGGAGCAAAAAAATATGCTTTTTCATCATATTGCCAAACAAAAAGTGGAAAAAAATGCGATCAAAAAACAAAATAGAAATAAAAATGGTACCACTGAAAACGTCATCTTGTTACGCAAAAAAAAAGCCGCCATACAGCTCCATCAGCCGAAAAATAAAAAAGTTATAGCGCTCAGAATAAAGCAATGCAAAAAAAATATTTTTTTCTATAAAATAGTTTTATTGTGTAAAAGCGCCAAAACATAAAAAAAATACAGTAAGTGTAGTATCGCTGTAAACGTACTGACCCGAAGAATAACGCTGCCTGATCACTTTTACCACACGCAGAACGGCATAAAAAAAAAACTCAAAAAACAATTCCTGAATTGTTTGTTTTTGTTAATTTTACCTCCCAAAAAACGGAATAGAAAGCGATCAAAAAATGTCACATCCCCAAAAATGGTACCAATAAAAATGTCAACTCGTCCCGCAAAAAACAAGCCGTCACATGACTCTGTCGGCCGAAATATGGAAAAATTATAGCTCTCAAAATATGGTGATGCAAAAACTAGATTTTGCAAAAAAAGCGTCTTTTAGTGTGTGACAGCTGTCAGTCATAAAAACCCGATATAAATCTGGTATCTCTGTAATCACACCGACCCGAAGAATAAAGTAATCTAATCAGTTATATCACACTAGGAACGGCGTAAAAAATAAATAAAACCAATTCTTCACCTGCTACTGATTTGTTTATTATGTCCCCAAAGATCCCAGTAAGGCTCTGCCCACATTTATCCTGTGCTCTGCGCTGAGCACTTACACCAGAGTTTCCGTGTAAATCTCTGAAATACATGATTCAGCCGGAACCCATGACGGAAGATTCCCTGTAATGAGACAGATATAGGCCACTGTGGACGCCGTCTAGCCTGGGATCCCACGGTGTCATTTGTTTTAGGCGTGCATAAAAGTGCGGTTGGCCACAGTTTTGTGCACTTCTGAAAAAAAGGACACCGCTACACAGAGGCCAGACGGTGTCCAGAGTAACTCTGCTGCCTCATTACAGTGAATGGATCCTGCAGGGGTTTCATCTGAATTACATCACTTGGAAATTTAGATGGAAACCCCGATGTAAGTGCTCAGCCTAGAGCGCCGGATAAATGTTACGTAAAATGTTCCCAATAAAAGCTTCAACTCAGTCCTCAAAAAAAGCTAGTCCCCACTCAGGTCCGTCATCTGTTAAAAATATAAGGGACTTCCAAGTTACTGGTAGCAGAAAGGCTCTGGAAAAGCAAAATGACCCTTGCCCCCCAAAAGAAATTCAGAAAATTTTGTGCTCCCAAATCCAAATGCCTATTCTACAATAATTTGTTCTCCAATTGTCAAATAGCACTCCGTCCCCCCCAGATCTCACCGTATGGCTAAGCGGTACGATACAGCCACATATGGGGTATTGACACTTTTAGAAGAAATTGTGTGACACATTTTGGCACCATTTTTACCCATTGCCCTGTTTGAAAATGTAAAATCTGAGGGTAAAACATTTTTTTGTGGTAAAAATATAATTATGATTTTTTCACTGCCCAATGGTATAAATTTAAAAATTAAAAAATACTCACTACTTCCCTAGATGAATTCCTTGAGAGGTGTAGTTTACAAAATGGGGTCATTTGTGGAGGTTTCTGCTGTTTTGGCATGTCAGCGACTCTTCAAATGTGACATGGTGTCTGCTGCCTATCCCAGCCAACATAGCGCTCCTTTCTCTTCCGAACCCTGCCGTACACCAAAGCAGTGGTTTTCCCCCACATATGGGGTATCGGCGTACTCAGGAGAAATTGTACAACAAATTTCATGGTGCAATTTCTCCGGTTATCCTTATGATAATGCAAAATTAGGGGATGAAAAACATTTTTTATGGGAAAAATGTGAAAATTTTATTTTCACGGCTCAATATTATAAACTTCTGTGAAGCAGCTGGGGGTGCAAGGTGCTCACCACACATCTAGATAAGTTCCCTAAGGGGTCTAGTTTCCAAAATGGTGGCACTTGTGGGGGGTTTCCGCTGTTTAGACACATTAGGGGCTCCACAAATGTGACATGGCGTCCGCTAATTATTCAAACAAATTTTACATTCAAAAAGTCAAATGGCGCTCCTTCCCTTTCAAACCCTGCCGTGCGCCCAAACAGTGGTTTTCCCTCACATATGGGGTATCAGCGTGTTCAGGAGAAATTGCACAACAAACTTCATGGTGCAATTTATCCTGTTACCCTTATGATAATACAAAATTAGAGAATGAAAAAGATTTTTTGTGGGAAAAATGTGAAAATTTTATTTTCACGGCTCAATATTATAAACTTCTGTGAAGCAGCTGGGGGTGCGAGGTGCTCACCACACATCTAGATAAGTTCCCTAAGGGGTCTAGTTTCCAAAATGGTGGCACTTGTGGGGGGTTTCCACTGTTTAGTCACATTAGGGGCTCCCCAAATGCGACATGGCGTCTGCTAATTATTCAAACAAATTTTACATTCAAAAAGTCAAATGGCGCTCCTTCCCTTTCAAACCCTGCCATGCGCCCAAACAGTAATTTGCCTCCACATATGGGGTATCAGCGTGTTCAGGAGAAATTGCACAACAAATTTCATGGTGCAATTTATCCTATTACCCTTATGATAATGCAAAATTAAGGGATGAAAAACGGTTTTGTGGGAAAAATGTGAAAATTTTATTTTTACGGCTCAATATTATAAACTTCTGTGAAGCAGCTGGGGGTGCGAGGTGCTCACCACACATCTAGATAAGTTCCCTAAGGGGTCTAGTTTCCAAAATGGTGGCACTTGTGGGGGGTTTCCACTGTTTAGTCACATTAGGGGCTCCCCAAATGCGACATGGCGTCTGCTAATTATTCAAACAAATTTTACATTCAAAAAGTCAAATGGCGCTCCTTCCCTTTCAAACCCTGCCATGCGCCCAAACAGTAATTTGCCTCCACATATGGGGTATCAGCGTGTTCAGGAGAAATTGCACAACAAATTTCATGGTGCAATTTATCCTATTACCCTTATGATAATGCAAAATTAAGGGATGAAAAACGGTTTTGTGGGAAAAATGTGAAAATTTTATTTTTACAGCTCAATATTATAAACTTCTGTGAAGCACCTTGGGGTTCAAGGTGCTCACCACACATCTAGATAAGTTCCCTAAGGGGTCTAGTTTCCAAAATGGTGTCACTTGTGGGGGGTTTCCACTGTTTAGGCACATCAGGAGCTCTCCAAACACAACATGGCGTCTGCTAATTATTCAGACAAATTTTACATTCAAAAAGTCTAATGGCGCTCCTTCCCTTCCGAACCCTGCAGTGCGCCCAAACAGTGGTTTTCCCTCACATATGGGGTATCAGCACGCTCAAGAGAAATTGCACAAAAAAATTTGGGGTCCATTTTTTCCTGTTACCCCTGTGAAAATAAAAAAAATTGGGTCTAAAGTAACATTTTTGTGAAAAAAGTTAAATGTTAATTTTTTTTTTCCACATTCCAAAAATTCCTGTGAAGCACCTGAAGGGTTAATAAAGTTCTTGAATGTGGTTTTGAGCACCTTGAGGGGTGCAGTTTTTAGAATGGTGTCAATTTTGGGTATTTTCTGTCATAAAGACCCCTCAAAGTGACTTCAAATATGATGTGGTCCCTAAAAAAATGTTTTTGTAAATTTTGTTGGAAAAATGAGAAATCGCTGGTCAACTTTTAACCCTTATAGCTCCCTAACAAAAAAAAATTTTGGTTCCAAAATTGTGCTGATGTAAAGTAGACATGTGGGAAATGTTATTTATTAACTATTTTGTGTGACATATCTCTCTGATTTAAGGGCATGAAAATTCAAAGTTTGAAAATTGCAAAATTTTCTAAATTTTCGCCAAATTTCCGATTTTTTCACAAATAAACGCAAGTTATATGGAAGAAATTTTACCACTATCATGAAGTACAATATGTCATGAAAAAACATTCTCAGAATCAGGGGAATACGTTGAAGCGTTCCAGAGTAATTACTTCATAAAGTGACAGTGGTCAGAATTGAAAAAATTGGCCCGGTCACAAAGGCAAAAACAGGCTCTGGCGCGAAGTGGTTAATAATGTGAGACAGCCTTCTTAAGTAGTCTTGCCTTTCATTGGACACACCTGCCAAACTAATTAGCACAGGTGTCTGCAATTGCTTACAGTGATATAAAGAGCCCTGACACACATCACCATCAATGAGTTTAACTGACAAACAAACAAATTCTTCCCTTATCACTCCTAAACACTTTTTACATAATAATTTTGAACACAGTGTACATGTGCTTTTCCACAAAACACCAGTGGTTCACGTAGTGAATCTTACAGTTCTAACTTGCCAACCGTGGTCTGTATGGAGTTGTTCAATAAAGGGCCCAAAATTAAGATAACATAGATGGGAGAGGTCTCTATGAATAGGAATTCCTAAGTATTTGATACCCTGTGAGGGCCAGGCAAGAAAGTTGGACTGGATGGAATCCTATATGGATTTGGGGAGGGAGACATCGAGGGCCTCAGACTTCGCTGCATTGATTTTAAAATTTGACCATGTAACAAAGTGATCTATTTCAGCCATAACAGCAGGGATGGATATATGTGATTGAGTGATATATACTAGGACATCATCAGCAAATAGAGAGCACTTGTACTCGGTGCCTCCCACCTCAATCCACCTAATATTGGGGTTATGGCGAATTGATGAGAGCAGGTGCTCCGTCACTAGGATGTATAAGAGAGGGGACAGAGGACATCCCTGCCTTGTCCCATTGGTGATTGTGAAAGGTGATGAAAATGTTCTGATGCACCCCCTGGGCCTTGGGACACCCGGAGCCGGACCCTTTTTGGTGGATGCTGGTGGTTGTAGTCTTCGTGGCGGCGACCCGGTTCCGTGGCTCAGGGTGGTCAAACCAGTGGCGGAACTATTTATGTCGTTTTGATGTTTAAATGTCCGACTACGCCACCCGTGGATTGCGGTCAGAGTGAACCGCCGCTGCAAGGCAGACCGCTGAGGCTGGTGTTGTGGGTGCAGCAGAGCGTAGCATAACTCCCCACGGGAGGAGTATAGCCTCAGGGCAGTGTATGCGGAGGATGGGGGTGATGGTGCAGGGCAGCAGCAGTAACGACACGGAGTCAATGATGCAGTCCAGGGCCTTTACTCACAGTTCTTATTATCCAGACCACGTCTGCAGGTAACGGCTGCCCACGTCGTACTGTGCTCACCAGGTGAGGGGCTCAGACAACTCCCAGATAACTTTGGAGCGCTTCACAGGACCCCCTTTGTGTGTCCTTTGTCTGGCCTTTCTTACCAACGCTTCTGTCCGGCTGCCGCGGGCCTCCTCTTGGTAAACTTGGCACCAGTTTCCCTGACCCTATGTGGTGCCTTCCTAGCGGGTGTAGTGAGGGGCTGCGCCACATAAAATGTCACAGCCTCCGGTTTCTAGCTGAGGGTCGTTTCCCGCCTCCACTAGTTTCAGGGACCGGTCTCCCCCTTTGGCCTGACCCCTCTACGCAGGTGGATTCGGTCGTGCGGTGGCGACTCGCCCGTCCGCAACCCTGGGATCCCTTCGTTCCTCGTTCCTGGAGCCTTCTCCGCTCCTCTTCCTTCCTTCTCCCTCTTCCAGGCCTGGGCCTGTGTTACTAGGCCCGCCTCCGGAGCAGAGCTCATGCAGAGCCCCTGCTCCCTGTCACTTCTGCTCAGACTTCTCTGCACTGAACTAATATGGTGCCCACCTTTTATACTCCCTTATCAATGCACCCAGGAACTGCTTCCTCCCTGCTCCTGCACTACAGGGTTCCCCTTCCTCAGTGTTCCCTCCCCCCACTCCAGCCAGGGTCAGTGACTGTCGTGCCCATCTCAGGGGCATATTGGTCGCCCTGCCCCATGGCAATGTGATGTAATGCATGCAGGTGTCGGGGTCCTGATCCACACTCCATCCTTACCTGAGAGTGAGATATCACACCTCTGGGTGAGGTGCAATACCTCTGTAGCAACCGAGCCCTCAGGGTGCTACAGTTCCATTTATCTTCAGCCTAGGTGACGTATTGTGATACAGGGCCATGATTTTGGCTATAAAAGGGTCCCCTAGACCCCTACCCCAAGCTTTTTAAGAGAATCATATATGGTGTGCCAGGAGACTCTATGGAATGCTTTCTCAGCATCCAACGAGAGTATCTAATTACAAATTTTTAACTGCATCTAGCCCAGGAAATACTTTGTGCCTAGTAGCAGTGTCTGCTAGTCAGCGGATTATCCCGGCTGTTAAGCAAGCTACACCACCTGTAGTTTGGACACTTAATTTTTTCAAAGGAAATGCTTCGGGACCACGGGATACTCAGTGAAGAGCATCAGGAGGCACCCCAAGGCATAGGGGCTGGGACTGGCAGTAGGATGCCTTGCAGTGGACAGCCGAGCTCGATCCTTATAAAAGCTTTTTAACTGCAGCAGCTTTAGTGGACGCTACTGGAGCTGGAATTACGCGGCTGCTGGCATGAGACTTGCCCTCCAATAGATCCTTGTAAATGGATTTAAAGTGTATTCATTCAAATTAGAGAGACAATTTAAATTAAAAAGCTTAGAGCTGCCTCCACCACAGGGGGGCTCGCTCGACCCACCAGCGGACAGGCACCAGTATTGGGAGAGGGGGGCTGGCCGTCAGGGTTCACCGCGGCTCTGGCACAAACCCGGCGACACGGAGGTGGCACGGGCAGGAGCGGACTGAACGTGTCGGCTTCTCACTTTTTGGATTTTAGAAGGGCATGACATGCCTATATCTGTGTCTCCCCCTCCTTTAACTCCTCCACCTCTTTTCTTTTCGCATGACTATATGTACTTGTCACTTTTCCATGTGTTAGTTGTGTCTTCTGAGCCGTTTGTCAGCTTTTGGACACCTCTGAACGTGTTTTCTATGTGTTTCTATGTGTTTTTGTTTGCCTGCCATTGGTTTTAACGGTGTTCGAAGGTGTTCGACGAACAGTTCGACGAACAGTTCGGCGAACACACGGTTGTTCGACGAACCGAACCGAACTCGAACACTACGGGGGTGGCTCAACACTACTTTGCAGTAAGTAATAAAAATGCCTTAAAACATTATCTCTCTCATTTTTCTGGCATTTGGCAAATATTAAAAATTATGGTAATCCTAATTGACCTAAAACGGGAAAGGTTTATTCTGATTTCATGTCAGATATTGAGAAAAACATGCATATGTGTCTTTTTATATAGTGTATGTAAACTTCAGGTTTCAACTGTACCTTCGGTAGAGCACCACTTTGCAAATGTCACTAACCCCTACTTTGTGACTAGCTTCATTGCAGGCTATTTTCTGACAGAATAACAGCTAACACCTTCTGTTTTCTTTTATATCCACTGCCTCTGACCCCTAATGGGAAGACAGAGCTTTAAAACACTCTGTTATGCTAAGAACGTGCACCATCATGGTTGCCCCTATATATAGTCCCCCAACAATCAACCATATCACACATGTATAACCCATTACACACTTGAGTGCTAACATCTCTCCTAATAGGTGACACCTCAACAGACATCCAGCAACTCTGCTAGGCATACTGATCTGGGGTCTCTCAATAATGGGGCTCCTAGTTCCAGCCCACACAATCACTTTCCCTGCACTCAACCCTTTCTCACTGAAAAACAGTGAGAAAGGGTTGAGCATAAATTAACATATATTATTATCAGAATAGCATAAACATAGAGTGATACTCTCATCTCACTAGAGGGCTTAGCTCTCAAAATGTCCATAATAAAGAAACGAATTTTATCTCCCTGTCCTTCTTATTTTTATAAAATATAAATTCAAACAATATTCTGCATAATTTATAGTACAATGATAACTCTAAGGTGTATTTATGCTTTCCAGTGTTGTCAAACATCAATTTGAAATTGTCAAACTGCCTGTGACTCTTCTTTGACCCATGGAAGACTGTGACAGTCTCAAGTGGGAATATTTTCTTTTCTCAACACAATATAATATTGAATTATATAAATAATACATATCAAATTCTATTTTAAACTGCAGTGAAATATTTACAACCGTGCCATAGTGATATTACTTTAGGACTATTTGACAAGTGTTCTTGGATGGTTTGTTAATATGTTGCCTGCTTACCTCCATATCAAAAGGTTACAGTTTTGAAGCAGAATTAATATTTTGAGATTTACTGAGTTGAATAAATCTCTAATACACATTTCCAAAAATTGAAAATATTTGCACAAAATTCTCTAATCATGTGACAAAACCATTACTTTGACACAAAACTGAAGTTGAACTCCAGATTGAGGAGCTAAAATGTCTCTTAAATGTCACAATATAAATTGAAATGTCAAATCTGCTTCTTTTTACTTGTCTATGTCTGGTCTGACCTTGCATAGCCTGCTTGACTTTTTTGAGCTGATGTCACATTTACAGTAAACTTAAAGCATACGTGCAATAAAATGGAACTACGATACATGATAACATGAGAGAAGCTGGAAAATCTGGCGGCTTGACACAAAGCAAATATTTCAGAAGTGCATGCACTATTTCCAGTATGAGACTAATTTCCATGTATTTTGATCAATATTTTGTATCAATATTTGCAAGTCAAAAACAAGACTGCGTCCAAAAACTAAAAAGTGGTGCAAATATCTCAATTATAGTTCTTCCCTATAGGCTCAACTACTGACTCTAGTTTACAATGACTGATGCAAAATAAAAATCAAAATATTACCATGTGAAAGTAGCCTTAATTTTACAACAAAAAACTTGGTGAGGAATATAACCAAAATCTTTCTATACAAAAATTTCCTCCCAGTAAAAATAACTTTTATATATCACAATTAAAACAAAATATCACATTAGTTCCTGGAATATACAAATAATGTTGGCCTGAGTGAATTTGGTTATCCACTGTTATAAGCAACCAGCATAGCCAGAATAATAAATAGAATTTTTAGAAAAATTCAAAAATCAAATTAGAAAATAGCAAAAAGGCAATGGAACTTACCAGCCAAAGGTTCAAGAGAAATGCACACCAGGACGTGTCCGCCCCCCCCGTAGGAAGGAGATGACACAGGTGCGGAATGCCGTGAGCAATCACTCTCAACCACTCACACTGGAGGAGTGACTGCCCCGCAATATAACCGAACCAGATGAAACCTGCAAATAGGGTGCCATTCACACTCGCAGCAACCGTGCCTGGCCGGCATCCTATTAAACGCCCTTCCTATTCGATTAGGCGGGATTCCTGGCACCCCCTCCGTGCATCGCAGAGGTGCAATGCCCCCATTCACAGGGTCACCATAAGTGGGCCTGGCCGTGCCCGGCAGACAAAAAAGTGCAAAAAAATATATCACATGAGGCACTAGTTGACATCTTGGCCAAAATACGTAAGCTCGGAACCCAAACGTCAAGGGTCCCCATGATTTTGCGAGTCCCTACTCTATCATTAAAGCAACCAGCATAGCCAGAATAATAAATAGAATTTTTAGAAAAATTCAAAAATCAAATTAGAAAATAGCAAAAAGGCAATGGAACTTACCAGCCAAAGGTTCAAGAGAAATACACACCAGGAAGCGGCCGCCCCCCCCCCCCCCTGTAGGAAGGAGATGACACAGGTGCGGAATGCCGTGAGCAATCACTCTCAACCACTCACACTGGAGGAGTGACTGCCCCGCAATATAACCGCACCGGATGAAACCTGCTAATAGGGTGCCATTCACACTCGCGGCAACCGTGCCTGGCCGGCATGCTATTAAACGCCCTTCCTATTCGATTAGGCGGGATGCCCGGCACCCCCTCCGTGCATCGCAGAGGTGCAATGCCCCCATTCACAGGGTCACCATAAGTGGGCCTGGCCGCGCCCCGGCAGACAAAAAAGTGCAAAAAAATATATCACATGAGGCACTAGTTGACATCTTGGCCAAAATACGTAAGCTCGCAACCCAAACGTCAAGGGTCCCCATGATTTTGCGAGTCCCTACTCTATCATTAAAAGCAACCAGCATAGCCAGAATAATAAATAGAATTTTTAGAAAAATTCAAAAATCAAATTAGAAAATAGCAAAAAGGCAATGGAACTTACCAGCCAAAGGTTCAAGAGAAATGCACACCAGGACGCGGCCGGCCCCCTCCCCTGTAGGACCCTATGAACCTGTGAATGGGTGCATTGCACCTCTGCGATGCACGGAGGGGGTGCCGGGCATCCCACCTAATCGAATAGGAAGGGCGTTTAATAGGAAAGCCGGCCAGGCACGGTTGCCGCGAGTGTGAATGGCACCCTATTTGCAGGTTTCATCTGGTGCGGTTATATTGCGAGGCAGTCACTCCTCCAGTGTGAGTGGTTGAGAGTGATTGCTCACGGCATTCCGCACCTGTGTCATCTCCTTCCTACAGGGGAGGGGCGGCCGCGTCTTGGTGTGCATTTCTCTTGAACCTTTGGCTGGTAAGTTCCATTGCCTTTTTGCTATTTTCTTATCCACTGTTATACCATGCAAACTATAGGACTGAGTAGGTCAGGATAAAGGGCAAAGGAGGACCTGAAACTTTTCCTAAGAAATGCCCTACCTGACCTCGGAGGTTGGCACCCTAAATAAAACAAAAAAGATTTGAGACCCCGCTCACCCTCGTCTGACCCTAGAGACCCCTAGGGAGCCCTGTACTCACAAAAGTCACCCCTAATGGGGAAAAAAAAAGGTCATACATAATTAAATGTAGATGCGAAACATGAACCACACATGTACATAAACATACACACCAAAAGGGCCACAAGGAGATACCACATAATAAAATGCCAGTGCAAATAATATATACTTCACAAATAAAGTGCTAATAATACTTAGATTGTGAAGGTACCTGGTGCAGCCTTAGAGAAAAAGCACTGCTAGGTCCAGCAGGCAGTAAACCCAAATTCGTATGACCAAACAGGAATATGTCACTGATAAATAAAGGACCCCATATAGCTACCAATTCACTGCAACCTCAACGCGTTTCCCCTTCCTGGATATAGGTTCATCAGGAGGTATTAGAGGTTAGTCCAAAGCAGATCCTTGGAGTCATGATGCCTGGATAAAAGCTGGATGGGAAATCGCATCAAGGTCGGAGTGAATTGGTAGCTATATGGGGTTCATAGGTATTCATAGGTATGAATGAATAAAGATCCAGAGAACATACATCCTTGTCTTCACTCTGTGGCAGCGCCCCGGAAATCACCGCTCCTTTTCCTGTTTGGTTTGAATACGTTTCTTCCCACTGGCGTATGGGTCAGCAGTTTGAGCAGCAGTCCTTTATTCTTACAAGTACGGTGTTGTGCCAGGTCACACCCCAGGCAGGTGAGCATATACAATCCTTTGCTCGTTGTGTGTTATTTTGAGGGTAACACACTTGGAGCACCTTTTCTCTTTTTATTTTCCTTGAGGTGTTGCAAATGACACCCTCTGTAGTCTCAGGATAAACCCCTTGGTTCTGAGTTCCTATAATAAGAGTAAATAGAAGTTATGCCCTTGTGTAGTGTCAGTCATATGGATGGCAGACTTAAACCACTATTTGACTGATGTTATAATTTCCCTTACAGAATTATATCCCATGCAGCCCCATAAGTAAAATGATCTCCCCTAGCAGCTCCCTTGCACAGTGCCATGTCCCCACACAGCCCTCTTGCATAGTATGATGTCCCAACACAGCCTCCATGCATAGTATTGTATGTTATATCCCCACACAGATCCCTTACAAAGTATTATATGATGTCCCCACATTGCCCCCTTGCATAGTATTATGTCCCCACAGTTTCCCATAATATACTGTCAATTTAAAAAAAAAACTACTCACCTAACCCCTTTCCTCCACTGTTCTCATCTGCACTGTGTACTGAGGCATCGCGCCTACTGCGGACTCAGACGTACGTGTTTAATGATGCAAGAGGGAGCTAACAACTCACTGTTCCATCATTGTGTTCACTGGTATCTGCCTACCAAGAATACAAATAGCAGTGAAAGTGAGACACTGGGCTGGGGGCAGTACTGTATCCAGCCTTTTTGGCTGTCCCGGCTGGTAGATTCTCTGATTGCACATAAACCCCAAACATTTTAGCCCTGGAAAACTCATTCATGGTAATTTTAAGTATATAAATAAATATAAATAAATATATACTGTGCATATATACAGTACAGACCAAAAGTTTGGACACACCTTCTCATTTAAAGATTTTTCTGTATTTTCATGACTATGAAAATTGTATATTCACACTGAAGGCATCAAAACTATGAATTAACACATGTGGAATTATATACTTAACAAAAAAGTGTGAAACAACTGAAAATATGTCTTATATTCTAGGTTCTTCAAAGTAGCCACCTTTTTCCTTTGATGACTGCTTTGCACACTCTTGGCATTCTCTTGATGAGCTTCAAGAGGTAGTCACCGGAAATGGTTTTCACTTCACAGGTGTGCCCTGTGGGGGTGCTTTGCTGGTGACACTGTTGGGGATTTATTCAAAATTGAAGGCATACTGAACCAGCATGGCTACCACAGCATCTTGCAGCGGCATGCTATTCCATCCGGTTTGCGTTTAGTTGGACCATCCCTCTGCTTGGTCTGAAAAAAATTACCCTTACTGAGTACCACATTATTAATCTTTATTTCTTTTAGTGTTTCTTAAAGCCCTATAGTTGCCATTTGAAATGAGTTTAGCTTTGTGCCATGTCTGTGATCTGCTTTTTTTCAGCAACATTAAACAACTGAATGAACATCCTCCGAGCCCGGTGATTCCATAATTTTTGCCAGGGGTTGTATAATAACCCTTGTATTCAAGTACAGATTTAAACTCCTTCATGACCGGAGCATTTTCAGTTTTTGCATTTTCGTTTTTTGCTCCCTTTGTTCCCAGAGCCATAGCGTTTTTATTTTTTGGGCAATATGGCCATGTGAGGGCTTATTTTTTGCGGGACGAGTTGTATTTTTAAACGACATTACTAGTTTTACCATATCGTGTACGGGAAAACGGGAAAAAAATTCCAAGTGCGGTGAAATTGCAAAAAAAAGGCAATACCACAGATGTTTTTTTTCTTTTTACCACGTTCACTGAATGCTAAAACTGCCATTCTTATTCTTCAGGTCATTACGAGTTCGTAGATACCAAACATGTATAGGTTCTTTTATATTTCAGTGGTGAAAAAAAAATCCACAGTTTGCTAAAAAAAAAAAAAAAATGACGCCATTTTCCGAGACCCGTAGCGTCTCTATTTTTCGGGATCTGGGGCCGGGTGAGGGCCTATTTTTTGCGTGCCGGGCTGAAGTTTTTATTCATAACATTTTGGGGTAGATATGATGTTCTGATCGCCCGTTATTGCATTTTATTGCAATGTTGCAGCAACCAAAAAAACATATTTCTGGCATTTGGAATTTTTTTCTCGTTTTGCAGTTTACCGATCGGATTAATTATTTTTTATATTGATAGATCGGGCGATTCTGAACGTTGCGATACCAAATATGTGTATGTGGGATTTATTTTTTATCATTTTATTTTGAATGGGGCGAAATTGGAGTCATTTAAACTTTTATATTTTTTTAATTTTTTTAATATTTTTAAAAACATTTTTTTAAAACTTTTTGCATGCTTCTATAGTCTCTATAGGAGACTAGAAGCAGCACCTGTCCGATCGCCTCTGCTACATACAGATGATCAGCTGATCACCTGTATGTAGCAGAAATGCTCCTGTACTATGAACGTCGACCACTAGGTGGCGCTCATAGCAATCTTTTCATGACAACCACTGGGGTCTGCTGCAGACCCCGGGTTGTCATGCCAACCCATAGGTGACCAGCGATCATGTGACGGGGTCACCGATGGGTGGGGTAAGTGACACGCTTCCGGCGCGGCGCTGTTAAATGCCGCTGTCAGAGATTGACAGCGGCATTTAACTAGTTTACAGCCGCGGGTGGATCGCGATTCCACCCGCGGCTGTTGCGGGAACATGTCAGCTGTAATAATCAGCAGACATGTGCCCTGTTCAGTGCGGGCTCACCGCCGGAATCCTCACTGAACCGGGTGTCATGACACAGGACGTATTAATACGTCATGTGTCATTAAGGGGTTAAAGCATAAATTACGGTATCTAATTTTATGCTAAAGACAAAATTGGAAAAAAATGTAATTAGACCACTTGTACTGATTTCTCTTATTTGCTATATTTTGTTTCCTCTTTTCAACTGTCTCTCATTCCCAATTTTATCTGTATGAATAGCAGGGCACCTGTGAATAGCTGAAAGAAGCTCTCTTGTAGTCAGCTTGTATTCTATAATACAATTTTAATGGATCCATTTAGAACATCTTGCATTTTTAGTGCTTTCTTAAACATTGCAAAAAATATTACATGATCTTTTTAAGAAAGTAAAATGAATTACTTTATCAAGTCTTTGTACTTGTAACCATAATTGATAAGTACATGGTTAACATACATCTATAAATACCTAGGCAGTGAGAGCCTCTAGCCCTTAGCATAGACTTGTTACCAAGTGCCAATCAATGGTTTTATGCTCTTAAAACACATACAGAGCAAAAGTGCAATGACTGTTCTAGCTGAAATCTTTTCGCCTGTGGTGTTTTTAAGTTTTTAATCAATATGTCCTCCTTTGGAGCAATGGCAAATTTTAATTTTGGGAAATTACATAAGAAATCTTTAAATAACCTAGTATAAAGGAACTGACTTTCATTTGACTGCTGCCTTTTTTGTACAAGGACTTTTCTTTTTTATATAAAAGTAACATGATGATAATATTTTAAATGGTGAAAGAAATATGAATTGCACAGTGCTGCTTTTTACTATTGTCATATTAAGTATTGGAAATTATTGTACATTAGACTCTGATGATGTAAGGGCTTTATTTAGTGTTAATTGTTCCCAAAGCAGACCTCATACCGATGCCATGTTTTAAGCATCCAATTCAAAATAAAGACATCCGTGACGCCAACTCAGACATGCGTATAATACTTAGAGTAAAATGACATACCTGCTCATTGTTAATGAGGCTGTAATAGACATATGGGCACATCTTGTCTTATTTCATTTGTTTCTAGTGCCTTATTACAAAACTATTTGACAAAGTTCCTTATGCAGGCCCTAGCCAAATGGGAAAGGGACCTGGGTTTAAGTACAACTAATACATATTCAACCTAGTAGTTAGACTAAGGCTCTCACAACTATTCCTCAATCACAGAGTATACAAGACTCCATATGTGCCGTTCAAGGTAGGCCTGCGGACCGACTCTAAATGTTCTAGATGTGCTGCTGACCAAGCCAATATTCTTCATATGTTTTGCACATGTACACATAAGATAATTTTTGGATTGCGGTATTTAGATATTATAAACACTAAGTTTCTTGTTTCAATACCAAGATACCTTACTGTGCGCATATTCGGATACACAGATGACCTGCTATCTGATAAATCTGGTAAAGTCGCAATAGGAAGACTTCTGTACATGGTTAGGACAATAATTGCTCAACATAGGCTGCCAAATGTAGCCCCACCTAATATGGAATACATTAATAGAGTTAATGCATACTATCATTATAAAAGGGAATATACCTCAAGAGAAGAGCCCCACTTAAATTTGAAAAGTTATGGGGTCTATGGCTGGACACCCTTGGTCTTGCCTCTCTCACTCTTACTCGAGAATGCTTGTTGTCTTTTATGATATATTTAACTATACAGATTGGCGGTAGATAGGTAGTGTTATAAGGAATTGGTTTAGTCGTCTGTGGAACTCTATATTCAGCTAAGTGAAGAATAGGTCATAAAGACCTCCTATAATAAGTGATACATTGTATCCTTATACTCCTTTATTTGTTCTTTGATTCAGGATGCAAGTGATGAATGCTATGTTCAGTGGCAGTATGTATTGATTATACGTCATATATGTTTGTGTATGTTTGACAACACCAGGGGGTATGGGGTATTATTATGCTGCACTCAGCAATGTGATTCGTATCGTTGGAGGAATGTGCAAAATTTTTCTTTTTGTTTGTTTCTTTTGAACTTGAAAGGTTGAACTTGATGAACCGATGCCTTTTTTCAATCTATGTAATTATATAGCTTTTTTAGATTGTACTTTGTACATTCTATAATTTTTAAAATATCAATAAAAGTTATTTGAATAAAAAAAAAGGAAGATACACATTTAATAGCCGTAGGCAACCGAGTGCAGCAGTTGTGTTGCAATCAGAGTTTTTAGATGTAGCAGAGCATAGAAAGCTGACCCTTCCAACACCACAGCTTTCTGTGTACATTGTACATTGACAGTGAGCTGCTAATCAGTGCTGGGGTGTGGTTGGACCAGGTCTCATGCAGACACCAGCCTAGGCAGTGATTATCTCCTGCTGATAATATGCTCATTGTAATGAAACAGCACACCACCTAATAAGTGACATATTGTTGAAATCAGTGTCTCAGTCTCTACCTCATGTTGCCCTCAGATTACATAGCAAAAACCTTTAACAAACATTTTTAAGACTACTTAAAAATCATCACACCTGACAAGCAAACGTTTTGCTTGGTGGTTTGTCTGGTTGTTACTTGCTTGTTTAGATGGGCTTATAATTGTAAATAGCTATTATTTAGAATGGTCATTCCCCAATTATTAGCCTGTCTAAATGGGCCTATAGATGTATTTTCCTTATCTGTTATGTTTGTCCTAAAATAAAAATCTGTGTTCAATGAAGTTGTCCTTATAGTACAATCATTGTACGTGACAGACAGATTTTTAAGTACATCAGATCAATTTTCTACCAGATAAGACAGATTTCATTCAGATCAAACAGCCATAGGGTTTACAAGAGCAGATAATTGTTTAAATGATGAACAATTATAACTCATAATTAGAAAACTATGTCAGACAAGTGTTTATTCAGGACGAGAATTGTGAATAAAATGGTTCAATAGCGATCGTTATATCGTAATATCAAATATTGTGCACTGTTTTCACACAGACAGATAATCAGAATTGTAGGTTTAATCAATGTCCAATCCCATAAGTGATACCAATTATTTCCAATACTTGACAGGGCAGTGCTCTTTCCTTTCTGTACCAGTCAGTCATTGTTAGTTTGTACCCCGTATTTTATATTTGCATTTTGTATGTAACCCCTTCTCATGAACAGCACCATAGAATCAATGGTGCTCTAAAAATAAATTATAATAAACGTTTGTACAAACATTTCCATTGATAGTGTGCAAAGAAAATGTAATCGAATTAGCGACAAAATGTCCGATAAACAATTTCATGATTTGGTATGCATAGTAGCATTTACAATAATAACAATGAATAACGTGACACGAATATATACTTGTTTCAATGATCCAACTGCTAATAAACAATTGCCTTGGAACACAATCAACCAATTACTGAAAGCTATACTAATTTAAGACTTGAATTTCTACTCCTCCCTTTTGTCAGTCAAATCATTGAACAAGGGAACAATCTCCATTACCATTAAGTATTTTTTGTTTATGTACACTTCCTATAGAATATTAATATTATTTGCATATCTGAAATTTGATTTTCCTGTAGTCCAAAGGCAGCACACAAAGGCTAAGTCGTAACAATTAGTGATGAGCGAGCACTAAAATGCTTGAGTGCTCGTTGCTCGGGTTGTGCAAATCGTAATATAAAATTATATGGGAACAGCATGGGGAAGACCCCAGGAAGCATCTCTGACTCCCAGGTCACTGCTGTGAGCAATGCTGTCTGAGTATTACGCCACTCACAATAAAACATACAAAAACTAAGCTAAAATAGATTTTCCTGAAAAAAATGTTAAGGAACATTCTTTAAAGGGTAATGACTTGTATATAAGGCAAAATTTGCACTTTTGCATTGCTTTCAACGGTGAAAAATACATTCACCAGTAAATGTAATTTTACATTTCACTACCTTATCTGGCCATGTGGTGTGTGAGACATGATCAGACACATCCTGTTTCATTTATGAAGGAGGGACTGTGAAAGTCACAAAGCCTATTTTTACAAGGCCATCAGGCGGTCCTTACTATTGTTAGAGGGCCAGCAGTCGTCCCTCACTATTGTTAGAGGGTCGTCAACCGGCTATGCTTTGTTGTTACCATTATTAAGGAGTGGGTCTCCTATACTGTTATTGCGTATGCAGTGACTGCAAGGGCTGCCAAAAATTAGGACACACTCCAATACCCCTTTGAAGAGACGTAGAGGAGGGCCTCATTACAAAAATTGTTTCCATTATTAAGGAGTGGGTCTCTTATAGTGGTAATGCCCATGCAGTGACTGCAAGGGCTGCCAAAATATTGGACGCACTCCAATACCCCTTTGAAGAGACGTAGAGGAGGTCCTCATTAAAAAAAAATGTTACCATTGTTAAGGAGTGGGTCTCCTGTACTTGTAATGCCCATGTACTAGATGCATGGGCTGAAAAACATTTATCCCTGGGGGGTATACATGAACATACTGTATGACATACAGAATGTTAGAGGTAGGCCTCTAAAAAAATTTCTTACGGGCATCATAAACACCCTTAAAAAAATTATGTTGGTGTTGCATCATAGTCACCCTGGTGGAGGATGAGGAGAAGGAGGAGGACAACAGAAAATAGACAAATCAGGAAACGTATACCCATGTCTGGATGTGAAGAGGTGCATGGGAATAGACCCCACCCACCAAAAAAAAAAACACTGTATTTGAGTTTATGTTCTGCTCCTATCATTCGGAGGTGTTGAGAACTCTGGCCCAATCCAGCCCTTGCTCATTTTGATAAGAGCCAGCCTGTCAGCATTTTTAGTTGACAGGCGGATGCGCCTATCAGTTATAATACCCCTGGCGGCACTAAAAACCCACTCTAACAAAACGCTAGTGGCAGGGCAAGCCAGGACCTCCAAGGCGTAAAGAGACACTTCATGCCACGTGTCCAGCTTGGATAACCAATAGTTATAAGGCACAGAGGAATCACGGAGGATGTTGATACGGTCGGCAAGGTATTCCTTCAGCATCTTCTAAAACTTTTCCCTCGTCAGAGTACCTTGCGCATCAGGGCCTGTGCGCTGGGAGGGTCTGAGAAAACTGTCCCATTCCTTTGACAGTGTTGCCCTGCCTCTGCTGCATCGTATTTGTGTCTCCCTTGCCTGTACTCCTTGGTTGTCCAATGAACTGTGACCTCTGCCGCCAACATTTTCAGATGGGAAGGAATTTTTTTAATAATTCCTCAACAAGGGTCTTCTGGTACTGCAAAATGTTATTAGACCTGTCCGTCATGGGAAGGATAGATAGAATGTTTTCCTTGTAGCGTGGGTCTAGAAGTGTGACCAACCAGTAATTGCTGTTGGCCAAAATGTGTACAACGTGAGGGTCTCAGGAAACGCAGCGGAAAATAAAATCAGCCATGTGTGCCAGACTGCCAACAGCCAAGTCTTCCCTGTCCTGACCAAGAGGACGACTGTCCATGCTCTCTTCATCCTCCACCTGGTCCTCCTCCTCATTCTCCCTCTCCTCAGGCAATCCACGCTGAAGAGACGGTATGACTGTTGTGTAGGTAGTACCGTCTGTAGCGCAGGAAAACAGCTCCTGTTCCTCCTCGTCTTCCTCCTCCTCCTCATTACAATCCATGTTGAGATGAGATGAGACTGAGCTGTGTGGCATCACCCTGTATGGTTCCTTGCTCCATCTCATCGTGCTCTGCCTGCAATGCCTCTTTAATTGTGAGCAGTGAGCATTTCAGTAGACAGAGAAGTGGGATGGTGACGCTAATTATGGCGTGATTGCCGCTCACCATCTTGGTAGAGTCCTCAAAGTTTTGGAGGATGACACAGATGTCAGACATCCATGCCCACTCATCAGCTCTGATGTGCGGAGGCTGACCTGAATTCCGACGGGCATGTTGAAGCTGGTACTCAACAACTGCTCTCTGCTGCTAACAAATCTTTCCCAACATATGCAACGTTGAGTTCCAACATGTGGTGGCATCGCACACCAGTCGGTGTGCTGGAAGCTGAAAACACTGCTGAAGCATGGCGAGGACGGCAGAAGCTGTAGGTGACTTTTGGAAAGGGGCACACACATACTTTCACAATCAGATCAGGCAGATCCGGGTAGGTTTTGAGAAACCACTGAATCACTAGGTTGAGCACATGGGCCAGGCATTGTACGTGTGCGAGCTTGCCTAGCTTCAGAGCCGCCACCAGGTTCCGGGCATTGTTACACTCAACCATACCAGGCTGTAGGTTCAGCGATGACAGCCACATATCTGCCTGCTCTGTTACGGCTGTCAACAACTCCGCAGCAGTATGTGGTTTGTCCCCTAAACATATTAGCTTCAGCACAGCCTGTTGCTGCTTGGCCGAGGTAGTGCTGCAGTGCTTCCAGCTTGTGACTGATGTGCTCATTTCAGAGATGGAGGCTGGAGGAGGTGCAGGAGCTTTAGAATGTGGGGGCGACCCTGATTGACCTAGGGCCCTCAATCCTCAGCATCGGGAGCACGTGTTCCATCCCAGGGTCCGACTGGGTCCCTAATTCCACTATATTAACCCAGTGTGTCGTCAGCAAGATGCACCATGCCTGGCCACAAGCACTTGTCCATGTGTCCATGGTTAGATGGACTTTTGCAGTAACTGCGTTGTTGAGTGCACCGGTAATGTTCTGGGACACATGCTTGTGTAAGGCAGGGATGGCACACCGGGAAAAATAGTGGCAGCTGAGGACCGATTACCGAGGGACAGCCGCCATGAGGTTGCGGAAAGATTCTGTCTCCACGGGCCTAAAAGGCAACATTTCAAGTGCAAGCATTCTAGAAATGTGGCAGTTTAGAACTGTGGCCTGTGGGTGGTTGACTGCGTATTTGTGCTTGCGTTCAAAGGACTGGGGTAGGGACAATTGAACGTTGAACTGGGACAAGGACGTGGACGTGGTTGCTGATGGTGGCGGTTGCAAGTGTGCAACGACAGATGCAGGGCGAGAGGCATATTCGCCTGCGCCATGGACAGAGGATTGGCGTGTAGGCACAACAGCAGTACAGGCTGTGGTGTCACCCACAGACACGGTTTCTGGACCCTGGGGTACGGCCCAACTAGTCAGGTGCTTTGCTGTCATGTGACTGAGCATGCTGGTGGTGGTCAGGCTGGTAGTTTTGCTACCCCTGCTGATACTCGCATGGCAGATGTTACAAATGGCTTTTTTTGTGGTTATCTGGACAGTCTTTAAAAAAGAGCCAGACTCTGGAAGATCTAACGGTTGGACTGGCAACTTCCATCGTGTTGGTGTTCTGGGGACCTGTTTCCCACCTTGTGTCTGTGGCCACCCCACTGCTTGTTCCTGCCTGTTGTGATGCTACGCCTCCATCCCCCTCTGTGCTGCTGTCCTCACTATGCATGTCACCTTGCCAGGTTGGGTCAGTGACTTCATCGTTCACCACCTCGTCTTCCACGTATGCACCCTGGGCCTCCTCCTGACTTGCTGGCAATTGTGTCTCATCATCATCATCCACTTCTTGTGACAGTAATTGCAGTTTCCCACTGTCGCCTTCATGAGACCGTGGCTGCTCAAATATTTGGGCATCACTACATGCGATCTCCTCTTGCCCCAATTGAAGCGGGCTGGGCGAGAAGCTTGAATCTATAAATGGAAAAGTGAACAGTTCTTTGGCGTGTCCAAGTGTGGGATCACTTGTCTCCGGGCACTCGGCATGGTGGGAGAAAGGAGGATCAGGGTGAGGAATATGTGGTCCAGACTCACGGCTACTGAGACTGGACCGCATGGAAGACAGGGTGGTGGTGGTGGCAAACTGACTGGAAGCATTATCTGCTATCCAACAAACAACCTTTTCACACTGCTCTGGCTTCAAGAGTGGTGTTCCGAGGCCCCTTACAAATTGGGACAGAAAGGTAGTTTGACATGGTGTTGGGTTTTGTTGTGCTCCCTCAGCAGGCACAGTTTCATCTTGCCCATGTCCTCGACCTCTGCGTGCACCATCAGCATCATATCTACTTCCCCATCTCTTGCCATGCGCCTTACCCATTTTAAATGAAGTGCAATATTTGGCACCTTTCAAAAAATGTGACGATTATTACCGCAGTAATATCGGATCACATCTGATGACCACGATTTTAGGCAGTGGCCTTATAGATGCGGTATTGGTCAGCGACCAAGTGTAAATAGGTTGAACAACACACAACTAGCAGACTTTAACTGGAGTTTAATATTTGGCACGGTCGAAACAAAAAATATTGACGATTATTACCACAGTAATATCGGATCACGTCTGATGACCATGGTTTTAGGCAGTGGCCTTACAGATATGGTATTGGTCAGTGACCAAGTGTCAATAGGTTGACCAACACACAACTGGCAGACTTTAACTGGAATGTAATATTTGGCATGCTCCAAAAAATATGATGATTGTTACCGCAGTAATATCGGATCACGTCTGATGACCACGGTTTTAGGCAGTGGCGTTAGAGATATAAATAATCAGGATTAAGAGCAAAAAAAAATTTAGCCCTGATATCTAGGGCTATGGATATCTGTAACAGCAGCAGACAGAACATGCAATGGACCCTATTCTGCTGTATACAGTCTCCACAAACTCTACCTGCCTAACTCCTGCTATCACCAGTAATATATCTTGCTGGATTAGCCCTTAGAAGGACTGTTAGTTCAGATGTACATATATATAGCTGTAGAATACCTAATTTCTCACTAATAAACTGCCAATTCTCTCCCTAGCTCAGCTGCATCTCTCCCTACTCTGCCTGTCTGAAGGGTAGACTGTGACGAGCATAGGGGCACCGGGTCTGATACAGACCCGATGACACTATGCGGCCAGCCAATGACTGTAATGCCACAATCAACATGGCTGCGGCATTACAGTGAGTGGCAGGCAATCCCCGCATGTTTATTCACTGTGAAATCAGCACAAAACATGCAAGGTGGGGACTTGAGCTACTGCCTGAGAATCCTGTAAGTACTTGCCGAGCATATTGAGCAGTGAGATGCTCAGGCGAGTACAGAGCAGAAGCGAGCATGCTCACTCATCACTGGTAACACTATAAAAGGTTTGAAACATTGGACATTCATTTTGTTATTACTGAGCAAACTGAATTTATTTAGGTGGATACTATGGTGCCTTTTCACAACAAGAAAAGAAAATTTGAGGTATACAAGTTTTCTTCTTCCTTAACCCCTTAAGCCCCGCGGGTGGTTTGCACGTTAATGACCGGGCCAATTTTTACAATTCTGACCACTGTCACTTTATGAGGTAATTACTCTCGAACGCTTCAACGGATCCCCCTGATTCTGAGATTGTTTTTTCGTGACATATTGTACTTCATGATTGTGGAAAAATTTCTTCGATATCACTTGCGTTTATTTGTGAAAAAAACGGAAATTTGGCGAAAATTTTGAAAATTTTGCAATTTTCAAAATTTGAATTTTTAAGCCCTGAAATCAGAGCGATATGTCACACAAAAGAGTTAATAAATAACATTTCCCACATGTCTACTTTACATCAGCACAATTTTGGAACCAAAATTTTTTTTTGTTAGGGAGCTATAAGGGTTAAAAGTTGACCAGCGATTTCTCATTTTTCCAACAAAATTTACAAAACCATTTTTTTAGGGACCACATCACATTTGAAGTCACTTTGAGAGGTCTTTATGACAGAAAATACCCAAAAGTGACACCATTCTAAAAACTGCACCCCTCAAGGTGCTCAAAACCACATTCAAGAACTTTATTAACCCTTCAGGTGCTTCACAGGAATTTTTTGAATGTGGAAGAAAAAAATGAACATTTAACTTTTTTCACAAAAATGTTAATTTAGACCCAATTTTTTTTATTTTCACAGGGGTAACAAGAAAAAATGGACCCCAAAATTTGTTGTGCAATTTCCCCTGGGCACGCAGATACCCAATATTTGGGGAAAAAATACTGTTTGGGCGCACGGCAGGGCTCGGAAGGGAAGGAGCGCTATTTGACTTTTTGATTGTAAAATTTGCTTGAATAATTAGCGGACGCCATGTTGTGTTTGGAGAGCCCATGTGTGCCCAAACTTTGGAGCTCCCCCACAAGTGACCCCATTTTGGAAACTAGACCCCCCAAGGCACCTTTCTAGATGCATAGTGAGCACTTGGAACCCCCAGGTGCTTCACAAATTGATTCGTAACAATGAAAAAGTGAAAAAAAAAACACTTTTTCATTTTTATGAATCAATTTGTGAAGCACCTGAGTGTTCCAAGTGCTCACAATGCATCTAGATAGGTGCCTTGGGGGGTCTAGTTTCCAAAATGGGGTCACTTGTGGGGGAGCTCCAATGTTTGGGCACACAGCGGTTCTCCAAACGCAACATGGTGTCGCTAACAATTTGAGCCGATTTTCCGTTAAATTTGTTAGAGGACACCATGTTGCATTTAGAGAGTCCCTGTGTGCCCAAACATTGGAGCTCCCCCACAAGTGACCCCATTTTGGAAACTAGACCCCCCAAGGCACCTATCTAGATGCATAGTGAGCACTTGGAACCCCCAGGTGCTTCACAAATTGATTCGTAACAATGAAAAAGTGAAAAAAAAAACACTTTTTCATTTGTATGAATCAATTTGTGAAGCACCTGGGGGTTCCAACTGCTCACTATGCATCTAGATAGGTGCCTTGGGGGGTCTAGTTTCCAAAATGGGGTCACTTGTGGGAGAGCTCCAATGTTTGGGCACACAGGGACTCTCTAAATGCAACATGGTATCCGCTAACAAATTGAATGGAAAATCGGCTCAAATTGTTAGCGGACACCACATTGCGTTTGGAGAGCTTCTCTGTGCCCAAACTTTGGAGCTCCCCCACAAGTGACCCCATTTTGGAAACTAGACCCCCCAAGGCACCTTTCTAGATGCATAGTGAGCACTTGGAACCCCCAGGTGCTTCACAAATTGATTCGTAATAATGAAAAAGTGAAAAAAAAAAACACTTTTTCATTTTTACGAATTAATTTGTGAAGCACCTAGGGGTTCCAAGTGCTCACTATGCATCTAGATAGGTGCCTTGGGGGGTCTAGTTTCCAAAATGGGGTCACTTGTGGGAGAGCTCCAATGTTTGGGCACACAGGGACTCTCTAAATGCAACATGGTATCCGCTAACAAATTGAATGGAAAATCGGCTCAAATTGTTAGCGGACACCACATTGCGTTTGGAGAGCTTCTCTGTGCCCAAACTTTGGAGCTCCCCCACAAGTGACCCCATTTTGGAAACTAGACCCCCCAAGGCACCTTTCTAGATGCATAGTGAGCACTTGGAACCCCCAGGTGCTTCACAAATTGATTCGTAATAATGAAAAAGTGAAAAAAAAAAACACTTTTTCATTTTTACGAATTAATTTGTGAAGCACCTAGGGGTTCCAAGTGCTCACTATGCATCTAGATAGGTGCCTTGGGGGGTCTAGTTTCCAAAATGGGGTCACTTGTGGGAGAGCTCCAATGTTTGGGCACACAGGGACTCTCTAAATGCAACATGGTATCCGCTAACAAATTGAATGGAAAATCGGCTCAAATTGTTAGCGGACACCACATTGCGTTTGGAGAGCTTCTCTGTGCCCAAACTTTGGAGCTCCCCCACAAGTGACCCCATTTTGGAAACTAGACCCCCCAAGGCACCTTTCTAGATGCATAGTGAGCACTTGGAACCCCCAGGTGCTTCACAAATTGATTCGTAATAATGAAAAAGTGAAAAAAAAAAACACTTTTTCATTTTTACGAATTAATTTGTGAAGCACCTAGGGGTTCCAAGTGCTCACTATGCATCTAGATAGGTGCCTTGGGGGGTCTAGTTTCCAAAATGGGGTCACTTGTGGAGGAGCTCCAATGTTTGGGCACACAGGGACTCTCCAAATGCAACATGATATCCGCTAACAATTTGAGCCGACAATTTGTTAGCGGATATCATGTTGCATTTGGAGAGTCCCTGTGTGCCCAAACATTGGAGCTCCCCCACAAGTGACCCCATTTTGGAAACTAGACCCCCCAAGGCACCTATCTAGATTCATAGTGAGCACTTGGAACCCCAGGTGCTTCACAAATTGATTCATAAAAATGAAAAAGTGCTTTATTTTCACTTTTTCATTTTTACGAATCAATTTGTGAAGCACCTGGGGGTTCTAAGTGCTCACTATGCATCTAGATAGGTGCCTTGGGGGGTCTAGTTTCCAAAATGGGGTCACTTGTGGGGGAGCTCCAATGTTTGGACACACAGGGGCTCTCCAAACGCAACATGGCGTCCGCTAACAATTTGAGCCGATTTTCCATTCAATTTGTTAGCGGACACCATGTCGCGTTTGGAGAGCCCGTGATGTGCCTAAACAGTGGAGCTCCCCCACAAGTGTCCCCATTTTGGAAACTATACCCCTCAAAGATTTTATTAAGGTGTATAGTGAACATTTTGAACCCAGAGGTACGGCACATTATTTGTTTACATTAGGTCATCATATTGAATAAGTTTTCATTATTCTTGAGCGCAAGTGCTCGCTACTTGAGTTTGCATCGGGTACTCAGGTATGCACCATGTACAGCGTGTGCTCGAGTGACATGCTCGAGTCCCTGCTCCGCATGTTTCACGGTTATTAGACACCCAAAAAAAAACATGCGGGGATCGCTCGTGCATGGCAGGCAATCCCTATAAAGTTTTTTGGCCGCGAAGCATATGGGGCAGAGACTCGAGCATGTCACTCAAATACCCACGATACTAAATGCATACCAGAGCACCCGATGCAAACTCAAGTAGCGAGCACTTGCTCTCAACACTAGTCGCCATATCGTCATCTTTTTTTCTTACTTTTGAAAAAAATCCCAACCCCAGCCCTAACCCTAGCACAACCCTAGCCCCAGCACAACCCTAGCCCCAGCACAACCCTAGCCCCAGCACAGCCCTAGCCCCAAACCCAGCCCTAACCCTAGCCCAATCCTAACTCAAGAGTTTATTTTTGACGCCGTTCCTTGTGCGGTATAAGTGATTAGACGACTTTATTCTTCGGGTCGGTGTGATTACAGCAATGCCAGAATCATATGGGGTTTTTATGACTGACAGCTGTCACACA
Organism: Phyllobates terribilis; assembly: GCF_046119375.1. NCBI lineage: Eukaryota > Metazoa > Chordata > Amphibia > Anura > Dendrobatidae > Phyllobates > Phyllobates terribilis. The sequence continues at coordinate 201,833,859 of NW_027362771.1, read as the reverse complement.
CTAAAAGACGCATTTTTTGTAAAATCTAGTTTTTGCATCGCCATATTTTGAGAGCTATAATTTTTCCAGATTTTGGCAGACAGTCATGTGACGGCTCGTTTTTTGCGGGATGACTTGACGTTGTTATTGGTGCCATTTTCAGGCACGTGACATTTTTTGATCGCTTTCTATTCCGATTTTTGGGAGGCAGAATAAACAAAAACCAACAATTCAGGAATTGTTTTTTTTTTTTTTTTTTTATTCTGTTCCGCGTGTGGTAAAATTGATGAGGCAGCTTTACTCTTCGGGTCAGTACGTTTACAGCGGTACCACATTTGTATCATTTTTCTATGTTTTGGCGCTTATACACAATAAAAGCTATTTTATAGAAAAAAATATTTTTTAGTATCGCTTTATTCTGAGAGCTATAACTTTTTTATTTTTCAGCTGATGGAGCTATATGGTGGCTTGTTTTTTGCGGGACGAGATGACGTTTTCAGCGGTATCATTTTTATTTATATGCGTCTTTTTGATCGCGTGTTATTCCACTTTTTGTTTGGCGGTATGGTGATAAAGCATTGTTTTTTGCTTGTTTTTTTTTTTTTTTTTTTTTACCGTGTTCACTGAAGGGGTTAACTAGTGGGACAGTTTTATAGGTCAGGTTGTTCCGGACGCGGCGATACCAAATATGTGTACTTTTATTGTTTTTTTTAAATTTTTTTTATAATAATATTTATTGATGGGTACATTATATTTTTATTTTTGGTGTATTATTTTTTTTATTTTTTTATAATATTTTTGCACATTTTTTTTTTTTTTTTTTCCACTTTCACACAGTTTATACACTTTATTACTTTGTCCCACTCTGGGACTTTCACTTTTTTTTTCTGATCGCCTGCATGGCACAGGAATGGAGCACCATCCCTATGCCATGCAAGCTGTCAGAAATGCACAGTGTGAAGATTGCTTGGAGATGCACTGCGCATGTCCAAGCAATCTTCCTGCTCTCTGGTGACCCGGATGTTGTCATGACGACATCGGGTCGTCATGGCAACACCCGGGAAGCCTTTGCAGACTGCGCTGGAAGCCGGAAGAGGAGGTGAGTATCGCCGATCACCTCCCCTTGCCCCCGCAATGCCGCGATCGACTTCGATCGCAGCATCGCGGGGGTTAATGTGCTGGGAGCGGTGCGTGACCGCTCCCTGCACATAGTACCGGGTGTCAGCTGTGACAATCAGCTGACACCCGGCGGCGATCGCGCCCGCACAGCCTGTGTGCGGGCGCGATCGCGATGACGTACTAATACGGGTCTGGCTCTTAAGTCCCAGGGCACAGACGCGTATTAGTACGTCAGATGTTATTAAGGGGTTAATGTCCTTCCAGTTGTACACAAAATGTATTGAGAAACAATATAGATTTTAGGAAGGGATATATGAGCTAGCCTTGTCCAGCACCATTTATCAAACCCCAAGCCAAACACAGTCCAGGTGTCAATTTTGTAGTTTTTCATGAAGATAAAATGATGATGACCAAGTTTCTGAGTTGCATATTTGATCAAGAGACATAGACCAAGTTGCTGTGAAACAGGTCAAATGACCTCTGATTTGCAAAAGATACAGTTGAATTTCTTGTGAATATGCTTCTGGGGTAGTAATTTCAGATCCAATTGATTAGCTGTGCCTTGGCAATTTTTTATTTTTATTTTTTTTGCCTTTATCAATGTCAAAAAAATTATTGCACAAATACTCTCCTTTCCCGAAGAAATTGACTTTTTACAGATACACAGCAGGTGAAATAAATAATGAGCACATCACCAATTTTCTAAGTATATACATTCTAAAGATGCTATTGACATGAAATTCTCACCAGATCTCGGTAAAAACCCATCCAATCCACACAGGCAAAGAAATCAAACCATAGATGTCCATAAATTAATTTATATTTAATAATGTAATAAAGACAAATCACATAAGGAAAAAGTATTGAACACATGAAGAAAGAGGTGCAAAAAGCCACGGAAAGTCATGGGAAAGTCACGACATCAGCTGAAATCTATCAGTAATCAGAAAGCAAACCTGCCAGTTAGTGAAAATAATATCAACTGGTTCAATTGATGGCCTATAAAAAGGTGTCTCATTACCAAGGTGCCACACAAGAAACATCTCATAATAGGTAAAACCAGTAAGCTGTCTCAAGACCTTCACAACCTTATTGCTGTAAAAAAAATTCAGATGGCATTGGTTGCAGAAGAATTTCTAAACTACTGAGGGTTCCAGTGAGCACTGTTCAGGTCATAATCTGGAAGTGTAAAGAACATCATTTCACCATAAATTGGCCACGACAAATATTTCAGTCAGAGGATTGAAAAGAATTATCAGAACAGTTGTCCAAGAGCCAAGGACCACCTGTGGAGAGCTACAGAAAGACTTGGAATCAGCAGGTACAATTGTTTCAAAGAAAACTATAAGTGATGCACTCAACCTCCATGGTTTGTATGCACGCTCACCACCAAAGACTCCATTGCTGAACAAAAAGCATGTTCAAGCACGTTTACTCTGTGGATGCATTAATACACACCATGTTTGGAGGACAAAAGGCATTGCATATCATCTCAAAAACACCATACCAACAGTAAAGTTTGGAGGTGGGAATATTTTGATGTGGTGCTGTTTCTCAGCATACGGCACAGGCAAACTTCATGTAATTGAAGGAAGGATGAATGGATAATTGTAGTGAGACATTTTTGATAAAAATCTGCTGCCATCTACCAGGATGATGAAGATGGAATGAGGTTGGACATTTTAGCAAGACAATGATCCCAAACACACAGCCAAGAGAACTGTCAATTTGCTTCAGAGAAAGAAAATAAAGCTGCTAAAATGGCCCAGCCAATCACCTGACCTCAATCCAATAGAATATTTATGGAAGAAACTAAAGCTGAGAGTTCATAGAAGGAGCCCATAGAACCTTCAGGAAATCCCACCTGAGCAATGCATGTGACTAATTTCTCCATATATGAGGCATCTTGAAGCTGTCATCACCAACAAAGGCTTTTGTACAAAGTATTAAATACATTTCAGTGTTCAATATTTTTTTTTCTTATGTCATTTCTCATTATTACACAACTTCATTTATAGACATCTATGGTTTGCGTTATTTGCCTTTGTGGATTGGATGGATTGTGACCGACGTCTGGAGAGAATTTCATTTCTATAACACCTTTAGAAATATATTTACTTAGAAAATTGGTGATGTGTTCAATACTTATTTCACCAACTGTATGATAACTGTGTTTTCTATATCCAGAGCATGCAAATCTTGATTTGTAAAATAAAAACGTAGTACTTGAAAGATTGTTTATTAAATTCATTGCCAAGAGAGAAGATACTTTAGGAAGGCATCATGGAGCAGCTCTGAATGACAGGTAATTTGTATAATCTCTGAATTATCAACATCTACAGTACAGACCAAAATTTTGGACACACCTTCTCATTTAAAGATTTTTCTGTATTTTCATGACTTTGAAAATTGTACATTCACACTGAAGGCATCAAAACTATGAATTAACACATGTGGAAATATATACTTAACAAAAAAGTGTGAAACAACTGAAAATATGTCTTATATTCTAGGTTCTTCAAAGTAGCCACCTTTTGCTTTGATGACTGCTTTGCACACTCTTGGCATTCTCTTGATGAGCTTCAAGAGGTAGTCACCGGAAATGGTTTTCACTTCACATGTGTGCCCTGTCAGGTTTAATAAGTAGGATTTCTTGCCTTATAAATGGGGTTGGGACCATCAGTTGTGTTGTGCAGAAGTCAGGTGGATACACAGCTGATAGTCCTACTGAATAAACTGTTAGAATTTGTATTATGGCATGAAAAAAAGCAACTAAGTAAAGAAAAACGAGTGGCCATCATTACTTTAAGAAATAAAGGTCAGTCAGTCTGAAAAATTGGGCAAACTTTGAATGTGTCCCCAAGTGCAGTTGCAAAAACCATCAAGCGCTACAAAGAAACTGGTTCACATGAGGACCGCCCCAGGAAAGGAAGACCAAGAGTCACCTCTGCTTCTGAGGATAAGTTTATCCGAGTCACCAGCCTCAGAAATCGTAGGTTAACAGCAGCTCAGATTAGAGACCAGGTCAATGCCACACAGAGTTCTAGCAGCAGACACATCTCTTCAGCAACTGTTAAGAGTAGACTTTGTGCAGCAGGCCTTCATGGTAAAATAGCTGCTAGGAAACCACTGCTAAGGACAGGCAACAAGCAGAAGAGACTTGTTTGGGTTAAAGAACACAAGGAATGGACATTAGACCAGTGGAAATCTGTGCTTTGGTCTGATGAGTCCAAATTTGAGATCTTTGGTTCCAACCACCGTGTCCTTGTACGATGCAGAAAAGGTGAACGGATGGACTCTACATGCCTGGTTCCCACCGTGAAGCATGGAGGAGGAGGTGTGATGGTGTGTGGGTTCTTTGCTGGTGACACTGTTGGGGATTTATTCAAAATTGAAGGCATACTGAACCAGCATGGCTACCACAGCATCTTGCAGCGGCATGCTATTCCATCCGGTTTGTGTTTAGTTGGACCATCATTTATTTTTCAACAGGACAATGACCCCAAACACACCTCCAGGCTGTGTAAGGGCTATTTGACCAAGAAGGAGAGTGATGGGGTGCTACACCAGATGACCTGGCCTCCACAGTCACCAGACCTGAACCCAATCGAGATGGTTTGGGGTGAGCTAGACCGCAGAGTGAAGGCAAAAGGGCCAACAAGTGCTAAGCATCTCTGGGAACTCCTTCAAGATTGTTGGAAGACCATTTCCGGTGACTACCTCTTGAAGCTCATCAACAGAATGGCAAGAGTGTGCAAAGCAGTGATCAAAGCAAAAGGTGGCTACTTTGAAGAACCTAGAATATAAGACATATTTTCAGTTGTTTCACACTTTTTTGCTAAGTATATAATTCCACATGTGTTAGTTCATAGTTTTGATGCCTTCAGTGTGAATGTACAATTTTCATAGTCAAGAAAATACAGAAAAATCTTTAAATGAGAAGGTGTGTCCAAACTTTTGGTCTGTACTGTATATAAATTTTAGATCAAGTTCATTAATTTGTTTGAACGGAGGAAGAATCAAGTTTTTCAAAATAAGAGCAATGCAATGAAGGCAATAGAAGATGTACAGCTGGACAAAGATTGTATATGGTCCTAAAATATCTTCCAACCAATGGATTATTACAAAATTTCTCAGGGAAGGCACAGCAAAGATATGGATCTTGAGTTTGATAAATTGTATGCCCTTTGAAACTGTTTTGGAGGAATTGAAGTGCACCTTGGCAATTCTGTAGAGGATAAAGACTTATCTTTGCATCAGCTGGAAAATATCTTATGATTCTGTTAAAAACCTTAATGGGAGAAGGATGTATACAACCCCTGGCAAAAATTATGGAATCACCAGGCTCGGAAGATGTTCATTCAGTTGTTTAATGTTGTTGAAAAAAAGCAGATCACAGACATGGCACAAAACTAAAGTAATTTCAAATGGCAACTTTAGGGCTTTAAGAAACACTAAAAGAAATCAAGATTAAAAATGTGGTACTCAGTAAGGGTAATTTTTTTAAGACCAAGCAGAGGGAAAAAATTATGGAATCACTCAATTCTGATGAAAAAATTATGGAATCACCCTGTAAATTTTCATTTCCAAAACTAACACCTGCATCAAATTAGATCTGCTCGTTAGTCTGCATCTAAAAAGGAGTGATCACACCTTGGAGAGCTGTTGCACCAAGTGGACTGACATGAATCATGGCTCCAACATGAGAGATGTCAATTGAAACAAAGGAGAAGGTAAAAGAAGGTAAATCATCACGCAATGTTGCAAAAGATGTTGGTTGTTCACAGTCAGCTGTGCCTAAAATCTGGACCAAATGCAAACAACATGGAAAGGTTGTTAAAGGCAAACATACTGGTAGACCAAGGAAGACCGGAAACTTAAAGCAATATGTCTCCAAAACAGGAAATGCACAACAAAACAAATGAGGAATGAATGAGAGGAAAATGGAGTCAATGTCTGTGACGGAACTGTAAGAAACCGCCTAAAGGAAATGGGATTTACATACAGAAAAGCTAAACATAAGCCATCATTAACACCTAAACAGAAAAAAACAAGGTTACAATGGGCTAAGGAAAAGCAATCGTAGATTGTGGATGACTGGATGAAAGTCATATTCAGTGATGAATCGCGAATCTGCATTGGGCAAAGCGATGATTCTGGAACTTTTGTTTGGTGGCATTCCAAGAGGATGACTGACCATGCTCTCCTCCTCATCCTCCTCCTCTTCCTCCTCCTCCCTGTTCTCAGGCCATCCATGCTGAACAGACAGTATGACAGTTATGCAGGTAGCACCGTCTATAGAGCAGGAAACTACCTCCTGTTCTTCCTCCTCCTCCTCATTGTCACCCAATCCACGTTGGGATGAAATGAGGCTGGGCTGTGTGGAATCACCCTGTATGGTTCCTTGCTCCATCTCATCATGCTCCGCCTGCGATGCATCCTCTTTAATTGTGAGCAGAGAGCGTTTCAGAATACAGAGAAGCAGGATGGTGACGCTAATTGTGGCGTCATCGCCACTCACCATCATGGTGGACTCCTCAAAGTTTTGGAGTATGGTATAGATATCTGACATCCATGTCCACTCCTGAGGTCTTATGTGTGGAGTCTGACCTGAATACCGACGGCTGTGTTGATGCTGGTAGTCAACAACTGCCCTCTTCTGCTCACAAATCCTTCCCAACATCTGCAATGTAGAGTTCCAATGCGTGGGGACATCGCACACTACACTGTGTTCCAAATTATTATGCAAATAATATTTTCTCAGATTTTCCCAAATTACCTATATGAATTGCAGTCATTGTAATTTTCCAGTCAAATAACTATTAGAGTACAATTGAAAGGTTTTTGTACAAACTGCCTATGATAACAGTATATTTTTTAAAAAATAAAAAACTCAAACTGCACACAAAATGCATGTTCCAAATTATTATGCACAGCAGAGTTTTCAACCTTTTCATTTTAATAAAGAACAAAAAAATGGTCATTTTTGAAATTATAAGCATTAGCAGGTTATTGCAAACTGAAATCAAACAGTTTTCAACTCAAAACTTTATTCTAGGTGATGTTACATTTGCACATAGGACCCCTTGTTCGAAATGAGCTTCTGAACTCTCTCGTCCATTGAATTTGTCAGGTTTTGGATGGTTTCTGCTTCAATTGTTTTGCATGAGGACAGAATACCCTCCCAGAGCTGTTGCTTAGATGTGAACTGCCTCCCGCCATCATAGACACTCCTTTTGATGATGCCCCAGAGATTCTCAATGGGGTTGAGGTCAGGGGAGCATGGGTGCCACACCATAAATTTGTCCCCTTTTATGCCCATAGCAGCCAGAGATGCAGATGTGTTATGTGCAGCATGAGACGGGGCATTATCATGCATGAAAATGATCTTGCTGCGGAATGCACGGTTCTTCTTCTTGAACCAAGGAAGGAAGTACTGTTTGAGAAACTCAACATACATTATGGAGTTCTTTACCCCTTCAGGGATCCTAAAAGGGCCGACAATCTCTCTCCCCACGATTCCAGCCCAAAACATTACTCCACCTCCTTCTTGTTAGCGCCGTAGCCGTGTTTGCATGGGGTGTCCATCAACCAGCCATCCTCCACTCCATCCATCTGGACCATCGAGATCATTTCATGCAATTTCAGATCAATTCAATGGACGAGAGAGTTCAGATGCTCCTTTCGAACAAGGGGTCCTATGTGCAAATGTAACATCACCTAGAATAAAGTTTTGAGTTGAAAACTGTTTGGAACATGTATTTTGAGTGCAGTTTGAGTTTTTTATTTTTTTTTAAATATACTGTTATCATAGGCAGTTTGTACAAAAACCTTTCAATTGTACTCTAATAGTTATTTGACTGGAAAATTACAATGACTGTAATTCATATAGGTAATTTGGGAAAATCTGAGAAAATATTATTTGCATAATAATTTGGAACACAGTGTAATTGGTGAGCTGGAAGCTGCAAATGCTGCTGAAGCACGGCAAGGGCGGCGGATGCTGTAGCTGACTTTCTAAAATGGGCACACAGATGGCGTATTTTGACAAGCAGATGCAACATAACTGGGTAGGTTTTGAGAAACCGCTGAACCACAAGGTTATGTATATGGGCCAGACATGGTATGTGTGTGAGCTCGCCTTGCTTCAGAGCCGCCACCAGGTTCCGGCCATTGTCACACACGACCATGCCTGGCTGTAGGTTCAGCTGTATCAGCCTCAGATCTGCCTGCTCTTTCAGAGCTGTCCACAACTCTTCAGCGGTGTGCGGTTTGTCACCTAAGCATATTAGCTTCAACACAGCCTGTTGCCGCTTGGCAGAGGTGTTGCAGTGTTTCCAGCTTCTGACTGATGTACTCATTTCGGAGATGGAGGCTGAAGAGGAGGAGGTGCAGGAGCTGTAAAATATGGGGGCAGCCCTGATTGACCCAGGGCCCGCAATCCTCGGCGTTGGGAGGACGTATTCCGTCGCAAGGTCCGACTGGGTCCCTGCTTCCACTATATTAACCCAGTGTGCCATCAGCGAGATGTACCATCCCTGCCCACAAGCACTTGTCCACCTGTCCGTGATTAGGTGGACTTTCCCAGTAACTGCATTGTTGAGGGCATGTCTAATATTGTGGGACACATGCTCGTGTAATGCGGGGACGGCACAACAGGAGAAATAGTGGCAGCTGTGGACCGAGTACCAAGGGACGGCCGCCGCCATCAGGTTGCGGAAAGCTTCCGTCTCCACGAGCCTAAAAGGCAACATTTCGAGCGCAAGCAGTCACGAAATGTGTGAATTTAGTAGTGTGGCCTGTGGGGCATTGGCTGCATATTTGCACTTACGTTCTAAGGACTGGGGTGGGGACAACTGAACACTGCACTGGGACAAGGACGTGGACGTGCTTGATGATGGTGCTAGTTGAGAGTGTGCAATGACACATGCAGGGCGGAAGGTATCTTCGCATGCGCCATGGACAGGGGATTGGCATGCACGCACAACAGTGGAAGAAGCAGTTGTGTCACCCACAGACACTGTTTCTGTACCCTGGGGTTCAGTCCACTTAGTAGGGTGCTTTGGTGCCATGTGCCTGATCATGCTGGTGGTGGTCAGGCTGCTAGTTTTGCTACCCATGCTGATGCTGGCCTGGCAGGTGGTGCAAATGTCCATTTTGGGGTTATCTGCAGAGTTTTTAAAAAACAACCAGATTCGGGAAGACCTAACAGTTGTACTGGCAACTTCCGTCGTGTTGGTGTTACAGGAAATTCTTTCCCGCCTTGTGTCTGCGGCCACCACCCTGCTTCTTCCTGTCTGTTGTTGTGCTTTGCCTCCCGTCGCCCTGTGTGCTGTTGTCCTCACTCTGCATGTCCCCCTGCCAGGTTGGGTCATTTACTATATCATCTACCACCTCGTCTCCCACTTCCGCTCCCTGGTCCTCCTCCTGACTTTCTGGCAATTGTGTCTCATCATCATCATCATCCACCTCTTGCGACAGTAATTGCACTTTCCCACCGTTGCCTCCGTTTGACCGCGGCTGCTCAAATATTTTGGGCATCACTACACACGTTCTCCTCTTGACTCGCTTGAAGCTGGCAGAGCGAGAGGCTCAAATCTACAAATGGAAAAGTGAACAGCTCTTTTGAGTGTCCAAGTGTGGGATCAGTTGTCTTCAGGAACTCGTCATGGTGGGGGGAAGAAGGATCAGGGTGAGGAATATGCAGTCCAGACTTGACCGTGTGGAAGACAGGGTGATAGTGGTGGTAAGAAAGTGACTGGAAGCATTATCTGCTATCCAACCAACAACTTTTTGACATTGCTCTGGGTTCAATAGTGATGTGCTGCGGTCCCCTAGCAATTGGGACAGGAAGGTCGGCCGACAAGATGTGGGTGTGTGTTGTGGCACAATTTCAGCTTGCCCACGGCATCGGCCTCTGCATGCACCATCACCATCACGTCCACTTCCCCGTCCCTTGCCACACACCTTGCCCATTTTACATGGAGGGCAATATTTTCCATGTTCACTAGAAATGGCTGATTTTTAAATGTAGTTATATGTGATACGTCTGAAAGAGAACCACGGTTTTAAATAGCAGGCCTGTAATTTACTAATACTATCCTTCACAGAGACCTAGTGTGAATAGCTTGACCGACACACTGCAACAAAATGGAAGACAGAAATGGATAATTTTGGAACACAGTTATATGTGAGATACGTCTGACAGAAAACCACGGTTTTAAATTGCAGGCCTGTAATTTACTAATACTATTCTTCACAGAGACCTAGTGTGAACAGCTTGACTGACACACTGCAACGAAATGGAAGGCAGAAATGGCTGATTTTGGAACACAGTTATATGTGAGATACGTCTGACAGAGAACCACAGCTTTATATAGCAGGCCTGTAGTTTAGTAATACTATTCTTCTCAGAGACTTAGTGTTAATTACTTGACCGACGCACTGCAACAAAATGAAAATGTAAGCCAATCTTTTCCATGTTCAGTTCAAATTTCTGGATTTTTATCGCTGTAATATGGAAAAGATCTGGCTGTATTCTGCAGTGCTAACAAGCAAATGGAGCAGAAAAAATGGAAATGTGTAGTTTGGATAGCTTTTTAAACAAATAATCAGGATTAAGATAAAAAAATTGGCCCTGGCCTCTGATATATGGGGCTATGTCTACAAATATCTGTAAGAACAGCAGCAGCAGGAACGTGCTATGGACCCTCTTGCAGAATATGCACTGCAGTCTGCCACATACACTGCCTGCCTGCCTTACTCCTGCACCTGAATTAGTCCTCAGAAAGACTATTAGTTCAGACGGATATATACAGCTTCTCACAAAATTAGAATATCATGAAAAAGTTAATTTATTTCAGTTCTTCAATACAAAAAGTGAAAGTCATATATTATATAGAGTCATTACAAACAGAGTGATCTATTTCAAGTGTTTATTTCTGTTAATGTTGATGATTATGGCTTACAGCCAATGAAAACACAAAAATCATTATCTCAGTAAATTAGAATACGTTATAACAACAGCTTTAACCGGTTCAGGACCGCCCACTGTACATAAACGTCGGCGCTGCCCGGGCTCTGTGCAGCGCCGACGTTTAAAAACGGTGGGTGGTCCCGCAGCGCTCAGGACCCCCAGGGTCCTGCTAGCGCTGCGGTACCGGTTCAGAGCGATAGCTCTGACATGTGGCATCATGGGGACCTGAATGGATCAGGTCCCCATGATGTTAACCTGTTCCTATCTTCTAGATGCCGCGATCCATAGCGATCGCGGCATTTAAAAGATAATGACAGCTGGTGGTCGGCGATCGGGACCCCCCACATACCTCAGGAGCGGCGGGGATCCCAGTGCTGTGACTTCTGACATCATCGAGACCTGATTGGCTCAGGTCTCGATGATGTCAGCGTCACACCAGCCAATCAGAGAGATCACCAGGGAAGTTTGTTTTAGCAACAAACTTTCCCGGGTGATCTGCCTGATAAATACACTGTTTCTCCTCCGATCTCAGTGAGAGAGCAGAGGAGAAACAGTGTGACAAGAGCTGTGTCAGCCTTGCCACTGTGAAAGTAAAAAAAATAAATAAAAAAGAAAGTAAGAGTTAGGGTTAGTCAGTCCTGTCAGATCTATCAGTCAGTCAGTCCTGTCAGATATATCAGTCAGTCAGTCCTGTCAGATCAGTCAGTCAGTCCTGTCAGATCAGTCAGTCAGTCAGTCCTGTCAGATCTGTCAGTCAGTCAGTCCTGTCAGATCTGTCAGTCAGTCAGTCCTGTCAGATCTGTCAGTCAGTCAGTCCTGTCAGATCAGTCAGTCCTGTCAGATCAGTCCAGTCAGTCAGTCCTGTCAGATCAGTCCAGTCAGTCAGTCCTGTCAGATCTGTCAGTCAGTCAGTCCTGTCAGATCTGTTAGTCAGTCAGTCCTGTCAGATCAGTCAGTCCTGTCAGATCAGTCCTGTCAGATCTGTCAGTCAGTCAGTCCTGTCAGATCAGTCAGTCAGTCCTGTCAGATCAGTCAGATCAGTCAGTCCTGTCAGGTCAGTCAGTCCTGTCAGATCAGTCCGGTCAGTCCAGTCCGGTCAGTCCAGTCCGGTCAGTCCAGTCCGGTCAGTCCCGTCTGTTCAGTCCGGTCCGTTCAGTCCAGTCAAAAAATCTAAAAATAAAATGGCCCGTCAGACTTATACCGCAGAAGAGGTGTATGCCCTGCTGTGTTCTGACACTGATGACAGCGCAATCTCAGATGGAGATATGGATTTTGAGGGCTTTAGAAGCGGCGACACTGAGAGCTCAGAAATGAGCAGTGATTCTGTTCCATCCTCAAGCCCAAGGACCAGTACAGCAATAGGGGCAAATAGCGCTACTGGAGAAACGTCTCCAAATCAGGGAACACTGCCCAGTACAAGCGCTGTCCCTGCTGCTAGTGAATTGGCGCACCCCAGTGTACAAGGGGCTTTGCCACATGATCTAGCATTTCCCAGATGGGAGGCTTCGTATTCGGCTGCTCCATTCAGCCCTGATTTCAACGCCACTCCTGGTATAAATGTGGAGGTGGAAGATTTTGGACCAATTCATTTTTTTAATTTGTTTTTTACAGACAGCTTGCTAGAGCATATTGTCATGCAAACAAATTTATATGCATCCCAATTCATAAGCCAGAATCCCCGATCTTACTATGCTAGGGCAAATTTATGGACACCAACTAATGTCCCGGAAATAAAAAAAATTTTAGGACTTACATTTGCCATGGGGCTTGTTAAAAAACCGAGCATTCGATCCTACTGGTCCAACCACCCTGTTCAAGCCACCCCTATGTTTTCAGTCATTCTGCCTAGGACCCGTTATGAAATGCTCATGCGGTTTTGGCATTTTAACGACAATAGTCAATGCCTGCCCAGAAATGCCCCAGAACATGACAGGTTATATAAAATTATACCCATCATTGAAAATTTGTCAGAAAAATTCTTAAGCCTCTACACCCCAACACAAAATATTTCTATAGATGAGTCCCTTGTAAAATTCAAAGGAAGACTGCACCTCAAGCAATTTATCCCATCTAAAAGGGCAAGGTTTGGAATAAAGCTCTATAAAATGTGCGAAAGTTCAACCGGATACACATCCGCTTTTCGCATATATGAGGGGAAAGATAGCCAACTAAACCCACCAGAATGCCCTACTTATCTGGGGACATCTGGAAAAATTGTTTGGGAGCTGATAAGTCCATTTTTTCAAAAAGGCTACAATCTATATGTGGACAATTATTACACCAGCATACCCCTATTTAAAAGTCTGGTTGAACACAACATCGGGGCTTGTGGGACCATCCGTAAAAACCGTCAGGGGTTTCCACAACCATTGGTCAACCAAAAGTTTCAAAAGGGGCAGTCAGGGGCTGTACGCAACGGAGAGCTGCTTGCCCTGAAATATAGGGATAAGAGGGATATTTTTGTCCTCAGCTCGATCCACACAGATGCCACAAGGGCCACTGTAGAACTAGGATCCACCACTCCGAAGCAAAAACCTGTGTCAGTCATTGACTACAACAAACACATGGGGGGTGTGGACCTTGCAGACCAGGTTCTACAGCCATACCAGGTATCAAGAAAGTCCTATACCTGGTATAAAAAGTTGGTTATTTATTTGTTTCAGGTGGCCACATACAATTCTTTTGTGTTGTACAAAAAAGCAGGAAATTCAGATCCTTTTCTTGATTATCAAGAAAAGGTCATTGAAAATCTTGTCTTTCAAAGTGTTAGCCCCGCTCATCCATTAGAATCTGAGGATGTGAAAAGACTCACTGAGCGACATTTTATTGCACTTATTCCAGCAACGGAAACAAGAAGGAACCCCCAGAAAAGATGTCGTGTATGTACTAAGAGAGGAATGAGGCGTGAGACCCGCTACTATTGCCCACAATGCCCATCATTGCCAGCCTTATGCGTCACTGACTGCTTTAAAATCTACCACACAGAACCACGTTTTTAAACTGTAAAAATGTATCCCAATTTGTCATTCAAACATTTGGTTCATTTAGTGAATGACATATTCGAGTAGAGCTCACTTAATTTCCAGGGGGGGTTCTCCAGAATCTAAACCTTCCATTGCGTGCTTGTTTCTGGAAATCATCCATCGAGTTAAAATGGTCACTAAACCCATAGATGAATTCCCAGAGGGGTGTCATTTCCAAAATGGGGTCACTTCAGGGGGGATTCTTTAGCTCTGGTACTCTGAAAAGTGCCAGAACAGCATAATCCCCCCTGAAGTGACCCCATTATGGAAATGACACCTCTGTGGGAATTCATCTATGGGTTTAGTGACCATTTACCTATCTACTTATTTTCCCACCACTAGATTAATTTATACAGAGGAGTAGATTGTAAAATTCGGTCACTTGTTGTGGGTTTCCTCTGTTTAGGCACCTCAGGGGCTCTCCAAATGCAACATGGCGTCCGCTATCGATTCCAGTCAAATTTCCATTCCAAAAGTCAAATGGCGCTCCTTACCTTCCGAGCCATGCCGTGCGCCCAAACAGTGGCTTTGCACCACATATGGGGTATCAGCGTGCTCAGGAGAAATTGCACAACACATTTTGGGGTCCATTTTTTCTGGCTGCCCTTGTGAAAATTAAAAATTTGAGGCTAAAGTAGCAGTTTTGTGTTAAAAATGTGTTTTTTTATTTTCACCCTTCAACATTATAAAATTCTGTGAAGCCCCTGGGGGTTCAAGGTGCTCACCACACATCTAGATAAGTTCCTTGAGGGGTCTAGTTTCCAAAATGGGGTGACTTGTTGGGGGTTTCCTCTGTTTAGGCACCTCAGGGGCTCTCCAAATGCAACATGGCGTCCGCTATCGATTCCAGTCAAATTTCCATTCCAAAAGTCAAATGGCGCTCCTTACCTTCCGAGCCATGCCGTGCGCCCAAACAGTGGCTTTGCACCACATATGGGGTATCAGCGTGCTCAGGAGAAATTGCACAACACATTTTGGGGTCCATTTTTTCTGGCTGCCCTTGTGAAAATTAAAAATTTGAGGCTAAAGTAGCAGTTTTGTGTTAAAAATGTGTTTTTTTATTTTCACCCTTCAACATTATAAAATTCTGTGAAGCTCCTGGGGGTTCAAGGTGCTCACCACACATCTAGATAAGTTCCTTGAGGGGTCTAGTTTCCAAAATGGGGTGACTTGTTGGGGGTTTCCTCTGTTTAGGCACCTCAGGGGCTCTCCAAATGCAACATGGCGTCCGCTATCGATTCCAGTCAAATTTCCATTCCAAAAGTCAAATGGCGCTCCTTACCTTCCGAGCCATGCCGTGCGCCCAAACAGTGGCTTTGCACCACATATGGGGTATCAGCGTGCTCAGGAGAAATTGCACAACACATTTTGGGGTCCATTTTTTCTGGCTGCCCTTGTGAAAATTAAAAATTTGAGGCTAAAGTAGCAGTTTTGTGTTAAAAATGTGTTTTTTTATTTTCACCCTTCAACATTATAAAATTCTGTGAAGCCCCTGGGGGTTCAAGGTGCTCACCACACATCTAGATAAGTTCCTTGAGGGGTCTAGTTTCCAAAATGGGGTGACTTGTTGGGGGTTTCCTCTGTTTAGGCACCTCAGGGGCTCTCCAAATGCAACATGGCGTCCGCTATCGATTCCAGTCAAATTTCCATTCCAAAAGTCAAATGGCACTCCTTACCTTCCGAGCCATGCCGTGCGCCCAAACAGTGGCTTTGCACCACATATGGGGTATCAGCGTGCTCAGGAGAAATTGCACAACACATTTTGGGGTCCATTTTTTCTGGCTGCCCTTGTGAAAATTAAAAATTTGAGGCTAAAGTAGCAGTTTTGTCAAAAAAAGTTAAATGTTCATTGTTTTCTTCCACATTCCAAAAATTCCTGTGAAGCACCTGAAGGGTTAATAAACTTCTTGAATGTGGTTTTGAGCACCTTGAGGGGTGCAGTTTTTAGAATGGTATCACTTTTGGGTATTTTCTGTCATAAAGGCTCCTCAAAGTCACTTCAAATAAGATGTGGTCCCTAAAAAAATGTTTTTGTAAATTTTGTTGTAAAAATGAGAAATCGCTGGTCAACTTTTAACCCTTATAGCTTCCTAACAGAAAAAAATTTTGGTTCCAAAATTGTGCTGATGTGAAGTAGACATGTGGGAAATGTTATTCATTAACTATTTTGTGTGATATATCTCTCTGATTAAAGGGCATGAAAATTCAAAGTTTGAAAATTGCAAAATTTTCTAAATTTTCACCAAATTTCCAATTTTTTCACAAATAAACGCAAATGATATCGAAGAAATTTTACCACTATCATGAAGTACAATATGTCATGAAAAAACAATCTCAGAATCAGGGGGATCCGTTGAAGCGTTCCAGAGTAATTACCTCATAAAGTGACAGTGGTCAGAATTGAAAAAATTGGCCCGGTCACGAAGGCAAAAACAGGCTCTGGCGCGAAGTGGTTAAAAATGTTTTTAAAATCCGAAATGCTGGCCTACTGAAATGTATGTTCAGTAAATGCACTCAATACTTGGTCGGGGCTCCTTTTGCATCACTTACTGCATCAATGTAGCGTGGCATGGAGGCGATCAGCCTATGGCACTGCTGAGGTGTTATTGAACCCCAGGTTGCTTTGATAGCAGCCTTCAGCTTGTCTGTATTGCTGGGTCTGGTGTCTCTCATCTTCCTCTTGACAAAACCCCATAGATTTTCTATGGGGTTAAGGTCAGGCAAGTTTGCTGGTCAATAAAGCACAGTGATACTGTTTAAACCAGGTATATGCACTTTTGCAATGTGGACATGTGCCAAGTCCTGCTGGAGAATGCAATTTCCATCTCCAAAAAGATTGTTGGCAGAGGGAAGCATGAAGTGCTCTAAAATTTCCTGGTAGATGGCTGCGCTGACTTTGGTCTTGATAAAACACAGTGGACCTACACCAGCAGATGACATGGCTCCCCAAACCATCACCGATTGTGAAAACATCACACTAGACCTCAACCAGCTTGGATTGTGTGCCTCTCCACTCTTCCTCCAGACTCTGGGACCTTGATTTCCAAATGAAATGCAAAATTTACTTTCATCTGAACCAACTCCTTGGTCCAGGTAAGACGCTTCAGGCATTGTCATTGGTCATGAGTGGCTTGACACAAGGAATGCGACACTTGTAGCCCATGTCCTGGATACGTCTGTGTGTGGTGGCTCTTGATGCAATGACTCCAGCAGCAGTCCACTCCTTGTGAATCTCCCCCAAATTTTTGAATAGCCTTTTCTTAACAATCCTTTCAAGGGTGCAGTTATCCCGGTTGCTTGTGCACCTTTTTCTACCACACTTTTTCCTTCCACTCAACTTTCCATTAATATGCTTGGATACAGCACTCTGTGAACAGCATATTAATAATGACTTTTTGTGGCTTACCCTCCTTGTGGAGTGTGTCAATGACTGCCTTCAAGACATCTGTCAAGTCAGCAGTCTTCCCCATGATTGTGGAGCCTACTGAAACCGACTAAGGGACCTTTATAAATGCTTCGGAAGCCTTTGCAGATGTTTTTGGTTAATTATTCAAATTTACTGAGATAAACACTTGAAATAGATCACTCTGTTTGTAATGACTATATATAATAAATGAGTTTCACTTTTTGAATTGAAGAAACTGAAATAAATTAACTTTTTGATGATATTTTGTGAGAAGCACCTGTATATATGTTGTGGAATACCTATACTAACTATAAACAAGCAAATCTCTCCCTGACTCAGCAGCAGCTCTCCCTACTCTGCCTGTTTCCGGAGTGACTGTGATGAGCATAGCGGTGCCAAGTCTTATATGGATCTGATGACACTGTGCGGCTAGCCAATCACTGTAATGCCCACAACCAATATGGCTACGGCATTACAGTGCGTGGCAAGCAATCCCTGCATGTTCATTGGCTCTATAAAGAGCGCCAAACATGCAGGGTGGGGACCCGAGTTCCCGCCCGAGCAGCCTGGAAATACTCACCGAGCTTGTCAAGCACCATCGGGCGAGTACAGAGCAGTGGCGAGCACGTTCGCTCATCACTAGTCATATACCTTCCACTTGGATAATATATACACCTTTTTATATCTATGCTCATTCTCAGGTTTGCACATTGCCCTTTTTTGTATATTATCCAGCACCTTATTATCATTGTGCATATATGTAGTATATTATATATTGTGTGAACTTTTCTGCTGCATTAGCTCCTTTTGCAATCATTGAATGATTACTTATGCATATTTGGTCTTAGCTAGTGCCATCTGCAGTTTCTCTTCATATTATATTGGGTCATAAACCTTCCACTTGGATATTACATACACCTTTTTATATATGATTATTCTTAGGTATGCACATTGCACTTTTTATGTATTATTCAGTACCTTATTATGATTATGAATTGACCTGATTTTTTTTATAACAAATCATGTATTCAGCTTTGTGACTCATTCTGTTGATGCAATGTATTTTTCAGTACTTTATATGTATACATGCCTGTCATCTTCACTTGACACACCCTGATCCCCTCATTTTTAGATTTTGTGTTCTTAATTGTTTGTTGGGCTTTTATCTCATCATGATTTAATAAATTTGATTTTGTTGATTGATTTTGCCTCTTTTGAATACATCGTCTTGGTTTTCTCTGTGAATACCGTCTTATTGAGGTTAGAGAACGTAGCAGAGAAATGTTTCCACTAACGAAATTAATAAAATCCATACCCCTACTTTAGGTAGACGCAGAGCTCTCTGGCATATTTTTGAATATATTTTTCTGCAGCTGTAGTCTTAAAGACTTTCTTTGTCAGAGTGAATATAATTCTCCTTCAACACCTGAGTCGGCTAATTCAAGCTGGTAATTATAGCAATGCCATATTGTAATATCCAGAAACGTGACTGACAACAGGGAGGCTATATAATTCTGTAAAAGAATTCATTATCATACAGAGCCAGTAGAATTGTCACTTTTTTCTAGAGGCAGTGGAACTAGTCATTAAAAAAAAAACTAGAAATTACAAATGTAGAGAAAAATGAATAGATATTTTTTTCCTTTGGTAATATTAGTCATATTAAATAGACCACAAGTAATATTTCGCCGATTTCTATGAATGCAAAAAAAAAAGGTGAGAAGCTGTCTGACTGTAAATCCAGGCTTGGACTGACCGACTGGGAGATCAGTGACGTCTGTGAAGAAAGGCGGGCCATGTCTACCAATCTCAGTCTTAAAGGAGTTGTCCACTTTTGAGGACATTTTTTTTTTTTTTTTACTTTTTAAACATCTATTTGGGGCTAAAATAATTTTTAACGTTGGGTTCAATTAAAAATGTTGTCCGGCTTTTATAGGCTCTTTGTTTTCCCTGAAAATTCAACTTTGATGTGGTCTGTGCATATAAAGGTTTGGCTTGCCTTTTCTTTGAACTGGACATTATATTCATTAGGTTCCCCATGGCTGTGTGTCTACTAGCCGGGTTCAGTCCTTCTCAGCCCTTATCCACATGCATGTCACTTGACAAATGGTAAGGTTTTAATATTTTTCTGTTTAGAGGCCAGTGTGAACATGCAGTTACACGCTGCATGCACACCAACTTATATTCCAGTTCATTTCTTTAGGTTTTTTTATCAAGTGATAGGAGCCCAGAAAAAGATAGGCACAAACAAACTCTACAAGACCATCAGAAGAAGCTTACTAACTGATTCTGTTAACTCATTCTGCAGTCAGCCATACACAGCGCAACACAGAGGTTATAGAACAAAAACGGTGCAAAATTTTAATGAAACCCAACTAAAAAGCTATTTTTTTTAGCTCAAACTACTTAAATGTAACACCTTAACGTACATTTTCATCACAGGTTCATAAAGAATGTATGAAGCCCGCTCGGGAGCTGAACCAGCATCATACCAGGCAGATGCTGGCTGTGTTACAAAGCTGGCATCTGCCTGTAATCACAGTGACTAAGAAAAATGTTTTAAGCATGAAAAAAATAAAGAAAAAATATAAGAATTTGAATCATTGAACTTTTTCCCACATTAAGAAAAAAGAAATTAAAAAAAAACATATTTTGTATTGTTATGTCCCGAAAAAATTCCAGTCTATCAAGATAGAAAATTGAAACTATAGAATAAACGATTGAAAGCAAACATTAACGCCAAAAAGCAAAAAAAAAATCAAAAACCCAGAATTGCAGCTTTTCAGTCGCCAGACTTCCCCAAAAAAATTCATTAAAAAGTGATAAAAACATCATATGTTCCCCTTAAACAGGATTCATTTAATAAGTCAGCTCAGCATGCAAATAAAGATTGAAAAAAAACAAAACAATGCAGGTCTAAGGAAATGGCAACAAACACAACATTTTATGTATAAATTTCAGAATTTTTTACACCACTATAATAACAAAAAAGTGAACAAGATTTGTATCGTTGTAATCATACTGATCTGGAAAATTGTTGACCTATCATGTCCAGATGTGATGCATAAGCACTGCTCCAGCTTCTTCAAGTTAGATGGTTTCCTCCGATGAAGAGCAATCTTCAAGTCTGACCACAGATTTTCAATTGGATAAATGTCTGGGTTTTGACTAAGCCACTCCAAAACATTTACAAGTTTCCCTTTAAACCACTAGAGTGTTGCTTTATCAGTATGCTTTGGGTTATTGTCTTGTTGGAAGGTGACCCTCCGTCCCAGTCTCAAATCACTGACCCACTGAAACAGGTTTGCTCAAGAATATCCTTGTTTTTCGCACCATCTTCCCCACGACTCTGACCATTCCCCTGTACCTGCTACCAAAAAACTTCCCCACAGCATGATGCTGCCACCACCATGCTTCACTGTGTTCTTGGGGTGATGAGCTCTGTTGGTTTGGCGTCAGACATAACGTTTACCTTGGTGGCCAAAAAGTTACATTTTGGTCTCATCTGACTACAGCACCTTCCTCCATACATTTGGGGAGTCTCCCACATGTATTTTGGCAAACTCAAAATCAGCCTTATAATTTTTGTGCGTAAGTAAAAGCATTTTTCTGCCCACTCTTCCATAAATGCCACCGCTATGGGGTGTACGGCTTATTGTGGTCGTATAGACAGATACTCCATGCACTGCTTGGGAACTCTACAGCTCCTTCGGGGTTACCTTTGGTCTCTGTGCTGCCTCTCTGATGAATGTCCTCCTTGCCAGGGCTAAGAGTTTTGGTGGGTGACTTTGTCTTGCCAGGTTTGATGTGGTACCATGTTCTTTCTATTTGATGGTGCTCCGGGGGATCATCAGAGATTGGGATATTTTTTTATAACCCAACCCTGACTTGTACTTCTCAACAACTTTGTCACTAACTTGTTTGGAGATCTCCTTGGTCTTTATGGTGTTGTTTGGTTAGTGGTGCCTCTTGCTTAATGGTGCCTCTTGCTTAATGGTGTTGCAGTTTCTGTGGCTTTTCAGAAAAGGTGTGTATATACTGACAGACCATGTGACACTTAGATTGCACACAGGTAGACTTCCTTTCACTAAGCCTGTGACTTATGAAGGTAATTGCTTGACACCAGAAATTTTTAGGGGCTTCATAGCAAAAGGGATGAATACATATGCACATGCCAATTTTTAGCTATTTGATTCTATAAATTTAATTTTAATTTATGCCTATATTTTTCTCACTTCACCAACTTAGTCTATTTAATGCTGATGCATCACACACAAATCAGATTATCAAACTGTTACACGCACGCCATTAGGTTCCTCAGGGCGACCATAGACTATGTGCTGCAGCTTCTCTCAGGCACACAGGGGTATTGACCCTCCGACACAGACTCGTAGGTTGTTTCACTTGCTGACCAGACACACTTGACAAGAGTCCTCATAAACGGTAGAACAGTAGCATTTAATAAGGCATGTCCAGTGCAATGCAAATGTCTCTTTGAGCATCAGGCTCCAGTAATAACAGTACAGTCTCCTTTGCAGCACAGCAGTACACAATCTATTATCCGGTAGCACAGTACAGCACAGTTTTAATACAAAGGCACATTAATGAACACAGCATTCTTTACAGCACAGTGAGATGGAGGAGGGGGGAGGGTTTGCCGAGGTAGATGATCCCTGTGACACCATTTCTTCCAGTCCTTATCTTTTTGCCTGGCAATACTCTGCACTGCTAGTTCAGGAAGTCTACCTGACCTGTGCTTAGCTTCACTCCTGACTTGAATCCTTTTCACTTGTAGGGGTGCTTATGTAAGATATATCACACACACACACCACTTTTCTTTTTAGCTCCAGACAGACAGTAAACAACCTCCCCACAATACCCCTGGGCCTCTGCTAAAACACTCCCCTTCTCCTGTGATTGTGTTAACCCCTCTAGTTGCTGGATGCTTCTGGAGCATAACACTTCCTGTCTCACGTGCTTGCGTTACTTCTGCATGTCACAAAACTATTTAAACAAAAGTTGTAATGTAACAAAATAGGTAAAAAAACAAGGGGGTGAATACTTTTGCAAGCCACTGTATGTAATATTGAACTGCTAGGGTATGTGTACAGTATTTGGTGCATAAATTTCTGCATCTCTTGGCAGGAAAAACACAGTGTAAAATAGGTGCATTTTGCCTTGTTTTTTATATATTTTTTAACATTTTTTGTGCAGATTTTTCCCCTCTCATTAGTATGAGTGAAATCTACAGCAAAAATGCTGAAAGAATTGACATGCTGCAGATTTTAATGTGCACCGAATCTACATGTCAAAAATAAGTAATGTGTGCTTGAGACATCAGGATTCTCATTCATTTTGCTGGAATCAGGAAACCCCTCAGGCTTTGTGACAAATCTGCGCAGAAAAACATGATAAATCTGCAACGTGTGCCCAGGCTCTTAGTGTACCTGTAATGAAAGGTAAAGGGGTTCGGCTTCTGGACATTATTCCAGCCCACACCATAATCCCAGGAGTAGGACCAATCTGATGTTCCCTAATGTCAATGTGGTCTCATCAGATTGGAATCGCGTGTAGTTATCCATCTGTCCTACAAGTGAAATTAGAAGTCATCTGCCTCATGCCTTCTGATGGCATCAAACAATGTACACACAAACCATCAGAAGGCAATTTCACGACAATGGACTATGAGCCCATCTACAGGTGTTCCATTGACCTCCAGCCACAACTCTCAAAGGATATCATGGTGCAGAGCAAGACAGCAATAAAGGCTGGAATGGAGGTCTCTCTTCAGTGGCGTCCCACTTTTTTCTCAGATGCAATAATAGCTAGAGAGTGGTCTGGAGACCACGTGGGTAACATCATAAAGAAGCTTTCACAAGGGACTGTGAAAGTGTCCTAGGAGCCATTTTTCAACACAATAATGCCATGCTGTATGTTACTCATGCTACTGTGAACAGCCTGCATGGCCTCAGTGAGCTATCAGCATCTCTGGAGATGTCTCCACTGAACACATCTGGGTCATCAATGGTCTGAAATTGCAAAGGGAGCTGCAAGCAGAGGATCTTGATGATTTACATGCCCAAGTGCATTCAGCGTGGCAGAACATTCCTCAGACAACCATTAATAAACTCATTGATTGTGTGCTAAGGAGTGTAAGGGCTCTACTACTCTGTCTATATAAATAAAAATGTAAATGTTTGTTTGTTCAAAATCTTAAATCTCCAAAAGTTCTTCACCGATTGCTTTGAAATGTTGACACAACGTTGCATTCGAATACACGAATGTTTTTATATACCTACTATAGGGTTTTTTTCCTGACACTGCTCTTTATGCACACTGCTTTTACCAATATTGTCTTCTTGCTAATGTGTATACATGTGTATTTAATAAAGATTTTGTTATATTTTGTACAAGAAACTCCTAGTTTCTCTGTTTTTTTTCATGTTTTTGGAGTTACATGGACACACTCTTACTTATGCATGCTGATGTGCCCTAGTCTAATATGATCTTGGGAAACCTTTACAGATATGTTTTTATATACCAGCTGTTGGACGTAAAAGGAGGGTGTTACGAGCTCAGTCCCAAGCTGACTCTCCCTGGCCGCCCCGGGATTCTCCCCACTTAGTGACATCTCATTCATAAACCCTTCTCCCTCTCCTTCATTCACCCCAGTCACTGCCTGTGCTCTGCTCCTTTCGTGTCCTCCGTGGGGGTTGGCGGGAAGGGGAATGATGAGACCGTCTGTTTGAGGCCGAAAGACGATACTGCTGATCACTAGTGTTGAGCCACCCCCGTAGTGTTCGGGTTCGGTTCGGTTCGTCGAACACCGGGATGTTCGAGGAACTGTTCGTCGAACACCTTAGAACACCGTCGAACACTGTTAAAACCAATGGCAGGCAAACAAAAACACATAGAAACACATAGAAAACACCTGCAAAGGTGTCCAAAAGCTGACAAACTGCTCAGAAGACACTCTCTTTAAAAAAGCCGGCCGGCAAATTCAGCAGCGGCATACACCGGTACCCGACAATTTAGACAAGAAGGAATAGAGCATCACACATAGATTAGATAGATAGAAACATGTCAGTCACACATATAAGAAGCACAGTGACAGTGTTGGTTACTGCACTTGTCATTTAGTGTAAAGGATTTATTAAAAAAAATATTAGTGTTTTCATGCACCGTCTCTTTAAAAAAGCCGGCCGGCAATTCAGCATCTGTACCCGACAATTTAGAACAGAAAGAATAGAGCTTCACACATAGATTAGATAGATAGAAACATGTCAGTCACATATATATGAAGTACAGTGATAGTGTTGCTTACTGTACTTGTCATTTAGTGTAAAGGATTTATTTAAAAAAATAATAGTGTTTTCATGCACTGTCTCTTTAAAAAAGCCGGCCGGCAATTCAGCAGCGGTACCCGACAATTTAGAACAGAAAGATAGAGCATCACACATAGATTAGATAGATAGAAACATGTCAGTCACATATATATGAAGTACAGTGATAGTGTTGGTTACTGTACTTGTCATTTAGTATTAAAATAAAGGATTTATTATTAAAAAAATTGGCGTGGGGTTCCCCTTAATTTTAGGCTCTAGCGGAGGTTAAGCAGACGGCTGGGGCAGATGTTTGAAGCCTGGGAAGGGGGTAATACCCACGGAGCTTCCCAGGCTACTAATATCAGCCCCCAGCTGAATACATAGCCTTTACTAGCTATTAAAATGGGGGACCCCCCAAAAAAAATGACGTGGGGTCCCCCCTAATTTAATAGCTAGCAAAGGCTAGGCAGACAGCTGGGGGCTGATATTAATAGCCCAGGAAGGGAGCCATGAATATTGGCCCCCTCCCAGGCTAGAAACACCAGCCGTCAGCTGCCCCAGAAATGGCGCATTCATAGGATGCGCCAATTCTGGCACTTAGCCTCGCTCTTCCACGCTGCCCTGGTGCGGTGGCAGGGGGTAATAGGGTTGGGGTTGATGTCAGCTTATAATGCCAGCTGACATCAAGCCCAGGTTAGTAATGGAGAGGCGTCTATAAGACACCCCCATTACTAACCCCATAGTCAAAGTTAAAAAAAACACAAACACCCAGAATAAAGTCCTTTAATTGAAATAAAGACACAATCCTTTATTGTTCTAAATTAAACCATACTTACCATCACGCCCATTCCAGTTGAAGCCAACGATCTCCTGCAATAAAAGAAAAATAATAAAGCAACCTCATCCTTACCTTTCCATGGTTCCCACGACAGCTTCAGCTCTGCTACATCGAGATGACAGGCTGGACCGCAGCAGAACGCTGCCATCCAGCCTCTCATCCCGCAGACACTGAGAAGCGCAGGCTTGCTTGCGTGGCTCAGCGTCTCTCTGTGACGACATCCAGATGAGCCGAGTTCATGTCCAATGAACTCGGCTCACCTCATGCACGTCACTGACAGCGTGGGAAAATTCTCACGCTGAAGCGGTGAGTGCAGGAGAATTCTCCCACGCTGTCAGTGACGTGCATAAGGTGAGCTCATGTCCAATGAACTCAGCTCACCTCCTGCACGTCACTGACAGCGTGGGAGAATTCTCCTGCACTCAGCGCTTCAGCGTGAGAATTCTCCCACGCTGAAGCGCTGAGTGCAGGAGAATTTTCCCACGCTGTCAGTGACGTGCATGAGGTGAGCCGAGTTCATTGGACATGACCTCGGCTCATCTGGATGCCGTCACAGCGAGACAGTGAGGAGCGCAAGCATGCCTGCGCTTCTCAGTGTCTGCGGGATGACAGACTGGATGGCAGCGTTCTGCTGCGGTCCAGCCAGTCATCTCGATGTAGCAGAGCTGAAGCTGTCTTGGGAACCATGGAAAGGTAAGGATGAGGTTGGTTTATTATTTTTCTTTTATTGCAGGAGATCGTTGGCTTCAGCTGGAATGGGTGTGATGGTAAGTATGGTTTAATTTAGAACAATAAAGAATTGTGTCTTTATTTCAATTAAAGGACTTTATTCTGGGTGTTGTGTTTTTTTTAAATACTTTACTAGAAATTCATGGCGGTCATGTCTAATACTGGCATGACCCCATGAATTTTGGGCTTGGGGCCAGCTGATAATACCAAGCTGGCCCTAACCCCTTTATTACCCAGTGAGCCACCGCACCAGGGCCCTGGATGAGTTGGGTACAGCGCCAGAAGATGGCGCTTCTATGAACGCGCCATTTTCCGGGGTGGCTGCGGACTGCAATTTGTAGCGGGGGGGGGCCCAGAAAGCTTGGGCCTCCCTGCGCTGCGGATTCCAGCCCCCAGCTGCCTAGTTGTACCTGGCTGGACACAAAAATAGGGCGAAGCCCCACGTACTTTTTTTTTAATTATTTCATGAAATTCATGAAATAATTAAGAAAAAAAGGCCTTCCCTATATTGTTGTGTCCGGCCAGGTACAAATAGGCAGCTGGTGGATGGGGGCAGCCCGTTCCTGCCTGCTGTACCTGGCTGGACACTAATATAGTGCGAAGCCCCACTTCAATTTTTTTAAATTATTTCAGGAAATTCATGAAATAATTAAAAAAAAATTGACGTGGGGCTTCGCACTATATTTGTGTCCAGCCAGGTACAGCAGGCAGGAACGGGCTGCCCCCAACCACCAGCTGCCTATTTGTACCTGGCCGGACACAACAATATAGGGAAGCCCTTTTTTTCTTAATTATTTCATGAAATAATTTAAAGAAAATTGACGTGGGGCTTCGCCCTGTTTTTGTGTCCAGCCAGGTACAACTAGGCAGCTGGGGGCTGGAATCCGCAGCGCAGGGAGGCCCAAGCTTTCTGGGCCACCCCCGCTGCAAATTGCAGTCCGCAGCCACCCCGGAAAATGGCGCGTTCATAGAAGCGCCATCTTCTGGCGCTGTACCCAACTCATCCAGGGCCCTGATGCGGTGACTCACTGGGTAATAAAGGGGTTAGGGCCAGCTTGGCATTATCAGCTGGCCCTAAGCCCGAAATTCATGGGGTCACGCCAATATTAGACATGACCACCATGAATTTCTAGTAAAGTATTTAAAAAAAACACAACACCCAGAAAAAAGTCCTTTAATTGAAATAAACACACAATTCTTTATTGTTCTAAATTAAACCATACTTACCATCACGCCCATTCCAGCTGAAGCCAACGATCTCCTGAAATAAAAGAAAAATAATAAAGCAACATCATCCTTACCTTTCCATGGTTCCCATGACAGCTTCAGCTCTGCTACATCGAGATGACAGGCTGGACCGCAGCAGAACGCTGCCATCCAGCCTGTCATCCCGCAGACACTGAGAAGCGCAGGCTTGCTTGCGCTCCACAGTGTCTCTCTGTGAGGGCATCCAGATGAGCCGAGTTATTGTCCAATGAACTCGGCTCACCTCATGCACGTCACTGACAGCGTGGGAAAATTCTCCTGCACTTAGCGCTTCAGCGTGGGAGAATTCTCACACTGAAGCGCTGAGTGCAGGAGAATTCTCCCACGCTGTCAGTGACGTGCAGGAGGTGAGCTGAGTTCATTGGACATGAGCTCACCTTATGCACGTCACTGACAGCGTGGGAAAATTCTCCTGCACTCAGCGCTTCAGCGTGGGAGAATTCTCACGCTGAAGCGCTGAGTGCAGGAGAATTCTCCCACGCTGTCAGTGACGTGCAGGAGGTGAGCTGAGTTCATTGGACATGA
The DNA here is from genome assembly GCF_046119375.1 of Phyllobates terribilis. Lineage (NCBI taxonomy): Eukaryota > Metazoa > Chordata > Amphibia > Anura > Dendrobatidae > Phyllobates > Phyllobates terribilis. The sequence continues at coordinate 201,805,673 of NW_027362771.1, read as the reverse complement.
GCTCACCTTATGCACGTCACTGACAGCGTGGGAGAATTCTCCTGCACTCACCGCTTCAGCGTGAGAATTTTCCCACGCTGTCAGTGACGTGCATGAGGTGAGCCGAGTTCATTGGACATGAACTCGGCTCATCTGGATGTCGTCACAGAGAGACGCTGAGCAGCGCAAGCAAGCCTGCGCTTCTCAGTGTCTGCGGGATGAGAGGCTGGATGGCAGCGTTCTGCTGCGGTCCAGCCTGTCATCTCGATGTAGCAGAGCTGAAGCTGTCGTGGGAACCATGGAAAGGTAAGGATGAGGTTGCTTTATTATTTTTCTTTTATTGCAGGAGATCGTTGGCTTCAGCTGGAATGGGCGTGACGGTAAGTATGGTTTAATTTAGAACAATAAAGGATTGTGTCTTTATTTCAATTAAAGGACTTTATTCTGGGTGTTTGTGTTTTTTTTAACTTTGACTATGTGGTTAGTAATGGGGCTGTCTTATAGACGCCTCTCCATTACTAACCTGGGCTTGATGTCAGCTGGCATTATAAGCTGACATCAACCCCAACCCTATTACCCCCTGCCACCGCACCAGGGCAGCGTGGAAGAGCGAGGCTAAGTGCCAGAATTGGCGCATCCTATGAATGCGCCATTTCTGGGGCGGCTGACGGCTGGTGTTTCTAGCCTGGGAGGGGGCCAATATTCATGGCTCCCTTCCTGGGCTATTAATATCAGCCCCCAGCTGTCTGCCTAGCCTTTGCTAGCTATTAAATTAGGGGGGACCCCACGTCATTTTTTTGGGGGGGTCCCCCATTTTAATATCTAGTAAAGGCTATGTATTCAGCTGGGGGCTGATATTAGTAGCCTGGGAAGCTCCGTGGGTATTACCCCCTTCCCAGGCTTCAAACATCTGCCCCAGCCGTCTGCTTAACCTCCGCTAGAGCCTAAAATTAAGGGGAACCCCACGCCAATTTTTTTAATAATAAATCCTTTATTTTAATACTAAATGACAAGTACAGTAACCAACACTATCACTGTACTTCATATATATGTGACTGACATGTTTCTATCTATCTAATCTATGTGTGAAGCTCTATTCTGTCTGTTCTAAATTGTCGGGTACCGCTGCTGAATTGCCGGCCGGCTTTTTTAAAGAGACAGTGCATGAAAACACTATTATTTTTTTTGATAAATCCTTTACGCTAAATGACAAGTACAGTAAGCAGCACTGTCACTGTACTTCATATATATGTGACTGACATGTTTCTATCTATCTAATCTATGTGTGATTCTCTATTCTTTCTATTCTAAATTGTCGGGTACCGCTGCTGAATTGCCGGCCGGCTTTTTTAAAGAGACGGTGCATGAAAACACTATTATTTTTTTTGATAAATCCTTTACGCTAAATGACAAGTACAGTAAGCAACACTGTCACTGTACTTATTATATATGTGACTGACATGTTTATATCTATCTAATCTATGTGTGAAGCTCTATTCTTTCGGTTCTAAATTGTCGGGTACAGGTGTATGCCGCTGCTGAATTGCCGGCTTTTCATGTTTCACTGTTGGCACTGTTCCCATCGATTTGGGCAATCACTGTAATGCCACAACCACCATGGCTGTGGCATTACAGTGAGTGGCAGACAATCCCTGCATGATTGGTGCTCTAAATAGCGCCAGACATGCAGGACACGCTTTTGGTGCACGAACAGTTATCGAACATAACCTCGAACAGCCGAATTTTTTGCAAATCGTTCGGGTTCGTCGAACAACTCGAACACCGCCCAAAACAGCTCGAATTTGAGATTGGCAACAGTTCTAGTCGAACACCGCTCATCTCTACTGATCACCACCACCGCCTGAGAGGCGGCCGTCTCTGCTCTCCGGCACCGCTGCTGCTGCGCCTTCTTCTTCTCCGGCAGGTGAGTCTTATTTACGACTGTGCAACAACAAGCGGGGGAGGGAGGGAAGGAGAGAGGGAGGCTGCACGGAGAGGCGCAGGCTGTGGCCTCCGCTCTGGGCGCTGAGCTGGGCCCTAGCCTCGCAGCAGTGGGCGGATAGTGAGTGACTGCAAATCCCACTGTGCCACCGGCGAGTGCGGTGCTGTGGTGGTACTGGCCCGGGACATGTCAAGCGGATCACCCCCTCCTCCTCTGCCGCCTCCTGCCTTTATCTCTGCGCCCCCTCCTGTCACTTTCACTCTGTACTAGGGAATTGCATAACTAGCAATCCCTGACATAAACGGCTCCATTGTGATACCTGACAGCAAGTACCAACCTCTTTAGTGACCTGTGCATAGAACAGGCCTGCAAGGGTCACAGGGTACAGGCTGCCACCATGCCTGCATTGCAATTCCCAATTCGATTGGCGTTGCAATCACCATCAACAAAGCTCAGGGACAATTTTTAGAATTGTGCGGATTAAATCTAGACACGGATTGCTTCTCACATGGACAATTATATGTTGCGTGTTCTAGAGTCGGCAAACCAGACAATCTCTATATCTACACAGACAATGAAACAACAAAAAATATTGTATACCAACAGCATTGTGAAATTAAATAATTTAGAAACCCGCTCTTTCTCTTTTCTTTCTTTTCCATTTAACCAGACTGAGCCACAGCAACATGTTGCCGGGTACAGCTAGTGCATAAATCAATTGAAAATGTATTTTATTTTTTTATTATTTGCTTTCATTAACATGTCTAGCTATACTGTCATTTTCATAAATCCATTACTTTTACTACATTCTGTTGCTACATTGTGGTTACACACAGCTGACCTTCTTTCCAGCTGAAGATTGTACATTTTTTCATTTTGTGTCACTTACAGTATTTATATTTATGTGTGCAAATATATGTCTGTAATGTGCATTTTTTCTATATGCATTTTTGTGTGTAAGGTTCGAGAAAGGTGTTATGGAGCTTATATGTACCATGTGAATTCATAGGTAGATTATATGATTTCTGGAGAGCTACTGTACTTTTCCTAGAGAGAGTGTGTACTTTAGGCTTGCATCCACCTGTGATACAGTGTTGTTGCCGTAGCCAATTTTCATTTTCATTTTTTTTTTTTTTTTCCCCTTTTTCATTTTTCCCAGAGTAATTTCTTTTTTATGCTTCCATATGACAGTTTGTTTTTAGGGAACAAGTTGTAGTTTTGAAGGACACCATTCATGCACAATGTATTGGGAAGTGTGAAAATAATTCTAACTGTGGTAAAATCACAAAAAAGCGCAATTCCCCCACTGTTGTGGGAGGTGTTGCTCTTACAGTCTTTATTGTGTGGTTTAGGCACATCGGGGGCTCTGTAAACGCGACATGGCATGCACTATCTATTCCAGCCAATTTTGCGCTCCAAGAGTTGAAGGGTGCTCCTTCCCTTCCGAGCCCGGCCGTGCACCCAAATAGTAGTTTTCCATCACATATGGGGTATCGGCAAACTCAGGAGAAATTGCACAAATTGTATGGTACATTTTCTCCTGTTACCCTTTTGAAAATGCTAAATTTGGGGCTAAATCAATAAACTTTATATTAATATAAAAAATTATGATTAATTAATAAACTTCTTGAATGTGGTTTTGAGCACTTTGAGGGCCCTGTGTGACAGAAAATACCCAAAAGTGACACCATTTTAAAAACTTCACCCCTCAAAGACATTTAAAATGTTATGTGGTCCCTAAAATGGGTTTGTAAATTTGATTAGAAAAATGAGAAATTGCTGATTAAACTTTTAACCCTTCTCACTTTCTAACCAAAAACAACTGTTTCACAAATGATGCTGATGTGAAGTAGACATGTGGTAAATGTTATTTATTGTTTATTTTGTGTGGTATAACTAAGGGCATAAAAAATGAAAGTTTGAAAATTGCAAAATGTTCTAATTTTTTGTCAAATTTTTTACATTTTCATAAATAAATGCAAATTATATCGACCTAAATTTACCACTAATATGACGTACAATGCTACACGAAAAAAAACAATCTAAGAATCACTGGAATATGCTTTAGCGTTCCAGAGTTATTACCTCATAAAGTGACATAAAGTGACACTGGTCAGAATTGAAAAATTTGGCTTGGTCAGGAAAGCGAATACAGGCTTGGGGGTGAAGGGGTTAATTATAGCAAGTCTTGTTGCATCATTTATTTGTCAGTATCAAATGATAGCTGCGCTAATATTTAGAAACATGTGAACTGCAACCTACTAGAAACATAGGGCCCAATTCATCAAAGCTTTCATTCCAGAATTCGGGCATAAAAAGCGTTGAAAAGTCACAAAGTTTTGGCGCAACTTGAAGCTCCATTTTAATTTTGCGACTTTTAGAGTTCTTATTTTCGCCCATCTCAGACAAAATTGGTTTGGCTGGGGTGAGATGGGGACATGGCAACCGCTGCTCGTCATTCCAAGCTGCAGCGATCGCTACCCCACAAATCTAATTCCAGCAGGGACTGAAGTAAGATTTATGGATTATCGTACACGCCTCTTGTCAGACATTCCTGATTGATTAAGAGGTTTAGGCTTCTTAATGAATCAGGAGGCTCCCACACAGCCCCCTTATCAAGACTGACGTGGAGATTGCTGATCTTAATGGATCGGGGTCATAATATTTATAAGGTTCTTTATCTAGCTGACCATACAATAAGATATACCATATTTTTCGGACTATAAATCCGAACAAAAATTATAGTTCGAATGTATGTGAGTAACTGTGGCTGTGGCACAGGAGGCAGGAGCCACCTGCAGCAGCCTACACTGTGCCCGCTACTAAAGAAAATGAATATTCACTGCTCCCCATGCCACATGGGTTGTAGTGAATATTCATGTTCTTTAATAGCGGGCACACTGACCGCAGGCTGCTATGGAGCCACACTGCGGGTACAATGTGTGCGCTATTAGGGAGAATGAATGGTCACTGTTCTCCACGCACACAGTCCCATCGTGGGGAGCAGTGACTATTCCGGCACAGCATTTCAGAGTGTGAGGGCGCATGGCGGTGACGTCATGCGCGGCTCACACTGTGAGATCAGTGTGGGCAGCAGGGCAGGACGCAGCACTGTAGCACAGGGAAGAAAGGTGAGTAAAAGTGTTTCTTTTTTTGTGTGCAGCATGGGATGGGGTGTGCCAAGCATACCAGGATTGGGGATTGCTGTGCCATGCATACCAGGAAGAGAGATGAAGGGTGCCATACATACCAGGAAGAGGGATGAGGGGTTCCATACATACCAGGAAGAGGGATGAGGGGTGCCATACATACCAGGAAGAGGGATCAGGAGTGCCATGCATACCAGTATGAGGGATATGGGGTGTCATGCATACCAGGATGAGGGGTGCCAAGCATACCAGGAAGAGGGATGAGGGGTGCCATACATACCAGGAAGAGGGATCAGGAGTGCCATGCATACCAGTATGAGGGATATGGGGTGTCATGCATACCAGGATGAGGGGTGCCAAGCATACCAGGAAGAGGGATGAAGGGTGCCATACATACCAGGAAGAGGGATCAGGAGTGCCATGCATACCAGCATGAGGGATGTGGGGTGTCATGCATACCAGGATGAGGGGTGCCAAGCATACCAGGAAGAGGGATGAGGGGTGCCATGCATACCAGGAAGAGGGATGAAGGGTGCCATGCATACCAGGAAGAGGGATCAGGAGTGCCATGCATACCAGTATGAGGGATGTGGGGTGTCATGCATACCAGGATGAGGGGTGCCAAGCATACCAGGAAGAGGGATGAGGGGTGCCATGCATACCAGGAAGAGGGATGAAGGGTGACATATATACCAGGAAGAGGGATGAGGGGTGCCATGCATACCAGAATGAGGGATGTGGGGTGCCATGCATACCAGGATGAGGAGTGCTAAGCATACCAGGAAGAGGGATGAGGGTGGCCATGCATACCAGGAAGAGGGTTGAGGGGTGCCATACATACCAGGATGAGGGGGCCATGCATTCCAGGATGAGGGGTACCATGCATACCAGGATGGGGATCAGGGTAGCCATGCATACCAGGATGGGGATCAGGGGTGCCATGCATACCAGGATGGGGAATTGGGGTGCCATGCATACCAGGATGGTGGATTGGGGAGCCATGCATATCATGATGGAGATGAGGGGTGGCATGCATACCAGGATGGAAATGGGGGCCACGTATAACAGGAAGGAGGGGCCATATATACCAGAATGGGGGATATTAACAGAATTGGGGGACATTACCCCTATACCAGTGTCAGCAGCAGGCCCCCTCCCCCTTAACAGTGCATCATGACCACATTTTTTGCTTATATTTTTTTTCTATCTTCCTCCTCTAAAACCTAGGTGCATCTTATGGTCCGGTGTGTCTTATAGTCCGAAAAATACAGTAATCGCCCATTTACATCAGCTGACCGTGGGGCTTTGAATACCAGCCAATCACGTACATGTTTGCCTATTGTCAGTTGTTTACTAGCCTTTTTTACTCTGGCTGACCACACTTTTATGCACAAAGAACGATCTTTAATTTGCTTGTTCTGTGTATATATACATCATGCTAACGATAGCACCAGTTTTCACAGAATGTGCTGCCAAGAACGATGATTTTTTCGCTTGCTTAAAATCACTTCACACAATAAATTGACGTTTTGCTCATTTATCTGTTTAGACAAGCACTCCCAATTATTGTCCTCTCTAAATGGTCCCGAAGTCATCATTGTCACCAGTATGCTAATTGGGAGTCTCTAGGATCTACAGCAGCAAGTTTAGAAGTAATTTCATTAGAATAATTCAAATTCTGAGTTCATGATCAATTTCAAACAAAAAAATAGTAGGTTTCTTGGGACTGATAATGCAGCAAGGATGTTGACTAGTAAAGTCTTTCATTTTGCATGATAATTGAACCTCAGATGCTAATAAATATTAATACTTAATTTAATAAGGATGTAGATGAATACATGTGATGTAAAAGATTACACATGCTTCACTGTCTTGATTCACTTTATAAATAAGGCTAGTTTTATTGGCAATGTTGTCAATATTAGAAATGAGCAAATGGATTCGCAGGACTATGGTCCTACAGCCACATCACAATTCAGAGTCCACCATACAGGAGCCCTGCTAATTGCCTACTACCTGCCGATATCATCAGCTCCCCTTTATTTTAACCAGCCTGGCGTGACGTCATGTGTACAACACGCCATAATGAGGACAACGTACCAGGCCAATTAATTAAAAGAGGAGCCTGGGATGCTGGCAGGTAGAAGTTGGTTTACAGGGTTCCCATCTAGCGGCCACTGAATACTGATGTGGCCACTGGACCAGGGTCTTGAGAATCTAGTCGCTCATCTCTATACCATATATAATTAGAAAATACTGATGAACATAAACAAATGGTAAATTGATGAAAATTTTTAACTCTGACCCCTTAAGAGGATATAGTAGTGCAAGAAAGTGCTGTGCTGTCATTTGTAATGAAACTGGTTTTTATGGGATATGGATGAACAGAGGAACTTTTCCAGGATAAAATGACTTGGTTTTGTTCAAGAGGAAAAGGCAATTGATTTTATAGGATAAGACTATAGTGTAACATACAGATTTACTGAAGCTAGAGGAAAAATGATCCTAAGAATTCATACTGAATAATAAGGCACTGGAATGAATCATAAATCTAGCCCCGAAATTCTGAATGTCAAGTCTGAATATCGTTACCTGAAATCTTCATCTAATTATTTTACAAACTTTCTTGCTTTTGGTACCTGAAATTCTCAGCTAATTATTTTACAAACTTTACTTGTATATATATATATGTAGGATATGTAAAGTAGGGTAACATTAAAATCCAGCATGGGGAAACATGTTTGACACTGAGTCACAACTCACAGGCAAGCCCTGAGACAGAGTAGTCAGGAGGTTTGAGTTCAGATACCTGGAGGGCTAGTAGTACAGAGGGATGAGACAAAAGCGTGGTCAGGTAACAATCCAGGGTCAAATGCCAGAAGGGTACATCAAAACCAGGGAGCACAGCAAACGGATCGTCAGAGGTCAAGTCTGGGGTCAGATACCTGAAGTCAGAGAGCATCAAAGCAGAAGGGATAATCCACAAGATAAATCACAACAAAATCAAGGGTCATCAACAAGATCAGATCAGAAGTCAGACACAGAGCAAGTATGCACACCTAACTATAGCAAATCTACAACTGACACTGATTACTAATAGCCAGTTAAATACCCTAGAAATCATTTAAGGACAGGTCGCACCTGAGGAAGCTTCCACAGGCTAAACCAGATCGAACAGCAGGGCTGTCAGTCAAAACGCTGACAGCCCAGCATGCCCCAGTATCAGATTGGATGACTGGACTGTCACTCACAAAACCAACAGTCCAGCACACCCCAGATCCCATAGGGCAGCTGAGCCATCACTCACAGCGTCCCTAGGCCACAGTCAGATATGAAACTGTGACAACATGATTGCAGAATGGGGCAAACAGTTGCTGTGGCATCCATCTAATGCCAAGCATATATTTTGCCCAGGTCCTATCCTAATTAGAAAACATGGTCGATACTGGGGGTTGCCTATTAATTTTATCCCATTCAGTGTGTAGTTGTCACGGCTGTGTCAGGTTTGACAGACAGTCATTCTGGATCCAGCTGTAGAAGGTCGCTGCACTTGGCCTTGCAGACACCGTCTTGATCCTTTCATCATCCCTCCCTCTCTAGGACCCAGCAGTAGTCTCCACCTTCTGCTGCTAATTGACACACCCTTGCTGGATCTTTAAATACACTCGGTTTCTCCAGAGAGTTGCTGGTAATAGAGTTAATTCCTCTGTTCAGGTCTGGAATTCTAGCAGTCGGCTGGATTCCTCTTGGAGTTCCTTTGTGGATTGTAGTCATCATCTCTCTGGTGTCTTCTCAAAGCTAAGTGTATCCCCTTGTATGTTTCCCTTGTTTGTCTTTAGTTGCAGTGGGGCTGACTAGTGCTCACCCCTCCCTACCTAGGGCCTAGCTCTAGGGACTGCCAGGGCTATCCAGCCCGGCGATAGGGGAGTCAGGGTGTTGTTAGATCTGCTTAGGGGTCTCCACTTCCCCTTTCCCTTGTTGCTGGTCTTCACCTCTTTCACATCGTCGTACGCTGGGTTCTTCCCATTCATAGCATGACAGTAGTTGCATCTCAATACTCCTGATGTCGAGTTGGGTGGGAGGGCATGCAAACAATCAGTTTGATGGGCTGCTCTTCAAGTAATATTGAGATGTACAAGGGTCAAATATCCCCACATTTTGTTTTCAACACTGCAAAAATAGTACTGATAAGTCTAGGGCTGTACATTTACATATTAAGCTTGACTTTGAGATTGCGGTGTCACGTTGCGACATCACATCTAAGGATTTCCTGTGGTGTTGCATTGCGACCTCCAACCAATTGCACCTATAAACACACAGTTGCAAATGCTTCCAAATGTGTTTGATTTTCTGCCATTGATTCAACTCACATGTGATTCACTTGCGGTAGACTCAATGCCACCAACTTTTCATGCGATTAGGCTGTTTCAATACAGCAAAATCACATATCTAAAATAGTTGCTTGACAGGTGTTTTTGGTCACGTGACTTGTCTGAGAATTGCTGTTACATGACATTTTTCGCAATGTAGCCCTAGCCTAATAAACTTACAGACATACAGTATAATGTGATGGCTAATGATTTTAGACAATTAAAGAGCTTAACCATAATTTATCTTGTACCTTCTTCCTTTTCTATAATAAACATACTGTATTAATAGGATTTTCCTCTGCTAGATGCTATGATACAAGTCGGGTCCTTCTTCCACGATTCACCGTGTGCAACTGATACCTCAGACAAGATGTCACTGCATCATGTCTGCTGTGCGGAGCGTCAATGCACCAAAGACCGGAGCAGAGTGTCGGGGGAACAGGACAGAAGTGAGTATGTGGGATGTTTTTATTTTTGTTATATGTGTGAATGTGTGTACACACGTGGTCAAAATTGTTGGTACCCCTCGTTTAACAAAAGAAAAACCCACAATGGTCACAGAAATAACTTGAATCTGACAAAAGTAATAATAAATTAAAAATCTATGAAAATGAACAAATGAAAGTCAGACATTGCTTTTCAACCCTGCTTTTTAAAAAAAATTAAACTCATGAAATAGGCCTGGACAGAAATGATGGTACCCTTAGGCTGCGTGCCCACGTTGCGGATTACAAGCGTTTTTGATGCGGATTTTCCGCAGCGTAAACGCTTGTAAAACGCTTGTTAATCCGCACCCCATGGTCCCCAATGAGAATCCGCAAGTTCTATGCCCATGCTGCGGATTTTTCCGCAGCGTTTATGCTGCTTTCAAAAATCCGCAGCATGTTCATTAATTTTGCGTCTCCGCATGCGGAATTGCCTTATTCAATGCATGAAAAACCGCAAGGTAATTCCGCATGTCGAAAACGAGTGAAAAACGCGCGATAAACGCGTGCGGAATTCCGCATGCGTTTTTCCGGGAGAGGACATGCGGAAATGAAGCAGAAATTTTCTGCTTCATTTCCGCAACGTGGGCACATAGCCTTAACTTAATATTTTGTAGAACAACCTTTTGAGGCAATCACTGCAATCAAACGATTCCTGTAACTGTCAATGAGACTTCTGCACCTCTCGACAGGTATTTTGGCCCACTCCTCATGAGCAAACTGCTCCAGTTGTCTCATGTTTGAAGGTTGCCTTTTCCAGACGGCAGGGGGGATGTAGAGGGGATTTGTGAGGGCTCATGCTGTATATAGGGGAAAGTGTAGGGGCTCATTCTGTATATAGGCGGACTGTGTATGGACGCATACTTTATATAGGGGGATGTGTGGGCTCATACTATATAAAGGGGGTGCTGTTTTGGGGCTCATTCTGAATATAGTGGGGGTATATGGGGGCTCATACTGTATATAAGGAACTACATGGGAGCTCATAGTGTATGTAGGTGGCAATATGTGTGCTCATGCTGTGAATAGGGAGGCTATGTGGGGGCTCATGCTGTATATAGGGTTACTATATGGTGACTCATGCTGTATATATGAGGCCTATATGAGAGCTCATACTGTATATAGGGGAATGTGTGATGTCTCAAACTGTATATAGGGGGATGTGTGTGGGATCATACTGTATATAGGGGCTGCGTGGGGGCACATACTGTATGTAGAGGGCTGTGTGTGGACTCATACTGTATATAGGGGGTGCTATATGTGGGGCTCATATTGTATATAGGGGGCTATGTGTTGGCTCATACCATATATAGAGGGCTCATACTATAAATAGAGGGACTATGTGTGCTCTCAAACTGTATGTAGGGGGCTGTATGTGGGATCATACTGTATATAGGGTGGCTGTGTATTGGCTCATACTGTATATAGGGGCTGTTCAGGGCTCATATTGTATATAGGGGACTGTGTGTGGGCCCATACTGTATATGAGGGGTGCTGTGTGTGGGCTCATAGTGTATACAGAGAGGCTGTTTGGGGGCTCATACAATATATAGGGGGTGCCAACATACTTAATTCTGCTCATTATTAAGTCACACTATTAATATTAATATCAATAATTATAATTAATATGTTAATATTAATATTGAGCAGAAGTAATTTCAACTTATTGATTCGGCCTCCACAACAGTCACAGTCTCTCATGTGGCCCTTTGGGAAAATTAATTGCTCAGCCCTGCATTATACAAGTAAAAATGATATAGGGACAAACACAATTTCCTATTGTAATTGCTGTATGGTATCAGTTTTTTAAGCACTCATTGAGTTTAATGGCAGGTCTGATCTGAAGAACAGATCCAAAGTAGTACATGCTGTGATTTTTTTTTTGCACACATAAACAAATATCCCATTCACTTGCATTAGTCAGTATGCTGTTTGCTTGGCACATGGAATAAATGACACTCGTCTGCATGATTCCTTAGCCTGCAGAGTCTTGTGCATTTTCCTGAAATGGTCTTGTAGAAATCGTAATGAGAACAGTGAGGATAAACAGCTAAATTATTTCTTTTTGGGCTACAGAGGGGATGTAGCTGAACTTCTGGGACACAAACAAGTGGAAGTATGCAAGAACATGTAGAAACCTGCGTCCTCTCTGCTGAATGCAAATGAGCGTGAAGCTGACGCTGATTGGAAACATATCTGACCCAATTTCACTAATGTAGGCAGACCATGCACAGAGCATAATGTAATACAGATCAGCTCCAGGCGGAGGTTTGCATTGTTTCTAGATTTTTCTGTTCCATGCTGGCGCTCTAGACTTTAAGACAATGCAATCGCACTAGTTTTCTGAAAGCCAGTTTTATGAAGCCCAAAACCCTAGCAAAGTGTTGGATAGAGGGTTCGCTCAAACTAGTGTATAAAAAATCATTCCTTTTCTCATCCAGGAGAGTGGGACGATTTATTTTTCAATTGTTATTCGTGTGCTATCCGTTTTTTTACTCAGCAGGTATTAATCATTATAGTTTCCCATATTAAAGAATTGTAAGGTATTCGTAAAAATCGGATACCATACTGATGGTCCATGTGGCATGTGATTTTTTTCTCTCGTCTTTCAGAATGAAATTACAGCATACTGCAATTTTTTTCTCATGCTGAATACAGCTGAGAAAAATACCCAGATCTGCACTGCCTCATTGAATAACATTGGCGCTAGTGCATCAGCGTCACCAAAGGGGGCAGTAGCAGAGAGGTAGTGAGGGGCTTGAGGTAAGCAAGGCTGGTTTTGTTTTTAATAGGTGTGACAAAGTCACTGGTAAGTTGATAGAGGGAAGATATGTTTCACGGAGGCTATTAGGTTCCGTGGATTGAAACTATGAAGTTTGCTCCAGCATGTTAGTTTGCTGAGAGGGTTAAACCTCCATTTTAAAAGGTAGTGTTTTTTTGTGAATGACCATTGATAAGGGTGGGAGATCATTCACCATATCTCCACCTCAGGGTGTGGTCTGGGGTTTAAATACTCGGCCTGCTGAGGCATTCAGTGTTCAGTGAGTCTGGAGAGAGGACCTCCAGAGCTGTTTTGTGTTCTGTGCTAATCTGAACCCTGTGTTTGCTGGACTCTGAGCAGGTGGATCCCCGCTACCACAAGGACTGTGCTTGGTATTACCACTTTGTTTTGTTTTCCTGTTTTTGCCCAAAGGGCCATGTTTGTTTTACTTCCCCACGGTTTCTGCTGCCTGTCTAATAAATCTGGGAAGAATTTAAAGAGCCAGTGTTCCTGTGTACTTCTATGTGCAACCAAGTGAGCCAATCTACCACAGGTAGCAGTAGAAGTGCGGGCAAGATTCCCAGGAAACAACAACAGACAACATGGAGGACCTGATCAAGCACCTGGTGAAAGCTCAGCAGGAGACAAACAAGCTGCTATTGGAACAGATCCACCAACAGCAGCAACACCAACAAGACCAGCTCAGACAGCAGCAACAGCAGATGGAGTTGCTCACAGAGGCGGCTCGTGGAAGGCCAGCGACCCCTCCCCCAACTCCAGGTGATGACTCGTATGTCCGGAAAGCGGTAAGACAAGCCATGCAAAAAATGACCCGGACGATGATGTGGAGGCATTTTTGACTGTGTTTGAGATGGTGGCAGAGCGGGAGAAGCTACCATCAGAGCAGTGAGCAGAAGTGCTGGCCCCCCATCTGACTGGTGAGCCCCAGAAGGCTTATCACGACCTGGCCTTGCAAGATGCCCGGGAGTATGTTAAACTAAAAACTGAGATACTGGCACGTGCGGGAGTGACAAGGACTGTGTTTGGTATTACCACTTTGTTTTGTTTTTCTGTTTTTGCCAAAAGGGCCGTGTTTGTTTTACTTCCCCACGGTTTATGCTGCCTGTCTAATAAATCTGGGAAGAATTTAAAGAGTCAATGTTCCTTTGTACCTCTATGTGGACCGATCTACCACATAGGCTACAGAAATTCAACATGGATAATCCCTTAAATGCGACATTTAACCAAATATGTATATTTTTAATTATTGGTTAATATACACCAACATAATAATAATTTTATGGAAATTAAGTTACTATTATTATTATTATTATTATATTTATGGGTATAAGAGAAAGATGTAAAGACAGTTAGCTGAAATTTAAGTCACTATTAATGACCAGTATAAAAGATCATTAAACAGTTTGTTTTAGAGACTAATAATGAGTAAAAGTAATTTTTCAAAACAAATGTGTTTAGGAAATTGCTTGCTGTTTTCAATTTTCTCCCTATGTGACTCATTATTAGGTCTGTTTGAAATAACTCAGTAGTTTTGATGCAAATATTTGTGTTTGTGATTACATAAATTAAATATTCTTATAATGATTGTCAACATTGAGTAAAGTTAATGAAAGCAGGCAAAATGTTATATTTGGAGAGAGGCGAATTCATTAAAGGAACTTGCAGCTCCAAATTAGAATTTCCTGGATACTCTGTGTTAGACTCCCACTGTTATTTTTCTTGCTGCTTCTATCATACTGGATATTAAATTCCCCATGTTGATGGTGTCGCATAGTAACAGAATTAGGGTTGGGTGGCATGCTTACTCTTCATTAATTTGTAAGAAGAAATCTATGTCAGTCATAGGAAACTTCTTTAATAAGCGGCTTCTTCTTTTGTTTTACTTCATCTGAGAATGTTTTATTTTTTCTTATTATGTGATAAACGCTCTGATATCCTTTTTTTAGTTTTCCAAAAGCGCATTCGATGTATTGCATGTTGTAGCTACATGATACATAAACCCAAATAAACCTAAAGTGTATCACATTAATCAAATATCAATCAGAAAAAACAAAATACATTCAGCTGCACTAAAACATCTTGTAGAGGAAAAGCTGTGCAACATCAGCGGTTTAGTTGTTTATGGTGTAGAAAGTGTTAAATTGTTCATCAGAGGAGAAAACCTTGCAAAGAAACTTCCTATTAAAGGGGTTGCCCGGTACTTTTTTTTAAGTTGCCCAATGTCTTCAGCATGTGGGCATAAGTATCTCTGTAAATACCTTGTGTTGCAGATAATGCCTGTGAGTGGCGCTATCACTGACCGCACACAGGCATCACGTGACCCCCGGCTGCAGCCGGCTCTGACATCCGCTGATGTCACGACAAGTCCAGGCTCCAGCCGAGGGTCCCTCTTCCGCGTTCTACCGGTGGCTGCTGGGTTGTGGGCGGGGTTATTCCCCTGTGTCACACCTGGCATCCACCGCGCGCCCTCCCTATTCATTGGGAAAGCGCGCAGTGGATGCTGGGTGTGACGCGGGGAATAACCCCGCCCATAACCCAGCAGCCACCACGGGGACCCCAGCATTGAGTCACGCCTCACTTGATGTGACATCAGCGCAGGGTCACGTGATGCCTGTGAGCGGCCACCCATAGCCGCATAGTATGAAGATACTAAACATGTATAGGTTCTTTTTTATTTAAGTAGTGAAAAAAAAATCCAAAGTTTGCTAAAAAAAAAAAAATGGCGCGATTTTCCGAGACCCGTAGTGCCTCCATTTTTCGGGATCTGGGGTCGGGTGATGGCTTATTTTTTGTGCGCTGAGCTGACGTTTTTATTGATACTATTTTGGGGTAGATCCGATCTGATCGCCAGTTATTGCATTTTATTGCAATGTTGCGGCAACCAAAAAAAACATAATTCTGGAGTTTTGAATTTTTTTTCTTGTTACGCCGTTTACTGATCAGATTAATTATTTTTTTATATTGATCGATCGGCGATTCTGAACACGGTGATATCAAATATGTGTATGTGGGGGTTTTTTTAGGTTTTTTTTGATTGTTTTATTTTGAATGGGGCAAAAGAGGGGTACCCCAAAATAGTATCAATAAAAACGTCAGCTCAGCACACAAAAAATAAGCCATCACCCAGCCCCAGATCCCGAAAAATGGAGGTGCTATGGGTCTCCACCCGCGGCTGTTGCTGTATAGATCAGCTGACATGTGCCCAGTTTAGCGGGGGCTCAGCGCCGGAGTCGGCGCTGAACAGGGGGTGATGATGTGGTGCGTATGTAAGGTGCCCCAGCAAGGTAGTCGTGAGCGAGCTGTGGCCCATACTCGCTCTGACACCCTACAGACAAAGTGTGTCCTCCCTCTGATGTGCTGCGGTGTATGTGGTGTTTCCCACTTACTTCTGACCTGCTGGTCGCGTCTGTTTTCAGGCATTTCTCTTCTGAAACCAGGGCAGCAATAAACTCAGAGGACACGAGGTTCATAACAATAACTGGGACTTTACTTGGGGAAAAGGAATATGCACAATATTTACAGGCAGATATAATGGATAATGTTATAGAAATATTAAGAATTTCTCCCAAACCTCTCTTTCCCCCTCCCTTATCAACCATCTGTCAAAGTAAAAGAAGTTGTCTCTATGCAAATCGCCGTACACAGGAGAGGTGGCAAGCTCAGTGTCCATTCTAATTAACATACGAATGTAGTTGTAGTGGCAGAGGCCTGTAATAAATAGGCAAATGAGTATATGGGATTGAAAGAAGAGGAAATCTCTCCTTTAAACTTCAAAGGAATGCTGTCACACGACTCACAATAGCTAGGACAGTCTCAACAGAAATCTCTGTCTCTGCGATCTGTCGAGTAAGTTCTTCTTTAACCCCATTTATTTTCGTGTAACTGCATATGTATTGTATTGTCTCTCTTTGTTAAACCTTTTGTATATTTTTCATAAACACTGCCTCCCTTTTGGATTAAATATAAAATTTAATAGTCCTGTTTCTTTTGCTCTGTAATCGTTCCCTCCCCCGAAGCCATACGCTACCAGAAAGAAGGCGTCCGATCAGGCCTGTATTGTATTTCAAATCTGATCGGTGGTGGCAGCGAATAATATTAATTGGCTATCGTGAGTCTATCAGTGATAGTACGGGGGCATATACACATATTCCATGTGTTGGAAGGTGGAGTGTATGCCGTATGCTACTTAGTGAGAACAGCCTTCAGCCTCCTATATTGATCGTCAGCCAATCGTGCAATTGTCCGGATGGTAGGGGGCAGCAAAGAGCTGTTTGCTCAAGAGATCACAGTGGGTGGCCTCTGTGAGTAATCGGGATCCTGTGAATCCTTGACAAATAGGTGGCAAGCGGTCGGATATTACAGAACATCAGTGGCTGGATTGAGCAATCATTCCTGTCACTGAAAACTTGCATGGTTCTTGCGAGAATTCTGTGCAAAGTTTTAAGGAACCAGACTCCGTGTTTTAATATTTTTTATCTGGGACATTACTGTACGTGTAGCAGTTGCATCCCCCCTTCTCTTGTTTTTCCTTCTCCTATCTTTTGTTTGGCAATAATGGCTACGCATGCAGAGCCCTTGTATCACCAGCAGTCAAAGGACAATATTGCTGCCCTCTGTGAGCTGAGACAGATTGACCCCACGGGCAAAACCAAGGCCCAACTGATTGCTGAAGTGTTGCAAGGTGCCCAGTCCGACAGCAGAGCCCTGATGATGGGACAGCCACCCAAAGCCTGGATGGCGCTGCTGCAGGGGTCCCACGCGTGATTGCCTGCCATGCCCGCAGCAAGGCTGGTGTGGACCCCCACTTGCAGATGGCCTTGGAGCAGCTCGCCGCCAACGATCGTGACAGATGACTGCAGCTGATCCTCAAATTCCAGGTGCGAGCAGAGCAACGGGCCCAAGCTGACCAAGAGGCTGAGAGAGCCGAGCGTGAGAGACAGGCCCAAGAGCAGTGTCTGTACCAGCTGGAGCTAGCCCGGATTCAGAAGGAGCCATCTTCCACACAGACCCGTGAGTCCAACAGTGCCAACTGCTTTAAACCCCGTCCTGAGCATTTTCCTGTAATGGAAAAGGACGGGAACTTGGACATATTTCTGCGGGGGTTTGAAAAAGCCTGATGGCAGTACCAGCTGCCTGAAGACCCGTGGGCCAGATATCTAACTCAGTACAAAGTACAATACAATATGAGAACATAGATAAAGGCTAGTGCACACCTTACAGCCGCTTCACTATTTCACATTGTCTGCCTAATTTATCAATGTGAATTTCTAATATGATGAAAGATAGGCTGCTGCTTTTCTAATGCATATGGCCATCTGCAGAAACAGCAGTGGAACAGGCCAGCAATAGAAAAGTCTATTCTTTTCCAATGCTTTGGCTATAGCCAATGTTGTGTAAAATGTGAATCTTTCCTTTAATGCTGTTTGTTAGTATGCACAAAGTTAGGATAAGCTTGCTGTTATTTTATTTGTATGTCCTTCATGTCATACATGGATTACGAAACGCCGGGACAACATAGTTTGGGACACTGTCACATTTGTGCACTTGCTAATGAAAAAACAAGGGTATGGTGCAAAAACAGAACATGATGGTGTGAAATGCCAAACAGATTGTAATAGCCTTTTTGCAAGCAAGGACCTGAAATCAAGTAAAATTCATTGGCTTTAAACCTAAGTATAAAGAAAGCATTAGTATATTACGTAAGAACAGATCAGAACATGAGAATAATATATTGTGTTTGCATGATCTTTCTTGTGTTGATCTTTATTTTCTGACAACATAAAAGCTGTAAATAATTTTAATGCTGCTCTATAACAAATATTTATCAGTTAATTGCATTACCTGCATGGCCATGCTGAATGGGTGCAAGCTATAAAGTGGACGTCCTGTGTATCTCTTATCTGTCTATGTAGTAATAAAACAGTGCAATTTATGTCTGAATTACATTTAGGGTTACCAGCCTCTATGGACTTACTGAACTATTTAGATTGCTGACAAAACAATTCTTAGAAAGCTTTACCGCCTCTGTTATTTCCCAGTATTACAATTTTAATCACAATTCTCATCATTCATGACTCTTGTACTAAACTTAACCAACAATAATGCATTTTCTTTATTTGATTCCTTTACCCCTACAAGAGATGGGCTCTTTATGACTCCTAAAGTCATAAAAGAGAGATTGTCAAATCGGGAGGAAAAATAGTTATTACGCAGAAATCAAAAACTATAGACTGCTATTGTGTCAAATGAAACTAATAATGTTTTTAAAGGGGCAACAAGAAGGAACAGTGGACAATGTAGAGCAACAAAGTTTCTGCGCTAGGTATTCTATACAGTGATCTTGTTGTACTCTGTAATGTAATGAGATGCAAGGTAAGGAAAGCAGCTGTCTGTTAAGGTGCATATAATCCTTCATCAACAATTATTCCTCCTTAATGCCCCTCTAAACATGCAAGCTTAATTTTCAATCCATGCCAGACACTATCTGAGAACGAAATAGACCAGCATTCAACATGCCCGATTCTTCTGAGAGTTGGGAAGCTGCCATTCACATGAGATAGTTGTCTGTCCCTGCGAAAATCATTCTACTAATCATTCTAATTAGGTTAGTTGGTTCCTCATACTAATATCTCCACTTGCTAAAATAAAAGACTGGTCAGGGAGCCACTTTATATTAAAAGGTGCACAGCCAAACAATATCAAAACAAGGTGCTACACAAGTTTTCAAAAATGGCCAATTAATAAAGAAAGAGGAAAAGAGAATACATAACACATAATCAATTTATTGCACAACATAAAATAGTAGACACTCCATTATTAAAAACCTTTAAAACATCTTATTCTAATACATCAGTCACATATAGATAATGTAAACCGGTCGACAATAAATAGTGGAACCATGCAGAGCACTTTTACATATATCTATTTCTATATAAAGTCATGGCCAAAAGTGTTGGCACCCTGGAAATTGTTCCACAAAATAAAGTATTTCTCCCATAAAATTATTGCAATTACATATGTTTTGATATACACATGTTCATTTCCTTTGCCCCAAAATTAACCACATATCGGCTCATTAAAAACTTCAAAGAGAAAAGTTCAATTGCTCTGAAAAAGGCTTCAGAATGCCCAAGAAAGTCTAGCAAGTGCTGGGACCATCGCCTTGAGAGAAGTCAGCCATGGGATTGGTTCAACACTAGTGCTTAACTTGCTCAGGAATTGCAGCAGGCATGTGTTAGGGCATCGGCATGCACATTGTGGTGAAAGCTTTTGGAGGCTGTCATGGTGTCAAGAAGAGCAACAGAGAAACCACTTCTCTCCAACAAAATCATCAAGGACAGACTGATTTTCTGCAGGAAGGAGGAAGTATCGTTATTGGACTGCAGAGGACTGGTGTAATGTTATTTTCTCTGACAAAGCCTCCTGTAGAATGTTTGAGACACCTGGAAGATTGATTGCCTGTAGAAGAAAAGGTGATAGCTACCACGAGTCCTGTGTCATGCCATCAGTAAAGCATCCTGAGACCATTCATCTGTGGGGTTGCTTTTCATTGAAGGGAGTGGGCTCACTCACAATTTTGCCTAAGAACCCTGCCATGAACAACAAATTGTATCTAAACATCCTTCAGGAGCAAGTTCTCCCAAAATCCAGGAGCAATTTTGTGATGAACAATGTTTTTTTCAACATTATCGAGCATCAGGTCACAAGGAAAAAGTGATAATTAAGTGCATCATTGAAGAGAACACTGAAATTTTGGGTCCATGGCCAAGAAACTCCCCAGACTTCAATCCCATTGAGAACCTGTGGTCAACCCTCAAAAGGGGGTGTACAAACTAAAACAAGGATTAGACAAGAATAGGTTGCCTTCAGTCAGGATTTGGCCCAGAAGCTGATATATAGCATGCCAGAGAGAGTTGCAGAAGTCTTGTAATATAAGGGTCAACACTGTAAATCTTTCCATAAACGTTATATATTTGTCAGCAAAGTTTAAAAGCGTATGAAATGCTTAGAATTAGAATTAGAGAAATTACTCCAATGGGAGAATTTTAGACAGCAGTCGGCATTCGCAGGAAGGCCAAAAAGCTGGTCGCTTCTGTCTGTTGGGAGCGGTCAGCCGATGTGCAGCAGTATTAGTAAGGTTGGGAACTGGAAGAAGTAGAAGATAGATGAGACAGTGAAAAAGAAGGAAAGGGGACAAGAAGGAGAAAGAGCAAAAGGAGAAGCCAACAGAAAAAAGTAAGAGTCAAGACAGAGATTTCATAACCTGTGAGTGACCTGGAAGTCAGCAATACAAGTGTCAGTACAGGAGCAAGGCAAAGCAACCAGTTCAGATGAGACCACAAATGGGTGGGCAGGAAACTGGCCCCATAATCACCCTGACAGTGAGCTCACTCCGAGGCTGCCCAGCCACATTCTAATGCTGGGATTACAAATGCCAACCATGGCCATTAAACGATTGTGAATCAGCTACATGTAAGTTTTATTGTGGTCATTTAATGATCTGTTTAGACCTGTTGACCACAATTCATGTCACACAGAACGATAGTTATTACAATCTTGCTATGTGCATAGAATATAATGTCATCGGCAGCACGTCTCCTGTTTAAAAGAGGGAATGTGCTGCAGAGAACGATTTTTAAGCTGGAACAAAATGATCACACCTGATGAACAAGCACTTTGCTGGACTGTTGGGTATTTGTTTAGGGGTCCATAGTCAGGCATAAGCTTTCCTACGTATGCTCGGTTCCCAGTCATTGCAATAAAAATTGCATACACTATAACACCAAATGGCTAAAATAGAACACCTAACACCAAAATATTTATTTTTTTAAATTGCATTCTTTTTTTTGATGTCCTTCTCCAATGCATGACAAAAACTGAACCTCAATCACATCTGAATTTCTACAGCAGAGCAGTCTGGACCCCTTTCAGAGTGGCACCTCATCAAGGACTCCAAGGGTTGTATAACAGTTTAAAAAAATAGCATAAGAGCATGAAATGTGCAAAAAGAAATATTATTATTTAAATCCATTGCTGCTCCAGTTTTCCATGCCAAAACCTGATGGCACAGTTAATGACAAGAACACACTAGCTTTTTCAGTTAAAGAGGACCTTTCATCAGTTTGAACATGTTAAACTGGCCAAATTATTGAATGGAGAACTGAGTAAAACCTTTCATTGTTTGTTTCTCCTCCCTATTGTGGAGATATTAGCTTGTAAAGTTTCAGTTATAATTTATAACTCCAAGAGGAAATTAACAAAAATTTTTCACTGCGGTGTGTATTTCTTTCCCTGTATGACATTGACCAATCAAAAGCAGGGAGCAACATACTGAGGAAAAAAGGAACACACCCTCACAATTGCTTAGAGCAGGTTTCTCAGTGTGAGACATGTGATGACTGTCTGTTCTCACTGATCTCTGATCTCACTGTAGAGCTATGTGTGATTACAAGGTGCTGGGAGTACAGCAGAAATAAATGTGATTACCAAAACTTTTTCAGCTTTCATCTCACTGCAGCCAGTACAGCAGAGCTGATCTTTGTCTCATTACAAGCACCTCTGCTGCTGCAGCTCTCCTCTTACAGTGCTTTCAGCTTTATTGTACTGCCACTGTCCCCACACTGACTTCCATGAGATGAACGCTGAAGATGTTAGTTACAGTATCTCTGCTATACTCAGCACTTTGTAATCACACAGAGCTCTACAATGAAATCAGTGACAGACAACTTTTTTATTGTTTTTATTGTTCCTAGTTAAACAAATTTTGTATAACCTTTTGTAGCACCACATACTCTCTTAAAAGCCTATAAAACGATAACGATAAGTTAAGGAGATCACTTCTACAGTATACATGCAGGGAGAAATAGACTCAGTGAGCTACTCTGAAGCGTGTCACTCTGACCAGCCAAGGAAAACATGTTCTCTAGCACTAAAATCACAGCACTGTCACTAATTTGCCCATTTAAATATTTATTAAACTTTTTTACTAATCTACTTCATGATCTGTGAAGTATTTGGGTTGACAGCAATCTTATACGGTTATTTACTAAGGAAGCAGACTACATGGAAAGTGCATCAATTAGTCTGCATTGTTACAGTTATATGAAAAAGTTTGGGCACCCTATTAATCTTAAGCTTAATGTTTTATAAAAATTGGTGTTTTTGTATAAGTATGGGCACCTCACCAGAAAAGTGACATTAATATTTAGTAGATCCTCCTTTTGCAAAAATAACAGCCTCTAGTCACTTCCTGTAGCTTTTAATGATTTCCTGGATCCTGGATGAAGGTATTTTTGACCATTCCTCTTTACAAAACAATTCCAGTTCAGTTAAGTTTGATGGTCACCGAGCATGGACAGCCCTCTTCAAATGATCCCACAGATGTTCAATGATATTCAGGTCTGGGGACTGGGATGGCCATTCCAGAACATTGTAATTGTTCCTCTGCATGAATGCCTGAGTAGATTTGGAGCGGTGTTTTGGATCATTGTCTTGCTGAAAGATCCATCCCCTGCGTAACTTCAACTTTGTCACTGATTCTTGAACATTATTGTCAAGAATCTGCTGATACTAAGTGGAATCCATGCTTCCCTCAACTTTAACAAGATTCCCGGTGTCGGCATTGGCCACACAGCCCCAAAGCATGATGGAACCTCCACCAAATTTTACTGTGGGTTGCAAGTGTTTTTCTTGGAATGCTGTGTTTTTTTGCCGCCATGCATAACGCCTTTTTGTATGCCCAAACAACTCAATCTTGGTTTCATCAGTCCACAGGACCTTCTTCCAAAAAGAAATTGGCTTCTCCAAATGTGCTTTTGCATACCTCAGCCGACTCTGTTTGTGGCGTGCTTGCAGAAATGGCTTCTTTCGCATCACTCTCCCATACAGCTTCTCCTTGTGCAAAGTGCGTTGTATACTTGACCGATGCACAGTGACACCATCTGCATCAAGTTGATGCTGCAGCTCTCTGGAGGTGGTCTGAGGATTGTCCTTGACTGATCTCACCATTCTTCTTCTCTGCCTTTCTGATGTTTTTCTTGGCCTGCCACTTCTGGCCTTAACATGAACTGTCCCTGTGTTCTTCCATTTCCTTACTTTGTTCCTCACAGTGGAAACTGACAGGTTAAATCGCTGAGACAGCTTTTTGTATCCTTCCCCTGAACAACTATGTTGAATAATCTTTGTTTTCAGATTATTTGACAGTTGTTTTGAGGAGCCCATGATGCCACTCTTCAGAGGAGATTCAAACAGGAGAACAACTTGCAAGTGGCTACTTTAAGTAGCTTTTCTCATGATTGCATACACCTGGCTATGAAGTTCAAAGCTCAATGAGGTTACAAAACCAAAAAAAGTGCTTTAGTAAGTCAGTAAAAAGTAGCTAGGAGTATTTAAAACAAGAAAATGATAAGGGTGCCCATACTTATGCACCTGTCAAATTTTGTTTGAATGCAGATTGCACATTTTCTGTTAGTACAATAAACCTCATTTCAAGGCAGAAACATTACTGTGTCCAACAGTTATTACATATATCAAACTGAAATAGCTGTTGCAAAAACACCAATTTTTATAAAACGTTAAGCTTAAGATTAATAGGGGTGCCCAAACTTTTTCATATAACTGTATCTAACTCTGCATTCAATTGTGCTTTTTTATTACAGCCAAAAATAATGGACAGAAGAAACTATCAGCATAAAGAGTTGAGATTTTTTTGAGCGCATAATCTAAATTCAGCCTCACCTGACCCTATCACACACGGCAGGACAAAATGTCATGTATAAATATTTAACATGTTTTCTTTCTTACTTTACACAACTAAGAACTGGTGGTTGTGTC
Organism: Phyllobates terribilis; assembly: GCF_046119375.1. Lineage (NCBI taxonomy): Eukaryota > Metazoa > Chordata > Amphibia > Anura > Dendrobatidae > Phyllobates > Phyllobates terribilis. Next base: position 201,781,134 of record NW_027362771.1, on the reverse strand, counting down.
AATCTTACCTTCTATCGCCAAATTCAAGAGCAAAGAGAAGATTCTGCCAGCTGTATTATGAAATATGTAGCTAAAGCTTCAGTATTACTTATTCTGGTTCCCTTCCCCTGTACTGTGCTTCCATGTCTGTTCTTTAGATCATCCACTGTTTAATTCTAATTGTCTCATTTACAAACAAACATAAAAGTTAAAAATGTTGCCATAAAATTGTTAATAAGTTAAAAAAAAAAAATTGCAATGTATATTTATTAGAGAAGAGTGAATTAGTTCCGCACTAATCAATATCTATACAATTGTTTTTCTAAATTATCAAAATTTGCAAATTCGAATAATTATGAATTTGTTTCAGACAATTCCCCTAAAATGACCGGCACAACAGCTACAGCTGACATTTTTTTTACACTTGTGCAGTGTAGGGCTCCTGACAGGGCTGGACATACCGCCAGTGACGCTGGTGCAGCTGCTTTGGGGCCCAGAAGTAGTGGAGGCCGACCGACACCAGTGACTATTTCAGTTGGATGTGCGCTGAGGATGCACATTCAGCTGAAATGTATTGCCGCACAGGGACCCACTGCATTACACGCCGAAGGCTAAGCAGCTGACGTCAGCATGGCCCTGACGGTTGGCACATATCAGTGACGTCATGCGCCATGGTGGGCAAGCCCCCGAATCTAAGAAGCATTATTGACAAAGGATCCCTGTCCCTTTCAACCACAAAAGGAACATTTCCCTGCGACCAGAAAAAAAAAAAGTAAAACCTGTTCATTTATAATGAAAAATGACAAGATAAAGATTCCCAACTCACATCAGGACTACAGGATTCCAGGTACTTTTAGCTCTTTCACATCTAATGCAGTGTACTAAATTATATGCACTAAATGTCCGACTGGGGATCTATAAGTGCGGGAGACAGGACAAAAATTTAGAACAAGGATGAATTCTCATTGCCACATAATTAAAAAAAGTATAGATCTACCTGTGACCAAACATTTTTGCAGCCCTGATCACAGCATCATGGACATGAAATTGCTTGTATTAAAAGTAGATATGAGCCGATTGATTTGCTGGACTTTGGTCCAGTGTCAAGGTCAGTGGTACATGGCTGCTAGATGGGAGGCATGCGAATCTCTTACCTTCTAGTGTCCCTGGCACAGCATTTGATTTGTCAAGGCTGGTTCAACATCATCATCTGTGCGTCGCGCCAACCCTAGCTAATTAAAGGCCGCACCAGGAATGCCGGAAGGTAAGAAATTTGCTGGCCTCCCGTATAGCAGCCAGGTACCACTGACCTGGACGCTGGAAAGGAGTCCGGAAAATCAATAAGCTCAGCTCTAATTGAAAGGTAACTTCAAATACGAGAAAGACAAAAGAGTCTGGGAGAACAAACTTATGATGACCTTTAACTCATTCAGAGCAGGAATAAAAGTGTCACATGAATTTATGTCTTTGTACAATTAAGGAATGTGCTCCTCAGACCTTTTGAGGGCATCAAAACCATGGGCCAGACCTCAATCAGTGGACAATAAAACTTTCACACTCTTTATTTATGAATGACTCAAATATTTACTGCCACAACTGTTTTCTCCCCATTCCACATTGATAGTTCTGCTTCATGTCACTTGTCTGACTGCACTATTCTATGTCCGGTTGTGTATAAATATGTAACTCTTCAGATTTGGTGTTATACTGACGCCTCATGAAGGGAACGGAGTAGTCTCGAAAGCTTTCTATTTGTTACTCTTTTTTAAGTTAGCCATTATAGGGTATCAATGAGTGAAGACTTTCAATTTTATATTTTTTTTTTAAAAGAAAGAGTGCCAATGAGTGTGATAATCTAAAAGGAAACACCCGTGCCATGTCATCTGCAAGTAAGAACACAGGAGGTTCTAGCGCAATTAGCTGCAGTAACACAGTCTGCACCAGCCATCTGTCTTTTGCCTTCACTAGGTATATTATTGCAGAGGAAGTAGAAGACATTGTAAACTGTATGGGTCACTCATAATCTCTGTCTCAGCTGGATGGTGTAACCTCTGATAGTGACACTGTGACTTTGAGCCAGTGCTCAACCCATTTCTAATTCATCTCCACCAAAACAGTTCATTTTCTGTTGCAGCCTTTCTATTCCACAATCTCTGTCTTCACCGACAACTACTGAGGTACCTCATTTGAAGAGAGAGCACTCCATCTTCTAAGGAAGACATTTCTCAAAATAATGTTCCTGTTGCTGAGTTGGACAAGTCCAAAAATATGCACATATACACAAGTTTTGCACTTAAAATATTGGTAAATATGCCGGATAAATATGGTGATACATTTTTGTATATGTCAGTATTTATAGTAAAATATTATAAGTGCTAAACTTGTGTTCATGTGCATAGTTTTGGATTTCATATTACAGGTATTGGAAGAACCCATCTAATGCACAATCTTTTCCTCAGTTCCAGCTTTACCCCATTTAATTATTTGATTAGCTGAGTGGAATGAGAATATTCTGCCTTTGGACCGGGAAGAAGCAGAGGATCAGGAAGAGGTGATGACATAACTGAAATGCGTAGCTGTGTTGGTGGTTGTCATAATGACACTTGTAGCCATGGTGGTAATGATTGTAGTGGCAATGGTAACAACTGTGTTGGTAAGGACACCACCTGTCGTGGTGGTAGTGGCAGCACTTGTAGCAAATCTAAAGATGGGAATAATGAAAGTGGGCAAAGAACCCATGACACGTCACATAGAAAAGCAGTGGGGATGAAGAACAAGGTGATGAGAAAGTGATAATGTCATCAAGATGGTTTTGTGGCAGTGATAAAGAACAGTGCCGACATAGAGCCAAAATATAAAAAAAAAACATCCAGGGTCAGTAGAAGTTGAAACTGCAGTTGAAGCTGCCTCTACCTCTGCACTATACAGTCAGACATCTTCTGCCTGTCCATTATGTTCCATACTGTGCTGTTACCGCTGCCAGTGCTACTGCCCCTACAAAGCCATATTATGTTCCATACTGGCCTGTTGTTGTCGCTACCAATGCCACTAAACAGCCACACATCTCCTGCCTACCTATCATTAAGCTACACTCTGTACTACTGCTGCTAGGAAAAAATATATAAATTTGGATCTGGAGTCATATTTTTGCATACTATTTGGTGTATTTTATACAATGGTAACTATGCAAAAAATAAGATATATATAGAGTCAGCAGATTGGTGTTAATGCTTGTGATGCAAAATAGCCTATGCCATTTGTCTAGAGAAGTGTACAGTAGTTAGGAGCTTAATCCATCTTTAGCTGCAATCTATGATTAAAAGGAAAATAACAAGTATATCAAAGAACATTTATCAGCTTTGTGATAATCCTTGGCAAAATTGCTCACTGTAGGAGAAAATGGCTGCGTATAATGAACAAATAGTTTAAATGGACACAATGATTGCAGAAAATGATTAATTCCACATAGTCAAGTGGCAATATTCCTTTACAGAAAGTTCATACAATTGCATGTAGAACTTTGAATACTCCATGTTATATTCTTTGATCGCTCTCATACACACCTCAGCACAGAACACACATGTACTGAGTCAGAGTACCTCATGATTTGGGTCAGGAGACTCACGGCCGGTCCGTACATGGATGTGTGAATCTGCCTTTTGCTAGTACAGACAGAAGCAGCAGTGGTGTGGAGGACAATATACAGCATTAATAATTGGTGTAGATGTGAATCCAGCTCTAGGGTGAGGTATGGACTTTATAGAAAGCACAGTATGATCTTTGCTTGTCCCTATTTGCTTGTTTCCTCACTCTGTTCCTCACTCCTACTCTCTATAGAGTATAATAGAAGGTATAACCTTACACAACGGTGAGCTGGCACTCCATCTAGTCTTAAGCAAAAGCAAGTTCAGCTGTTTTTTCAGAGTGGATGGCGAGAGGACAGTGGAAGAAAAAGTAGCTCAAAAGTGGAAGAAGAAGCAGAGTTCCCTGGTAAAACACATTAAAGGGAATCTGTCACCAGGTTTTTGCTATGCAACTTGAGATCAACCACGATATAGGGTAAGAGAACCTATCACTTACTGAGCTGTGTTTTGGTGTTTCAATACAATCAGTGTTTTATCACTACAGGACAACTGGCCTTGTCCTCCTAGTCCAACCATGCCCCAAGCACTGAGCAGCAGTTCTCTATCACTATACATTGGCATCCTTCTGTGTACAATCATTAATGTGGACAATGTTATACATACATCAGCATTTCATGCACTGCTAGATCTGCAGCAGTGGAAACGGTGCTTCTATAACAACTGCTGCACTCAGTAAACTAAGTGACATCACTGGAATCAGGATCTCTGTCCCTACATCAGGCTGCTGTCAGATTACATAGAAAAAAATGCTAATAAGTACCCTTTAAAAAGTTTATTATCACCTGTACTATTAATTTGTGCTTAGTTTGTTGAAAGTACAGTACTCTTTTAAAGGAGGCATTCAGCAGATGGACAATCTATTTTTAAATGTCTTAAATATTTATGAGTTGTATAGGAGAGAGATGTAAACCAGTTTTTTTGTTAGCACAGAATTTTTGAAACAGTGTTATTCAGAAAGCATTAGAGTATATACATTGTATATACATTGTGAGGCAGTGAGGGGGGATCATATGCAAGGGACGGTATGTATCCCCTAGGATGCGCATAGAGGCATATTGAACCCGCTGGAGTGCGTTGTAATCATAGAAACAGCTGTGTTTGCAATGAAAAATAAAAGAGTGCTTGGACTGCGTCAAGCTATCTGACCAAGTCAGAGTAAGAAAACCTGATAGGGGCTTTTATTTTTGAGTGATCTACAGGACGGCAGTGGGGCAGATCACTCCCTCCAGCCCAGGTCTTACGAGTGGCTCATGGCCACAGTTTTCCATTTAATCCTGCAGGAAAGGTTTAGGTATGTCAGTGGTTTGTTTGCTAGCTGCAGGGCAGGAGGCTCTGTGCACTGCAAGCCTGTGTGAAGGCACAACACAGGCCTTTGAAGGCAACGTAACTGACACACCTCAGAGGGAAACACCATGGCCGTCACCCACGGCAACACGTTTACACGGACTGTTGGACCACTCGGCTGCGATCCGGAGGACATCTTTTGCATATGAGTTGTGAGTGTTTACAAATAAAGATATTTAAATTGAACTTTCCTTGGGTTACTGCCGCACTACAAGATGGTGGAGAATGCAGGCAGTGTGAACTGAGGCATACCCCGAAAACTGCATGTCCGTGATTAAGCCAGCAAAGCTACAGCTCAGGCCTACAGATAAAATGGAGGAACTGCTAAGGCAATTGGTCCTCACTTAGCGGCAACAGCAGGAGCAATTCCAGCAGCAAGCAGCGCACTAATGACTTAATTGTGCAGCAGATTGTGGCTGTGGAGTCACTATCACCGACCCCAGAACGTCGTGAGGCCCGGGACAAGGTCCGTTCAGCATTGAGGAAGCTGAGTCCGGAGGATGACGTGGAAGCCTTCCTCACAGTCTACGAGTGCACCACGGAGCGGGAGAACCTGCCAACTTTCCAGTGGGCTAAGGTGGTGGCTCCGTTTCTTATGGGCGACGCTCAGAAGGCCTACTTTACCCTCAGTCGAGAGGATGTCCAGGACTATGGGAAGCTGAAAGATGAGATCCTTGCACGACTGGGGGTTGAGACCTATGTGAGAGCCCAAAGGGTGTTTTCATGGACCTTTTGTGGAGGCCTGACCCACCAGGTCTGAGGCATATGACTTGCTGCAGCTAGTTAAAAGATGGCTCCAGCCTGAGACCTTGACTCCATCCCAGATGGTAGAGAGGGTGGTGGTCGATCAGCTTGTGAGAACTCAGCCATCCGCTATACAGCGTTGGGTGGGGCAAGGGGATCCGGGCACCCTAGACCAGGTGGTTAGCCTGATCGAGCGGGATATAGCCACTCAGGACTTCATACGGGACTCTGTCCCATTGCCACTATTACGCCGGACCCTGTAAGCCCAGGAGCATGGGAAAGGTTCACGTCCCTCTGCTGGGGTCAGTCAGAACCAAGCCCATACTGAGGGGGTATTCCGTAGTGAGGGTGGCAGGAGGCCAGTTTCCCCTAAATCGGTCTCAAGGACTAGCAGTGCCTCTGCTATCAGGTGCTGGCGATGCCAAGGGCCAGAACATGTGGCTGCCAACTGCCCCCTGACTGCTGAACCTATGGACTGCTGGTTTACTAGCAGAGTCTCGATGTATACCCAGATAGTCTGCACCGCGACTTCAGATGCCACACGCAGCGAACCCCAACTGTGCAAGGTACTCTTCAACCGGTACCAGACGGAGGCTCTCTTGGACTCAGGCAGCCTAGTGACACTGGTCCATGGGTCACTGGTTGCCGGGGACAACCCCAGTGGTTGGAAAGTAGGGGTTGTTTGTATACATAGGAACCTCCAAGAGTACCTGATAGCGGAGGTTACTTTTTTCACTTTGTGTGGGGAGATGAAACATGTGGTGGGAGTGGCTAAGACCCTTCATTATGGGACGGGTTTGGGAAGAGACTTTCCCCTGTTCTGGTCCCTGTGAGAGAATAAAATTAACCTTCCCAGGGTAAATGTCTTTCCAGGCACGGAACCCAAAGATCCCGAGTCAGTGATATCTGCCATAGGGGTTACCCACTTAGGGAAAGAGTGTGAACCCGATAGGTTTCCCCTAGAGGTCTTGGCAGGAGAGGTTGAGGAGACTACATTAGTCCAAGAGCTGGAAGTGTCCCCTGGTACTTTTGGGACTGTTCAGCTCCAGGATCCCACTCTATATAGACAAAAACTTGGCACTCAAGTAGGGTTGCAGTGAAACAGAAGAGGCATTTATTCAGGCAATCATAAACGTTTGCTAAACGTTTTCGGTTCTATAGTTGAACTTTCATTAGAACTACAGTGGTGGCCAAAAGTATTGGCACCCCTGCAATTCTGTCAGATAATACTCAGTTTCTTCCTGAAAATGATTGCAATCACAAATTCTTTGGTATTATTATCTTCATTTAATTTGTCTTCAATGAAAAAACACAAAAAGAATTTTCCTAAAGCCAAATTGGATATAATTCCACACCAAACCTAAAAAAGGGGGTGGACAAAAGTATTGGCACTGTTTGAAAAATCATGTGATGATTCTCTAATTGGTGTAATTAACAGCACCTGTAACTTACCTGTGGCACCTAACAGGTGTTGGCAATAACTAAATCACACTTGCAGCCAGTTAACCTGGATTAAAGTTGACTCAATCTCTGTCCTGTGTCCTTGTGTGTACCACATTGAGCATGGAGAAAAGAAAGAAGACCAAAGAACTGTCTGAGGACTTGAAAAACCAAATTGTGAGGAAGCATGAGCAATCTCAAGGCTACAAGTCCATCTCCAAAGACCTGAATGTTCCTGTGTCTTCCGTGCGCAGTGTCATCAAGAAGTTTAAAGCCCATGGCACTGTGGCTAACCTCCCTAGATGTGGACGGAAAAGAAAAATTGACGAGAGATTTCAACGCAAGATTGTGCGGATGGTGGATAAAGAACCTCGACTAACATCCAAACAAGTTCAAGCTGCCCTGCAGTCCGAGGGTACAACAGTGTCAATCTGTACTATCCGTCGGCGTCTGAATGAAAAGGTACTGTATGGTAGGATACCCAGGAAGACCCCACTTCTTACCCCGAGACATAAAAAAGCCAGGCTGGAGTTTGCCAAAACTTACCTGAGAAAGCCTAAAACGTTTTGGAAGAATGTTCTCTGGTCAGATATGACAAAAGTAGAGCTTTTTGGGAAAAAGCATCAACATAGAGTGTACAGGGAAAAAAAAAGAGGCATTCAAAGAAAAGAACACGGTCCCTACAGTCAAACATGGCGGAGGTTTCCTGATGTTTTGGGGTTGCTTTGCTGCCTCTGGCACTGGACTGCTTGACCGTGTGCATGGCATTATGAAGTCTGAAGACTACCAATAAATTTTGCAGCATAATGTAGGGCCCAGTGTGAGAAAGCTGAGTCTCCCTCAGAGGTCATGGGTCTTCCAGCAGGACAATGACCCAAAACACACTTCCAAAAGCACTATAAAATGGTTTGAGAGAAAGCACTGGAGACTTCTAAGGTGGCCAGCAATGAGTCCAGACCTGAATCCCATAGAACACCTGTGGAGAGATCTCAAAATGGCAGTTCGGAGAAGGCACCCTTCAAATATCAGGGACCTGGAGCAGTTTGCCAAAGAACAATGGTCTACAATTCCAGCAGAGCATTGTAAGAAACTCATTGATGGTTACCGGAAGCGGTTGTTCGCAGTTATTTTGGCTAAATGTTGTGCAACCAAGTATTAGGCTGAGGGTGCCAATACTTTTGTCTGGCCCATTTTTGGAGTTTTGTGTGAAATGATCAATGATTTGAGTTTTGCTTCATTCTCTTTTGTGTTTTTTCCTTGCAAGCAAATTAAATGAAGATAATAATACCAAAGAATTTGTGATTGCAATCATTTTCAGGAAGAAACTGAGTATTATCTGACAGAATTTCAGGGGTGCCAATACTTTTGGCCACCACTGTATATGAATTATACAAAACAAAAAATTAAAATAAGAAAAATTGACATATATACAATTATAAATGTTACAGGGGACTATTAATACGTCACTTGAATAATAATACGACATATAGCAAGAAACAAGCTCCTGGTCATAGCATTTGTGGTAGGCAATATTTCTCAATAGAATTACAAGAAATGTGGCAAAATCGATGTACTATAATGTATCTAAGTAAATTGGCAATTTAGGATATAATGAAACTGGAACAGTTTTTCTTATTTTATTTAAATTTTTTGTTTTGTATAATTCATATAGTACTGATGAAGGTCCAATTATAGGACCGAAAACGTTTAACAACCGTTTATGGTTGCCTAAATAAACACCTCTTCTGTTTCACTGCAACCCTACTTGAGTGCCAAGTTTTTGTCTATATTGAATACAGGCTGGAAACCCTAGTTGAGCAACTCATCCCAACAAACGGAGTGCCGTATATCTACTACTAACAGAATCCCACTCTAGCCCGGGCACGAGAACGGGTGATAATGATAAATGGGGTGGCACAGCACCCTGGCGCAAAGGTGGTTTTTCCTCGTATGGTGGTCAACCAGGAATAGTTATACCGGGTTGACAAAATCCGTGATGAAATAGTGGAACAGCTGGTAGTGCCCCACTCCTATCATCGGGCGGTGCTGGAGATGGCTCACATACACATGCTGGGTGGGCACCGAGGTGCAGAGGTATTGTGAATTTTGCCCGGAATGTCAGCTGATCACACCCACCGCGAGCTTCCGTAGCCCATTGGTACCTCTGCCTGTTATAGAGGTATATTTTGAATGGATTGCGATTGACCTGGTGGGGCCCATTGTAAAGTCAGCTCGTGGCCACCAACACATACTTGTGGTCGAAGACTATGCTACCCGTTACCCTTGAGGCCGTTCCGCTTCGCTACACATCGGCTAAACTTATTGCCCAGGAGCTGTTTGCCATATTCTGTCGCCTTGGGCCACCTAAGGAGATCCCTACAGATCAGGGGACTCCCTTTATGTCCAAGGTGACAAAAGAACTGTGCAAGCTGCTTTAAATAAAACAGTTGCGCACATCGGTGTACCATCCACAGACCGATGGTTTAGTTGAGAGATTTAACAAAACTCTTAAATCTATGTTGAAAAAAGTGGTTGCCAAGGATGGGAGGGATTGGGACATGATACTGCCCTATTTAATGTTTGCCATCCGCGAGGTACCACAGACTTCCACGGGGTTCTCACCCTTTGAGCTACTGTATGGCAAGCATCCTAGGGGTCTGCTGGATGTAGCCAAAGAGACATGGGAACAGGAGCCTACTCCACATAAGAGTATAATAGAACATGTGTTTAGTATGCAGGACCGGATCGTGGCGGTCATGCCTATAGTAAAAGAACACCTCCTGGATGCTCAGGCAGCACAGAGTCGAGCATATAATAAAAAGGCCACGGTCAGGTCCTTTAAAGAAGGGGATCGGGTATTAGTATTAGTGCCCACCGCAGAGAGTAAGCTCATGGCTAAGTGGCAAGGGCAATATGAAGTCTGGGAAAAGGTGGGGGAGATAAATAACAGAGTATAACAACCTGTGAAGAGGACACCCGAACAAATATATCACGTTAATCTGCTTAAAGCCTGGAAAGATCGCCTGTGGACCCTCCGACACCAGCCCGGGAGGAGGCCGGGGGAGAGGTAGAGATAAGCAACGCTCTCATGAAACAGGAGCGATGGGAGGCTCAGAAGTTGGTGCAGCAGAATAAAAACGTAATGTCAGAACTTCTCGGCCGTACATCTGTGATCCGACAAGACATTGTCACCGAGCCTCAGGTAAGGGAACGAATTAAACCGTACCATGTGCTGGAGATCCGGAGGCAAGCCATCATGGCTGAGGTAAAACAAGTGCTCCAGCTGGGAGTCATCGAGGAATCCAGGAGTGAGTGGGCTAGCCACATTGTGCTGATTCCGAAGTCAGACGGATCATTATGATTTTGTAACGACTTCCGAAAATTGAATGAGGTGTCAAAGTTGGACCTTTCAAGTTTGGACGAGCTGATCGAGAGACTGGGGCAGGCCTAGTAATTCACGACACTCAATCTGACCAAGGGTTACTGGTAGGTGCCTCTGACAGAGTTGGCGAAAAAAAAAAGACAGCCTTTATAACGCCAGTGGATCTCTATCACTATGTTGTCTTACCTTTTGGATTACATGGTGCCCCGGTCACGTTCCAGAGCTTGATGGACATAGTGTTAGAACCTCATCAAAAATATGCGTCAGCGTATTTGGATGATATTATCATCTTTAGTACCGACTGGCATACCCACTTGTCCCAGGTACAAGCAGTGGTGGATTCGCTCAGAGCCGCGGGATTAACGGCGAACCCAAAAAAATGTGCAATAGGTCTCAAGGAAGCCCAATACTTAGGGTACGTGATTGGCCGTGGGGTTATTAAAGCTGAAATAAAGATCGAGGTCAGTAAAAACTGGCCCCAGCCTCTTACTACTAAACAACTAAGAGCATTCCTCGGCATCATTGGGTACTACTGACGGTTTATACCTAATTTTGCCGGAAGATCGACGCCCCTGACCGATCTCTTAAAGAGAAAGAAGTCGGTCATGGTTCGGTGGAATCTTCAGGTGGATGAAGGGGAGAGCAATAATGGGGCTGATGGGGCTGGGGAGAGCAATGGTGGGGCTGGGGAGAGCAATAATCAGGCTGATGGGGCTGGGGAGAGCAATGATGGGGCTGGGGAGAGCAATAATCGGGCTGATGGGGCTGGGAAGAGCAATGATGGGGGTGGGGAGAGCAATAATGGGGCTGATGGGGCTGGGGAGAGCAATGATGGGGCTGGGGAGAGCAATAATCGGGATGATGGGGCTGAGGAGAGCAATGATGGGGCTGATGGGGCTGGGGAGAGCAATAATAGGTCTGATGGGGCTGGGGAGAGCAATGATGGGGCTGGGGAGAGCAATAATGGGGCTGATGGGAGCAATTACGGGGCTGGGGAGAGCAATAATGGGTATGGTGGGGCTGGGGAGAGCAATGATGGGGCTGGGGAGAGCAGTAATGGGGCTGAGGAGAGAAGTAATGGGGCTGAGGAGAGCAATGATGGGGCTGAGGAGAGCAATGATGGGGCTGATGGGGTTGGGGAGAGCAATAATGGGGCTGATGGGGCTGGGGGGAGCAATGATGGGGCTGGGGAAAGCAATGGTGGGGCTGGGGAGAGCAATGATGGGGCTGATGGGGCTGGGGAGAGCAATAATGGGGCTGATGGGGCTGGGGGGAGCAATGATGGGGCTGGGGAGAGCAGTAATGGGGCTGATGGGGCTGGGGAGAGCAATGATGGGCCTGGGGAGAGCAATGGTGGGGCTGGGGAGAACAGTGATGGGGCTCGGGAGAGCAATGGTGGGGATGGGGAGAGCAATGACAGGGATGGGGAGAGCAATGACGAGTTGCTGGGAGAGATCAATGATGGGGGTGCTGGGAGAGAGCAATGATGGAGGTGCTGGGACAGAGCAATGATGGGGGTACTTGTATATTTTCCGTGTGCACATAGCCTTACAGTTAATTGGGGAGAGACTGAATAATTTTCATTATTGGGCGGCGGAGATTATAGTTAATGGGGGGGCACAGTGCTGCTCATCACTTTATATTTTCATTACTAAGTGGCTAATAGTATATTAATAGTGGGGTACATATCTGTAGTCAGGGACACAGTGTGGTGGAGACACGTGTATATATACAATATACTGTATGTGACCTTGTTATTTTCTAGGCTGTAGATCGTGGCAAGACGATTCGTGACTGTGAGATGTGGAAATGAAGGTCTGACCAGATGGAGAAGAAGCAGAAGAATCCGACTCTGATCAGATGAGACGTCAGCGGTAAGTGCCTGGATGTAAATATTATTCTGTATCTGCACTGTGTGACTTGGAGTGATAATGTTGTCTGTAAAATCCAAAACCCCTTAGGCTGCATTCTCACATTTGTGTGAAATGTCCGTGTGCTGACAGATTTTTTTATCGAATGGTCCACGGACTCCTAGAGTTTTATAGATCCATTCACACATCCATGAAAATCACGGATCTGAGAATGAGATCTGTGAGGGTCAGAGAATGTCCTGTTCTGATCCGATTTTGAGGAATTAGAAGGCATGCTCAATGCGTCTGTAAAACAGGGCAGCACACTGACACTGCACACAGATGCAGGAATGTAGCCGGATTATGTATAGCATACTCCCTTAGTATATAGTGTACTCGCTTATTATGTATAGCACCATCCTTAGTTATATAGTTTGATCTTTTATTATGTATAACACCCTCCTTTATTACGTACCATCCTCTCTAGTTCTAGGGGATCACAGTTGGGGGATCATACTGTGTTGGGGTCAGCATACTTTGCCCTGGGAGTTAAGGTGGGGTACAGTAGGGTCATTATACTGCCCATGTGGAGGAATTCACCATGGGGGTATCATACTGTGTTTGGGGGGCGCTTTTATTGGCATCACACTTTATGGGGCAATGAAAGAGGGATCTAGGACGTAAGCAGGAGGAAAATTACTATGGAAAATTGTGAGATCTGCTCTTCTGTGACCTCGACAATTATTTACATTTTTTTTGGGGGGGGGGGGGGCAATTAGAGCTTCTGCTATGGGGCCCCATGATTCCTATGTATGCCCCTGTTTGGTGTGTCAGTGGTTTGTTTGCTAGCTGCAGAGCAGGAGGCTCTGCGCACCACAAGCCTGTGTGAAGGCACAACACAGGCCTGTGAAGGCAAAGTAACTGGCGCACCTCAGAGGGAAACGGCACTGCCGTGACCCACAGCTGCAGGTTTACACGGACTGTTTGGACCACCCAGCTGCGATCCGGAGGACATCTTTTGCATTTGAGTTGTGAGTTTTTGCAAATAAAGATATTTAAGTTGAACTTTCCTTGGGTCACTGCCTCATTACTGCACAGTGTGAACACTGCCGCATTACAACATTTGCACCAGCATCTTCATGGAAGAGTTTTCCCATAGCTCTTTTTTTTCTTGGTACATGGAAAAAAAAAACTGAAAATGATGATATTACTGACAGTAAGGCCTCATTCAGACCTCTGTGTTCTAACTGTTTTTTCATGGATAGAACATGTACTCATTATGGTGCTATTCACATGTCCATTTTTCTCTAGTATCATGGATGACAAGTCTATTGGTCTGTGAAAAACACGTACAGCATGCGCATGGCATCCGTGTGCTGTCCGCATTTAACATTGCATAGGAAAAGCCTTGTCATTTATTTAGTCATCCTTGAAAATCACTGATGATGACATTGGACACACTGATCCAAAACACTGATAACACAGCTACCATTTTTCACGTACGTGTTTAAACACAGATGTATGAACGAGGCCTAACTATGTTGTTATTGATAATGTAATCTGCTGTGTAGCGTTGCAGATTTAGAGCCACTTCTGAATGATACAGTGTGTTTACATGTGTATAAATATTTACTGCTGTGATCACACCGGCTGCACGGCTCCAGAGTGATACATACTGTATACCGTCATATTTAATTGGGCGCCTTATAATCACAGGTGTTGTCAGCCAGATTTCCTTTCCTCATAAACTTCCCCTTTACAGTGATGCAGAACTTTACTACATATATATATTTTCATGCAGACTTAATAAGCATTGCTTGGGAGACCTTGACGAAGAAGGTTTATGTCTCTGAGGATATTATCAAGTTTCCAGTGTGTACTTGTGTTCACTTTTTTCCATGTAAGATATAATACTTACATCCGCTAAGCACATAACTTTAAACACCTTTATGAAAACCCACATAGAAGTCCCTGAGCACAGTCAGATAAATAATTCTAGAAGAGAAATGTTTATTTCACAGTGAAAACAATGTGTTGCTTTCTATAGGACTGAGAAGAGCCTGCCTGCCGGCCTTGTATGTCCAGTAGTCCTCTCTGACCCATAGAGGCACAGGTCCTTATTCATCAGGTCCTGCCTGTTCATGCCAGTCTTGAAGAAGCAGCTTTGTGGAGTCAGAGGCACTTGATACATTAAGAGGAGCACACCTCCTAATGAATCAGGCGCGTCTTAAAAATGGCCTCCTTGTGCACCTTGCCACAAATTTTACCCCATTTAGGGACTAGACTAACATTTGTGGTGTAGCCGAAACGTTCATAATTTGTTTTTCATGGGTCGGTCAAGTCATAATAAAAGGTAAAAACTAATTTGAATTGAGTGCCAAAGTAATTTCTATGCCTGACAGTTTTTTCTTCTGAGCACCAATCTCTAATTTTTTGCAGTGAGCAAGCGTATTTATTTTCTTGCACCCCACAACTTGTCATGAGTTTGATGAGACGGCATCGCCAGCCCGTCTTGTTCTGCCCAAGTTGGCAGAGCTGGCCGAAACTGGAGTGAAAACGCCAAATGTTGACAATTTTTGTGCAACCTCACTAAAATTAGTACTCTTACTGGTTTGCATGTATGTAGCTCTAAAAGCAAAATGCTGCAAATCACTTTGGATGTTGACAACCTTTGATTGAAGCTAGCATTTACTTATTTTTACTTTACTTTACTTACAGTTTGTACTAATGAGTCGTCCTTTCTCGGGCCACTTTTGGTAGGCACTTACTACTGCGTAACTGGACCATCCACAAGATCTGTCATTTTGGTCCTAGTCCTATTTGATCATAGTAGTGCCAAATTTTCCTACACATCAACATTAAGAACCATCTGTTTTCTTGATACAGAATGTGTCCTCTTGAACTTGGAAAGTGCTACTTTGATTAGATGATCAATATTATTCACTTCATGTATCAGTGGTTTTAAGGTTATGGTTGGTGTTTGTATGAAGGCATCTACAATATATTTGCAGTTCTGGAACAAGTGACTAAATGTTTGTGGGGGGTTTTTGTCTTTATTTTAAACTAAGGTTTAGACAGGCCAGAATCTACACACTAAGGGCTTGCTCACACGACCGTATAAATTGGACTAGTGCAATCGGATAAAAGAAAGTATTGCACTCAGACCAATGTTATTCTTTGAGGCAGTGCAGATCTGCATACTTTTCTCAGCTGTATTCAGCATGAGAAATAAATTGCAGCATGCGGCGATTTGACTCCGAAATCAGACAGTGTGAGAAAAAAAATTGCATGCCATACAGACTATCAGTATGGTGTCCGACTTTTAGGGATACATTGCAATTCTGTAAGATAGGAAACTGTAAATGGTCCTGTAAAAGATTAACAGCTGCTGAGTAAAAAAACGGATTGTATACGGACAGCACACAGATGACAAGTGAGAAAAAAATCATCCCACTCTCCTGGATGAAAATCCGGCCAGTTTTTTATATGCTCGTGTGACCCCAGCCTAATGTTGAGCAGTAAGTAAAGGTCCGTTTACACGGGCTGATAGTCTGCACAATATGACTGCCGATTGGCAAACTTCTACTGCATTGGTGGTTTGAATGCCTGTTTACACAGGCAGACCAAAGCAAACGGTGCGCACTGAGCGACCTTTGTTAGATCACTCGGTGCGCATTGGCTGCTATGGTTCTTAACAATGTGAGTATTGTTTACACAGTATGATGCCCAGTGGCAGACTGGCCCTGGGGGCAGAGGGGCATATGCCCCCTGGGCTGGCAGGGTACATAACGACTGGGCTCGTGCTCACATTCAGCTGAAATGTAATGTAGCGCAGAGACTCACTGGCTCCCTTCTCTGCAAAACATGCCACCGGCCAAAAAGAGGTCAGCGAACATTGGTGTGCCCGTCACATGCGGCACATGGCTATTGATATCATGTGCTGCCTGTAGTGGGGATGCCGATATCAGCTGCCATTATTACAGGAAAGAGCCATGATGGGGAACATTATACCAGGAAGAGGCTCAGGATGGTGGATATTATACAGGAAGGAGTCCAGGATGGGGGACATTATTACAGAATGTGGCCTAGAATTGGGGATATTATTTCAGAAAGGGCTCAGGATGGGGGACATAATAATAGGAAGGGGCAAAGGATGGGGGACATTATTGCAGAAAGGGCCAGGGATGGGGGGCATTAGTACAGGAAAGGCCACAGGATGGGGGACATTATAACAAGAAGGGGCCTAAGATGGGGGGGGGGGCATTAGTACAGGAAAGGGCAGGAGGTCTCTGATAGGGCCTGATCCTGCATTACGTCAGCCATAGCTCTGAGGCACAGTGTGAGGATTTATTGCAGGTTGGAACCTCCCCATAGATCAGGTCGTGCTATCAGTGGGAGTCATTGGTTCTAGCATCACCCTATCTGCAGAAAACATCAATCTGCAGTAATAATTCACAATGAGTTTCAGAGAGATTGCAGTCACCAAAATACAGCATCCGTCACTGTGATCCTGAGCTTAGCTCAAGTACATCATATATTACGTATCATACATAGTGCAATACATTAAAATATGTGAGGTCCTGTAGACAGCTCCAGGTGTGATCAGTCAGTGCATATAGCATTGTATATACACATGTGGTCAAAATTGTTGGTACCTCTCGTTTAATGAAAGAAAAACCCACAATGGTGACAGAAATAACTTGAATCTGACAAAAGTAATAATAAATTAAAAATCTATGAAAATGAGCAAATGAAAGTCAGACATTGCTTTTCAACCCAGCTTCCACAGAATTTAAATTAAACTCATGAAATAGGCCTGGACAGAAATGATGGTACCCCTGAAAATAATGTGACAAAAGGGACATGTTAAATCAAGTTGTGTCCACTAATTAGCATCACAGGTGTCTACTATCTTGTAATCAGTCAGTGGGCCTGTATATAGGGCTACAGATACTCACTGTGCTGTTTGGTGACATGGTGTGTACCACACTCAACATGGACCAGAGAAAGCAAAGGAAAATGTTGTCTCAGGAGATTAGAAAGAAAATTATAGACAAGCATGTTAAAGGTAAGGGTTATAAGACCATCTCCAAGCAGCTTGATGTTCCTGTGACTACAGTTGCACATATTATTCAGAAATTTAAGATCCATGGGACTGTAGCCAACCTCCCTGGATGTGGCTGCAGGTGGAAAATTGATGACAAATCAAAGAGACAAATAATACAAAAGGTAACAAAAGAGCCCAGGATAACTTCTAATGAGATTAAAGGTGAACTTCAAGCTCAAGGAACATCAGTGTCAGATCGCACCATCCGTCGTTGTTTGATGCAAAGTGGACTTCATGGGAGACAACCAAGGAGAACACCATTGTTGAAAAAAAATCATAAAAAAGCCAGACTGGAATTTGCCAAACTACATGTTGACAAACCACAAAGTTTCTGGGAGAATGTCCTATGGACAGATGAGACAAAAATGGAAGTTTTTGGCAAGGCACATCAGCTCTATGTTCACAGATGGAAAAATGAAGCATATCAAGAAAAGAACACTGTCCCTACTGTGAAACATGGAGGAGGCTCTTATGTTCTGGGGCTGCTTTGCTGCATCTGGCACAGGGTGTCTTGAATCTGTGCAGGGTACAATGAAATCTCAAGACTATCAAGGGATTCTAGAGAGAAATGTGCTGCCCAGTGTCAGAAAGCTTGGTCTCAGTCGCAGGTCATGGGTCTTGCAACAGGTTAATGACCCAAAACACACAGCTAAAAACACCCAAGAATGGCTAAGAGGAACACATTGGACTATTCTGAAGTGGCCTTCTATGAGCCCTGACCTAAATCCTATTGAGCATCTTCGGAAAGAGCTGAAACATGCCGTCTGGAAAAGACAACCTTCAAACATGAGACAACTGGAGCAGTTTGCTCATGAGGAGTGGGCCAAAATACCTGACGAGAGGAGCAGAAATCTCATTGACAGTTACAGGAATCGTTTGATTGCAGTGATTGCCTCAAAAGGTTGTTCAACAAAATATTAAGTTAAGAGTACCATCATTTCTGTCCAGGCCTATTTCATGAGTTTCATTTTTTTTTCAATTCTGTGGGAGCAGGGTTGAAAAGCAATGTCTGACTTTCATTGGTTCATTTTCATAGATTTTTAATTTATTATTACTTTTGTCAGATTCAAGTTATTTCTGTGCCCATTGTGGGTTTTTCTTTAATTAAACGAGGGCTACCAACAATTTTGACGTGTGTATGTGCTTCAGCATAGCAGGGAAGGATAAGGTTAAATCCCAGCTCTGCAATGTTTGATTAGAAGCACCTGCAGTGTTTCTCTAAGAAGCAGGAAGTAGATTCATTGAGTAGCAATCTATTGAGTGTCTGTCTGCTGGATGGAGCAGAGGCAAATATGTTAGCTGGCGAATGCACAGGCAGTGTGCACCAGACTGGATGTGTCTGGGAGCGAAAGCAGAGAACCACAAGTATTAGCGGGTGCTACACACAATAGCTGTTTTGTTTGACCGAGCTGGGGCTAGCTCAGCCATATATGAGTAGCCAGGATCTCTTCTGTTTAGTTAGTGCCTGGACAAGGCAAGGGATTTAGGTTTATGAGTTCGTTTTGGTACTGGGCAACCTGTGGAAAGCAATAAAAATTGCATGTTTGGAACAAAACTGTATTGCCTGTGTGAATGCTACCCATGGCCTAATGCAGCCCAGAGATAGTGAATCCCTACAGTGCATAGTATAGCACATCTAGTATACAGATTAGTATATGACATATTGTGATACAGTACATATGTACATGTTACAGTACATATTGTTATATACCATCTGATGTCTGTAGTCACAGTATATTGTATACCAGTCATATACTAATCTGTATGCTGTGTTGCAAATTATAATGCAAATGCTATTTTTAGCTGATTTTCCTAAATGGTCAATGTAAATGAGTCTGTGTAATGTTCAATTCATCACCTGTTAAAATATAAATCACATTTTATTGGACAAACCTCCCAACGATAACAGTATGTTTTCAAAACTAAAAAAAAATCAAAATGCACTGTTCCAAATTATTATGCACAACAGACCTCCAAGGTGGTATTCTCTGAAATACTACCGGTACCACGTGCCACGCCAGAGAGGCAACGGGAGATTAGGGAGATAAATAAGTGGCTCAAGAACTGGTGTAGGAAGGAGGGATTTGGGTTCCTGGAGAACTGGGCCGACTTCTCAGTTGGCTACAGACTCTACGCTAGGGACTGGCTGCACCTTAATGGGGAGGGTGCAGCTGTGCTGGGGGAGAAAATGGCTAGAAGGTTGGAGGAGTGTTTAAACTAGGGATTGGGGGTGAGGGTATTCATTTTATAGGTGGGGAAGATAGTGCAGATAGTGACCTGGGCACAAATAAAGAAATTGGGGGTGGGGTTAGAACAGTCAATAAAGTAAGAAGGAATAGAGGTACAGAGAGATACATAAAATGCATGTACACTAATGCCAGAAGCCTCACCAACAAAATGGAGGAATTAGAATTAATTTTGTTGGAAAATAATTATGACATGGTAGGGATATCTGAGACGTGGCTGGACGAGAGCCATGACTGGGCAGTTAATTTACAGGGCTATAGTCTGTTCAGAAATGACCGTACAAACAAGCGAGGGGGGGGGGGTGTTTATATGTAAAATCATCCTTAAAACCTGTCTTGCGGGAGGATATATGTGAATCTAATGAAAATGTAGAGTCCCTGTGGGTGGAGATAAGGGGAGGGGGAAAAAATAATAAATTACTGATAGGGTTTTTTTATAAGTCTCCAAAAATAATGGTAGCGGAGAATATCCTTGTAAAGCAAATAGATGAAGCAGCGACTCAAGGAGAAGTCATTATTATGGGAGACTTCAACTACCCTGAAATACATTGGGGGACAGAAACATGTAGTTCAAGCAAAGGAAATAGGTTTTTGACTACTATGAGAGACAATTACCTTTCACAACTGGTTCAGGACCCAACAAGAAGGGGGGCACTGCTAGACCTAATATTAACCAATAGGCCAGACCGCATATCAAATATACAAGTTGGGGGTCACTTGGGTAATAGTGATCACAAAATAATACGTTTTCATGTAACCTTTAATAAGATGTGTAGTAGAGGGGTTACAAGGACACTAAACTTCAGGAAGGCAAATTTCCAACGGTTAAGAGATGATCTTAGTGCAATAAACTGGGACAATATCCTGAGACATAAAGCTACACAAAGCAAATGGGAGACATTTATTAACATCCTGAATAGGACCTGTGCACAATATATACCCCTTGGGAATAAACATGCTAGAAATAGGAGGAAACCACTATGGCTAAATAGAGCTGTAAGGGGCGCAATAAGTGACAAAAAGAAAGCATTTAGAGAACTAAAGCAAGTAGGTAGTGATGAGGCATTAAATAAATATATAAAATTAAATAAATTATGTAAAAAACAAATCAAGGCAGCAAAGATTGAGGCAGAGAGAATCATTGCCAGAGAAAGTAAAAATAACCCCAAAATATTCTTTAACTGCATAAATAGTAAAAAACTAAAAAATGATAGTGTTGGCCCCCTTAAAAATAGTCTGGGTGAAATGGTGGATGAGGAAAAAGCCAATATGCTAAATGATTTTTTTTCAACCGTATTTACACAAGAAAATCGCATGACAGTACACCCGCGAGTACTGTAGGAATTAAGTAATGTCATAGATAGACCATTATTTTTAATCTTTAAAGATTCCATAATAACAGGGTCTGTACCACAGGACTGGCGTATAGCAAATGTGGTGCCAATATTCAAAAAGGGGACAAAAACTGAACTTGGAAATTATAGGCCGGTAAGCTTAACCTCTACTGTGGGTAAAATCCTGGAGGGTTTCCTAAGAGATGCTATACTAGAGTATCTGAAGAAGAATAATCTCATGACCCAATATCAACATGGGTTTACGAGGGACCGTTCCTGTAAAACTAATCTGATCAGTTTTTATGAGGAGGCAAGTTCTGGACTGGACCAAGGAAATGCAGTGGATGTTGTGTATATGGACTTTTCAAAAGCTTTTGATACGGTTCCACACAAAAGGTTGATACATAAAATGAGAACATTGGGGATAGGGGAAAATATATGTATGTGGGTTAAGAATTGGCTCAGTGATAGGAAACAAAGGGTGGTTATTAATGGAAAACACTCAGACTGGGTCTCAGTTAACAGTGGGGTGCCACAGGGGTCAGTATTGGGCCCCCTTCTTTTTAACATATTTATTAATGAGCTTGTAGGGGGCATACAGAGTAATATTTCAATATTTGCAGATGACACTAAACTCTGCAGGGTAATCAATACAGAGGAGGACAATTTTATATTACAGGAGGATCTATGTAAACTAGAAGCTTGGGCTGATAAATGGCAAATGAGCTTTAATGGGGATAAATATAAGGTAATGCACTTGGGCAGAGGAAATAAAATGTATAATTATATGCTTAATTGTAAAACACTGGGCAAAACTGTAACTGAAAAAGACCTGGGTGTATTGGTGGACGACAAGCTCACGTTTAGTGGCCAGTGTCAGGCTGCTGCTGCAAAGGCAAATAAAATAATGGGATGCATTAAAAGAGGCATAGATGCTCATGAGGACTGGAGAACATAATTTTACCTCTATACAAGTCACTAGTGCAACCAAACTTAGAATACTGTGTACAGTTCTGGTCTCCGGTGTATAAGAAAGACATAGTTGAACTAGAGCGGGTGCAGAGAAGAGCGACCAAGGTTATTAGAGGACTGGGGGGTCTGCAATACCAAGACAGGTTATTACACTTGGGGTTATTTACTGTGGAAAAAAGAAGGCTTAGGGGTGATCTTATTACTATGTACAAGTATATGAGGGGACAGTACAAAGACCTTTCTACTTATCTTTTTACTCTGAGGCCTGAGACGGGGACAAGGGGGCATCTTCTACGTCTGGAGGAAAGAAGGTTTAATCATAATCACAGATGCGGATTCTTTACTGTAAGAGCAGTGAGACTATGGAACTCTTTGCCGCATTATGTTGTAATGAGTGATTCACTGTTAAAATTTAAGAAGGGCATGGATGCCTTTCTTGAAAAGTATAATATTACAGGTTATAAATACTAGATTCCTTGATAGGGCGTTCATCCAGGGAACTAGTCTGATTGTCGTATGGAGTCGGGAAGGAATTTTTTTCCCCAATGTGGAGCTTTGCCACATGGGTTTTTTTTGCCTTCCTCTGGATCAACAAGTTAGGCTATGGGTTGAACTAGATGGACTTAGTCTTCCTTCAACCTTAAAAACTATGTTACTATGTTAGAGTTTCCAAACATTTTATAGGTTGTAAAGATCTGAAAACAGCCATTTGTTTAATTTGCAGCATTAAGTTGTCACATTTACTGAAATCAAAAACATCTTAAAAGCCGAATTTACATGTTAACATAGGACCCCTTCTTTGATATCACCTTCACAATTCTTGAACTTGTGAGTTTTTGTTAGTTTCTGCTTGAATTTCTTTGCAGGATGTCAGAATAGCCTCCCAGAGCTGCTGTTTTGATGTGAACTGCCTCCCAAACTTTTATATTTTATCTTTTGCTTGTGGATACTGCAAAGGTTCTCAATTGAGTTGCGGTCAGGGGAGGATGGTGGCCACACCATGAGTTTCTCTCCATAGCAGCCAACTTTGCAGCATGAGATGGTGCACTGTCACCCATGAAGATGATTTTGCTACATAGTATGGTTTTTCTTTTTGTACCATGGAAGAAAGTTGTCAGTCAGAAATTCTGTATACTTTGGTGAGGTCATTTTTCCCACCTTCAGGGACCCTAAAGGGGCATACTGTGCTCTTGCCAAGACTCCATCCCAAAACACGACTCCGCCACCTCCTAGCCGATGTTGCAGCGTTGTTGGGACATGGTAGCCATCCATCAACCATTCACTAATCCATCTATCTGGATCATCCAGGGTTGCACGGCACTCACCAGTAAGCAAAACGGTTTTAAAATTAGTCTTCATGTTTGTCTGGGCACACTGTAAATGTTTCTGCTTGTGTTTAGGGGTGGGCAAATAGTAGGTTTATGCACAACTACAAGTCTCTGGAGGATCCAACATCTCGAGGAGACTATCTGACTACAGAACATCATATATCAGTCACATATTCTCCTGTATGTAATAAGTGCACAGACATCAGATGTTATATTCAGGATAATATGATGCTGCTGTAATATCGGACGTTCTGTGGTCACAGTATAATATATACAATCCACATATTATCCTGTATATAACATCCAATATCTGTCTACATAGTATACCTCATCCAGTATACAGGATAATATTTGACTGGTTTAGGAGATACTGTGATTACAGACATAAGATGTTATATACAGGATTATATAAAGTTGGTGTAATATCTGATGTTATGTAGTCACATTATAATATACCGATCATGTATACTGGATATAATGTACTGTGCGCACAGACATCAGATGGTATATACGGTATAAGGATAATCTCACTGATATAACATATACCAGCCACATATTATCCTGTCTCCATATTGCTAAATGCAACCAGGTCTACTACAAAGATACTCTATGTCACATATTCTGCTTTAAAAAAGCCTCCTGTTAACTTTTTCCCCCTAAATCAGTGTATATGTGCATGTAAAGTAGTGTCAGTGTATTAATATACTCACCTATTGCGGTCTTTCCCAGTTTCCAGTGCCGTTCTGCTCCTCTTCCGTGATGTGACAACCTACATGGTGAGCTGCAACATGTGCTACATGTTCACAGATCGACCAGAAGCTGAAACCAACTTCACCTGCCAGAAGTGTAGACTACTGGCTCTTTTAGAAGAAAAGGTGCGGGGACTGGAAGAAAGAATTGCGACATTAAAACTCATCAAGGAAAATGAAGACTTCCTGGACAGAACAGAAGCGTCACTACTGGTCACGGAAAGTGAAGGAAGCGTCAGAGAACCTCCAGAGGCAGACAAGTGGAGGCAAGTGACCAAAAGAAGCAAGAAGACCATGGAGACACCACCAACCACACAACTGAGAAACAGATTCCAAGGACTTGTGGAGGACGAAGATGGCACACCTAAGGATGAGGAACTACCAGCAAGCAAAAAAGAAAAGAGCACCCAGAAACACCCAGAAGCGACAAGTAAAAGGACAGCCAAGAAGGGAAGAAGAGTGGTGGTGGTGGGAGACTCACTACTGAGAGGAACAGAAGCAGCTATCTGCAGACCGGACATAACCGCAAGAGAAGTATGCTGCCTCCCAGGGGCGAAGATCAAGAATGTTACCGATAGGATACCGAAGCTCATCAGTTCCAAGGATGTCCACCCATTTCTTCTGATACAGGTTGGCACCAATGAAACGGCAAAGAAGGACCTACCGACAATCTGCAAGGACTTTGAAGCATTGGGGAAGAAAGTAAAAGAACTGGATGCACAGGTAGTTTTTTCTTCTATCCTTCCAGTAGACGGGCATGGTGTCAGGAGATGGAACAGGATCCTTGATGTGAACAACTGGCTGAGACGATGGTGCAGACAACAAGGATTTGGATTCCTGGACCACGGTGTGAATTACCTCTATGACGGACTCCTTGCCAGAGGCGGACTACACCTCAACAAACCCGGGAAACACACATTCGCCAGGAGACTCGCAACACTCATCAGGAGGGCGTTAAACTAGAAGAAGAGGGGATGGGAAGAAAAACGCCAGACACGAACATGCAACCAGAGAACATACTAATGAAAGATATGAAGTGCGACAAAGAAGGTCCAAGACAAGATACTTGGAAGGGAGGTAAGAAAATTTCAAATACAATCCACAGGGAGAAGATTGGAACAAAACAAAATCGTGTAAACTGCTTGCTAGCAAATGCCAGGAGCCTGGCAAACAAGATGGATGAACTGGAAGCAGAAATATCTACAGGTAACTATGACATAGTGGGAATAACCGAGACATGGTTAGATGAAAGCTATGACTGGGCAGTTAACTTACAGGGTTACAGTCTGTTTAGAAGGGATCGAAGAAGTCGGAAAGGGGGTGGAGTCTGTCTATATGTAAAGACGTGTCTAAAGCCTACAATACGGGAGGATGTATGGGAGGGAAATGAGGAGGTCGAGTCCTTATGGGTGGAGATACATGGGGCAAAAAACAATAATAAAATTATCATAGGAGTCTGTTATAAACCACCAAATATAGCAGAAGCCACGGAAAGTCTATTAATGAGACAAACAGACGAAGTAGCAAAAAATAACGAGGTGATTATTATGGGGGACTTCAACTACCCCGATATAGACTGGGAAACCGAAAGCTGTAGATCTCAGAAAGGAAACAGGTTTCTGTCAATTATCAAAGACAATTATTTGTCACAACTTGTGCAGGAACCAACTAGAGGGACGGCCCTTTTAGACTTAATATTAACTAACAGGCCAGACAGAATAACTGAGGTGCAGGTCGGGGGGCACCTGGGAAATAGTGACCACAACATTATACAATTCCACATGTGCTTCAGTAGGGAGCCCAGCAAGGGAGTCACAAAAACACTGAACTTCAGGAGGGCAAAGTTTGATCAGCTAAGAGATGCCCTTCACCTTATAGACTGGGATAGTATCTTTAGTAATAGGAGCACGAATAGAAAATGGGAAATTTTCAAAACAGTCCTACATAGTCACTGTAGAAGGTACATACCTTATGGGAATAAAAGGGCTAGGAATAGGAGGAAGCCAATGTGGCTAAATAAGGAAGTCAAGAGGGCAATGAAAAACAAAAAAAGGGCTTTCGGTAAACTTAAACAAGAAGGCAGCGAGGAAGCGCTAATATCTTATAGAGAAAAAAACAAAATCTGTAAGAAACAAATAAGAATAGCAAAAGAGGAGACAGAGAGACTAATTGCCAAGGAAAGTAAAACGAATCCCAAACTGTTCTTTAACTATATAAACAGTAAAAGGATTAAAACTGATGGAGTTGGCCCATTGAAAAATAACCTGGGTAAAATCCTAGAGGGCGATGAGGGTAAAGCAAACCTACTCAATAGCTTCTTCTCCACTGTTTTCACAAAAGAAAACAATTTATCGGAGAAATGCAGAGTGATAAAGTAAACCCTCCGCTAAATATCACCCACCTAACCCAGGAGGAAGTTCAGAAACGCCTAAATAATATCAAAATAGACAAGTCACCAGGCCCAGATGGCATACACCCCCGGGTACTAAAAGAATTAAGTAATGTGATAGACAGACCGCTGTATCTTATATTCAAGCACTCTTTATGGACAGGGACTGTCCCACTAGACTGGCGCCAAGCAAATGTGGTACCAATATTCAAAAAGGGGTCTAAAAGTGACCCTGGGAACTATAGACCAGTCAGCTTAACGTCTGTTGTGGGTAAATTGTTTGAAGGATTTCTTAGAGATGCTATTGTAGAATATCTTAATGATAATAACTGTCTAACTCCATATCAACATGGATTCATGAGGGATCGCTCCTGCCAAACAAACCTGATCGCCTTCTACGAGGAGGTGAGCTCACAGCTGGACCGGGGAGAGTCAGTGGATGTTGTATACCTTGACTTCTCCAAAGCGTTTGATACCGTGCCACACAAAAGGTTGGTATATAAAATGAGAATGCTTGGTCTGGGGGATAATGTGTGCAAGTGGGTAAATAGCTGGCTGAGTGATAGAAAGCAGAGGGTGGTTATCAATGGAGTAAGCTCAGGGTGTGTCAGGGTTACTAGCGGGGTGCCTCAAGGGTCTGTCTTGGGCCCTATATTATTTAATATATTTATTAATGATCTATTGGAAGGGTTGCATAGTAAAATAGCAATATTTGCAGATGATACTAAACTTTGTAAAGTAGTTAATACAGATGAGGATAGGGCACAGCTACAGGAGGATTTAGACAAATTGGGGAGTTGGGCCAAAAAATGGCAAATGGGGTTCAATGCCGATAAATGTAAGGTCATGCACATGGGAAAGAAAAACAGCAGTCACCCATACATATTAAATGGGAAACCGTTGGGGAAATCTGACATGGAGAAGGACCTGGGCGTCTTGGTTAACAGCAAATTAAATTGGAGTGCCCAGTGTCAGGCAGCAGCTGCGAAGGCAAATAGAGTCATGGCATGCATCAGAAGAGGAATAGGGGCATATGATGAGAACATTGTTCTTCCTCTGTATAAAGCGCTGGTAAGGCCGCACTTAGAATATTGTGCACAGTTCTGGGCTCCGGTGCTCAGGAAAGACATATTGGAGCTAGAGAGGGTACAAAGGAGGGCGACTAAGGTAATAAAGGGAATGGAGGGACTAGAATACCCAGAGAGGTTGTCAAAATTAGGCCTATTTACATTGGAAAAGAGAAGGCTTAGGGGAGACCTCATAAACATGTATAAATACATCAGGGGGCAGTACAGAGATCTCTCCCATGACCTGTTTATACCAAGGATGGTGACAAAGACGAGGGGGCACACTATGCGTCTGGAGGAAAGGAGGTTCCTGCACCAGCATAGAAGGGAATTCTTTACAGTCAGAGCCGTGAGACTCTGGAACTCTCTGGGAGAGGAAGTGGTGATGTCCAACTCACTTAATGAGTTCAAGAGAGGCCTGGACGCCTTTCTTGAGAACAATAAAATTACATCTTATGCGTAGTTAATTAATCCAGGGATTTAATCTGACTGCCAGATTGGTGTCGGGAAGTGAATTTTTCCTCAATGATGTAAATTGGCCTATACCGCATGTTTTTTTTTTGCCTTCCCCTGGATCAACGCTGCGGAATAGCTGCAGTGCACAAAAAATAGGCTGAACTGGATGGACGCTTGTCTTTTTTCGGCCTTATAAACTATGTAACTATGTCACCGCTCTTCTGACTCTATGGGTCACACTATGCTCTAGGTGTGACCTGGAAGTGGCGTTTACAATGTAAGGCTATGTTCACACGTTGTGTTTTGCTGCATCTAGCAGTACCAGCAAAGTGTATAAGAAACCAGAATTCTCTGTTCACACATGTTGCCTTTTGTTTGCGGAGTATTTTCTGCCTTGCTTGCGTTTTTGGAAAATAGAGCAAGCCACTTCTTTCAGCGTTTTTTCACCCATAGGAGGTAATTGGTGGTGAAAAAAACACATCAAAAAAGGCAGCTAAAATTTTTTCAGCATTTTTGATGGCAAAATATGGGTTCTATTTTGTGATTAACCATCTTGCTTTGGTCACTGAGATGGTTGTTTGTATTGGGAGAGTTTAATTAAATTAGTGATGTGTACATTAGCTGACCTACTTATGATTGAACAATACCTGTGGCCCAGTGAGGTGTGAAATTGAACAATGCCTGTGCAACTGAATGGCAGACCATAGTGTGAAAGCAAATAGTGTCATACAAACTCAATGCATTGCCAGTGTCTAAACTATTCCTGAACAATTCACCCCCTCCCCATGCCAAAAACAGAATGACTTTTTTTTTCACAGAACTTTATGTACATGCATGAATAGAGACAGAAGGACAATGATAAAAACGCATCAAAAAACGCAGCAAATCTTGCTGCAGAAAAAAGCACAACGTGTGTGAACATAGCCTAAGTCTACAGAGCCTCATTCTGGTGCTCCATGGACTTACATTGTAAAAGAGACTGGTTGGTTGACAGAGCGCGCAGTGTGACTCAGAGAGTCTGAATCACCATGTCTTAGAAGAGTGGAGCAGCGCTGAATCCCGGGGAAGACCATGGCAGGTGAATATATTACCGCACTATACGCAGGTTTAGGGGAATCCTTTGAAAACTAAACAAATAGTAACCAAACGCCTTATAATTCAATGGGACCAGTCAGCTTCAATTTGAAACAGGGAAACACAGGATCCTAATTCTGTTTATCTGTTCTAAATAGAACAGACAGATTGAAAAGATAAATGTACATGTGAACAGAGCCTAAGGGGCTAGTGTGCTGTTTGTCAGAGGCAGTTTTGGCAGAAATTATCAGGAGCTGTGCATTTTCTCCTTGTGTTCTTATTACATATATATGTATATATTGTATACATTATATTGGGTTTAAAAAGACAATTGCACTTTCATTTAGACTTCAATTGTGTGACATCATTGTGTTCTGGCTGGTAAGGCCCCGATGGGAAAAATAAAGGTTGAAAAATCCTGCTGTAATGCTACAAATTTGTTACCCTAATGGCATGTTGATGTAAGGCGTTTCTGCAGTGTTTTTTGTGTGTTTTTGGGGGGGTCTAGAAGCTGAATTTTACCGTACCAGCAAAAACAATGAGATTTCAGAAAGCTCGTGCACACACAGCTTTTTTTTTCCAGACTGAATTTGACGACTGCAGAGTTTTGAAAATCTGCAGCATATCACTTCTTTCAGTGTTTTTTACCCATTGAAAGTAATGAGTAGCTGAAAAATGCAGCAAAACATTTGGGCTATGTGCCCACGATGCAGAAATGAAGCAGAACATTTCTACAGCGTTTCTGCATGGTCTTGGCAGTCAAAAACGCTTGCGAATTTTACATGCGCTTTTGACGCGTTTTTGCAGCGTTTTTACATGCGGATTTGACTTGCGTTTTTCAAGTGCATTGAGACCTCAAATCCGCATGTAAAAACGCACAAATAATGGACATGCTGTGGATTTTTCCGCAAGGAAAATTCCGCAGCATGAGCACAGAACATGCAGATTTTCATTGGGGATCATGGGGCACGGATTACCAAGCATTTTGCAAGTGTTTACGCTGCAGAAAATCCGCATCAAAAAAGCTTGAAAAACGCATAGTGGGCACACAGCCTTATGCCGCGTTTTAGTAATGAGTAACTGAATAAAATGCAGCAAAACATTTATGCTGCGTATTTTGCATGGGTTTTGGTTAATAAAACGAACTTTAAGATGCACTGTAGATTAATCACACATGTAACCCGACTGAAAAATGCATTAAAAAAAAAAAAAGCAACAAAAACACAGCTGTTACATTCAATGCACAGCATTTTTACTGCCAAGGATGAAGATTTTGTCTGCAGAAAAAAAACACATTTGTGAACATACCCTTGCATAAAATGACCATAGTTTCACGTGTTTTTACTTCGTTTGAATGGGTGAAAAAATGCTGCAAAAACGCTGAAAAAATCGACATGCTGCAAATTTAAAAAAAACATTTTGAAGGTTCAAATCGGCCAGGAAAAAATAAAATTTCAGAAATCTCATTCACTTTGATAGTACTGTAAAACGCAGAGTTTTTTTTCATGGCAAAAAAGCAGCATGTGAACAAGCCCTTACATTGAAAAACAAGTAGGGAAGTATAGATGAATGGTGAAATCACAGAAGAAGGAAGTAGCTAGCTTCTCGTCCAAGATGTAACTGGCAGATTTGGACATGCACTAAAAGACAGGTAAGATGTAGCATTTTTAACAAAGACGTGTAAGCATTTTATTGTAAATCAGGAGACACACATCAGGAAAGGTTTTGTTCAAATCTCTGGAAAGATGCTTTAATTTTACATGAATGATAACTAGTCTATTGTAAGCAATTGAAAGGAACTACAGACACTGCACACATTCCATAGACTAAAAACAATTTAAAAGAAAAGCAAAGCATATATATTATCCAAGTAACTTTATTTGATTTTGTTCCATTGCGGCACCATCTAATATGCACATCTGGTAAAGAGTTCATCATAATAATTATTATGCATGAATGAGTCCAGTAATACACGCATATATTAAATGTAACACTTCTGCTGGTTGCCAGAAATAGACGATGGCCGCAGAAAAAAAAAAATAACACTTGCTGTAAAACACTGTACAACAAATCAACTATGTACTACACATATAAATCAGAAGAGCCTGTTATAATATCATAATGTCGAAATTGAAACTGACGGCAATGCATCTTTATATAAATCTATATCCTGTATATGCAAAGATATACAAACAAGCGTATATTCTTCTCACCCCGTTATCTGTTAAATATGTTAAAAACACAACACTGTATGTTATATCCCAAAGCCACAACCAGTTCTAAAAATTCCAAACTGCAAAATAGCCTGGTACAAAGCTACAAGTTCTAGCCTTCTTTAATATCTTTTACTAAAACATAAATATTCTTTACCATATATTTTCTTCTGACATTCAAAATTGTAAAGTCAATATGGCTGAATTATTATTTAAAAAGCAGATATTTACAAACCGTTTCAATACATAAATTATTTGGCATAATTCTCACAATCATACTGCATATGCGCGCCTGCTTTTAAGTGGAATATTTTAAAGTTAACAAATTATGTACAAAAATACTCGAATAATTACTAAAAATGTAATTAGTCACCTGCTAAACAGTTTTCTTGGGAAAATATATAAAAAGTGAACTTTTTCTTTCAACCAGACTGTCTTTAAAAGCAAAATACATGCTTTTTCCTAAAAATCAACTTCCCAGCAAAAAAAGGGAAATACCTTCATTTTTTTTTATCTTTATTTTTTTTTTTTTTTTAAAGGAGGGTTTAAAATGCATAACCAGTTTGTAAATTGCCATAAAAGAATGAGAGCGGTGAAATCAATTGTGGAAGGTGCACTGTTCTAGGTGAGAGTGTCGAATTATGTGCCAGAACAGGTGGCAGTTTTGTTGGTAGGAACATAAAAGTAATACAGTAACTCAGCAGAGATATACAATGCCCATAATGCAAGGACTAATGACGATGAGACAGCACATAGGCTAGAAAGGCACAACATTACATCTGTACAAGAGTTTGGGGTGGAAAACTGCATTGGTTGGGAATGTTCTGTAGGATTAATTTGGAAACCATAAGAAAAAAAATGGATGCAAATGTTTATTGCAATACTTACCAGCTACTTCATTCGTGCATAAAGGATAACAGGGACCTAGATAGAAAAGATACTTGATAATGGGGTGTGCTGTGCAGAAATAATAATTTATGAGACACTATACTTATGGCTTATTCTAAAAATAAGCCATCAATGTGTAATGGGTGTGTGGGCCCTCTCTGATCGGCAGAAATGGGCCTTGTATCCCTTTCACAGTTTATTCGGGCACAACTCCTTGTCCGAGTGCAGCTGCACAAGATGCTGCAACTTAGCCCCATTTACCTGAACGGTGTTGTGCCGCCTCCATCCTGCCGATCAGTGGGGCCCTTATAGATTGAACCCCAACTAATCACAAACCTAAGGATAGGCCTTCAGTGTATTCCGGACAAGCTCTTTAGTGAACCCACACATCTGACCTACCATCTTGAAAGGGAAAGATTAAGGGCTCGTTCAGACGAGGATATCGTACGGACATGTGCTGTCCGAGGAAAAATCGGACAGGACACTGACCAATGTAATTCAATTCAATGTAGTTCAAATGACTGCTTTTTCTCATAGACAGTGTCTGTGGCATGCACTATTCTGTTCCAAGTCCATTTAATTCTATAGGTGCATAAAAAAATCAAATCCCACACAGAACAACCTTGTGACATCCGATTTTTACAGATACATTTACCGTATTTTTCTAAACATAAGACGCACCGGACCATAAGATGCACCCCCCATTTTGGGGTGGAAAAGATTTTTTATAAGATGGGAGTCTGGCTGATAGTCCAAATTTAAGGTATCTTACCTGGGGTGCAGTGGAGCAGGGTCACAGGAGGCATAGGCTCTTCCTCAGGAAGCTGGCAGCAGCAGAAGTGGGGCAACGCTGCAGGCCCTGGGTGGGAGGAGGGGGTGTCCCAGTGGTGCGATGCTGCGGGCACGGTGTCGGCGGTCAGGCAGAGTTAATAGCATTGCTTTCTCGGCAGTGAGGCAGAGCAGAGTGCATTACATTTCTGGTGGTGGGCTTCAGGAAAGTGGCTGCCGGAGGCAGCGCATGCACAGATTGAGATCTCGGAATCTGCAGGCTTCAGGTAAATGGCCGCCTCCGTTGGCGCATACACAGATTGAGATCTCGGCTACGCAGAGATCCCAATCGGGGCATGCACCACTGGAGGCCACCCACGGTTTCAGGAAAATGGCCGCCGGGAAAGCAATGCACCCCGCTCTGCTCACCGCCGACACCGGGCCCGCAGAAACTCCACACTTCTGCCGCCGCCGGCTTCCTGAGGAAGGGACCCTGTCTCCTGTGATCCCGCTCCACCACCGCCGCAACTTCCAAGAATGTAAGCTGCATTCGGACTATAAGACGCACCCCCCATTTTCCTCCCAAATTTGGGGGAGAAAAAGTGCGTCTTATAGTCTGAAAAATACAGTACATTGCCACTAATAACTTTGAAAACTTTATTTATGTACATTTTTGAATGTAGATGTATGAAAACTGGTCGCATACAGACGTAAAGAACGGACACACGGATGACTATATGGATGAAAATCATCCAAGTTTTCTGGATGAAACACAGATGATTTATAATACGCTCACCTGACCCCGGCCTTAATGTGTTCCCTGAAACTTACAAGTATACAGATGATGTGCATTGGGAGAAATATGTAGTATATGACCGAGAGCTCCTGCTCTATTATCTACGTTATTGTGAATGAGTTTTTCTGCGCCATCCACATGTACCAGATAATAATACTATGTGGGTAGTAAATAAACCAATGTACTGAGAGGTATGACTATTATTGCTTTCAAGATCCAAGTCATCATCCCAGAACGGTCATGATAACTTCGTAGGTGGGGGCACTGTTGTACTGGCATCTATACAGGACATCTTAATTTACATAGCAGGGCACACAAAAATGATCGCTCCCTGTTATTAAGAAATATGGAGAGAAACCAAGCTCTCCGCCTAATATACCTCTGATAAATCTATTTTACTAGTGTATACAGAATACATAAAAATATCCTACAGTACTAAGCTGAGTAATGCTATGTTCTTATTAGGTGTGCATACTAACCTGCAGCACCAGTGTTACGACTACATAGGAAATATACCGCACAGCACTATGTAACTAAACTACGTTTCCCCACTTCAAGTATCCATTAGATTAGTGTAGAAAGCGCATTATACATCATAAATAGTGATCTTCAGTTGCTGACAAGTAAGCCAAATGTAATTGTTGCACTATTACTAGTTATATCTCACATTCTGCAGAAACTGGTGAGCTTTCATGGGTGACCTAGAACAAACTCTGCTGTGTCCGGTGTTAGTGATCTACGTACATGGATGTTTCCATAGATCCGAGTGTGCACAGCAACGACTCGCATCTTCCGCTTGTTGCACGTCCATCCAACATCTGAGTAAGTAGATCATTAAATGTGACTGACAAGCAGGCACATAGCACCTCTCCTATTATCAGAGGGCAAACTTTCAGAAAACAGCGCTGGAACGTCAGTCGGGATTTTTTTCTAATCTAAGGCTAATTAGACTAAGCCTTTCACATTTCTTTTCGCCTTTTATTAGTTCAACTTTCAGGAATACTGTATTTAAAAATATTATGCCTGATATAGATATAAAATGTTCCTTGTATTGCTTGGTCCACTGCATAACCAAATATGTGGAATCAGAAGGAATAGTCCAGCATCAGCAGAACGATTCGGAGAGACAACATACACATCTTGTAGAAACACTGGGGTTGGAAGAAGTGGTTGAATGCAAGGCACGTCTAACATTGGATCTGATTTAGAGTCAATGGAGCAGATGCTTAATCCTTTAGGGCGCCAATATAAAATCAGTAAAAGGGACTCCTCCTACCATAAGCTATTCATTACACGGGACTATAAAAAATGTCTGAGTTTTATTTTGCTATGTTAAAAGGTTTTTTTAATGTGATGAATATAAGAAAATAATACATAGTTGCTTATTAGGAGAAAACGGTGACGTTGAGGTGAAGACATTCTGGGCAGAGTTGTGAGGGGCTGTGATACTTTACTACTCCGGTAATTAGCATGTCCATTGAATGCGGGTCCATTGATACATATGTTCTAGTAAGAGAATGGACCCCTCTGTGTATTAAATACAGGGTAAATCATTTTACTAGTGAAATATATAAGTGAAGGTGCATCAATGACTTGACCAAAATAACGTTCTGGATTAGCAAATGTAAAGGGGTTCTCCGGGTGTAACAGAATTTACCGGAGTATGCGATGTGCTCCCACTCGGTAATTTACTCCATAAAGCGATTTGGTTCCCTTGTCCAATCAAATGCTCTGTTCGCACTACCACTATTCTTAATTCCACTGGGTCTCCATTCCTTTTTATGACTACAAGTGGGAATCTGTTTTAAGAGTTTTAACACATGGCACTAATGTGAACAGAGGCATTATATATTATATATTGTGTAAATCTAACTCAGATCCATCGTTTTTTAGTTACAAAGACATAGAAAAACCACACAAGACAAAGCTGTAGAAAAGTTCTGCATTACTAAACCACTAAAGCAACCCTAGTTTCACTGCCTTTCACACATTGCTTGACAAGTGGATACACGCCGATATAAAGCCAATAGCAAGGCTGGAAGCAGAGACATGTATGTAGCTACAGCATTTAAGGGTCTGCGATGACCACTGGAGCAACCTGGTAGGACATGCAGTTCTGAGAATTCCCCTCCCTTCAGTTACTAAAACATTAAAAGAGTTTCTGCATATACAAAATGCACAAAGTACGGAAGAGAATTCATCGCCACTGAGCAGAGATTTATATATACATTATACATGTAAAATCCCTTATTCTCTAAAGAAAATGAAGAATATTATATTCAGAAAAGTAATATATTAACAGGGTCATCAAATTAATATTAGATATTGGAAGTTATCGCATATTACAAATTTGGAATTGTTGGCTGGTTTAATGGTTAAAACGCAATAAATCAAGTAGCTTGAAAAATGAAAACCAAATCACAAAAACTATCTATGAAACCAATAATTAAACAGTGTATTGATAATATCAAATTCATATCCAGTAAGCACATACTCCATGAACATATGTGGTTTTGTATGTGATCCAAAGTGCCTCTTGTCAAGTTACTCCTGAATTAATATCTCTATAATAATGTGCAAAACAATAATACATAACAAAATTCTTCACTTCTTTAAGAGAACCAAATAGTAAACAATTAAAGTGCCCTTTACTCTTCTTACATCTAGAACCGTTGTGCAGTGTTCATTTATCACTGGACCCCTGGGGGTTACTTGTGCTGCAAGGTCATACTGTTCGTTCAGCAATTCTGTTACAACTGAGATACTTTCCTTGGGAAAGGTCTTGGGCGTGGTAATGGATCAGTCCTTTTGCCGTTCTCCAGACTTGTTGGACGTGCTGGGCCAGGTTTGGGTGGTAAAGCTGGAGGGTCAATAGGAGCAGGTATGGAAAGACATTGTGGTACGGGTACAGGACGCCTTAAGGTCCGTTCATACACACTGTAGGGGGGTGGTGTTTTATTCTCCTTTCTTGATGGTTCCTCTGATATGCCATAACTTGAGCAGGATCCGGTTTGCTCAAAGATTTGACTCTCAAAACCTGACATTTCTGAAATGCTGCAACGACTTAGAGAAGAAATGCCACTGCTGCAGCTTCCGGACAAGACTGGAGAATTGGACATCATGCTTGAAGGATGGCAATCCACAGGAGATGGCGTAAAGGACTGCATTGAGCCCTGAAAGACAGTGAACAAAACTTAGTAACATAAATCCTAAACAAGGAGATGAGCTGTGCGAGTTCAACATCATTGCAAAATGTAATCCCTACTGATTTCATTCAAAATCTCGTCACCTTACCATAAGGTATAGTCCTGTGGTCCGTAATGCTTGGGGAACTGACCGAGTCAACATCACAGAACAAACTGAACAAGGATTAGACAGGCTTATCAACTGACGCAGAACAGAACGGATTCCCTTTGCTGAACTTGTATGCAATAGAGAGACCCAAGCAGTAATCACCCTGCTACATCCTTAGTATTGGAACTGTTCAAAATCCAAAAGGGGGAGCCCTGGGCATAATGCCGTGCAAAGGGGGGAGCCCTGGGCGTGACGCCGTGCAAAGGGGGGAGCCCTGGGCGTGACGCCGTGCAAAGGGGGGAGCCCTGGGCGTGACGCCGTGCAAAGGGGGGAGCCCTGGGCGTGACGCCGTGCAAAGGGGGGAGCCCTGGGCGTGACGACGTGCAAAGGGGGGAGCCCTGGGCGTGACGACGTGCAAAGGGGGGAGCCCTGGGCGTGACGATGTGCAAAGGGGGGAGCCCTGGGCGTGACGACGTGCAAAGGGGGGAGCCCTGGGCGTGACGACGTGCAAAGGGGGGAGCCCTGGGTGTGACGACGTGCAAAGGGGGGAGCCCTGGGCGTGATGCCGTGCAAAGGGGGGAGCCCTGGGAGTGATGCCGTGCAAAGGGGGGAGTCCTGGGTGTGACACCCATGAGCCCTGGTTGTGACATTTTACAAAGGAGAGTCCTGGGCATGACACTATGAACAGAGGGGAGTTCCTGGGTGTGACACTATGAATCGCACAAGGGGAACGTCCTGTAAATTACACTTTATAAAGGGGAGTCCTGTTTACTAA
This sequence comes from Phyllobates terribilis, assembly GCF_046119375.1. Lineage (NCBI taxonomy): Eukaryota > Metazoa > Chordata > Amphibia > Anura > Dendrobatidae > Phyllobates > Phyllobates terribilis. Next base: position 201,743,295 of record NW_027362771.1, on the reverse strand, counting down.
ACTGTACACGCAGAGGGGGAACATCTTGTGCATGATGCTGTACAGGGCAAAGGGGAAGAGTTCTGCCTACGACATTGTATGTGGAGAAGGGAAGTCCTTGGGATCACACAGACTTTCTGGATCATACTTCAAACCTGGTGATGTGCTGTGGACTAGACCAGCCATGTTTTATACTAACCATAGTCCCAAGTTGAGTCTTATGGTTGCACAGGTAAGCAGATTATCATCATCATGTCCATGGATGGTTGTACTTACAAGTTTCACTATGGTGCATTGGAAGTTTTCTCCTGTTTCCTCACCACTGTTGTGTATGGTGATTCCTGTGGTGGCCACAGTATGTGACTTGCTATTCAATGAGGATTTGTAGCTGTCAAGCCAACAAGTCACTAAAGAACCTAATAAAGCAGTATATCATGCTTTCTGCCATCTGACAGTAGTGAGGTATATGTTTCCTAAGCAATGTGCAGTCTATACTACGTCTACAGTATTATCAGCTGGGTTTAATAATGACTTACATAACACAGATTGCCCTATTCATTCGGGCTATTTTATTTTGAATATTTCATGGCAAAAAAACTATGTTTATGTAGTGACCCTTACAATTCTGTTTTCATAACAGACAAAAATACGTAACTGGCTTTATTAATTCACCTTCGACCAAATCAAGCATTATTTCCCATCTCTCCGGCTCCAGTGAAAGCTTTATAGAAAGGAGAGCTACAAGTAATCCATGGAGCAAGAGTGCCCTCTGCTGGCCACTGGTAGTTCAATGTGTGCTACAGTTCACATACAGAAAAAGCAGAAAAGTTTACCTTCATAGGGGACCTTCCCATTATAGAAGGGGACACTGCAGCGATATTTCTAGCTGGAGAAGCTGAAATTAAACAGATATTAATCTATAAATCATTCTGCACTGACACCACAAACACATTCTCCATTACAGTTATTGTCTTTTATATATATGTGTCTTATAGAAACTGTAACAGCAGGTGTCCCACCCAAATACTGGCGATTATACAATGTTAGACCCTCAAATGTGTTGATGGATATATAAGACAACATGGATGCTGAGCGATAAATGAACCTGTCCTCACTACAGGATATCCCATCCAATGGCACATGTTAAAACGCCAGGTCCACCGTGTTATTTTACCAAACAGCATCAAAACTACTTGGCGTTTAATAGTGGCTAAAACTAGCAAACATATAGTAATGAGTCGGCTTTAATTATGTGTACTGAGTTCACCAATGATTAAAGTCTACTGTGTATACATCTACATTATGGGATGTATCCGTGGACAGGTGGCGACAGTGCCTTACTTTCTAAAAGTGTACTGCTCCTTTAAATGCTTTGTTGCAATCTTTGCTATAATAAAGCCTTTAAAAGAAGCAAATAAAACTAGCATGCCTGGAATGAGCTGGGAATTCACAGTTATACGTCTAAGCAGAGAGCTCCTACCCGCTTGTGTGGGTCTGGGGGGCACAGGAGGAGTTATGAGTCTTCCACTTTCTGACATGTTTTTGGCTTCCTTCCCGCTATCCAGGCTCCAACTGCTTGGGGTTGTGTTCACTGCTGTAAAATTGGAGCAGAATTGACACAAACAACCTTGAATGTGTTATTTTCTACGGAGCAGATGACCGCAGCCCTTCACATTTCATAGTGAAGAGAAGCACAAAGATGTAGCCTACCTGACAGACAAAGGAGACCACTGCAATGACCACATAAATTAGCAATGGCTTCATGAATTCATAAGGACGCAGGCGGATTTCATCTTACTATAAAATGAAGATTCTTTTAATGCGGCAGCAATAGCTCAGTGTGGACTGTAAAATGACTTGCATAACACAAAGGAGCCAGAACTTACCATTCAATGCATGCTACTAAATAGCCGAGGGGCCCCTGCTAGTTACAGCAGATCTGTCACCAGGTTCCCCAATATAAACTTCACACATCTCTTAGACCTGATGAGGCTGGTGTACATACATTGACAGTTCATGTCAGAATATTTAAGTAAGCTCTCAAGAGTCCAAAGGTATTCAATCTCCACCCTTCCCAGGCTGACTGACAGCTGCAGCTTGTACTGAGCAGTGTGAGATCTCAGCAGCTGAGGAGATGTCAATCAGGATAGGTAGCCAAAGATTGGGAGTATAAACTTTCATAAAGGAATATACAGCTATTTTGATATTTTTCACAGTAAGTACAATGGCCTCATTTGGCGTAATATATTCAATACTATATGCAAGTTGTATTATGAAATATGGTGACAGAGCTGCTTCAGGTACCCATACATATTAATGTTGACCAAACCCAAGAATTTCATCTGGACCAGCTGATTAGTGTGTATGGGGTCGGCTGGATATTCTCCAATAGGTCTTTGGACATGCTGAATTACAACCCCAGAGCCTTTTGTTTCCCTGGGGTATAAGCCTCTTCCAGAAGTGGGGTATAAGCCACGGTCAGCCCCAATAAAAGCACATGCATGCTTTGAAGATCGGAGCGAGGTCGAGAGAGATACGTTTTTGTCCGACTGCTATCTACGGTATATGGACATGGAGTACCTTGAGTAAGAGCTGAGATCATGGAGAGGACTCCATGACAGATTGTGTCATTCCGGCACCACACGGTGGGCACCTTTTCTGCAGTTCTGCTATTTGAGAAGTTTATGAGGTCATCTGTGCAAAAACCTCGTAATTGCCTCTAAAATACTTCTAGTCCATTATCTTTATATTATCTGCATCAACATTAATTATGATGTTTATCAATATTAATGTCAGTGCAAATGACTGATTATTCTCCTCCACTCATGGCCAAGTAGAGGAGTATGAGACACCGCAGACATTAACGAGGCAGCCAGAACATTAAGCAGCCTGCTTGTAGATGGAAATGGAGTAGGAATAATCTAGTCATGGAGAGGGATGATTACATTATACACAGCGTTATTAGCCAAGCAGACAGAGAGAGAAAGTGCAGATGCGTAGCTGTTGTCTAGGCCTATTACACGCTATGTGGGCATTTCAATCTGCTCTGTGGTACTACAAGTAATGGAGGATGGGGGAGCTGGACCGGGAATATGATGTGAAGTGCAAAATTCATTTAGGGAGTAGAGGGCCTGTGACAAAGCCAATACTACATATAGACGTAAGTACATATTCTATGAGTTAATCAGTAGCAAATGAATTAAAGACTGCAAATGAAGACTTTCAATTAGTCTATTGAACCCAAGATAATGCACTAAGATTGTCACAGCTTAGGAAAGAAGCGAACATTTCTATCCACGGATATAGATCCGATTTATATTGGAACCCTTGTCTTCTGTTCTGTAAAATTAGGCAAGATAAAGTAACATGCTCATAAACGTCATATACACACATATATACTAAACAGCTTTGTCACCTTCGCCACTAAATATTATATATTTTCTCCCTTTAATTCATAACTACTATCAGGCAATTAATACATTTTAGCATTGGGTGGAAACACAGATACATCAAAGTGTCTAATTAAGCCTGATTTACCTCTAGGAATATCAGTGCCCGTGCCAAATACACTGACTGCTCTTTATCTTATGTCACTTTCTTTATTCAGAACGTGAATTACAAGCCTTAATGATTAGCAATTAAGATAATTTCGTGCTAAAATAATGGCCTCCATCTATCTTATTCACAAAGCTCACAGCGGCAATTTGTAATTATGTACAGGCGAGGATGAGACGAGGAAGTATACACTTCATGGTCCCTGGAACACACGAATATACATTACTGGCACCAATATTCACGACCACTGATGCTTACCTTTCCCTTTTTTATTGAAATATCTTGATATTGAATGTTCCAATGAGAGAACAGTTGGTGGGGATGGTGTGAAGGGTGTTGGGTGCAATAGAAAGATATTAATGGGAAGCTAAAGTCTGCACATGAAAATGCCAAGAGGCACAAAACCTATGGTATATAGGTCAGTTTCCCTTCCATAGGTGTGGTTAGCCCATGAGTAAGTATATCAGATACTTACAATACCCAAGTATGTATAGTATAAGGAACAATGTATGATTTCTAGTAATGCTAACCCACAAATCACATTGTTTAGATGCTTAGTAGACATGTACACAAAACACATCTACTGTTGATGTGACCATGGAGGGTTCATGGGCAGCACATAATTATGTGCAAATTATGAATATCATACCTAGCAGGGCTGAGACCCTTTTACCTACTGACTGTGGTGAAGGGGAGAAAACAAAGGGGCTCTTCATGACTGAGCAATAGGCACAGGAATGCTACTGCCTGGTTCCTGAATTAGGAAAAACATTGCAAATAATGCAGTTGGGTATTAGAAACAAAGGGTATATAACTATGGTAAAGAAAGAGGAGTTATGCAGAAGTTAAAGGGATCCTGTCCAGAAAATAGCTAATCTGCAGGTAAAATCATGTTAGGCTCCCTTAACGGAGCAGCGGCTACATGGAGAAAATGAACAGATATCTTCCCTGTAGCCGCTGAAGAGAAGAAGACCATCAATCACAATGCACAATGCAGGGGTTTGATTACAGTATAGGAGTGGTGAATGTAACAGCCCCTTTCATTGCCCCTACCACTTACCTGCACATTAACACTATATCTTCAGGTAATTAGCATTTCCTGACATGACATGTTCCCTTCAAGATGCGAATACTAACATTTTTATTGGCTGTGGTGGAAATATTTTAACCATTAGTAAAGGTGGCACATTGGAAGATACACTACTTTTACAAATGCTTCTTTGGTAGTCACTATGTCATAAGCTACATTGGTACATTTCTACATTTCAGATGCACACTTGAAAAGATTGTCCAGGATTAGAATTGCATGGCTACCATATAAAAAAAACAAAAAAAACCCCGAAAAAAACATTGCCACCTCTGTCTACAGATTGTGTCTGGTATCAGCTCCAATTAAGTGAATGGTGCAGTTTCTATAGCACATACAACCTGTTGGCAAGGGAGGCACTGTTTGGGAAAAAGGTAGCCATGTTTTTCAACTTCTGGAGATGCTCTGGAAGGTAAAAGATTTTCAGGTAGTAGGAGAAGAAGTGATAAGAAAGAAGTCCCACATTTGGCCCCATAAGGATTATGAACAGGGCACAGCTACAGGAGGATTTAGATAAATTGGGGAGTTGGGCCAAAAAATGGCAAATGGGGTTCAATGCCGATAAATGTAAGGTCATGCACATGGGAAAGAAAAACAGCAGTCACCCATACATATTAAATGGGAAACCGTTGGGGAAATCTGACATGGAGAAGGACCTGGGCGTCTTGGTTAACAGCAAATTAAATTGGAGTGCCCAGTGTCAGGCAGCAGCTGCGAAGGCAAATAGAGTCATGGCATGCATCAGAAGAGGAATAGGGGCATATGATGAGAACATTGTTCTTCCTCTGTATAAAGCGCTGGTAAGGCCGCACTTAGAATATTGTGCACAGTTCTGGGCTCCGGTGCTCAGGAAAGACATATTGGAGCTAGAGAGGGTACAAAGGAGGGCGACTAAGGTAATAAAGGGAATGGAGGGACTAGAATACCCAGAGAGGTTGTCAAAATTAGGCCTATTTACATTGGAAAAGAGAAGGCTTAGGGGAGACCTCATAAACATGTATAAATACATCAGGGGGCAGTACAGAGATCTCTCCCATGACCTGTTTATACCAAGGATGGTGACAAAGACGAGGGGGCACACTATGCGTCTGGAGGAAAGGAGGTTCCTGCACCAGCATAGAAGGGGATTCTTTACGGTCAGAGCCGTGAGACTCTGGAACTCTCTGGGAGAGGAAGTGGTGATGTCCAACTCACTTAAAGAGTTCAAGAGAGGCCTGGACGCCTTTCTTGAGAACAATAAAATTACATCTTATGCTTAGTTAATTAATCCAGGGATTTAATCTTACTGCCAGATTGGTGTCGGGAAGTGAATTTTTCCTCAGTGATGTAAATTGGCCTATACCTCATGGTTTTTTTGTTGCCTTCCCCTGGATCAACGCTGCGGAATAGCTGCAGTGCACAAGAAATAGGCTGAACTGGATGGACGCTTGTCTTTTTTCGGCCTTATAAACTATGTAACTATGTAACTTGTTGGGATCTCTTCGCGTATGCAGAGATTTATGAGGGCGCATTTTTCTGCTGATGTTTCTATAGACATATTTGATGCCACCTAAATGGGTAAACTAACACTCATCTCTGAAAGCTGTCCTAGAAGAGGAAATGATCAGATAAGCAGACTTTGGCCCCACTATGTTTATGCATCCGTCATGAAATGGCAGACATGGCTGGTGGAAACAAAAGCAGAAACAGAGTATAAATCAATTCCCTTTGTGGCACTGCAGTCTGTAGTTCTATTAGGATTTCAATAATGAATCCAGTTTTTTTTGCACATTCAGACAGAACCGCCAGCAGAGTCTTGATGCACTGCATAAACGCAATGTGAACAGGGCTTTCATTTATAGGTCAGTTCAACTCTGAGAAAACTGTACAGAACTGATTTTACCTATATTAGCATCAAACATAGCAGAGTAAACTTGAGTTCTCACTGTAGGTAACATACCTTTATCTGGAGCCGAGAGGTTTGGGTCGCTGCGAGGTAAAGTATTTTCTCCAATGTGATTAAAAAGTGCCCTCTAGAAATATTAAAACATGAAAGAGTTAGCACAGAGGTAACAAGGCGCCGCTGCCATTTCCAGGTAGCAAAACCAGTGACATGTCTTGGTTTTTGTTTTGTCATATTGTGGTCAGGACTACATTATTTTCAGTAAAAAGTTGTAATTCCCGTGGCTTCCATGAACGGATTGGATTCTGGGAATATAGATTGACTTTGTAATAAAGTTTTGTATCCAATACGAGCATAATTTCTTCAACTTTAACATCAGACATATTTTGTATGTTAGGAAGCTGGCACTGAAGACCTTCGTGAATATCATTTGGCTTATTGCTCTTCTGCATATATTACACATCCCTTTTTTTACCATATCCTGGACTGCTCCTAGCACAGCGGTGCACTTTAAAAAAATATTTTGTATGGGGTGGTGGTGGGGACTCAGGAGTTGTATTGTCTGGAGTTTTATAAAATGTTTAAACTTTTTCAACAAAAAACACAATTTAAAAAAAGACCGTAATGAAACTGCATTAATATTATTTCTTTATATAATGCCCCAAAAGCGTCTAAGACAAAGTGTCTGAATGTCCGCTCTACTTTCCCAAGTAAAAGCTTCATGCTTCTTGTATTTACTATTACAATATGGTTTCTACATAGTGGTAATTGTCAATATGCATTATACATCTATTTCCATCCCACTATGCAGCTACACGAATGCATAAGGTCCATTTATACTCAGAACGCACGTTCATCATAATTTTGCGGTCTGAACAGGCTGCTGATCACCTGATGAATGCGCAAAATGCTCGTCAGGTGAAAGGATCTTTAATTTTGCACAAAAGATAATCATTCTTGGCAACGCATCAACCTGTGTGAACAGAACCTGCGCTGCGGAGAACAATGGTAGCCTACGTGTACTGAATGATTTTTAATAGATTGAGATTGTTCTGTGCACATCTGAACCGGGATCAGCTTATGTAAATGGGCTATTTATCGACTGCTGACCAGCATGTTGTTGAATGGCGGTAGTGTAAGGTCGAGCGTCGCGCAGTGTAAATAGACCATTTAGCTGGGTTTATATGTTCCAGATCAGATGAGGATTTTGGTGTGGATACCATGTATTCATTGTTAACAAAGCAGCTAACATTTTGCATGCAATCAAATGAATATTGTAGCTCCATTTTCACGTAGTGGAAAAATATGCACGGTATTTTCAGTATGCTCAACCAACGTGGAGTATGCAGCATGCCCTCTATCATGCACAGAAAAGCTGCGTGTGAGCCACACTGAAACTTGCGGATCCTCTTATCAAACACACATTGGGCTCATTCCAAGACATACAGTAGTGTTCAAAATAATAGCAGTTGGTTCAAAAACAAGAGTTAAGCACAAAATCTTTATACTAGTTTTTATTTCCAGCATTGGGAACATTGCACACTGTTTTCTAATTCAAAAGATGAAGAGAAATGTATATAATTTTTAACTACTTTACAGAAAATAGAAAAAAAATCATCATTGGGCTGTTCTAAAAAATAGCAGTGTCTGCGTTTGTCTTTACAAACTCAGAATATGTACTTTTTTTTGACGATTTAGCATTCCTGTGAATCACTAACCTAATATTTAGTTGCATATCTACAGTTTTTTAGAACTGCTTCACATCTATGTTGCATAGAGTCAACCAACTTCCGGCACCTGTCAACTGTTATTCCAGCCCAGAATGCCTTTGACTACATCCCACAATTTCTTGGCATTTCTTGTCTTTGCCTCACAAAGGCATTTTTGATGTCACCCCACAAGTGTTCTATCGGATTAAGGTCCGGGGATTGGGCTGGCCACTCCATGACCTTAATTTTGTTGGACTGGAACCAAGATTTTGCTCATTTACCGGTGTGTTTAGGGTAGTTGTCTTGTTGAAACACCCATTTCAAGGGCATATCCTCTTCAGCGTAAGGCAACATGACCTCTTCCAGCAATTTAATATACACTGGTCCATGATCCCTGGTATGCTGTAAATAGGTCAGGCACCATAATAAAAGAAACATGCCCATATCATGATGATTGCACCACCATACTTCATTGTCTTCAGAGTGTACTGTGGCTTGAATGCAGAGTTTTGGGGCCGTCTGACGAACTGTCTGCGGCACCTGGAACCTGGACCCTGGACCCAAAAAGAACAATTTTACTTTCATCAGTCCACAAAATGTTTCTCCACTTCTCTTTAGGCCAGTTGATGTGTTCTTTTGCTAATTGTATCCGCTTTAGTACGTCTTTTTTTTTTTTTTTTTAACAGTGGGACTTTGGGGGGGCGTCTTGCTAAGAGATTAGCTTCACATAGGCATCTTCTAACTGTCACAGTACTCAAAGATAACTTGAGACCGTCTTTGATCATCCTGGAGCTGATCATTGGCTGAGCCTTTGTCATTCTGGCTATTCTTCGATCCATTAGAATGGTAGTCTTCCATTTTCTTCCACGTCTCTCTGGTTTTGCTTTCCATTTTAAAGCATTGGAGATCATTTTAGCTGAACAGCCTATCATTGTCTGCACTTCTTTATAAGTTTTACCCTCTCCAATCAACTTTTTAATCAAAGTACGCTGTTCTTCTGAACAATGTCTCGAACGACCCATATTTCTCAGGCTTTCAAGGAGAAATGCATTTACAACATGTGCTGACTTTACCCTTAAATAAGGGTTACCTGATTCACACCTGTTTCTTCACAGAATGATTGACCTCATTAATTGAACTCCACACTGCTATTATTTTGAACACACCCCCTTTCAATTAATTATTCAAATATGCAGACTCAAAAACATGCAGATCATGAATGCTGAGTCTGTTGGTTTTCTTAGAATCTACTGCACCAACGGGCAAATTGTTGGACATGTGGTAATATAATTTACACCAAAAACAGTGATTAATCTGGTTAGTCATATTGGACTGTTATTATTTTGAACACTACCGTATGAACATACCCTCAGGGTATGAATGATTTAGAAAGTATGAGTTGAAAATGAGCATCAAACAACCTATCTAAAATAAAAAATTACATTTCTATTATACATTTTTAAACTGTCATCCTCTTGGGTTTTCTGGAGTTCTTACCAGCTGTTATTTTACTACTATGCAAGCATAAAAGTCATTCTGTATGTGTGTGATCCACACAAGAACAAGCTCAACAACCGTCAAAGATGACACAATGTTCAGTTAAAGACTGAACAGTGAGTGTCTCTGATACAGTACGTTACTTGTTTATAAAGATCGTGGTGATGATGATCATGGCAATCTGCAAAAACTAGGCACATTTAAAGGGTACCTTTCATTTCCTCAAACACTACTAACCTGCAGGTGTAGGGTTAATCTGTAAGATAATAGTGTTCCAAGTGTCCGGCCACCTTACTGAAAGCGTGGCTACTGGGAGAAAATGAACTTTATTCCTCTCGGCAGCCTCCAGCTTTTAGTCATAGAGTTGTGCTGGCGCGGCCATAGTCACCACTCAGTACACAGTGAGCAGTGGCTGTAACTACGCCCAGGCACTTTGATTGATAACTTGCTCTGCAGCGCATCTGTGCAGACCAAGCTGTCAATCATAGTGCCGGTGCGTGGTTACAGCCGCAGCTGTGAGTGGTGATTGAAGTGGATCAGGGCACAACCGATAGCTGTGCTTTCAGTAAGGAGGCCGGACAGCATTAGAATGCTATTAACCTGCAGATTCATGGCATTTGGGGACTGACAGGTTCCCTTTAATATTATGTTAATTTTTTTCATGTTACCGCTATTAAATTTGTAGTAAAAAAAAAAAAAAGCAGCTAGACTCCCTTTTAAATTTCTTATCTAAATTTTAAGTATTATTCTAAAATTTTAAAAATTATGTTTATTTAGGACAACATTATATTGCATCTATATATTAAACATATCATTAAAACATACAATTGCCAAATAGTCACAGAATGTTTGAACCTAATTGCAATGGGGAAAAAAGTGTAATTTTCAAATTTTTTAGCACAGGGTTACCAGGCAACTACCAAGCAAACAATTTAAATAGGAAGGTATTGAGAAAAACATAGCTTGCTGATTTTCCTACAAAAGATTAGCTACTTAGTAAGAAGAGCACATCGCTGCACCTCAGCAGTACTGACCTTTCAGTCAAAGCAAATAGCAGCGTTCTATCAACCGTTAACCACGCCAAGAGTAGGTATATTAGATATAATAAATATACTGCTGTTTATAAAAAAATAATCAGTAGATAGATAAGTATGCTATATTATTCTGTATTAGACTTTATCTTTAACAGCACACACACACTGTCAGCTGGCTGGCAATCTGGCTACCTGGGGCGGTTCTGCTGGGATTGGAAATATGGCACTGCAGGGTCTTTCTCTTGGGGACAGGCAGGCATTTTCTCTGGAATGCTTGTGTTTGTCAGATAACAGAGGGGAAGCTAAAACAGAAGACACAGTCATGAGTACATCTCTATAGGGAAAAATCATAAAGAAGATGGGGGATAAAATTAGCTATAGTTGGCAACCAAAATTATTCAACCTTCATTGCAAATTAGGTTTATTAACACAAATTTACGAACTTTCTGCTGTTCGCAATAAACCATGCAAACAAGAAGAATTTTAATAGCTAAACAACTATGATAGCAAGAGGTCTCTCCAAATTCATCACAAAATGACACTTTTATGCAAAAAAACATGCAGCAAGATTTGGTGACAACAGGCACTGTGGTTTCAGCTTGTACAGTAAAGTGCATACTAAAGGTTTCCATGACTAAACTTCAAGTCATAAATCTCTGTTGACCCAAAAACACAATAAAAGTTGTCTCCAATATGGTTAAAACCATATAAATAAACCACAGAAGTTTTGTGATTCCATTTTCTGGAGCAATAAAACAAAACTGAAACTTTGGGGGCTTAAGAATCAGTGGTATGGCTGGTGAGAAAGAATGAAGCATATGCTGAAAAGAACACACTGCCTACAATGAAGCCTGGTGGGCACTTTATGATGCTATGTGGCTGCATTGCTTCTATGTCACTGGAAACCTGCAGTGTATTTAGGGAAAGATGGAGTCAATCAAGTATCCAGAAATCCAAGGAGTAAGCGTCATGTCTTCTATGAGGAAGCTGAAGCTTAGATCTCATTGGACCTTTTAACAGGTCAATTATCCTAAGCATATCTCAAAGCAGAAAGGAAGAAATGTTCAGCTTGTGTTTAGGATATGCACAGCAGGTTTCAGCAGAGATCAAACCAGTAGAAAGGCATTCAAAGTAGTAAAATTAATAGATACTTTATTGTGCTTGTTTTAAAAACTTCAGCCAACCCACAACTGGGGACAACCTTATGAAATATTGTCCCTAGTTGAGTGTTGAAGTTTTTAAAAGAAGCACAATAAAGTATCTATTAATTTTACTACTTTGGATGCCGTCTTTCTCCTGGTTTAATCTATGAATATCTCAAAGAACATCAAAACTCAGGAGTGGTCATCACAGTTGCCTGAATTGATCCCCATAGAAAATCTTTGGTGGGATTTGAAGAAGACAACCCAAGAATAATATTGAACTAGAGGCATTACCTGTGAGAAATGGTCAAAGATTCCTCAGTAATGTTCAACAGAAGCTGGTGCCAATTGATTCATCATGTTTGCAACAGGTCATAACAGCCATTGCTAAGTACTAAAGACCTTTGTCGTGAAGTAGTTGAATAATTCTGAGACTACAGTAGTCAGTAAAAGTGACATATTGTGTTGAATTGGGAGAAACCACTTATATTAATTGTGTTGAGCATTTAAATTGCTTATTTCATAGTTTTTCTGCAAACTGCAGAAAGTTTGTAATGTTTGCTAAGAAATCTAATTTGCAATGAGGGTTGAATAATTTTGTCTGCAACTCTATATATTTCATATCAACTTTACGTGTGCTTCGGAAATCAGATTTGTAAAGTGTAATGAACTATATATACACGTCAGGATATGACAAGTGTTGTATAATGATGGGCATTAACATTTTTGACTATGAAAGTATATACCAACTAGACCATTCCAACCTAAAGTTAAGACAACATACTTTTCACTTAGTGGTCAAATTGTAAAGATTGTTAAAACGCTCCACTACTTGAAGCACCACACCAGGATTTATTTTCTATTTCAGCACTTAGGTAGTGCCACTAACGTATGTTGCCTGACCCTAGTAAAATACTTACTAGTTGCTGTCTTCAGCTCTTCCTAGCGCCACTCCGGTCTAGAATTCCACATCTTGTGATTGCAACGTTTGACTGACCAAAAGTCAGAGGTAATGGTCACAAACTCTCGATGTAAGTCTACAAGAGCCTTGTTATGGTCTTGTTCTGGCTCTCAGACTTACACTGAAAAGGGACTTCCGGCTAGCCCAGCAAACACTGGAGCGATCCGGCAGAAGACCGATCGTAGTTGCGCCAATAACAGATGAAGATGGCGACTGATAACTATAAGACTAGGGGCAGGGAACTTACATTGGTGACACCATTCCACTGGTAAAAAAAAAACCCTGCTGGAATGGTACTTTAATAGTTTTATTTCAACTTCTAGTTCTGGCAAGACCCAGTAAGGTATTCTCTGGGTATCTCTCCCTGCACATCACACAGCAAAATCTAACATAGCTAGATAATCAGTCATTAGTCATCAAAGTGCCCTCAGTACAACCCACTATCCACTCCCACCTTCACCACAAATCACTAATTGGTTTTTAAATATAATAACATTTTCCCTTTCCACTAGACCAAATCTGTACAGGGATTTACCAGCTTCCATCAAAATATAACCCTATATTGACACTCATCTGTCACCCTCTTCAGCCATCCGCTGACTGGTTATGGTGGATATTTGTCACAAAGTGAAAACGCTCATCATAACATGACATGCTGCAAGGCTTCTGCATTCCCTCAAATTCCATGCAGAACACTAAAGTGTACATTTTGTAAAACCTCATTACTTATCTATAAAACATTTGTACTTAGGCATAGGTAATAAAATAATAGTGAAATACCTCATTAAAGGGAATTTGTCAGCAAGTTTTTGCTATTTAATCAAAGAGCAGCATGGTGTAGAAGCAGAAACAGTGATTCTAGCAATGTGTCACTTATTAGGTTGTGTGTTGCTGTTTCAATAGAATCACTGTTTTCTCAGCAGGAGATTATCACTACAGGACTAGGTGTCTTGTGCCACCTAGTCAACTGCTCTGTGTAACTCCGCCCACACGCTGATGTACAGTGCATACAAAAGCTGTCAATCAGTGGTGTGGATGGGGTTACACAGAGCTCAGCATTCAGAAAACTGCAGAGAAAACAGTGATGGTATCAAAATGACAGCAAGCAGCCCAGTAAGTGACATAGCTGGAATTAGGGTCTCTGCCCCTACGTTATGCAACTTACATAGCAAAAACCTGGTGACAGATTCCATTTAATGACTCAATTTAAGTGTACTTGTGATTTAGTTAATTCTAGTCTTATGTAGCGGTTTGACTCATACTCTTCAGTACAAAATACCTCTGGCACTAGAGGGGGCAGAACTTGTCACATTTGGAGATGCGGAATGTGTAGAACTCAAACTTGAGGTAGAAGGACTTGGCTGAAAGACAAGAAAAGTCAGTAAATGGCTACAATAGGAGAAGATCTTTTATCAAACAGTACTTAATCATGTAATCTATTAAATGTCATATGTCGGCTAGCGTGCCCTCTATTATTTGCAATTGCATGTGGGTTCAAAGTCAAAAGACACCAAATCTGATCAATGAGCATGAATTTTTTGCATTTTCCTTAAAGGAGTTTTCCCACAAACAAAGTTAATTTTAAAGTTGATTTTAATCAATAGATCTTGGAATAATAATACATTCCACAATTGGATGTGTTTAAATAAATTATTACTGTGCTGAGATAATCTAGCTAAATACATGTGTGAGAAACCTGTTAATCACCTGCAGTGGTGCTGGAAAAACCAGCTAGGGGGCAGCACAGGACTGGTCTAATCTATACTCATCTCCAGGTTCTGATCCACGCTGCCCGTAGTTTACGCAGCTTGAATCAAGACTCAGCTTCCCTTTAAAGTACAATACACCCTAACACTGAATACTTAAGGGGAGAATAAATGTTTGTAGTAGTATGGATGGACATGAGAAGTGGGGAGAGGTTTTCCCATGGGCCTCTGAATGTTATCCTTTTGCACTTTCATATATCTATTTTTCAGCAGATTACCATCTTCAGTGATTCATCAATGCGAGATGTGAGAGACGCACAGACTGTGTTTCTATAGCAACCTTCAACATGGAAGCCATTTGGGAACAGTGTTCCTTATTTTTTTTGCTCTGCAGTAAAGAGAATAAAAGAGGTGCAATGTGCTAAGCACGTCGATAAGGCAGAAGCTGGATTCCTGCCCTCAAAATGTAATGTACTGTGGTAGAAGCACATTTCTCTTGGTCCATACTGCTCTTCATTATTGTATTTCAGAAGGTAGCAGCAGCTGAAAATGACTGGTCGCTCTCTGGCCCCCGGTTCATTTGTGTAATGTGTCATGTCAGATCATCAATAATTCTATTTGATGTGCAGCACTCAATGTTCACTTGGCAGAAGCAGACACAGATGTCAGATCCTGCCTCACGTGCCCTCATAAAAACCCATAAAAGCCAGCTTGCGCTAATGTTTTGTGCTACCAGGATATCTATAGGTGTGCCTAAGGCTGTCAGTTTAGAGGTTTTCCAAAAAAATAAAAACCATCAAAATGTATGCACCTTATATTGTGATCCTACAAATCATTTATCATGTCAATAAAAGATCACCAATGGAGGTCTATAATATCTTATAAAGCCACAAGAGAGAAAGTACACCCTACGTGTGTGTTGCATCAAAAGGACTAGCAAGGGCTGTGGACAGCACAATTCAGTTAGTCCAATGGATCTTCATACCTGAAGAGGATGAGAGAATGGTCTCTGGTGCCACGGATAGGAGGTAGTAATTAATGATGAGCGAGTATGTTCGGTTAACCCTTTCGCCGAGTATACTCGGCCGAGCACCGAGTATTTATAGGATGCTCGGGCTTTACGTTTTCCTCGCTCTGTGAACATGATTTGCGACTGCTTTTCCAGCATACCTCACATGTATTAAATCTGTCAAACAGTTGCAAATCATGTTCACAGAGAAACGAAAACTTAAAGCCCGAGCATCCTGTAAATACTCAGTGCTCGGCCTAGTATACTCGGCGGGTTAACTGAACATACTCGCTCATCACTAGTAGTAATCCTAGAAGTTTATATTGACCCTTTAAAGAGCCTTGCCACATGACTTAGAGGGGTGAAGGCAAAGTAATTTTCATTCTAAATCCCTATCTGTTTAGTGCCATTATCTAAACTATTTTCTAATATACTTTCATTAAAATTTCCTATTCTACTCTATCTAACTGCTTTTCTTTTTTTCCTACCTCCTTTTAGATGACGCTTCGTTTGAGAATCCCAGTACATGCTGGTACACGCAAACAAAGCGTCATCAGAGGGCAGAGACTGAAACAAAGGGGTCCATCATATTCATAGACATTTTATGTATGTGCTTGCACTGATGCCTAATTGGGTCTTTCAACATGTACAACATGTACTTGTAGCCAGTCCACTATAAAAATGATTATTATATTTTGAGTTTACATTTCTTTCTAGAATTATAACACCTTTGATAGGCTAGTGTTTCATGAATAAATAATATTAATATGATTACTGATGAAGACTGGCTAACAGTCCCAATTTTAAGGAGACTTTCCAGTAAATGCTTCGCAAAACAGGAGGGTTTAAGCCTGGCATGTCAGTGTGAGGAGAATTATAAGCCACAATGCTCCTCTGGGAAATTACATATGCAAATTGTCTGTTCAGAGAAGAAGAGGACTAAAACTCTAACACCACCTATTGGAAGCAGCAATCCTAAAAGTCAATATTGACTCTTTAACAAGCCTTGCAATATGACTTAGGATAAAAGCCAAACCAGAATATCAATTTACAAGTCCTAAGGTTTAGGTTCAGTATTAAATGATCACGTCTCTTCTAAAATATGTATATATAAGGAAGCCTTCTGACAGCAATAACAGCATCTTATCTATATCAGAAATTTTCTACATAGATCAGTTTTTTTAACAAGGAAAGTTTGGACAGACAAGTCACTAAATTAAAAGCTTTGCATGTTGTGTATGCAACGATGTGACTTGCTGATCGCTATATTAGGATATACCGTATTTTTTGGACTATAAGACGCACCGGAACATAAGACACACCTAGGTTTTAGAGGAGGAAAATAGAAAAAAAATTAAAGCAAAGAATGTGGTCATGATGCACTGTTATAAGGGTAATGTCCACCATCCTGTTATACATGGCCCCCATCCCCATTCTGGTATGCATGGCACCCCATCACCGTATGCATGGCACCCCCATCCTGCTGCACACCAAAAGGATTCTATTCACCTTCCTTCCCTCTGCTTCAGTGCTGCATCCTGTTCTGCTTCCAGCAGATGATCTCACCGTGTGAGCAGCACATGAAGTCACTGACATGCACCCTCAGACGCTGAGATCAGCTGCTGGAATAGTCTGCTGACTAACACTGTGCGCACTATTAAGGAGAATGAATATTCACTACTCCCCACGCCCATGGGCATAGGAAGCAGTGAATATTCATTCTCTTTAGCAGCGGGCACAGTGTTGGCTGCAGCAGATGGCTCCTGCCTCCTGTGCCCCGCTCCTCCGCCCCTGCCGCTCCCCCCACAGCCACATTCAGACTATAAGACACCCCACACACACAATTTCCTCTAAAATTTTGGATGACAAAAAGTGTGTTTTATAGTCCGAAAAGTATGGTATAAAAGTAGTAACTAGTAGGCATCTACAGAAAAATCCATGGGAATTACACAGGATGTAAAATCCATTAGATCCTGATGACATGATTGAGCATTGGAGAATGTGTACAGATATGCCAGATATGGATTATAAACTTCAAGACTTTACCTACCTGCATGTGAAACACTTCATCAGAACTTTCTGATTGCCCCGTCAAATTACTAACTTCAGCCGAAGCTTGAGAGGAGAGGGAGGATGAAGAGTATCTGTTTACCGCCGGGTAACTCAATGGGCTGTTCAGAAACAATAGTAAATAAAAGGAATACGTAAATGTAATCGTATTGTATACCTCAGATACTCTAAGCGCTTCTTAGTCATAGCTATGACTCAGTCCACAGCTCTTTTGTTTCACTATATATGGGACTTTAGTATAAAAAGATGTGCGGATGTGGGCATATGGTACCATCAAACAATCAGCTAAGTAGGCAGTTCATGTTATAAAAAGAAGGTGCTTTCTTGACAAGTACAACACCCACTGGCTTTTCTTTCTTATATTGAAAGGGTCAGTCCGTGTGACAGGTTTCCTTTAAAGCATTACAATACACATATAACTTGATTTAATATTTGTACTATAAATTAGCAAGTCCATACATTTCCACAACAACTATATATAAAAATGCACACATAAATTATAATCAAATGACTTTGATACTTGAATATTTTTGCTTAAAAAATGTATTACGTTTATTATCTATTTAACCTAGTTATGTGATACTGTATACCAATAGTTGCTCAGGCGTCAACTGCCTTGTCACTCCCAAGCGACTTGGATTACGCAGAGATTAATTCAGATTGCATAGGAAAAGTAAAATGTCAGTGGTTGCCCCGTAAGAAGCCGATAATGAAGCAAAACCATGGGTCGAGCCAATTCCATTGTTTTTATCTAGATATTTATTTATTTTTATTTATTTTATTCACATATGGGGACATTAATTCCTCAGCACTTTACAGACATTATCGGCACTGTCCCCATTGGGGCTCACAATCTAAATTCCCAATCAGTATGTCTTTGGAGTGTGGGAGAAAACTGGAGAACCCAGAGGAAACCCACACAAACACGGGGAGAACATACACACTCCTTGCAGATGTCATCCTTGGAGGAATTTGAACCCAGGACCCAAGCGCTGCAAGGCTGCAGTGCTAACCACTGAGCCACCATGCTATCTATATAGATGGATCTAGATAATTTTATATATGTTTGTAAGCATATTAAATAAAACCAATTTTCCTTTATACTTGAGGCTTGTACATCCTGTACAAAAAATGTAATCCCCTCTAGACCAACCACATTGTGGACAATACTACCAATTATCCATTAAGTGGTTTGTTTAAGGCTGTATTACAGCTAAGAAAAAAAGAGCATCTGAAAAAGCATCTAAAAAAAATAAGTGTGAGAGAGTCAGAGTGTTGTCTAAAGTGTTGTTTGACTTAAGACTTTGGCTCCAGGGACTTTAAAACGGAGTGTCCTGTATAAATTTATCAATGTATTTTTTTCTATATATTTCTATGTTTGTGCAATCCCCATGAGTAAACTGAGCTCCATTATTGACAATGTCATCCAGTGTATATGTTACTGTAAAAGTCAGAAGGCCGGTAAAACCTAGGATTTACCGGTCAATCTGGACATTTACCGAGGCCGTCGGTAAAACCTCAAAATGAAAAGTAAAATTGGACTTTTACCTGTAAGTCTTGGTAAATCTTAACATTTCTCAACAGTGTTGGTAAAAGTCAGATGTATTCCATATAAACGAACGATTTTGGACTTTTACCTGGGCGAATTGGTAAATCTTTACATTTACCAGCATGTGTTGGTAAAAGTAACTTTGAGTCACAGAATTCTGACTCTTACCAGCAGATGATGGTGGTAAAAGTTAACTAAACGCAATTTCCGACTCTGATGAAGGCCTTAATCGTTAGAAATATTTTTATTCTTCAAAATGCAAATGCAAATGAACAAATACAAATAGGAAAATGCAAATAGAAAACATTTATGTAGGAAAATACTTCTCAAAAATGACAAATTACCGCAAATACAAGAATAACGCAACTTCAAAACTATGTAATTCTGAATTCAAATAGGAAACATTTATGTAGGAAAATACTTCTCAAAAATGTCAAATTAACGCAAATACAAGAATAACGCAACTTCAAAACTATGTAATTCTGTAATTGTGACTAGGGATAAGCGGATAGATCCGTCCAGACCCGTTATCCGAGCGGATAACGGGCTGTACGGATACAGATAATCCCGATATCTGTCGGATATATCCGTGCCTTCCGATAATGCATGTTTCATGCATCATCGGAAGGCATGGATGGTGCGAGTGTGCAGGGCAGACAGTTATAAAGCTAAATTGCTACTTACCGGAGGTTTCCCAGGTCTCGTCGTCCGCGTTCTCCTTCCGGGTCACATGACTGCATACGTCACCACGCAAGTGACGCATACGTAAGTCATGTGACACAACTCGTGTCACATGACTTATGCACCTGTCACTTTCGTGGTGACGTATGCAGTCATGTGACCCGGAAGAAGGAGGATGCGGCCGGCCGACGAGACCTGGGAAGCATCTGGTAGCCTCCGGTAAGTAGTGATCTTTAAGTGGCGGAGAAGGGGGGTCCAGCCAGAGGGCGGGATGACCCTAGTGGGCGGGGAGTTCCTACTGCAGTGACGCAGCGAGGATCTCCTCACTCAGGTATGCCCCGGCCGAGTCCCCACCATCACTGGTGACGGCAGGGATGCCCACCGGCGTGCAGGGAGTCTCCCCCGCATCACTGGTGACGCAGGAGGGATGTCCCTGCACATGGATAGTTGTCCCATAGACTTATATGGGAAACGGATAGGATCCGGATCCACTCGGATCTCGGTCTTATCCGTACGGATAGACGGATATCCAGCTATCCACT
Source organism: Phyllobates terribilis (assembly GCF_046119375.1). NCBI lineage: Eukaryota > Metazoa > Chordata > Amphibia > Anura > Dendrobatidae > Phyllobates > Phyllobates terribilis. The sequence goes on along the minus strand of NW_027362771.1, from coordinate 201,722,892 downwards.
CAACTCTAATTGTGACCCGTTAAATTGCACTTAATTTTTCATCTCAATGAAAAAGACATACAACAAACACAAAAGAGGACCTGTTTGTTGCAACACGGTTGGGAATTGTGATGTTACTGTTAAAGTCAGAAGGCCGGTAAAACCTAGGATTTACCGAGTATTTTCCTACATAAATGATTCCTATTTGAATTCAGAATTACATAGTTTTGAAGTTGCGTTATTCTTGTATTTGCGGTAATTTGTCATTTTTGAGAAGTATTTTCCTACATAAATGTTTTCTATTTGCATTTTCCTATTTGTATTTGTTCATTTGCATTTGCATTTTGAAGAATAAAAATATTTCTAACGATTAAGGCCTTCATCAGAGTCGGAAATTGCGTTTAGTTAACTTTTACCACCATCATCTGCTGGTAAGAGTCAGAATTCTGTGACTCAAAGTTACTTTTACCAACACATGCTGGTAGTTACTTTTACCAACACATGCTGGTAAATGTAAAGATTTACCAATTCGCCCAGGTAAAAGTCCAAAATCGTTCGTTTATATGAAATACATCTGACTTTTACCAACGCTGTTGAGAAATGTTAAGATTTACCAAGACTTACAGGTAAAAGTCCAATTTTACTTTTCATTTTGAGCTTTTACCGACGGCCTCGGTAAATGTCCAGATTGACCGGTAAATCCTAGGTTTTACCGGCCTTCTGACTTTTACAGTAACATATACACCCAGTATCACATGTATATAACTTTGGACCAGTTGGTTGAGGGTCCATACTGCTGTGCAAGATGTGTGTACGTTTAGCATTTTGAAATCCAGATACTGGTTTTAAATGAGCAACACAGATTTATAAAAAATAGAGGAAGATGGATGGCTCTTAAAAATGGATTTCAGGGATTTAGCACTTGGGATGCTTCCTGTCCCAAGTGCTACAACAGAGAAGCAATGGGAGATTAGGGAATAAGGGAGGTAAATAAGGGGCTCTGGAGGTAAATAAGGGGCTCTCGGACGCACATCTAGCTGAAGTGTATTGCAGCGCACAAACTTGCCAGGCCCGTGCGCCGCAATACACGCTGCTGGCCAATCAGAGGCCAGCAGCTAGCAGCAAGCGACTGGGCACATGGCAGTGACGTCATGCGCCCCCGTCGCAAGGACGCTGGAGTCAGCAGCCGGCTACAGGAGAGGACGCTGCACGGGAGAAGAAGGAAGGTGAGTAGGAGTGTTTATTATGTTTTTTTTTAATATGCGATGAACAGCAGCACTAGCAGGCTGGGGGGGGGGAGCATATATACATGGACTGGTGGAGAGGGAGCATATATACATGGACTGGGGGAGAGGGAGCATATATACATGGACTGGTGGAGAGGGAGCATATATACATGGACTGGGGGAGAGGGAGCATATATACATGGACTGGTGGAGAGGGAGCATATATACATGGACTGGGGGAGAGGGAGCATATATACATGAACAGGGGGAGGGAGCATATGTACATGGACCGGGGGAGGGAGCATATATACATGGACCGGGGGAGGGAGCATATATACATGGACAGGGGGAGGGAGCATATATACATGGACAGGGGGAGGGAGCATATATACATGGACAGGGGGAGGGAGCATATATACATGGACTGGGGAAGAAGGAGCATATATACATGAACAGGGGGAGAAGGAGCATATATACATGGACAGGGGGAGGGAGCATATATACATGGACTGGGGGAGGGAGCATATATACATGGACTGGGGGAGAGGGAGCATATATACATGAACAGGGGGAGAAGGAGCATATATACTTGGACAGGGGGAGAAGGAGCATATATACATGGACAGGAGGAGAGGGAGCATATATACAAGGATGGGGGGAGGGCAGCATATATACAAGGATGGGGGGAGGGCAGCATATATACAAGGATGAGGGGAGGGCAGCATATATACAAGGATGAGGGGAGGGCAGCATATATACAAGGATTGGGGGAGGGCAGCATATATACAAGGATGGGGGGAGGGCAGCATATATACAAGGATGAGGGGAGGGCAGCATATATACAAGGATGAGGGGAGGGCAGCATATATACAAGGATGAGGGGAGGGCAGCATATATACAAGGATGAGGGGAGGGCAGCATATATACAAGGATGAGGGGAGGGCAGCATATATACAAGGATGAGGGGAGGGCAGCATAAATACAAGGATGAGGGGAGGGCAGCATATATACAAGGATGAGGGGAGGGCAGCATAAATACAAGGATGAGGGGAGGGCAGCATATATACAATAATGAGGGGAGGCCAGCATACAGTATATACAAGGATGAGGGGAGGGCAGCATATATACAATGATGAGGGGAGGCCAGCATACAGTATATACAAGGATGAGGGGAGGGCAGCATATATACAATAATGAGGGGAGGGCAGCATAAATACAAGGATGAGGGGAGGGCAGCATATATACAATAATGAGGGGAGGCCAGCATACAGTATATACAAGGATGAGGGGAGGGCAGCATATATACAATGATGAGGGGAGGCCAGCATACAGTATATACAAGGATGAGGGGAGGGCAGCATATATACAATGATGAGGGGAGGGCAGCATATATACAATGATGAGGGGAGGGCAGCATATATACAAGGGTGAGGGGAGGGCAGCATATATACAATGATGAGGGGAGGGCAGCATATATACAATGATGAGGGGAGGGCAGCATATATACAAGGATGAGGGGAGGGCAGCATATATACAAGGATGAGGGGAAGGCAGCATATATACAAGGATGAGGGGAGGGCAGCATATATACAAGGATGAGGGGAGGGCAGCATATATACAATGATGAGGGGAGGGCAGCATATATACAATGATGAGGGGAGGGCAGCATATATACAAGGATGAGGGGAGGGCAGCATATATACAAGGATGAGGGGAAGGCAGCATATATACAAGGATGAGGGGAGGGCAGCATATATACAAGGATGGGGGGAGGGCAGCATATATACAAGGATGAGGAGAGGGCAGCATATATACAAGGATGAGGGGAGGCTAGCATATATACAAGGGTGAGGGGAGGCTAGCATATATACAAGGGTGAGGAGAGGGCAGCATATATACAAGGATGAGGGGAGGGCAGCATATATACAAGGATGAGGGGAGGGCAGCATATATACAAGGATGAGGGGAGGGCAGCATATATACAAGGATGAGGGGAGGGCAGCATATATACAAGGATGAGGGGAAGGCAGCATATATACAAGGATGAGGAGAGGGCAGCATATATACAAGGATGAGGGGAGGGCAGCATATATACAAGGATGAGGGGAGGGCAGCATATATACAAGGATGAGGGGAGGGCAGCATATATACAAGGATGAGGGGAGGGCAGCATATATACAAGGATGAGGGGAGGGCAGCATATATACAAGGATGAGGGGAGGGCAGCATATATACAAGGATGAGGGGAGGGCAGCATATATACAAGGATGAGGGGAAGGCAGCATATATACAAGGATGAGGAGAGGGCAGCATATATACAAGGATGAGGGGAGGGCAGCATATATACAAGGATGGGGGGAGGGCAGCATATATACAAGGATGGGGGGAGGGCAGCATATATACAAGGATGGGGGGAGGGCAGCATATATACAAGGATGGGGGGAGGGCAGCATATATACAAGGATGAGGGTAGGGCAGCATATATACACAAGGATGAGGATAGGGCAGCATATATACAAGGATGAGGGGAGGGCAGCATATATACAAGGATGAGGGGAGGGCAGCATATATACAAGGATGAGGGGAGGGCAGCATATATACAAGGATGGGGGAGGGCAGCATATATACAAGGATGGGGGGAGGGCAGCATATATACAAGGATGGGGGGAGGGCAGCATATATACAAGGATGGGGGGAGGGCAGCATATATACAAGGATGAGGGGAGGGCAGCATATATACAAGGATGAGGGGAGGGCAGCATATATACAAGGATGAGGGGAGGGCAGCATATATACAAGGATGGGGGGAGGGCAGCATATATACAATGATGGGGGGAGGGCAGCATATATACAAGGATGAGGGTAGGGCAGCATATATACACAAGGATGAGGATAGGGCAGCATATATACAAGGATGAGGAGAGGGCAGCATATATACAAGGATGAGGGCAGCATATATATACAAGGATGAGGGTAGGGCAGCATATATACACAAGGATGAGGATAGGGCAGCATATATATACAAGGATGAGGAGAGGGCAGCATATATACAAGGATGAGGGCAGCATATATATACAAGGATGAGGGTAGGGCAGCATATATACACAAGGATGAGGATAGGGCAGCATATATATACAAGGATGAGGAGAGGGCAGCATATATACAAGGATGAGGGCAGCATATATACAAGGATGAGGGTAGGGCAGCATATATACACAAGGATGAGGATAGGGCAGCATATATACAAGGATGAGGGGAGGGCAGCATATATACAAGGATGAGGGGAGGCCAGCATATATACAAGGATGGGGGCATATACCAAGATGGGGGTGAGCACATTCTTCATTTCTGCGGTCTCAGACCCCTGCTCCTTCCTGTGGCTGTTCTATACTGCGCTCACCTGCTTTTTGTATCAGTTGTTTTTTCTAAACTAAAACCTCAATATTTAGGTTAATTTGCAGTGTTGGCACTTGGCGATAAATAAGTGGGTTTTGGATTGCAGTTTGGGCACTCGGTCTCTAAAAGGTTCGCCATCACTGTGCTAGGGGAAAGAATGGCTAGAAAGATAGACGTGTTTAAACTAGGGTCTGAGCGAGGGATGGAAATGCACAGGATGGGAAGTTAGTGTAGATAGTCACCTGGGCCCTAGAGATAAAAGTGGCAGTAGAATGGGGCGAGGGGCTAGAACAGTTAATACAGAGAGAAGGAAGAGAGATACAGAAAATAACCTAATACCAGAAGCCTCACCAACAAGATAGAAGAATTTAAATTAATAATGTTCAAAGAAAATTATAATATACTGTTAATGACTGAGTCATGCCTGGATGACAGTATTGAAATTGTTCCAGAAAATGAAGTATTTCTCCAAAAAAATAATTGCAATTACACATGTTTTGTTCTACACATGTTTATTTCCTTTGTGTGTATTGAAACACAAAAAAACTGAGAAAAAAGGGCAAATTGGACATAATTTCACACAAAACCCCAAAAGTCAGGCAAAGTTGTTATTATTGGGGACTTCAACTACCCACATATAAATTGGGGAGGAGAAACCTGCAGGTCCTGGAAGAAAAACATGCTTGTGATAATGAAAGAAATTAACTCTCACAACTAGTTAAGAACCCAACAAGGAGGAGAGGGGGGGCACTTGTATACCGAATTTTAACCAATAGGCCAGAAAGAGTTTTGTATAGGTTGGTGGTCACTTAGGTAATAGTGATCACAAAATAATACGTTTTCATATATCCTTTAATAAGATGTACAAGGGGCTACAATGCCACTAAACTTCAGGGAAGCAAATTTCTATCAGCTAACAGATGCTCTTCGTGCAATAAACGTCCATAAACGTCCTTAAAATTAAAAGCTTAAAAGCACACAAAGTAAATGGAACACTTACACACATTCTGACTAGGACATGTGCACAATAAATGCCTTATGGGAATTTGTAAGCTAGAAATAGAAGGCGATCACTATGGCTAAATAGAGATGGAAGGGGCGCAATAAATGAAAAAAAGAAAGATAAGAGAATTAACCCTTTCGCCCCCCAGCCTATTTTCACCTTCCTGATCAGACCAATTTTTTCAATTCTGACCAGTGACACTGTGACGACACAGCATGTAATCTTAATTATGCCAGACATATATATTCAGCAGGCCAGGAGACATAGACTATTGTTCGTATGAGTCTGAAAGTTGACTCTTGAATTGATGTTTGTGAATTGTTGAATGGCTGCTGTTTACATCTTATATTGGCTCCTACAGTTTATTGTACTACTATTCTTGGAGGATAGGGATGCAGGGTCATTGAACAATTGATGTTTGCTAATATGTTGATTACCCATTGTATAAGTCCATGTAGCTTGTTGACTGCAAAACAGTGAAGGCCAAACTATGGAGATTGATTAAATACTCAAAACAATGAGAATTAATCTCATCCCACCTTCCCCCTGACCTGTGGATGATGGCCTGAACCACAGACATGGGTATAAAAAGGAATCTATATCCTTTTGCAAGGCGAGACACTACAGAACAACATCCAGGACACCATAGCTCCATTAAGAGGGACACAGATTTGATATTCTACAGGATGGCAGCCTAAGGGACCATGGCCCTAGCTGGAAGAAGACAGAGTCTGCTCCACTGACCATCCCTGAACCCACGGAGATGTTTGGGAAAGCCAGATTGGGACCCTCCGGTCACCTGGCCCCATGGAGACGTTTGAGGAAGGCAGGCTGGGACCCTCCGGTGCCCTGGCCCCATGGAGACATTTGGGGAAGCCAGGTTGGGATCCTCCGGTCACCTGGCCCCATGGATACATTTGGAGAAGCCAGGATGGGACCCTCCGGTCACCTGGCCCCATGGCAACATTCAGAAAAGGAAGGTTGGGACTACTTGGTCTCCTGGCCATATACCTCAATGGACTGTCAGCTTCCTAAGCTTGTCGTTACCTCCTCTCTGTGGGTGCCTGCCAAAAGCGGGGTGCCACTGGTGGGGGTAGTGACTCCATCTTCCTCCTTATAGGGAATCTTCTGTCTGGGGTTCCGTCTAAATCACGTATTTCAGCGATTTACATGTAAATGCTGGTGTAAGCATACAGCATAGAGTGCAGGATAAATCTGAATTGAGTCTTACTGCAATGTTTTGGGAGACAGAATGAACAAATCAACAACAGGTCAAGAATTGCTTGTAGTTGTTTTTCACGCTGTTCCTCATGCGGTATAAGTAATTAAACGAATATAATTTTTTTGGTCGGTGCGATTACAAGAATTATATATATATATTTTTAAGTTTGGCTGCTATCACACACTAAAAACGCTTTTTGTTGCAAAAATAAGTTTTTGCATCGTTATTTTATGAGAGCAATAATTTTTCTATATTTCTACCGACAGTCATGTGAGGGCCTGTTTCTTTGTGGGACAAGCTAATGTTTTTATTGGAACAATTTTCAGGCACATAACATTTTTTGATCGCTTTCTATTCTGAGTTTTGGGAAGACAAATATAGAGGCTCCTTGCCATAGAAGGTACAAATAATCCAAAAATATTCAACTACATAAACCATAAACAATAAGAAAATAAAAAATGATAGTGGCCTCTCAAAAATAATCTGGGTGAAATGGTGGAAGAGGATGAGGGAAAGACCAATCTAATAAACACCTTGTTCTCTACAGTATTTACACAATAAAATCCAGGAAGTTATATGATGAGGGATACCATAAATTCTCCGATAAATTTCACCTGCTTAAACTAACAGGAAGTATGGACCCCCCCAAAACACTAAAATAGAAAAATCATCGGGTCTGGATTTATGCACACGATGTGAGGATTTGCAAGTCTGCAGTCACATAAATTTAATGCAGACTTTAGTGATAAACATAGACAAACCCTTTAAGGGTTTTCTAAGAGATACTAGAAATATCGGTATATGGGAGGACAAACAAAAAAAAAAAAATCAACTTTTTTAAAAGCTATGGCCAACTCAAATAAAATCATGGGTTGCATTAAAAGAGGCAGAGATTCTCAGGACAAGAACATAGTTTTGCCTCTATCTATACAAGTCACTTGTGTAGCCATTCTTAGAATACAGTGTATAATTTTGGGCTCCAGTGTACATGAGGGGGCATAGCTGGACTAAAGCGGGTGAGGAGAAGAGTGACCAAAGTTATTAAAGGAATGGGGGAACTACAATACCAAGTCACCAAACTTGGGGTTATTCAGTTTACGGGTGATATTATTATGTAAATATATAGTAAGTGACAGCACAGAGATCTTTGTAATGACCTTTTGACATGCAGGCCTACAATTATGACAAGGGGGTGTCCTCTATCTCTAAAGGAAAGTAGGTTTAATCATCAACACAGACAGCAATTTTTTTACTGTTAAGAGAAGTGAGAATATGGAACTCTCTATGTACATAATAGTGGAGTCAAGAAGGACTTTTTCTCCTAATATGGAGCAATTGGCATCTGCCTTGTGTGCTTTTTGCTTTCTTCTGGATCAACATGCTACTGTAGGTTACAGGTTTAACGTCATGGATTGTGGTCTTCTTTCAACCTTAAAACTATGAAACTATAACACAGCCAAACAGAAAATCCTTTTTGCCTGTGTGTTGCCAATAAAGATAATGATTGCCTGACACCTATAGACTGTATTCTGTTATCTACAAGTGAAGCCTCCCAAAAAAAGACTTATTTGAAACATTTTATTTTTGGGTTTTCTTGGCTATCCAATTTTTGTTTTATGTAGCTTCATTGAAGAGACAGACAAACTATATCCCTCTTGTACTGTGAAATTTTCTTGTAAATGAAATTGTGTTTATAGGACTATGAGTGTGAAGTATATTTATATATTTTCATGATAGACTGAGTCCTCTGATATCCATAAAAAAATACCTTCTCTAACTCAATATATCCAATAATATAACATTAATATTACCTTCGTCTTGGTACCACACGAGCAGCATCTGGGCCCATAATAGCTGGTGCTGAGTTTCTAGGGATGCGAGGACTTCCGTTGTGGAAATTAACAGGACTAGGTGGTACACAAGCTGAGAAATCCTGGTAGTCCAATGAAAATATGTTAGCAAACAATTTCAGAAGCTCAACCAAGTCATGACCTGATCAGTCAAAATCATCAATAGAAGACAATTTAAAAAATATTCAGCAGCACAGAAAGAGTAGCAAATAAAGCAGACACTAAAACATTGCCGGTGATCACACATCTTGGGTATAGTAACACTTTGTTTAGCACTTCGTGAGAATTTTTCAGCCTGTGAGGTAATTAAACCTATTAACCAAAAGATGTCACTGTTGCTTAATGTCTCACCGTTGAAAGCCATTGGATGAGTAAAAATTCACCATCTCTCTATCTTTTACGGACATTACTATACCTGAATTCCCAGACTTGATTTCAGTACAAAGAACTGGTCCACCATCTTCTTGTGCAATGGTCTCATATCTTGAGGAACAAATTTTTCATGGACAGCTAGCCCGAATTCTAAAATCTGAGCCTGAAAAATATATGAAGACTGGGTACTTAACATGCACAATGAACCGTTTATAGTCTTAAGTCAAGTCTAAATGGACTAAAATACTTGGGCGTACTAGTAGATCACACACTAAAAATGTCTTAGACATGTAGAAATCTATAGAACCTGTAATTTTTCTTCTTCTCATCATGCCAAGATTTATTACATATGTATTTCTTTTACTTTTATTTTACAGGACACTGCTGGCAATCCGATACCTTATAAATGAACAGGTAATGCAACTTTATAACTGCAGAAACCAAGAAATAATTACACTTAAAGGGTAACTATCATGTTATAAAAGTTTTTTATATGTTATAGCCATATAACCACTGCATAGCGTTTCTGATTGGTGCGGGGTCCGAGTCAGTGATGTTTTGACAGAATGGTGGAGGTCTCAAGCCCTGACCGCCACCGATCAGAATGTAGCACTTGTAATATATAAAAACTGTTATAAAATAATAGTTAGACTTTATGGTTTGCCCTTCAAGTGCCTACCTTGAATTTTATATTTCGGTCCTGACATTGATTTTAATATCTTTCTGCACACTACCTGTTCCAGCATTAGTTCTCTCAGGCGTGAGATCTTATCTCCATCCTCAGGGTGGTTGAAGATATACTCCTTCACAAAGAATGCCTATAAAAAAAAACCATAAAGCGTTGGTTATAGTCACAAGCTGTAGACATCATCCAAAATAGCATCAACCTTTAATAACATGCTCTTGGATAAATACATAAATTTATTTTTTTGAAAATATTTACTCTAATCAACAAGAATTTGTAGTTGGCCTCTTGTAAAAGCAGAACATTTTCACAGCAAATCAGTTTTAGTTTAGGAATGTATTCATTATACAGGCAATTCTAGTTATATTCACATATACACAGAAATGGTCAGTGACCACAAAAATTGTTAAGGTTTTTTTTCTTTGTTATTTTATAAGAGTTTCAGCTTTCATTAAAGGGTTACTACTATCTCAGCCATGAATGGAAATATATGTCTCTATGTTGTTGCCACAAGTGGTAGGTGCTACAAAAACAAAGTTGGCAGAGCTGTTTCGGTAACTCAAAGTTGAAAGTTATAGAAACAGTTTGTGAGATACAGAGTGAGATACAGGGTTTTGGTAGCCATGGTTGAGATGGGAATAACATATCTGCTTATTGGATCTGCGAATTGTGTGGAAAAAAAGTATACAATCAAGTTCTTGCCCCCTGAGGAAGCAAGAACCGCGAAACACGCGTTGGGAGTCAGGACTGGTATACTACTGTCTTCACAACAATGAGTATTCACACTTTTCTATACTAATATCTGCTTTTTGTAATTACTCAATTGCCTAATGTTGTATGGGATTATGCAGCATGTGTGACACATTTGGTGATGCGGTTTGTCTCACACAAGTTTCTTTTTCATTATGATTGAGGTGTGGGAGATGACTTGTCTTGGCCACTGAGCATAAATCATGAATTAACTAGTCCTGGTCATTTCCCACTAATCAACCATATGCAATAAGCATTACATTATTCATGATATCTTTATTTGCAATATGGCATTAAGGATTTTTCTTGATATACTCTGATCATGAATGTGCGATAGGCACTATATATCTAATGAGTAGGTGTGTAATATAAAAATTTCCTAGTCTTGTTGTTTAATGGCTGTATTTCCAGCCCTACCTGGGCTTCTGTCACTGACCATTCATTTTTTTCTGCCCATTACTAGTGTGTGTCTTTTTATACGTAATTTTTTCTAATAAAATTCATATTTTTATCATGTAGCATGGACTCCTGTTTTTCCAAGTTCTTATAATGTTGCCTAATGTTGTCTTCTAAATCTGTACAAAGAGTAAGAAAAAGCAGTTGTCACAGACAATTCTTGGTGATACCCCAGGCTATTTATGGTCTGGGAATATCTACTGGAAATTTGCAATATGGAAGTGACCCTGGATACCGGATTACAAGTTTTTCGGTGATATTGTCTCACTTGTCAGCACTTGTAAAGGTAAAACAGCTATTTCTAGCATTCTCTTTTATTGTCTGAAATATTAATTATAATGCAAACTCTGTTGTCATTCAACTGCTGTTCCCAATCCTCATTGTTGGAAGAGGAATGTTTATGGGTTTACAACTAGTGTTGAGCGAGTATCTTCTATTAACCCTTTCGCCGACAATGCTTGGGGCGAGCTCAGAGTATTTATAGCTGCTCGGTAATATGGGTGAATCGCTTCCATGTGCATGATTTGCAACTGTTTGACAGTTTTAGTACATGTGAGGAATGTCTATTTCTTACACATTCCTCACATGTAATAAAGCTGTCAAACAGTTGCAAATCATGCACACGGGAGCGATTCACCCATATCACCGAGCAGCTATAAATACTCGGAGCTCGGCCCAAGCATACTCGGACAGAACATACTCGCTCAACCATATTTACAACCCATGAAAAGAGAATCTTTGAACGAAGAAGAGGAAATTTTAAGTATTCTCTGAAATGTAGGATCCCATGGCTTGAGAAATTTGGGCTTTGAATTAAACAAACTAAATTACTTTATCTTACCTCTTGATATCTTGAAACTCCGCCATTAACTGCAGCATCAATAACCCCATTCAGGCACATTGTCAGAGGGTTTATATTTTGCATCTGCCGTGTCTGACACTGACTAATTAGAGTTCTCAGTTGCTGATTCTTATTTTCTAAAACTTCGATTGCATTTTCAAGTGGGCTCATCTCCGCCTAAGAAAATAGGAAAAAATCTTAGCAAATAAAACATAATAGTAAAAGTCAGAAAAAATACAAAAAAAGAGGTCTGAAAAAGTGAAAAAATTTACACAGTGGCTCATTTTGGGTGATAAATTTGGAGCAGTCTAAGACGTTTTTGTCTACTGGTTGGCTCAATGTGCATCACAAGGTTGTGCTAACATTTTGAAACACATTTATACATTTAAAAGCCATGCCCTGCCTTGCTAAGCACATTTGCAAGATGACTCACAAAAAGGTTTCTCAAAACACAAAACTTAATACAGTTGATGCAAGACATGATTCTTTTTTCTGGGAGAAATTGATCTAGGATTCTGTTGCGTTTAACTTCGAAAAATCCACCTAATGCCTGAAAATCTAGATCCGATAACCTCTCTAGAAAAGCGTGATTGGTGCCCAGTGTAAAAGCATCTACAATGGGATACTTTTACAGAGTAATTTGCGAGTTATGCTTTTATTTGGTAGATTGCTAGCACATTGGTAGAATTAGTGCTAATGATAACTATAAGATATGAGGTGGAGGATATTCCAATTTTATCATCCAAAGCTTTAAAATTAACCTGCCATCCGGTCATCGCCATATCCCCCCAAACCAAACACATGATTGTATACCTTTCTGAAACCGACAGCCAAACATACATTGCTCTACCGCAGAGAAATCGATTTTTGAAGCAATATACATTTAAGGCTGGAAAAGCATTGGAGCTGATCATTCACTTCCATTGCTTTGACACCACACCCTATTCTCTACTTTGCACCACATCTCTAGAGGAAGGACATCTAGGGAGCATTGCTGCATCATCACTTTGCTCCTAAAATCCGGCACTTGATCCGTTCAATGTTATCACACCTGCAAATTAGTTTCCCACCTGTGTGGGCACACCATCTAGAGTACCAAAGTGGAATTGAGCAGCCCCAAAACCACTATTTGACTGAAGATACTGTAATAATCTACATGTAAATCGCATTTAAATTATATCTGGTATGCTCACTTAAAGAGTAGCTCAAAAGGGGAAAATGAAGTTATATTCTCCCTGCAGCTGCTCACTTTCAGTCGTTAGGGTGGTGCAGGGACAGGTTACAGCCTGCTCTGTACACACATACATACTGCAGAGCAGGCTGTCAATCACTGTGCCGGGAATGATCACAGTGTGCTCACTTTATAGTGAGGGTTGACTATTAATACCCCCTGCATCCCCCTGATGACTGAAAGTGAGCAGCTGCAGGGAGGATATAACTTCATTTTCTCCCTGTAGCCACTGCTCCAGTAAGCCTGTGAGACATGACTAAAATGCCATTTACCTGCAGATTACCATTATGTCTACAGGTAAATAGTGTTTCTGAAGGTGACAGGTTCCCTTTCATTATTACTATTTTAATATAATATTTAGTTATGGCTATTAGTTAACAACAAACAGTATGAAGAGAGGCTTAAATGCCTAAACAAGTCTGAAAATAATAGTAAGCTGTTAAAGGTTTTACTTTATTGACTTTAGAGCATAACATATGGAGTCAGTGCCTTAAAAAGGTGTTTTATCTGCTGAAGGTGGCTAATATAATGTATACTTCTTGCACTGAATATTTCTGATCTTTAAATAATAATAGTGTAAAGAGAAGCTAATATGTTCTTCAGCCTTCATTTTCTGAACACAATACTAATTCCTACCAGGCATATTTGCATTCAGTTGGCCAATAACTCTGTAAATGCCCATTCAGATTAGCCAATTTTCATCACATATTTACCATCACACCTGAACATCCTTCCAATAATATGTCCATCAGATTCCCATAATCAACTTATTAGTGGTTTGAAAAGTAGCTGCTTAAGGAGACTTTATTTGGGCAAGCATTTTGAGGTGTCTGCATGCGAGCGCCCCTGGCACTCATAGGAAATGTATTCAGCATTTCCTTTGAAGTCTTGTTAACTGTTAAGACGCGCAAGTTATTCCGAGCATGGCCTTTGATGGGGAGACTGTGAACATATAAAAAACTAGAGGGTGATCTGAGGCCATTTTCTTCCTATTGGTACATCTCTATAGTAATTTTTGGTAGATTGCATGTTGTATATCTTCACAATTTAGAGATTATAGCCATCAGGATATAGTTTTTCTAATCATTGGAGTTCATGTACAAATATTTAGCGTCCTCCCCTGAATTACGATGTTGTTGCTTGAAGTTCAAGGTGAAAATCTCTAAGCAATCATATAAAAAAAAAAAAATTCAAGGAAGTATTCAATTGTAATTACTGTTGTTAAAGGATGTGCAGCCACTTATGGCATGACGACTGTTTTATATAAGAGTAAGCCTCATTCAGACGTATGCAAGTCTCGTACATACTCTATTGATGTTTGTCAGGGAAAGAACACGTACCTATTATAGTCTATGAAGGTGTTCACTTGTCCATTTGTTTTGTTTTTTGTTTTTTACAGTGTGTCCGTTTTTGACCAGAGTCACTGATCAGAATGGGTGGAAAAGTTTAGCAATTTTTTTTTGTTTTGGCATAGAAGAAAATCACTGATGGTAAAAACAGTAGTAGATGAGGACGATATCATGCTGAACAGGCTGAGCTGCGGTAAATGAGAAGCTTTTTGTTTTCCAAAATGGTTCTTTATTGTACCAACGCGTTTCAGCACTGGCGTGGCGCCTTTCTTAAGGTAAAAAACCAAGTATGCACAATATAGTAACAGGAGGGTTTAAAAAGGCTGAAGACTAATTAAGAACGCCCATAAAGGGGAGGTGAATGAACTCAAGACATGGTTAGGAAGAGGGGAAGTGATAGTCAAAGTATGGGGGGAAAAAAAAAGTTATTTTTTCCATACTTTATTGACTATCACATGCCCTCTTCCTAACCATGTCTATAGTTCATTCACCTTCCCTTTTATAGGTGTCCTTAATTAGTGCAAAAGTAAAGTCGAGGTCATCCGCATGCAATCAGTGAAAGTCCGGAGCAAAGGAGACGTTTGTGCCTCAGACGTGGATGAATGCAAAGAAGAAAAAATATTCAGCTGCATGGAAATCATGAATCTTGAGCTTTATTGGTGTGAATAGAGTACAAATCCAAACCGGTTGGTTAAAATGCCATGGTATCAAATGTAGATAAAATCAACACATTTCAGGTAGTGAAAGCTTTAATCAGCCTTCAGTCTTTTTAAACCCTGCTGTTACTGTTTTGTTCATAGTTGTTTTTTTACCTTGAGAAGGGCATCGGTCCAGTGCCGAAACGCATTGGTACAATAAAGAAGAGTTTTGAAAAACAAAAGGATTCTCATTTACCGCAGTACAGCCCTTTCAACGTGACGTCGTCCTCCTTGATTATTAATCATCCAGAAGAAGTTTTTCTTCTCCAGCTATGGGGACGCAGCAGCAGTCAGATGTGTCTACACAACACCGCCAGGTGAGCGCATACTCCGCCTTTTACTTTCCTTACCAGGCGATACTGCTGTGTGTGTGTGTACTTTTGTCCCCCAAACAGTTTTTGATAATAAAAACAGATACACTGAAAAAAACAGTGATGAATATCTGACCCAGTACACCGATGGAAATTAGTCAGTTTATTTCATGTATGGAAAAGAGCTGGACCTCTGTATGAGGCCTAATAGGCGTTTTCAACAATCTATTGTCACTAAGATGTGGTTGTGCTGCGAGTTTGCGACCCAATTCTGCACATTTTCCAGCATACGTACGTAGCGGTTTTTAATTCCTTGTTTCTCTTCTGATAGTTTGACAGTTGCCATGATGATGAGGATGGGCGAAGAGATGGAGCCCATTTCCAATGGAATGTGATACTAAATGAATTGGCTGTATTTCTGTTATTCGGTGCTTGATAATGGCCGTATGCAAACAAATTGTTACAATGCATTTTTTCAGGATGATATAAAAGCTTTAAAAAAAAAAAAGTTTGTTTGTTGTTGTTTTTTTTTTTTTTAAATGTGCCTCAGATTTTTTGAATACAGGTGTTTGTTCCCAGTCTCTTACATGACAGGTTTATATGCCTCCTTACCATAATTTTATATTTTGTTTAAAGATCGAAAGCTAGACTTCTGAAAGGGGGCAAATATTTATCACAGCACTGTATAGGAATAGACACGCACTTGTGATCAGGAAAACCACTACAAGGCTTGCATTGCTTTCACAATATATGCTACAAATAATGTCCTTTTCAAAAAATAAGGGGGATGGAAAGTAAATCTCCTGCAGCTGGCAGTGGATAGTTTAATAACAGCTCTTATACATCACTATCCATAGACTGGGAAACAACAGCAAGGCTCACTGTGTACTTCCAGAAATTCAGCTCGCAAATTAAGGTCACAGACACTAGGCTTTTGTTTGTATGTTTGTTTGTTTGTAAAGGCTTGGGAAGAAAAAGACCGGCATAGGAAATTCTCAGAATGCCGGAAAAGTGTCACTCTCGGAATGCCAGTATATCTAGAATACTGTTTCATAGTTTAGCAATATATTATTTTTACAGATGTTTTGCACAGTGTTTAATATATATTTAAAATGTTGCTAAAAATGATATTGCAAATATATGTTTTAGAAATACGCCCTATGGTAGATGCTAATTATAGTGGTTTCTATGGTTAGTTTATGTTGCTGTCTTTACCTTTGAAAATAATTTTGCAGTTCCATTGCTTCTCTCGCGCTGATCTCGCCTTTTACAGTCCAAAGATGCATGGACAATTCCTTGGGTCGCTACTGGCACCAGACAATAAGTCTGTTACCAGACAGATCCCTAGTGTCCTAGCCGAATAGCGGTATTGAGCTTGGAGAGGTGATATTTTTTGCTACTTCAGATTACTATAGAGCACCTGGGGCACAAGGGATTACCAGAATGCAAATCTGTGTGCAGACTGAAGCAGTGGATGCTGGGAGATTCCAGCTCTGATGTGTAAGTCTAGTGAAGCTGAGGGGCCCCGGTCTCATAATATAATAGCGTTACTAGCCCTCTCTTGCAGAGCAATATGCCGTATATCGCATCTAATGGTGGTGCTCACATTAGAAATAGCAAATGTAGCATCCAAGAAAATTTGGGGGTCGCACTCCCCAGTTATACTATTAAAAGTCCTTTATTCCTTAGTACAGGGAACAAAAACAAGCAGTGTGAGAGGCAGGTGTGCTTTTTTATGTTCCATGGACTAAGAAATAAAGGACTTTTAATCGCTTACCTGGTGAGTGCGACCCTCATTTTCTTGGAAGCGAAGTATTCTGGCTCTGATGCCTGCAGATTATAAATGCAGCTTTTGACTGTAACACAGGCTAGGCAGAAGATATGTAATGTATTTATCCATTTTATGTAGTTCATGTCGATATTTAATTTTAACATAGCGTCCAGATATTAGGATATACAAGCTAATGTGGTGGCAGCCTGCGTCACATATTATTAGTGCTCAGTTGTATCAAAGTTTGCTTGCATCTTGGAAACCTAAAAAACATGAAGCTCTAACAGATCTCGATGCGTTTTATCTTTACAAAATAACAGAAGTTAATTCTAAGAAATGCATGTTCCACAAAACCTTAGCAAACGACATACAAGAAAGAAACGTTGGAGCCTTTTCCAGTGAACCATTAAAACAAAAGCATGGCAGAGTATCCGCGCATACCCGCCTATTTCTTAGTACAAGACATTTAATTAGAGCAAGTGTGCAATGTAAATACGGTGTTTCTATGGCAACATATACTGACAATGCACTCGCCTGTTTTCCAAGTATTAAACCAAGCAATTTCCACAAGATGTGAATATTTTATGCTGCTTTATAGAATAAGATATCATGCAAGAAAGTGCACAGGCTTACCACTTCCCGTTTTTCAACTTCAAACCATCGGGAGATGCCAGGCAGGCTTTGCACCAGTGTCAGAGCTGTTCTCTCTACCCAGAGGCTCTTAAAAATGAGAAAATATTTGTCATTAAAATCCACCATGTACATAATAATTCAACTGGACTTAAGCAACCAGAATTTTTAACAGTTGGGTGAGTCCGATTCACCACTATACAGAAAGAAACACCAGCTAAATGTTTTGTTTCAACATGGTGACCTTATATTTGAAATGACTTTTTAAAAAAATAAAATAAATAAATAAAAAACACAATGGCTCAGAT
Source organism: Phyllobates terribilis (assembly GCF_046119375.1). NCBI lineage: Eukaryota > Metazoa > Chordata > Amphibia > Anura > Dendrobatidae > Phyllobates > Phyllobates terribilis. Next base: position 201,704,814 of record NW_027362771.1, on the reverse strand, counting down.
TCGTTAAGACTGACGCTTTGTATGCATATCTTATTGAGGGGCGTGCAAAATTAAGATGTGCCGAATGAATTCGGCACATCTTCAAAGTGACGTGACTCACTAGAAATGTTACTCCAGTTGGGGACTAGAGTAGCATTTCTGGAGTAAGAAGCAGTTGACAGGTAAATGTAACCATGCCTGTCTCGACTCCTCCTCAGCCACAATTTTGACATAGCTGCCCTAAAAAATTTTGCAACATTTCAAAACATTCTCCGCTAGTTTTCTAGTGTAAACACTTTGATGAATTGGAACCAATGGTAAAAATAGTTTTAGATATTTTTGGCTGTGGCATTTTAAATGCCTTAACATTTTCAGACGTCTCTAACAGTCAGTAAGGGTAATAATTCTGAATAGTAGGGCAGACTAATGTCAGTTTGCAACCTACTGCAAAGGGAAGAGGTTATCCCAAGCCGATACAATAACAGCGCTATCAATTAGCTCAAATAAATATGAAACAAGTGAAATGACAGATGCTTAGATGCTCGTTTAGACAGATGCATCAAATAAGTATACAATTGTCATTATTTCTTTCTTTAGGACTGAATGAAAAAATAATAATAATAATAATATTATATATATATAGATTTATATTTATATTTTAAAAAAAGTTTTGTCTTTGTTTCTTCAGACAGATGCAGAATGTGCAAATGTATGGAAATATATACTACTTCTGTCTGCCAGACTCTACACACATACACCAGACCAGACTCCCCTGTATACAGACCCCAGAGCTAATCCCCATTTACACAACCCAGCTGGACTCTATATCTCTTTAAAGAGCTAACACTCACGGTGTGTATAGGGTAAATTTTTGTTACTCTTATATAATGACATACAATGTAATGTCAGCATAGTTTCTGTTTATACATGTTGTAACAATTCTACTCACTTGGAAGCGATCTAAGGTATCATAGGAATCGTTTCTATTTTAAGTCCGGCTGGTTTATTTCGGTCCTCAAAAACCATATCACAGGAAAACTTAAATACAGCCTTTATCTGGCACAAAGTGAAACATAAAGTAACAAGTCCATACAATAGTGCTGGTTAGCCCACATGCCTTAGAGTCCAGCTTCTTAGTACTTTAGCAAAGGCACTCAATCCAGGAGATTTGCACACCTTCATACACATAGACATGTGTGAGACAAACAGGTGTCATTTTATAAAATGAACCACACCCAGGGGTGGAGATATGGTGAGCAGCAGTCTCTCCCAACTCTTCAGCTGCTCATAATCAACCTGTCATGGTCGATTAACCCCTTTTAGTCCAATATTACTAAAGCATTACTCCAGGTTTATCTCCCATCCACTGGACACAAAGTACAAAAGAACTTCCTGACAACAGCTTTGGCTCGCTTTCCACATTTTTTAACATGGAGTTGACAGCACACTAAATCATACATAATGTTTGCTGATTGCCTGGGGTCTTTCTCTTTGCCAGGAATGGCCAATGAGTGCAACCACCAAAGCGCTAGTGTTCCGATGGTGCTACTCAGACGTTTCGATAATTGGAAAAAATAAACTGTGATTCAGTACCTGGTATGAGATCTACATAAAGATTGATTCAAAGTTTCATTCAGCTGTGACAGAGTCACTGGTGTTATATGTGAGGGGAGATATGTTTCACTACAACTATTAAACTTAGTGAACTGAACCTACAACTTTTCTCCAGCACGTTGTATGTTGGGGGTTAAATCACCATTGTGAAGGGAATGGTTTTGTGCGAATGACATAGAGACGGGAGGGAAGTCATTCACCCTATCTCCACTTTAGGGTGTGGCTGAGCAGAGTTAAATGCTCAGTCACTGTTTTTTTTTCCTGTGGTTGGGAGATTGGAGAGGCAAGTCTCCAGACTGTGAAACTTCAGCTCAGGAGGAGCTGAAGTGTGCTGCAAATTGGTGCAGGCGAACCAGCACACATATGGACTGTGTTATCCTTTGTTTTTTTGTGTACCTGTATGCCAGCAAGGCTGAGTTTATTTCTTTAAAGTCTGCAGTGCCTTATGGTGATATAATAAACCTGCAGATTAAACCATTCCAGTGACTATTTCCGACTGCAGCTGAGCAAGTTTTCTTGCCACACAGCATTCATCTCTCACAAGACAAATGTGTGGTGTTTAGTTCATGTAAAAATCTAATACGGTATAAATTTGTGTGTACCTGCTGGCATATCCATCGTAGGTGCATGTGTATGTGTGGATGTATGTGGTAAGTATGTGCCTTTATTTTTATCATTTTTCAATGTCTTATTACCTTTGAAATGGGGCTAGATATCGTTGTAATATATATTTATTGTGATTTCAAACTCAATATGCAACCGAGTGAGTAAAAACAAAAACTTTGTCTTAAGAAAGGTTTAAGCCAACAATATTGGGCATATTCAATCTCAAAGCCTAGGAAAACTGAGATGCAAATTTCACCTTGTCTTCCCATGAGTTGCGGAAACAGTATACATCTCTGTGCTATGACGCTTGCGTAACCCCCTTTCACTTCTGTGGAAGTTATAAAAGCAGTATAACACAGATAGCTAAGCTATCCATAATCCTGACCACGTCTGGCCACCGAATAAATAGTGAAGATGGGAATACCACTTCAATGGTTCTTTTGATGTGGATTTTTTACAGAATTGCTGCATATTTACCATATTGTAAAATGTTGAAATGCATAGCAAGCCCACAGAAAATCCACATCAAAACCTGCATGTAACAGGTGCAGATTTGCTGTGGTCAAAAAGACACCTCATGTGAATTCACATTTTATATACCCAGTAGTTTTTATTCTCTGCACACTGAGATGTTTACCTAAATGCGAAATGTCTTATATCCATAAAAAGTGGATCTGACAGGTCTCCTGAGCTGCTACATCTGAGGACAGCATAGGGCAAATAAGCCGATCTTCAGGATATATAGCTTTCTATGATTCAATTTAACATTTTCTCTATATTTATAGAGAAATATAAAAGCACAAAATACCACACAGCTCACCAATTTCCTCTCTGTCATATGCTCCATTCACATAAATCTAACAGATCTGATCAAAGCCCATATATTTAAACAGTCATCAGCTACCGAATGAAATATTCCTTTGTATTCACATTAACTAAAAGAGATCTTTAAAAGTATTTTTTTTTCCCATTATATTTACTAGTGGAAATTAAATTAACGTGAAAATCCCAGGTCTAAAAAAACCCCTAAAGTATGAGCAAGCCTTCTTTCCCAACTTTAGAGACCTGCACAGTGACAAGATTTACACCACCCCTAAAATTATTAGAGTTAACTTGTCAGCAGGATTTTGCTAAGTAAACTACAGGCAGTGTCAGGTTGGCGCTGTTACATTGATTAAAATTATACCTGGGATGATAAAATCCATCTTGTGGTTGTTGTTTAATATGTGTTTGCAGTTTGGAGATAATGATATGCTTGTGCTCCGGGGTGGCCTTTGGTGAGGGCTTTCTTTGGTGCTCTGGCATTGTTTTCATCATTGTGGCTTAAATGACAGGTCACTGAACCTTCAGTGACATGCCTCCTACTTTAAATACTGCACTTGCGCAGTTCATATTGTGGTCTTTTAAAATAAAATATAACTACAGCATAATGGCGCACGTGTGCTCGCAGTTGCATCCATCGGCAAGCGATACAGGCTACTGCGCATGCGCCATTTTCCTGGAGTTACATTTTTTTTCAAAAGACCACAAAATTAACTGCACATTTGCAGTATTTAAAAGTAGGAGGCATGTCACTGAAGGTTCAGTGACCTCTCATTTAAGTGCATAAGGATGAATATGAGAACAGAGCACCAAGAAACGACACGTCCACAGGCCGCCCCAGAGCACAGGCATATCATTATCTCCAAACTGCAAAGATTAAACAACAACCACAAGACGGATTTCATCAACCCAGGTATCATTTTAATCAGTGTAACGGCACCAACCTGACACTGCCAGTAGTTTACGTAGAAAAATCCTGATGACCGGTTCAATTTAAGATATTTCACTTCTACTATTGTTACAAAGTGCATCTGTTCTTCTGAGATCGAAGTCAGCCTGCACTGAGTCCACCTCTAAAAGTGCCCCTACACCTTCAATGACTGTTGGTCAACACTCAATGAGAGAGTGAAATAAACCGCTACCAGACATCTTGAGAGCAGCTCATCTCCTCTGGATACACAATAAAACTTATATGCTTGATCCTTTTCCTTGCAACATGTGGAGATCTTAAAACTCTGTAGGATGCAGAAGCTTATCACATGACATTGGGGCAATCATTTTTCTAGGTCAATTGCTGGTTGAGATAAAAAATAACCTGGTCTTAATGGCTTCACAATGCAATTCTAGAAGGTATTGATCAGCTTTCTGCCCTTACTAGCAACTTAAGAAACTTGCTTTCCTATTCACAGCATCTCTTTTATTCCTAAAACACTGGCACCATGGCCAGTCCTACACCAACTTAAATACTACAAGACTTGTTAAAGAGACCTCCAGAAATAATGCTCTTGTGCACAGCAGGCAAACGGTTTCCAGATGGCACATACAGTCTTCATCATCAACACAGAAAACTACTTTTAAAATTGTTTCTAAATATCGCAGAGTTCTGCATAAATGTTTCCCAGCAGTATCCGAGAGTTGTTGGAGAAGCTCCATGGTACGATTCAATGGAAGTGTACCTCCATTTTATTGGATCCCCAAATACTCGAAGGTTCATCCGAGGCTTTGATAATTACCTTTCCAGCAAAAAAAAGGGAACTGAAATTATACAGCCATAACTATGTAGGACTGGCCTAAAAAAATATTAATATACCAAAGAATCAAACTGGAGGCCTATTTGAGACTTTGTGAGCATCAAGCCATATATTCAATGTTTTTTTTTAAAAAAAGAGATTACAGTGCCTATATGTGAAAAACTTATCTGCCCAGATTAAAAGCATATAGAGTTTTATCTTCCATGAAAATAACAGCCAACACCAAGTCATAAGGGTCTGATAATACAAGACTGTTTGCTAAATCTATGAAATTACATACCCATGCAAATTAAATATATAGATCAGCTTTAAAATAGATTGTACAATATTTTAGTCCTACACTAAATCACAAAAACAGTCCCGTGAAATAATCCTGTCTAATAGGAACCTATCTTTAGCTCTGAAAAATCTCCAGAGGACAAAAGTCTTTTCAAGGGATCCACTTCCCCATTTTCATCCGGATGATAAACGTCTAGATGTAATTGAAAGCTCTCTCTCTGTGTCCTGGGAATATTCAAATGCAAAGTAGTCATTTCAGCTAACACAAAATTCCTTGTGCTAAATAGCAGAAATAGGAAATGTGTAAAAGAGAAAACGTGACCTCCTATGCACTCTACACACTCTAAGCGACATTACACTTTCAGCTGGATTGGATGCACCAAGAGACTAAAGCATAGTTTGTAGAAACGCGTTTTACCTTGAATTCATTTTCCTTGTCCTTTGTACCCTTATGGAAAGGTCTGTCATAACGGAATCTCCAAATGTGGTTAACTTTGTAAAAGCTTTTGATATTATCAGGAATACCCTCTCTCTGCAGAACCTCTTGGCTTTCAGGAATAGGAGTAACGGCATAAATCTGTAAATCTGGGCAAATAGTAAAGGCTAATACAAGAGAACAACTCCCTTTATTTATAAAGAACTATGGCTTCCTCAATAGATCATAACATATAGCTCTGGCAAAAATTAAGAGACCACTGAACAGTTTTCTATTGGAAAGCATGGATAGACGCATGAAATCTGTGATTAAAAATCATGGCTATTCCACCAAATATTGATTTCTGAACTCTTCCTGAGTAAAAACATGAGTAATTTGAGGTCTGAAAACACTGTTTCTTTTTTAGTCTTTTGACGCTTTATCATTTGCTGCAAATAAATACTAAATTTTAGCTTTGAATTTCGGAGTCATGTTGTCAGTAGTTTATAGACTAAAACAACAATGTACATTTTATTCAAAAATAAAGAGAAAAATCAGAAAAAAATCAAAATTTTGCAGTGGTCTCTTAATTTTTGCCAGAGCTGTATGTGTATTCAAATATTTAACAAGGTTTAAGGAAACCTGTGCCCATGAAAATGCAGTATAATCTGCAGGCATCATGTTATAGAGCAGGGGGAGCTCAGCAGATTGATGTATAGTGTAGTGAGGAAAGACCGGGTATAACCTGTATTTTCAGCATTTCATCCTCTGCTCTTTCTGGCATTTTTGGTCCGGTGGGCGGGGCCATCAATAACTGACAGCTATCTTTATATAAGTGTGCACACAGAAATAGCTGTCAGTCACTGATAGCCCCCCCCACTGGACGAGCAGAGGTAAAAATGATGAAATCACAGGTCATACTGAGTCTATTCTCATAAAATCACATATTCTGCTCACCTCCTCCTTCTCTATAGCATGGTGCCCGCAGATCACATTGCATTTTCTTGGTGACAGGTTCGCTTTACAGGGGGTGTCCCGTGAAGAAAGTACATTTAGATTTTGGAATAAAACAAATTCCACAATTGGATGTATTAAAAAAATGTTCCTGTGCTGAGATTATAAATGTGCCCCTGCTGTGCACTGTGTAATGGCTGTGTCTGACCGTGCTGGAACATGGTCTGAACATACCACGGCTCCTGGGCAGGGGTGGAAGCAAAAGAGTATACAGACATTACAGCAGGGGATCACAGCTGATTCTTTCTGGGAGGTAAAATGTGTTTTTAAACAGGGAGGGAAATATTTTACCTCACAGGAAGAATCAGCTGTGATCCCATGCTGTAATGTCTGTATACTCTTTTGCTTCCCCTCCTGCCCAGGAGATGTGGTATGATCAGACCATGTTCTGTACATGGTCAGACACAGCCATTACACAGTACACAGCAGGGGCACATTTATAAGATTATCTCAGCACTGGGAAAAAAAATTTACACATCCAATTGCAGAACTTATTTTTATTCAAACATCTATTGATTACAATGTACTTTGTTCATGGGAAAAACCCTTTAAGGAAACATTTACATTTACCATTTATTTCCTGGTATGTCAAAACTCCTATTTACTGTAAAGTCTGGCTGCTGTGGTAAAACAGGCTTTGCATACAGGATGTAGAAAATTTTGCTGAGAAGGTGAGATTTCGAGTTTATTACACTGAATACATGGTGGTCAATCATGTACAGTAGACTTTCATATATGATAGGAATTAGTTACAATATAATCCCATAATTCAATACACTAGGCATACCATTAAAATATATACAGCGGGTGAAACAAGTATTGAACACTTCACCAATTCTATTGGTTCTATTGACATGAAATTCTCACCAGATGTCGGTAACAACCCATCCAATACACCCAGACAAATAAACCAAACCATAGATGTCCATAAATTAAGTTATGTGTAATAATGAGAAATTACACAGGGAAAAAGTATTGAACATATGAAGAAAGAGAAGTGCAAAAAGCCATGGAAAGTAAGTCATGATATCAGCTAAAATCTATCAGCAATTAGAAAGCAAACCTGCCACTTAGTGAAAAATAATATCAGCCGGTTCAACTGATGGCCTATTAAAAGGTGTCTTCATTACCAAGTTGCCACACAAGAAACATATGATGAATAAAACCAGTTAGCTGTCTCAAGACCTCCGCAACCCTATTGTTGCAAAACATACTGATGGCATTGGTTACAGGAGAATTTCTAAACTACTGAAGGTAGTGAAAAGAATTATCAGAAGAGTTGTCCAAGAGCCAAGGACCACCTCTGCAGAGCTACAGAAAGACCTTAAATCAGAATTGTTTCAAAGAAAACTATAAGTAATGCACTCAACTTCCATGGCCTGTTTGCACGCTCACCACACAAGACTCCATTGCTGAACAAAAAGCATGTTCAAATGCATTTAAAGTTTGCTCAACAACATTCAGACAAGTCTGTGAAATACTGGGAGAATAGAGCCTGGTGAGATCAGACTAAACTGAACTCTTTCGATGCCATAATACACACCATGTGTGGAGTCCAAAAGGCACTGCATATCACCCCAAAAACACCATGCCAACAGTGAAGTTTGGAGGTGGGAACATCATAGTGTGGGGCTGTTTTTCAGCATATCGCACTGGAAAACTTCATATAATTGAAGGAGTGATAGACAAATGTACCGAGACATTCTTGATAAAAAATTTGCTGCCATCTACCAAGATGATGAGGATGAAACGAAGGTGGACATTTCAGCAAGACAATGATCCTAAACACATAGCCAAGGAAACTCTCAATTGGTTTCAGAGAAAGAAAATAAAGCTGCTAGAATGGCCCAGCCAATCATCTGACATGAATCTAACAGAAAATTTATGGAAGGAACCAAAGTTCAGAGTTCATAGAAGGAGCCCACAGAATCGTCAGGATTTGAGGAGTGTTTGTGTGGAAGAATGGGCAAAAATCACACCTGAGCAATGCATGCGACTAGTTTCTCCATACAGGAGGCGTCTTGAAAAGGTCATAACCAACAAAGTATTTTGTACGAAGTATTAAATAAATTTCAGTAGGTGTGTTCAATACCTTTTACCTGTGTAATTTCTCATTATTACACATAACTTAATTTATGGACATTTATGGTTTGAAGTCTTTGCTTATTTGTATTGGAGGAGTTGTTACTGACATCTGCTGAGAATTTCATGTCAATAGCACCTTTAGAAATATATTTACTTAGAAAATTGGTGCTGTGTTCAATACTTATTTCAACCACTATGTGTATTTTTAATATGTTAGAAAATTTGAAATTTTATTTAAGGTTTGTACCCAGTTAGAAAAAAAAACAACAACTTAGAACATTTAACTGGGACCTGCTGTAGTAAACATGTAGTCTGATTTACCTAATTTGTGATTGACTATATGCACACACCCTGGGAAGACTGAATCACTGATTAGCACAGCACAGTATTGCTAAACTTGGAATGAGCAGGAATTTAAATGAATAAAATACAAATTAGACGTATTCAATAATCTGCTCAGCTACTTCCCCATTATAACATTCTGTCCATAGATGACACTAAATTTCCAAAGTTACAGGTTCCCTTTAAGTTTGTTTTTTTAATGCAATTAATTGAAGTTAAACCATGAAAAATGATGTAAAAACTTGTATGTGGTTTGACATGTATTTTAGACTGATAATGTACAAAGGATACACTGAGCTTCTGCCTGGAAGATCGTTTCATCAGGCTGGTTGGCATGCTGCATTGCAATGGCATGTGGAAATTCTGTAAGCATGCGCTGCTGGAAGGCTTCCAGTCTCTCGTAGTCATGGCCTCGACAAACAAATTCTTTGTTCTGGTAATTAGAGAAGTTAGTTTATTACCATTTCAGTTTGATTAAGTATTGTATCATCTACCTACCAAAACAATAAAACGTAATAAGTACATAAAAAACAGTAACAAGACAATATGAAGAGTTTTGCTCCATACAATATATGTCCTCATTCAGTGTATGGTTGCCTTTAAGGAGACACTCCCCACTTCCTCATATAGGCTATACCCCCAAATAGCTCAATCTCAATTATTACTAGTACATATAGTGCCCCGCTTAGCCCTTCATCAAACCCAAAAAATAATTCAGAGTCCAAAAATTAAGACTTATTTATATAATGTGTCTTTAAAAATCATATATACTGGTCCTGCATATTTTTTTACATCTATATGCTATGTTTGATAGAGGCAAGAAAAGTATTTAGGTGTATATGTAGCAGCACAATATAGGAGTATATAAATAGTCTAGGCAGCACAGGTCGCTCGGGGGATTCAGAGTCACTCAAGCTCCCACCACTATCGCCTCCACCATACAGTTGGACATGTCCTTTGTGCTTTCTTCTTCAGTTGCTTTCTCAGTGATCCATGCCAGGGAAGAAACCTTTCAGCAATGCACGGTGACAGGTTGCCCACACAGCTGTCTCCTGTCACATACTACAACAACAAGTCATCCTTTTCTAGCCCGAGCTGATTGCTGTGGGTAGCTGTTGCTTGCTGTGGAGGTGGACTTAATGTGCATGAAGCAGCCAATTCAAAAGGTCCCCTGTCTGCACGGTGCATGCGGAAAGCAACCTTCATTCAACAAATTTAAAAGGCAGAAACAGTTTTTTTTCTGCTAGACACTATGAAAGGCAGAAAAAAAAAATAAAACGAACCACAGAGCTTTTGAATATTTAGTAAATTTAGGGAGGCCTGGCAACCCTATTCCTGTATCGCATTAAATGAGACTACCTTGCTTAAAAATGTATAAGGGAACTAATCTATTCTCACGTGATAGCACGACAAGCATCATAATAGAAGAATAGAGGATAAACTGCTGGTGCTCTTCTTCTAGGAGTCATCAGACAAAAAGTTGACTTCCATTACGTAATAAAGGCTTTGCTTGGCCAGATGTCTGACAAATAGTTTTTGAGAAGAACATACGAATGTATCCATTATGTCAAAATTCTTCACAATCATTTTTTTTTACATTTGTAACACTTACTCTTAAAAAAAATGGGAATTTCTTTCCATAAAATCCAACTCGAAAAAACTCTGGCTCCAAACGCTGTTGGTCCATTATTTTATCATAGAGAGATGCTTCCATCATCTGTTCAAGCACAAGAATATGGCTTTTATCAGTCACCAAATGAAACATATCCCACATTGAAGAGAATCTGTCAATAGTGTCAACCCTCCTAACCTGTCTATATGAACATGCAGGTCATAGAAAGCCAAATAAAATGATACCCTGATATCTGTAATCCAATGTCTTATTCTAGAGAAATCCACATTTTCTTAAATTTTCGTAAATGAGCTGTTAAGATCTATTGACCGCACATAGATAAGACATCGGATAACAGATATCAAGGTATCCTTTTCTTCAAGTTTCTATGACCTACATTCCCATAAGAGATGTCCTTTAGATATTATCTTTATTTGCCCTAGGCTCATGAACACAAAGCCTGAATGGCAGTGAATGGAGATCATACTACTCTATAGTATGGAGATTTTAGTACGGACCTTTACAGAACAATTTCTTTTTACAAGAAATTGTCATCAGATTTTCAAGTTAATTATACATTGCTCTATGCAAGTATGTTTTTAAATAGCTTGAAAATGACCTTTGATTGGATTTTTTAATTTAAACAATACCTCCTCCAATTGGCAGTGCTCAACTGATTCCAGAACAGTTTTTGTTTTTCTTCTGTGCCTCTCCGTTGCGAGGTTATGCCCACTCGGTAATACAGAGCAGCCAATACGCAATTTTCCCTTCAACCAACTTGGTGTGTACCAAAGAGTTTTTCTATAATGCTGGCCGGTCCAAACACGACCACTGCATTTTGTCCCAGTTAGCGTGTCCCTTCCTGCAAATGGAACCAGAACACAACAGAAAAGCAACACAGTGCATTGCCTGTAACATAGTTGGATTTGGCACTCCAGCACTATTGCTCTCCTGTGCTCCAGCTCAACTAAGCTCTGGCACGCCGATAACTGGAAGGGATAATATGATGACTGCAGAGATCTCAGTATGGTTATGAGACAGATCTCATCTAACATGAAAATGAAGAGTTGGCTGCTGTTGTGACCTCCTCTGTGGGCGTTTGCTTTTTCCTCTATGATGAGGCTGTGTTTTGATTGACCAGAGTAATAGAGGAGAAAAATCAAATGTCCACAGATGAATTATGTGGTATACACCCAGTTTGTTGAAGGGAAAATTTCATATTGGGTCCTCTTTATCATCAGGGACCATAAATTTGGAACAGATGATCACCGAAAAAATGAAAGAAGAACGGTGCTGGAATCAGTGGAGCAGGGATTCAGCTTAAATGAAAAAAAAATGCAGTCAAAGGCCCTATTTAAAAATCAAAGCATAAAGGTAAAAATAATGAAAAGGAAAAATCGCTAGCCGCTTGTTTGACTGGAGCGATTTTTAAGAGATTCTCATACTATTCAATGCATTCCTAGGGACACGGATATCAGAGCGCTTTTACTGTAGTAAGAGTGAAGTAACTGAAATACATCACAAAGAAAGAATTTAACATATCCAGGATGGTTATAAACCATAAAATAAAGAGAATTAACATTTCCAGGTTCTTCTGTCTATATAAACAGTAAAGAAACATCATGCTACACTTATGTTACCCTCATTTTGCTTAGATTCCTGTAGTCATAATAGTTTTCATACTGCTCTGCAAGTTTTCTGCAAAGTATTATTCCATTCTCCCAACACTGTCAATATAAACACAAAAAGTGACGATCAGCAAAATGTGCCAAAAGAGCCTAACAAGCCATTATTCTATTACTCTTATTACAGAAACGTCTATGCCCTCATTTGCAAGGCAAAGTTTACCAAAATGGTTTAATAATTAAAAGAAAGCAATTTAAATTTTATTAGTATGAGCAGAGATATGGGGCTTTGTTGTCAGTGAACGTAACCAAAACCTCTAGATTGCCAAGCAATTGCCTATATCTCAGCTTCTTGTGCCCAGTAAGAATAACCTGAGGGGGGAGAGGGGAAGTGAAATATTGAGAATAACTGCACCTATGTGATTTTTTAGTGTTTCTGTGGTATTGTGTTTCATACTGTATTACAAGTGACAACTAAAAGTTTAAATGTTTTCTAGATAAAATAGCAAAGAGATTTGTACCGTACCCCTATTCTCAAATGAGTTTTCCCTATTTAGCAGATGTGTCTGAAAAGGGCGATTCTTTTTATAAGTACAAAAAATATATAATTCCACTACCATACTAAATACTTCTGACAACTATACAATGAAAAACACAATACATCTTGTTCAAATCACTTTGACCTAAATGGACACATTACTGGATAAAGTGTATGAACAGTACTGGGAATAAATATACCATTTATGTCATTACAGAAGACATTGCTAGTTGCCAGGAAATACATAGCCGGCACGTGAATACCTTCAGAGCGGCATACTTTGCCAGGACAGTGTGCTAAGGGAACTTGGAATCACTGAGCCGTAGAAGCTAATTAGAAACACTGGAAATCATTTCAAAGCCATAAGGGGAAGCCTTGGCTGGCAGCACGCTCACAACACAATAAAGCGGAGTTTAGTTTCGATTATATGTGAGTAATAATATATATGATAACACATTACATTTTTATATCTCCGTTCGCTGTTTGTTGAGATAAAGAATGCAATTCGTAATGAAACTATGTTCTGTGGAGGCTTTTCTTTACTGTACACCTTAGAGGCTGTTGATAGAACATTTGTTTGGCCGACGGCTATCTCTTCCAACACTCCCTCGGGCTCAGATGAGTGCGCATGTGTTTTCAATAGGGAGAATGCAGTAAATAGCTGCCAAAAGCCTCCGGCAGTGGTTTATCTCCAGTGAGAACAAAAGGGTCTGGCATGTTGAAACCCAACAAAACAGGCCCTTCTTTCTCCCAACATCTAGTGTATAGGGACATCACCACACGCCGTACACGTCTTTACATGTGAGATGGTCAGATAAGTTCCTCCAAAATCAGCATGTCCAACTAATCTAATGAGTATGGCCATTTTTAAGAGATTGGAATAAGAATCAGCAGATGGTTATCATTAAATAAATGTTTAGCCTATAATTTATCTTTGACAATTTCCACCTTACCCAGATCTTAAGGTACCGTCACACTTAGCGACACTACAGCGATCCCGACAACGATACGACCTGACAGGGATAGCAGCAACGATGCGGCGACCCGTAACGATCTGTATAACGATGCACGCCTATGTGTTTCTGTGTCTGAGTCGCCAACGAGGTCGTTTGTAAGGTGTCAAACACACCGATGCATGCTACCCAGCGGGGCTTCAACAATCAAAAAATGGTCCAGACCATTCCGACACGACCAGCAATCTCACAGCAGGGGCCTGGTCGCTGCTAAGTGTCAAACGTAGCGAGATCGCTACTGAGGTCGCTGTTGCGTCACAAAACTTGTGACTCAGCAGAAATCTCGCTAGAGATCTCACTTAGTATGACGGGGCCTTTAGGTAAGGACATGTAAAAAAATAAGCCTTCCCTTTTTTACCCCAAGTGAATCTGTCATGTGTGCCATGTAAATCCTTATGCCCTGATATTCACTGCTCAAAAAAATAAAGGGAATACTCAAATAACACATCCTAGATCTGAATGAATGAAATTTTCTCATTGAATACTTTGTTCTGTACAAAGTTGAATGTGCTGACAACAAAATCACACAAAAATCATCAATGGAAATCAAATGTATTAAAAATTAAAAAAAATGTCCCTCATGTGTTACCAAAAATCAAAAAACAACTTGGAGATAGTTTAGGGCAAATAATTTTCTTACTTTCCCACGATCAAAATTCTGGATAATGGTCATATGAAGATACTCTTTCCGCTGCCACTCTGTCTGCATTGGGTAGCTGAGAAATTCTCTGAGTGGACGATCAGACCATTCCAGTAACTCATCATACAGGAGAAGGGTATAGGCAGCCTCTGCATGGGATACAGCGTGAGAAATAGACATTAAACTGTTCCAGGTACATATGTAAGGAGCACTAACAACAATCCCCTTATGCTCAAGGTTGCCAGCAGTCTGTAAATTTATGAGCAGTCAGTAAAAATCGGAAAACTTGTTCAGTGTACATAATAAAAATAAAAAAAAATAGATGGGTCTGTGATTATCTGGAGAAACTTGGGCAGGCTATTGTAGCATTTTATAGTTAAATATGATTGTATGAGTATAGGAGTTCATTCAGACGTACGAGAAAAACGGACAGATTATTTTGACTAGAGTTTGATCAGAGTATGGTCCAAGTGTCATTAGTTTTTCTCGTATGTACAGAAAAAAAGAATAAAAAAACAAGTTCCTCCACATTCTCCTTTCTGGCAGTCTGTGAAAATCACACTGCACTCTGATGTCATGCAAATGCAGTCTGAATTTTTCATGGATCCATAGACTTGCATTGCCAATTTTGATCTGACCATAGGATCAAAATTGGACATGTCTCTGCGATTTTCCGCCGACCACTCGGACATGTGAATGGCCCCACAGACTGTCACAGCTATGAGACAGTACTCGTACGAGAACATTGGACGTCTGGATGAGGCCTTCTAGAAATAAATCTAGCTGAAAATAAAGAGCTAACTGAATTTCATCATTTCATGGCTATAGGGCTCCACCGGTCCATCACTTACTGAGCAAAAGAACTAACACTTTAAAAGCCATATTAGACCATTTATATATTCATTTACTTTTATCTGGTAAATAAGGCAACATTCAATGGCTAAACATATACAGGGCTTCATTACCTGTGAAATTTTGTGCTTTCATATGGAGGTCATAAAGTTTGTGAATATACCGTATATACATTTCTTCTTTATTCAGTTCTGTTTTATAAAAATTCTGCGAAGAGATAATACCAAGTTGTTACATTACAACAACTAATTGGCAGCATTCTGTATTCTATTTCAAATATTTCCCTATTAAAGGGGTTATACATTTTTTTTAAATATTGTAATAAAGCAGGGGATGTAATACAATGACATATTCACCCTGGGCTTTGCTAGGCTTAGTAAAAATTGAAAAATATAGTTGCTCAGTTTATTGTGTGACAATCCAAAAATGTGATGTTTTGATCAGATTACAAGACCTTTCGGAAACATCGTATTGCGAGAGCTGAGAATGTAGATGGGAAGCGCAGTGAGTAGAGCATGACCGGTCTGGAGAGAGGTGCTTACACCGCCACTCACTGAGCTTCTCTTCTACATTCTCATCAGCTCCTGTCATCCAATGTTTGAGAAAGGTCATAAAATCTGACCAAAACATCCCGTTTTTGGATCGTCACGCAATAAACAAAACTATATATTACAATTTTACGAAGCATCCAGAGTTCTTTTTACTATGGTATAAGTTGTAGAACACTACTTGAGAACCTCGCACTAGGACTGGAGTGCCGCGTTCCCTTTTCTGTTTTTTCGATAGTCATCCTGCTTTAATGACGTACTGTCTTAAGAGTATGAAAAAAAATCTCTTCTTCGAAGTCTGTTACCAAGGAGATGTATAATTCTATACAGGAGTTACAGAGACAAAACTTTGAGGACATTTTAATAAACACTACTTGCAAAGTTAATTTATTTTTTATTTAAAGAGAACCTGTCACTAGGATAAAAGTGGCCAGTTATTGCTCCTATTTTCCCATGAGTATATCATTTTTATTTATTTTATTTAAGTATGGGACTTTTTATTTAGTGCTCATTGTTATGGTCTTTACTAAGGAGGCATGGCTCACAAGGTAATTATGGAGAGCAGCCTAAAGACATGACCCTAGGGAAGCTTGAAATCCACACTCCTTTGGTAATGACCATTAAAATCTGCATTAAAGAAAAAGGCCCATATCTCTGGAACCATAAGGCAGATTTTAAAGACACAAAAAACTAATTACTCAGGGGAACAGCAAGAATATAATAAAGGTAAATACTGGTCATTTTTGACTAGACTAGAACAGGTCCTCTTTAACCTATTGCTAAAATAGAATTATTTTGTAAGAATTGTTTAGTGTTTTATTGCCGATACTATAAGTTTACAATTTTGTGATGTTTGTTTTTTGCTAAAAATGAAAAAGTTTTTCAATAAAGAATACAACAACAGACATCCATGAAACTCAGTCTGAGCACAGACCACAATGCATGGACTGTCCATGGTCTTCTGACCTGAACTTGACTGTCTCATATATGCCTATGAGGCTGTCGAGTTTGGGTCAGAAAACCTACTACAGAGAGTACGGTCATTGCAGTCCGGGCTAGGACCAAGTTTTAAGGACTTCTGCATGAGTCCAAACAAAGTTACTTTTTTGATCGTTTTTAATAAAAAAAAAAAAAAATTCACATGAAAAGCGCACTTTGTACACAGAAGGACTGTTGGTAACCACTAGATTAACATCCATTACTATGTTAAGGTCACCTTGACAATACTAAGACAGTGTTTATGTTATAGAGCTTGAAAGGGATTGGATACTGTCGCAGGAAACTTTAGAGAGTGTTCAGTTCTATTGGAATACCTGTCATTTAGTGGAGAATAAAAATTTTAAGAAGAATTTGCCGAATCTGGTGAATTCAAATTTCAAAAGATTTGATCATCTCTAATAGTTATTAAGTCATCAGCACAGCAAAATGACATATGTTATGCTTGTTTTTCTGCTGGAAGAAAACTACTTATTTAAAAAAAGTAGAAATTCTGTCAGATTTAAAGGGGTGGTACGAAGGTTAAATAAATTTTAGTCTAAATCCCTATTTAGTGCTGTAATCTAAACTAGTTTTTAATATGCTAACATTAAAAATTCCCTACTGTTCCCTAGCTAGAATAACAGCTGTTGCATTTGACTTGCCCCCTGGGCCGTGGGGCACCCGGAACCGGGCTTCAGTGCGATGCTGGAAGTAGTAGTGGCAACCCGATCCCGTGGCTCAGGGTGGTCAGACCAAATGCTGTGGCAGTCTATTTGTAGAGCTATGAATGTCCGACTACGCCACCCATGGATTGCGGTCAAGGAAGACCGCCGCTGCAAGACAGACCGCTGAGGCTGGTGTTAGCATGCTGCACAGGGATAGGATAACTCTTCACGGGGAGAGTATAGCCTCAGGGCAATGTAGGTGGATGCTGGGGGTGATGGTGCAGGCGCAGCAGAAATCACACAGAGTCCAATGATGCAGTCCAGGGTTTTTACTCACAGTTGTTATCCATGTCACTTCTGTCAGCAATGACTGCCCAAGCCGTGCTGCGTCCACCAGGTGAGGGGCTCGGTCAACCCCCAGGCAAATCAGGAGTATGGCACAGGACCCCCTTCTGTCCTTTCCCGGGCCTCTCGTGCCCCACCAGTGACCAAACTTCTGTCCAGCTACCGCGGATCTTTGCGGGCAAACGTTGGCCCCCGTTTCCCGCTATCCTATATGGTGCCTTTCTAGCAGGTTTGGCGGGGGGTCGCACCAATAGATTATCACGACCTCCGGTTCTTGGCTGAGGAATAATTTACCTCCACCAACTTGGGAATCCGGTACCCTTCCACGGCCTGACCCTTCACCCGATATAAAGCGGGTTGCAATGGTTGCTGTCCGTTCTGCTCTCTCTTAGGGTCCCTTCTGCCTTCTTGTTTCTGGAGCCTTTCTACTCCTCTGTCTCTCCTTCCTTCCTTCTCCTTCTCCTCTTCTCCTCTCTGGCTCCGGCCTTCTCTCCAGGCCTGCCTTCTGAGCAGAGCTCCTACAGAGCCTCTGCTCCCTGCCACCTCTCTACTGTACTGAACCGACTGAACTTAACACTGACTAAAGATGGCTCCCACCTTTTATGTGCTTCTCTGTATATGAGCTCAGGTGACCAGCACCCAATGAGCTCCTTCCTATGCTCCAGAAACCGTCCCCTTCTGCTCCTACATCACTGGGTTCTCTCCCCCCTCCCCACTCCAGCCAGGGACATGGTCAGTTGTGCCTGCAATTATATGGGAGCACCGTCGAGCTGTCCCCCGGAAATGGGGTGTGTGTAAGTGTATGTATGCAGCTAACTGAACCCTGGTCCACACTCCATCCTTACCTGGGAGTGGAATATCACACCTCTGGTTGAGGTGCAATACCCCTGTAGCAACCGAACCCTCGGGGAGCTACACATTTTTTCCGTACTTGCTGTGTGATGATGCTTTGTTTGAGTTTCCCATACTGGGATACTCAAATGGAGAGTCATCGGTGGGGGCAGAGGCTGCAGTCGCTGTCACAGCCCCCACCCTGAAACGAGGCATCATCAGTGATGCTTGATTCAGGGGCGAAGCTAATCCCTGCTCTGTCCCAGCACATAGTGCACTGGGCGATGTACACAATCACAGCGCACGCTCTATGTTTCCGGCTCAGATCAGTAGTAATGATCCAACAACAGAGCAGCACGCACTATTAGTATGCGTTGTCAGGATACCCAGTGTTCAGAGACCAGTGCTGCTCCGCAAGTGACATGATTGGTCTCTGAACACTGTGTATACTGGCAACGCACACTGACAGTGCGCACTGCTCTGTTGCCGGCTCATTACTACTGATCTGAGCCGGTAACACAGAGTGAACTGTGATTATGCACATCGCACAATGACAACACGCAGGGACTAGTACCACTCCTGAAACGAGCGTCACTGGTGACTGTGATCGCAGCCTCTGCCCCCAGATGATGCTTCGTTAGAATATCCCAGGATACACTGAGATACTCAAATGAAGCGTCAAAACACAGGAAGTAGGGGGGAAAAAAGCAATAGCAGTTAAATAGTGTAGTTAGGGAACAGTAGAGAATTTTTTAATGCAAGCATATTAGAAATTAGTTTAGATTACAGCACTAAATAGAGATTTACATTAAAATTGATTTCACCTTTGGACCACCCCTTTAACTAAATCAACCATCAGATCTACTATTACGTATGTCTAACAACTCTGTTATTGGGGAATTTGTCAGATAAACAGGGCTACGGATTTCTTGACTGATGAGCAATGGGTAAACTTTTTTTTTTTTTTAAGGCATTATTTCAGATCTCAACTCCAATCACACAAAATATGTAACAAGTAAAGACAGAAAAATATATATCTGTACATCTTATTTTACCATCTCATTCAGGTTCTAAAAATAAGTTTAGTGTTGAAATTCAATTTTGTTTTCCTCTTTTATTACATAAGAATGACTGCTAAAAATGAAAATATAGGTCAGTTTATACAATCTGATACCTTTTGAGCTGCGCCCTTAACGAGGCCTCAAAGGACTAATGGTAAGTACACTATGATTGCTAAATAAAACAATTCTTGCCCTGATGTCAAGCCCCGCTGTCTCTGCTATGACGGATATAACTGCACCTCATTATTTCACATCTTATCTGTTTGCTTCTCCCCAGAGTCAGAAATATAACAGCATATTGTCTGCATATTAGAAATCTTTACATTTTAATATTGCCCTCACAAGTAATTGCTTGGGTTATAAGGACAAAGCAGATGAGCTGAGCTGTTCTGTTACCTGCAAGAAATGCTCATTTCACATCATTACACTCTGAATAGATTTGCTTTACTGCCACTAAGTCGGTTTTAATGGGAAATTAAATAACGTGCAGAACAGAATGTGAGACATCTCCATTTAGACATTAAGGAAGGATGTGTCATAAAGCTCAATGAGTGTCTTACCAATAGACTAACGGTGCACCCAATCTTTTTTCCATCTACTTCTCCCATTTTCATGCAGTCTCTAAAATAAAAAGAGAAACACTTGGCAAAAAGGCTTTAAGATAAAAACTGAAAAAAGAACCAACGCAGCTTTGTGAATAAATGGCAAAAAGTGAAATCCAGATGACTTAAAGCTCAGGAGCGGTTTCAGAAATCTTCGATCTGGACTTTAAGAACTGAAACTGAAAGTCAGAGAGCTTTAAAGGACCATCGCTGCTGAAAATATGGTATGTTCAAATCATATTCGTGACTACGTTGGGGGTTCCGACTGAACTCCAAAAAAAGAGATTTGAAAAATGCTTCAAACAGAGCCATAAACTTCAGTAATCAAACTGATTGAAAACATGCAACTTTGGACTTTGAGCTTTTTTCACCCATATCCCTCTTTGAAGTCGGAAACAATAAGGCAGTCTACTGCACTAATGTTTCTGGCTTCAAAGCCGGATGTGAAGACGAAAAAGGTCAAATGTAGTCCACAATTTCATATTATGGACTCCATTTGATAACCATTAAGGGCATGTCAGAATCCTGCTTTATTAAAGATTCAGATGGAATTACCAACGAGAAACATGATGCAATCCCAGCCTTAGGCAATGTTCACATCATGTTTAACCCTATTTTTAGGGCTTCATCAGGGTATACATCCGAACCCCCACAAAATGGGATCTGGGCATTTATGCTGACGGGGCCAATGATAATAATGATGCAGACAGTCATAGTGTGCTCTGTTGTGCATCATTTTTGTCTGGATAGACCTAGTTTGAGGCTAGCAGCCTGTCGTTTTGGTGCCCGCCTCCAGTAGGTGTATATGTCTTTTTTTTACCCCTTCGTACCAAAGATATGGCCCAAGTAATTAACATGCAAATTTGCCCGTTACTCAACTGGGTACATATCACAGAATTTATGTCATAGAGGAGAAAAAAACAAAAGCCTACAAGTTCTGCGATATACGCTCAGTTGGTTGAAAGAGAAATTAGCTTCTTTACTACTGGGGAGAATAAGGCTATGTGCCCACGATGCAGAAATGCTCTGGATTTTTCCTGAGCATTTCTGCATCTCCCTGGCAGAAAAAACGCATCCGGATTGTACATGCGGATTGTACATGGTTTTTCTTGCCAGGGACAAGCGGATGTGAAGCGTTCTTCACATGCGGGGGCATTTATGCATATAGCATTTATGCATACTTTATCGAAGTGCCATAATTTAGCAAAGTGCCCTGGCAGTTAGAAAATGGCATTGCTAATATTCATCTTTCTTCTCTTCTTACAGGTATATATTTTTCACTGCTTGTGTGATCTGTCCTGAAAACTGCATTATATCTCCATGCAATGCTCTGCAGCCTATCAATTTCTGGTATATATTTTTCACTGCTTGTGTGATCTGTCCTGAAAACTGCATTATATCTCCATGCAATGCTCTGCAGCCTATCAATTTCTGGTATATATTTTTTCACTCCTCTAGCTTTTTTATTCCATGATACTTAAAGGTCATCACACTTACTTTAAGAGTTTATGATCCATGCCGAGTTTACTAGTCTGTTTTTTTTTTTTTTTCCCTGCACTTTATGGTCTCCTGTTGTCTTTTAAGCTAGTGATTGATTGTTAATGAGTTAAATCTGTGCAGATCTAAGCAGATACGTCCCTATATATTGAGACTTAGTTAAGGGGAGGCATTTATGCGGGGGCATTTATGCATATAGCATTTATGCATACTTTATCGAAGTGCCATAATTTAGCAAAGTGCCCTGGCAGTTAGAAAATGGCATTGCTAACATTCATCTTTCTTCTCTTCTTACAGGTATATATTTTTCACTGCTTGTGTGATCTGTCCTGAAAACTGCATTATATCTCCATGCAATGCTCTGCAGCCTATCAATTTCTGGTATATATTTTTCACTGCTTGTGTGATCTGTCCTGAAAACTGCATTATATCTCCATGCAATGCTCTGCAGCCTATCAATTTCTGGTATATATTTTTTCACTCCTCTAGCTTTTTTATTCCATGATACTTAAAGGTCATCACACTTACTTTAAGAGTTTATGATCCATGCCGAGTTTACTAGTCTGTTTTTTTTTTTTTTCCCTGCACTTTATGGTCTCCTGTTGTCTTTTAAGCTAGTGATTGATTGTTAATGAGTTAAATCTGTGCAGATCTAAGCAGATACGTCCCTATATATTGAGACTTAGTTAAGGGGAGGCATTTATGCGGGGGCATTTATGCATATAGCATTTATGCATACTTTATGGAAGTGCCATAATTTAGCAAAGTGCCCTGGCAGTTAGAAAATGGCAGTTGGACAGGGCAGGAGACAGGTATGACATGCAAGACAATTAAACAAACTTGCTTCCAGGTCATCTTTTTGGCAAACAGTATTCACCATTTGTATCTGTGCCATTTATACTCTGGTTGCTACAATCATCCACATTCACCGTTCTCCCACAAATGCGGCACACTTCATCCATATTAATCCCTCACTCCTCTCTTCTCCTATGTACAGTTGTCATGCTCTCTTCACAATGTTATACCACGCAGATCCATTCATTCCCACCATACAACGCAGGAAACGCTCTCACAAATCACTCAATCATCTGCTCACTCTCTGTATCTTCCTTCTATTAGTCGCAGGTGATATTTCTCCCAACCCAGGACCCTCCAGTAATAATAACACTAACTCTTTCCCTGTTACATTCAGAAACCCTGCTAATCTCATTAATATTCCCTGCATATCTTCTGTCTCATTCAACTGTGCCCTTTGGAATGCACGCTCAGCTTGTAATAAACTCTCTTACATCCATGACTTTTTCCTCTCTAATTCCCTCAACCTTCTGGCTCTCACTGAAACCTGGATCCAGCAGTCGGACACCACCGCCGCTGCAGCTCTCTCCTATGGTGGCCTACATTTCTCTCATACCCCGCGACCTGACAACAGATCAGGTGGAGGTGTTGGTCTGCTTCTTTCAACAAAATGTACTTTTCAGGTTATCCCCCCTGTACCCTCCCTTATCTTCCCGTCCTTTGAGGCCCACACAGTCAGACTCTACCGGCCCTTCTCCCTGCGAGTGGCGGTTGTCTATCGCCCCCCAGGTCCCCTCCGTCAATTCCTGGATCACTTTGCTGCCTGGCTTACAAATTTTCTATCCTGCGACATCCCCACGATAATCATGGGAGACTTTAACATCCCAATTGGCGATCCTCTTTCCCCATCTGCCACGCATCTTTTATCATTAACCTCCTCCTTCGGCCTTTCACAGCTTGCTAATTCTCCTACACATGAGGACGGGAACACATTGGACCTGATCTTCTCCCGGCTTTGCTCAGTACATGACTTTACTAACTCTCCCCTTCCACTCTCTGACCATAATCTTCTTTCATTCTCTGTCAAGAACTGTGACTCTACTCAAGACACTCCCACCGTCCACACTTATAGAAATTTACGCGCCATTAACACCCAGAAATTTATAAAAAGGTTGCAATCATCATTGGCCCCAATCTCCTCCCTCTCATGTCCCGAATCTGCATTGAAGCATTATAACAAAATAATGCTATGCGCCCTGGATGAAGCCGCACCTCCTACACAAAGAACAATTCGGCATAGACGGCGACAACCCTGGCACACGCCTCAAACACGTCTTCTCCAGCGGTGCTCCAGGTGCGCTGAACGGCTGTGGAGAAAATCAAATCTGCCCGAAGATTTCCTCCACTATAAATTTATGCTGAAAACATATAACTCTGCCCTTCACCTCTCCAAACAAACCTACTTTAACAACCTCATCATCTCACTTTCCAATAATCCTAAACGACTCTTTGACACGTTTCATTCTCTCCTCAATCAAACAGCACAGGCCCCGACCACCGACCTCAGCGCAGACGATCTGGCTAACTATTTCAAAGAAAAAATTGACCATATCCGACAGGAAATTTTCTCCCAATCCCCAAATGTTATGCATGCTCCCCCCCGCCACATTGTATCTTGCTCATTTTCTGACTTCGAACCAGTCACGGAAGATGAAGTGATCAGGCTCCTTGCATCTTCTCGCCCTACCACCTGCACCAGCGACCCTATTCCCTCACATCTCCTTCAGTCCCTTGCTCCAGCTGTCACCTCTCACCTAACTAAAATTTTCAACCTTTCCCTCTCATCTGGTATCTTTCCCTCTTCGTTTAAACACGCCAGCATACAACCATTACTTAAAAAACCATCCCTCGACCAGAACTGCACGGCCAACTACAGACCTGTTTCCAATCTTCCCTTTATCTCTAAACTCCTGGAACGCCTGGTCCACTCCCGTCTAATCCGCTATCTCTCAGACAACTCTGTTCTTGACCCTTTACAATCTGGTTTCCGCTCTTTACATTCTACTGAAACTGCCCTCACTAAAGTCTCTAATGATCTACTAACAGCTAAATCTAATGGCCACTACTCCCTGCTGATTCTCCTGGATCTCTCTGCAGCATTCGACACTGTGGATCATCAGCTCCTCCTCACTATGCTCCGCACTATTGGCCTCAAGGACACGGTTCTCTCCTGGTTCTCCTCTTATCTCTCTGACCGCTCCTTCTCGGTGTCTTTTGCCGGCTCCTCCTCCTCCCTACTTCCTCTTACTGTCGGGGTTCCTCAAGGATCAGTCCTAGGCCCCCTTCTTTTCTCCTTATACACCGCTCCTATTGGACAAACAATCAGTAGATTCGGTTTTCAGTACCATCTCTATGCTGATGACACCCAATTATACACCTCTGCTCCGGACATCACCCCTGCATTACTACAAAAGACCAGTGATTGTCTTTCTGCTGTGTCTAACATTATGTCCTCCCTCTACCTAAAACTGAATCTGTCAAAAACTGAACTACTCGTCTTTCCTCCCTCCATTAACCTACCTATGCCCGATATTGCCATCTCCGTTTGTGGCTCAACCATTACTCCCCAGCTACAAGCCCGCTGTCTTGGGGTCATTTTTGATTCAGATCTTTCTTTCACTCCTCACATCAAATCACTCGCTCGTTCATGTCATCTACACCTCAAAAACATCTCAAGAATCAGGACTTTTCTCACCTTTGACTCGGTAAAAACTCTTACTGTCGCTCTTATTCATTCTCGTCTTGACTATTGCAACGCTCTACTAATCGGTCTCCCTCTTACTAAACTCTCCCCTCTCCAATCCGTCCTGAACGCAGCAGCCAGGATCATATTCCTCGCCAACCGCTACTCAGATGCCTCTTCCCTGTGCCAGTCATTGCATTGGTTGCCCATCCAATATAGAGTTCGTTTTAAACTTATCACGCTTACCCACAAAGCGCTCCATGCTTCAGTACCCCCCTACATCTCCTCCCTTGTCTCAGTCTACCACCCTACACGTGCCCTCCGTTCTGCAAATGACTTGAAACTAAAATCCTCCATAATCCGAACTTCCCACTCCCGTCTCCAAGATTTCTCGCGTGCTGCGCCAATTCTCTGGAATGCACTACCCAGGACAGTTCGATTAATTCCCAATACCCACAGTTTCAAGCGAACCCTAAAAACACATTTCTTTAGACTGGCGTATCACCTAAACACACTCTGTCCATCCCAGCTTTCCCCCATATTAAAATCTTCTTCAACTTCGGGTTCAAACCAACCATGCACATAAAAGCCTCTGTCAGGACTGCACACATACTGGCTGGCGACCAGTCCATGTATTATTATTTATCCTATTCAGTATATCAAGGCTGCATTATACAATATATATGTACTTTTTACCTTTTGTGTCTCCCCCACTTCCTCATAGACTGTAAGCTCGCGAGCAGGGCCCTCACTCCTTTCGATATGAGATATGCTTATTCTGTATTGTCTGTATAAGTCCCCCCTAAAATTTGTAAAGTGCTGCGGAATATGTTGGCGCTATAAAAATAAACTATTATTATTATTATTATATTATTACATGCATTTCCGCCTGCGGGTTGACAAGCGCTTTCCAAGCAATTTTAGCATCACTTGTAAAAGTACTTGTCAACTTGGTCACACTATATAAATCCATGCAAAAGGCATGGATTTATATAGTGTGAACGTAAAAGAATGGCAAAAAATAAAAAAATAAATCTATACTTACTTTCCGATGGCCCCCGCAGCCTTGCTTCACCGTCCTGGCTGCCGGCAGATCGTGGTACACTGAAGGACCTGCCGACGTCAGCATCGCGTGACCAGTCACATGACTATGACGTCAGCGCAGGTCCTTCAGTCCACCGCGATCTGCCGGCAAGTGAAGATGAGCGCACCGGGGGCCGCCAGAAGGTAAGTATAACATTTATTTTTTATTTTATTCTTTTTTTTACAGGTACTATGGTACCCGGGTCCGGAGGAGAGTCTCCTGTCCTCCACACCCGGGTACCATCCGCACATTGGAACGCATGGAATGCGCATCTACATATACAGTGATGCGGATTCCATGCGGTCCAATGCAAGTCAATGGCGGCGAAAACGCAGTGCTTCCGCAAAATAATTGGTAGTGCTGCGTTTTTTTCCGCAATGATAATCCGCAGCGGAAATTTCCGCAGCATGTGCACAGCACATGCGGATTATCATTGGGGAACATGGCAGGCCTTCTACCATGCGTTTTTTAAGCGTTTCTGCAGCATTTTTGCCGCTGCGGAAACGCTTAAAAAAAGCATTGTGGGCACACAGCCTAAGTTCAGAAATAAGGTGCACAGAAAAACTGTTCCAGATTCAGTGAAACAGCGGAAATTGGAGGAGGTATTCAGTTTAAATTAGAAAATCTAGTAAAAGGTCATTGATAAGGCTTTAAAGTGGGCCCATATGTTACATTTAATGTCCCATTTCACTCAGATGCCCAAAAACAGAAAATGACCGTTAAACATTTTACATAGACAACAAAATTGGGCATCAGGCTGTACCGTTAAGAGTTAGATTGACATATGTGGCCCCTATGATTCCAGTTACTTATAGAGGCAGGGGAAAGGGTGAGACAAGTGCCAGTCCTCCACTACCTCCCGCCCAGCATCAAAATTTTGTCTTTATCTGCATACTGGATAAAGGTACAGTCAGTTGAAAACAATGATGGAACAGGAAGCAGTCATCTCCCTCTTCCATCATTTACACTTTGTCCGTGAGTGAGTTCTGACGTCTCAGCACAGTGGGAACGATGACATCACGACTGCTGTGTGAAGCTTCAGGCAAAACGCTGCAGAGACTGGAGAAGCAAGGGAATGAGGAGATGTGAGCAGTTTTTTTTTTTTTACATTGAGCACATTGTACTCAATGGCATGATCATATATTGGGGTGGTCATACTGTGTCAAGGGCTGTGTAGGGGCCATTACACTGTGTGGAAGCATAATACTGTGTAGAGGGCTGTGGTGGTCATTAGACTGTGTGGGGGCCATTATACTAGGTTTATGGCTGTGTGGGGGAAATTATAATATGTGGAGGTTGGGGGCCAATATACAATGTGAAGGACTGTGTGGGGGCCATTTATCCTGTGTGGAGGACTGTGTAGGAGCCATTATACTGTGTGGAAGGCTTTATGGGGGACTGTGTGGGTGCCATAATATGGTCTGAAAGGCTGTGGGGGATAATTATACTGTGTAAAGGGCTATGTGGTGGCCATTATACTGTGTAAACTTCTGTGTGGGGGCCATTTTACTGTGTGGAGGACTGTGTAGGGGCATTTATACTGTGTGGCTGCCATTTGTGCTGTGTGGAGGGCTATAGGGGACAATTATACTTTGTGGAGGGCAATGGGGGGCAATTACACTTTGTGGAAGTCCATTATACTGTGAGGTGGGCTGTCTGGGGCTATTACACTATGTTAAGGGCTGTGTGGGGGCCATTATACTATGTGGGGGCCATCATAATGTGTAGGGGTCATCAAATTGTATAGTGGGCTGTGGGATCCTCATGTTGTGTTCAACGACTATGTGGGGGCCATCATACTATGATTGGGACACTGAAGGTCTCAATGTGTGTGAGGAAATTGAGGGAGGCATCATACTTTTGTACTGTTGGGTCCTCATATTGTCCAAGCGGAGGGTACTGTGGAGGAATTCACTGTGGGGGTATCAAGCTCTGTTCGGAGGGCACTTTTGTTGGCATCATATTTTATGGGGGCCAGCCATAAAAGTGGTATCTTAGAGGGGGGGGAACTGATGGGCTTCAATAGGAGTTACTTTGTAACCGCTTTAAAGATTGGAGATATGATTTTCGGTAACTACATCTAATCGCTTTGAGTCTGCTGAATATTTATTTTCCTTTTTCTAAGCGGCGGCCCAATTAATACTTCTGCTATGGGGCCCCAGATTTCTATGCCCAACCCTGAACAGATATTTTTACTAAATAGACCAAACACATTCTGGAGTGATTCTATTATCTTTAAAAAGAAAATAGAATATAGCAACATATCTACAGTGTGGCTAAAAAGTAACATCTTGCTCAGTGAGTTATTTAACATTGAACTAGTAAAACTGTTACATTCACTTTACTAAGGACTAAAAGTATGTAAAATTAGTAATATGTATTAATTCAGAGTTAGAATCCCGCTGCTGGATAGTGCTGTTTAAATAAAAAATTTTGTGAAAAAATGTGTTTGACACAGATCAACATTTCCTATGCGGACACATGGTTACAGCAGTGTGTAAAGGGGGCCAGAAAGCTGTTTATTTCAATAGGTAGGTGCTTATATTTTCTGACTACGTCGCCTAGATGCTTTATCAATATATAAAGTGGTGCCATTTGCCAGCTTAGTGCAGGGGGAAGGGTCACATATACCGGTGCTTCTCACAAAATTAGAATATCATCAAAAAGTTAATTTATTTTAGCTCTTCAATTCAAAAAGTGAAACTCATATTATATAGAGACATTACAAGCAGAGTGATCTATTTCAAGTGTTTATTTTTGTTAATGTTGATGATTAAAGCCAATGAACACACAAAAGTCATTATCTCAGTAAATTAGGATAATTAACAAAAAACACCTTCAAATGCTTCCTTAGCGTTTAAAAAAGTCCATTAGTCTGTTTCAGTAGGCTCCACAATCATGGGGAACACTGCTGACTTGACAGATGTCCAGAAGGCAGTTATTAACACACTCCACAAGGAGGGTAAGCCACAAAAGGTCATTGCTAAAGAAGATGGCTGTTCACAGAGTGCTGTATCCAAGCATATTAATGGAAAGTTGAGTGGAATGAAAAAGTGTGGTAGAAAAAGGTGCACAAGCAACCGGGATAACTGTAGCCTTGAAAGGATTGTTAAGAAAAGGGCATTCAAAAATTTGTGGAGATTCACAAGGAGTGGACTGCTGCTGGAGTCATTGCTTCAAGAGCCACCACACACAGAAGTATCCAAAACATGGGCTACAAGTGTTGCATTCCTTGTGTCAAGCCACTCATGACCAATAGACAACGCCAGAAGCGTCTTACCTGGGCCAAGGAGAAAAAGACCTGGACTGTTGCTCAGTGGTCCAAGGTGTTGTTTTCAGATGAAAGTAAATTTTGCATTTCATTTGGAAATCAAGGTCCCAGAGTCTGGAGGAAGAGTGGAGAGGCACACAATCCAAGCTGCTTGAGATCTAGTGTGAAGTTTCCACAATCAGTGATGGTTTGGGGAGCCATGTCATCTGCTGGTGTAAGTTCACTGTGTTTTATCAAGACCAAAGTCAGCGCAGTAGTCTACCAGGACATTTTAGAGAACTTCATACTTCCCTCTGCCGACAAGCTTTTTGGAGATGGAAATTTCATTCTCCAGCAGGACTTGGCACCTGTCCACACTGCCAAAAGTACCAATACCTGGTTTAAAAACAACAGTATCACTGTGCTTGATTGGCCAGCAAACTCGCCTGACCTTAACCCCATAGAGAATCTATGGGGTATTGTCAAGAGGAAGATGGGAAACACCACAACCAACAATGCAGACGAGCTGAAGGCTGCTATCAAAGTAACCTGGGCTTCCAGAACACCTCAGCAGTGCCACAGGCTGATCGCCTCCATGCCACACCGCATTGATGCAGTAACTGATGCAAAAGGAGCCCCGACCAAGTATTGAGTGCATTTACTGAACATACATTTCAGTAGGCCAACATTTCAGATTTTAAAAACATTTTTCAAGCTGTTGTTATAAAGTATTCTAATTTACTGAGATAATGACTTTTGTGTTTTCATTGGCTGTAAGCCATAATCATCAACATTAACAGAAATAAAAACTGACTGATCCAACTAAATCAAACTTCTGTGAAATCAAACTGTCCACTTAGGAAGCAACACTGATTGACAATCAATTTCACATGCTGTTCTGCAAATGGAATAGACAATAGATGGAAATTATTGGCAATTATCAAGACACCCTCAATAAAGGAGTGGTTCTGCAGCTGAGGACCACAGATCACATCTCAGTACCAATGCTTTCTGGCTGATGTTTTGGTCACTTTTGAATGTTGGTCTGCTGCCTGAAACATCCTTCAGCATGACCGGTTTGGCAGTGGGTCAGTAATGGTGTGGGGTGGCATTTCTTTGGTGAGCCGCACAGCCCTCCATATGCTCGCCAGAGGTAGCCTGACTGTCATTAGGTACCGAAATGAGATCCTCAGACCCCTTGTGAGACCATATTGCTGGTGCGGTTGACCCTGGGTTCCTCTTAATGCAGGACAATAACAGACCTCATGTGGATGGAGTGTGCCACCAGTTCCTGCAAGATGAAGGCAATGAAGCTATGGACTGGCCCGTCCGTTCCCCAGACCTGAATCCAACTGAGCACATCTGGGACATCATGTCTCGCTCCATCCACCAACGTCACGTTGCACCAGAGACTGTCCAGGAGTTGGTGGATGCTTTAGTCCAGGTCAGGGAGGAGATCCCACAGGAGACCATCCGAACCTCATCAGGAGCATGCCCAGGCGTTGTAGGGAAGTCATACAGGCACGTGGAGGCTACATACAACGCTGAGCCTCATTTTGACTTGCTTTAAGGACATTACATCAAAGTTGGATCAGCCTGTAGTGTGTTTTTTCACATTAATTTTGGGGGTGACTCCAAATCCAGGCCTCCATTGGTTAATAAATTTGATTTCCATTGATGATTTTTGTGTGATTTTGTTGTCAGCACATTTAACTTTGTACAGAACAAAGTTTTCAATGAGAATATTTCATTCATTCAGATCTAGGATGTGTTATATGAGTGTTCCCTTTATTTTTTTGAGCAGTGTATTTAGGGTGCTTATACTTCTAATGCTGTACCAGTATTTTAATTTCTCTCTAGATTTAGCAGAATGCTTAGCGTTATCCGTGTGACTAGTATAGAGAATCATTTTGGCCTTTTGCCTTGTAATGAACAGAACACTAGTAATTAGGCTGACTGTCCCATTGGAAGTGACTATTATAGACTGGAAGACCTACAGAACAGTATAAAAGACGTAGTTACTTACCAGTAACGGGATTTCTCGGAACCCATGACGGCACCACGGAGAGAGGGGATCCGCCCTTCAAGGACAGGAAACCTACAGATAAAAAGGGCGGCACCTCTCTCCCGCATCAGTTGTTTACAGAGCACAGAGAGGACCCCCAGGTTAGTAACACAAATTTTAACATTTTTAAAAGGAGCTTGCCAGACACACCCAGTGACTAAACATAGGTAATAAATAAATGTGCACACCCATGTGTGAAGGGAGGGAATGTACGGGTGCAGTCATGGGTTTCGAGAAATCCTGTTACCAGTAAGTAACTACGTCTTTCTCTTTCCCCATGACGGCACCACGGAGAGTTTTGCAGAGAAGAGTCGTTTAGGGAGGGACCACCGCTTCCAGAACCCTTCTGCCAAAGGTAAGGTCCGAAGAAGAGGTTAGATCCAGCCGGTAGTGCTTAAAGAATGTAGAAGGGGAAGACCAGGTTGCAGCTCTACATATCTGCTCGATTGAAGCCCCAGCTTTCTCCGCCCAGGAGGCTGCCACTGCCCTAGTCGAGTGAGCTTTTAAATCCTCTGGGGTGGTCTCCCCGCTTGAGGAGTATGCCAGGGAGATGGCGTCCCTTATCCACCTTGCCAGAGTGCTCTTGGAAGCTTTCAGTCCCTTCCGAGGTCCCTGGAAGCACACAAAGAGAGACCTGTCTTTCCTACACTCCCGTGTGGCCTATAAGTACTGCATAATGCACCTTCTGACATCTAAGGTGTGTAGAACTTCTTCCCCCTTGTTTTTTGGGTTTGAGCAAAAGGAAGGGAGGGTGACCTCCTGCGACCTGTGGAAGAGTGATCCCACCTTAGGAAAGTATCCTGGGTCAGTCCTAAGTGTCACCCTGTCCTCAAGAATTTGCGTAAAGGGGGGCCCTGCTGATAAGGCTTGTATGTCGCTAACCCTACGTGCCGATGTGAGGGCTACTAGAAGAGACGTCTTAAGAGATAGAATTTTAAGAGATGCATTCGTTAGAGGTTCAAAGGGACGTTTGGTCAGGGCTGAAAGAACTAAATTTAAGTCCCAAGGAGGAGTATTCCGGGAGGGGATGGGCCTGGACCTGTGAGATCCCTTGATGAATCTGGAGATCCACCTATTCCTGGCCAGGTCGCAGTTATATAGGGCTCCCAGTGCCGCAACCTGAACCTTTAGAGTGCTTGTGGCCAACCCCCGCTCCAACCCCTTTTGTAGGAACTCTAAGATGGCAGTAATGGGGGCCTCCCCTAATACTTTCGAACCCGTGAATGAGAGGAATTTTTTCCAGGTTTTACCGTAGAGTCTGGTGGTTACGGGTTTCCTACTCTGCAGTAGGGTGGAGATTAAATTGGGGGAAAACCCTCTCTCTCTTAAGAGCGCCCTCTCAAAATCCAGGCTGTCAGGTGCAGGTTTGCTACCTGAGGGAGAAGGAGCGGTCCCTGAGAGAGGAGATCCGGAATTTCTGGAAGGACCCAGGGGTCGGAGGGGGACATTATCCTCAGCCAGGAAAACCAAGGCCTCTTTGGCCAGAAGGGGGCAATCAGAATTATGTTTGCCTTGTCTTCCCTGACTTTCCTCAGAACCGCCGGAATAAGAGCCATCGGAGGAAAGGCATAAGCTAGCTGGTAGTTCCATGGAATTGAGAAGGCATCTAATACTGCTGGGTTCCCTTTGGGGTTGATTGAACAGAATATGTCCACTTTTTTTTTTTGCCAGTTGGCGAATAGGTCTATGGAAGGATTCCCCCAAGCCTTTGCGATTTGGTTGAACACCAGCTGATTCAGCTCCCACTCGCCCAGTCTCAGCTGGGTCCTGCTCAGGAAGTCTGCCGTGATATTTTCTGCCCCTTTTATGTGGAGTGCAGATAGGGACTCTAGATTGTTTTCTGCTACCTGGAGGATGGATTTTGACACTTGTAGAAGAGAATGGGACCGGGTCCCCCCTGGCGATTTAAGTATGCCACCACTACCTTGCTGTCCGAAAAAACTCTTACATAGTGTCCCCGTAGAGTGTTTAAGAATTTTAAGAGGGCAAATTTTACTGCCAGAAGTTCCCTCATGTTGGAAGATACCCCTTAAGAATCCTCTGACCAGACTCCCTGAGCTATCTGGTTGTTTAGATGAGCCACCCACCCCCTGGGGCTTGCATCCGTCGTTAGGACCTGTGACACTGATATTGTCCATGGAACGGCTCTGGCTAAATTGTCCCCCTCTGTCCACCATGTTAGGGAAAGCAAGGTTTTTGATGATAAAGTTAGCCGACCTTCTAAGTGCCCTTTTAGTGACCTTTCCGCCCTCAAGATTTCCCATTGCAAGTCCCTGGTGTGCAACTGAGCCCAGCGGACCCCCGGGATGCAGGCAGTCATGGAACCTAGAAGGGACATTGCTCCCCGCAGTGTCATATAGGGATGGTTCTTTACATGGGATACTCGGGCCTTCATACTCTGGATTTTCCCTGCCGGGAGATGGCATTCCTGATTCCTCAAATCTAATAGGATACCTAAATATTCTTGCACTTGATCCGGCTCCAACCTGGACTTTTTTAGATTCAGAAGCCAGCCTAAATTTGTCAAGGAACCCATGACTCTTGCTAGATGGTCCTTGCAATGGTTGAACGAGTTGCCTATTATTAGCAGATCGTCCAGGTACGGGATTATTAGGATGTTTTGCTCCCTCAGATGGGCCATTACCTCTGCCACTATTTTTGTGAAGACCCTTGGGGCTATCGCTAACCCGAAGGGAAGAGCCGTATATTGGTAGTGTTTGATTATGCCTTTGAGCGGTATCGCTACTCTCAGGAATTTCTGGTAGTCTCTGTGTATGGGGACGTGATAATAGGCATCCTTCAGATCCAGGACAGCCATAAAACAGTCTGGGAACAACAATTTCACTGACGTTTTTATTGATTCCTATTGATTCCATCTTGAACGATAGTACCTTTAGAAATTTGTTCAATTTTTTTAGGTTCACGATAGTCCTGAACGTCCCGTCTGATTTTTTCCTGAGGAACAGAGGGGAGTAGAATCCTTCGCCTTCCTCCTGAGCGGGGACTTCCTGAAGGACTGCTTTCCCTATTAGGCCTAGAACCTCCTGTTCTAGAGCTAGTTGTTCTACCCCTGAAGACCTCACGGGTGTTATGACGAAATTTGGATGGGGAATGGAGTGGAACTCTAATCTTAGTCCTGATTTTATCAGGTCTAAAATCCAAAAACTGTTTGATATTTTCTCCCAGGCTGGGAGGAAATGGAGAAGTCCCCCCCCCCCCCACCTGGGGCTGCCTCTCATTGGGCGGGTTTCCTGTTATCCATAAACCCTTTGGCTTTTTTGGTCTCCTATCCTCCCACCTGTCCTGGTCTTTGGGGGGGGTTTCCTGCGCATAAATTTCCTGCTCCGAAAGGACTTCCTGAATGAAGTACCGGAGAGGACCGGGAAGCGTTTCTTGTTATCCCAAGGCTTTGTCAAGGATATCGTCCAGGGTAGATCCGAATAGGAACTCCCCTTCACAAGGAATGGAGCACAGCCTAGATTTTGTTTGGAGGTCGCCCAGCCAGCATTTGAGCCAGAGGGCCCGCCTAGCTGCGTTAGAAAAACTCGCAGCCCTGGCTGCCAGCCTGACGGAATCGGCTGAAGCGTCAGCCAGAAAAGCTGCTGCGCCCTTCATTACTGGGATGGAGCCTATTATGTTATGCCTTGACATTTTGTTTTTCAGTTGTGCTTCTAGCTGATCTAGCCAGATCATTAAAGATCTGGCTGTGCATGTGGCTGCCACTGCGGGTTTTAACCCCCCTCCTGCCGCCTCCCAAGCTCCTTTCAGGAAGAAGTCTGCTTTTTTGTCCATTGGGTCTTTCAGCACCCCCATGTCTTTGAATGGCAGGGAAAATTTCTTAGAGGCTTTGGCTATTGCTACGTATAACTTTGGCGCCTTCCCCCAGAAGCAGCATACTGGGTCTTCGAAGGGGTATTTTATTTTAGGCGACAACAACCCTTTCCTTTCCGTTTTTTTCCATTCCCTCTTAATCAGGGAGTGTACCTTATCATTAAGAGGGAAAGATCTCCTTTTCTTTTGTTCCAGGCCACTAAACATCATTTCCTAGACTGATTTTTTAGGGCGAGGATCTACGAACCCCATAGTGGACCTAACTGCTTTAATCAAGCTATCTGTACCCTCTATAGGGAAACAGCTACGACCCCCATCTCCGGGAAATGACGAAGATGATGATAAGCAGGATGAATCGGAGACTACCCCCTCCCCGTCTGAACTACTAGATTCTGATACAGGGGATAGGTGTCTGTTTTTTTCTCGTTTCTTCCCCCCCTTCTGCAGGGACTTAAAGGTATCCTCAACCTGAGACTTAATCAGGGATCTGAGCTCTGAAGCGAATTTAGGAGTCTCCTCACATTGTCTGTTCAATGCACGAGTTGCACAGTCTTTTTTGCCACGTGGTGGGCAGATCCTCTGCGCAAAGCGCGCAGGTCCTGTGCTTGGACTTGCCCATACTCTTCCTTCCCTGAGAGAGAAGAAAAGAGAGGGGGGCCCCAAGTTACAAGTGAGCTTTCAAGAAGATCACTTACCGACCCGTGTAAAGAGGGAATACCGGATTTGAAGAGGAACCCGTTCCAGTAGCTGGGTCTTTCTTCGAGGTTGACGCCACGCTGGAGTCCTTGCCGCGTTGTGAAGACCAGCCAGACCGCCCGCTTCCACCGTCACCTTGGCTGCGTTGGCGTGAAGGGTCACTGGAGGGGCCTTTTGTACACTTCCCGTGTTTCTGAGGTGATGATGATGATGAGTGGGGGTGCAGGGACTGCACCTCCTGTAGCTCCAGCTCGCTCATAGCTGAAGAGTGCCAGAGTGTGCCAGGAAGCACTCCCCCTGTGCTTCCCTGGCAATTTAACCTCTATAGGGGTCCGCCCCCCCTCTGGCCTGTCCACCGCTGTGTCATGAGGTGCGCCCCCCCTGGCTTGCCCACCGCTGTGCACCTCCAGCATGGGGGACGCCCCCCCCCCTCCTGTGCAAGCCGTCCCTCGGTTTCCCGTGCGCGTTCAAACGCGCCGCTCCCAGAGGGCCCGGCGGCACTTCCGTTGCGCGCGCGCGCCCAGACCGCGTCAGAGGGGAGCGCGTTCCCCCAGAACCCCAGGCAAGCATCCGACCTGGGCCCCGGAGCTCAGCCATACTCACTAACCTGAGCCCTGGAAGCCCCGCCATACTTACCGACCTGAGCCCCGACACCACTTGGAGACTGCGGCGGTCCAGTCTTTCCCTGCACTGCGTCTCCCTGCCACCCTAGAGGCCCACTGACCCCAGCAGTGGCGCTACAGGACACCGCACCAGCCGAGGCAGGGAACCCCCGCTGCCTGAACCGGTCTGGCCGGGCCTGGTAAGCCCATCTTTCTTCTATCTTCCTTTCTTTCTTCTATCTGTAGGTCCCCGTCAAGGACAGGAAACCAACTGATGTGGGAGAGAGGTGCCGCCCATTTTATCTGTAGGTTTCCTGTCCTTGAAGGGCGGATCCCCTCTCTCCATGGTGCCGTCATGGGGAAAGAGAAAAAAGTACAGTATATCACAAAGTATGATGTTTTAATCATTTTTTTAATTGTTTCGTTTTTAGCTTTCAATTTGAACATTATTAATAAAAAATCATTTAGTCCTGTATTTTTCAGGTAATCAGTATCCAAAATAGTGTACATGGATACAAACAAAATGTATTAACCCCTTAGTGACGAGCCAATTTTGACCTTAATGACCAAGCCAAATTTTTGAAATCTGACCAGTGTCACTCATTTTGGAAACTATACCCTTTCAAGGATTTTATCCATGGGGATAGTGAGCATTTTTACCCACAGGTGCTACACGGAATTTGTTAACATTAGGTCGTCATATTGAAAATTTTAATTTTTTTCACGATGTTGCTTTAGCCCCACATTTTTCACTTTAGTAAGAGGTAACATGAGAAAGTGGACCTCACAGTTTGTTACCCACTTCCTACTGAGAGTGCCAATATCCTACAAGTGGTCAATAGATCTGTTTGGACACATGGCAGGGCTTGGAAGGGAAGAAGCAAAATTTGGTATTTAGCATGTAAATTTGGCTGGAATAGATTGCAGACACCATGTCTCATTTGCAGAGCCCCTGAGGTACCAAAACAGCGGAAACACCCACAAGAGACCCCATTTTGGAAACTAGACCCCTCAAGGAATTCACCTAGTGGTGTACTGAACATTTTTAATCAGGAAAGTCACAAAACATTATAACATTTAGATATGAAAACAAAAAAATATTATTATTTTTTTAATGATGTACACGATGGGTAATAGGAGAAAATGGACCCCATAATTTGCTATGCAATTTTACCCAAACACAACGATACCCCATATGTGGTCAAAAACTATTGTGTGGGCACATGGCAAAACTCGGAGAGAAAAGAGCACGATTTAATGTTTGGACACAGTTTTGCATTTGCAGAGCCCCTGAGGTGCCAAAAAGGCAGAAACAGCCACAAGTGACCTTATTTAGCAAACTAAGTACCATAATGAATTCATCTATAGATCTATGGATGTGGTGAGCATTTTAAAATGAATCTGTCACCCCCTGGGAGATATCAGACCTCTACTATGGGCAAACAGTAGAGGCTTGATTGCAGAGAAATGTGCTTTTATCAACTGTTTTGCACGGGCTTGGCGTCCCAAGAAATCCCCACCTATGTGTTTAGTTAGCATATTCCTCCCACTCCCCTGTGACGAGCACTGGTCTCCCTCAGGTCCCGCGCATGCGCAAAGAGCCGCTCACATACAGCGCGCTTTGCTTCCTCCCGGCCATGTCTGTCTGTGCACTGCTCCGCAGGGTTCTATTGCGCAGTCAAGTCAGTGACTCTCCAGCGCCTGCGCAATAGAATCCTGTAAGGCAGTGCACAGACAATGGTGGCCGGGAGGAAACAAAGCGCGCTCTATGTGAGGGGGGAATATG
Source organism: Phyllobates terribilis (assembly GCF_046119375.1). Taxonomy (NCBI): domain Eukaryota; kingdom Metazoa; phylum Chordata; class Amphibia; order Anura; family Dendrobatidae; genus Phyllobates; species Phyllobates terribilis. The sequence goes on along the minus strand of NW_027362771.1, from coordinate 201,666,248 downwards.
CTGACTAAAACACATAGGTGGGGATTTCAGGGATTACTAAGAAGATAGGCGGTGATTTCTTGGCGTCCAGGGGACGCCAAGCCTGTGCAAAACTGAGTTGATAAAAACACATTTCTCTGGAATAAAATCTCTACTATGGGCTATACAGGTACAGTACAGACCAAAAGTTTGGACACACCTTCTCATTTAAAGATTTTTCTGTATTTTCATGACTTTGAAAATTGTACATTCACACTGAAGGCATCAAAACTATGAATTAACACAAGTGGAATTATATACTTAACAAAAAAGTGTGAAACAACTGAAAATATGTCTTATATTCTAGGTTATTCAAGGTAGCCACCTTTTGCTTTGATGACTGCTTTGCACACTCTTGGCATTCTCTTGATGAGCTTCAAGAGGTAGTCACCGGAAATGGTTTTCACTTCACAGTTGTGCCCCGTCAGGTTTAATAAGTGGGATTTCTTGCCTTATAAATGGGGTTGGGACCATCAGTTGTGTTGTGCAGAAGTAAGGTGGATATACAGCTGATAGTCCTACTGAATAGACTGTTAGAATTTGTATTATGGCAAGAAAAAAGCACCTAAGTAAAGAAAAACGAGTGGCCGTCATTACTTTAACCCTAGAACACATACCTGGGGCCTCGCAGGCCCGCCCTGTTAATTGTTTTCTATTTTCTGCAAGATTACTTTAGTTAGAATTTTGAAACTCTAGGTATTCCTCAGGTATATAGTTGTTTGTCATTTTTGTTTGAGTTATTCCATGTTATTTGCACACGGGCCTAAAAGGCCCCAGGTATGTGAAAGTGTAGATTTTTATGGTCATGCGTTCTAGGGTTAAGAAATGAAGGTCAGTCAGTCCGAAAAATTGGGCAAACTTTGAAAGTGTCCCCAAGTGCAGTTGCAAAAACCATCAAGCGCTACAAAGAAACTGGCTCACATGAGGGCCGCCCCAGGAAAGGAAGACCAAGAGTCACCTCTGCTTCTGAGGATAAGTTTATCCGAGTCACCAGCCCCAGAAATCGCAGGTTAACAGCAGCTCAGATTAGAGACCACGTAAATGCCACACAGAGTTCTAGCAGCAGACATCTCTACAACAACTGTTAAGAGGAAACTTTGTGCAGCAGGCCTTCATGATAAAATAGCTGCTAGGAAACCACTGCTAAGGACAGGCAACAAGCAGAAGAGACTTGTTTGGGCTAAAGAACACAAGGCATGGACATTAGACCAGTGGAAATCTGTGCTTTGGTCTGATTACTCCAAATTTGAGATCTTTGGTTCCAACCACCGTGTCTTTGTGCGACGCAGAAAAGGTGAACGGATGGACTCTACATGCCTGGTTCCCACCGTGAAGCATGGAGGAGGAGGTGTGATGGTGCTTTGCTGGTGACACTGCTAGAGAGTGACGGGGTGCTACGCCAGATGACCTGGCCTCCACAGTCACCAGATCTGAACCCAATCGAGATGGTTTGGGGTGAGCTGGACCGCAGAGTGAAGGCAAAAGGGCCAACAAGTGCTAAGCATCTCTGGGAACTCCTTCAAGATTGTTGGAAGACCATTTCCGGTGACTACCTCTTGAAGCTCATCAAGAGAATGCCAAGAGTGTGCAAAGCAGTCATCAAAGCAAAAGGTGGCTACTTTGAAATACCTAGAATATAAGACATATTTTCAGTTGTTTCACACTTTTTTGTTAAGTATATAATTCCACATGTGTTAATTCATAGTTTTGATGCCTTCAGTGTGAATGTACAATTTTCATAGTCATGAAAATACAGAAAAATCTTTAAATGAGAAGGTGTGTCCAAACTTTTGGTCTGTACTGTATGTATAGATTTACATTTCTATAACCTGTATGCCCATAGTAGAGGTCTGATATCTCCCAGGGGGTGACAGATTCCCTTTAACATCTTTCTGCTAAAATTTTAATTTAGCCTCAAAGTTTTAATTCACACAATGGGTAATAGGAGAAAATGGGCAGGACAAATTGTTATGCAATTCTTACTGAAAGTGGCAGTACCCCATATTTGGTTGTACAATACTTTTTAAGCACATAGCAGGGATCGGATGGGAAGCAGCACTACTTGGCTTTTAGAACGCAGATTCCATTTGAATAGGTTGTGAGCTCAATTAGCTGAGCCCCTGAGGTGCCAAATCAGCAGAAACCCCCACAAGTGACCCCATATTGGAAACTTCACTGATAAGGAATTCATCCAGGGGTGTAGTGAGTATTTTGAACCCACATGTGCCTCACAGAATTTTATAACAGTGGGATGTGGAAATAATATCTTAGTGGTACAAATGTAATTTTTTCATTAGCTGCAAATTTGTCAGTTACACAAGGGTTTAAAAGGTGAAACTGGATCCCATAATTCAGTGGTCCCCAACCTTTTTTGCACCAGGGACCGGCTTGAAGCAAGATCATTTTTCCATGGCCCAGCAAGGAGGGGGTGGGGTGGGCGGGGCTTTGGTCATATGGGGGCGGGGTAATGGAGGGATTTGGAGTTTAGTGCATACTTATCATATAGTGTAGACCAGGTCCCCGCCAGGAGCCCCACATAATGTGCTGTGCCAGGAGCCGCATCACTGAGGCCCCATCACGCCCTGCAGCAGGACAGGGCAGCTGTCCTGACAGCTGCTGTTCAGCTGCATTTACTTCATCCCAGGGGCGGGCACAGACTGTAGTGGGCCCCTGTGCAAGAAATTTTTGGGGGCCCCCCCCGCCCTTCATAAGGCAACAAAGTTATGTAAACATAACCCCCCCATGTGCATCTCTCACCCCCCATGTGCAGCTCACCCCCGTGCATCTCTCATCCCCCTCCGTGCATCTCTCATCCACCCCCCGTGCATCTCTCATCCCCCCCCGTGCATCTCTCATCCCCCCCGTGCATCTCTCATCCCCCCCGTGCATCTCTCATCCCCCCCGTGCATCTCTCACCCCCCCGTGCATCTCTCATCCCCCCCGTGCATCTCTCATCTCTCCCCTCCCTCCCATGTGCATCTCTCATCTCTCCCCTCCCTCCCATGTGCATCTCTCATCCCCCCCGTGCATCTCTCACCCCCCCGTGCATCTCTCACCCCCCCGTGCATCTCTCATCCACCCTCCATGCATCTCTCATCCCCTCCGTGCATCTCTCACCCCCCCCCGTGCATCTCTCATCCCCCCCGTGCATCTCTCATCCACCCCCCGTGCATCTCTCACCCCCCCGTGCATCTCTCATCCCCTCCGTGCATCTCTCACCCCCCCGTGCATCTCTCATCCCCTCCGTGCATCTCTCATCCCCCCCGTGCATCTCTCACCCCCCCGTGCATCTCTCATCCACCCCCCGTGCATCTCTCACCCCCCCGTGCATCTCTCATCCACCCCCCGTGCATCTCTCATCCCCCCCGTGCATCTCTCATCCCCCCCGTGCATCTCTCATCCCCCCCGTGCATCTCTCATCCCCCCCGTGCATCTCTCATCTCTCCCCTCCCTCCCATGTGCATCTCTCATCTCTCCCCTCCCCCCATGTGCATCTCTCATCTCTCCCCTCCCTCCCATGTGCATCTTTCATCTCTCCCCTCCCCCCATGTGCATCTCTCATCTCTCCCCTCCCCCCCATGTGGATCTCTCATCTCTCCCCTCCCCCCCATGTGGATCTCTCATCTCTCCCCTCCCCCATGTGCATCTCTCATCTCTCCCCTCCCCCCCATGTGGATCTCTCATCTCTCCCCTCCCCCATGTGCATCTCTCATCTCTCCCCTCCCCCCCATGTGGATCTCTCATCTCTCCCCTCCCCCATGTGCATCTCTCATCTCTCCCCTCCCCCCATGTGCATCTCTCATTTCTCCCCTCCCCCCATGTGCATCTCCCATTCCCCCCACTCCTAGTTAATTGTATTTAAAAAAAAATAAAACTTGTTATACTTACCCCCATGCGATCCCTGCAGAATCCTGGCGCTCGTCCAAATCGCTGACACCAGGTTCTCCTGACTTCCGGCCATGTGACGGCGCCGTCACATGACCGGAAGTCAGGGGAATCATGAAGGTGCTGCCGCAGCAGCGCAGCGCTAAGATGTCCCGGACCCGGCGCTTAGCATGGGGCCGGGGGCCCCATGAGGAGAGAGACGCACAAGAGGGGGGCTCCGAGGGGGCTCCTACCGGCCGGGCCCCATACTGGAGTCCTGATGGCGGCCCTGCTGGAGGCTGGAGGGGCCCCCTCTCCCCGCGGACCGGCTGAAAAACCCCAACGGCCCGGTCCTGGTCCGCGGACCGGCGGTTGGGGACCTCTGCCATAATTTATTGTGGAATTTCTCTGGAACACGGTAATGCCCTATACGTCATCAGAAACTAACTGTTTGGCCGCTCATCAGGGCTGAGCAGAAAGGAGCACTATTTGGATTTCGGAGCAAAGATTCTTCTAGAATAGTTTGTGGACAACATTTGCAGAGCCCATTAGCTATCAGGACAGCAGAAAAACCCCAAAAGTGACCCCATTGTAGAAATTGTACCTCTCAGTAAATTCATCTACAGCTGCATTGACTATTTTAAAACATTCACACTGAGCTTTTTTTTCCGGAGAATTGCAAATATTTCAGCTTAGTGCCCCCCTATACATTGTGCCCAGCCCGTGCTTCTGGAGACACGCATCTGTAAATTGTTAATTAGGCTCTCCCCACTGCACTAATGCCAAACATGTGGCAGCTTACTGTGGTTTAGGTACACTGGGACTCAGAAGGAGGGGGGCATTTGGATTTGGGAGCGCAGATTTCACTGGATTTTATTTGAGGGTGTGTTGGAGATGTTTCGCTTTTCCAAAGTCTTTGTTCTAACAGTAACGTGGGAACCCCTTATATCAGCAGTGACAGATGATGGACCTGAGTGGGGGCTAGTTTTGTGCAGGACAAGTTATGGTTTTTATTAGTAACATTATGGGGTACATAACATTTTTTGATCGTTTTCAGTATAAGGCAGGGATCACATTCCTTTGTTTTACGCTGAGTACTTAGGTCGGAATATATGTGTAAATTCCACAAAAATGAGATTCAGATGAAACCACCAACATAAACACTCACTCTAATGTGGCAGATGGAGTCACTTTAGACTCTGCTTGGCATTTGTTCCAGTGGTATCCATCTTTTCAGACGACATTGTCGGAACAGAAACCAGACAGAGTCCAAAGTGACTACACCTGTCACATTATAGTGAGTCATTCTGTCGAGGGTAAGCGCTCAACGAAGAGCACAGGATAATGTGAACTGAACCTTATTCCAAATTTTGGGAGGTAGAATGAACAAAGTGACAGCAGTACAAGAATAGTTCTTATTTCTATTTATGTGCAGTTCAGCATGCGGTATTAGTGATAAGACAGCTTTATTCTTCGGGTTGGTGCGATTACAGTGATATCATGTATATATCGTTTTTTGTTTTTTTTTAAGCTTTCCTACCATCACACGCTGGAATGCTTTTTTTTATAAAAAAAATAAAATTAAATTAAAAAAAAAAAGGTTTTCTGTTGCCATGTTCTGAGAACTGTAACTTTTTTATTTTTTGGTGAGCAAAGCAGAGTACAGGCTTATTTTTTGCGTGACGAGTTGAAATTTTTTTTATACCATTTTGTGGTGTATGAAATTTTTTGATTGCTTTTTATTCAAAATTTTTTAGACACAGAATGAACAAAACCAGCAATACACTTATTGTTTTTTATTTCTTTTTTTTTTTACGCAGTTCACCGTGCAGAAAAAGTGATAAACAGTTTTATTCTTCAGGTCACTATACCGATGCTAGATTTGTTTTTTTATGCTTTACTACCTCTACAGACTAAAAATATTTTATAAAAATGAATTTGTTTTTGCATCACCATATTCTGGGAAGCTGTAACTTTTTAATTTTTTTTGCCGTATGAGCCATTTTAGGGTTAGTTTTTTGCGTGACAGTTTGGCGTTTTTATTTATACCATTTTTTTTTTACATTTTTTGGACACAGAATGAACAAACACCAGCAGTTCAGTTATCGTTTTTATATTTATTTTTTTGCATGGTTCATCATGCGGTAAAAGTGATATTAAGGAATTATTCTTCAGGTTGGTACGATGATAGCAGATTTATATAGCCTTTTTTGTGACTTGCTACGTTTACATACTAAAAACTATATTTTACAAAAATGAATTAGTTATTACATCCCCATATTCTGAGAGCTGTAACTTTTTTTTATATTTTTGCCAAATGAGTCATATTAGGACTTGTTTTTTGCAGGACGATTTGGCGTTTTCATTTGTACCATTGTTTGATCGCTTTTATTACATTTTTTGTGTGTCAATATGATGAAAAAGCTAAATTTTTGGTGTGTTTTTCATTATTTTATTTTATTTTATTTTTTTTACACAGGTTTCCATACGGAATAAATAACATGATAATTTTATAGATCTGGTCGTTCCACTATACCAATTATGTGTACTTTTTTTTCTTTATTTTGGTTTTAACATAAAGGCTGCGTTTTTAGTGCCAAAATGGATTTAAGTGATTTTTGTGCGCCTGTGTGTTTTTTTAGAGATTTTATTTCACTTTTTTTCTACTTTTTCACTTAGTCTCACTGTGGGACATTATGATTTTTTACTTTTAGCAGGATCTAACAAGTCACGGTACTTAGGAGTCATCAGATGACCTCGGGATACCATGGCAACCATCGTCACCCATGATTATGCTTGTGGGGCTATGGTATTTGAGAGAGTCTTTTAAGGGGTTAATAGGCCCTTAAATAAGTGTATTAATATCATCGATTGCAGTCTTCTCCTGTGTCCACCCACTCCTTCTCCCCGCATCTCTCCCCAGCCTCTTAGTTAACAGAAAAAAAGGTGTTTGGTACCGTGCTAGCCAGTTGAAAAAAGATTGGTCTCAGTGGGAAAAACAAGATAACCTTGTAGTTATGATACCTTTTAATGGCTAGCAAAAATAAAATAAATGATGTTACAAGGCAAGCTTTCGAGACATCTTAGGTCTTTTCCTTTGGCATGGTATAATAAAATATATGAAGAGAAACAAATATATGCACACAAAAAAAAGTAGAGGCATGGCATACCCCTGCCTCTTTGCAAACCGCTGAATGGATGTCCAATTTAACTGAAATAAAGGACTTTTAGCTACAAAGGAACCGGTGAGTGCTGCCTTTCTACTTTCTACACAAATGCCCATTTGATTTGTTGGCATTTTACCACCAGCATCGTTCCTCCGAAGCTGTTGATATTTAAGATCACACAACGTAAAATCAACACACTGGTGCCTAAAAATTCCCAACTCCTACCTATTTTAATTACCCAAAACCACCTTCGTTATTTTTTTTCCCCCTAAATGTGTGTGAATGTTATTGTAGTGTAAGTGTATTAATATTATCGATTGCAGTCTTCTCCGATGTCCAGAACCATTCCAGTCCTCTTATGAGTGATATCAGCTCTTCAGACTCTCTGGATCGCTCTGTGTGAGACTTGGAAGTCTCTTTTACAATGTAAGCCTATGGAGCCTCATTCTGACGCTCCATAGGTTTACATAGTAAAAGTCGTTTCCAGCTCACGTAAGGCCCAGTGAGAGTCGGCTTGTCATAAGAACCATCATGTGACTGATAAGAGGACCAGAATGGCTCTGGACAAAGGAGAAGACTGCAATCGATAATATTAATACACTTACACTACACTAATATTTACACAGGTTTAGGGGATAAAAAAAAAAAATAATGGGAGGGCTTCATTAAAATAAGATAGGCAGTCAATGATGCAAAGGTTGTTTTAGCTTTCAAAATCTGGAAAAATCTATGTAGGGGCCCTCAAGGTTATTAAGTAGCTTACACATGGGCAGGACCATTTCCAAAAAATGTGAAACAGAAGATAAGATAGACTTCCTGATGTAGAACATTATCTATAGAGGATTCTTATAAAGTTAGAATGGATCTCATTGATTACTAAACCTAGTAAACTGTTAATCAGAGAACACACCCAAATTGTATTTAGAAAGTCTTGAACATCAGTTCAATAAGCCTGGGTAATAGGGCATTCCCAGATCATATGTATGAAAGTGCCCCACCCTCCATTACAGGGAAAGTTTAAATGCTGACATTCCATTTCAGGAATTAGGCAGTTCAGATAATATATCCAATTTTTATTTTACCTGTAGTCCAACAATCGCTCCATGAGTCTTGTCACAGTGGCAATTAAAGATACGCCGCTTTCTCTCCATGTTTCCCGTTCAATCTTCTTTAACAAGCTGCAGGATAAGAAGATTGGTTATAAAAGTTTCACTCCTTATGTATATTATGTTTACTAATTTCAATACTACCCCAATTCCAAAAAAGTTGAAACACTGTGTAAAATGTAAAAAAAAAAAAAAAAAAAAAAACAAGAATGCAATGTTTTGGAAATCTATATATGAAATTTCCAAATCATTGCATTCTTGTTTTCGATACATGTTATACAATGTCCCAGCTTATTTGGGAATCCAGCTTGTATATTCATATTATTAAGGTTTTAAAACTAGTCAGAGCAATAGTTGTATGCTGATGCACATCTTATCGGGGCATATAGCTGATATACTAGACATATCAATAGTTGTGGTTGTCACAATGAGGTTACTCTCCACCGAATACAGAAGAGTAGGAGTGATAAGTGCACCCAAAGCTAACTGTTCTGTACCAGATACATAATGGGAGGCAATATTGTTGGCACCCCATCTGCCAGACCCTTACCTATAAGACTGAAGATAATGCGCCACTGATGCATAACAACCAGACGGTTGGGAAAAAAATAAGAGTGTCCCCTTTTGGCTTTGACTTCACACATGCTGTAGTAAATAAAACTATACTAGTGAAAATATCTTACCTAGGATATGGCCCAAACAAAGGAATTCTAATCCAGGAAGCATTGATAAAAATAATGTTCAGATTATCCACAAATATTAAACAAGCCATGTGGTAGATACGAATAAAGAGAACTATATGTTTAATTGGGATATTTTAAAAAAATTAGTAACCGAAGGAAAGAATTCAAATGTAAACATGTACGATCGGTACAGCAAAAGCATCCGAGAACCAGTTAGGTAATTCCTCTATAGCGGTAGTATTCGTCTGGAGGACTTACGCTGCCAGACTTTGGGTTCACATTTTATTTTCAGCTGACTTCCTAAAGATTCTCTAGGTGAACTTTATATACATTACATCTTCTAGTAATTCTGAAGATTTATTAATTGGACATCAATCACGTGCTTTAGATGCCAAATTGAGGGATGTTGTGTAAAAAGTCATGTAAAAATAAATAAGTAAATGAATGTAAAATAAAAACAAATTCAACTTTGGCTCTTGTATTTACAGATGGCCCATTTAATTTTATTTGTTGACTGTATTTTGTATATAACCACCTATTGTTTATTGGGAGAGTTACTGTCAAATCTGATAGTCTTCAGCAGAAACCTCCACACTTACACTTGTTAATGCATATTTGTACCAATACAGTATATATAACTTCAATTACACAAATAATCACAGTGCATTCTGCCTTGTCCATGCTTTATCCCTGACCACTTTAATACACTGATGAATGAGTATTGGCTTTAGCTGTGCTCCATATAATGACATGACAGGCTGCCGTCCAGCACAATTTTCTGAACTCGATGCGACATGATCAATATCTACTCCAATGAAATGTCCGTGTGCTGCGGTGTCTTCCTGGACACCAGATTACAGCTTTTTGTAAGCATCAGAATTAGAGTCAAAATAAAAAGTCATGATGTACAAATATACCGTACATAAGATGAATGTACTGTACGATTATCTGTACCCCAGTGTCATACTGCCCCGGTATCCATGAGACTGGTAGGTGGATGGTTGCTTAGAATGGTCCTTATTCTAATTTTACTTTCATTGTGTTTGCCTGTGAAGTGGCCATTGTCCATATTTCTCTGTCAAAGATTATTAGACACATCATTAAAAAAAATTAATTTATGACATGTTACCTCTACAGTGCCACTATTTTTCTGTAGACCTGGAAATCTGTTAACATCTCTAGTGAATACATATTAGCGTCATGTGATAGGCAGCCACATGGTTAGCTCTTCAGTGAGGAGGTACATAACCATCCTTCGGCTTTCCTCACACTAGCATTAAGGGCTTCTAAATCCTAATGATCTATATTGATGGATCAATACACAAAGCACAACGGACCCTAACAGGTTCCTATTACGGAACATCCTTGGACTCTACTGGAAACAGAATATCACGTTTTGCATTATTCCCATTAAGGGCAGTTTACACCAGCTTTCTTTTTGAGATGCTACTGCAGTTTTTGATGCAATTTCTTGAGCTAAAGCTGGAAGTTTAATTTAAGTCCTTTCTTCATCTTTACCATTCCTCAAGAAACCACTTCTTGCTTTAAAGGGGTTGTCGACTACTAGGACAACCCCTTTTTGAACTAAATGATTGGCCCCGATAAAATAAAAAAACCTATACTCACCTCCCGTGCCGGCGCCGTTCAAGCAGTGTCGGCACTCACAGTCCCAGGGCTGTGATGCGGTGGAAGGACACGCGGTGCCTAGCGCCCAATGAGCACTGGCATCACTGTCCCCGCCTTTCATACAAATTGAACATGAAGAGGAAGTCCGGGCTGCAGCTGATCTCTGACTTCAACTTCATGTTCAATTTGTACTAAGGCGGGGACAGTGATGCCAGCGCTGATTGGGCACCGGGGACCACGTGTCCTTCCAACACATCACAGCGCCGGGACCACAAGTGCTGACAACACTGGAACAGGAGCGGAGTATAGTTTTTTTTTTTATTTTATTGGGGCCGAACATTCAGTTCAAGAAGGGGGCTGTCCTAGTAGTCTACAACTTCTTTAAAGCTAAAAACTGCAGCAAAACTAGCTAGACCAAGGTGAGATCTAGTCTCTTCAAAATCCACAACTGCAGCAACTTGGTCTGCTTCTATTATATGTAACCAAACGAATTGTCAAAAACACAAGTGGAAATGTAGCCCAATCAGTTGACAACTATGTAACAATATCCATGTATGTATACAAAGGTCATGGATTAGGCTACGTCTCCACTTGTGTTTTCACAATCCGTTTGTCTATTCTGTTATTAGGAAAAAACAAACAGAATTAATGCTAAAATTGTATGCAAAACAGAAGCAGAGGGATAATATTCATTATGGTACACTTTTAGAATGGAAATAAAAACATGTCAAGCAGAACCATTGCTTTGTTATAAAAACGGACACATTATAAATCCCAGACGGGTCCCATAATAATCAATATTGTCCTGCAGAAAACATTTCCATCAGTTATGCGGGAGATCCATTTTTAACGTCAGTTCCATTTGTCTGTCCCTAAGGACAGAGCAGAAGAACAGAATGTGGAAGCACAAGTGTGAATGTAGCCTTATATATTTTTACTGAAGTTTAAGTTTAAATCCTAACAGCTCAGAATGTACCTTTGCTGTTATTTAATGATGTGACAATTATCATGCTGTGTGAACAGTAATGTGGAATATGTCCAGGTGAAGATGAATGACATCACACAACATTTTGCCAAATCTATACTTGGACTGCTAGGCTGGGGTCACACGATCGTATATACTCTCTAAGAGAGAATCAGATCGATAATGTTAATTGCACTCTGCTCAAACTCTGTTACGTGTCAGCCTAGTGTGATCCGATTCTCTCGCATGAGAAAATCAGAGCACAAATGTAGAGAAGATGGAGAACTTAATTTCTCAACCTTCTCCATTGTCTGTAGAAATCAGAATGCACTTGGATGTCATCAGACTGCAGTCCGATGTTTTACACGCATCCACAGACTTGTATGGGTGTGTGTGATCCGATTAACGCAGCATTCTGCGATTTGTTTTCTCATGCCGAATCGGCAGGAAGAAAAAAAAGGAGATCTGCACTGCCTCATAGTATAATATTGGGCCGGGAAATATCCGATAAAACATCACATAGCACTCGTCCGATGTGTACGCTGGTGTGAGCGAGCCCTAGAGAGACAATACATAGATCATTCTACATTCTTCTTCTTCTAATATGTTAAATATGTAAACACCTCTAAAACTTGTATTTTTGGAATAATTAAAGCTAATACAATCAAGTACACACACACAAAACAACAAATCAAAATAAATAGAAAGGGAGCGTAAATACATTATTGTAGGTGAGCAAATTAATACGTATGGGCAAAAGTTTACACTGTGGTTAAAAGTTTAACCTATCAAAAGATATTCAGAAGGGGGATTGGTGTCGGGTAATATGTGCCGCCCAATAGCACTCCCAAGTCCCACATTCAGGGAGAGAGCTAGGTGTAAGGATCCAGCACTAAATTGTGGATGTCTCAGGAAATAGTTGGCTATTTTTCAAGTTTTGATTGAAGATTGGATTTTGTGGCACTTTAGAAATCCCTGAAAAAAAATCTACGATTCATAGAACTGTCCCAGCCAAGCAGAACCCCACAGTAATATGTGATACTGACGTGAAAAAGCATCACTGAAACCAACAAATTATATGTTAAAGCGCACAACCTCCGGAACAAGCAAGTTTATCGCATAGATGTACTGCACATGCTCAATCTACAAAACACAAGCCATTGTACAGAGCAGAGGGCCAACCTAATCTAGAAGTCACCCATGCAGGCACATCTCACAAGTATACTTCATTGGCTCCTTTCTATAGATCACTGCACTTTTATAATTATGATCTAACAACAATCCAAGATCCAGATACATCTCATATACAGGTATGTTCTCCAATATGGAGGGTGATCAGTTATCATGTATTGACTTTCCCTACAATCCTAGAACATCTGCTATATAGTTACAGAGATTACAGACAATGCAGTTGTAACCCAAATGTGCTCCACAAGGACACAAAAAAAAAACATAATAAATGGGTAGATGAAACATGATCAAAATGTCAGCTTTATGTCTCGTACGTAAAAAAATGCAACTATTTTCATCAATGTGCTAGTTGAGATTTTCATCTGTCCTTCCTCCGCGTGGTCATATGAGAAAAAAAAACTATTGAAGTTTCAAACATGTTTAAGCGGGGAGGTGGGAATTTGTGGACCACTAAAAAGTAAGCATGTGAAAAGACACAAATATTATAATGGGCGTGTGTGCTATCCAAAAAAAACCTCTTCCAGAACACACTCGCAAAATTTAAAAAGGTGAACGGGGCTTTAGTGCCCGTAATGAATGAGATTATAAATTTAAAAAAAAAAAAGAAAAGAAAAAGCGAAATATTTAGAAGTTAAAGTGAAACAAGGCTTCCTTATTCTTATTTTTTTTATGTAGAGGGGAGTAGAAACCTGGATATAGTGTTTCTGGACTTTGCAAAGGCATTTGTCACTGTCCCATATAAACGCCTAATTAAGGTCTATAGGTTTAGAAAGTAAGGTTTGCAATTGGATTGAAAGCTGTCTCTAAGACCACAACCAGAGAGTTGTGGTGAATCACTGCTATTCTGAATGGTCTCTGGTTAGAAGTGGTGTGACCCCAGGTTCAGAGTTGGGTCCACTTTTATTCAAATTATTACTTATATAAAAGACAGGATTAATAATGAAATTTATTTTTGATGACGACACACAACTATGTAGAATAGTGCAATCTATGAAAGACTTTCAAAAGTTGCAGGCTCACTTAGACAAACTGAGCGGGCGTTCACGTTGGAGATGAGGCTCAATGTGGAGAAATGTAAAGTCATTCATCTGGACACTAATAATGTGCAGGCATCATATGAAGTAAAACTAGGAGAGCCACTTGTAGAGAAGAATCTGGGAGTACATGCAGATCGCAGACTAAATAACATCATGCAATGTCAATAAGTGGCAGCTAAGGCCAGCAGGATATTATCATGTTCTAAAAGAGGTATGAAGTCACGGTACAGAGATGATGGACTACCACTTTATAAAGTGCTAGTGTGACCTAATATGCAGTTCAGTTCTGGGCACCAGTTCATAAAAAGATTGTCCTGTAGCTAGACAAAGTACAAGGAAGAGCCATAAAACTGATGGCATGGAAGATCGTTGGTATAAGGAAAGATTAAAAGAATGAATTTTAGTTGAGAGGAAACTAATAAGGGAGGGCATGATTAACTTGTACAAATACAGAAATGGCCCATACAAACCGTATGATCAAAAGATGTATTATCTAAACCAGACAGAAAGGTTCAATCTCCAGAGAAGACAAGCCTTCTTTACCATAAGAACCAGTAATCTGTGGATAGGTCTACCTGAAGAGCTGATCACAGTGGGAACCATTGAAGGTGTCAAACAAGGCGTAAATGCTGGTTTAGAAGAGATAAACAAACGCTTATGAAAATGTGTAAACTTCTTTTCCAAATATTAGGTCCAATGGAGCAACAATTTGTATTAGGAGGGAAAAATAAGCTCATTGGGGACAGACTGGATCATGCATTGTGGTTGTGCACGTGCCCGTGTCTTTTTTCACCAGAATTAACTATGTAACCATGTATCCTAAACTAAACTGAATTGTGCATTGCACTACTTTCCCATCACTCGGTTGAACTTGATGGACATGGGTTTTTTTCCAACCATATTAACATGTAACTATGTATTTTGAATTAAATGTAACTGTGCATTAAACTACCTTCATATAAACATTGCTACCATTAGAAACATAGATCTGTAAGTAACACAGCCATCGATTTCTATGTTTGCTTCTGTATTCACATTTAAAGAACTGAATGCGTAATTAGAGTTGCCAACTTACTACAAAGACTCCAACTCTTCTTTACTGTACTACAATTTGTTTCAGGTGGCAGCTGCACTAAATTTGTTGCTGCCAACTGCTGCCCACATAACGAGAAAAAGATATGTTTTCCTAAATAGACATCAAATAATGCACGGTATTCATTCAGCCATTGGATTTCTCCTGGTGTGGCCTTTTATATTGTTCAAATTCATCAGGGATTAAAGAAAAAAAAACAGAAATAACCCTATGTTACATTGTTGCACTGCTGTGAAATTAGATCCTCTGCAATGTGCTGCACTCCATACTAGGATTCGGAAACCTGGAGCTCTCAATACAAGTAGAGTTTATTACGGTGAGGTGATATATGAATGGTATCTAATGAAATAGAGCCGATCGCTGAGTGCTGCTGCATAAGCTTTATTTGTATCGCAGGTACATGAAAGAGAACATAAGCAGATGCCGATACAGAAATAGCAGGAGATAGGCTTGTCCATATGCTTACACCAATACTCCTGTGACAACAAGAAAAGCAATCTTGGTTTTGAAATCTAATATCCATATATATGTAAATATACACATGCAGTATGACAGTACTAAAAGCAACAAATCATTAGCAAAACACACACAAGCTCCACAGATGACAAACAGCATTTTCTTGGCTATTTAAACCAACACATTAAATGAAGCATCTGTCAGTTACCCTATTTTTTTTTACCTTCCCTAGAAAATATTATATACTCCAACTCGGCACCCACACACAGTTATACAGTCATTCATGAACGACTACTGTACTTAGCAGATGGTATATACATTAAAGTCCTAAATCCGCTACATCCACACAGATTCCCCACATCTGTCAGATATATATTGTCTGGAATATTACTTACATACTGTTGAAGAGCTCCCGGTAGGTTTCGTCACCTCTTCCTTCAGACATCAGGCTATCCAGTTTATCAATTAGCTTTGCTTCAACCTCAAAGACAAACATAAAAGGTGCTTTGTTTTAGTGTGCCAGTATGCCTCCGGGGCGCTGCGCACGCTGTGTCCTCCGTTAGGCAAAAATCACTTGTCATAGGTCATATTGTGTCCGGTGTGAAGCGGTCACCATTCCATGAGAACGCGCTCAGCACTAATTGTCACTTTACACTACAAGCAGAGGAGCCGGAGCTGATGCTGATGCTATGGCAGCTCGCTATATATGGATTCTAGCAGAAAGGAGTGCAGCCAGCACTAGATTGCCTTCTCCTGCAGGGCTTCATCCCCTGCATGGCACATCCAGCACCTTCAGGGTTTTTACATGACCTTATTTTACTTCTAATTGGTGCCCTTCACACTTTAACTTAATAGAAAGAAACATCAGCTTTTAAAACTCATATAATGCAGAAAGAAAGTTTACCTTTAAATGTATAACACTTATGGGCAAGTAGAACTTGGCATTTAGAAAAAAAGTAAAAGGTCTCATCAATACAGGTATGGCTGGTCTGGTGCAGATGCAGTGCAAAGGTCAAAATTCAGACAGAGACTTCTTAAATTTGGTATATACACTTGATTAGGTTCCATATATACAGCCAATATGGAGAGTGATCCATCTGAGCTTTGACCTTACACTGCAGCAGGGCTAAACTACTATAAAAAGAAAAAAACAAGTTTACACATATCATCACAGACGTACACTAATGCCACGTTCACACGGTCAGTATTTGGTCAGTGTTTCACATCAGTATTTGTAAGCCAAAATCAGAAGTGGAACCATCAGAGGAAAAGTATAATAGAAACACGTCACCACTTCTGTATTTATCACCCACTCCTGGTTTTGTCTTACAAATACTAATATAATTTACTGACCAAATACTGATCTTGTGAATGTGGCCTAAATGGTAACTTCTGCATGCTGTAAGTTTTCACAAATCTTCTGATACATTTCATATTATATAAAATTATGCAAAAGTAACTGACTAAACTACTGAATACAGGAAATATCATATTGCCAACATGCATTTCTTAAAGGATTTGATTTTCTCAAGGCTTTCAACTTCAAAGGAAATCAGTCACCAGGTTTTTGCAACCCCATCTTATGTACAGACCATCGGCCAAGCAATGTAGAACTTACTGAAGTTTTGACAAAATCACTGTTTTATCTGCAGTTCTTTAAAGGGAACCTGTCACGTCCTAGTTTCCTAGTTGCTATGTACACTGCCCCCATAGCGTTGTTAGTGAAGCAATGTGCATCACTAACAATCTCTTTTCATTAAAATTTGTGGTATTGTAATGATTTTATAACATTTTATATACTATGTCCTACCTGCTCATTTTTAAGTCAGGGTGTGATCCTCATATTCAGTCAGGGGCAGCGCCGCTGTGTAGTTCGCAGCTTTACTGCGCATGCACTATGACCCGTTGCTCCCCGCGCACGAGCAGAGAGACTGTAATTCACACGCACGGGGAGCCGCAGGTCATAGCGCATGCGCAGTGAAGAAGTACAAAGCCTCACTGCGCACGTGCAGGGACCCGAAGCCGGACATGTAAAACTGAGTATGCGCCCCACAAATATCAGCGCTCGCCGGGAGCAAATTTCAAACACATGGGCGTTGCCAGCAGTGATTGATTAGGAGGATCACACCCCTATGACAGAATAGGAGGATCACCCCCCTATGACTGAATAGGAGGATCACCCCCCTATGACTGAATAGCAGGATCACCCCCCTATGACTGAATAGGAGGATCACCCCCCTATGACTGAATAGGAGGATCACCCCCCTATGACTGAATAGGAGGATCACCCCCCTATGACTGAATAGGAGGATCACCCCCTTATGACTGAATAGGAGGATCACCCCCCTGTGACTGAATAGGAGGATCACCCCCCTGTGACTGAATAGGAGGATCACCCCCCTGTGACTGAATAGGAGGATCACCCCCCTGTGACTGAATAGGAGGATCACCCCCCTGTGACTGAATAGGAGGATCACCCCCCTGTGACTGAATAGGAGGATCACCCCCCTGTGACTGAATAGGAGGATCACCCCCCTGTGACTGAATAGGAGGATCACACAACTATGACTGAATAGGAGGATCACACAACTATGACTGAATAGGAGGATCACACAACTATGACTGAATAGGAGGATCACACCCCTATGACAAGACGAACAGGTAGGATATAAGTAATAAAATGTTATAAACTCATTATAATATCATCAATTTTAATGAAAAAAGCTGGTTAGTGATGCACATTGCATCACTAACAATGCAATGGGGGCACTGTAGATAGGACATGACAGGTTCCCTTTAAAAGCCCTCACCACTGATTGGCAACTTTCAGCATATGCATAGTATACACAGAAAGCTGCCAATCAGAGGTGGGGGTGGGGTTATGTAGAGATCATGAATAAGGAGGACTACATAGCAGCAGGTTTACTAGTCTTCTGGTGATAAAATTAGTGTTTTATTAGCAGGAGATTATAAAAACCATAGCAAGCAGCCCAGTAAGTGACACTGGAATCAGGGTCTCTAGCTCTTTTAGAATTTTTATACCTATCCTTATAGTGTGCAATTACTCTAATGTGTTAAGTAAAGAAAAAATTAAGATTACAATAATTAAAAGGGTTCTTCAGCAATCTTAACTGGTTTATCTGTCTATTTACTAAATGTTTTCTCATTTAACAATTCATGTGATTTCCACACTACTCTTTGCTCAAACATCCAAGTTTATATATCTATGCAAAAACTTTAGTGGACTGTGTGTTGGCATACTAGCTCTTCACCCTTAGAAATTAAATTAATCCGTTGCATGATTATTTTGACAATTTGTGGAATGCAAATATGTTCATATTTAAGAAATTTCTGGGCATAATCATCAAGAGTAGCATTTTGTAAGCCAGTCTTGATGAAATGTGCAGTAGACTAAGATGCGTCAAATTCATTAGGAGGCATACACCTCAAAGCAAGGTTCCCCAACTCCAGTCCTCAAGACCCACCAACAGGTCATGTTTTCAGGATTGCCTTAGTATTGCCCAGGTGATAATTTCATCACCTGCACATTCAATAATCCTATCACCTGTGTAATAGTAAGGAAATCCTGAAAACATGACCTGTTGGAGGGTCTTGAGGACTGGAGTTGGGGAACACTGTCTTAAAGGTTATCTGTCAGTAGTATTAACCCTCCTAATCCTTCTATATGGGCATGCAAGTCATAGAAAGTTGAATAAAATGATACTTTGATGTGTGCAATCTGATGACTTATTCCCAAGAATCTAAGTTTTTCTTAATCTGAAAATGAGCTGTTAAGATCTTTGCGTCTGATATACGGTAGATCTCCCGGGGAATCTGTCTCCAGAGCTTATTTTAAATGAAAAGGGGCGGTACCAGTATGAGACATGTAGATCAGGAGAGCAGACTATCAGTCATTACATGCCTCGCACTGGTAATGCCTCCTTTCATTTAAAATAAGCTCTGGAGGTAGATTCTCAGGGAGATACATGTCCAGCCCTTAGATCTTAGCTCATTTACATATTAGGAAAAATTTTGATTACTCTGGAATAAAACTTCAGATCACAGATATCAGGATATCATTTTATTCAACTTTCTATGACCTACATGCCTCTGTAGATGACTTAGGAGGGTTGATCCTACTGACAGATTCCATTTAATAATTTTGGCCCATCTTTCAGCTGCCATGCATCACCAAAAAAATTTACGAGTATACATTTGTTGCAATTTAAGCTACCTTTGCAGAGCATTATAATACATTTGTCAGAAGCGCTTGGCCACTCCGCTCCTAACTGGGCTTTGCCCACTTTTCAAAAAGTTGGTGGAGTTTGCTAGGACGGAGTTTAGCAAATATTGTGCAACGTTTCAAGCATTTCTATGTCACAAACTGACGTAAACTGTTTGATGAATCAGCCCTTAAGCCCCCCATAGTCATTAAATTGCAGTCGGTTCGGCTGGCAGCAATCTTGCTGGAATCGCCCATAGGCAGGAGTGTTTGCTCTGCAGAGGGCGCCTATGTCCTCTATGACAGAGCTGCCAGCAGGTATCTCTGGCTTCTTATCTCTAGTGAACAAAAAGATTGGTAGCCTGAAATTGGACATGCCGAATCCTTAACTCCCTCTGACAATCATCTGTCGGGACCCCCATACACAATATGGGCAGGTTCAGCCGACGTTAGTCTAATCAAACAAACATTATCTTGCTACATTAGTGAATCTGTAACACTATTATGTGCAGACATATGGGCTGTCATGTTGGCAACATCTTCTCAACCTGATGGCAGCTGTCAATTTGTCCGGCTGGTCTTCAATAACAGTCAGAAAGTTTTGCATTGAATTTCTCAGATAAGAATTCAAAAGTAGCAATCAATATGGCGGAGTATTTGGTTGTCACTTTTGCTTAAATAGCCGCCACAATCAAACAGAAATAGAACCTTATTTTCTAATATATGACCATGTTTACAACTTGGGTCAAAATCCTCTTGGATAGCTTTGTGCTTATAATACGAAGCAGCCTAAGGACAGGTCCGCAGAGAATCCTGTGAACAAAGCCCCTTTGGAAAGATCAAAAAACTAGCACTGAATAAACAGATAAGTATGTCTGAAACTGCATGGGCAATTAAAAAACTAAAAACAAACAGAAAACTCTGAGGAGAAGCAGGAATGAGAGCAAAACTGGCCACTTTAGACCTGGTGATAGGACCTCTTTAAAAGATTTGGACACATTTGGGGGGAAAAGTTTCTTTCTGAAATGCATGTAATTTTGGCTAAAAATTATTTTTTGCTAATGGCTTTCATTGAAAATTTTGTACCATTTGCCTTCTGTAACCTGCGAATTGCAATGTCTATTGCTGGCTGTAGAATGAGTTAACTGAGAATCTATTAGTGAGCTCTTTCTGATTGGAGCGTTTATAATTCTTATCCTCCTTCTTTTTAGATACCTTCAGCCTATTTTATTGCCACAAAGTTCAGCTCAACTTTTTTGTGTTCACAAATCAGCTGGAAACGTACAAATCAACCTGGATGAAGCCTACCATACTATGTGAAGGGAGCTCGCTCCAGCTTTTCTACTGTGTTTTTAATATAAATAAAAGCATCTGATAAAGAATTGTGTGTGCCATGGATTTTTCTATATCTATTGCAAGCTGCTGTTGGACTTTTATGGACTATTTTGATACACTGAATACCATCACTATATTTAATGGCCACACAGATTCCACGCTTGCCGCCTGATTGATTACTGTCGGAGGTGTAGTGATCTGATGATAATTTTTTTGGGAGACTCTACCAAGCTACCTACAAAAAGTCTACAGTTATGAACTGCACCTCTAATAAGAATATAATTGCTCTTAAGTGAATCCGTCATATGAAGAACACCAACAGCACCTGATAGATGACATTATCAGTAACCGGGATAAGGTGTTTGTCAATTAAACAAAAAAAATAGTTAGCATTTTTGGCATAATTTTGGCAACACAGATGTAAACACCGCCTTAGAAAAACGCTTATGTACTTAGAAATAAGTACATGGTTTGCATTCATGAGAATCAACTTATTCATGGAAAGGACAAACGATAAGAGTAATTAACTCGAAGAAACTTCTAGAAATTATTTATTCCGCATGTAAGGTAAGAGAATTAGGTTTAACGCGTAGCTCCCTAAAAAGGTAAGGATTTAGTAATCAAGGAGACGTACCCTAAATTAGTAACCACCACTTATTCCAATAGGCACAGTGACTTTACCACTAAGTGATTGCTACTTATAACCATGGACTGGAGGATATCCGTCCAAGGGTTAACAGCATTGCTCCGGCATAGAAATCAAAGTCATTTATTTTGTGTGCGTTAAACAATGTTTCAAATCGATGTTCCTATGGAGCAGCATGATGGTGGGTGTAAAGAAATGGTTTCAGACAGCAGGAGAAAAATCGAGTGGGAGCTGCAAAAGTACTTGGAACACTTAGCAAACCTCTGAGCTGGAAAATAGGAAACGTACTGGAGTGTCAAAATTGTTTGGCCTAAATAAATACAGGCCACTTTGATCCAAGATTATGTCTCCTGTTCAATAAAGTGCTTGAAACGGATACTGATAATGTATACAAGTCTGTGATCACTAAAATACCATTACAACCTTACAAACAAAATACCACTAAATGAAAATCTATAAACATACTGAACCGCTGTCGGGTAATAGTTAAAGGGATACTTCAGGCAAAGGCAATAAATACAGGCACGATCAGGGAGCCATAAGTGATTTCTGGCATACAGATGGAGCCTGCCTGTATACTAGGCTGGTTGTCATGACCCTATAAGAAATGATGCAGAATTTACAGTAATTACCATCTCCTGGACAAGAGGAGTCAGCCAGAACACATCCAAGAATGCCCTGATTACTGGAAACCAAAAAGCGAGTTTGGTGTTAAGGTTGGTGCCACCATTCTGGGAATCAGTAGTGTTTGCGGTTACTTCTCAAAGTGTCAATTCAAGCTGTACATTTATAGCATATTTGTATTGTGGGCCTAAATGAATATGCATAACACAGTACATATAGGTCAGACAAGCTTTTTTCAGTTCTTGAGATGTCACAGACAGCACATTGATCAATGACAGTCAATAGGCACATGAGTGAGTCTCAGCGCATTATCGGCATCTCAGAAACCCCAATGCAGAAGTGATAGGTGCCCAAAAAACCCCAACTGCTCATTAATGGTGCTTTTACATGGCGCTTAGGGACAAGTTCAATGGTCGAGTCGGGGCTTACGTCCGAACACCCCGCAAAACGTGATCTGGATATATGCACCAATGGGGACATAGACTGTAATGGTGCTGGCAGAGCAAACGTGCACTTTGACGTGCATCATTTTCGGGAGAGTACGCCTACAGGAGGTGGACACTCAGACGTTGTAGACTGCCTCCAGTATGAGTACACTCCCAAAAATGATGCACGTCAGAGCGCAGAGTCTATGGCCCATCAGAGTTTTGCGAGGGGGGGTGGTTCGGACATACAGTATGCCCCGATGGTGCCACCGAGAATGTGCCTAACGCAATAATGTGAAAGCATCCTAACTCTATAGGAGTTCTAGACAATTAATGAAGTAGTGGTTACACGTGCTTCCTAATACTTCATTCACACAAAAACTTTGGGACTCACGTTCTCACAACTGGTTTTGGTCCCAGAGGTTGGACCCCCAGCAATTATACATTTATCGCCTGTCCTGTTAATCCAGATTATATAATTTGTTCATGGGACAACTGCTATAGCAGAATATGTCATTCGACAAAAACATTTGCAAAATTCTGCTACGTATGTACTGTGTATAAACACAGCCAAAAGGGAGTTCATTGCAATACACCTTAAACAAGGTAAATGGAAATTGATAATTGCATAAACACCTTCCAAAGATTATCCTATCGTTGTACTAGTATGGCTAAGGACTATCATTTATCATATTAAATGCTAAAGATATTGGGGTGGCCTTGTATGTCTTTGTAGTAGTAAGGTTTGTTGGTCTTCCATGCATAGGAGACTTGTACATACAGAACCTTTAAGACTCAGTAGCTTTTCTATTAAAAGAGAATCCATTAACAGATTTCACAATAAAAACAGCATACATTATTATACAGGTTCCTCAGGTCTCATGAGACTGATGTACTTACTTAGAAAAATCCATGTCAGAATGGTTGAATAATCCTGACATTAAAATATGCATTTTATAAATTTGCCTAAAGAGTAAGAGACCTCATGAGTCCAAGTGTATTCAGTCTCTATCCCACCCAATCTGATTGACGGCTGCAGCTTATACTGAGCTATTTGAGATTTCAACAGTAACACGGAGGAGGGACACTGAGGAGCTTGTCAATCAGGCTACATGGGGGGAGGTTGACCTTAAGCTTTAAAAGGATTGTAGATCCATTCTGACATACTTCGAAAATCTAAGTACACCATCATCACATCTAAAACGTGTGCAACATGCATTGTGGAATTGGATAAGCTTTAAGCTCTGAATAAAGTGAGTATATTGCAGGCTTCACCATATTAACCTCAATTGTTCATTAGCTAGTCTAGATATTTGTATGGCACAATATTGTCTCTAATGATACGCCAGGTGTATATAGTTCTTATTTAATATATATATATTAGGTACCTGCTTAAAGTTGCCACTTCTTCTTTGCTCCCAGTCCATCATGTCATGAAAAATAGGGATCATTACATTCCTCAAGTCAGGCTGGGGTATCAAGGTTACTTCAAGAAATGGACCAATTAAGGCTGGGATAAAATGAAGTTTGTGTTCACCTACAAAAATAATAGTTTTATTTACTAGAGAAAATGAGCAACTGCAAATCTTCATATTTATCTCATATGGGGCAGGACATATCATTGGTGCAACCTGGGCAATTGCACAGGGACCTAAGGGACAAGGGGACCCACTTACATTTCCAAGGCAGGTGGAACTGTGCATTATGATGAGCTACTGGACTACAAAAGGCCCATATATTGTTCTTGCACAGGGCCTCTTCTGTCTGCGTCCGTCCCAGATTCCACACCATACTGTACAATGTTACAGTTACTGCTGAGCTAGGCTCACTTGTAATGTATCAACTTTTTTTTTGCAATGTAGCAATGTGACAGTGTAGAAACACACCTCTCGTATTGACTGGACAGTGTAGAAACACACACCTCGCACCGACTGGACAGTGTAGAGACACACCCTTTGTATAGACTGGACAGTGTAGCGACACTCCCTTCGTACCGACTGGACAGTGTATAGACACACCCCTCGTACCGACTGGACAGTGTATAGACACACCCCTCGTACAGACTGGACAGTGTATAGACACACCCCTCGTACAGACTGGACAGTGTATAGACACACCCCTCGTACAGACTGGACAGTGTATAGACACACCCCTCGTACAGACTGGACAGTGTATAGACACACCCCTCGTACAGACTGGACAGTGTATAGACACACCCCTCGTACAGACTGGACAGTGTACAGACACACCCCTCGTACCCACTGGACAGTGTAGAGACACACCCCTCGTACAGACTGGACAGTATATAGACACCCCTCGTACCCACTGGACAGTGTAGAGACACACCCCTCGTACCCACTGGACAGTGTAGAGACACACCCCTCGTATCAACTGGACAGTGTAGAGACACACCCCTCGTATCAACTGGACAGTGTAGAGACACACCCCTCGTATCGACTGGACAGTGTATAGACACACCCCTCGTACAGACTGGACAGTGTATAGACACACCCCTCGTACAGACTGGACAGTGTATAGACACACCCCTCGTACAGACTGGACAGTGTATAGACACACCCCTCGTACAGACTGGACAGTGTATAGACACACCCCTCGTACAGACTGGACAGTGTACAGACACACCCCTCGTACCCACTGGACAGTGTAGAGACACACCCCTCGTACAGACTGGACAGTATATAGACACACCCCTCGTACAGACTGGACAGTGTATAGACACACCCCCTCGTACAGATTGGACAGTGTACAGACACACCCCTCGTACCCAGTGGACAGTGTAGAGACACACCCCTCGTACCCACTGGACAGTGTAGAGACACACCCCTCGTACCCACTGGACAGTGTAGAGACACACCCCTCGTACCCACTGGACAGTGTAGAGACACACCCCTCGTATCAACTGGACAGTGTAGAGACACACCCCTCGTATCAACTGGACAGTGTAGAGACACACCCCTCGTATCGACTGGACAGTGTAGAGACACACCCCTCGTATCGACTGGACAGTGTAGAGACACACCCCTCATATCGACTGGACAGTGTAGAGACACACCTCTCGTATCGACTGGACAGTGTAGAGACACACCCCTCGTATCGACTGGACAGTGTAGAGACACACTCCTCGTATCGACTGGACAGTGTAGAGACACACCCCTCGTACCGACTGGACAGTGTAGAGACACACCCCTCGTACCGACTGGACAGTGTAGAGACACACCCCTCGTACCGACTGGACAGTGTAGAGACACACCCCTCGTACCGACTGGACAGTGTAGAGACACACCCCTCGTACCGACTGGACAGTGTAGAGACACACCCCTCATACCGACTGGACAGTGTAGAGACACACCCCTCATACCGACTGGACAGTGTAGAGACACACCCCTCGTACTGACTGGACAGTGTAGAGACACACCCCTCGTACTGACTGGACAGTGTAGAAACACACACCTCGCACCGACTGGACAGTGTAGAGACACAGCCCTCGTATCGACTGGACAGTGTAGAATACAACTGGTGTGTTTCAACATTGTCCAGCCAGTATTAAGTGTTTAGGGAACACCCAGTTGCGAATTTATTCATAGATTTTCAGGAATAATAGAGGAACTGTGTATTGTAGAGCTTTCAGTAAAGATGCTCCAGTTTTAATATTACATGGGGAATACAAGTGTTAATTAAACCAGACATATCAGGAGAACGGGCAAGTCCTTTTTATAGGTGGCATACATAAGACTGTCGAGTTTGGGCCAGGTGGACCACAGCTAGTACGTGCATCGCAGTCTACGCTTGGACTGTGAATCTGGGATTTGTGAAACTGGCCTTACAGTGATTTCTCCAGGCTAGTTTATTTCAACTGTTTATTTCAGAGGGAGAGAGAGGAATAGGTCGCTGACAGAGGTATCTTATGTCCTGTGTGAACAAATAAATTTCATGCTGACTCAAACATGGGTTAGGTTGAGTTTGGGTACCATAAAACTAAATATATGTATTCATCTCTGAATTCATGTAGCAACACATTAGCAGAAGACTAGAAGGTCCTACAGTTTCTTTTAGACTTTGTTCTGCATGTGTACAGCTCTAGACATTCCGGGCTAATGTTTGAAATTAAAGGGTAAATACATTTTCAGAAAACTTTTCAAATTTCAGAAGTTGTAATCCGCGGGGGTTCAAGTGCTGAGATCCATACCAATCGCGAAAACGAACGAGGGGAAAGTGCTTTCCTCCTTGATTGAAAATAGGCTCTATGATCTGTCAAAGCTTTTGATATTCCACAAAGTTAATTCTTATCTATAATCTGTAGAACTCTTTTCATCAACCAGCTAGGTCATGATTATTTTCTAGTTTAACTCATTTTATCAGCTTCCCATTGCAGGTTTCTGCATTTCAGAATGATAAAATATCACCGATAATGAGTCAGAAACAGATGTAGGCAGCAGATAATCCTTTACTAAACCATGTAATAGTCACTTACATCTGTCAAGAGTGCTGTGATAAATCAGAGCAACACAAGATGTTACAGCATCGAGGCACCATATTATTGCTCCACCATGTCACTGTGTATCATTTTTTTTATACAGGCAACTGAAGTATGCCCACTTAATGATCAAAAAGCCTCTTGACAGCCAGCTATTGCAGTTTCATTACAAAATACCAAATAATAAAAATGAAGGATAATCCTACCTAAATTCTGCCACATGCTGAAGATTTCACAGCCCATTGTCACACGCATGTCTCCATATCTAAAGAGATGAAAAACATCAATTATTTCATAAAAGCAGCATCAGAAGCAATAAGGAAGAGACAAACGCTGTTCGTAGAGCTGTATACCCTGCTGAGTATTCACGTAATATAAGTGTGCCGAGTTACGTTCAGTCAGATAGACAGGCCAGACTTGTAATAGTTAAAAATATATAATAATGAAATTTACACTTTAACCATTTTCTATTGTGATAATTATTTATTATTAAACTGAAATGCACAAAATATTAAAAGGCTCTTAATGCAAACCTCTATCAGGTAATTTTCAGAATATTCTGTCATGCGAAATGAGAAATAACACACATGAGAAATAACACTAATACTGGCCATTATATATCACTTGTACCCTGCAGGCTCCATTTCAATTTCATTTCTCTCTGAGCTAGTGGGTGGGGCCTAGATGGTTTGAGGTTTCCCAAACACAGTACACACAGAGAGAAGAATTTTTGTTCTTCTTTCTCTATAGCACACAGTCAGGTACTCAGCAAGTACTGAGCTGTGTAGCTGGATCTGCCTGTGTCTGCCTGATTTCTCACTGTGCTGAGTGCTCCTCCTCACCTCAATGTCAATCTGCCTTGAACTGACCACCATGGATTTGAGTTCTATTTTTTCAGATTAGATGAGGAGTTTGGGAGGCAAAGGGAAGAAAAATGGCTTGTAATGGTCAGGCCCCTCACTCAGCCGTCTCCTTGATGTGGGGTGGGTGACTATCGTCACTTTACAGCTCAAATCTCACAAACAGAACACAGAACGTACCCCCAACCAGTCTACACACCCTAGAGGCTAAATGCTGCCACCACTTACCAAAAATGTGGTAAGCCCCAATGTCATGCACACAATGTACTCACTGCACACAGGCCATACATAGGTCACATGCACAAACTTCCACTTAGTATTTACGGAGACAGTTTGTTTTAGGCTTTAATACACAAAAGGTACAGTGCTTAAAATTTACAAAAATATAGGAAAATAATAGATATACATAAAGGGTGCAAAAATAGTTCTAAAAATAAAAAGGTAAAAAAGCAGGAAAGTTCTATATTTAGCAGCCCTCTGTAAGAAAGTTCTTTTCTGCTCCCAGAGACATGGGTCAGAATGCGCGCACAAGTCCAATTGGCTTGGGGTTCCGACTCGTGTTACATTAAGAAAATGATTCATTCATTATATACAGTCCATCGCTGGAACATTATTCTCTTCCTACCTGGGTCCACCCATGGGGAGGGTTCTTCATTACACATGAACACAGCCCCCTTTAACTATTGTATATTATACATATTATATGAATCTTGACTAAAAGATGTTACAGCCACAGAATGTCCGGGATGCCGCTCATGTGATGTAGCAGCCAAATGCTCCCACAAGATTACACTCTGAATTACTACATATACATGTACAACCCCTGGCAAAAATTATGGAATCATCGGGTTCGGAGGATGTTCATTCAGTTGTTTAATGTTGTTGAAAAAAAGCGGATCACAGACATGGCACAAAACTAAAGTCATTTCAAATGGCTACTTTAGGGCTTTAAGAAACACTAAAAGAAATCAAGATAAAAAATGTGGTACTCAGTAAGGGTAATTTTTTTCAGACCAAGCAGAGGGAAAAAATTATGGAATCATGAAAAACAAACACACAAAAGAACACTCCAGCACATCACTAGTATTTTGTTGCACCACCTCTGGCTTTAATAACAGCTTGCAATCTCTGAGGCATGGACTTAATGGGTGACAAACAGTACTCTTCATCAATCTGGCTCCAACTTTCTCTGATTGCTGTTGCCAGATCAGCTTTGGAGCCTTGTCATGGACCATTTTCTTCAACTTCCACCAAAGATTTTCAATTGGATTGAGATCCGGACTATTTGCAGGCCATGACATTGACCTTATGTGTCTTCTTTCAAGGAATGTTTTCACAGTTTTTGCTCTATGGCAGGATGCATTATCATCTTGAAAAATGATGTCATCATCCCCAAACATCCTTTCAATTGATGGGATAAGAAAAATGTCCAAAATATCAATGTAAACTTGGGAATTTATAGAAGATGTAATGACAACCATCTCCTCAGTGCCTTTACTTGACATGCAGCCCCATATTATCAATGACTGTGGAAATTTGCTTGTTCTCTTCATGCAGTCATCTTTATAAATCTCATTGGAACGGCACCAAACAAAAGTTCCAGCATCATCACCTTGCCCGATGCAGATCCGCGATTCATCAGTGAATATGACTTTCATCCAGTCATCCACAGTCCACGATTGCTTTTCCTTAGCCCATTGTAACCTTGTTTTTTTCTGTTTAGGTGTTAATGATGGCTTTTGTTTAGCTTTTCTGTATGTAAATCCCATTTCCTTTAGGAGGTTTCTTACAGTTCGGTCACAGACATTGACTCCAGTTTCCTCCCATTCGTTCCTCATTTGTTTTGTTGTGCATTTCCTGTTTTGGAGACATATTGCTATAAGTTTCCGGTCTTGACGCTTTGATGTCTTCCTTGGTCTACCAGTATGTTTGCCTTTAACAATCTTCCCATGTTGTTGGTATTAGGTCCAGATTTTAGACACAGCTGACTGTGAACAACCAACATCTTTTGCAACATTGCATGATGATTTACCTTCTTTTAAGAGTTTGATAATCCTCCTCTTGGTTTCAATTGACATCTCTCATGTTGGAGCTATGATTCATGTCAGTCCACTTGGTGCAACAGCTCTCCAAGGTGTGAGAACTCCTTTTTAGATGCAGACTAACGAGCAGATCTAATTTGATGCAGGTGTTAGTTTTGGAAATGAAAATTTACAGGGTGATTCCATAATTTTTTCCTCAGAATTGAGTGATTCCATAATTTTTTCCCTCTGCTTGGTCTGAAAAAAATTACCCTTACTGATTACCACATTTTTAATCTTGATTTCTTTTAGTGTTTCTTAAAGCCCTAAAGTTGCCATTTGAAATGACTTTAGTTTTGTGCCATGTCTGTGATCTGCTTTTTTTCAACAACATTAAACAACTGAATGAACATCCTCCGAGCCCGGTGATTCCATAATTTTTGCCAGGGGTTGTATGTACACACACACATATACACACACACACACACATGCATCTCACTATATTAGAATATCATCAAAAAGTTAATTTATTTCAGTTCTTCAATAGAAAAAGTGAAACTCATATATTATATAGAGTCATTACAAACAGTGATCTATTTCAAGTGTTTATTTCTGTTAATGTTGATGATTATGGCTTACAGCCAATGAAAACGCAAACGTCATTATCTCAGTAAATTAGAATACTTTATAACAACAGCTTGAAAAATGTTGTTAAAATCCGAAATGTTGGCCTACTGAAATGTATGTTCAGTAAATGCACTCGATACTTGGTCGGGGCTCCTTTTGCATCAATTACTGCATCAATGCGGCGTGGCAGAAATTAACACTTGAAATAGATCACTCTGTTTGTAATGACTCTATATATCGTAATATGTGCGTTTCAATTTTTGTGTTTTGTATTGAAGAACTGAAATAAATTAACATTTTGATGATATTCTAATTTAGACACACACATATATATATATATATATATATATACACATATACACACACATTTATGTATATACACACACATTTATAGAGAGCGAGATAGTAGCTAAGCCATATATATACACACTGCTCAAAAAAATAAAGGGAACACTCAAATAACACATCCTAGATCTGAATGAATGAAATATTCTCATTGAATACTTTGTTCTGTACAAAGTTGAATGTGCTGACAACAAAATCACACAAAAATCATCAATGGAAATCAAATTTATTAACCAATGGAGGCCTGGATTTGGAGTCACCCCCAAAATTAAAGTGGAAAAACACACTACAGGCTGATCCAACTTTGATGTAATGTCCTTAAAACAAGTCAAAATGAGGCTCAGTATTGTGTGTGGCCTCCACGTGCCTGTATGACCTCCCTACAATGCCTGGGTATGATCCTGATGAGGTGGCGGATGGTCTCCAGTGGGATCTCCTCCCAGACCTGGACTAAAGCATCCGCCAACTCCTGGACAGTCTGTGGTGCAACGTGATGTTGGTGGATGGAGCGACACATAATGTTGCTCAATCGGATTCAGGTCTGGTGAACGGGCGGGCCAGTCCATAGCTTCAATGCCTTCATCTTGCAGGAACTGCTGACATACTCCAGCCACATGAGGTCTGGCATTGTCCTGCATTAGGAGGAACCCAGGGTCAACCGCACCAGCATATGGTCTCACAAGGGGTCTGAGGATCTCATCTCAGTGCCTAATGACAGTCAGGCTACCTCTGGAGAGCACATGGAGGGCTGTGCAGCCCTCCAAAGAAATTCCACCCCACACTATTACTGACCCACTGCCAAACCGGTCATGCTGAAGGATGTTGCAGGCAGCAGATCGCTCTCCACGGTGTCTCCAGACTCTGTCACGTCTGTCACATGTGCTCAGTGTGAACCGGCTTTCAAATGTGAAGAGCACAGGGCGCCAGTGGCAACTTTGCCAATGCTGGTGTTCTGTGGCAAATGCAAAGCGTCCTGCACGGTGTTGGGCTGTGAACACAACCCCCATCTGTGGACCTCGGGCCCTCATACCACCCTCATGGAGTCGATTTCTAACCGTTTGTGTAGACACATGCAAATTTGTGGCCTGTTGGAGGTCATTTTGCAGGGCTCTGGCAGTGCTCCTCCTGTTCCTCCTTGCACAAAGGCGGAGGTAGCAGCCCTGCTGCTGGGTTGTTGCCCTCCTACAGCCCCCTCCATGTCTCCTGGTGCATTGGCCTGTCTCCTGGTAGAACCTCCAGCCTCTTGACACTACGCTGACAGACACAGCAAACCTTCTTGCCACAGCTTGCATTGATGTGCCATCCTGGATGAGCTGCACTACCTGGGCAACTTCTGTGGGTTGTAGAGTCTGTCTCATGCTACCACGAGTGTGAAAGCACAACCAACATTCAAAAGTGACCAAAACATCAGCCAGAAAGCATTGGTACTGAGATGTGGTCTGTGTTCCCCACCTGCAGAACCACTCCTTTATTGAGGGTGTCTTGATAATTGCCAATAATTTCCATGTATTGTCTACTCCATTTGCACAACAGCATGTGAAATTGATTGTCAATCAGTGTTGCTTCCTAAGTGGACAGTTTGATTTCACAGAAGTTTGATTCACTTGGAGTTATATTCTGTTGTTTAAGTGTTCCCTTTATTTTTTTTGACCAGTATATATATTTTGTCTGGGATATTTTTGAAACAAATGACAAGAACAATTAGTGCTGTGAAGAGAATTTCTTTGATATACTGTATTTTGTTTGCCATTCTACCCATGGCAAATTGGATAATCTGAGGTATTAAAAAAAAAGAGATCACTCTTACCTTTCCAGGACTTTTTTCATTTTTGACGGGGCAAACATCTCCAACTGTAAACATAACTGGTTTATAAAAATGACTGCAAGGTAAAAGTAGGAATCCCATATCTGTGAATAAAGTACAAGCACAAGAGCGTAAATTTTACTTTGCAACAGTATCTCAGTTATTGAAATCAATATACATTACAGTAACCATTGATACGGTTAAAACAGTCAGCACGGATATAGATGTCTAAATCTATAGTGTTTTTTCCTTAAATGAAAGCTATTGCAAGATACTTTTAACCCCTTCAAGCAGCGGCCAATTTCCATTTTTTCCGTTTAGTTTCTCCTCTCCTTTTTCTAAGAGCCATAACTTTTTTATTTTTCCGTCCACATTACCATATGAGGGCAATTCCACAGGTTTTTTTTTTTATATGAATACAGTTTTCATTATACAGTAAAACTGACCTGGCAATATGATTCTCCAGGTCAGTACGATTGCGCAGATGCATGTATAGTTTTTTCTTTTAGTAGTGGAAAAAAATTCAGAAATTAAAAAATAATAATTCTGCTTGTGCCACCATATCCCAAGATGCGTACAGTTTTAAATTTTTGGGATATGGAGCTCTGTGAGGGCTTATTTTTTGCTCCTTGAGCTGACATTTTTATTGATACCATTTTGGGGTACAAACATGATTTGATTGCCTCTTGCTGAATTTTATTGAAATGTTGCAGAGACCTTATATTTTCATGTTTTTAAAAACTTTTTTTTTTTTTTTTCCATTTTTTTGTGCATGTGTTCTGTATGCTGAGAAGAAATGGTCTCTGTAGTGGGGAAGAAAAAGGGAGTTTAAGCTTAAAATGACTAGATTTGATGATCCTGGTCCAGCAGCACCATTGGTACTCTGAGGTCGCTGGCCCAGAGACCTATGAACCTACTCCAGCCTGCCAGCATCCATGGCGCCTCTTCTAATTAGCAGGCATGGCCCAATGTCATGCGAGTGTGATGTCAGAATGATAACATTGTACCAGGCCTGCTAATCAGAGGAGGCACCAGGGATGACAGGAGGATGTTTGCAGGATCTGGTCTGGCATTTGCAGATTACGGACATGGCTGGCAGCTGGACCAGGGTGCAGGGAATCTTTTTACTTATATCTAGCAGAGAGTTCGGGCGTTTATTCAAATAAGATGATCATTGGCTTTGCATCATAATCTAATTTCCATAACACACATTGTATTTTTTGCTTTCCATTAACCTATTAGTATATTAATTGAGTGTTGAAAAAAACCTGAGTACCCAGAGAAAAAAACACATAAACCTCAGAAGAACATACAACCTTCTTGTAGATGCAGCCCAGATCCATACATAGGACCCCAATGATGCAAGACAACACATGCTAACCAATGAGCCACCATGCTATTTAAACTATATTGAAGGTGTTATCTGGTGCTTTGGTTATTTTTTCTAATGGGACTAAGGCTAAGTGCCCACGATGCAGAAATGCTGCATATTTTTTCCACATCTCCCTGGCAGGAAAAACGTATGCAGATTGTACATGCGTTTTTCCCGCCAGGTAGAAGCGTTTGTCAAGCGTTCTTCACATGCATTTCTGTATGCGGGTTATCAAGCACTTTCCAAGCGATTTTAGCATCACATGGAAAAGTGCTTGTCAACTTGTTCACACTATATAAATCCATGCAACCGGCATGGATTTATATAGTGTGACCAAGTAATAGTTAATAAAAAAGAATAAGAATGGTGAAAAATAAAAAATAAATATTATACTTACCTTCCGATGGCCCCCGGTGTTTTCTCTGCTCCGCCTGCTCTGTTGTATGGGTGGCAGTGGTGTGAAAGGACCTGCAATGACGTCATTGAGTCATGTGAAGTGAAATGAAGCAGGAGAGTCACTGCCTGAGCCGGAGGAAATCATCGCCGGGCAGAACACGCAGGTAGTTAATAACTACCTACCTGTCAGTTCTAAGTCCCATAGGAAAGAATAACCAAAGTCTCAAATAACCCCTTCAGTAAATAAAATTGACATTAGTTGGCATTGTAGATTAATAATTGGTCTAAGGCAGTTTTTGAAAAAGTAAAATGATGAACCAAAAAAACTGCACATTCTTAGAGCTTTAATGTCTGGAAGTCATTCTTACCTTATAATCAAAGCCTTCATTTAAAAAGTTCTTACGAAGAGCATCCGAAAGATAAAGTACAGTTGTAATAATGACACTAGGAAAAGAAGGAAATATTTAGGATTAAAATATTATATATAAACTTTGATATGCAAAGTGATTAAACAAGTAATTTATATTTTTTTTTACTATGGCTTTTATATATGGCATAACATCAACAAATGTCAATTCATGTTTTCCGGAGCCCTTTATACTTACTGTCTATACCGACACAAAGGCACAGAGAAAACATATTAAATTGCATGGACTTACTTTAAAAATGAAACTACTAATCAAAGGTTCCAAAAACAGGGGGAGGCCTCAGCACATAAACAATCACTTTTAATGACTTCTGAAATGTTTACATTTATCTTAAATGGGAACGGTTCTTTCGGCGAACTTTGCATAAATTAACAATAAAAACCATTAAAAGAAACTTTGCGATATATCTCAGAGAATTCTGCGTCTTTCTCCCTTAATGAGCCATTTCGTGCCCTACTTCCTCTTTGCATCTTCTAAAATCCCCATCCACTCTGAGAAAAACAGCTCAACTCCAAGTTGCTGAAGACAAGAAAAGCTGCCAAAGCAGTGAGTTATCAGGTTACATCTCATATTATAGTCCATGGAGAGGAAAGGCAGAGGAAGGGTGAGGAGCAGAGAGAGGAAACAGGCAGAGGAGCGAAGTAGAAAGAGGGTGTGTTGATTTACATCTACACAGCTCAGAACAGCTGTAAAATTTCCTCCATGTAAAAGCTGTTTCTTTCTGTGGGCTAACTAAGGAATGAAAAGCAGGAATATCTCTTGGTGTGATACAGTTATATGAAAAAGTTTGGGCACCCCTATTAATCTTAAGCTTAATGTTTTATAAAAATTGGTGTTTTTGCAACAGCTATTTCAGTTTGATATATGTAATAACTGTTGGACACAGTAATGTTTTGGCCTTGAAATGAGGTTTATTGTACTAACAGAAAATGTGCAATCTGCATTCAAACAAAATTTGACAGGTGCATAAGTATGGGCACCCTTATCATTTTCTTGTTTTAAATACTCCTACCTACTTTTTACTGACTTACTAAAGCACTTTTTTTGGTTTTGTAACCTCATTGAGCTTTGAACTTCATAGCCAGGTGTATGCAATCATGAGAAAAGCTACTTAAAGTGGTCACTTGCAAGTTGTTCTCCTGTTTGAATCTCCTCTGAAGAGTGGCATCATGGGCTCCTCAAAACAACTGTCAAATGATCTGAAAACAAAGATTATTCAACATAGTTGTTCAGGGGAAGGATACAAAAAGCTGTCTCAGAGATTTAACCTGTCAGTTTCCACTGTGAGGAACATAGTAAGGAAATGGAAGAACACAGGGACAGTTCTTGTTAAGGCCAGAAGTGGCAGGCCAAGAAAAACATCAGAAAGGCAGAGAAGAAGAATGGTGAGATCAGTCAAGGACAACCCTCAGACCACCTCCAGAGAGCTGCAGCATCAACTTGCTGCAGATGGTGTCACTGTGCATCGGTCAACTATACAACGCACTTTGCACAAGGAGAAGCTGTATGGGAGAGTGATGCGAAAGAAGCCATTTCTGCAAGCACGCCACAAACAGAGTCGGCTGAGGTATGCAAAAGCACATTTGGAGAAGCCAATTTCTTTTTGGAAGAAGGTCCTGTGGACTGATGAAACCAAGATTGAGTTGTTTGGTCATACAAAAAGGCATTATGCATGGCGGCAAAAAAACACAGCATTCCAAGAAAAACACTTGCTACCCACAGTAAAATTTGGTGGAGGTTCCATCATGCTTTGGGGCTGTGTGGCCAATGCCGGCACCAGGAATCTTGTTAAAGTTGAGAGAGACATGGATTCCACTCAGTATCAGCAGATTCTTGACAATAATGTTCAAGAATCAGTGATAAAGTTGAAGTTACGCAGGGGATGGATCTTTCAGCAAGACAATGATCCAAAACACCGCTCCAAATCTACTCAGGCATTCATGCAGAGGAACAATTACAATGTTCTGGAATGGCCATCCCAGTCCCCAGACCTGAATATCACTGAACATCTGTGGGATCATTTGAAGAGGGCTGTCCATGCTCGGCGACCATCAAACTTAACTGAACTGGAATTGTTTTGTAAATAGGAATGGTCAAAAATACCTTCATCCAGGATCCAGGAAATCATTAAAAGCTACAGGAAGCGACTAGAGGCTGTTATTTTTGCAAAAGGAGGATCTACTAAATATTAATGTCACTTTTCTGGTGAGGTGCCCATACTTATGCACCTGTCAAATTTTGTTTGAATGCAGATTGCACATTTTCTGTTAGTACAATAAACCTCATTTCAAGGCAGAAACATTACTGTGTCCAACAGTTATTACATATATCAAACTGAAATAGCTGTTGCAAAAACACCAATTTTTATAAAACATTAAGCTTAAGATTAATAGGGGTGCCCAAGCTTTTTCATATAACTGTATGTGTTATGATCTGCAACATGTACTAAGGAAAGATAAGGGAAAACTGTTCCTACAGTAAAACTAAGCTGAATCCCTATGATGTTGCGGGCTGCCTGTTCCTAGCGAACAGACCTGCCTTAGTCCTCGGCTAGTCTGAACGAAGACCTATAGCATAAGGGGAGGGGTCCCTAAAAGAACTAAGGACTGGGACAAAAATGGGACACCTCCTAAACAGAGAAGTTGTTGCAGAACACAAAAAGACAAACTGACAAAAAAGTACTTGAGGTCCCAGAAGGACCAAACGAACTGACAGAGAAAGGCACAGAAGCACCTGGCTAGAGAAACAGACAAACTCTGAAGTCCAGCACAGCCAAAAGGGAGGAGCTGAAATATAAAGGCAGATGGTCAAGAGACCGCAAAACACAAGATGGAAAAAAACAAACAGGAGGGTTCTAACAGTACCCCCTCTTTTATGAAGATCCTCCGGATCCTCCAGGCCCAGGCCTATCCGGAAACCTCTTGTGGAAAGCTTTAACAAGCCTAGGAGCAGAGATATCATCCGTCCTTACCCAGGAGTTGTCTTCGGGACCGAAACCCTTCCAGGAGACAAGAAACTGTAATCTCCCTCTATGCCATCTAGAATTCAAGATACGAGAAATTTCATATTCGCCGTCTTCCACCACAGGAGGAACTGTGACAGTGGCATCCCTATCTGACACATCAGCCTTTTTCAACAAGGAAACATGAAACACAGGATTAATCTTCCAGGAAGTAGGGACATCCAACCTAACAGCAGACGGGTTAACAACCTGAAGCACTTTAAATGGACCCACAAACTTAGGACCCAGTTTTTTAGAGGGAATCCTCAACCGCAGGTTCTTTGAGGACAACCAAACCATGTCACCCACAGTAAACAAAACATCCTAACGTTTCCTGTCAAAATACTTCTTGGACTTCTTGTTAGCTTCTAGAAGGTTGCACCGTACATTAGTCCAAACTCTCTCCAAATCACCGGAAAAATTCTCCTCCTCCGGCACCGCCGACTCCAATTTGGAGAACGAACCAAAAGACGGATGTCTCCCAGTACAAAAAAAAAAAGGAGAACACCCAGCAGAGGAGGATGTATGATTGTTAAGAGCAAATTCTGCGAGAGGCAGAAACTCAGACCACACCTCTTGATTGTCCACCACAAAACAACGCAAAAACTGTTCAACATCCTGGTTCTTTCTTTCAGTCTGTCCATTAGACTCAGGATGATACCCAAACGAAAATGACAAATGGACTCCCAACCTGTCACAAAAAGCACGCCAAAAGAGAGCCACAAACTGAGGTCCTCTATCAGAAACAATATCCGTGGGAACGCCATGGAGCTTGACAATCTCCTTAACAAAAGCCTTAGCGAGTGTCTTGGCGAAGGGCAACTTAATGAATGGAACCAAATGACACATCTTACTAAAACAGTCCACGACCACCCAGATGACAGTAAAACCCTCGGACACAGGAAAATCAGTAATAAAATCCATTGTGAGATGCGTCCAAGGCGCACTAGGAACCTTGAGAGGGCAAAGCAACCCCGCAGCAGGAGTATGTGAAGCCTTTGACCTAGCATACACAGTACATTGACGCACCCACTTGATGACTTCCTTCTGCCATCCAGGCCACAAAAAACTGCGACTGATAAGTCTCTTAGTCTCCGAAATTCCTGGATGACCTGCCAACCGAGACTCATGACACTCCACAAACAAATCTCTCCTAAATGATCTAGGCTCGAACAACCTCCCATGAGGAGTGTTAGATGGAGCATCATCTTGAGCTTTCAGAATCACATTCTCCAAAAAGGAGTCCAATGCCGCCACCACAACTCCTTTCTGTAAAATGCTCTCCTCCTCCTCGGCACCGACCGTAGGAGAGAAGCTGCGAGATAAAGCATCGGCTTTAACATTTTTAGTACCAGGAATATAGGTAACAGAAAAATGAAACCGAGAAAAAAAAAAGTGCCCACCTAGCTTGACGGCATTCAAGCGCTTGGCAGCATCCAGATAGATCAAATTCTTATGATCTGTGAAAACCTGAATAGGAAATCTAGCGCCTTCCAAAAAATGACGCCAATGTTCAAACGCGAGTTTAATAGCCAGCAACTCCTGATTTCCATCATCATAATTCAGTTCGGTTTCCAAAAATTTTTTCGAAAAGAAGGCACAAGGATGTACTCCATCCCTGTTCTCCTGAGACAAAACTGCTCCGACCCCCACCGATGAAGCATCGACCTCGATCAAAAAAGGCTTGGTCTCATCAGGCTGCATAAGGATAGGGGCTGAACTGAACCTCTCTTTGAGATACTCAAACGCTTCAATGGCCTCAGTAGTCCACTGGACCATATTCGCACCTTTCCTGGTGAGATCGGTCATAGGCTTAACAATTACAGAAAAATTCTTAATGAATTTCCTGTAACAATTGGCAAAACCCAAAAATCTCTGTATAGATTTCAAACCAATATGCCTAGACCATTCCTGCACAGCCTGAACCTTCACCAGGTCCATCTCAAAGCCCTCGCTGGAGACAATGCCTCCAGCGAACTCACATTTCTCCAGCTTAGCAAAGAGTGAATTATCACTCAATAACTGCAAAACTTCACGTACACTCTGCCAATGGGACTCTAGATCTGGTGAATAAATCAAAATGTCATCCAAATACACAACCACATTCTTACCAATCAAAGGTCTCAGGATGTCATTAACAAGGTTCTGAAAAAATGCAGGTGCATTGGTAAGACCAAAAGGCATCACCAGATTCTCAAAATGGCCTACCGGAGTGTTAAAAGCAGTTTTCCATTCAATCACCCTCATTCACTCGTAACAAATTGTATGCCCCCTGGAGATCAATTTTAGAGAACCACTTGGCCCCCACCAACTGGTTAAACAAGTCAGGAATTAACGGCAATGGGTAGGAATTGAATACGGCAATCTTATTAATTTCACGAAAATCCAGACATGGACGTAAACCCCCGTCCTTTTTTTTAACAAACAAAAATCCAACTGCCACAGGCGACTTAGAAGGTCTAATGTGACCAGCAGCCAGGCTAGTCTGTATGTACTCCTCCAAGGACTTTCTTTCAGGGATAGTCAGATTAAACAAGCGACTCTTGGGAAGAGTAGATCCAGGAACAAACTCAATAGAACAATCATAATCCCTATGAGGAGGTAAAACTTGAGACTCCTCCTCTGAAAAAACCCTCCAAAAATCTTGAATAGGTACAGGTAATTCCTCTTTTTCCACAGCCACAATGCGACCATTACAACATTTATCATAGCACTTTGCACTCCAAGACTTAATCACATTA
Organism: Phyllobates terribilis; assembly: GCF_046119375.1. Lineage (NCBI taxonomy): Eukaryota > Metazoa > Chordata > Amphibia > Anura > Dendrobatidae > Phyllobates > Phyllobates terribilis. The sequence continues at coordinate 201,625,701 of NW_027362771.1, read as the reverse complement.
GTAGACCAGTCCAGCAAAGGATTGTGCAGTTCTAACCAAGGCAATCCTAGAATGACCGGGGAGGGTAAATTATCTAATACAACCAAGTCCAAAATTTCTTGGTGAACTCCATTGATAGTGAGGGGAAATGCAGCAACCTTGTGAGTAATACATTTCAAGGGAGTATTATCAATTGCAATCACAGAAATAGGTGATGACAAAGGTTTGGATTTCAATTTAAGGTTTTCCAAAAACCCTTTATCTATCACATTAAGTGTTGAACCATAATCCACAAATACCTGAAATTCAATCAAATTTTCCTGCAAAGTAGTACTCCCAGAAAGAAATACTCCTGCAGAGCGTAAACAAGCTATACGGGCGTAACTGACCTTTTTTTTTTCTTTACTTAAACGAAGCTCACAATACTTAATCAAATGGTCAGCTTTACCACAATAAAGACACAATCCCTCGGCGAACCTCCGGTCTCTTTCCTGAGAGGGGAGCGACTTCGCCCCAACCTCCATCTGGGGACTAGGACCTGGCATTACAGGAGTCTTTACCTCATTCTGTCTAAATCTCAGTCTCCTATCCACACGAACAGCTAATTGCATGGCATCTTGCAGAGTCTCAGGTGAGGGGAATGCAATTAGCAAATCCTTAACCCTTTCACTCAGACCAGCAAAAAATAGACATTTCAGAGCTGGATCATTCCATTTAACTTCTGAGGCCCATCTTCTGAAGTGTGTGCAATAATTTTCAACATCACCTGACCCCTGATTCAAACGCCTGAGTTCTGCCTCAGCAGATGACATTCGATCAGGATCGTCATATAATAGCCCCATAGCAGAAAAAATTCTTCTACAGACCTTAAACATGGATCATTAGGTTGGAGAGAAAAGGCGCACCCCTGTAGTTCTTTGCGCAAAAGTGACATAATAAAACCAATGTGCTGTGATTCATTCCCAGAGGACCTTTGTCTCAAATGAAAATATAACAAACAAGCATTTTTAAAGGAAAAAAAAATCTTGCTGTTTACCATAAAAAACATCAGGCAGTCCTACCTTGGGTTCCGCAAAATGCGCTTCAGAACAGCTACTCACGTGTTGCTGGAGCTCGGCCACCTCCAGAGACAATCCCTGTAGGCATTGAGCCAAATACTGGACGGAAACTACTGATTCTCGAATTTCTTTCCTTTTAGTTTTTTTTTTGGGCTGGACTTACTGTTATGATCTGCAACATGTATTAAGGAAAAATAAGGGAAAACTGTCCCTACAGTAAAACGAATCTGAATCCATACGATGTAGCGGGCTGCCTGTTCCTAGCGAACAGACCCGCCTTAGTCCTCGGCTAGTATGAACGAAGACCTATAGCATAACGGGAGGGGTCCCTAAAAGAACTAAGGACTGGGACAAAAATGGGACACCTCCTAAACAGAGAAGTTGTTGCAGAACACAAAAAGACAAAACAGACAAAAAAGTACTAGAGGTCCCAGAAGCACCAAACAAACTGACAGAGAAAGGCACAAGCACCTGGCTAGAGAAACAGTCAAACACTGAAGTCCAGCACAGTCAAAAGGGCGGAGCTGGAATATAAAGGCAGATGGTCACGCAAAACAAAAGATGGAAAAAACAAACAGGAGGGTTCTAACAATATGAATGTAAGACATCATAGGAGCTAGTTTCCTTCCAGCAGCTCAGAGTCAATTACAAATTAGAGATAGAACCTGCAGAGGGGAAAACTGCTGAAATTGCAGGATTTAAGTCATATAAGGGCCATAAATGTACACACAGGATAGCTCATTCTGAAAAGTTACTTGAAAGTGCAGCTAACTTTTAAACAAAATTCTTACACAACTTTTTTTAGTTCAGAGGCAATCAAACAGTTCAGTTGTTTATGGTACTGTGGGCAATCAATGTTCTTCTAATGCTCAACACTGCTTTCTTGAGTTTCTCCATTTTAACCCCTTCACGCCATGCAGGCTCCGGCGCTGAGCCCGCATCTTTCCCGGCACATGACAGCTGATCTGTACAGCTGACTGACATGTGCCTCTAACAGTCGCAGGTAGAATCGTGATCTACCAGCGGCTGTTAACTCAATCTCTGACAACGGCATTTAACTCGCGCTTACAGCAAGTGTGTCACTAATCCCACCCTTCGGCGCCCACGCCACATGACCGCGGGTCGCCGATGGGTTGGCATGACAACCCAGGGTCTGCAGGAGACCCCTGCAGTTGTCATTGCCGGGATGCTATGAGCGCCGCCCAGTGGTCGGCACTCATAGCAAGTGAGCATTTTTGCTACACATAGCAGGAATGAAGCCCTGCTGTGTAGCACAAGCGATCGGATGATCGCAGCTTCTAGTGTCCCATGGAGACTATTGAAGCCAGTGAAAAGTAAAAAAAATGTTTTTAAAAATATAAAAAAGTTCAAATCACCCCCCTTTCAAAATAAAACAATAAAAAAATCAAATATACACATATTTGGTATTGCAGTGTTCAGAATTGCCCGATCTATCAATAAATAAAAATAATTAATCTGATGGGTAAATTGCGTAACGAGAAAAAAATCAAAACACCAGAATTACGTTTTTTTGGTCACCGCAACAATGCAATAAAATGCAATAACAGGCGATCAAAAGATCGTACCTACCCCAAAATGGTATCAATAAAAAGGTCAGCTCAGCGTACAAAAAATAATCCCTCACCCGGCCCTAGATCCCGAAAAATGGAGATGCTATGGGTCTAGGAAATAGCTCTGGTAAGAAAGGGAGCAAAAAACAAAAACGGAAAAACCCAAGGGGTTAAAGAGTACATACATCTGTAAGTTTGTGTAATTTTCTAAAAATCTTGATAATATAGGGTAACAATTTTGTAACTTGCAGTTAAAGAAGTTGTCTTCTACTTTTTCATTGATGACTTATCAATGTCTGATCGGTCGGGGTCTGACACCTGGCACCCGCACCGATCAGCTGGACAGGAGGCGGATGTGTAGTACCCTGCCGCGTCCACTATCGGAAAACAGAGCAGCTCTGCAATCGAGAAGCTCCGGCCGCCTGCGACGAGATCAGCTGATCGGCGGGGGTGCCAGGTGTCGGACCCCGACCAATTAAACATTGATGACCTATTTTTTAGGATAGGTCATCAAAGAAAAAGTAGTGGAAAATCTCTAACTAGAACTTAAAAAAATTCTTATCCTATATTGTCAAGATTTTTAGAAAACTACCTCTTTAAGTCTTCAGAAATAATACCATTTATTGGAAAAAAAATATCACTTAAATTTCTTTGGAAAATCAGCTTTAGAAAGCAAAACCTCTCTCCTTGGAAAGGTAAAAATCTAATTTAAACTAGGAAAAGTGAGTTGGCAAAATATTTTTTTTTTCCACTTCCATCTTAAAAAGCTAGGAAATGATACAAACAATACACATAAATTAAGTTTGATTATGGTCAGGTGTCGCCTCTAGAATAAAGGACTGAAATCTGCAAACATTAGTCTGTATGCAGCTGTATCTGAAGTGCCGCATAATACACAGAAGAAAAAAAACAGCCATGTCAGCTGAATATTTACAGTATCAATAAAAACCTGTGTGATTTCATGTTTGGAGATTTACTGAACCCTAATGAGCTCTCAACTACCACAATGTGCTATTTATGTTTGCCTTAGTCTTTAATCAAATGAAGCGTCTCCCCTGGGCCTCTCTCCTGCTCGCTCCATGGAGTGGCATGGCTGGCACACAGCGATTAGGAGCAGCTGCAGGAACTGGAAGTGATCTAGAGTGCTACAGTATGTGGCTGAATAGCACAAGACATTAGCCTTTTAATTGGTTTCATGACTGGCAAAGCTAATTAATTGTTTCATTCAATTAGAAGGACCCATTTCCTCCTCAGGGGCATGGCTTGTGCTCAAAGCATCATCCTTGTGTCAAGTGGTCAAATTACTGACCCCCTGTGCTTATCTTCTTAGGGACTATGGATATAAACCCAGTAATTGAGTATGGTCCCAGCGATACCACAAGACAGAACAGTCTTGCTCTTTAATCCCTGCAGTTTGCATGCTTCCTGCTAGATCTATTGCTACTTTGCCTGTTCAGCTTATCTGCTTATTGCATTTGTACAGAAATGTGTGTATACATTATATAAAGCACAGTGTCACCATATACCTAACACAAATAATGATGCTCAGCTATGATCAGTATTATAACCGACTCATTACTCTTCAGTAACAGATCATATTTTGAGATTCTAATTGCATTATTAGCGCTACATTATTTTGAAAGGCATCTCCTTTATCTTCTATGAAGACCTTTCTTTATTCTTTATGTAGATGTAGAGGGGATAATAAATTCCATCTACAACAGTTTTCTGTTGCAGAGGCACAAAATTTGTCACAATTTTTGCATTGATTAAAAATGAATTTTTCCCTTTTTTAGCATCAGCTTTTACCAAATTTTAAAGTAAGCAGAGCTTAACAAAGAAAGGAGAAATGTCAAATTTCAAACAACAAAAGTACTATATTTTTACATGAGAAAACTGACGGAAATTATATGAAAAGTCTATGCCAAATCATAAAGTGCTTAGATTTCATTTTCTGATACATAGACAGCCCAAAAGATATACCAAAGTGTGCCTCATAATACATTTAGCAAATCAACTCCATGCGGCTTTTGTTAAAGACTAGCATATTTGACTTATCTAGTGATTTTAAAGCATATAAAGCCAATCACTGGGCTCAGTGGTGATGTCGATGTAGAGCCCACGAGGCGCTGAGCAGTGATTGGCTGCTGTGGTGACTTGCGATATGGATGTTAAGGCCCCGCTGCAGTTAACCAACAAAGAATGGAAAGGTGGCAGAAAGGCAGTGCTGATCGTGGGGAGTGAGAGTAACAGATTTGATTGTAATCTTATAAATCTGCAACCCTACAACCACATCAATTTTTAAACTGGACAAAACCTGTACGACAACATGGACGATTATAGGTTAAGTGAATGGCAGTATAATAAGACCTGCAAGATTTCACTGTGCTAACTATTAACCCTTTCGCAACCTTGGGTTTTGTCATTTTTGCATTTTCGTTTTTTGCTCCCCTTGTTCCCTGAGTCATAGCGTTTTTATTTTTTGGACAATATGGCCGTGTGAGGGCTTATTTTTTGCGGGACGAGTTGTACTTTTCAACGCCATTACTAGTTTTACCATATCGTGTACGGGAAAACGGGAAAAAAATTCCAAGTGCGGTGAAATTGCAAAAAAAGTGCAATACCACAGTTGGTTTTTATTTATTTTTTTACCACGTTCACTGAATGCTAAAACTGACCTGCCATTCTTATTCTCCAGGTCATTACGAGTTCGTAGACACCAAACATGTATAGGTCCTTTTTTATTTAAGTGGTGAAAAAAAATTCCAAAATTTGGTAAAAAAAAAAAAGCGCCATTTTCTAAGACCTGTAGCGTCTCCATTTTTCGGGATCTGGGGCCGGGTGAGGGCTTAATTTTTGCGCGCCGGGCTGACGTTTTTATTGATAACATTTTGGGGTAGATCCGATGTTTTGATCGCCCGTTATTGCATTTTATTGCAATTTTGCGGCGACTAAAAAACGTAATTCTGGCGTTTAGAATTTTTTTCTCATTGCGCCATTTACCATTCGGATTAATTCTTTTTTTATATTGATTGATCGGGCGATTCTGAACGTGGCAATACCAAATATGTCTATGTAGGGTTTTTTTTTTTATATATTTTATTTTGAATGGGGTGAAAGGGGGGTGATTTAAATTTTTATATTTTTTTAATTTTTTTTATATTTTTAAAAACTTTTTTTGTTCACTTTTTGCATGCTTCTATAGTCTCCATAGGAGACTAGAAGCAGCAACTGTCCGATCGCCTCTGCTACATTCAGGGGATCAGCAGATCCCCTGCATGCAGCAGAAATGGTCCTGTGCTATGAGCACCGACCACTAGGTGGCGCTCATAGCGACCAGCTCATGACAACCGCAGGTGTCTGCTGCAGACCCTGGGTTGTCATGCCCACCCATCGGTGACCAGCGATCACGTGACGGGGTCGCCGATGGGTGGGGCTTAGGACGCGCTTCCCGGAAGCGCGCGTTAAATGCCGCTGTCGGAGATTGACAGCGGCATTTAACATGTTAACAGCCGCGGGTGGATCGCGATTCCACCCGCGGCTGTTGCGGGCACATGTCAGCTGTAAGAATCTGCTGACATGTGCTCGGTTCAGTGCGGGCTCACCGCCGGAGCCCTCACTGAACCGGGGGAGGTAGCCTATGACGTACTAAGACGTCATAGGTTGTAAAGGGGTTTTAAAGGGGTTGGCCCACGAACAAAGTACATTTCAATCAATAGATCTTGGAGTAATTATAAGTTCTACAAGTGGATGTGTTAAAAAAAATGTTCCATTGCTGAGATAATCTTATAAATGTGCCAATGTTATGCATACTCTTATGTGCAGAGTCCGACCATGCAGAGCTGCTCGAGTTCATGGTGGGGACATACCACAACACCTGGCCAGGGAAGGAGCATAAGTGAGTATACAGACAACACAGCAGGGGCTTGCAGATGCAGCTTTCTGTGAGATAAAACAAACAGGCAGGCAAATGTGTTATCACAGGAGTGAGTGTTTCTACATGTCACCAGTCCTGTGAGCTCATCATAAATCAAGCCAATGACATAGAAGCTCATAGGCCGCCAGAACTATTACATCACTGACTTGATTTAACATGAGCTCAAAGGACTGGAGACGCGACAGAAACACTCACTCTTGTGATAAAACAAACAGGGAAATGTGTTACCTCCCAGAAAGCAGCAGCTGCGAGCACCTGCTGTGTAGTCTGTATACTCACTTATGCTTCCTCCCCTGGCTAGGAGCTGTGGTATATGACGACCAAGAACTGTAGCAGCTCTGCATGGTCACACACAGCCATTACACAGTACATTGCAGGGGTACATTTTTGTTTTCAACACATCCAATTGTGGAATGTATTAGTTTTTCAAGATCTATGCTATAAAATGTACTTTGTTTGTCGGAAAACCCTTTAAGTATCATGAAGGATGGATAATGCTTCTATTGGGTTGTTTTGCAGTGGATGTTGCAAATTTTTGGGGGTAGGGGAGGAGGGGTAAGGCCCATTTCTTTTCCAACTTGATTGTGTCCTAGTCTGCAAATGAAAGTCCATAAATGCATGGTTGGGTGAGTCTGGTGTGGGAAAATGTGGCTGGCCCATACAGTGACCAGACCTCAAACCAATCAGTTTTTTGTATGAACTTGGATTAATGGAAAACTAGACACCTGTTTTGCACATACAATTCAGTGACGGTGTGAATGAGATCATACAAATACCATCTACTCGGAAATAAGGGGCTGTAAAGATACGTTAAGTCCTAATTTGTTTGCATAGCATTATTTTTCAATTATTTGTCATGTCATATAATGGCGGCAGACTGTGCTCCCTCTGCATTGTATCTGTAATCAAAGATACAGTTACAGAAAGCTACCAGCTTCAATAATCTGCACCTATGTATGGTGATTTTCTGGCATACGTGGGAGAAGAGGACATTGGAGAGTGGAGGCCTTGCTGTGACTAAAAGGAGGGCCAATATTAAAGTCAAGAGGTTTAGATGATTTGGATCTAATGTGTTTAGCACTCTTCAAGAACAGAAAAATATATACATTGTAATGCGGCGGCTTGCGGCATTACTGTAATGGTCCAGAGTGTGTTTTGGCCGACCATGTACCTCCCCCAGGTGACTAGTCACATGACTGTGACATCGCACAGGTCCTGTGCACACAGAAGGTCTGATCACATGACTGTGATATCAGCACAGGTCCTGTGTGTGCACTAGAGGATATATAAACCGTGGTAGATTTGAGACAGGGTGTGAAAGGCGTGAGGCCTGTTCCCTGTGTGGGACACCGTTAGAGTGTGAGGCCTAGTGAAGCCTGAAAGGCAGAGGCTGGATCCTTATGTGTAAGCGATCCCAGTAGCCTTGGAGGGCAAGAGGCTTGGAAAGCAAGAGTCCTGGAAGGCAGAGGCTGGATGTTAGGTGTGAAAACATACCAGTAGCCTTTGAAGGTACGAGGGCTGGAGACCCCCATCTGGGAAGCCGTAAAGCCACCGCGGAGGCAGAACCAGTCTGAAGCAGCTAAAACCCGGCAAGGGTAAAACACTGCTTGATGTGGACATTTATATAAGTGACTTTGCTGAAGGCTGTAACTGGAGCCAAGTGGGCCTGTCTGCCACTGGAAAGGCTCTTGGACATTATATGTGTAATATGTCGGCGAGCCACTGAGTTGGACTCGGTGATCACCAGTAGTGAAGTGTAATAAACTGCTGGATTGTGAAATACTGGAAAACTTGGCTGGTGTGCTTTAATTGACCCGCTGCAGCGAGTGTCCCCCAGCATGATGACTAACGCTGCCTTACAACATGTACATTTTACAGTAAGCTAAACATTCAGAAAAAAATGAGCTCAGGTTATAAGGAATTATCACCAGGTTTTTGCTGTCCCATCTGAAAGCAGCATGATGTAGGTGCAGAGACCCTGATTCCAGTGATGTCTTACTTCTGGGGCTGCATGTTGTCCTTTCAATCAAATCACAGTTTTTTTTTCTGCAGCAGATCTAGAAGTTCTCTGAATGCTGAGCTGTGTATAACCCTGCCTACATCACGGATTGACAGCTTTCTGTGTACACTTCGCATAGGCAGAAAGCTGTCAATCAATAGGGGCCGTGGTTATACAGAGCTTATGAATATGGAAGACTACAAGGCCGCATGTTTACTAGTCTTATTTTATCAGCAGGGGATAATCAAAACTACAGTTAACAGACCAATAAGTGGCACATTGTTGGAATCAGTGTCTTTACATTATGCTGCTTTCAGATTAGGTGGCAAAAACCTGATGACAAATTCCCTTTAATCGCGAAAAAAAAAAATCACATTAGTTGGCATGCACGTTTCAGTGTCAGTAATCTAGTTCTTTTATGTAGGTGGTCATAAAACCCATGCATCCCCCAAACAGTTACAGGTGTACCAGCCATCAACAGCCGACAACCAAGCCTTCCATTGGGGAACAAGGAATCTCAAGCATAGATATTAGCACAAAAGAAAAACACTGGTGTCCACACTAACCACTTGGATAACTTCTCTCATTATAAACTGCAATGAAATATTTCTGCATGCTTGTTTACATACATGAGATGTAATGAGTGGCACTAGCACTAATTGCTATGTAAATGTTACTATAAAGGATAATAAAAGCACACAATGAAGATTTTACATTTCCACCAGTCATTCTATATATTCTAGGTCTTAATGATTCAATAAAGAGCTGTTTTGGCTCCATAATAATTCCATATTCTGTGCGTAGTTTTGCTAACCAGAGTCTGGAATACGAGCAGACCTAACGTACTGCAGCAGAGACCCAGAAGAGTCATACACGATACACGTGATGTAAGAAAGACTGCTAAGCAAGCAAATCAAGCAGTGGTCATGAAAAACAAGAGAAATCCATGGGGTAAGCAATGTTTTGGTTTTATTTTTTTTGTACACATCCGGCAGGTTGTAAGATGTCTTACAGGCAATGCGTCCTGAGAAAAAAATATGCAAATTAGTTAAGGAATGAATTGTTTAAATCAGTTTTTTGTGTCAAATGTATTTTTTTTCTTATAATCTGTATTTCAAAAAAATATATTTAATATTGCAATTATTGCATGGACCACTGGGGTTATTTTAGACTCATACAACCTGTTGCTTCAGACAGAGTTTTCAGCAGTCTCACTATCAGCACAGGCAGATTACAATGACAGGTAACACCTCCATATATGGCTAATAACACAGGATCCATCATTCACAATAGCTGATGTCCCAGCTCTCCCCTGGCATCACAATGACATTTGCACACACTCATTAGATGCTTTAGTACAAAACAGAAGGTCGAAGTCAGTCTATTGCTGCTAATGTACATGTAAATTTTCAACCGGAGTGTAAGATAGCCCTAGTAGAAGCAAGTGTGAAAATTGCAACATTTCCAATTTTGCTTTAAAATAGATTATATGAAAAATAAAAATTAACTAAATATTTCATAAAAATAAATGTACATGATTTAAACACTAGGTCATTTTCTAATCACACACTCCCTTTCATTGGTTGGACATTGACACTAGTTTTTTGTGTATATATATATATATATATATATATATATATATATATATATATATATATATATATATATATATATATATATATATATATATATATATATATATATTTTTTTTTTTTTTTTTTTTTTATTATTTTTATTTTTTTTCACAAATGGAATGCCATTTTAAAACCATAAGGTTAAAAGACACAGCAAGCAACCTGGCAGGGGACTTGGCTTGCTGTTCCTCTTAGAGAGAATGTGTTATATTAGTGTTTACGGTTGACATTTTGTCTTTCGAGGATGAAAATATTTTTTTGGAATGGAAATGCCTTACAGAAAAGGTCACAAAGGTTATCCAGGTTTGCAGAATGAACTCCGCTTTAAAACATGATCTCAATATGAAAAATATTTTTCAAGTGAGTCAGTAGAAACAGCAGTAAAAAAAATACAAAAAGTAAACAATGGAATTTAATTTTACATTTGTGTAAAACTGGAAAAATATGAAAAAGATCACAAAAAATGTTACACTACAGATAAAACTTTAACGATAGTATGCTTTCCTTTGCTGTGATTTGTTCTAATAATGGCTATAATGAACAAGTCTGTCATTCGAAACGCTGCTACATTTTTCACACTAAAAAGAATGGACATTTAGACTTAATAAGTGTAGATATTTTATTCTAACTAGGTGGGAGATGGGTCTCTACCACAGACTGTTGATCATCATATCTTCTAGGAGAACAATGGCTAAGGTATGTGGAAATCCAATATGCCTGATCCGTCACACCCTCCAAAATAGATATTAGCAGACAGTCAGCCCAATGTTAGATCACCAAAGTAGGCAATCCTTTATGTTACTGCTAGATCTATTTTCATACACATGAAAACAACATCGACATTTGGTCCCCGTGTACTTAACTGTACATACTTAAATTACATAAAATATGCACATTCTAGTTAATCTTTTAACCATTTGTGGTTACACTTAGCAAAAAAACAACACTGTAGCTACTTACTTGTTGGCAACAAAGCGCATAACAGTCCAATCTTTAGGAAACATTTCCGGTCTTATAAGAATTCGAAACACAGTAAAAATTTGCAACAAAAAGTCCTGTAAATAAAAATCACACATGTTAAAATACAATAAAAATATATATTTTTTTAAATCTTTGTGTGCCATTTATGAGGAACAAAAAGGTCCACACACATTAATATCTCTCAAAGCCTAATCAACAGAAAACAGACTGGAGAGTTTTCATATTGCAAATTATTAGGAAACCAGCTCAACCAAAGCTTGGAATACAAGACGCACAAGAAAGTAGAGGTAGCCATACACTTTACATAGCTGTCAGCAGATCGCTCATCTGACAACTATTCTTTCTGACCAACTCATACACATGCACTCTAGGCCTGGACAACCATTAATCTGTTCTCAAACAGAAGATTGGGAAGATTCTCTGTCACACAACTTTGGTGGCAGCTTATCTTCCTTGCCCACAAAAGGATCGGGCAAGTTGAAACTCAACATGCCCAATCTTTCTTTCATTCCTGACATCTGTTATTAGCAGAGACACGAGACATCGTTTACAAATGTCATATAAAAGGTGAAACCGGAAATCACCAGCTCACCAGTGTTTCCAACGAAGATAGATTGAAAATAGAGGTGGTGCTCTCCAGCTTAATCCAAATGGGTTTAAATTAGCATTTTATTTCAAACATTTAAAGTTCAGAGAAGGGTTGAGAAAGGATACTGATCATCAACGCGTTTCAATGCTGTGCGTTCTCAAATCATGATTAAGGACACATATATCGTTTGAAACGCGTGATGATCAGTATCCTTTCACCACTCTTCTATGAATTTTAAATAAAGTGCTAATTTCAACCCATTTGGATCAAGACGTACAACCCCACCTTTTTTTCTACAAATGCCATCCCTAATCTGACTATTAAAATTTATTGTTGGAACTTGCACTTAGATACACGTTTTGAAAGCATTACATGGTATTATTTTGAAATCAGAATTTAGAACACTACCACAAGAGACAGACCAGACTGAGTATAGGGTCACTATGAGGTTACTTCAAGCTCCCCTTGAATGGATTTTATGAGTTTTTCCTTATGCTAACAAGGTTGAATGTATATAAAATATTTCTGCATATCGTATATTGTTCTAAATCGCTCCTCACTGTCTCATTGAAATATAGTAGGGTAATGGGTTTACCTATTTTAAAAAATGATGGCAAGTCAGTGGCTGACCAATGGGATCCCCACCAATCCTGAGCACCGCTGCTTTAGCACTGCGTTACATTGCTCGTTTCTCCCTACTATTTAGCTGGAATCCAGCTTCCTGCACAGTGGTCGGGTGAGACACGGCAGTGCAGGGAAAACAGTAATGTAAATGCAGCTCTTCTACTGCTGTGCTACAACTTCATTCTCAGTAACACCCATAAATCAGACCCCCTAATCATAAATAGCTTATCCTACCTAGTGCTATGGCATCACTTTACAAGAACAGTATACCTGTTTAGATATATTATTTGATTTTCTATTTTTCTCTATCGATAATTGTTGGTGTACATTTAGCATTCGGCGATACTTGGATGACACACTATGATGCGTCCTCATTCTGAACATGGCAAAATAAAAAGTCTCTCTTACATAAGGATTATGCTCCGATGATGAGAATTTTAGGAATTTATTTCAAATGCTGCAATTTTAAATTACTTAATCATAAAAGTAAAAACTTCAAAATGTACTGCCTAATTGAATTACATGGGTTTCTGAAAAGACTTATGACTTCGTAGTTAATTATAAATGAAAATGTGTCCTTCATTAGCTAAGTACTAAATAATAAAGTACTCAACAAAAAGCTCACTATTCATGCGGCCACTTAAAAGACCTCTGTGGAAATTATTCTCCAATATTTTATGCTGCAGACTTGATTTATTTTTGATGAACGCCATCTTCATATACGAGGCCTGAGATAGGACGTCCTTTGATGTGTAGCACAGAATCTAAATGGTAGGCACCGAGGACTGGCTCACTAGTGGGATATGGCTATTATAAATCCAAGTAAGGAAGTAAGAACGTTCCCTTTTCATTAGTGCTCAGACCAGAAGGGCACGATGGGAGGATTACAGCACTATGGCCTGAATTATGTTTCTTATGTAAATTAATGTCACAATGAATTCCTCTTATACAGAAAGTTCCGCTTACTCGCACTTGTTTTCTTATGTTAGACATTGTAGCCACCATCACTGAGAATACTAGTAATCTGTAGAGACACCTGTAAGCACTAGATAAATGAAGCATTACCTAAAAGCCACTGAAATTAACGGTCTATCGGTGAAATGTACAGGCTCCGTCTGGTCCTCCAGAAAAGAGAGATACTTTCTTCAATCAATATTCCAGCTAATGGATAGAGGGCAGAGCTAGGTGGTTTCTTGTATTAAAATGTATCCTCAAGTTTGGAAGTTGTCCCCTATCCATGGCATAGAACATAATTTCCTAAACGCTGGGGTCTGACTGCTGGGGCCCATGTGAATGGAGTGATTATCGATCATAATTACCAATCTCTGAAGTCTGACTGCTGGGGACTCCCACCGATTCAGAGAAAGGTAGCTCTGAAGAACCCTATGTAAATGGAGTGGGGGTCGATCATACACGCTATTCTCCATTCTGTCTTAATAAGACCACTGTAGATAACTGAACACCTCACTTGGCTGGTCTTTAGCAGTCGGATAATCGACCATCATCTGGTCAGAACCCCCAGTTCTTGGCATCAGAGGGGGGGTCCCAGCAGTCAGGAAGCTTTCCCCTATCGGGTGGATATGGGTTAACTTAACTTGAAAATACCTTTTAACTCAGCATGCCCTAACAGGATATCCTGTTTTCTACACGCGACACCTCAAATAGTAATCACTGGTTTACATTTGAAACTCAGAAAAATACATAATAATTCTACTAGATATATAATTTAAGCAACGTAATATTGACAAATAAGAGAAAACCACGTGTTAATGACTTACTCGAAGTTCATCCTTTGTGTTGAAGCTTTCTAGAAGTTGTTGGTAATGTCTGTCCGTCATTTGTCGCAACAGGGACAGCAAAGATGCAACAAATTCACCCTGAAACAATATAAGAACACAAATATCATACAAAGAAGTTCATTTATAAAAGTATAAGTCATTTAGACTCTGTTCACATCTGTTTCACAGATTGTTATTTTTTAACCCAACAATGAGATCACAGGATGGTGCGCTATTTTTTTCTAGTAAGATTTAAGACCCCATAATAGTTAGTGGGGTTTGTCGAGCACTGCATGCTTCCGTCAGCAGCTAATCTGTGCCCAGCATGACGTTTCATTCTTGTGTTTTTATAATGGAACAGAAAACAAAATTCCAATCACAGATGAAAACCTTAAAAAGCAAAATAAAACTTTATATATAGACCCTCGAATATTCTGCATTTATCGAAATATTAAAACGGCTCCTTGTATTTACAGATGAGAAGCTATAATGGGAGAACAGTGATGTCGCTTGCACTAAGCTCATGCATGTCACAGAATGACGAGGACATATTGTTAGATCTTACTGACATTTAATTGGCTCTGTGGGGAAGGACATGACAAATACTGAACACTCAGCAAAGCTGCGGCCGCGCTGCCAAGTATATAGCTGAGAATCAGCAACCAGATGCTCTTCATAAGATCTGACATCACAAAAAATATATATACATTTTGAAAACCAGTTTTGAGTTTTTGCAATTCTGAACATTCTTATATAGAGAAGAAGACGACAAACCCAACATCAGGGATAATAGGGTTGTTACGAGTATAGTGGTGCCCTATAGGTATCTTTGCTAGCTATTTTTAAAAAGGAGAAAAATATTTTTCTGATTGAAACAAAAAGTTTAATTTTTTTTTTTTTTTGGGGGGGGGGCTTTTTTTTTTTTAAACTAAACTGTTTGATTCTAGAGTGCACATTTGGTTGGAATAGATTGCAGATGCCATGTCTCATTTGCAGAGCCCCTGGGGTGCCACAAAGCAAACCCTCACATGTAACCCACAGGGAATTCAGTTAAAAAATGAAACCTTTTTTTTTTCCTCGCTAAAAAGTTACTTTAGCCACAAACATTTAATTCTTCCAAGGGGTAATAGGAGAAAATGGCCCCCATAATTTATGTTCTTTAAAATCAATACAGCAATACCTCATATGTGGATGTACACTACTGTTTGAGCAAGACAGGGCTCGGGAAGGAAGGTGCACCATTTGGCTTTTGGATGGTAGATTTTGTATGAGTACATTGTGGGCACCATTAGCAAAGCCCCTGAAGTGTCAGATCAGCAACAGTGCTGAAAAACTCTACGTAGTGAGTATTTTGAACTCACAGGTGCCTCAGAATTTTATAACAAATGGGACATAAAAAGAAATAAAAAATTATATTTTTATCACTAAAGTGTTATATTTGCTGCACATTTTTCATTTTCACAAGGGTAATACGTGAAAATAGACACAAAATTTGTTACACATTTTTTCCTGAATGTGGTGATACCCCATGCGCCATTAGAATCTACTATTTTGCCACATGCAAGAACTTAGAAAGTAGACCATTTGAGGAGCCCCTATGGTGCCAGAAAAGCATAAAACTCAAAAAGTGATACTATTTGGCAAATTAAACCTTTAATGAATTTATCTACTGGTGCAGTGACTATTTTACCTTCCTAGGTGTTTGCCTGAAAAAAAAGCATGAAGTGGATGTTGCAGAGTAAATATGCCAACTTAGTGCCCAACACATTTTGCCTAGTTTGTGCTTCTGAAGACACGCACCCCGTAAATTGTTAAGGGGGTACTTCCCACTACATCATGTCCATACATGTGGACGCTCATTGAGGATTAGGTATGCTGTGGAGTTCAGAAGGGAGGGGGCCATTTGGATTTGCAACTGCAGATTTCACTGAATTTAATTTGAAGGAGGGGGTAGCCATGTGGCTTCCAAGAGCCTTTACGCTACCAGTGATCATGGAACCTGCCCATATTTTCATAGGCAGATGACACATCTGAATGGGGTATTGTTTTTTTGCTGGATAAATGTAAGTTATTTTGGTAGTGTTTTGGGGTAAATAACATTTTATTGACCATGCCAAAGGGGAACTTGATGCTTTCATCACATACATAATTCTTGGTAATACTTAATATTCTAAAGCATTATTGCCTGTTCGTGTTACACGGACGAGCAATCTATTAGACCATGTCTCTGGCATGGTCTACAAGGCTTATACCTATGGCAAACCTGTGGGCCTTTGTTAGCGCTCTGGTTTTCATGGTAACTAAGGCACCCCAGGACTGTGCTGCAGGAAGCAGAATGACAGCTTAGAGTCGCATAGATATTACCGTTAGGCTTTTTGCCCTTCTAGAGCATGAAATATATCCATCCCTAAAAAAAAAAGAAAAAAAAAAGCAAATGCTTACAGAGAAGGTCACAACTCTGAGTGAGCCAAATGTCATCTTAGGACAACATGATGAGCCAGGCCGCAACTGTGACCTTCTCTGTGGGTATTTGCTTTTTCCCCTCTATGATGTGGAAGTGTTATGATTGGTTTGCATCACATAGGGAAACAAAAGCAAATGCCCACAGATAAGTTTATGCTCAGTTGATTAAAGGGAAAATTTACAAGTTGGGCACTCTATTTCTCAGGGGCGAATGACTTTAGAACAGAGGGGCAAAGAAAACAGGGAAAAAAAAAGTCCAGAACAAGTGAAGCAGCTGTAATTAAAGGAGGTAGTCACTTTAACCCTTTAACGCCCCATAATGGCTATATTCATCACAGGGACAGGAGGAGGATCTCACATCATAGATCTCCCTCCTGTTCCTGCAGTGGTCAGCTCCCCCAATGCTCCCTCTCCTCCTTCACACTGGCTGGTGAGAATGGTGGGGGAATTTTAACAGCTTGGATCCCAGCTACAACACTGATACATGACTCATTTTAGATATATCTTATATATCTTTGGCTACTGAATTGCCACCCTGAAAGGATGTATGTCTCCTGTAAAATGAAACCATACCATGGGTTGTAAAAAAAAAGCCTGTGATTCTTGTTTCAATATATAGAACTAAAGTAGAAGTCTGAAATGTCATCATTGTTCTCTTATTAAGTCATAGCGGTCCTAAATCACACATAACATAAGACAACTGTACACAGCTTGAGAAAAGCCTATGTAACAAAACACAGCTAATGCAAATGTGTTTGCTATTAACTTTTCTTACACTCTATAAAATTATAAACTTTGTAGAGATACTAAGGTAATGCAAACCTGCGCAAATAGTAAAAAAAAAATGGTTTGTTAAATGTATACATTATATTGCAGTCTATTAATGGCATCCTCAAAAGGCATCTGCCAGTCATCCAGCAAAAACTTTTTATTATTTAACCGGGGTGTCTATGGGTGAACGATGACTGCAGGATGGCATCCATTAGAACCATCCAGTAAAAAAATATATACATATATATATTATATATAAATCAAATGTATATTATATATTATAAATATATATATATATATATATACTTATTTATATTTTTTTTTGGGGGGGGGGTAATTTATAATGGTATGATGTGTTCTACATGTTTAACCCCTTAAAGACTAGGCCTAATTTGACTTTAATGACCAAACTCCCCCCCATCCCCCCATATTTTCATTGTTGCACTTCTGGACCATAATTCTTGCATTTCTCATCGATGAAGCCTTATGAGGGCTTGTTAGTGAATTGTATTTGTCTGAGGTATCATTTTGAGGTTAGCTAATTATTATTAACGCTCTATTGAAATGGAAAAAAAAAAAAACAGGATTTTTTTTGTCTTTTTAAATTTTACACTAATGATGTGCTACAAGTTAACTTTATTCTCTGGGTCAGGATGATTAAAGCAATATAACATTCATATATTTTTATTTGTTTTTTTTAATTAGCTCAGTTTACAGAAAAATATAAAATTTATGCCTATCATGATACAGTGACAAACTATTTTTTTTTTAATTCTATAATATTCATTGAAATACACCAAAAAAGGGGGAGTCATCATATTTTGAGAACCATACATTTTACATTTTTTGTCAACTGAGCTATACAATAGGGTTTTATTTTTGTACAACAGGCTTTAGTTTTCGATGATACTATCATTTGGTATATAAAACATTTTTAGCACTTTTTACCACAGTTTTTGGGAAGTGGAATGAATATCCATTCAGCATAATTGACATATTAATCTTATTCTGCAAGTCGACACAATGATAATACCAACTTTAATAGGTTTTACTACTTTTGCAAATACAAAAAAAAACAAGTACAATGTCATGTTAGGGCTTATTTAATGTGAGACAACTTGTAGTTTTTAATTGTAGCGAAACATACACTTTTTGATAATTTTTTATAGAATTTTTTGTCAGGAGTATGAACAAAAAATACAATTTCTGGCATTTTTTTAACTTTATTTTTGATTTTTTTTTACAGCATTCACCGTACGAGATAAATAATGAAATACGTTTTACAGTACAAAGGTGTTAGAAATGAGGCCATACCAAACAGGGACGAACAATGACAGTGAAGGGCCCCTGTGTAGAACTTCTTTCTGGGCGTCCCCCTCCGACAGGCCCCACCTGCATATACAGATGCACATTTACATGCATATGCACATTATGCAAACATATAAAAAGTACATACATACTAATCCATTACAAGCACATTTACCAAATATGTCATTTACGGTACTTATTTGTGTCGTCGTTTTTTAAAAAGGGTATAAATAGTCATTATTGGAATTCATTTTTATTATTTTTTAGGAAAAAAAATAACTAACTTTTAGTTTATCCCTAATATACAGGTATATAGAGATGTATCTGTGCCAATTCGGCATGAGAAAACAATTGCAGCATGCTGCGGGTGCATCCAATGATTGAATCACGCGCACACATACAAGTTTATGAGTGCATGTGAAACATCGGACTGCACTCGGATGACATCCGAGTGCAGTCAGTATCGCGGACACCGAGAATAGAGAAGATGGAGAAATTAAGTTCTCCTTCTTCCCCACACCTATGCTGCGATTCTCTCATACGAGAGAATTGGATAACACCAAGGTGACACTGAGATCAAACTTTGACAGGATTGACAGCGTGTGACGCCAGCCAAAGGCAGAGAAGATTCTCCTGTGTATAGCAGTTCAGCCTATGGTTTAGTGCTAAATGTGCTGTCTGCCATGATATAGTTTACAGGTTTTAATTCCGGGGAAGACCACACATTAAGAAAAGCAAATAATAAATTAATTATAGGTAAAATTATCTACTGAGTACAGAGAGATGTACACCCCCAACATCTTAAGTCAGAGGAGAGGAGAAGACAGACCAAACATAGCAGCTTCCTGACAGATAAACATGTGGGAAACAGTGCGACTGACCCTCCTCCCTCACAGGACCCTGTGCAGTTGAACAAGCAGCAGATGCTGTATATTTGCTTCTGATACCAAATAGATAGGTTTTGGATGTTTGATTTTTCATGTTAAACTACCTATTATTTGGGAAAAGTTAACATTATTATTTTTTACATAATTAGTAAGTCCCACAAGAGCGATCCTTTGATAGCATAGATAACACACTGCACTACTTGAGTAGTGCAGTGTATTATTTCAGCCGGTCAGTGTTACACTGGAAGGTAACCTGAGACACCACGGGAAAGAGGCTTTGATGTGGAGCTGATAAACAGGCCATTGTTAGGATGGTGTGACAGCTGGAGGCCTATCTGCACCCCTCGAATGCATAAGGGGGGTAGGAAACTGATGGGCTGGCCAAGGGTGCTTTTTCTCTCTGACAAACGCCTTAAATGCCGCTCTCTTTATTGATAGGGGCATCTGAAGGTTAATAGTGCGGGAATCAGAGCTTGCTCTGGTCCCAGTAGATGCAACAGGAATTCAGCTATACATTACAGCCAGTATGAAACGGGCACAACTCCTGTGCACACAGCATCCAAATCACCTTCATGTACGTCCTGATGTAGCACGTTACATCCCATCAGGACATACATGTAAGTTTTATTTGTGTTAATGGTTTATACAGCGGGAATAAAAGCGGTAATAGCAGTAACTCATCTGCATGCCAAGACAAAATACTTACAGTTACGTCCTGAAACTGAAGTCTCATTGCGGAGCCTGAAGGCTGAGGTCTACTTGTAATCTCTAAAATAGTTCTTAATAATATGTCCAGCAAGCTGTTCACGATCACATCAATTTCCTTCATGGCAGACTTTTCCTAAAAATGACCAATTATAGAAGACATTTTAATGAAAGCTACCAAAGTAAGAACATTTTCTATTCTACTCCCAGAAATACTAACAAGATGTACAGTATATCTAAAAGCAATCACAAGGTACACCACTCTTGGAGAAAGACAGATTTCTAGATATGTATTTTATGCCTGTATATCATAGAAATCTTTTATATGGTTTTGGCTTGCTGAAAATGTATTTGCTATATGGATTTTCCCACAATTAAAGATTACACTTCTATGACCGATCACATGACCTTTTAATAATTGTAATAATTAATTAATAAATGCTTCCTTCCAAGACTAAATCTTGTTGTTAGATACTTGTTATGCTGACCCCTGCTGTTCTTTATATTCCCGCTCAGAACGTCCACCTAATGTATTCAGTGCTGGCATGAAGAAGTTGGCTGTAGTGTGCGGATTCTTACTGGCTGGCCTGGACAATAAGGGGAATCCCTGTACTGGAGGATCTCAGCATTGGGACTGAGCTGCTGACTATAGGTCCTCCAGCACCAAGCACAATGAGAGGGAAAGAAAAGAACAGCAGATGGTGCTAGAACAAATATATCACAGCAACGTTTACATCCAGAAGTTGTTTTTGACTTTTGTTTTTTAACAATCTCAATTTAAAACTTGTTACGTATTCAACAGAATGAAACAATATATATTTGGGATTTCAGGGACAGCCATATTAATGAGTATCTAAGTGGCAAGGTGAGCATTCCAGCAAAAATACAACACAAAGGATAAATCTGTTAGTAGTTGTCATGGAGATATTAGGAAAATATTAACAATTTCTTCCAAACCCCTCATTCCCTATCACCCCTCCCTTATCCACCATTTGTCACAAAAGAAGAGATGACAATCTAAAGTGGCCTCTATGCAAATTAACACACACCTGAGAAGGGCCTTGGAAGCAAATGCTGGCACATTAGGTGCTACAGACCCATTTAGCAGGCGAGTGTGTTTTCCTCTGACACAGAGAGGAGGAGGCAGCTCGTTAAATTCAAACGCACTCAATAATCAGAACAATTCCCAGCCACAAGTTCCCAGGACATCCGGCACCAATGCGAAATATGGAATAGCTCAAGTTACATATTTCTGAAAATAATGGGACCTATATTTTTAGTGGCAGGGTCAGCCAAGGAACAAGATGCTTATTTTTTCGTAGCTGCAAGCCCTCCCGAGGAGCTGTAGCGTAAGAGCACCAGAATAACATATCACAGCTACACCATGTGTGGTCTCTAAATGAAGGTAAAATTCTAATAGAAAATATGGTATCACATTTGGGCTTCTGGGATCAACCAGCAATAAGTTATCCCAAAAACTAGATATCTTAAATAAAATGTGCAGGCTAGAGTCCAGCCCCGTGATGTCAGCACAGGGGGTGTGTGGGTAGATCTTCCCTTAGGCATAAAAGAGTCCACGGAGGATAGATGAGCATTCTTTGCCAGGGGTAATAGATACTATAAGCAACGGATCGCGTTCGATAACGCTCAAATCAAATCGGGGAGCCCCTCCTCCACCTATGCTGATTCGTCCCTGCGAACTGTATAGAGTAAGTTTCTTTTTTAATCCTCATTATTTTGTGTAACTGCATATGTATTGTAATGTCTCATTTGTAAAATCTTGTATATATTTTTACTAAACACTGCCTCCCTTTGGGATTAAATATAAAATTTAATAGTACTGTTTCTTTTGTCCTGTAATCGTTCCCTCCCTCGAAGCCATATATGCTACTAGAACGCAGGCGTCTGACCAGGCCTATATTATATTTCAAAACTGGCCGATGGTGGCAGAGAATAATAATAATTGGGTTATCGTGAAGCTGACAGTGACCGTACGGAGGGCGTATACACATATGCCATGCGTTGGAAACCGAAGGTGTGACGCCATACGCTCACTGGTTGCTTGCAGATACCTACGTAGTGAGTAGTCGGGATCGTGTGCTCGCGGATCCCTGATGAAATCCTGACAGAGTGACAGCAATGGTGAGATATTGTGTGATCTCCCCGGTGTCATCTCTGTGGAATACCTGACAGTAGTCTATTCTATTTTCAGAAAAACATTGCAAGGCATCATGAGAGCAAACAAAACTGGCACAAAAATGCTTTGAAAAGTCACTAAATTTTTGGTGGAATTGCAAAAAAATGTTGTGACTCTTGGCATTTTCATGATGGTTTGAAGTAGCTCTGCCAAAATGGGTGGCTCTTGGGGAGCTGCCAGGGCAGGACTGATCAAATTCAGGAAAAATTTCAAAACTTTTTACAGCAGAAATGCTACTCTGGTCACGGACTAGAGTAGCCTTTCTGACGAGGTGCAACGATTCGCACGCCAGTGAGAAAGTGTGCTGAATTGATTAATTTTCATTCAATTTGCATCCATGCTCCAGTGAGCCCTTCATTAAGTCCATTGTATGAAATGTCAGTCTTAATAAATAGGCCCCTCAATCTTAATGTAGTGATATACATGAAAGTGAACACTCGGACCATATTTTAGAACCTAATGAACAGTGTCTTTATTACAGTACCACAATTTTAAGGTACAGAAACTTATACTATTAATTAGAAGAGAAGATTACACGTTAAGTTTTCTACAAAAATCGTAACAAAAATATAGTTAACCTTTTAACGGCCCAGGAATATTTTTGCCCTTTTTTTCCCTAGCATTGTTCCAAAACCCATAACTTTTTTTATTTTTCTGTTGACATAGCCTTATGAGGTCTTGTTTTTTTGCGTGATGAGCTGCAGTTTTGAATGACACTATTCCTTTTACCATATAATAAACTGAAGAACAGGAAAAAAAAATCCAGGTGCAGCAAAATTGTTTGCTTATGCCATTGGTTTTTGGGCTTTGATCAGTGTGAGGTGAAAATGACCTGGCAAAATGATTATCAAGGTCAGTGCAAATACAGCTATATCATACCAGCCCAATATTTTTCTTTTTTTATTTTAGTGGTGAAAAAAAATCTGGAATTTGTAAAATAAAATAAAAATGTTATTCTCGTCGCCATTGTTTTGAGACCCATAACTATTTTATCTTTATGACGATAATGCTGGGCAAGGACTTTTGATACCTTTTTGAAGTACATTAAGATGCTTTGATCACTTTTAATTGTATTTTTTTTGTGGGAAGTACAGATACCAAAAAGATGCAATTCTGGCGGTTTAACTTTTTATTTTTTTCTGCATTTAATATATGGTTTAAGTAATTTGATATCATAATATATGGGGCTTTTTGGAAACGATGATACCAAATATGTTGCTTTTCATTTCTTTATTTACACGGGGGATTTTAATTTTTACTTTTTTTTTTCTATATTTTTCTTATATATTTAAAACATTTTTTTTTTATTTACACCTTAATTTTTAGTCTTAGGAGATTTGAACTTGAGATCGCTCAATTGCTTTTACTATATACTTCATTACAACTATATTGCAATATGTAGCAATACCATGGTTCTCCTATGGAGTTCAGCCTATGACCAACATTGAGGTAACGGGGGCTTTCAACAGGCCCCCGGCCTCCACGGTAGCCCATTAGTTTCCCGTAATAGACGCTGTTGCATGTGCCCTGGCACAGACATCGTTTAAATGCCACTCTTAGAGATAGACAGCGGCACTTAAGTGGTTAAACTACAGCGATCAGAGCAAGCTCTGGCCGCTGAAGTTACAGGTAGATGCAGGCTATGTAACACAGCCGGCATCTGCCTGGTCTGAAGCAAGCTCAGACCATGAGCCGGCTTCAGACACATACTGATAGGGAATGTAGATTGTGAGCCCCAATAGGGACAGTGCCAATAATGTCTGTAAAGCGCTGTGGAATTAATGGCGCTATATAAGTGAGTAAAATAAATAAATACGTTGCTTATTGACCTATGATGAAAATATTTCATAGGTTGTTATGGGGTTATCTATTATTCTAGAAACAAAATTTGCACGAAATCAGGTAAGTTTGATACCAAATGCTTGAAATAACCAGCATAAAGAATACGTATGATTTTAAAGTGCTATAAGTTTTTCCCACTCATATTTTACTCTGTGCATAAGAGCCACAGGCACCAGAACAGTTGTTATTCTGATGGTACACAGAGGTCTACTATATCGTTACACCTGTTTGTGTGTTGTGACAGATGAGATGCGAGGACTTTTATAATGACATGTAACAGACTTCTTTATTGCTGCCTTCAGGGCGCCCAGAAGTTATGCCCTAGGAAACATAATTATGCTCCAAGCAGAGGTTAAGAAAACTTTACAGTGTTTGCGGACCTAATATCTATAGTCCTTGTGGGTCTAGTCTAATAGTCTTTGGTTAAGCAGTTACACAAACCTTACAGTTGGAAAGAATATCTAAAACCTGGAATGTAAAAGTGTGCAGCCAAATACATAGTTTATTGGATATCTTTGTTACCATCGTAGCAGACTGTGATATTTCAAACAAAAGTTTTCACAAAAAAAAAAGTGTAGGGCAAAATTATGCACTTTTTTTTTTACAATGGACTTTTGGTGATGGATGGCATTATTTGAGCGCATGCATTAAATGTACATAGCCCTACAGGTGTGGAGGCTCTAAATGACACCAATACCATGTAAAGCTGGTAACGTTTCAAAATCTCCTATTCTTTCAGCTATACATTAGCACCAATGCTCTTCGTTTGGCTGAGCAGCAAGATCTGGGAGTGCAAGGCCAGGAAGGTAAGTTACACTCTTAGGGCTCGTTCCCATCTGCGTATAAATCAGACGCAGAGGGTGTCACAGCAGCCAGGTTCTCGCACTTTCCCTTCCCAGCCTATTAATATCAGCCCACAGCTGTCTGCTTAGCCTTTGCTTGTTATTAAAAATAGAGGGAACCTCACATCATTTTTTTTTTCTGGTCCCCCATTTTTAATAACCAGTAAAGGCAAAGAAAACAGCTGTGAGCTGATATTAATAGGCTGGGAAGCACCATGGTTGTTGGTCCCTTCCCAGACTTCTAAGACCAGCTCACATCTGTCTGCTTTCCCTTAGCTGGTTATTAAAAATAAGGGGGACCCCAAGACAGTTTTTTAATTAATTAGCTAAATACAAGTACAGAAAACTACATACGCAAAGCACTGATAATATATCTCACTGACATCTACCTATCTAGATCTGTACATACGATTGCTTTATTAGTTTGAAAACTAGCTTTAAATGACAGAGAATGACAATATTTAAAAGCTGATGTTAAAAACGCATTGTATACGCATGTCATACGGATGTCACATGGATGCTAATTGAGAAAAATCTCAAGACACTCTGTCTACTTTTCAGAATCAACATCAGAGCGATTTTTTTTTATGCAGATGAGAGCGAGCCCTTACAATGTATTCAGGTTAGGCTCTGTGTACATTCACCAATGTATTTAATCAGGAAAAAGGTCACTACTTCTGGGTATGTGCACACGATGCAGAAATGAAGCAGAAAATTTCTGCATCATTTCTGCATCCCCCTGGCAGAAAAAACGCATGCAGATTGTGCATGCGTTTTTCCTGCAGAATACATGCGGATCCACATGCGTTTCCGCATGCAGATTGACAAGCGCTTTCCAGGCGATTTTAGCATCACCTGGAAAGTGCTTGACAACTAGGTCACACTATATAAATCCATGCAAACAGCATGGATTTATATAGTGTGACCCGAGAGAGTGTATATACTTACCTCCGATGGCCCGCGCTGTCCTGCTCACTCCGTTCTCCCGGCTGCCGGCAACTTTGAATTGAAAGACCTGCCGACATCGGCGTCACGTGACCCGTCACATGACTCTGACGTCAGCGCAGGTCCTTCAACTCACTACAAGTGCCGGGAACCAAGCAGGAGCGCTGCGCGGGCCGACAGATGGTAAGTATATATATATTTTTTATTTTATTCTTGTTTTACAGCTTTTTTAATGGTACCTGGGTGTGGAGGAGAGTCTCATCTTCTCCACACTCGGGTACCATCCGCACATTAGAACGCGCCAATAACGCAAGTACAGATGCAGTCTTGCGGAATTGGCGCGTTCTAATGCAAGTCAATGGCGGCGAAAACGCCGCGTTTACGCAAAATTAATTGACATGCTGCGGATTTTTGAGCGCAGCGTTTACGCTGCGGAAAAATCCGCATCATGGGCACAGCACATGCGGATTTCAATTGGGGAACATTGCTGCCCTTCTACCATGTGTTTTTCATGCGTTTCCGTGGCGTTTACGCAACTGCAAAAACGCCGCGGAAACGCATTAAATACGCATCGTGTGAACTCAGCCTCTCACTAGCTTACTTTCCACTGCCTGTTGAAAAGTGGAATCTATTTCTGGCAGCAAAGACACTGAAATGGATACCAATAAGTGAAGGAGGGTCTTTTGTCTCTCTGTTCCCGCTCTTCTATCAGTCAAACGTCATATAGGCATAACAGATGAATACTTTCAGTTCAGAGAAGGAAATCCACTGGTTAGTGCATGGTGGAAAATGAGGGAAAGAAAGTTCCAAAAACTGTGATGCTGGCAGAATGCCAAGTAGCCAGTCACTAAAAAAATGTGGATAGCAAGTAGCAGAGCATCAGAATCAGGACAGCTCCAAAACATATGAGACTAGTATGTGTACCAGAAGTAGTTTAAAGAGATTTTCCTGTTTTGATAAACCTCTGTCTCTTGGCTGTTTAAAAAAATAAATAAATTGTGCTTTCCTCACCCTCCCTGGTTCTAGAGCCGTGTCTATGCTGCTGCTCAGAGTGGCTCCTATTGTCTGCAGCGCAGTCATCACGTCGCCAGCTCTGCGACACAGACGTCACGTCGCCAGCTCTGCGGCCCAGACGTCAAGTCGCCAGCTCTGCGGCCCAGACGTCACGTCGCCAGCTCTGCGGCCAATAACTGAGCTCAGAGGCCCAAGTCGACCACACGAGCCATTGAGCTCAATGATTTCCTGCAGTGCAGGTGACTTGGCATCAGAGTTGCAGGGTATAATAGACACCGAGAGCAGTGGCAGAAACCCTGCTTTGCTGATGCATTATGGTCCCAGCGCTGTTTGTTTTCCGGAGACAAACTCCAGATAGAAGCCCCCTTTAACTTGCATTGGCTTAGGAGTGCACCAACACCACACTTTTCAAAAGGACAATTTTGCTTTAAAGTGGGAATCAACTGATTTTACTTTGCGCGTCTTCTTGTTCCCCATAGGTGATAGTAGCCATTACCACTGGTAAGTGACATTAATCGTGTCACAAGAAATAGATAAGACACCGTATTTAATCAAAAATTCTCCAAGTCCTGCAAGTTAATTTGTCATTAGTAATTAGAGATGAGGCCTGGCAATAAAGCATGATAATTATTCTAACAGAGAGGCAAGAATGCTGGCCTTCCAGCTGTATGCCAAGCACCTGCTGGATACTTCTCCTATATATAGATCACTGTGGAAATGATTTACAGTGTGCTCCGGATTACTGTTCAGCATGCTGTATGTTAATGTATATAATAAGCATCTTCCAATTACTTACAGAGCTGTTTTTCTTGCTAAGACAAAACATGTTGCTAAGGATACGTGCGCACATTACAAGATCTCTCTGCTCCTGCAGATGCATGTGGAGGTGGTGGAGGACGACAGGGAGGAGAATAAACCGGGACTCTGAAATGACAACACATTGCACGTTATTATAATCAGGTCACTTCAAGTACTTAACAAGCGGGGCTTACTCAGACAGGTCAGAAACTACAATGTGACCAGCTTCCTACATCACCTGCTGAAATCAGAGATTTAAGGATTTCAAAATCACATGAAACCATTTTTACAACAACTAAAGAATAACTAAACTTTAACTTTATTAGACTTTTTTAAACTAAAAATGTAATTTGGAAGTATTTTGTAAGAGTATGTACACATAGCGTCTTTTTCAGGAAGATTCTGCCTGAAAAAATGCCACAAAAGCTCCCCATGAAATGAACATAATGCACAGCAATGTCAAACCTACATTGCGGTGCACATTTTCATCTTATGTCATATCTTTTCATTGCTTTGGAGTTCAGAAACACTGAAGTGGTCAAAAGAAGCGACCTGTCCATTCTGGCGGAAGTCACCTGCTCTCTATACTTGAAAGTATAGAGTAAAAGACACCGGTGAAACCTCTTCAGGAAAACGAATGCTGGCATTCTCTTGAAGCGGTTTTGCCTTTAAAAAAAAAACAGCAGTGGAGCCAATGTTTAAAATGCAACTTGTGCACATATCATAATGGGGTTAATTACCCTATTTTGCTGCCTTCATGCAGAAACTTTACCAAGTGCATAGATCCCTGTTCAACATCTGGAGTAGTGCTCTGTCAACTATGAGTGCGGGGAAGAGCAGTCTTCGCAGTGTGCACGCAGCCTCCTTGTACATAGCAGTCACAGTGACAGGAGTGCAGGAGTTGGGTCTGCACAGCAGGGCTGGGACTGTAGCAGATTCTTCTCGATACACACTTGTATAGAAGAGAACACACTACTTTTGAGACTGCATGTTTACTTTCCCCAAAAGCACTACAAGACTCTCTCTCCTGCAGAGTGCTCTCAATGGGACTTTACCAGCCACAGTAAGAGCGCTATGCAGGAGCGAGGAACTTGGAGCACTTGTAGGGAAAGCAGACATGCAGTCCGTGGCCCTGTTGACAAGCGCCGCAGTCAGAGTGAGAGCACTATGCAAACTCTGCTCCTACACTCCTCTCACTGGGGGTACTATATACAAAGAGACAGGGTGCACACTGTGATGACTGCTTTCACCCCCACATGGATACTTCTCAGCTCTCCCATGGTCTAGTGCAGCTCATGGATCCACAAATTCACAGATGGATGCATGGATGATAGATTCCCAGCTGGTTACTGGGTGGGGTGCAATAGAAAAGGAAAAAAAAATCAGCAATCCCAAACAGAAAAAATATATTAAAACTTCACATTTAATAAAAATCTTTAAAAAATCCATCATGAAAGAACATAAAAACCGGTGGAGTAAAAAAAGAGGGAACCAAAAAATATACATAGGTGACATGTTTTGAACCACACTGGTTCTTAATTACAACTAGTGTGAAATATAAAATATGTTTAAATATATTTTTTCTATTTAGGATTCCCTTTTCTATTATACTCTTGATATACAG
This sequence comes from Phyllobates terribilis, assembly GCF_046119375.1. Lineage (NCBI taxonomy): Eukaryota > Metazoa > Chordata > Amphibia > Anura > Dendrobatidae > Phyllobates > Phyllobates terribilis. The sequence continues at coordinate 201,596,155 of NW_027362771.1, read as the reverse complement.
CAAAGATCTACGCACTTGCTAAAGCACAGTTTAGCACCTATTTTTGGATGAAGGCAGCAAAATAGGGTAATTAACCGTACTACAAAAATTGCATCCAACATATATTTCTAGGTTAAAAAAAACAGTGTAGTTACTATTTAATCTGATAAGACTGTCATGTTATCCTACAATTATAGGTCTGGAAACAAAATACTTTAAGGATCAAACATTTGATCAAAATTACTATCATCTTATTGTTGGTTAGTCTTTATTTTCAATGAAAATGAACAAACAGGATGCAGCAGACCACCTTATTAAAAGGGTGCAGCCAGGCCCATCAATGGTGACCTTGTAAACTAGGGGCTTGCACCTCTGTGATGCACTGATAGGGTGCAGGGCAGCCCACCTAATCGAATAGTATGGGTGTGTAATAGGTTGCTGGCTAGGCACTGTGCTACATGTATGTGTGACTTGTGCCCTATTGAAATTTTCATCTGTTTGCAGTTCTAATGCTAGGCAATAACCCCCTCCATGGATTGGTAGGCTGAGAGTGGTTGTTTCATCAGTATTTTGAACCTGTGTTACCGCCTTTAGTAAGGGGGTCTGCTGCATCTTGTTTCTGCTTTTTTCTTGAGACCTTGCCTGGTAAATACCACTGCCTTTTTTATATGTTTTGGGAATTTTTAAAGTTCCTTTTATTGCTTTGGCTGAGCTGTTTATTTTACTGTAGTCTCTATTTTTACTGATTTCTTATTGTTGGTTAGTCTTTATTGTTACTGTTTTCTTATTGTTGGTATGTCTTTATTGGTTTCTTATTGTTGATTAGTCTTTATTATTACTATGCTCTTATCGTCAATAAGTATTTATTATTACTGTTGGTTATACTTTATTATTACTGATTTCTTATCGTTGATTTGTCTTTATTGCATCAGTCTTCATTGAGGTTTTTTTTTGTTAGGACATTTTCAGATTTTGTTCCCCCACTTTATTATCTTGATGCCAATTGCTATAAGGATGACGGAATCAAAGTTAATTTTGCTTTGAAATTAAGGTTTTCAATACACCTCAGTGCATACACCAAAGTATCTAGGTAATTAATGATTTTATTTAATTGAAAAGCAACTCTCTTTTGGGGTTGACTAAATAAAGCTGTTAAAGCTTATAGACCAAAATCTTCCTGCCGAGCAAGAAACAACAAAAATACATATCATTAAAGGGTTATTGTCATCTCCGTCTATCATGGATGAAATGGGAATGTCTGCTTATCAGTCCTGAGCTACGCTGTTGGGGAAACTTCCATACGCTGCTATGGGACTTGCACATACATCAGCTGCACTCAGCAGTTTTCATAACCCCCACCTCTGGAATAACTGCATCTAGGTCCCGGTCACCAACCTCAATCATGAAAAGCAGAAATGGACTAACCCTTTAAATGAAAATAATCTGCAACATAAATGAATCTAAAATTCAAAATCTGAAAGTACATGATAATGAGATGGATCAACAATGTACATTTTTAGCAAACACTAAATCATTATGTACTCTCTTAGGAATAACTTAAAAAAATCATCACATCAAAAGCAACAAGACAGAACATGTGTCAAAAAGAAAAGACTTGGCTCACACTGCATGGTGTCATGTTTCTTTGAAGAGAGTACAGATAAGGTTATAGGTCTCCACTGTGGATACAATCCTGATTTTGTCTTCACAAGTCTTAATTACAATAAGGAGTCAAAGAACCCAATACAAGACTGTCTGCTATTGGGATTCTACAAATGTCACTCTAAACAATGTAATGTAAATCTGATCATATATTTAATTATATTTTACCATATATACTCGTGTATAAGCCGACTTTTTCAGCACATATTTTATGCTGAAAAAGCCCCCATTGGCTTATACTCGAGTATATATTTACATTCTGGCTGTGGAGGGGGGGTTGTGGTGGCGGAAGCGCAGGTCACAGGTAGCTGCCAAGGCTGGTGCAGCTACCACGTGTGCCCACTGCTAAAGGAAATTAATATTCACTCTTCTCCACGCCCATGGGTGTGGAGAAGAGTAAATATTAATTTTATTTAATAGGATTGCTGAACCGCTGCTGACACTGCACGCTATTAAAGAAAATTAATATTCACTCTTCTCTACACCCGGACTATGAGTGAATATCCCCGCAGCTCACCTCAGCGTCTGAGGGCACATGGCAGTGATGTCATGCGCTGCCAAGATGCCGACATCAGCTGCTGGCAGAACAGGATGCAGCGCTGGAGCAGAGGGAAGGAAGGCGAGTAGAAGTGTTTATTATTTTCATGTGTGCAGTGATGGGAGGCCATGCATACCAGGATTGGGGATGAGGGGGCCATGCATACCAGGATTGGGGATGAGGGGGCCATGCATACATACCAGAATTGGGGATGAGGGGGCCATGCATGCATACAAGAATTGGGGATGAGGGGGCCATGCATGCATACCAGAATTGGGGATGAGGGGGCCATGCATGCATGCATACCAGAATTGGGGATGAGGGGGCCAAGCATGCACACCAGAATTGGGGATGAGGGGGCCATGCATGCATACCAGAATTGGAGATGAGGGGGCCATGCATGCATACCAGAATTGGGGATGAGGGGGCCATGCATACCAGGATTGGGGATGAGGGGGCCATGCATACCAGGATTGGGGATGAGGGGGCCATGCATACCAGGATTGGGGATGAGGGGGCCATGCATACCAGGATTGGGGATGAGGGGGCCATGCATACCAGGATAGGTGGGTCATGCATACCAGGATTGGTGATGAGGGGGCCATACATACCAGGATTGGGGATGAGGGGGCCATGAATACCAGGATTGAGGATGAGGGTGCCATGCATACCAGGATTGGGGAAATTTACCAGTAGCTGCTGCATTTCCCACTCTAGGCTTAAACTCGAGTCAATACGTTTTCCCATTTTTTTGTGGTAAAATTAGGTGCCTCAGCTTATATTCAGATCGGCTTATTCTCGAGTATATATATATATATATATATATATATATATATATATATATATATATATATATATATATATATATATATACACACATATATATATATATATATATATATACACACACATATACATACACACACACACACACACACATACACACACACACAAGGAAAAAGTAGCGAATGAAGATGAAATAAGACATTTCTCAAATACATTTCATTGGGATATCAGATAATTTCCCTCCATATTAGGGCTCATTCACACAAACATATTTTTGGTATGAGTGCTGCATGTGTAAAAAACGGACAGCACTTGGACCAATAGATGTAGAACTCGGTACTTAGAGGAAGTGTGTAGAATAGATGAATTGTATCCAGAATCCAATGATCCAGAATGCTATGGCAGTAGCGCCCTCCTCACAGCGACAGCTGTCGAACTTCCCATAGTGATCATCTTACTCAGCACATCCACCCCTTACTGATGAAGGTGCAGTTTTAGGACCAAAATGTTGCTATATTATTCTGGATCATTGGACTGTGCATAAGATTCATATTTTCTACAGACTTCCTCTGAGTGCCGAGACGTACATGCATTAGCTATTACGGATTGGAACCCTACTCGTGCACCTTCTCACATTTCCAGAGTGTCATATATTACTATTTAAGGAGGACTTGGACCATATTCAATGGGGCAGTGCAGATGAGTGATTTTTTTCAGTGACCCACAGTTTGTGTTTAAAAAAGAATCTCAGCATGCACTAGTTTCTTCTGTAAATCGGATGAGACTCACGCATTCAAGTCTATGGGCACGTGAAAAAAATCAAATGCCACAGTACAACGTCGTTTTTTATGGATACATTACGATTCTGTAACATAGGAAACTGTAAATGGTCCTGTAAATGATTATATGCTGCTACTTTAAAAAAATGCATTGCATAAGGACAGCACATGGATGACAAGTGGGGGAAAAAAATCGTCCCACTTTTCTGGATGAAAGTCCAGATTTTTTTTTATATGCTCGTGTGAACCGACCCATACAACAATGGAAGTTTAACTTTATTTCAATAAAGTGAGCTCAAAATCTGGTGAGATGCTTTTATCACCAGACTGAAGGGGAAAGGATGTGATTCTAAATGGTAATTGAAGCGCTCAGATTTGCAGGCTTTGGGGTGAATTCATCAATTTGCTTGTTTGCCATTTCCTCGGTACACTGGTCCATAGAATATAATAGGAGAATCAATTCACATATATTTGCCAAAAGATAAGAACAAACATGGTGCAATATTTCACCAATGCATCCCAATGGTCAGTGAACTAGATAAACTCAAATGAGGCAAAAACTTTCCTCACCTCTACTTCTAGGAGCTAAGACTTTACTTCTTACAAAATATTATTACACATTAGCTATGTGATACGACATCTTTGCCTATTATGAAGCCCTGATAAAGTCAGAGGACACATTTGATTCTAAAGAGTTAATCTGCAAGAGGAGGACATAACTGCTTCTGCATAGACACAGAGCCCACAATGGACACACTGAGAAGAGGCTGTGACAGGTTTTATCTCTGTAGAGGTTTCTTCTTCTTCTTCTCTTTTGCCTGATTCATATATCAATATATCCAGCAGGAAGACAACAGCACAGCTTTCCCCTATGTATACATGCTGCACAGAGTTTCCCACCTGCACTCAGCCTTAGGCTACATTCCCAGGGTGAGTGCTTGGTGAGTTTTTGATGTTGCTTGTGTTTTTTTCATTGTGTTTTTGACTGCGTTTTTTTACATGCGTTTTTATTGCATTTTTGACGCTGTGGCTTTTGTCTCAGCGGAAACACACTAAAAATGCATATGCGTTTTTTACATGTGGATTTTCGGCATGTAATGCAATTCTATGGAAAAATCTACACATAAAACACCGTACTCAAAAGAGAAATTGCCATGTTGAGGAATTGAGACACGCACTGCAGGTCAGTCTATGAGGTGTAAAAATAAAGCCCAGTAGGAACACAGCCTAACAGTTGGCAAAATATTGAGATAGCATTAATTTCTTCTTATTTTTGCTCAGTTTTTTATTTGTGTTTGCCAATAATAAGAAAAGTGCCCTGGCAGCAAAAGTTAACTTAGTGACTATGTATCGCTCCCCTTACCAGGATTGCTGTAGAGCTCACTCTCCACTGTCTTCGCAATGCACTGAAGTTTAATCTCCTGCAGGGAGTCATCCGCATGCATGATTGTTGGCAGGCTGCCCAGAGTGTCATGCACCAAGTTTGCGACTTCCCGAACATCAAACAGCTTCAGCAGCTCCGAGTATACGGCTGGGAAAGAATTCAGAAACACCGCCTGGAGAAATATGGAAATACAAGAATATTGTCAGAGGACGTACTAATGAATAGGATCTCATACTTCTCACAGTGAGAATTACAACCTATGGAGTGTTCAACATTTTCAGGCCATCACTGTCCAATAATAACATATACGGTAAATATAATGTCAATTGTTGTGCATTTCATTTTTACAAAAAGGAGACCAGAGGCCATAGCCATGTTGTTGTGTCTATGCAATTGATCTGCAGAGTCACGGTGGTTGCTTCAGGTGTGCAGGCATACGAATAGCAATACAGACCTGCTATTCAGTCACTATCTGAGTGTGATCATAGTGTGTTCTCTTGGATCAGGACAAGATGGAAAATAAAAATTCCTCCATCTTCTCCATTCTGAAAGTCCATGATGTCATCCAAGTGCAGTCCGATGTTTTCCATGGACTCATTGACTTGCATGGCCGAGTGTGAGGAAAAAAATGGGACATGTGAATTGTGCATGGCCCCATAGAATAACATTGGGATATTTTGTCAGATGGCACTGTGACAGAAAATACAGTCATCTGCACAAGCCCTTAGAGGAAGGTATTCCCAGAAACGAATGCCAAGTCCGAACACTAAGCCCCTGACAATAACCAGCTAATAGATACCTTACTCTTATTTTATGTGATGTCCAGGTCTGCAAATATCCGTAAAGGGGTTGTCCATTGCCAGGACAACCCCTTCTTGATCTGTTTGGCCCCGATAAAATAAAAACACCTATACTCATCTCCCATGTCAGCGCCATTACAGTGGTGAAGTCCCGGGGCTCCAATGCGGTTGATGTGACATGTGAGCCTGGCGCCCAATCAGCACTGGCGTCACTGACCCCACCTTCTGTCAAATTGACCATGAAGAGGAAGGCTGGGCTGCAGCTGCTCTCTGATTTCCTCTTCATGGTCAATTTGTCCAAGGCGGGGACAGTGATGCCAGCGCTGATTGGTCGCCTGGATCACGTGTCATACAACCGCAAGTGAACAGCGCTGGCACAGGAGGGGAGTATAAGCTTTTTAATCTCATTATATATACAGAAGGGAGTAGGGAAGGGATGTCAGCTCACCAAGATTGCCAGCAGGTATAAAGCCTCGCACAGAGCCGTCCTGGCCTTGGACGTGAAGACAAATGCAAAAAAAGAAAAAAGGGTTCTCCAGAGATGACAAACAGTTAAAAATCCATCTTTATTGCAGAAATATTAAAATCTGTATACACCGGTTCAAAAGGAATATCCAAAGATACAAAAACCAACGCGTTTCAGGGAGATGCCTTAATCATGGACTTTTAACTGTTTGTCATCGCTGGAGAACCCTTTTTTCTATTTGTATTTTTATTTTACTGGAGCCAAGCATGGAGAATGACAAAGAGTGGTCAGTGTAGTGGACAATTTCTTTAAATACAATTGGACATACAGTTGAAACCAAAAGTTTACATACACTATTTACTATACACATTTTTTGGCATGGATTTTGTCATACATTTTGCAAATAAGTTGTATAAATTTATATGCTGTAGGCTATAAAAAATGTCACACAGCCTACAGATGACATTTGGTAAAATCTAATCCACCTTGCTGTACTGTATTCTGCAGGATATAGAGTTAAAACCAGAAACTTACATACACCATATAAAAAGATACATCTGCATGTTTTTCTCAATATCTGACATGAAATCAGAATAAACCTTTCCCGGTTTAGGTCAATTAGGATTACCATCATTTTTTATATTTGCCAAATGCCAGAATAATGAGAGAGAGAGACAATGTTTTAAGTCATCAAAAGTTTACATACATTTCATTAGTATTTGGTACCATTGCCCATAAACTGAATGACTTGGGTCAAACGTTTGGGATATCCTTCCACAAGCTGCTCACAATAGTTGGTCGGAATTTGGGTCCATTCCTCCTGACAAAACTGGTGTAACTGATCCAGGTTTGTAAGTCGCCTTGCTCTCTCCTGCCTTTTCAGCTTTGCCCATAAATTTTAAATAGGATTGAGATCAGGGCTTTGTGATGGCCACTCCAAAACATTGACTTTGTTATCCTTAAGCCACTTTATTACCATTTTGACAGTGTGCTTCGGGTCATTGTCCATTTGAAAGAGCCATTTCCACCCAAGCTTTAACTTCCTGGCTGATGTCTTGAGATGTTGCTTCAGTATTGCCACATAATCTTCTTTTCTCATGATGCCATCTATTTTGTGAAGTGCACCAGTCCCTGCAGCAAAACAACCCCACAACATGATGCTGCCACCCCTGTGTTTCACAGTTGGGATGGTGTTCTTAGGCTTCCAAGCTTCTCTCTTTTTCCTCCAAATAGAATGATGGTCATTATGCCCAAAAAGTTCAATTTTAGTTTCTTCAGACCACAGGACATGTCTCCAAAAATTAAGGTCTTTGTTCCTGTGTGCATTTACAAACATTAATCAGGCTTTTTTATGTTTCTTTTGGAGCAATGGCTTCTTCCTGGCAGAGTGGCCTTTCAGCCCATGTTGATACAGTACTCTTTTTACTGTGGATATTGACACAATCTTACCAGCTTCCGCCATCATCATTACAAGGTCTTTTGATTTAGTCCTTGGGTTGATATGCACATGTTGGACCAAAACATGTTCATCCCTGGGACACAGAACCCGTCTCCTTCCTGAGCGGTATGATGGCTGGACATTCCCATCTTGTTTGTACAGATGAATGCGGCACCTTCAGGTATCTTGAAATCGTACCCAAGGATGAGCCAGACTTGTGCAAGTCCACAATTCTCTTTCTGATATCTTGGCTGATTTCTTTAGACTTTCCCATGATGCTACACAAAGAAGCAATGTGTTTCAGCTGTGCATTAAAATACTCTATTGACTCAGATGTTGCCAAAAAAACCTATTAGAAGCTTCCAAACCCATGACATCATCATATGGGCAGTACAGAATTGTTTAAAGGCATAGTAATCTTAGTGTATGTAAACTTTTGACTTTTCAGTAAGTAATAAAAATGCCTTAAATCATTCTCTCTCTCTTTCTCATTATTCTGGCATTTGGCAAATATTAAAAATGATGGTAATCCTAACTGACCTAAAACGGGAAAGGTTTATTCTGATTTCACGTCAGATACTGAGAAAAACATGAATATGTGTCTTTTTATATAGTGTATGTAAATTTCTGGTTTTAAATGTATATGCTGCAGATTGCAGTACAGCAAGGTGGATTAGATTTTACCAAATGTCCTCTGTAGGCTGTGTGACATTTTTTATAGCCTACAACATATAAATTTATACAACTTATTTGCAAAATGTATGACAAAATCCATGCCAAAAAATGTTGGGAAATCAACAAAATCCTAATTTATCAAAGTGTTTACACCAGAAATCAGGCATAAAAACACTTTAAAAAGTCACAACATTTTAAAGAAAAACAAAAGTGTTTTTGGACGGTTTTATGCCAATTTTGTCCAGTTCCACTAACATGGGCCTGGCCATCTATTTTATGACGTGGTGTGCCTTACAGCACAAATCTTACTCTAGTCCCCGACTAGAGTAAGATTTGTGGCTAGGTGCACGGTGGGGAATGCCACTTTTAAGATGCAAATTATACAGTAAGAGGCACTTTTGACTCCATCATGACTCCTTATCAAGGCTGGCGTGAATAACACAGGTCTTGATGAATCAAGGACTAAATCTGCAGCACAATCCACTACAAATCGGCATCTTTCAATCTTTTGATATGGAGTACCCGACAGAAAGATCGATTGAAACTGATTATACTATATCAATGCAATAGAAATCACTTGGTTTGTGTTCTCATGTCGACCACATTGGCATTACCTTACAGCAGTAGCCTGCCAACAAAGACCTGGGACAGCAGCAAAGAGGCAGAGCAATACCGAAAGTGGATATATAAAGAAATTTTGTTTTTGCAGTGGGCACGCCAGAAAACTATATAAAACAATCCTGGAAAACCCTTTTAAAGGAAATTGGTCACCATTTTCTACCACCTAATCCGAGAGTGGCATAATGTGCAGAAAGAAACACTGATTCCAGTGATGTGTCCCTTACTGGGCTACTTGGTTTTGATAAAATCACGGTTTTAACAGCAGGAGATTATCCCTAGAGGTCTAATAAATCTGCTTCCATGTAGTCCTCCACATTCATGATCTTTGTATAACCCTGCCACCCGCCCTCAACTAATTGGCAGCTTTCTACCTATGCACAGTGTACACAGAAAGGTGCCAATCAGTGGTGAGGGCGGGGTTATACAGAGATCCGCATTGAGAGAATGCTAGATCAGCAGCAAATAAAAATGATTTTAACAAATCACAGCATGGAGTCCAGTAAGTGATACATCACTGGAATCAGGGTCTCTGCTCCTACATCATGCCACAGATGGTGTAAGCAAAAATCTGGTGACAGATTCTCTTTAAGATTAATGATTTATATTGCCTGTTCATAAAGGCAAAAGGAGAGAATGAACATATTTTGCATTAAAATAATTGAATTAAAAGAAAATCATCAACCTGTGACTGAGACAAAGCACTTGTTCCTTTGCTTTCTTTAGATAGGAAAAACCGAATTGACATCATAAGTTCCTGAATACTGCAGTGAAATTCTTCCTCATTTTGTCCACCGGTTGCAAATGCAAAAAGTTTCCGAGATTGAACAATATACTTAAAAATATATTCTTGAGCCTAAGATATTAATGATAAAGAAACAGCATTACTGTCATAAAATAGTAAGAATGATCAGAACTAGCAACATGTATTACTAGAGAAACAGGATATATGCTAACAACAATTAGACAATGACCCAAATGACTTTATGTATTATGTTGTCTAGATTTTAACACCGGTTTGTTTTACTAGTACAACAACTGGTGGTCTAATACATCCAAGCAATAATCTAGGATAAAGAGCCCACTGTCTCTTTATGATCTTGGCAGCTGAAGTTACAAAAATAGGCCAATTGCCAATTATCACTGGTCACATCAAAGTGAAGCAGCATAAATCAGTAAAGGAAAGCTCAACCTGTATGTAAATCAGTGTCACAGTACATCTAATTCTCCCTTTCATTACCTTTAATACCTCCTGGATATGCTCCTGCCGTTCAGCTTCAATTATTCGGTCCACATACCATTTCAGCACTTTTATGAGGTCTCTAAAAAGTCACAAAGTAAGTTAAATTAATTTCTGTGTAACCAGAGAAATCCTAAAATAAGTCAATTTAAAAATTGCTTTAAACAGTAACAATCATTAATTTTTATTTCATGAATTAATAGTACAAGCAGCTTTGTCATACATGTTATCAGAGACATCTGCTTCTTTCTCCTCCTGGATTGATCTTCCACTCTCAAGCTTTCATTGCTAAAATCTGTAAAATGTTTATTCAGTGAACATCTACCTTCCCACTACTGAAAAAGGAGAGGACCGTTGGTGCTTCTAAAATTCTATGGAGAGGTGATGGGGAAGAAGCGAGAGTCAGACACAAACATTCTGCTGCAAGTTCTCCAGAAACGACAGTTTCAGTTCTCCATAGAACCTTATGAGCACCAGCTGTCATTTCCTATCTCAATATAGGAAAAATCTGCATTAGATGAAGACAGCTTTTGTTCTATGAAGTGAGAATTTTGAGAAATAATTGTCAGCTCAGGCAGAGAAAGAATCAGATTTCTCTAATAAGATATATTACAAAGTTTCTTATTTTCACTTACACTTTTTGATAGAAAAATAGTAATAGTAGGTCTAGAGCAGGGGTGAAACTCTTTTTACTACATTACTTAAAAGTGCTACAACAAACTTTCAACACAACACATACTAATTGACAGCACGTTCAGTCTGCAGTTAAAGGGAGTATGTCAATAGGTTATTTCCACCTAATCTAACAGCAGCATACTGTAGAGACAGAGACCCTGATTCCAGTGATGTGTCACTTACTAGGCTGCTTGCTGTAGTTTTGATAAAATCACTGTTTAACAGTAGGAGATTATGGCTAGAGGACTAGTAAATCTGCTGCCATATAGTCCTCCATATTCATGAGCTCTGTATAACCCCGCCCCCACCACTGATTGTCAGCCTTCTTAATTTACTGTGCATAGGCAGAAAACTGCCAATCAGTGGTGTGGGAGGGGTTATACAGAGCTCAGCATTCAAAGAACTGGTAGATCTACAGCAGATAAAACAGGAATTTTATAAAAATTGCAGCAAGCAGCTCAGTAAGTGATACATCACTGGAGTCAGAGTCTCTGCTATCTCATCGGAAAGCAAAAGCAATAAATAGAGGCAAAAACCTGGTGACAGATTCCCTTTTTAGGGTAACCCAAAACGAATACACAGTGTGTTATTGCCCAGTACAAACCCTGATGGGGTGTTAAGTGACAAAAAGATTATCTTATTGTTTATACCTCTATTTCATGGACCACCCTTTAGAGCAGGGGTCTCAAACTCGGCTGGGTATATGGGCCGCACATGGAAAAAATTTGAATTTGGGGGGCCGCATTCTTTGTTCAGTGTGACATTTTTAGTGATACCATTTTTTTTGTATACACCTTTTGAACATTTTTGCCATGTTTATTTTTTTATGGCTTGGGTCGTTATGGATGTGGTGATAATAAACGTGCACTTTTTTGTGTTTACTTTAGTTTACATATAAAACAGCATTTTTAGTGCCCAATATTTTTTCATGCTTTATTTTATTTTTTATTTTTTTTACAATTTTATTTCCCCCAAATGGCCACATACAGTAATATTGTCTTACAATTAGCATCATATAGTAATAATGGAAAACATCTTGTAGTAATGTTCCCCATCCAAGTCCCCATCTTGTACTAATGTGCCCCATCCAGGTCCCCATCCCGGTCCCCATCCTGTGGCTATGTGCCCCATCCTGGTCCCCATGTTGTGGCTCTGTGCCCCATCCCGGTCCCCATCTTGGGGCTATGTGCCCCATCCAGGTCCCCATCTTGGGGCTATGTGCCCCATCCAGGTCCCCTCTTGGGGCTATGTGCCCCATCCAGGTCCCCATCTTGTGGCTATGTGCCCCATCCAGGTCCCCTCTTGTGGCTATGTGCCCCATCCCGGTCCCCATCCTGTGGCTCTGTGCCCCATCCAGGTCCCCATCTTGGGGCTATGTGCCCCATCCAGGTCCCCATCTTGGGGCTATGTGCCCCATCCAGGTCCCCATCTTGTGGCAATGTTCCCCATCCAGGTCCCCTCTTGTGGCTATGTGCCCCATCCAGGTCCCCATCTTGTGGCTATGTGCCCCATCCAGGTCCCCATCTTGTGGCTATGTGCCCCATCCAGGTCCCCTCTTGTGGCTATGTGCCCCATCCAGGTCCCCATCTTGTGGCAATGTTCCCCATCCAGGTCCCCTCTTGTGGCTATGTGCCCCATCCAGGTCCCCATCTTGTGGCTATGTGCCCCATCCAGGTCCCCATCTTGTGGCTATGTGCCCCATCCAGGTCCCCATCTTGTGGCTATGTGCCCCATCCAGGTCCCCATCTTGTGGCTATGTGTCCCATCCCGGTCCCCATGTTGTGGCTATGTGCCCCATCCCGGTCCCCATGTTGTGGCTATGTGCCCCATCCCGGTCCCCATGTTGTGGCTCTGTGCCCCCTGTGCTGTTCTTCACACACATAAAATAGAAAAAAAAAAAAGATGATTCTCACCTGTCCTCCGTTCCCTCGGCGGCCTTCCTGCAGATGTGGCCCGCAGGCACCACAGAGTCCGACCCCTTGACGATCCCGACCTGGTCCAGGAGGAGCCGCCGACAGCAGCGCTGCATTGCCGCACAGAGACTGTCTCCCAGCACAGCATTTTCAATGTCAGCCGCCGGCCAATCAGAGGCCAGCAGCTGACATCTGCATATGGCAATGACGTCATACTCGCTGCGCCGACACGCAGATATCAGCTGCTGGCCTCTGATTGGCCGGCGGCTGGCATTGGAAATGCAGTGCTGGGAGACGGTCTCTGTGCGGCAATTCAGCGCTGCTGTCGGCGGCTCCTCCTGGACAAGGTCGGGATCATCAAGGGGTCTGTGCCTGCGGGCCGCATAAAGCAGCCTCAGGGGCCGCATGCGGCCCGCGGGCCGCGTGTTTGAGACCCCTGCTTTAGAGGCAGGCAAACAGCCAAACTCATTGCCTTGTCTAATGGAAAAACTAACATTGACAACCAACTAGAATTTGTCATTCAGTTTCAAAATGGCACAGTGGAATTACCAATTAAACTATGTAGTTGCAAAAGATGGTTTTCTGGTAGAATTTTGAAAATGGGGCTCATAAGAAGATTTTTTACATTTTTATCCAAAATTATATTTTAGAAGTTTTTTTTTTACTCTATTTGGTGCTTTAAATTCAAAGGAAAAAAAAGGATTTACCACCTCTCCTGCTGCAAGACACACCTAATACATGTATGCTCTGGAATAAGTAGATATTTATGATCATATAGTACCTGTAAGCAAGGGCACCTGAAAAATGTCCTTCTATGTAAGTGTCCATTACTGGTTTAAAGTGCTGGAATTTACTGTCTTGTAGTAAATTTATTATATGAACCTGAAAACACAAAACATCAATAAAACAAATGTCAACTAGGAAACCTGTATCTTTTATAACCTCTCAGCCAATACCGTTTACACTGCTTACCAAGCAATCAAAGACTTTTGAGCTGTACTTCTGAGAACTTTCATTCAAAATGCCAAATAAGGTGTCCAGTGTATCCTGCAGAAACTGTGGACGCCAAAGGTGAAGTTTTAGTAATTTGTAACTTTACAGTGAACCTGACAGCTGATAAGTGCCGCCTGCATCAGGCACTGGCTGTGTTATCTCAGCCAAGTACAGTATGTATGACTCTGAAACACTGTGCCACAAACATACTGTCAATCCAGGTCAGCAGGCGGGGAGAAGCTGCCAAGGATCCGCCGGTCCGACTAATTCAGTCCCCATCGGCTATTAACTCCTTCACGCTACGGACAATTTCAGTTCTTTTTGTTTTTGTCTCCCCATTTTCCTAGAGCTATAAATATTATTTTTCCATCCACATAGCCGTATGAGGGCTTGTTTTCGCGTGACGAATTGTACTGTTGAATGACGCCATTTATTTTATCTTGTGATGCACTGGGTGAGGACTTCTATTTTGTGCCCTGAGCTGACGTTTCTACTGATACCATTTTGGAGTAGATGTGATGTTTTGATGGCTTTTATTGCAATGTTGTGGAGGACACAAAAAAAAAGGAATTCTGGCATTTTGATTTTTTTTCTCATTACGCTGTTTTACCGGTCAGATTTATCTATTTTATATTTTGATAGATTGGACTTTTATTAATGCAGTGATACTAAACGTGTATTTTTTTTTAAATTGCTTTATTAAAAAAAGGAGGGATTGAACTTTTATATCTTTTTTTAATATTTTTAAAAACATTTTTTCCACTTTTTACTGTATTTGTTAGTCTCATTAGGGTATTTGAACCTGCGATCATCTGATCGCTTGTACTACACATTGAAGTGCATCAGCATTGCTATATACAGTGTTGGCCAAAAGTATTGGCACCCGTTCAATTCTGTCAGATAATACTCAGTTTCTTCCTGAAAATGATTGCAATCACAAATTCTTTGGTATTATTATCTTCATTTAATTTGTTTGCAAGGAAAAAACACAAAAGAGAATGAAGCAAAAATCAAATCATTGATCATTTCACACAAAACTCCAAAAATGGGCCAGACAAAAGTATTGGCACCCTCAGCCTAATACTTGGTTGCACAACCTTTAGCCAAAATAACTGCAAACAACCGCTTCCGGTAACCATCAATGAGTTTCTTACAATGCTCTGCTGGAATTGTAGACCATTCTTCTTTGGCAAACTGCTCCAGGTCCCTGATATTTGAAGGGTGCCTTCTCCAAACTGCCATTTTGAGATCTCTCCATAGGTGTTCTATGGGATTCAGGTCTGGAGTCATTGCTGGCCACCTTAGAAGTCTCCAGTGCTTTCTCTCAAACCATTTTATAGTGCTTTTGGAAGTGTGTTTTGGGTCATTGTCCTGCTGGAAGACCCATGACCTCTGAGGGAGACCCAGCTTTCTCACACTGGGCCCTACATTATGCTGCAAATTTTGTTGGTAGTCTTCAGACTTCATAATGCCATGTACACGGTCAAGCAGTCCAGTGCCAGAGGCAGAAAAGCAACCCCAAAACATCAGGGAACCTCCGCCATGTTTGACTGTAAGGACCGTGTTCTTTTCTTTGAATGCCTTTTTTTTTTCCTGTACACACTATGTTGATGCTTTTTCCCAAAAAGCTCTACTTTTGTCTCATCTGACCAGAGAACATTCTTCCAAAATGTTTTAGGCTTTCTCCGGTAAGTTTTGGCAAACTCCAGCCTGGCTTTTTATGTCTCGGGGTAAGAAGTGGGGTCTTCCTGGGTATCCTACCATACAGTCCCTTTTCATTCAGACGCCAACAGATAGTACGGGTTGACACTGTTGTACCCTTGGACTGCAGGGCAGCTTGAACTTGTTTGGATGTTAGTCGAGGTTCTTTATCCACCATCCACACAATCTTGCCTTGAAATCTCTCGTCAATTTTTCTTTTCCGTCCACATCTAGGGAGGTTAGCCACAGTGCCATGGGCTTTAAACTTCTTGATGACACTGCGCACAGAAGACACAGGAACATTCAGGTCTTTGGAGATGGACTTGTAGCCTTGAGATTGCTCTTGCTTCCTCACAATTTGGTTTCTCAAGTCCTCAGACAGTTCTTTGGTCTTCTTTCTTTTCTCCATGCTCAATGTGGTACACACAAGGACACAGGACAGAGATTGAGTCAACTTTAATCCATGTTAACTGGCTGCAAGTGTGATTTAGTTATTGCCAACACCTGTTAGGTGCCACAGGTAAGTTACAGGTGCTGTTAATTACACGAATTAGAGAAGCATCACATGATTTTTCAAACAGTGCCAATACTTTTGTCGACCCCCTTTTTTAGGTTTGGTGTGGAATTATATCCAATTTGGCTTTAGGACAATTTTTTTGTGTTTTTTCATTGAAGACAAATTAAATGAAGATAATACCAAAGAATTTGTGATTGCAATCATTTTCAGGAAGAAACTGAGTATTATCTGACAGAATTGCAGGGGTGTCAATACTTTTGACCACCACTGTATATATCAAAAATCATGGTTTGCTATGAACGGCAGCTAAACGCTGTATCTCACAGGAGAACCATCATGACAGCAGATCCCGGCTGTCATGGTAACACATCGGCGACCTGCGATAACGACACAGGCACGCCCATCGTGTAGAATGACACGCCCCCCATGGGCGTGGATTACATGCCTCTGACAGAGATTGACAGCAGCATTTAACAAGTTAACAGCCGTGGTGTGCGAGCCCATATTAAAAAGTGAGAGACCCAAGATATGACGTAACTGTACGTCAAATGTCGGGAAGGTGTTAAACTAGGTTTTTCTCTTCAACTGGCTGAGATCATGCAGCCAGTGCCTGATACATGCTGCCCATGGATTGGGTTGCATATATCAGCTGTCAGGTTCACTTTCTGGTATGATATACTCACACTAGGTAAAACTTACCTTCACAATTTCAGAACCGTCGATCTCCTTCAACTTCAATAAGGAGCCTGGGATTTTATCAGGATGCATCCTCCATTTAAGCAGATCCAGCATGTCCCCTAAGGAGTGGTAAAAATTATAGATACAAAATAATATATAAATGTTTAATTCGTTCAATATGCATTATGGGGGTGTCAGAATCCAATTTAAAAAAATAGCACAAACACTCTCAATAGAATGCTGCCTGCGGTGCGGGAAGGGAAAGTTTCACATTCCCAATTACTGGATCAGAAAAAATGACCAAATAGTTAATTAGAAATAGGAACAACAGCCAAACCTTTTTTTTTATGTTTGTTTTTAAATTTCAGATATATCATAATTTTCTACTTTGCTTCCATTTTTGCAAAACTGTAAACTCCGCAACCCACCTGAAAAAGCACTAAATGCCCAAAAGAATGAACATAAGCATCTATAATAAAAACGACTTGCTGTGCATATGTTCAATCTTTTCAGTTTCTTTTAAACGCTTCAGGTTCCCAAAGAGGCAAATCGGTTAAAAGAAGTGACCCAACCATTATTCTGCTGATCACTAGTGTATTCAATACAAGTTTAAAGAAATAAAAACAACAGACAAAGACATTACAAAGAACGACCGAAAAGGAGCATCGGGAAAAATTATGCCAGAAGGTCCTGAAAAGTCTTCGTCCTAAAAAACTCAGTGGGTTCAAGCAGTCGTGCACAAATACCATAAGGTTGTTATCCGGGACTTTGCTTGTTTTTTTGCTATGGGGCTAAGAACTTACAGGTAGATAGTTGGTGCTAAGCAACAATCTCTGCTGGTTCAGAATGGTCATGGACTGCTCCTGCCAGTGATTCTGCTGCTTCATTTGACCTTACTTCAAGAGAGCAGATCATCCTCTTCTTGTCCACCCTGTCGACTGGACATCACTGCCTAAGTCATACTGATTGACAGTCGGCTCTCCGCAGTTAGGTAGCGGGGAGCCAGCAGTCTATCAGTATGACATCGGCAGTGATGCCTCGTCAACACAGAACAGCAAAATAGAACAAGCCGCTCTGACACCATGGGAAGCCGGCAAACCGCTAGCAGGTGCGGTACGTAGCACTCTAAGGTGGCAGAAATCAACTTTGGGCAGAACAGACCACCTGTAAGCGACTACATGCCTGTAACTTTTTAGCCCCATAGGGGAAAAATTCAGAAATAACTTATTTAAAAGTTTTTTTTAATGGAAATCAGTGTAAGTGGCATAACCCGGTAATACTTGACATGGATGTAGCAAGGACGACATTTCTGTGTAAAGTACAGATCTCCAATACATTACGCAGACAGTGATGGAAGGGGCATGTGCAGATCAGAGCACCACTTTATTGGTTACATGCACTAGCGTTCAGTGCGGTGGAAGCAAGGGGGATTAAGTATCTGCTCTTCAATCTAAGAATGATACTTTACAAAAAAAAAAAACAAGTCTGATCTGAGATAACGAATAATACCTATGCACATTTCTATAGATACTGAAACTTATGTATGCAGCCAACCTGGGCATAAAAGCTGAATGGAAAGGAGTAGTTAAAAAAGCAGTTAGAGAGGCTTTGCAATCTTCAGAAATACAGTTTAGATGAGCAATAAAATGGATTTGATCTCAGGTACCATTTTTTTATTTCATTTCTTTATTAAGAGTATGATGGATCAGATTGCCAACCAATGGCATTTTTGTTTTAAATTGCAGGATGACTTATTTTTGACATAAAAAGTTATGAAAACCCCATGAAACCCCTAAACAAATCTGTTATTGCTCTGCACCGGATAACAAGTAGCAATTTTGCTTTGCTCTCTGTAGAGAAAGCAGGATTCTGTTTCCAAAAGAAAACACATTATACCCTAAAGAATAACTAAACTTGTTTTATACGGCTTTCTAATTGGGGTATACATCACTGCGCTACATTGCAGATTAACATCTAAAATCCATGCACTTGATAATACTTTACGAATGAAGGAAGCATGGGCATAAAATCTCAATGTCTATCATGTGAATAATACAAGTCTGTTACTAAGAGCTCTGCAGTACCTGTCAGGAGCACTCACTTCACTTTGTTTCTAAGGTAACAGGATAACACACCTCGGCACACACAGTCTGCACTGCCGATCCTGCGGAACTAGTACAGCCTTGATCAGAACACTACAAAGCCACATAAAGGCGGCTCTAGCATAGCAGCAGAGTTAATATTTGATGAAACACTTGTCTAATTCCATACCGTTTTGCGTTAGCTTGGTTGAACAGAGGAATGAGGTTATCCAAAAAGACTCTCTTGTATTTTTAACGGCTTGATTATTATTTCCATGTAGATTTCCTTTCAAATATGGGAGTTTGAGGTAGCGGCAGGAATCTTGGAAAACGGTATTCTCTTCACACTGCAACAAACAACAACAAAGTACAATTGTTCGCTGTGTCTACTGTCAGAGTCATGCAGATAGAGGACTCTTCTCCAGGGCATAATAAACATGTGCTGCCATAAAAAGAAATAAGCAATCTTATGTATTTTTAATAAAATTCACTTCTTTGACAGCAACAAAATAAGTGAAATGTTCAAGAATAATAACTATTATAATAAGGAAAACTATGGAAACAAAAAAGTTCTTACGATTGAAATATTAGCTACATTTTGGGGTTCATTGTTGTCTCTTTAAGACGCTGCAGTTTATTAGGTCTCTAGACAGTACCGTAAGTAGAAGCTTCACAAATCCTAAATTACTAATTGTCTATCATGGTAAAAAAAATACCAGCCATAATACTAGACACATTAGGTCTCTGAAAATTGGAAGGCTTTTGCATGAGAAATGTACAGGGCTGTTATTTCACCTACTGCTGCTAAAGATCTGTTTAGTAATAATCTAACAATATAGATCTCGTCTGACATACCAATTTCTACACCTGACTTTGTAATGTTATGTAATGAAACAATTTAAAGATGACCTGTCATTTGCTCAAAAAATGTGATTAAATATCTTGCAAGAATCCTTGCGCTCCCCTGATTCCGCCGCTGTTTTCCACTTTGAGCTACATCATTCAATTGCAGAGATATTCACGTTTATTGACTTTGGAGCGTGTTATATGAAATCTCTGCTTGCAGGCTAACAGGGCATTTCTTCAGTCTTCACTATGGGCGTGCAATATCACATCTCCCTCTCAGATACTGACAATCACAGCACCAGCAGTTTGGGAGAGAGGGGTGAAAGCACCCAGGATTACAGAGAAGACTCTGAAGGAAACACCCAGCTGGACTGCAAGGAGAAATTTCACATACTGCACTCCAAAAGGAACAAATGTGAATACCTCTGCAATCAACTACTGGTACCATTTTGGAGAACATACAATCTTTTGATCACTTTTTATTGAATTTTTGTGGGCGGTATTGGGACCAAATAAGGGAAATCTGGGTATTTCAAGGAGTTAATGTGAATTAATTTGCAAGACCAAGTTAAACTGCCATGTACGTAATTCTCTGTCTGCAGGACAAGAGTTATGAGAATAGCCTCTTAAATAGCATTTGCTGCACAACACCACAATAATGTTGTTGCGCTAGGTGGACTAAACCAAAGAAGAACCCTCTCAGGGCCAGAGATAAATAACCTGGTCGAAATATGCAAATCAATGCGCGCCAATTCTAGCAGTTCTGTTTTTGTTTTTTTCTGTTTGTTTTTTTTTATTTACGACCTCTAGCATATGGGTTAAACACTCCTACATTTTCATACATCATACTTTTATGGATGTGGCAATACCAATTATGCTTACGTTTTACATTTCTTTACTTTCAACTGGGTGAAAAAGGGCAATACTAATTTTCAAACATAACATTTTTAAAATTGTACACATTAACAATATCTTATATTATTATAATTATTACTAGCTATTGAACCATCAGTTCTACGCCCGGGTGGCGAGCATTTTTATTGGTATATTGTCTCCCATGCTGGTATGTGCTGCCCCCATCCTGTCCCCACCATCCAATCTCGGTATGCGTGGCTCCCCTCATCCCCGATCCCGGTATGCGTGGCTCACCTCATCCCCGATCCCGGTATGCGTGGCTCCCCTCATCCTCGATCCCGGTATGCGTGGCTCCCCTCATCCCCGATCCCGGTATGCGTGGCTCCCCTCATCCCCGATCCCGGTACGCGTGGCTCCCCTCATCCTCGATCCCGGTATGCGTGGCTCCCCTCATCCCCATTTCCGGTATGCGTGGCTCCCCTCATCCCCATTTCCGGTATGCGTGGCTCCCCTCATCCCCATTTCCGGTATGCGTGGCTCCCCTCATCCCCATTTCCGGTATGCGTGGCTCCCCTCATCCCCATTTCCGGTATGCGTGGCTCCCCTCATCCCCATTTCCGGTATGCGTGGCTCCCCTCATCCCCATTTCCGGTATGCGTGGCTCCCCTCATCCCCAATCCTGGTATACGTGGCACCCCTCATCGCTATCCTGGTGTGTATGGTATCCCTCATCCTGGCATGCATGGCACCCTATCCCTCACTCCCAATCCCGGTATGCGTGGCACCCCTCACCCCCAATCCCGGTATGCGCGGCACCCCTCACCCCCCAAATCCTGGTATGCGTGGCACCCCTCACCCCCAATCCTGGTATGTTTGGCCTCCTCAACCCCCCCAATCCTGGTATGTGCGGCCTCCTCAATCCTCAAATCCTGGTATGTGTAGCCTCCTCAATCCAAGTATCGTGGTATGTGTGGCCTCCTCAATCCCCCATTCCTGGCATGTGTTGCCTCCTCAATCCCCCATTCCTGGTATGTGTGGCCTCCACAATCCCCCATCCCTGGTATGTGTGGCCTCCTCAATCCCCCATTCCTGGTATGTGTGGCTTCCTCAATCCCCCATTCCTGGTATGTGTGGCTTCCTCATCACCCCAATCACTGCACACATAAAACAATAAACACTTATACTCACCTTCCTTCCTCAACTCTGCTCCAGCGCTGTGTCCTGTCTGCAGCAGCTGCTGCCGGCACATTCACGCTTCTCCATGCCGGGACTATGGGCGTGGAGAAGCGTGAATATGCTTCCTCTTTAGCGGCGGCCACTGACAGCAGGAGCCGGGGCTCAGCGCTCCTCCGTGGCCGCTACTACAGAGAATGAATATTCCGTCTTCTCCACGCCCATGGGAGTGGCCTCAGAGGGAATATTCATGTCCCTTTAGCAGCGGGCACACGTGGCAGTGTGCTCCGCTCCTCCACTGCCGCAACCCGCTCCTCTGCCGCCGCCACCTCCGACTCACCTATCCTCCTCGTTCCCACGCTGCTTGGGGCCCTCACGGGCCCCCTCCGGCCACGGGCCCCATAGAAGTGGCTGTCTTACCTTTAACGGCTGGATGCGGTCTTCTGTCTGGAGCCAGACTGTGCGTCACGCATGCGCAGTCTATTGAGGCTTCGGACAGAGACACGCTTCTGCCGTTATATTATAGATATACATATACAGTACAGACCAAAAGTTTGGACACACCTTCTCATTTAAAGATTTTTCTGTATTTTCATAACTATGAAAATTGTACATTCACACTGAAGGCATCAAAACTATGAATTAACACATGTGGAATTATATACTTAACAAAAAAGTGTGAAACAACTGAAAATATGTCTTATATTCTAGGTTCTTCAAAGTAGCCACCTTTTGCTGTGATGACTGCTTTGCACACTCTTGGCATTCTCTTGATGAGCTTCAAGAGGTAGTCACCGGAAATGGTTTTCACTTCACAGGTGTGCCCTGTCAGGTTTAATAAGTGGGATTTCTTGCCTTATAAATGGGGTTGGGACCATCAGTTGTGTTGTGCAGAAGTCAAGTGGATACACAGCTGATAGTCCTACTGAATAAACTGTTAGAATTTGTATTATGGCAAGAAAATAGGAGCTAAGTAAAGAAAAACGAGTGGCCATCATTACTTTAAGAAATGAAGGTCAGTCAGTCCGAAAAATTGGGCAAACTTTGAATGTGTCCCCAAGTGCAGTTGCAAAAACCATCAAGAGCTACAAAGAAACTGGCTCACATGAGAACCGCCCCAGGAAAGGAAGACCAAGAGTCACCTCTGCTTCTGAGGATAAGTTTATCCGAGTCACCAGCCTCAGAAATCGCAGGTTAACAGCAGCTCAGATTGGAGACCAGGTCAATGCCACACAGTTCTAGCAGCAGACACATCTCTACAACAACTGTTAAGAGGAGACTTTGTGCAGCAGGCCTTCATGGTAAAATAGCTGCTAGGAAACCACTGCTAAGGACAGGCAACAAGCAGAAGAGACTTGTTTGGGCTAAAGAACACAAGGAATGGACATTAGACCAGTGGAAATCTGTGCTTTGGTCTGATGAGCCCAAATTTGAGATCTTTGGTTCAAACCACCGTGTCTTTGTGCGACGCAGAAAAGGTGAACGGATGGACTCTACATGCCTGGTTCCCACCGTGAAGCATGGAGGAGGAGGTGTGATGGTGTGAGGGTGCTTTGCTAGTGACACTGTTGGGGATTTATTCAAAATTGAAGGCATACTGAACCAGCATGGCTACCACAGCATCTTGCAGCAGCATGCTATTCCATCCGGTTTGCGTTTAGTTGGACCATCATTTATTTTTCAACAGGACAATGACCTCAAACACACCTCCAGGCTGTGTAAGGGTTATATGACCAAGACGGAGAGTGATGGGGACCTACGCCAGATGAACTGGCCTCCAGTATCACCAGACCTGAACCCAATCTAGATGGTTTGGGGTGAGATGGACCGCAGAGTGAAGGCAAAAGGGCCAACAAGTGCTAAGCATCTCTGGGAACTCCTTCAAGATTGTTGGAAGACCATTTCCGGTGACTACCTCTTGAAGCTCATCAAGATAATGCCAAGAGTGTGGAAAGCCGTCATCAAAGCAAAAGGTGGCTACTTTGAAGAACCTAGAATATAAGACATATTTTCAGTTGTTTCACACTTTTTTGTTAAGTATATAATTCCACATGTGTTAATTCATAGTTTTGATGCCTTCAGTGTGAATGTACCATTTTCAAAGTAATGAAAATACAGAAAAATCTTTAAAAGAGGTGTGTCCAAACTTTTGGTCTGTACTGTACATATATATATATATATATATATACATATATATATATATATATATATATATATATATACATATACAGTACAGACCAAAAGTTTGGACACATCTTCTCATTTAAAGATTTTTCTGTATTTTCATGACTTTGAAAATTGTACATTCACACTGAAGGCATCAAAACTATGAATTAACACATGTGGAATTATATACTTATACAAAAAAGTGTGAAACAACTGAAAATATGTCTTATATTCTAGGTTCTTCAAAGTAGCCACCTTTTGCTTTGATGACTGCTTTGCACACTCTTGGCATTCTCTTGATGAGCTTCAAGAGGTAGTCACCGGAAATGGTTTTCACTTCACTGGTGTGCCCTGTCAGGTTTAATAAGTGGGATTTCTTGCCTTATAAATGGGGTTGGGACCATCAGTTGTGTTGTGCAGAAGTCAGGTGGATATGTAGCACCCTGAGGATTCGGCTGCTACAGGGGTATTGCACCTCAACCCAGAGGTGTGATATTCCACTCCCGGGTAAGGATGGAGTGTGGATCTGAGCTCGGTAGGCTGCATGCACTACACACATCCCATTTCCGAGGAGCAGACCGACGGTACTCCCACTTAGAAATGTGCAGGTACGACAGAGTCTGTTCCTGGCTGGAGTGGGAGGGGGGTGGTACATCCCATGTAGTGTAGGGGCAGATAGGGGGAGCAGCCTGGGTAAAGATAGGAGCTCATTGGGTGCTGGTCACCTGAGCTCACACATAGAGGGTGTATATAAGGTGGGCACCAACTAAGATCAGGGTCAGATGCAGAGGATCAGATGCAGAGAGGATCAGCTGCAGAGAACAAGTCAGGAGAGGAGAGAAGAAAGACCAAGACCCAGAGTGAGAGAGGAGAAAAGAGAGAGACCCAGAGCACAGAAGAGAAGGACTCTGAGATCCCAACTAAAAGCACCGGGTGAAGAGTCGGCATCAGGGTACCGGAACCCAAGCTGGTGGGGGTAAAAACATTCCCCAGCCAGAGACCGGAGACCGTGGGCAGCGTCTGCCACGGTCACCCATCACATCCACCCCGAAGGCACACCACATGAAGGGTCAGGGAACCCAGGGCCAAGGGTGTCCCAACAGAAGGCCCGAGGGAGCTGGACCTAGGTGGATTACTGGTGGGGACGGCCAGAGAACGGGACAGAAAGAGAGCTCAGGGCCACGCTCCGGACTTGTTTGGGGGTTGGCTGGATCCAGGACCTGGTGGACGCAGCACGGCTCGGGTGGTCACTAGCAGCTGGAGTGACCAGTACAACATCTGCAGTAAGTAAACACCCTTAACTGCACAACCCGACTCTGTCTTCACTGCCGTCTGCACTACACCACCACAACCCCCATCCTCTGCGCCTGTCCCCTCTGAGGCTATACCCCTCCCGTTGGGGGTTATCCCACCAAGCTGCGCACCCACCATCAGCCTCAGCGGACCCTGCTGCAGCGGCGGCCACAGTGAGCGCATCACAACGGGTGGCGTAGTCGACACAAAAGAACTCTTAATAACATCTGTAGGACTGCCACATAACACTGAGCTTGACGCCCTGGGCACGGGGCCGGGTCACAGCCGCTCGGAAACTACAACCCCCCATCTGATCCGGTGCCGGGTATTCCCCTCAAAAAGGAATATGTCCCAGGGGGCGCGTCAGATACACAGCTGATAGTCCTACTGAATAGACTGTTAGAATTTGTATTATGGCAAGAAAAAAGAAGCTAAGTAAAGAAAAACGAGTGCCCATCATTACTTTAAGAAATGAAGGTCAGTCAGTCCGAAAAATTGGGCAAACTTTGAAAGTGTCCCCAAGTGCAGTTGCAAAAACCATCAAGCGCTACAGAGAAACTGGCTCACATGAGGACCGCCCCAGGAAAGGAAGACCAAGAGTCACCTCTGCATCTGAGGATAAGTTTATCCGAGTCACCAGCCTCAGAAATCGCAGGTTAACAGCAGCTCAGATTAGAGACCAGGTCAATGCCACACAGAGTTCTAGTAGCAGACACATCTCTACAACAACTGTTAAGAGGAGACTTTGTGCAGCTGGCCTTCATGGTAAAATAGCTGCTAGGAAACCACTGCTAAGGACAGGCAACAAGCAGAAGAGACAAGAACACAAGGAATGGACATTAGACCAGTGGAAATCTGTGCTTTCGTCTGATGAGTCCAAATTTGAGATTTTTGGTTCCAACCACTGTGTCTTTGTGCGACGCAGAAAAGGTGAACGGATGGACTCTACATGCCTGGTTCCCACCGTGAAGCATGGAGGAGGAGGTGTGATTGTGTGGGGGTGCTTTGCTGGTGACACTGTTGGGGATTTATTCAAAACTGAAGGCATACTGAGCCAGCATGGCTACCACAGCATCTTGCAGTGGCATGCTATTCCCTCCGATTTGCCTTTAGTTGGACCCTCATTTATTTTTCAACAGGACAATGACCCCAAACACACCTCCAGGCTGTGTAAGGGCTATTTGACCAAGAATGAGAGTGAAGGGGTGCTACGCCAGATGACCTGGCCTCCATTCACCAGACCTGAACCCAATTGAGATGGTTTGGGGTGAGCTGGACCGCAGAGTGAAGGCAAAAGGGCCAACAAGTGCTAAGCATCTCTGGGAACTCCTTCAAGATTGTTGGAAGACCTTTTCCGGTGACTACCTCTTGAAGCTCATCAAGAGAATGCCAAGAGTGTGCAAAGCAGTCATCAAAGCAAAAGGTGGCTACTTTGAAGAACCTAGGATATAAGACATATTTTCAGTTGTTTCACACTTTTTTGTTAAGTATATAATTCCACATGTGTTAATTCATAGTTTTGATGCCTTCAGTGTGAATGTAAAATATTCATAGTTATGAAAATACAGAAAAATCTTTAAATGAGAAGGTGTGTCCAAACTTTTAGTCTGTACTGTATATACATATATATATATACATACATATATACATATACACACATATACATATATATACATATACACACATATACATATATATACATATACACACATATACATATATATACATATACACACACATATATATATACATATACACACACATACATACATACACACACACATACATACATACACACACATACATACATATATACACACACACATACATACATAAAGAACTGAAACCCAAAACCAACTGAAATCTATTGGGACCTGAACTTTGAAGCCAGAAAATTCTCACTCTCTCTCTCCCTCACATTCTCTCTCATTAAAACAGACTTCCGGGAGTAGTCAGTGTTCAGAGTTCAGCACCGGAGATTTTAAAGTTTGGGTTTACTGCTCTCTAATCCTGCGAAGTCTAACACTCTGAGTACAGACAGCCCAGTGGCAGAGTGTATAGAGACACACCACCATCTGGTAACACCTAGTTGTCAGTTTATTCATAACAGAGGAGCAGCACAATGCAGAGTTCTGAGAATAGATGTTCCGGAACTGTCATACTATGGGGAATATGTGCATCTAGTAAAGAGAGCTGACAGGTCCTTTTAGACAAAGATATTCTCCAACTTTAACTTTAAATGGCTTTCCCTGTAAGTACAACCTCTCTCAATATGTTCATCATATGATCACCATAGATGAGTCGCCCTTTCAGGTATCTTCTCTATTGACTAGAATGGAAGGGCCAGTGGAGAAGCAGATCCTGATGTGAAGGAATCAGCGTAACCATTACATTACATCAATTTACTTTAATAGGGAACATGTAATAATACACTGATCAATCCCATTAACAGTAACATATATGGGAAATAATACTTTTTTCCAATAATCTATCAGAATCAGAGCATGAAGCTTATTTGCTTGCATTATAAATATTCTAACAGGTTGGAATCTATTATAGCTATAATATTTCATCAGTCTAGTATAAACACAGCAATTGGCATAATACCTTGTGCACGATGAGTTCATGTGTGCCATCTGGAAAAGTTCGACCATCTTCTTGCATCAGTGGGATAAATGAAAAGCCAAACAATTTTTTCTCACCCTTCTCCTTTGCTAAAAACACAAAAAAAACCATATATTATATTTTATATTCTATTTTAATACTAACTTCTGTAAACATTTCATATAGCTACTGCTAGTGGCAGTAGTAAGAAACATAGGACAAAAAATGCAAAATATACATTATCTGAATAGGTAATCCCCCAAACTTTTTTATGTTTTGTTTTTGAATAATTGGATTTTCAATGACAAAATAAAGGGAAAAAAAACTACAAAAATATTCAAGGGGATGAGTCCTTTTTTCTATTAACTGTAAAATAAAAAATATGTTCTTACATTTCATAACTAAATTATATCTACCATGAATAGTAAATTGTATATAATAAAGGAAATCATTCTTACTAGAACAATGTCGGAATTCAAATCGGATATGTGATCCTCTAAATTTATCCACAGGTATAGGAAGCTTTAGTAATTCGGCCCATCGAGGGCTGTTGTTGTGATATAATACAAATGAATGATACTCATGAGCAGCTGGTTCTCCTGAACCAAAAGATATATAATCCTGGAAAAAAAACGCACATGCCTTAAAACTTTCACAAATTAGGTTAGTTAAAGGGAATCTGTCAGTAGGATCAACCCTCCTAAGCCGTCTGTATTGACTAAAATATTACCTGGATAGCTGCGATCCGATGTCTTACAGAGAAATCAACATTTTTCTTAATATGTAAATGAGCTGTTAAAATCTATTGACAGTCATAGATCTTCCTGAGACTCTGGAACTTTTAAATGAAAGGAGGCATTACCAGTGCGAGGCATGTAATGACTGACAGTCTGCTCCCCTGATCTACATGTCTCACACTGGTAACGCCCTCTTTCATTTAAAATAAGCTCTGGAGGCAGATTCTCAGGGAGATCTATGTCCGGCCCATAGATCTTAAAATGGCATTTACATATAAGGTGGATTTCTCTGGAATTAGACATCAGATATCAATGTATCATTTTATTCAGCTTCCTATGACATGACCTACATTCCCCATATAGAAGGCTTAGTAGGGTTGATCCTGCAGACAGATTCCCTTTAATGCAGCCAATTAAAACTAAAGTAACATCTTGGAGCTATCTCACATAGTGTATTGGTGAATTGCAGAGTCCCTATATACCCTTCATTCTCATGGCAATTCCAGCTCAGACATTTAAGTCATACCTATATTTGATAGTTGCAGGTCTTAGACATGTACCCGGTCTTTACGTGGGTATTGGAGGTGTCCAGACTCCAGAGTTACCAGGTGAGATCGTTCAGGGACCTTCACATGGGAAGTAGGACTTCATCTATTAGATATTTATGGCACATTCTCTGAATTCCCCTATAAGCTGCTCAGCCTAGGCGTTAGGCATATGTATGCATACAGCCATATGAATGTTTTCTTATTAGCGAAACATTCCCTTCAGAAGTGGAATCATTTTGATACGGATATCAATAGCGTATTGAGAAATGACAGCATCTCAGACATAACATGCGGCACCCGAAGGGACTCCGCGAGCTGATGTACAGGCTATTTCTATGTGCATAGGAACTTCATTTGCATAATTTCATGTTAACTTTTTACTAGCTGGAATGCTTAACATGCTTGTCAGCTATTCAGAATGTAAATAGTCTAATTAGCATGCCAATAATGGAAATCTTTTTGTGAAATAGAATAAATTGGGGTTATGCATCTTGAACCAACTGTGTCAAGGGAAAAGGAGAAGCTTCCAATGCAACCAACTGGTAAACCTTCAATGTTTTCATCACTTGTGATTTTACCCTTTTATTGTTAATTAAATTAGTCCTCATAATACAGGCCACATGGTTTTCATTGTTTGGAACTGAAGACTTAAACGATTAACTGGAAATAATTAGCAATTTAACAGATTAAAGGGAAAGTGCTGTTCTTTTCATTTTCCCCATCTGGAATGCATTTATAAAATGCTGCTTATTATTAATGAAGAAGGAAGCCGGGGTGAGCCAGATGATGTGAAACCAGACATGTAACGAGTTAAGGAAAGGATAATGAAATTTGATTACATCTACAAATGCTACATAAACACTAGGGCACAATATTTTGGCATTAAAGAGAACCTGCCACATGAAAATACAGTCCAATTTACAGGTGCCATGTTATAGAGTAGGAGGAGATGAGGAGATGAGCAGATTGATATATAGTTTTGTGGGAAAAGATTCTATATAACCTGAGTTTTCATGATTTAATCCCCTGCTCTTTCTGGGATTTTCATCCAGTGGGCAGTCCTATCAGAGACTGACAGCCTTCCTTATATAAGAATGCATACAGAGAAAGCTGTCAGCCACTGATAGCACCACCCACTGGATCTAAAATCCTTGAAAGAGCTGAGGTTTAAATGAGTAAATCACAGGTTATACGGAATCTTTCCTTACAAAACTATATGTCAATCTTCTCAGCTCCCCCTGCTCTTTAACATGGCGCCTGCAGATTGGACTGGATTTTCGTGGTGGCAAGTTCCATGTAAACCGGAAACATTCATGTCACACGTAAAACACCATTTAACACTAATATTAGATCTATCCAAATAGCAAAAGAGTAAAATCCAATAATGCAAATCATTACTAGATTACAAAAAAAAAAACTATAGATCACAATGAATCACAGCTAAGAATAGAGGTTAATAGAACGGCATTGATTATCCAGTATCTCCAGTTTGATGTGCTCAGTTTCCGTGTATCTGTCACTAATTACTGAGGAGCAATCCCATGTAGTTTACAATCTTGTGTTCAAATGTGTATATTTTTTTGAAACCTGTTCATTTTTTTTATTATTGTGACATAAATGTACAATTTTGTATTGATTACTTATTTTGTATTCATTTTTTTTTCACTCACTGCGATGCTGATAAATGTTTTAAACACAGGACGAATTTTACATTTTTTTGAGCATTCATTTTTCTCTTCCAATTTTCCAAGAGCTATAACTAGTTTTGTTTTTGTTTTTTTAGAAATATAGCAAAATGAAGGCTTGTCTTTTTGTTGGACAAGTTGTAGTTTTGAATGGCCCCACTCACTTTACCATATAATGCACTGAAAAATAAAATAAAATGGTGGAAAAAAAAAAAATTCCGCCACTGCTTTTTTACTTCTTTCTTTTTTTTTGAACGATGTTCATTGTGTAGTAAAAATTACCTGGAAACATGGTTCTCTAGGTCAGTATGATTACAATGATACTGAACCTGTATGTTTTTTTTTTTTTTTATTTACCGTATTTAAGTCAAGAAAACAGTTTAGAAATTTTTTATAAAAAAAATAAAATTGGTTTCCGCCACGATTTTCTCAGACCCATAACTTTTTCATTTTGCTATTGATGGAGCTGTAAGAGGGCTTGTTTTTTGCATGTTGAGCTGACGTTTTTATGGGTTAAATAAAATGTTTTGATCACTTTTTATTGCATTTTCTCAAGGAAACGTGGAGACTAAAAATGGTAATTCTGGGGTTTCCATTTTTATTTGCTC
Organism: Phyllobates terribilis; assembly: GCF_046119375.1. Classification (NCBI taxonomy): domain Eukaryota; kingdom Metazoa; phylum Chordata; class Amphibia; order Anura; family Dendrobatidae; genus Phyllobates; species Phyllobates terribilis. The sequence continues at coordinate 201,564,717 of NW_027362771.1, read as the reverse complement.
TGCTTTTTATGCTAGTTTCAGATTTTCTTTGTTGGGATGTTAGAAAGCTGAAAGGTTTAGCAGCAAATTTTCATTTTTTCAAGGAAATTTACAAATCGTTTTATTTTAGGAATCCATTTACCTTTGAAGTGACTTTGGGAGGCCAATAAATCAGAAACCCCCCATACCATTTTAAAAACCGCACCCCTCAAAGTAAGTGTTTAAAACTGCTGGCAGGAAGTTTGTTAACCCTTCAGCTGCTTCACATGAACTAACACACAGTGGTACAAAAAAAGAAAAAAATTTTCCAATACAATGTTACTTTAGCTCCAAATGTTTAATTTTCAAAAGGGGTAAAAGGAAAAAGTGGACAGCACAATTTGTTACACAATTTATTCCGAATGTGATGATATTCTATAATTGGTCAAATACTTCTGTTTGGGCGCACAATGAAAGTCGTCAGGGAAGTTACACTTTTAATTTTTGAAGCACCACATTTGATTATTGCATTTTCTGAGCTCCTGAGGTGCCAATACAGCTGAAACCCAATAAGTGACCCCACTTTTGAAACTTGGAATTTCTCAAGTAATTCATCTTGGGGTGTGATGAGCATTTTTAACCCACAGGTGATTTTTTTTCAAAATTGTTCTGTTGAAGAAATATCACACAGGGCAAAAATATTACATAGAATTTGAAGTGATCATGGTTTCAGATAACAGACATCAGTCATATACAGAAAAAAAACAGGTCACAACATATAAATATTACCATATACTACAAATATACAAAAAATAATATGCGATCAATATCAAAAGTTCACGTAAGGAACAGTACCCTGTGTGAGAGAATACGGTAATTATCCAAGGCTAGACATTGTGTTTAAAGGGGTTATGCACTACATGGAAAGCCCTTTCTCAATCACTATGCTTCCTCCAAGTAAGATAATAGCAGCTATAATCACCTCTGATGCAGGTAGTGTTCCAGCAATGTTAGCGACAGGGCTTGCGATCACTGAGGCCAATTGGTCGCTTCACTCTCCCCTCCTTCAGACATAGCTGAACATCTGGAGGAAGTGAAAGCAGCAGCAGCTCTAACATCTTTCTATGTCCTAAGGCCGGAAGAGTGAAGCGACTCTGATGGGCCACAGAGACATTTTCATGTCTCATGAACCCAGGAAAAGCCAGTGCTGACACCGCTGGACCAGCGACGACACCAGAGGCGAGAATAGCACAATTATTTTATTTGGGGGGAACATGGTGATTGTGAACGGGGTTGTCAAAGTTTTAAAAAAAAATTTTAGCATATAAACTGTCTTATAAGTGAACAATATAAAACAGAGCCTGTCTGACTAAGGCTATGTGCCCACGATGCAGAAATGCTCAGGATTTTTCCTGAGCGTTTCTGCATCTCCCCTGGCAGAAAAAACGCATGCGGATTGTACATGCGGATTGTACATGCGGATTGTACATGCGTTTTCCTGCCAGGGACAAGCGGAAATGGAGCGTTATTCACTGACATTTCCGCATGCGGATTGACAAGCGCTTTCCAAGCAATTTTAGCATCACTTGGAAAGTGCTTGACAACTTGGTCACACTATATAAATCCATGCGACCGGCATGGATTTATATAGTGTGACCGAAAGAATGGTAAAAAATAAATCTATACTTCCCTTCCGATGGCCCCCGGAGTCTTTAATCGCTCCGCCCTGGCTTGCCAGCAGCTCACAGTACACTACACTGACGGACCTGCCGTCACATGACTATGACGTCAGCGAAGGAGACCAGGGGCCATCAGAAGGTAAATATAATATTTATTTTTTATTTTATTCTTTTTTTTACAGGTTCTACGGTACCCGGGTCCGGAGGAGAGTCTCCTGTCCTCCACACCCGGGTACCATCCGCACATTGAAACACTTGGATTCAGCATGTACAGATCCAGTGATGCGGATTCCATGCGTTCTAATGCAAGTCAATGGCGGCGAAAATGCAGCGCTTCCGCAAAATAATTGGTAGTGCTGCGTTTTTTTCTGCAAGGATAATCCGCAGCGGAAATTTCCACAGCATGTGCACAGCACATACGGATTATCATTGGGGAACATGGCAGGCCTTCTACCATGCGTTTTTTAAGCGTTTCTGCAGCGTTTTTGCCGCTGGGGAAACGCTTAAAAAACGCATCGTGGGCACACAGCCTAAAGATCTGATTTTGTGTGTTAGTATATAGAGGCAAATTGCTGTGTAATGTATCAATGCCATAGCAAGTAGGCAAGGCTCATCCAATACACTCAACCCGCCATTTCCAACAAGTCATGAACAGAGTCCATGAGATATTGGGAAGAATAAGCTATCTGAGAAAACCCATAGGGGATTCATACAATTTTATAAGATTGGAACATAAAAACAAAAAGAATTTAGCTTCTTCCCAAATTTTTCACCTACACTGATAGAGGTACTGATAGAAAACAGACCCTAGAATTTGTTACTCAATTTCTCCAGATTTACGACAATATTCCATATGTGGTTGCACACCACTGTTTGGGCACAGAGCAGGGCTCAGAAGAGAATTGTTATTTGACTTTTGGAACATAGATTTTACTGGAATAGATTGTGGGCACCCGAAATGCCAGGACAGCAGAAACCTCACACAAATTACCTCACTTTGGAATATACATATTCTCAAATAATTTATATAGTGCACATATTGAGAATTTTGACAACACAAACGTCTCACAGAATATTAAAACACTGGTTTGTAAAAATAAAAAAATATATTATAATGTTATTTTAGCCCCATATTTCTTATGGTTTTTGGAGAAAAAGGATCCCACAATTTGTTATTCAATTTCTCCACAATTCTGTGATACCCCATATGTGGTCAGAAACTAGTGTTTGGGCAATTGGAAGGGCTCAAAAGAGAGGGAGTGCTATTTTTATTTTGGAGCACAGATTGGGCTGGAATAGTTTGAGGATGCAATTTGCAGAGATCCTGTTGGAACAGGAAACAACGTCCCAAAAGTGCCTCATTCTAGCAATTACATCCCTCAGGGAAATCTCTACAGGTGCAGGGACTATTTTGATCCCACAGGTGTTTTACAAAAATAAGCAAGGAAAAGATGATGCAGAATGAAAATTGCACATATACCGCCATACATCGTGCTCAGATTGTACGTACACTGGCAGACACAAACAGGAGAGGGCTCCTGTGCAAGAATAGTTTATGAGTCCTTCCAGTCCAATAAATCATAATGGACAATTCCACCTGCTTTGGAGGTGGTAGTGGGCCCCCTTACCTCTTGAGCCCCTATATGGTTCCCACAGGTTGCACCTAAGGTATGTCCACCCCTGTGTACTTCTGGAAAGAAGTATCCCATAAAGGGAGTTCTGTGGTCTAAATAGATGGTACAACAATGGAACACAGGCCAGAAAAACTCCAAAGTGTCTCCATCTGCATCATTATAGTGAATGCCTCCGGCAGGGGTTTCCTCTAAATTACGGTACATCTATCGAGGATTTACATGGAAACCCTCAAGTGTGCAAATGTTTAACTACACCTTCTTATTTTACCTCTATCTCCACCACTCTCTTCTTTCATTGATAGCTCTGGCTTTATACAGCCCGAGTAGGGTGGAGATAGATGCTAAACAAGCAGGTGGGAAGGTGCACTTAAATGTTTGGCCACGCCACACACCAAGAGCCTGTACTTTGTTTGAACAGTCATTCTGTGCTGACAGAGTCCTTTTAATCTGAAAGCAGCATGAAGTAGGAACAGAGAGTCTGATTCCAGGGTTGTGTAACTTATCAGGCAGTGTGCTACAGCTTCACTACAATCAGTGTATTATCAGCTGGAGATTACCACTGCCAGACTAGGTCTCACGTGGAGGCCAGTCCAGCCAATATGTGTAACCCAGCCCCCACCAGTGATTGTCAGCTTGCTGACAATTCACAGTGTACACAGTAAGCTGAAAATTTGTAGTGTGGGTGGGGTTATACAGGGAATAACATCCTGACCAGTGCTGCATTTACAACAGAGAAAACAAGGATTCTATCAAAACTGCACCAAGAAGTTCGGTAAGTGATACTTCTCTGGAATCAGGCTCTCTGCCCCAATATCATGCTACTCTCATATTCCATAGCAAACAGAGTCCCTTTAAATGTGTCAGTTTTACTCTAACACTTGGCCTGTTACACCCTTATCAGAGTAAGGCCTAAATGGAAACCTTAACTGACACACCCCAGAATCATTGATTAGATTAGGGTTTCCAAAGAAACCATTTGCACACTGCGATCACATAAGAAGGGTGCCGATCGGGTGAAAGAGGAAGCCCTGTCAATCTGTAAACAATGTCGCTACTAACAGCAGCATCTAGGGGGTTAAACAACCACAATCAGTACTAACATAGATTGTGGTATTGTGGCTGTTGCAGCAGGGTATCAGTGGGAATATACAGTTTACACCCAACTACATCCTTGCATATCTGAAGGCACAATTCCCTTATTTCTGACTGCCATAAAGTGCTGCTTTAGAATAAGGACTCCCTTAATGACCGCTGTAAGAAGACGCATAGGGGGTCATTAAGGGGCTAAAATAATAATGTATAATGGCTATTTCCTCAATTATGCATATATAAATAGAAAAAAAATGCAGTCAAAATACAGGGACCTCAACAGACTTCATTAAAGTTATAGTTTATCATACCGGTCGTAGCTCTGTTCTGTTACAAGCACAAGCCACAATGTGACTGTAGCGCTGGCGTCCCTGCCCTCTGCTAGGCAGGGACGCTGCTCCCCTCACCGCTCTGCTCCGTGCCCGGCGTCCTCTCCCCGCTCTGCTGTCAGCGCGCGCTCCTGCCCGGCGTCCTCTCCCCGCTCTGCTGTCAGCGCGCGCTCCGTCCCGGCGTCCTCCTCCTGCTCTGCTCTCGGCGCGCGCTCCTTCCCGGCCCCTGTGCTTAGGGCGCGCGCGCGCGCGCTCCCCTCCTCTTAAAGGGGCCGCGCGCGCCGCCCTAAAGAGTCCCCGGCCAATGGCCGGAGGACTTCATCATATAAAAGGCACCTCCTCCAAAATGGAGGTGCCCGAGCAATGTTGTTTGCACCTGTGTCTCACCTGTGCTTCAGCCCTCAGGTCCCGTTGCCAGTTACCTGCCAGTTACCTGCCAGTTTCCTGCTAGTTACCTGCCTGATTCCTGCCTGAATACTTGTTACCTGCCTGCCTGCCTGAGGTCCGACGGTCTGCCTTACAACTCCGGTCAGTCTGTCTAAGGACCAACTTGTCCGCTCACCTGGGAGCGCACATCAGCTACCTGCCTGCTTGCCTGAGGTCCGACGGTCTGCCTTACAACTCCGGTCAGTCTGTCTATGGACCAGCTTGCCCGCTCACCTGGGAGCGCTTCTCCGCTACCTGCCTGCTTGCCAGCCCGGAGGCTCCGTTGTCACGTGCTGTGACCACCAGCTATCTCAGAGACTCTTGCCCGCTCACCTGGGAGCGCATCTCCGTTACCTGCCTGCTTGCCAGCCCGGAGGTCCCGTTGTCACGTGCGGTGACCACCAGCTATTCCAGAGACTCTTGCCCGCTCACCTGGGAGCGCTTCTCCGTTACCTACCTGCCTGCCAGCCCGGAGGTTCCGCCGTCACGTGCCGTGACCACCTGCTATTCCAGAGACTCTCGCTTGCTCACCTGGGAGCACACATCTACCATCTGCCTGCTAGCCTACCCGGAGGCTCTGCCATCACAGGTCGTACCTACCCCTTACCCAGAGACTGCCCTGAGCACTTGCCGTAACTCCCTGTCCGTTCACCCAGAGACTGCCACTCGCTCCCTTACAAGGGCCGCCCCCTTGTATAGTAGCTCAGAGGTTCCGCCTCCTGGACCCGTTACAGTGACTAGTGCCTAAGTCCAGGACAAAAAAATATAACGAGAACCTTCTGTACTTTATTTACCTTAAGAATTTGTCCTTCATTGTTCACAATAATCATTGTAATTTGTACATTTCTTGCAACACTTTTACCCCCTTTTTCAAATTCTCCTTTTTCTAAAGTGATGTACAAGTCATTCCTCATTTCACCTGCAGGAATAGAGAATGACACACAAATACATAAAGAAAACGTGCTTTATAAATGATTTCTCTACATCAGCTTGCAAACTCAATTTATTAAAATTATATAACATTATTATAATTAATAAAAAAAATCATTTGTTAAGGGCAGTTTTGAAGATTTTGAAAACATTTACTGTATATAGTATTTTAACAAATCATTAATTTTCTTCAAAATTTCATAATCTGTTTTAAACTGGTTAAAGTAGCCATTATAAATTGCCGGGATGCTAAGATCTGTAAAATTTGGTTGGCTAATCTATACAGTAGCTTGTGAAAGTATTCACTCACCCCCTTGGAATTTTTCATGTTTTGCTACCTCACAACCTGGAATTTCACTGTTGTTTTTTTTTTGAGGGTTTCCATCAGTTCATGTAAAGAACATGCCTACAACTGTGAACATTTGGTTTTCTTTTTATTGTGAAGCAAACAACAAATAGCAGAAAATAACTGAAAACATCAGTGTGCATAACTATTCACCCCCCTAAAGTCAGTAAAGTCGCTTTGGATTAGTCTCTATGAGCTTTCCACATCTTGCCACTAGGATTTTTGTCCATTTCTCAAGGGAAAACTGCTCCAGCTCCTTTCAAGTTAGATGGTTTCCTCTGGTGAACAACAATCTTCAAGTCTGACCGCAGTTTCTCAATTGGATAAATGTCTGAGCTTTGACTAGACCACTCAAAAACATTTACACGTTTCCCCTTAAACCACTTGAGTGTAGCTTTAGCAGTATGCTTTGGGTCATTGTCTTGTTGGAAGGTGAACTTCCAACCCAGTCTCAAAACAGGTTTTGCTCAAGAATATCCCCGTATTTTGCACCATCCATCTGGGACCATTTTCCCTGCCCCTGCTAAAGAAAACATCCCCACAGCATGATGCTGCTGCCACCACGTTTCACTGTGGGGATGGTGTACTTGGGGGGATGAGCTGTGTTGGTTTAGCGCCAGACATAGCATTTATCTTGGTGGCCAAAAAGTTAAATTTGGTCTCATCTGACCACAGAACCTTTCTCCATACATTTGGGGAGTCTCCCACATGTCTTTTGGCAAACTCAAAACGAGACTTACAATTTTTGTGTGTAAATAAAGGTTTTTTTCTGCCCACTTTTCCATAAAGGCCACCTCTATGGAGTGTACAGCTTATTGTGGTCGTATGGACAGATAATCCAGTCTCTGCTTGGAAACTCTGCAGCTCCTTCGGGATTACCATTGGTATCTGTGCTTCCTCTCTGATTAATGCCCTTCTTGCCTGGGCTGAGAGTTTTGGTGGGGGGCCCTCTCTTGGCAGGTTTGTTGTGGTACCATGCTCTTTCCATTTGATGATAATGGATTTGATGGTGCTCCAGGGGATCATAAGAGATTGGAATTTTTTTTTTTATATATATATATAACCAAACCCTGACTTGTACTTCTCAACAACTTTGTTCCTGACTTGTTCGGGGATCTCCTGGTCTTCATGGTGTTGTTTGGTTAGTGGTACCTCTGGCTTAATGGTGTTGAAGCCTCTGTGGCCTTTCAGAAAAAGGTGTGAATATACTGACAGACCATGTGACACTTATGAAGGTAATTGCTTGCACCAGAAATTTTTAGGGGCTTCATAGCAAAAGGGGTGAATACATATGCACATGGCAATTTTTAGTTATTTGATCCCATAAATTCAATTTATGCCTATATTTTTCTCACTTAAAACTATTCAGTGCTGATGCATCACACACAAATCAGATTGCAAAAGCATTTAAATACAGATTGTAATGTAACAAAATGGGTAAAAAGCCAAGGGGGTAAATACTTTCAAAAGCCACTGTGTCTTCCATATTATATGGGCTGGTCAATTATAGGTGAAAAAAAGTCCAAAAAATTAATTTAAAACACCATTTTTTTTACTTATAACTCCGACTATGTAACCACAATATTGTGATTATGTACAGAGATCAGCATAAATGAGTACATCCCAACAGATTTGTCAAAAAACTTTTAGTTTAGTTTTAGAATCAACATTTTCTATGGGATATCATATTGCAAAATACCCCCACAAATATGGGCCATTGATTGCAAACAATATTTGTTATTTTGCACACCCAGAAAAAAAATTTCCTTAACAAATTAATTCAAGATCATGTGGCAAAACTGAGTCCCCTCCAATGAAAGTCTAAGGCTATGTTCCCACGATGAGCTTTCGATGTTGCAGATTTTATGCACCATTTCTGCACCCATGAGGTACAATAAGTTACTTCCATGTTTTTTTGTTTTTTTTTTAAATATGCAGCATAAAAAAACTCACCAAAAAGTAATTGTGGGAACATAGCATTAGGAGCAAACTTAAAGCACCACTCCAGCATTTTTCATTATTGCAGCGCTGGAGTGGTGCTACTAATTTAAGATCCATGAACCTAGTCTTATACTTACCAGCTGCCGTCTTCATCTTTCATTGGTGCTGCTACGGTCGGTGTCTAGCAGTTTGGGACCTGATGGATCTCTTTAGTGTTTGCTTGACGATCCAGAAGTCACAACTCAGTGTAAGTCTATGTGATTCAGAACGAGAACCTCATAGACTTACATGGAGAGCTTGTGACCATGTTAGAAGTTGCAGTAACAAGATGGCAGCGAGGGAAAGGAAAGGCCCCGTGAAGAGCTGACGTAGGCAGGCAAGTATAATATTAGGGTCAGAGAAGTTAGATTAGAAGCAAAACTTCAGCATTGAAATAAAACAAAAAGAAAACGCTGGAGGAGTGTTTTAAAGTTTAGACTACAAAATTCTAATTAACAAGAATTCAACCACAGATAAGTCTAATTATTGATGAAGCGGGTATTCAGTTGACAGCTGACTATAAAAGGGCATTACTTAAAGAAAACCCCTTCCCATTTCATGCTGTTAGCAATGGCACCACAAGGAAGGGAAATGTCACAAAACCTGAGAAAGAAAATAATTTCTTTATGTAAGAAAAATGAAGGCTACAAGAAGATCAGCAAGCTTTCACTAATCAGTCAGAATACTCTAGAAAAGTGATGCAAAAAAATAAAGATGGAACTGGAACCATCTCACAGACAACTAGTCTGACCACGGGAGTTAACTTCTTAAGAGGGGCATCTTCTTATGGGAATGGTTGAAGAAAATCGACATGCAACTTCACTGCAGTTAGCTAAAAAAGTAGAAAGCAAAACCGGGGTGTTTCCCATAACACAATACGGTGTACACTGCAGAGGATAGCAAGCATGGATGCCATCCACAAAAGAAGCCTCTCCTAAAGCCCTTGCAAAAAAATGCAATACAATTTGCCAGGGCCCATGTTGAAAAATATGAAGACTACTGGGACTCAATATTTTGGAGTAATGAGACCAAAATTAATGTTTTTCAAACTGAAGGCTTCAAACTGTATGGCGTCAAGGTGAGGAGTAAAAAGAAAAACACAAGGTGCCTACAGTGAAACATGGTGGTTACAGTGTCCTTATATGGGGTTGCATGAGTGCTGCTGGTGTCGGGGAGCTACATTTCATTGATGGTATCATCAATTCATAGATGTACTGTCCTATATTTAAAGAGAAGATACTACCATCCCTTGGTAGACGTGCACTTTTCCATAATGACAATGATCCAAAGCACACATCTAAGGCCACAGTTGCATTTTTGAAGAACAGGGTGATTCAGTGGCCAAGTATGTCTCCTGATCTGAACCCAATCGAACATTTATGGGAAATTCTGAAAAGACAAGTTGAGCATCACTCTCCATCCAGCATCCAGGCTCTAAGAGGTCGTTCTTCAAGAATGGTAAAAGGTACATGTTGCAATATGTCGTCAACTTGCTCATTCCATGTCTAGAAGAGTTGATGTTGTCCTTAAAGATCATGGAGATCATACAAAATACTAGATATAGTTGTTTTTGATGTGGGGTGTATTCATTTATGCATCAACTAAAAATGAAGATTTTCTAATGAAAGTTATATTAACCTTACTTTCATGTTATGGCTTAAAAAATGTTCTATGAAAGTCGTTCTTGTCAATATGGAATTTGTTCTTCTGTTCAGTGAGATACTGATTTACATTTACCTTTTCAAAGGGGGTGTGCTCATTTATGCTAAACATTAGATATATATAATTTCACTGTTTAGCAAATTAATCAATTCAGAGATGGTATCAGTAGGAATGAGAAGTAATAGATATGCATAAAATTGTTTTGTATTTATGCAACTGAGGAAACATCTCATAAGACAATCACGGCAGAGAAAGTCTGTTTGGGAATGTTAGCAATTACTACGGTATCTGCAGCTACTGCAACATACACCTTTTGTTTTCCTCAAACTTACCAGGCATAATGACATCTGAGAAACCGAGCTTTCTTGTTATTGAGACCCCACGGGTAAACACTGAAGAGTAATCTCTTCTAATTTGCTCAATGTCTCCATGAAGCAGCTGAAGGGAAACTGCCAAGCCTGAAATAAAAGTGAGAAAAAGGGCTCAGAAGTTAGGTATTCAGGAGAAATTCTGAGGCTATTTACATCTTTTTGTGTGAAACTCAGCAAATTTAGCATAACTCATCAAACAGTCAGTACCAGGCTGACTATCACTCTGACAATGCAGATCTCTATAATTATTATGTAAGGGAGCAAAAAAAGTAAACTTGAACCATTCTTTTACAAGTTACTTCCTATTGCTTTTGTATATATGAATTGTTGAATTCCTTTTTAGAGTACTGACATCACACAAATATTTTACTTCTGATTTACATTAGCCGAGGATGTGCACAGAATGTGTGTATAAAGACTGCTCAAAAAAATAAAGGGAACACTCATATAACACATCCTAGATCTGAATGAATGAAATATTCTCATTGAATACTTTGTTCTGTACAAAGTAGAATGTGCTGACAACAAAATCACACAAAAATCATCAATGGAAATCAAATTTATTAACCGATGGAGGCCTGGATTTGGAGTCACCCCCAAAATTAAAGTGGAAAAACACACTACAGGCTGATCCAACTTTGATGTAATGTCCAAATGAGGCTCAGTATTGTGTGCGGCCTCCAAGTGCTTGTATGACCTCCCTACAACGCCTGGGCATGCTCCTGATGAGGTTGCGGATGGTCTCCTGTGGGATCTCCTCCCAGACCTGGAATAAAGCATCCGCCAACTCCTGGACAGTATCTGGTGCAACGTGACGTTGGTGGATGGAGCGAGACATGATGTCCCAGATGTGTTCAATCGGATTCAGGTCTGGGGAACGGGCGGGCCAGTCCATAGCTTCAATGCCTTCATCTTGCAGGAACTGCTGACACACTCCAGCTACATGAGCCATGTGCCATCCTTGATGAGCTGCACTACCTGAGCAACTTCTGTGGGTTGTAGAGTCCGTCTCATGCTACCACGAGTGTGAAAGCACAACCAACTTTCAAAAGTGACCAAAACATCAGCCAGAAAGCATTGGTACTGAGATGTGGTCTGTGGTCCCCACCTGCAGAACCACTCCTTTATTGAGGGTGTCTTGATAATTGCCAATAATTTTCATATATTGTCTATTCCATTTGCACAACAGCATGTGAAATTGATTGTCAATCAGTGTTGCTTCCTAAGTGGAGAGTTTGATTTCACAGAAGCTGGATTTACTTGGAGTTATATTCTGTTGTTTAAGTGTTCCCTTTATTTTTTTGAGCAGTGTATATATTTATCAGTGCCTAATTTTACTGCACAATTTACTTTAGTGTTCAGTATCTAAAGAACAACAGAAAATGCAAATGGAGAATAATCTTAAATTCAAACTTTAACAAAAATTGAAAATTCTGATTCCTTGAACAATGTCCTCCTCAAGATACGCTTCCATCCTATACTAGGCCATTCCTGAAGTCTTGGCTGTTCATGACAACGTGACAACCCAGAAGCATGGTCACATGCCAACTGACAACTATAGGTGACTGCAGAGAATAGACTTCATTCATATTGAAGGATCAAACAAAAAAAATTATAGAGGTGTTCCCCATAGAAGGAAATGTCTTCTTCAATGTTACAGTAACATTAAGGATTGTTGCGTTAACATTTACGCGAAACCACACACAACTGGGGCCAGGAGCATACAAAAATGAAGATTTGAGCAAGAAACACATTGCAAGCTGCAAGTTCTAGATTACTAGAAGCACGTTTTGTCTTTTGAGTTAGGCCTTGAGCAGACATGGGAGATTTTATTTAAAAGGTTTATCTAGAACTATTTTTTTTTTTACTATGGGTCTAAAAACTAACAGGTAGGTAGTTGCTACCTACCTGCCTGTTGTGCTTATCACCAATCTCTGCCAGCACAGAAGAGAAAGGTCTCCTGCTGGCGATTCAGTGGCTTCTGCTGACATCACGTCAATAGAGCAGCGCCTTTTTTCCACTCTGCTCTGCTGACGGGGTGTGACTGCTGAAGTCATGTAGATTGACAGCTGGCTCTCTGCTGCCTAACTCCTCGGAGACAGCTGTCAATCAGCATGATGTTGGCAGTTGAGCCCCATCGTCAAAGCAACCTGGCAGAGGAAGAGCTGCTCTATTGACCTTCAACAGCTGAATCGCTGGCAGGAGTGATCAGCGATCACTACCTGCCGACGCCAGGTAGAACAGGCAGGTAGTTAGCAACTACTTGCCTGTTAGCTTTTAGCAAATAGTAAAAATAAAATAAATAGTCCCGGATAACTCCTTTAAGTCAGATGTTTATCCTCTCTAGGTAATATAAAAAAGAATCCTCATTTGGGTTCAGAGGCCATTGCACTGAAAATCCTGACATGTAGCATTGACCTTGATCATGGTACAGATTTGCACTGTTACTTAAAGGAGTTTTTTTGTTGTTGTTTTTTCTTTCATTGTTCTGTCTTTTAATAATCAAGAGTGTGTATGTAATGAGTGTATTAACATACTTACAAGTCACCATCTTCTGCTATTTCCAAAGCCGCTCCATTCTTGACCGGGATCCTGCGACTGCATGTGTGACCTGCCAGCTCGCACAGAGTCTTCTGTGTAGACCAGAGGTTACTTTCTCAATCTAAGGTCTACGAGACTCAGAACATTGAGAAAGGGAACTCCACTCCGCTGAGAAGATGCTGTGTGAGCAGGCAGGTCACAAATGATCCCAGAGAGGCACTGGAAACAACAGAAAATGTCGACAAGTATGTTAATGCACTCCCAGTCTACATACACACACATAAGTGTTAACAGATAGGGCAATAAAAAAAATGAAGTGCTCCTTTATGACCATGACACAAGATATTCTGTTTCTAACTTTACAGAGATGGCCACAGACATGAGATGGTCATTAGCTGAGTGATTGGCAGACGCCATTTCACTCATCTCTACCATAAACATTCATGTTTGTCTGTGTTCATATATATGTATGGAAAAAAAAGTTGTTGCCAGACTCCTCTGACAACTATGTATTTCCTGAAGGACAAAAAAAAGATTTAAAACTAGAATTTCCACCACTTCATGTTGACAAAACTTACTGCTAGGAAGAAGAGATTGTTGCACCTCCGTCTATAAAGATTCCATTACATGAAACAAGTTGTAATAAAATAATTAAAACTTTACATTTTACAGAAAATCAAGGTAATCAAATGTTATTGTTGATTACAAACATACAGTTTTCCCGATTTACATAATTGAGATTGTGTTTCTGCAAACTTCTGAATAATTTAAGAAAAAAAAAGTAATGTAATTACTGAACGGTGAAATGACAAAGTGAGAAAACAGTTGAACGCAACCTATTTTCTCAGAGTAGTAATGAATAAATGTAGGGGGAAATATAAAAGACGTGGAAGCAAAACACTATATTCTGGCTAATGGTCAAAGGTAATAAAGCAAAGGAAGTTTATATGCGAAGTATGTGTTAATATCAACTGACTTGACGACATAAACATTAGTTGCAGACTTCTGCACGCATGGTCATTTCGTTGTCATCCTAAGAGAAGAGTGCAGATGTAAAATATCCTACTGATATATGCAAACAGCTTATATGAAGACCAATGCATGTCCATGGTTACAGACTACAAAACAAAAATAAGTCTGTAGTCTAGAAAAGATTACTGCAGAATCAGTAGGAAAGAGGGCAAATGGAAGAGGAAAAACATTCGACTACAGGAACTGATGCACAAAAACAGAGGGGATAAATAATGTATCTGATTTGTTTTATTAAAGTTTCATATAATATTCTCCACAATAACACATTTCAGTCTAATAAAAAAAAAAGCAAAATCGCAATTCTGAAATACTTGCACAAATGGTAAATTAATATTTACACAACTTCACAACAGAGGGGAAACTGGTAAAGTGGTTTTGTCAAGTTGAATCTTCAGGAGCGCACCGCTCCCAGCTTTATACTTTGATTGACAGTTCAGACTATTGGCATGGTGGCACTGATGGTCTGAACTGTGCTCTCTCTGCAGCATGGGAGAAGGGCAAAGGGACTGGAGGTGGCAGGATCTTTTGATATGGCTAGCTTCAGAGCAGGGCAAGCAGACTGTAAAGCATAGAGCCAGGTTACACCATTCTCTCCTTACCTGACAGCTAGTACTCTAGGCAATGAGCTCTACACTATAAAATTAAAACTCCCTCTATTCTTGAGAATGGAGAGGATTTTAAATAAAGAAGTAAACTGCAAAGCTTCTTGTTTTTACAAGCACTCTGCAATTTTTCCCCATTTATGAACTTGAGATAACCCTTTCAAGGAGGTTCACATATGTCCTGATGATCGAAAATATTTACCCACCTAATATGAAGCAGTAACGTGGCATGTAGTCACATACATATTAAAAGAATATGGTAAACCAATGCCAGCAATAAAAAGATAAACATGTTTTACACACTAATCACTACTACATTGGTAAATTCACTGTAGTCTGTCCGGGGAGAATAGTGTACATCAGTTCACAAAACACTACCTACACATTCTGCATGTACTTAAACATTATAGGCTTTACATCCTTGTAAATGCTAGGCGTTTAATGTGGCTTGCTGGGTTACTGAACATTAAGCACATATATGCAAAGCAATAACATAACTACATGCTGGTAAAGAGAATGAAGAGCGAGGATAAACAGGGCCCAAGAAATCAACCACAGAACTCTACACTGTCTGCTACTATGGTCCTAGCAGAGATACAACAGATACAAGGTACAACAGGCTGCCAAGCACATTGAGAAATAGACACTGGCAGGAATCAAGACAACCTATAAATACTGTCAGGTTTTGAACTTTTTTAAATTCTCAACAGAGGCAAGTAAGCGATAACCTTGAGCATTTATTTCTTCTGAGAACCTTCCTAGCCTGACAATAAAACAAGTATATTACGGCATAAATGCTGCATACACAGCTTACACTGAAAGGGAATTATACTCATGAAATCACAATGAACACACAAATATTGCACTATTGAATATATACACATACAAGAGGGTATTAAGCTAATAGTATATTTGCCAATTAGCGGTTTGATCGCAGAACTATGTCACTAATGTAAACTCATGTTTATGTAAGCTATGTATATAAATATATTATATATACACACACATACATATGCACATGTGCGGCGGGTGAAAGTATAAGTATTGAGCATGTGACCAATTTACAGCGGTTAAGTATTGAACATGTCATCAATTTTCTAAGTAAATATATTTCGAAAGGTGATACTGACATGAAATCAAACCATAGATGTCCATAAATTAAGTGATGTGTAATAATGAGAAATGACACAGGGAAAAAGTACTGAACACATGAAGTGAGGTGTAAAAGGCCATGGAAAGTCATGACATCAGCTGAAATCTATCAGTAATTAGAAAGCAATCCTGCCACTTCATGAAAAATAATATCAGCTGGTTCAACTGATGACCTATAAAAAGGTGCCACACAAGAAACATCTCATGATAGATAAAACCAGTGAGCTATTTCAAGACCTTTGCAACCTTATTGTTTCAAAACATATTGATGGAACTGGGTACAGAAGAATTTCTAACTACTGAACGTTCCAGTGAGCACTGTTGGGACCATAATCCAGAAGTAGAAAGAACATCATTTCACCATAAACCAACCACAACCAGGTGCTCCCCGCAAGATTTCAGACAGCGGACTGAAAAGAATTATCAGAAGAATTGTCCAAGAGCCAAGGACCACCTGGAATCAGCAGGTACAACTGTTTCAAAGAAAATAAAAAGTATTGCACTCAACCTCAATGGACTGTAGGCACGGTCACCACGCAAGACTCCATTGCAGAACAAAAAGTATGTTCAAGCGCTTTTAAAATTTGATTAACAACATTTAGACAAGACTGTGAAATACTGGAAGACTTTAGTCTAGTCAGATGAGACCAAAATTGAAGCCTTTGGATGCCATGAAGCACACTATGTTTGGAGGGCAAAAAGCACTGCATATCACCATAAAACCACCATAGCAAAAGTGAAGTTTGGAGGTGGGGACATCATGTTGTTGGGCTGTTTTTCAGCATAGGGGACTGGCAAACCTCATGTAATTGAATGAAGGACGAATGGACAAATGTACCGAGACATTCTTGATAAAAATCTGCTGCCATCTACCAGGATGATGAAAATTAAATAAGGGTGGACATTTCAGCAAGACAATGATCCCAAACACAGAGCCAAGAAAACTCTCAATTGGTTTCAGAAAAAGAAAATAAAGCTTCTAGAATGGCCCAGCCAATCACCTGACCTGAATCCAATAGAAAATTTACGAAAGGAATTAAAGCTCAGAGTTCATAGAAGGCGCCCACGGAACCGTCAGGATTTGAAGAGTGTTTGTGTTGAAGAATGGGCCAAAATCACACCTGAGCAATGCATGCGACTAGTTTCTCCATATAGGAGGCGTCTTTAAGCCTTCATCACCAACAAAGGCTTTTGTACGAAGTATTAAATATGTTTCAGTAAGTGTGCTCAATACTTTTTACCTGTGTGATTTCTCATTATTACACATAATTTAATTTATTGACATCTATGGTTTGATTTCTTTGCCTGTGTGGATTGAATGGGTTGTTAACGACATCTAGTGAGTGCAATAGCACCTTTAGAAATATATTTACTTAGAAAATTGATGACGTGTTTAATACTAATTTCACCCGCTGTGTATGCATATACAGTGGTGTGAAAAAGTCTTTGCCCGCTTCCTGATTTCTTATTTTTTGCATGTTTGTCACACTTAAATGTTTTAGATCACAAAACAAATTGAACTATTAGACAAAAGATAACACAAGTAAACAAAAAAAAGCATTTTTTAAATGAAGGCCTTTATTATTAAGGGAAAAAGAAATCCAAACCTACAGGGCATTGCAAAAATTACCCCAAGAGCGCAGCGAAGACTCATCCAAGAGGTCACAAAAGACCCTACAACAACATGCAAACTGCAGGCTTCACTTGCCTCAGTTAAGCAGTGTTCATGACTCCACCATTAGAAAGAGACTGGGCAAAAATGGCATGCATAGCCGAGGAACATCATACAAACAGTAAAATATGGTGGTGGTAGTGTGATGGTCTAGGGCTGTTTTGCTGCTTCAGGACCTGGAAGACTTGCTGTGGTAAATGGAACTATGAATTCTGCTGTCTACCAAAAAAATCCTGAAGGAGAATGACCGGCCATCTGTTCATGACCTCAAGCTAAAGCACACTTGGGTTATGTAGCAGGACAAAACAAAACACACCATCAAGTCCACCTCTGAATGGCTTAAGAAAAACAAAACTAAGACATCTGGAGTGGCCTAGTCAAAGTCCGGACCTTAATCCGATAGAGATGCTGTGGCATGACCTTAAAAAGGCAGTTCATGCTTGGAAACCCTCCAATGTGGCTGAATTCCAACAATTTTGCAAAGATGAGTGGGCCAAAATTCCTCCAGAGCGTTGTAAAAGACTCATTGCTAGTTATCACAAACGGTTGATTGCAGCTGTTGCTGCTAAGGGACACCCAACCAGTTAATAGGTTTAGGGGGCAATCACTTTTTCACACAGGGTCCTGTAGGTTTGGATTTCCTTTTCCCTTAATAATAAAGACCTTCATTTAAAAACTGCATTTTGTGTTTTCTTGTGTTATCTTTGTCTAATATTTAAATTTGTTTTGTGATCTGAAACATTTAAGTGTGACAAACATGCAAAAGAATAAGAAATCAGGAAGGGGGAAAACACTTTTTCACACCGTTTTATACACACACACACATATATCTCTATCTATAAAGAGAGGAGGCGGCCTCTGTGAAAAAAATTTATCTAAAATTATCTGTGTGTGTGGCCACTTATAGCACACACAATAAGTCCAATTTGCTTTGAAATGTTGTGACCATCGTGATGAATTTAGGCCATTGGCATTCTTTGGAGGTAGGTACACTTCAGGAAATTAACATCTACCTCTGAAAGACACTGCAAACGTATACCTCCAAATGATGCCAATGGCCCAGATTCATCACACTAATCACAAAATTTTAGGTAAATCGGCCTTATTGTCTACACTAGAAGCAGACAACTGTGAAAGAACAATATGCTGTATGGCTCCTTGCAGTCCAAAGATCATCACAAATGCACAATCCCACCTGCTATGGAGGTGGGTCCTCTTTCCTCTCGGGCCCCTGTGCAGCTGTACAGGTTGCACCATTAGTATGTACACCCTGGTATGCTTGATAACCACAGCAGAGCACCACTAAGTAGATCTGTAATTCCATTATTTTAATTTTTCACTAGGAAGGCAATCTGACAATAGTATCAGTGGTGTGTGGTGAGTAGTAATTGTAATGGCTTTGCATTTGTTGTACTCATGGATTATTACAAACCTGTATTTGAGCCAGTTAGGTTGTATCGAGCGTTCATTTTCTTGATAATGTTTTCATGTATTTGATACCAATCGCTTTCAGTGTTGCACCTAAAAAGGTAATACATAAATAACTGTTACAGCATTACACAGAATGCTGAGTACAATATTTAGACCTTGTATCTTAGAATAATATTCTCACAGACAGGGATTAAAAAAATACATTTTATATATTCTTCTATCTGATAATGCAGATGCTTTAATGCGTCTGGACAAAAATGCACAAAAGTGAGAAACAGAAAGAACTTACATATAGACTTTTAAAATGAGGTCATCTTTCGAATCTCCTGTTAAGAGATCAGCAATGCTTAGAGCGGCACAACCAAAGGGTCGCCGATATTGCACATTAGAAGAGTTCTTCTTCTCACCGGCTCCCATACGACCTTGCAAGCAAATGGAATTTGAAGGTTATCGTGAGCAAAACACAGTATCAAGCCAGAACTTTCTGATGCACTGGAAAGAATCGGTAGAATCAAGTAATCCAATTCAAATACGTTATACTCAGTATACTGTATGTACCAAGTTACTCAACGGATTCTGTGATTTAGTTTGACAGAACCAGTAAAAAGTTTGGACACACCTGTTCATGCAATGGTTTTCCTTGTTCTTATTTGACTGTGCACATTGTAGATTCAGACTAGTGCCCTGCTATTGTCCAGCTTAAACCCCGCCTAATTAATTAATTTTTTAATTTGAAAATTAACAGATGATAATTAGCCACACCAAAGTGTCTCATAAGCTACCAAAGCCCAGTGCAGGTTATTACTTAGGAAAATTCAGAGGAAAGCTGGAGGAGCGACACTCACCACTGGCAATTTCAGTAAAATGAATTATATTTCGGTCACAGGGTTCATTTTACTGATATCTTTGTCTGCAATCCTGTGACCGAAATATAGTGCATTTTACTGAAATTGCCAGTTATTATCTGGATATATTTTGTTTCATCCTATTTTTCCTTGCAACTGGATGTGCTTATCTACAGGATAAGAAATAAACTAATAGTTGGAGGCTCGAGCACTTGAACCACAAATCTCAAAAATGAGGATCTGGAACCACGAGAACAGAGCTCTGAACAGCTGTGTCTTGAATGGAGTGGAGAATTGAATTCTTAACCTCTACTCTATCCATTATTTATGGGACTTCCGGGAAAAAACAAGTACAGAGTTTGACTATTTCAGGCAGTGAATAGGGTATAACTTACAATTCCGGGACTACATCTTTCAAGGGCTTATAACACTTCTGATATGTACTGTATGTGGAAGCATTTTTATTGATGGGGGTCTGGGTGCTGAGACCCACAATGATAGCTAGAGCAAAGTTTTCAGGGGGTACCATTTTGGCCTACATTGGCACCAAATGGCTGTGCACAGAGCCATAAATGGTCTCCAAATAGTCTATGCACTTTCCACAGGTCATACAAAACTCTCAAAGAGGAGTTATCCGATGCAAATGGGATCCAGAGAGGACTTTTCTACTAGTAGATCTCTCTAAAACAACTGGCCCCTTTGGCAATGCTTGGAATTTTCAATACTTAGACTGATGCAGAAAAAAAAAAGCTGCATTTGTTAGTAGCACAACCTACTTTATTGGTGACAGATGTCAGATATATTTTTTTTTTTAAAAAAAAGCAGTAAACGCAATGGCTAAGAACATCTGCAAAAAAAATAGGAACATAAATCTGGCATATAGAGGAACAATTAGCAATTCTATAATATATTTACAGAAATAAATAAAAGCCAAAAACAGCAACAGGCATTCTTACCAATTCTGATGATGTGTACTGTAATGAAAATGTCTTTCCGAAGGTCACTTGAGCTCAAGTCCTAGAATAAATATATATGTGAATCGCAATCAACATTCTGAGTGCACATTTTTTTCTAGATTAAATGCCCCAATTCCAAAAGAAGATTTCTGAAATGTATTTGATAAGTGTTAATGACAGATAAAAAATATATATCTGTTCAGCTGGGTCAAATGGTTGCTTAGTTCAATATTTTTCATCCTATTGGAAATATTTTTTACCCTACTTTTGGCAAATAATATTTAAGTAAAAACTAAAAAAAAAATAAATAAATAAAGTTAAAATCTATAAATCTCTTGTTTCCTGGAAAATCAGTACTACCGCTGAAAGGTACCATGGCAAAGATAGAATATCTCATTCTGTTGCCTGCACAGCGGGGGGCCGTGCTGCTGCTGTGATGGTAACACAGTAAAAGGCATTCAGGACTAAACCAGCACTGTTGTCTTTCATTCTCAGGATTAATAAATGTCCCAGAGATGGGACTCCCACTGATCAGAAAGTGATGCCATCATTTTACACCATGGAAGTAACCATATAAACCACATACAATTAACAAAGTGAAGAATTCTGGCACAAAAATCCCAGTACATACTCTAATCAATCATACTGTATCGACAAAGGCATGATTTTAGTACAACATCACAGGAAGTGCATACTTACAACAAAAACAGAGCTATATCTTTCAGTCTTTTCTGGAGATTTTGGCAGCCCATTTCGGTTTAATCTTACAAAAAAACGTTCACTGAAATATATATTTAAAAAAAATATATCAATGAGAGCAATTCACATTTGGAGTTTTCATTTTCTCACTCACAATCTTAATTCCATCCAACCTCAGTTTTAAAAAAAAAAAGTCTGTCAGGGACTAACAATTATTAAATATTCAATGCGTGTTACAACGCTGACAAAACGTCAGCTCTGCAATGGTAATTGCTGAAACTGTCAGTCCGGATCTTTGCTACAGCTTGAAGGATTGTGTAAGGGAAACAGACCAAAAGAATGAGATCCAGCAATTTTAGAATTCTAGTCTGATCAAGGAAAGTTTCTGGAAATCAACATTGCTGGCTGCCCTCTAGGACTCAGACAAATGGTGACAAGAATCCTATTAGAGTGAGCCTGTCATCCCCAAAAAGTATATTATACTAGCTGTACAGTGATATAGGAGAATAGCCCATACTAGTGTAATAGTGGGGAAGGGCGTAGCCTTCCCTTGAGACTGAGAGAGTAAAAGGAAGAGTTCCTGAAGACAGACCTCCCCAACTGTGGTAGGCCAAGCTAAGGGGGTTAGCTTTAGTGGTCCAGTTGGTAGAGCAGAGGGGGAACTTAGTGCCCTTATCAAGCCTAGAGAGATATAGAGCTTGTTCCTGGTATAGTTCCTTCTGGGCTGTAGTACCTGAAAACAGCCACAAGATGCCACTGTTCGGGGTGCAGATGTCAGGTTGAGTCTGCTAGCCGAGCTATAGACAGTGATGGGTTAAGGTTCTGTGATGACAGCTCACTGAGGGTGGGCATATTAGGAAAGTCTCTGTTTTAATTTCCTGAATCAGGAAGTGATTGAGTAGTACAAGAAGGGATTGCGACCTGATGAGACAGCCTTACTATAGTGGCTGCTAGGGTAGACGGGAGCTCCGAACCCTCAGACAGTGAGATCCCAGTGCGCAGTTCTCCCCACGCAAGAGCATGAGTCCTGTTCGCTTGCCGTAGAAACTCACCAAAGCGTAGTGAGGACACGGGGCACTTCTGGTCTGCAGGCAGCAGAGGAAGCTAAACAGTACTCCAAGCCAAGACGTGGGGGAGAGATATCGGATCCGTTCACTGTTAATACAGAGGAGTCTCTAGGGCCAGGAATTATAGCCACAGAGATGCTCCGCCTAAAGAGGGAACCAGGGCTGAAGCAGTTACCAGCGCCTGTGAGGGAGATGATTGCCTGTCGGGCCTTATCCATTATATCTGACTGTAAATACTGTAAATATTCCTCTTCCCCAAGTAAAGTCCAAGTTCTGGTTAAGAACCTCGTGTCCTCTGAAATTATTGCTGCCCTGGTCCCAGAAGAGAAATGCCTGGAGACAGCCGCGATCGGATGGCGTGAAGTAAGTGAAGAGCACTACATACACAGCCACACTTCAGAGGGAGGACACGTATTGTCTGTAGGGTGCCATAGCGAGAGGGGGCTACAGCTCGCCCACGACTACCTCGCTGGGGCACCTTACACTAGCATAGTACATTTCCATTCAAATGCAAATGAGGGGGCTTTGTGCTCCAGCTGAGGGCACTGTTACGCCCCCTCAATTTATTCTTTTTTTAGGACATCCCTTGGGTTTGATTGACAGCGCTCTCCTGCCCTGATCGCATCCTGCCTGATCTCAGCCCACGAGTTGCGTGTGCCGTCCAACACTGCCTGAGCCCAGTAGTATGGGCAGGTGCCTTCTCCTCCCTTAAGTTACCCACTCACTACACTTCCGGTTGTATCACTGTAGCGACAAGAGGAGAAAACACCCATTCACACTGTGCGTGCAAGCACTGTCAGGAAAAGGTGCAAACACGTCTTCCTTTATTTATTTTTTAATATATCATTTTTATTGAAAGTTTTGTTAAGTAATATAATCAACATTGTCAATCAAAATAAAAAGCATTCAGTACGTAGACTGGGTAAATAAAGTTGGCAATTGTAACATACAGTGCCTTGTGAAAGTATTTGGCCCCCTTGAACTTTTCTACCTTTTGCCACATTTCTGGCTTCAAACATAAAGATATAAAATTCTAATTTTTTTGGGAAGAATCAACAACAAGTGGGACACAATCGTGAAGTGGAACAAAATTTATTGGATATTTTAAACTTTATTAAAAACTGAAAAGTGGGGCGTGCAATATTATTCGGCCCCCTTGAGTTAATACTTTGTAGCGCCACCTTTTGCTGCGATTACAGCTGTAAGTCACTTGGGGTATGTCTCTATCAGTTTTGCACATCGAGAGGCTGAAATTCTTGCCCATTCTTCCTCGCAAAGCAGCTCGAGCTCATTGAGGTTGGATGGAGGGCGTTTGTGAACAGCAGTTTTCAGCTCTTTCCACAGATTCTCGTTTGGATTCTGGTCTGGACTTTGACTTGGCCATTCTAACACCTGGATACGTTTATTTGTAGATTTTGCTTTATATTTGGGATCATTGTCTTGTTGGAAGATAAATCTCCGTCCCAGTCTCAGGTCTTTTGCAGACTCCAACAGGCTTTCTTCCAGAATGGTCCTGTATTTGGCTCCGTCCATCTTCCCATCAATTTTAACCATCTTCCCGGTCCCTGCTGAAAAAAAGCAGGCCCAAACCATGATGCTGCCACCACCATGTTTGACAGTGGGGATGGTGTTTTGAGGGTGATGAGCTGTGTTGCTTTTACGCCAAACATATCGTTTTACATTGTGGCCAAAAAGTTTTATTTTGGTTTCATCTGACCAGAGCACCTTATTCCACATGTTTGGTGTGTCTCCCAGGTGGCTTGTGGCAAACTTCAAACAAGACTTTTTATGGATATCTTTGAGAAATGGCTTTCTTCTCACCACTCTTCCATAAAGGCCAGATTTGTGCAGTGTACGACTGATTGTTGTCCTATGGACAGACTCTCCCACCTCAGCTGTAGATCGCTGCAGTTCATCCAGAGTGATCATGGGCCTTTTGGCTGCATCTCTGATCAGTCTTCTCCTTGTTCGAGATTTGTAGTGGTCTGATACTATTTCCATTTCAATATGATCGCTTACACAGTGTTCCTTGAGATGTTTAAAACTTGGGAAATCTTTTTGTATCCAAATCAAGCTTTAAACTTCGCCACAACAGTATCTTGGACCTGCCTGGTGTGTTCCTTGGTCTTCATGATGCTCTCTGCACTTGAAACAGAACCCTGAGACTGTCACAGAGCAGGTGCATTTATACGGAGACTTGATTATACACAGGTGGATTCTATTTATCATTACCAGTCATTTAGGACATTGGATCATTCAGAGATCCGCACTGAACTTCTGGAGTGAGTTTGCTGCACTGAAAGTAAAGGGGCCGAATAATATAGCACGCCCCACTTTTCAGTTTTTAATTTTTTTCAAAAAAGTTTAAAATATCCAATAAATTTCGTTCCACTTCACGATTGTGTCCCACTTGTTGTTGATTCTTCCCCAAAAAATTAGAATTTTATATCTTTATATTTGAAGCCAGGAATGTGGCAAAAGGTAGAAAAGTTCAAGGGGGCCAAATACTTTCACAAGGCACTGTACTTATCATTGACTAAAGATCTTTATATAAACCGGTACAAAGTCTATTAAGTAACATATAAAGAATAAGGATATTTAAAATTAAACGTCTTCCTTTACTTTACTGTATATGGTAACATAAAGAGTAAATCAGGAAAAGTTTTGGTGATTAGACGTAAAATAAAAATCATCTACAAAAGTCTAATAATTATTGCAAGGCTACATATATACATACTTACACACACAAACACTGTTGATGTTTGAGAATTTAATGTTTTAAATTTCTTATTGAAGAAACAGGAAAAAAAATAAGAAAACGGTAATAAAAGTAAGTATGTAAAAACTGGAGATATCAGGGGTCCTGAAGCTAAGAAGACGCTGCTCACACTGCTTGGTGATATAATACTGGAGATACGAAGGGTGCTGAGATAAGTAAAGGCTGCTCACACCGTTGTCCATCATTTCTGTTTGATCTAATACTGGGAATACCAGGAGTACTGAGGTAAAAAGAAGCTGCTCACATTGCTGTCCACCCTGACTATCTGATCTAATATTGGAAATACCAAGAGTGCTGAGGTTATAAGAGGCAGCTCACACAGCTGTCCACTCTGTTTTTCTGATCGAATACTGGAGATACCAGGGTAGCTGATGTAAGAAGTGGCTGCTCACACTGCTCTCCACCATCTTTCTGATCTAATTCTTGGGATACAAGGAGTGCTGAGGTAAGAAGAATCTGCTCACACTGCTGTCCACCCTCTTTCTAATCTAACACTTGAGTTATGAGGGATGCTGATATAAAAAGTGGCTGCTCATTCTGCTGTCCACCCCATCTTTCTGAATGATGAGTGGCTGCTGCTGTGACCCAAATATTGCTTTACAGTACATGGTATAGGTTATCTTAAGGTCACCCAGGCAAAACTTCCTTTTACATTTACAAGCATCTATACTATTAATATTCAGGCCAGGTGTATGTCAGTTTAACAGGACAGCGTCCATTTTAAATGTTCTACAGAAATTTGCTACAGAAAATGTATTTATGAATTTATTTAGAATTAAATTTATTTTCTTTTTTTCCCCCTATTCCTGGAGATCTCCTTTTAATGAAAATCTTATTTTGACAATCCAAATATTGTGATATTTTGCTCATGGCTCGGAAGACCAGACACAAGCCATCACACAGTTATTTTAGCATGGTAATTCATCACTACTCATCACTGTCTAAATGGGACAATGGGGCTAAAAACAGCCAAAAGCCATATATCAAATTAGATATAATTATATTAAAATTAAAAATGTTAAATTACTTTGAAGTTACTCTGAATTCACATTAATAAGATTCTGGTATTTTGGTTCATCATGTGGCATAACATTTGTTTATTAACAGGATACCAAAAAGTAAAATGCAGCGAATCCTACAATGCCATGTGTTATAAGCTCTGTGAGGAAAACCAGACAGCTTTTGCACCTGCACACATGAAAAATTGCTTTACCATTTCAGTTGTCTTGAGAAGAAAAGAGATTAAAAAATAACTAACATTGAAGAGATTAATCTAAGCAGGTCAACATGGGATTTTAGCACTAAAATTCTTCTATAGAAGCAAATAGATCCTTAACTGTGAGCTGTGGTTAACCCTTTTGTTTCTGAACAAAAATATTTTTTTTCTCATTTTACAAAGAATATTAAAGTTGGAACTGACAGTGGATTTGTGGAGTTAAAAAAAATAGTGCTATGCACATCACATGGTGTAAAGCATTATGTAGATATACTAAAGGACTTCTATTTGTATCCCTTGGTGTTTACAGACCTACAGTGGTGTGAGAAAGTGTTTGCCCCCCTTCCTGATTTCTTATAACTGCAGTTTTTTAAATGAAGGTCTCTATTATTAAGGAAAAAAATCCAAACCAACAGGGCCCTGTGTAAGACGGTGATCCCCCCCTTAAAACATTAACTAGTGTTTATCACATTTTTGGGAAGCAGAGTTCAATTTTCCTAGCCACACACAGGCATGATTACAGCCACACCTGTTCTCAATCAAGAAATCACTTAATAGGACCTGCCTGACAAAGTGAAGTATACCAAAAGATCCTCAAAAGCTAGACATCATGCTGCGATCCAAAGAAATTCAGGCACAATTGAGAAACAAAGTAATTGAGATCTATCAGTCTGGAAAAGGTTATAAAGCCATTTCTAAAGCTTTGGAACTCCAGTGCACCACAGTGAGAGCCATTATCCACAAATGGCGAAAACATGGAACAGTGGTGAACCTTTCCAGGAGTGGAAGGCCGACCAAAATTACCCCAAGAGCGAAGTGATGACTCTTCCAAGAAGTCACAAAATACCCCACAACAACATCCAAAGAACTGCAGGCTTCACTTGCCTCAGTTAAGGCCAGTGTTCATGACTCCACCATAAAAAAAAAAAGAGACTGGGCAAAAATGGCATGCATGGCAGCGTTCCAAGATGGAAAACCACTGCTGAGCAAAAAGAACATAAAGGCTTGTCTTAGTTTTGCCCGAAAACATCTTGATGATCGCCAAGACTTTTGGGAGAATACTCTGTGGAGTGACAAGACAAAAGTTGAACTTTTTGGAAGCTCTATGTCCCATTACATCTGGCCTAGAAGTAACACAGCATTTCAGAAAAGGAACATCATACCAACAGTAAAATATGGTGGTGGTAGTATGTTGGTCTGGGGCTGTTTTTCTGCTTTATGACCTGGAAGACTTGCTGTGGTAAATGGAACCATGAATTCTGCTGTCTATCAAAAAATCGTGAAGGAGAATGCCTGGCCTTTGGTTCCTGAAATCAAGTTGAAGCACACTTAGGTTATGCAGCAGAACAATGTTCCAAAACACACCAGCAAGTCCACCTCTGATTGGCTAAAGAAAAACAAAATTAAGACATCTGGAGTGGCCTAGTCAAAGTCTGCTGTGGCATGACCTTAAAAAGGCAGTTCATGCTCGGAAACCCTCCATTGTGGCTAAATTACATCAATTTTCCAAAGATAAGTTGGCCAAAATTCCTGCAGAGGGTTGTAAAAGCCTCATTGCCAGTTATCGCAAGCACTTGATTGCAGTTGTTGCTGCTAAGGGTTGCCCAACTAGTTATTAGGCTAAGTGCCCACGTTGCAGAACTGAAGCATATTTTTTACGCTTCTACCTGGTGGGAAAATCGCATGCGGATTTTACATGCGGTTTTCCCGCCAGGTAGAAGCGTTTGTGAGGCGTCTTTGCAGCGTCTTTGCATGCATTTCCGCATGCGGGTTATCAAGCACTTCTCCAAGTGATTTAAGCATCATTTGGAAAAGTGCTTGACAACTTGTTCACAGTATGTAAATCCATGCAACCGGCATGGATTTATATAGTGTGACCAAGTAATAGTTAAAAAAAAAGAATCAGAATGGTAAAAAATAAAAAAATAAAGTTTATACTCACCTTCCGATGCATTCTCTGCCCAGTCCGGAGTCTTGAGCAGCTCACGCTGTTGTGTGCAGGACCTGCGGTGACGTCATTGAGTCATGTGATGGGTCACATGACTCAATGACGTGGCAGGTCCTTCACACAACAGCGCGACGGAGGGAAAACATCAGAAGATAAGTATAAACTTTATTTTATTCTTTTTTTTACAGGTTCTTTGGTACCCAGGTCTGGATGAGAGTCTCCTCTCATCCAGACTTGGGTACCATCCGCACATTGATTCCGCTGCGCTTCCGCAAAATTAATGAACATGCTTGCGGATTTTTGACCGCAGCATATGCGCTGCGGAAAAATCTGCAGCATGGGCACTGACATTGCGGAATGCCATTGGGGACCATGGGGTGCGGATATACATGCGTTTTACAAGCGTTTACGCTGCGGAAATTCCGCAGCATATACGCTTGTAATACGCAACGTGGGCACGCAGCCTTAGGTTTAGGGGCCAATCACTTTTTTGGATGACCTTTTTCCCTTAATAATAATTGGGGCTTAACTGATGCACATGGCGGTGACAGCAGCTTATGGGTGAGCATTCATATCACATTGCATGCATTGCATTTATACTGCTCAAAAAAATAAAGGGAACACTCAAATAACACATCCTAGATCTGAATGAATGAAATATTCTCATTGAATACTTGGTTCTGTACAAAGTTGAATGGGCCGACAACAAAATCACACAAAAATCATCAATGGAAATCAAATTTATTAACCAATGGAGGCCTGGATTTGGAGTCACCCCCAAAATTAAAGTGGAAAAACACATTACAGGCTGATCCAACTTTGATGTAATGTCCTTAAAACAAGTCAAAATGAGGCTCAGTATTGTGTGTGGCCTCCACGTGCCTCTATGACCTCCCTACAAGACCTGGGCATGCTCCTGATGAGGTTGCAGATGGTCTCCTGTGGGATCTCCTCCCAGACCTGGACTAAAGCATCTGTCACCCTGGCCTGGATGCCACAAATGTATAATAAAGCGGTGTCTGAGAGCAAGGGGGAGGTCCTCTGGTCAAGGGCCATTAGCATGCAATACCTCCTGTCCCAGGCCAGTAGGGGGAGCAGGCTGCCCCTATAAAAGCTGGAACTGGGGGCAGGGTTTGAGAGAACTGGACAACCTGTCTCTGGATTGAGAGGTGTCCCAGAGCAGGGACAGACAGTTGTGTTGCAGCCTAAGAGGACGTGTGGCAGTAAGAGAGCCACGAGCCAGGGACAAAAGGCAAAGTGAGTCTGTCCTGGCAGATAAAGAAACTAATCTACCAGACTTTGGTGTCTGAGGCTGTGAGGATTCCACATCCTACAGCAGATAACCAGTCCGCAGAGGACTGTATGTTCCTTGGCCTAAGAAGCCCGGAGGCTCCGCCACAGCAGAAGGGACCAGCAGAGCCGTACCAGGCCGGGAGTAGCAAGGGACCCGAGTTGCAAGCCATACGGGCGAGAGGACACGGTGAGCTCAGGAACGTGGGCTGTTACATTACCAGAAGGGAAATAGCCAGAAGGAGCACAGAGAGCACGGTAGGCCGATACCCTCACCTTGACCAGGGCCAGCTTCCCACTTGCTCTCAGACATCCAGGCCCCCTCCTAGCCGGGCCTGTTTCTGGGTCATTTTACGTGTTGTAATAAAGACCCTGAACTGTTTAAGACTCCTCCGTTTCCTGGCTAACGTGGTCAGAATCATCCCCTCCATCATCCATCATACACTGCCCTGGGGCCCTACTCTTCCCGTGGGGAGTTGTACTATTCAGAGCTGCACATTTACATCTGCAGGTCTGCACTGCAGCGGCGGTTAGCACTGACCGCAATCCATGGGTGGCGTAGTCGGACATTACTTAAAACTTATAAAGGACTGCCACTGGTCTGACCACCTTGAGCCACGGACCGGGTTGCCACTACTACCCCCATCGTCTCCCTATTGCCCGGCTCCGAGTGCCCCATGGCGCGAGTCACATCCGCCAACTCCTGGACAGTCTGTGGTGCAACGTGACGTTGGTGGATGGAGCGAGACATGATGTCCCAGATGTGCTCAATCGGATTCAGGTCTGGGGAACGGGCGGGCCAGTCCATAGCTTCATGCCTTCATCTTGCAGGAACTGCTGACACACTCCAGCCACATGAGGTCTGGCATAGTCCTGCATTAGGAGGAACCCAGGGCCAACTGCACCAGCATATGGTCTCACAAGGGGTCTGAGGATCTCATCTCAGTACCTAATGGCAGTCAGGCTACCTCTGGCGAGCACATGGAGGGCTGTGTGGCCCTCCAAAGAAATGCTACCCCACACCATTACTGACCCATTG
Organism: Phyllobates terribilis; assembly: GCF_046119375.1. Taxonomy (NCBI): domain Eukaryota; kingdom Metazoa; phylum Chordata; class Amphibia; order Anura; family Dendrobatidae; genus Phyllobates; species Phyllobates terribilis. Next base: position 201,534,044 of record NW_027362771.1, on the reverse strand, counting down.
CCAAACCGGTCATGCTGAAGGATGTTGCAGGCAGCAGATCGCTGTCCACGGCGTCTCCATACTCTGTCACGTGCTCAGTGTGAACCTGCTTTCACCTGTGAAGAGCACAGGGCGCCAGTGGCGACTTTGCCAATCCTGGTGTTCTGTGGCAAATGCCAAGCGTCCTGCACGTTGTTGGGCTGTGAGCACAACCCCCATCTGTGGATGTCGGGCCCTCATACCACCCTCATGGAGTCGGTTTCTAACCGTTTGTGCAGACACATGCACATTTGTGGCCAGCTGGAGGTCATTTTGCAGGGCTCTGGCAGTGCTCCTCCTGTTCCTCCTTGCACAAAGGCGGAGGTAGCGGTCCTGCTGCTGGGTTGTTGCCCTCCTATGGCCCCCTCCACGTCTCCTGGTGTACTGGCCTGTCTCCTGGTAACGCGCCTCCAGCCCCTGGACACTACGCTGACAGATACAGCAAACCTTCTTGCCACAGCTTGCATTGATGTGCCATCCTGGATGAGCTGCACTACCTGAGCAACTTCTGTGGGTTGTAGAGTCCGTCTCATGCTACCACGAGTGTGAAAGCACAACCAACATTCAAAAGTGACCAAAACATCAGCCAGAAAGCATTGGTACTGAGATGTGGTCTGTGGTCCCCACCTGCAGAACCACTTATTGAGTGTGTCTTGATAATCACCAATAATTTCCATCTATTGTCTATTTCATTTGCACAACAGCATGTGAAATTGAGTGTCAATCAGAGTTGCTTCCTAAGTGGACAGTTTGATTTCACAGAAGTTTGATTTACTTGGAGTTATATTCTGCTGTTTAAGTGTTCCCTTTATTTTTTTGAGCAGTGTACTTTATATCCATGATTGGCCATTTTACAGGGCTGTCTGTCATGCACAATGCCACTTTTGTCTCTGATATATTGTTACTTGAATACGATTTCTGCTATTCCAGCATTTCATCCCAGGCTAGTACCCTCACACATGGGCTTAATTTGAGTAGCTGGGATGAATTGAATTCCATCTTAAATACTGGTGGGTGGGCAGCTTTCCTAATACATGACATCACATTAGTAACAGCTAATGGACTTGTATCCCATACCCTGTATTAATGTTTTCCACCTGTGCGGTCACATTTTTTGTGTCTTCATCACATTCTTATCCATATTTTTGTATCATGTTATTTACCTTGTTTTTAATCATGTTACAATAAAATTTATAGCTTTATATAAACTTTGGTTCCTTTTTTGAAGTACCAGGAAATATTAGCTCCATTTTCTTTGTTTGATTTCCCTTTTCCCCTTAATAATAAAGACCTTCATTTAAAAACTGCATTTTGTGTTTTCTTGTGTTATCTTTGTCGAATATTTAAATTTGTTTTGTGATCTGAAAACATTTAAGTGTGACAAACATGCAAAAGAATAAGAAATTAGGAAGGGGGCAAACACTTTTTCACACCACTGTATATGGATACCACACGGCTTTATGGCAAACATTAGCCCCTAGTTAGAAAATAAGAGGAATGATCCAGCATATCAGGCTATAAACTTGAATAAAACATAGCTTTTATTGAGCCATAAAAAAATGCTGCTACCACCATAATAAGTCTTAGTGCACACAAGGATCACAGTTGTCTCGACCTACAAGTTTCGACGTGCAGTCTTAATCATGGAGCATGATTCTGATTCATGAACCAGGCTGCTCTGGCTGGATCAGAGCGAGGCTGAGACTGCACCACACCCCAATGGTGAGCGGACTTTAACTTTTTTTATTAGCCCCTAGTTGTCATAAATATTTTTCAAAAGTTACATTTAAGCAGTGTGCACAAAGGAGTGTTTGTATGGAAGCCTGGGATTGTATTAATAGTACAATGCCTGAACACTTTCAAAGTAGCAATAAACAGGGCAGTATTTCAGGCCAGTCAAACAACAAAAGTAATATTTATTTATTTTTTATTTTTTTTTATAATGCCCCTCCCTTGACTTACAGGTAAAACAGTCAATGGATTGCAGATAAGGATAGTGTGCACTGCTGAGGCAGAACAGAGAGGTCGGAAAAAAGACAAGCCTTGTAGAGCAGGACAAATGAGTGTGGTTTATTCTAGCATCTCGTTGACTACTGCTCATAGCCCACAATGTATTCAACGCAAACATCAGTCAGGTACTTCATTTTCAATCTATCCTGAGGCTGTGTGCCCACGATGCGTTTTTTAAGCGTTTTTGCAGCGGCAATTCCACAGCACTACCAATTATTTTGCGGAAGCGCTGCGTTTTCGCCGCCATTGACTTGCATTGGTACTCATGGATTACGCATCACTGCATCTGTACATGCGGAATCCAAGCGTTTCAATGTGCGGATGGTACCCGGGTTTGAAGAAGAGGAGACTCTCCTCCGGACCCGGGTACCATAGAACCTGTAAAAAAAAGAATAAAATAAAAAATAAATACTATACTTACCTTCTGATGGCCCCTGGTGTGCTTGTCTTCGCTTGCCGGCAGATCGCGGTGGACTGAAGGACCTGCGCTGACGTCATTTAGTCATGTGATGGCAGGTCCTATCAGTGTACCGCGAGCTGCCGGGACGGATCGAATCAGGACTCCGGGGGCCATTGGAAGGTAAGTATGGATTTATTTATTTTTTTTTTAACATTCTAAGGTCACAGTATATAAATCCATGCCTGCTGCATGGATTTATATAGTGTGACCAAGTTGTCAAGCACTTTCCAAGTGATGCTAAAATCGCTTGGAAAGCGCTTGTTAACCCACATGCGGAAATGCATGTGAAGAACGCTTCACTTCCGCTTGTCCCTGGCAGGAAAAACGCATGTACAATCCGCATGTACAATCCGCATGCGTTTTTTCTGCCAGGCAGATGCAGAAACGATTTTGCATTACTATAGCATTACCAACAGCTAAACAGAAAAAGAAACCTTTAGCTCTAAACATAACTCAAAAGCCTATTTGATCCCAGGGCGATTCTTGATTACATAGTTTCTCTATTGCATCCAGAGTTTGGGCAGTCCAGCCAAAAAGCAATGACATCAGTTTAAGGCTATGTGCCCACGATGCAGAAATGCTCAGGATTTTTCCTGAGCGTTACTGCATCTCCCCTGGCACAAAAAAAGTATGCGGATTGTACATGCGGATTGTACATGCGTTTTTCCTGCCAGGGACATGCGGATGTGAAGCGTTCTTCACATGCATTTCCGCATGCGGGTTGTCAAGCGCTTTCCAAGCGATTTTAGCATCACTTGGAAAGTGCATGACAACTTGGTCAAACTATATAAATCCATGCAACCGTCATGGATTTATATAGTGTGACCGTAAAGAATGGTAAAAAATAAATATATACTTACCTTCCGATGGCACCCGGAGTCTTTATTCGTTCTGTCCTGGCTGCCGGCAGCTCACGGTACACTGCACTGAAGGACCTGCTGTCACATGACTATGACATCACCGCAGGTCCTTCAGTCCCCTATATGAATCTCTAAATAGTTTATTTTCAGGGAGTTGACAAACTCCCTTTAATTCGTTTTCCCCTCATCAGCCTCTACAACTAGGCACTTACTGGAGGCTCCTTCATGAGCGTATGTAACCCATATGGCCATGATACAAGGCAGCACCAAAATCTACACCAGGAAAAATCAAAAATTGTTTTCATCAATTAGAAGTTGAAAGCGCACACAATAATTCATCTTGGTGAACGGCAAACAGATACATTATCAGCTGCCCTCCTATAGCCTATAAAATCCTCTAATACTGGTACTAGTTTGTGAATTGATGACTTTCTAAGCAATAAATGGATTTAAAAAAAATGTATCCTGTGTTTAGACAAGATGGCTTGCTTATTAAAAGATCGCTACTAAATCACTGGCAAAAGGAAGAGTTGATCAAAAAAGAAACCTCCGAATATTGTATCAAAGAGAGCCTTATACTGAGGCCAAATGACCCTGTCTGATTCTTATGGCACAAACAATGGGAATGTCAACACGATCTTCACTTGGGTAGAACACTGCCAGAGAGATGAAGTCAAAGTTAAGTGGTGATCAAAGAAATTAGAGAGCATATCCCATGACATGTAGAGTGGACATAGCAAGCATCCAGTGGATCAGCCCCCCAAGCTCCTTGTCTGGTAAAGGGAGAATTCTGCAGAAGGGTAATATGAAGAAAGAACAGCTCACGTAGATATTTCTCACAACATGTTAACAAGGCTATACACAATGAGCAACATCCACTTAGGCCTTTTAATTGGGTGTTTGTGATTAAAATGAAGGCAATCTCTCCATCTGAGAAGGCTGTTGATCACAAGTAATGATTGCAACCTTGCAGAGAGCGCCTTTTTTTCTCCAAAGAAGCCATTTTTTATACTACAAAGCTTCCTACGCATGCACTGACAGTCTCAACATGCAAGTTAAATTAGGACAAAGATGCCAATTAAATCAGCAGCCAACCCAAAAGTAGGTTTTTTTATCTTTCTTAACTATGTGCTGCCCACTGATGTAAACTTTTAATATTCAGAATCTTCGAAATTAAAGTTTCTTTGTACTTTGGTGCATGAAATATACAAATATGATCTAATCCAACCCACACCATGTACAAAATCGTCAGCAATTTAAAAAAAAAAAAAAAGAACAAAAACTAAAAAAAAACGTACCGGAGCCATATACACAAGCTCTTTCCAAATCTGTAAAAAGTGGTGCTCAGAGAGGTCGCTGCAATATTGTCACAGACATCATGACAGCCCCTCTAAATAACCGGCAACCAAAGCACATTACCTTGTTTTTAACAACATAGATATTGTGGTATCATCCTACAATTAGTGAAGATGGATTACATTCAGGGCAGCACACTCATTTTCTACTTATACGTTACTTTCCAGAATATTAGAAGAAATATAAAGCAGTAAATCTGACGGAGTTAGGCATGATCACCTTGTCAGAAATCTAAATCTGGGAATTATCAAGAGAAAAGAAAAGAAAATACATTCTGGGCATTTGTGCTCTCGGTATCTGGGCAACTTTTCTCTTTCATGTGTAGAACGTTCAAAGCTTTGATATTTTAAATTTATTATGCAAGATATTTTAAGTTTGCAGGAGTCTTGCCCTAAAACCAATTTAAAAAAAACCCATATTTAAATGTTTAGAAATGATGACTATTTCGGATACACTTGATTTTAAGCAAGTAACTAACATGTTGAGATACATTACTTTCTACAATATTATTTTTGGAGAGGTAGCATGTACATTTCTAATTTCCACATGTAATAAAGAGGGTAATTTTTTTTCATCTTCCTCAGTTAAATTGAGCAGCTCTTATGCATTTATATTATAAGCAGTCCCAGTACAAAATATATTAGGCCAGTTCCCTAATATAGACATTAGATAGCACAATGAAATGTCTCTTGTGTATTGCTCTGCTTAAAGGAGAAAGATTTTAGTCAACTTCACAACAAAGCAAATATCTTGTAAAATAGGAAACGTTGCACCACACAGCACTAAAAGTGAAAAAAAAGAAAAGTACCATTTCTTATATGGCTATGTGCACACAAGTACAGTAATTTTTCCCAAAAGAAATAGTGCAGCATGCTCTGTCCTCCCCATCCACCAGGACAATCCCTTTCCATTAGGGAGTATGGATGACAAAGAGTGAGGTTTCCCACATGTGTGCTCCCTCTATTAGCCAGAGACAATAGCTACAGGATTAAACATTGCTGCCCAATTATTTTAAGGGAATCAGTCACTAAGTTGTTGTTACCCAATCTACGAGCAGCATAATGTAGGGGCATAGGCCCTGAATCCAGCGATGTATCACTTACTGAGCTACTTGCTGTCATTTTGATAAAATCACTGTTTTATCCCCTGCAGATCTAGCAGTTTTCTGAATGAGGAGCTTTGTATAATCCCGCCCACACCACTGATTGGTAGCTGTGTGCACTGTGCATAGGCAGAACGGTGTGGGGGCAGGATTATACAGAGCTCACAAATATGTTTGACTACCTGGCAGCAGATTTACCAGTCTTCTAATGATAATATCCTGCCGATAAAAAAAACTACTATTTTATCAAATCTACATTAAGCAGCCCAGTAGGTGACACATCGCTGGAATCAGGGTCTCTGTCTCTACACTATGCTGCTCTCAGATTAGGTGACAAAAACCTGGTCATGTCATGTGGCTTCAACAAGAAGCTTTACTTTATAAAGTGTTCCGCCTCTTTAAAAAACAGAACAAAATGATTATAGAGCAGGATACTGCAGTACAATAATTTTTCTAAATCACTCTGTTAGAGATTCTTGCTGTTATCTCACAGCATGGAGCTCCCAAGGTCTGTGCTGCGGGTTGCACTAAACTAGGCAGTACCTGTTTATCATGCTTCACTAACGTCTTCAGTGCGGGAGCAAGCACTATAAAATCTTATGATCCTTGGCTCCTGCACAGAAGACTGTAGCCTGGAAGCAGGAGCAGAACGCAGCCTACACACCACGGGCAATCTGTGCTGTGAGTAGACAGCAAAAACCTTCTGACAGAGTGATTTAGAAATAAGATTATACTGCAGAGTAGTGTTGTCATTTTAGTTTTGAAATTGGAATTACGTTTTAAAGCAGACCTGAGCAAAGCACAAACCGGGGGCCACATCAGACCCTCTGATGTCTCAGGACTGAGACAGCTGAAGGGCTGAAAAAGGGGCCCATGGGCCGAACTGTTCCCTCCCCTGCCCGCTGTCCATCTGCCGCAGCCACTCACTGTCACCGCTCTCCGCATCCTCTGGATGCAGACAGCAGTGAACACATTGGTGGAGGACGGCGCCGCTGGCTCCATCTTCCACCAATCAGCGTGTGAGACAGCAGTTGCGATAATGTAATTTCAGCGCATCAGCTGTGCACTGCGGAGAGTCAGTGCATCAGAGAGAGGAGAAACAGAGCGCTGGGGGAACAGGAGCAAGGTGAGTATGTGTTGTTTTTTTCATGTGTATGGGATATTTATATGTATATAGGGGCTGTGTGGGGCTCATGCTGTACATAGGGGGGCTATGTGGGACTCATGCTATACATAAGGGGCTATGTGGGGCACATACTGCACATAGTGGGGCTATGTGGGGCACATACATATAAAAGGCTATATAGGCACATGCTGTATATAAGGGGCTATGTGGGGGCTCATGCTGCATATAGGGGGGTGTGTGGGGCACATGCTGTATATCAGAGGCTACGTGGAGCACAAACTATACATGGCAGGCTATGTGGGGGCTCTTACGGTATATAAGGGGCTATGTGTGGGCTCTCTCTCTCATTATGGTATATAGGGGGACTGTATGTAGGCTCATACGGTTTATAGGGGGATGTCAGCATACTTAATTCTGCTCAATATTAAGTGATAACTATAATTATTTTATATTAATTGTAACATTAATATTGAGCACAATTAATTTCAGCCTATTGGTTCAGCCCTCCACAACAGTCATTGTCTCTCATGTGGCCCCACGGAAAAATCAAATGCCCACCCCTGACTGAAGTAAATCATGCAATATTTAAAAAAAAAATGACAAAAGTACCCGTTCATGCTCAACATACATTCTACATTTCATATGCATACGGTTCATTCATAAATATTTTTAAAAAAATTTCAAAGCACACCAGTCTTTTAGCAAAACGGTGATAGGACAAAGATGGTAAATAAGAAAGCAGGCAACCTAAATTCAATATGAAAACTATATACTGAAAATGAAAATGTCAATACAATTAAAAAAGTTTAAAGACCAGAAAAGCGGCAAATCTGCCCTGCTGGTGGAATAAATTCCAAGGAAGAGTAGTGGTGAAGAAACATGCAGTTTTAATTCTCTACGCGTTTCAAAGTCGTAAAGATTCCTTTCTTCAAACCATTTCACAGTTGAAACCATTCCAACACGTGGAGAGCAGGAGCTGGATACTTACACCAGCCCTTATAAGTGCTTCACACAACACCACAAGGAGAGCAAAAACTGCAGTACTAACGCCCAGTGTGCCTGGGTAATGCCCTATTACATGCTTTTTGTCACTCTATAGCTTAACGCAAAGATCGTTAAAAAAGAGTTCAAAACAATTGCGTACTTAAACGCTGAAATATTTGTATCCAATTTTTTTTACCAAGTGAAACAAACTCCTTACCTTATTGGTCGATTTTCCTTGCTGTCATAAAGTGAGAATATCACTTCTAATTCCTCTCCTAGATTTGAGCACATCAAGCTCTTCATCTGTACAAATAGGTGATGGCTGCTTGCTGGTATTGGCGTGTCTTTTTTTCTGTGTCTGTGCTCCATCTGAGTGCAAAAAAGATCAGTGATCTGACTTTGTTCCATGAAAAATTTTTGAAGTTATAATAAAGCTCACCCTCAAGTGCCAGATCTCCTTAATTACGTAGGACTAGATAGAAGCTACATTGGCATATATTGATGGCATATAACCACAATGGAGTTGTGCCATACTGGACATTTCTCACCAGTTGATAGGATAAGTCATAAATGTCTCCTCCTGGGAGCCCCACTGTGTATTAGAATAGGAGTCTTGAGCCCTCTGTACCCTGTTACTGCACAATTAGTATGAGGATAGGGTGGCATGCTCAACCTTCAGTCTTAGGCTATGTTCACAGGTTGCGTTTTTGCTGCGTTTTTTATGCAAATTTTCACCTGCCTTTTATAGTCCAGCAAAGTCTATGAGATTTTAGAAGTCTCATGCACACAGCTTGTTTTTTTTGTCCTCAGTATTTTGTGCAAAACCTTGGGTTTTGGAGAACACAGCAAGTCACTTTCAGCGTTTTTCACCCATTGAAAACAATGGGTGGTGCAAAAAATGCTAAAAATAATGCAAGTATAAGGTTTTGCTGCCCTTTTAGTGAAAAAAGTAAGTACAGCAGTATGTGAAACCCATTTATTTTTGCACTTTTCCCAAGTTTACCATCTTGTCTTGGTCACCTGAGATGGCAGTTTGGATTAGTACAATTTAATTATATTAGTGATGCGTAAACATTGGTAAAGTAAACATTGGCTGACCAAGGTGCGAGATTGAACAACACCCATGGCCGACCAAATCGTGAGATTGAACAATAAAAACATCTTAGTCCTTTATGTCATATGTGAGACTTGGAAATAGTGAGCAGGTTTTGGAGGCATGCAGGGGGAAAAAGGAGACCGGACGGTAATACTTGGACCCGTAAAAGCGCTACTCGAGCGCGAAATGACCTTCGTCCGGTCTCCTCTTTCTCACCGTGCATTCCTCCAAAACCCGCACACCGTGTCCAAGTTCCACATATGAAATAAAGGACTAAGATGTTTTTACTGAAATGGTGAGTGCCGCCTTCTCGGTTATTCTTCATTGCGGACATTGAACAATCTTGTGGCAGAGCACCTAGGACATTTCAAATTTAGTTTGGGTAATAATTGGCTCTGGCTATATTCACACCTTCAGTGGTGTTGTGCAGGTGTACTCTTTTTTATTTTTGTATACTGTGAAACTGAACAATGCCTGAGCAACTCAATGGCTGACCAAACTGTGAAAGTAAACCGTGTTCTACAAACTCAATGCACTGCCACTGGTGACCTGTGTTCACGCTTCTGCGGGGGAAGGAAAGCTGAACTTTGAGATCCTGAAAAAAGCACCAAAAAACCCACCAGAACCTGCATTTTTTACGCTGCTTCTTTTCTGCCAAGAGAGCAGGTTTTACTGCAGAAAAAAAAAAGCAGCAAAAACATCAAAAACGCAAAGTGTGAACAGAGCCTTAGACTTCAGTAAGCAAATCATGATCAAAATACATGTTAAAGTATACATGTCTTTTACTGACTTTTTTTTTAATAACCCCTCGTGTGTTTACATGCGTAATAACACTATCTAGCCATTATATGATTTGCATCCTGCATTTTTTCCACAAGTTTACTCTCTACAATCCATATCACTAATTTTCAGCTGTATTTGAACTATTGGATGAAGACTAGCTGCTACAATTTCTCCCACACAGAGTACACATAGACATGAGAGATTCCTGCTCTCCATGGTCATCAGCAGCATGGAGGACATTACACAGTAGTACTAAGCAATGCAGCTGTGAATCTAGCTTTGAGTGAAATGACATAGTATAAAGAAAGGTTGGTCTCTGTCTCTACTTCTGCCTTCCTTCTCCCCCACGTATCTAAATAGACAAGGAGAAGGAAAATCATCTGGTCTTGAACAGGATGGATTTTTGTAGTTTTTCAGAGTGAATGATGAGTTCATGAGGTAGGGGGGAGGGGAGGATATTTCTCATAATTTAAGAAAAAAAAGCACATTTTACTGCTAAAGTATATTAGAAAGTTTATTATACTTGCTTGTGCTATCGGACCACAACAATCAGACTTCTACTATATATACTATGAAAGATTTTGTTCGATTCTGGGTAGCTGCATAACAACAATAACTACATTTTAGGTCACTCCCACATAATAAATCACAATGGCATGCAACACAATAATTTCCTGCTTTATCTAAAAAAGCTATTTTAATTTGAAATTTCTTTCAAGATAAAAAGCAATGGTTTTCATTTTTGGCCAACTTACTAAAATTACTATCATACAGGTAACAAATACAGTGGTCATTTTTATAAAGTTTAGGTTTACACATTGCACATTCATTTTATAGGTCACTTTATACATTCAAAAATTGTACTATTTTCAAACTTACAATTCTCAAGGTAGTAGGAGATACAGCACACGTGAATGGATAAAATTAATGTTGATTCCATGGTGGTATCATACTTACTAGTCTGTATAATTCAGTAACACTGATGTCTTCTGGATCTACCATTGCAAACTCTTTCCTTGGAACCAAGTCTAGACCCAGCTGCCTATAAAATATGGAAAACTGCTGAAAACTGACATTCTAACTTGGATAAATTGATCTCTACAATACAATATGTTGAGTAAAATTTTTACAGTTTCAGGACACGTTACATGTTTTATAGTAAACTTTTACTGGATTTATTAAATTAAACCGACTACCTCCTCCAGTTGCTGTAGTTTTAGTGTCTCTGGAATAGTTTTTCTTTTTTTTAATATTCTGTGCCGCGGTTTTAAAATTATGTACCCAAAAATAAAGATGTTGATCCCTTCAACCAACTAGGCGTATACCACAGTACCTCTTCGTCTGGGTTTACTTTTACTCTTCTATGACACTGGCCAATCAGAACATGACCGTATTTTATAGTGGAAAAAGCAAGCGCACAAAAGAAGGTCACAGCTGGGGCCGGGCTCAGCGTGTTCTTCTGCGATGAGATATATCTTACTGTAACATACCTGGCGGCGTCCTTGCATGGTGGTCCATCTCCCACTGTGCAAGAGCGCGCACTTGATCTCCAGTCCAGAATGTCTCTCTGGCTTCCCTCCTTGCTGTCTGTTTGTCTGTTTTGGCTGCATAGGGCGACGCCCGCTGAACTTCCTGTTTCTTGTACCTGCTGCGGACACGCCCCTGTTGCACCTTCAGCCTATTGCTGTCCATCTTTGGGTATTTATACCACCTTCTTCCTCAAGATGGCGCCTGAGCATTGTTTCTGGTCAGTTGGCTTTTTGTCTCTGACATGCCAGGTCCTATCCTGTTTTCCTGCCTGTTTTCCAGTTCTGTGTCTGAACTGTGGTCTGTTCTTGTGAACACGCTTCTTGCCTGTTCTTTCGCCTTCTAGGGGCCGTATTCCTAGATCTGCCTGTCTGTGCCTTGCGGTATCTGTTCCCGTCTGAACAGAGTCCTGTTTGTGTCTCTGCCTTTCGGTATCTGTTCCCGTCTGAACAGAGTCCTGTTTGTGTCCCTGCCTTGTGGTATCTGTTCCCGTCTGAACAGAGTCCTGTTTGTGTCTCTGCCTTGCGGTATCTGTTCCCGTCTGAACAGAGTCCTGTTTGTGTTCCTGCCTTGCTGTCTCTGTTCCCGTTCCTCTGTTCCCTGTTGTCTGTGCCTCGTTTCTACTTTAACCTTGTCTCCCTTTTCCCTCTATGTCTGTTTTCTGCGTCTTTCTGCAGAGTCTGAACTCGCTCCTAAATTCCTTCTCGTCGTCTCTGTACCTCTGTTGTGAATTTAGTGTACGCTCGCTACTTCTATGTAAGTACTGTGCGTGCTTCTGGTTCTGCCTTTCCTTCTCCGTCTGTTCTTTGTTAACAGAGTCCTATCCCCTTGCCTTGTTTACCGCTCTGCGGTGTCCACTCTGCTCCTGCTTAGCTTGCCGCTCTTGCGGTTTCTGCTCTGCTCCTGCCTTGTTTACCGCTCTGCGGTGTCCGCTCTGCTCCTGCTTAGCTTGCCGCTCTTGCGGTTTCTGCTCTGCTCCTGCTTAGCTTGCCGCTCTTGCGGTTTCTGCTCTGCTCCTGCCTTGTTTACGACTCTGCTCCTGCTTAGCTTGCCGCTCTTGCGGTTTCTGCTCTGCTCCTGCCTTGTTTACTGCTCTGCGGTGTCCGCTCTGCTCCTGCTTAGCTTGCCGCTCTTGCGGTTTTCACTCTGCTCTTGCCTTGCTTGCCGCTCCTGCGGTTTCTGCTCTGCTCTTATCTTGCTTACTGCTTCTGCGGTTTCCGCCCTGCCCTGCTTCTGCCCGCTGCTCCGGCAGTCCTGTCCTGCCCTGCTTGTGCTCGCTGCTCCTGCAGCCCCGTCCTGCTCTGTTCTTGTCCACCGCTTCGGGCGTTCCCTCTCTGCTGTGGTTGTCTACCGCATCTGCGGTTCTGTGTCCCAGTCTGTACTGGGTCTTAACCTCTCTGTGCTCCAGCCCGTCCTTTCGGCCAGTACCTCCCTGCCTGCATACTCGCCTGTATCCACCCATCTGCATACCTGCCGTGTTTGCTTACATCCACCAGTCTGTGCCAGCCTAACCTGCCTGTTCCAGTAATCCCAGCGTGGGTCAACCCCCGTGTCCGGAGTTTGACCTGGAGTAGCACCTGGTCCCTCTGCCCGGTTTCTCCCTGGTGCACTGGCGTCGTATGCCGTCGTGCCACCTTGGTCGGATCGGCCAGATACTTAGTCACGCCCCTCCAGGCACTCTCCGGTCCATGGTCCAGTGGAACCACAACACCCGCACACGCCAGTCAGTCCGGGCGTGTGCATAACACTTACTTAGTGCTGGAGAACTAGAGCGCCCGACCCGACTGTATTACAGGAGATGCACTGTGTTGCATATCTCCTGCCTTCCAACTCACCAGGACTGCTGCTTTTCTGTGCTCCAAGGCGAGAAGGGACGCGGCAATTTTGGAGTTCTCACCGTGTTCACATGGGACAAATCTTGTCTGTAGCAGTCACCTTCTCTGTAGACATTTGCTTTTTTTCCGCTCTATGGTGATGCCCTGTTTTGACAGGCCAGCATAATAAAGGAGAAAAAGCAAATACCCACATAGACGTTCTGTGGTATACGCCCAGTTGGTTGAAAAGAAAATTTGCATCTTTACTACTGGGGGGGTTGAGAGATGAGGCATAACTTTAGAATGGAGGGGCACAAAAAAAAAATAAAACCTGTTGCAATCAGTTTAACAGCGACAACTGAGGAATTATGCAGTTTAAATTAAAAAAAAAAATCAAGGTAAAGTTTATCTTTGCCTATTTGTATACATTAGTAGAAAATATATACTAAAACAGGGGTCTCAAACATTGCAGGCACCATTCTTTCTGGCATGAAAGGACTTTTTTTCTTATAAGACTTTTTGATCACTTTTTATTCTATTTTTTTTTGTGTGCCAGTATAATGAAAGACCTTTCTTTTTCATGGTGATCATCATAGGGTTTATCGCACAGTTTTGGTGTACTATTTTTATTTACTTTGGGTTTTATATAAAACAGCAGTTTTAGTGGTACAATGTTACTCTACTATTATTTATACTTTTTTTTCTTTAATTTTTACATTTTTTATTTTCCTTTTTTAGTCCCCAAATTGGCTTCAAATAGAAATTATGTCCTCCCAACCTCATACAGCAATAATGTCCCCCAACTGGCACCATACAGTAAGAATGGCGACCACTTGCCCCCATAAACTAAATAATGTATGCTCCTCATTCTGGTCCCCATCCTGTAATAATATCCTCTGTCCAGGCCGCACCTTGTAATAATGTCCTATGTTCTGCCCCTATCCTATGATAATGTCCCCCATCCTGTAAGAATGTCCCCACAACTATAAATATTGTCCTCTATCTTGGTCCCTTCCTTTAATAATGTCCCCCTTCTATAGGTGGCTTGTATAGGTATTGTGGCACATGGAGCTAGCGGCTCTCTGGAACGCAATACATCGCAGAGACTGGCTCTCTGCACAGCAATACCAATGCAAGCCACCAGCCTATCAGAGGCCAGCAGCTGACATCTGCGTCCCAGCGCAGCGGCGTATGACGTCACTGACATGTGCTGATGTCAGCTGCTGGCCTCTGATAGGCCGGTGGCTGGCATTGGTATTGCTGTGCAGAGAGCCGGTCTCTGCGCGGCAATACACTGCACTACAGCGCTGATGTCAGTGGCTCCTGAACCGGGCCGCGATCGTCAAGGGGACTATGGTGCCTGCATGCTGCATGTGCAGAAGGATGCCGAGGGAACAGAGGACAGGTGAGAAGAATCTTTTTTTTTCTCTGTTATGTGCACTATGGGAACTTGGGTGATTACATATGGGCACTATGGGCACCTGGATGGGAACATTTGGCCACCTGATTGGGGACATATGGCCACCTGGATGGGGACATTCCTACAATATGGGGACCAGGATGGGGCATTACCACAAGATGAGGACCAGGATGGGCACATTACTACAAGATGGGGACCAGGATGGGGCATTACTACAAGATGAGGACCAGAATGGGGCATTACTACAATTTTTGCCATTATCACACCCACGCAGGCAAGATTGTTGTCCCAGCATAGCTCTCTGTGCTCTACCTACAGCGCATGCAGAGAAAGAGACGTGACTTCAGAACATGTTGTTATTCGTCCTTCGTAGTCTAAGATGACCATGACTTATGGGTTTAGAGAAGGGTAAGTGGCTGTGGGTCTGGAAGTGACTGATGAGGCCAATCCTGGCCATTAAGGCTTGCCCACATACATGACATAAATAACTGGTTGTGGTTCGGACAGAAGATGTCGATTGTGCCTTGCTCACAGCTTGCTTTTATTTTGCCTCGCCAAGCTGAACATTCCAGGGCAAGCGTCTCCCATTTGTTGATGTTGACTACAAGGTTTTTGAGAAGAAGCTTTACACCAGTCTTTATAACGTTTCTTCTGCCCCCAGAATGCTCGCTTTCCCTGAAACAGTTGTCCATAGAGCAGTTGTTTAGGCAATCGGCTGTCTGGCATCCTGACCACATGTCCAGCCCACCTGGCTTGAGCTTTCAGCAGGAGAGTGTAAACGCTGCAGAGCCCAGATTGCCCTGTCTGGGACATTGCCTTGCCACCTGGTGAAAAAGTCTGCGGAGACAGCTCAGGTGAAAGTGATTGAGCTGTTTAGCATGCCGGCTGTAGCTCGTCCAGGTCTCGTTGGCATAAAGAAGTGTGGTAAGGACCACTGCGCGGTAAACCTTTAGCTTAGTGGTAAAGCTGAGTCCCCTTCGCTCCCAAACATTCTTACACAATCTCCCAAAGGTGATGATGGCTTTGGCCCACCTGCCGAGGAAGTGTACCAGGGTATTAATAGATCAATGTGCAAATCTGAAGTCATATCTGTTACGAAGTGTGCGCTGGATTTGGAGCAGACAAGATGCTGAGAAGAGCTGGCTTTGACATCAATTATACCTGTGTGAGCACGATATTAGAAAATAGGGCGAGACTGTACATGACTGAACAGACACCTTTTGGACTAGTCCTGGCACTTAACTTATGTGGCAGCACATATAGTCATGTCCGAAAGTGTTGTCACCCTTGATATTGTTCCAGAAAGTGTTTCTCCCAGAAAATTATTGCAATTACACGTTTTGTTATATATGTTTATTTCCTTCGTGTGTATTGGAACAACATGCTTCTTACACCTTTCAACTTGAATTTTGGACCACTCTTTTGCAAACTGCTCCAAGTGTCTCATATGTGAAGGGTGCCTTCACCCAACAGCAATTTTAAGATCTCTCTACATGTGTTCAGTGGGATTTAGATCCAGTCTCATTGCTGGTCACTTCAGAACTCTCCAGCACTTTGTTTCCATCAATTTCTGGGTGCTTCTTGAAGTACGTTTGTGACGCGCCCCCTGGGCCGTGGAGTACCCGGTGCCGGGCCGGTAGATGCTGGGGGATGTCACAGTGGCGGTGACCCGGTCCGTGACCCGGGCGGTCAACACAGGGGGATAATTTACAGGGGATTTATGTACAAAGTTTGTGACGCCACCTGTGGTATGCGGCTAAAGGGAGCCGCTGCTGCGGAGCAGGTCCTCTGGAGCGGATGTTACTGCAGCAGGGATGGTGTGGCTCTCCACAGGTAGAGCTTAGCTCCAGGGCAGTGTAGATGTTATAGGTTATGCTGGGCGTTATAGTGCAGGGGTTGATGGCGCAGCAATAATCACAGAGACAGTGGGGTGCAGTATTCAGAGTTTACTCACAGTTGATAAGTTCCTCAGGTTACAGGGTCTGGACCACAACCTCCCACGTCGTGCTTCGTTCACCAGGCAGGGGTTCAGCAATCCCTCAGGTAATTCAAGAGTGCCTGACAGGACCCCTTTCTATGCGTCTTCCTCAGTCGTCTTCCTGCGCTGGCTCTCGCCCTCCTGCCCTGCGCCTCGCAACCAGTGTCCCAATCCGGTAGCCTCGGGTCTTGTCGGGCGACCAGCAGTCCCCTGGACCCTCTGTGGCCACCTTTTCGGCGATATAGTTGCGGATGTGGCCACTGCACCTTGCAAGTACAGCAGCCTCCGGTTCCTAGCTGAGCCTTGTAGTTCTCCACTAGTTTAGGGGCCGGTCCCCTCTGCGGCTCGATCCCTCCACAGCCTGGCAGATTCGGGCGTATGGGTGGCCTCCAGCACTTCCCGTACCCCTGGGATCTCTTCTGTTCCTGGAGCCTTTCTCCTGCTCCCTCTCCTCTCTCAGTCCGGGGCCTCTCACTAGGCCTGCCTCCGGAGCAGAGCTCCTGCAGAGCCTCTGCTTCCCTCACTTTCCTCCTCTGACTGGCTTGTCCTTCTAAGATGGCTCCCTCTTTTATATCACTCCCTCACAAGTGCTCCCCAGATCTACGTCCTCCACCCACACCCACTACATGGTTCCCCCTCACTAGGTTCCCCTCCACTCCAGCCAGGGACCAGGGACTGTGCTCTCCCGTAGGAGCAATCTCGCCCTGCCCTACTGAAGTGGACGTGTTGGATGCAGGTGTTAGGGTCCCGGGCAGCACACTATCCTTACCTGAGAGTGGGATACCACACCTCTGGGTGAGATGCAGTACCTCTGTGGCGACTGAACCCGCAGGGGCGCCACATATGGTGTATTGTCCTGCTGGAAGACCCATGACCTAGGATGCAAACAGCTTTCCGACACTGGGCATTACACTGTGACCCAAAATCCTTTGGCAATCTTCAGATTTCATGATGCCTTGCTCACAGTCAAAGCACCCAGTGCGAGAGGCAGCAAAGCAACCCCAAAACATCTTTGAACCTCCTCCATACTGGACTGTAGGCAGAGCTGTGGAGTCGGTAAGCCAAACCACCAACTCAGACTCTGACTCCTCAATTTCCATGTCACCGACTCCGACTCCCTCATAGATGGCTCATGTTTAAGTGATGAATTTACTGTAGCACAGATTCATCTCAGCTAAAAGTCTAGACCCTTTGATCAGGAATAGGACAGACAATTATAGAACATTTCATTTCTTTCCCAAATGCTTATGAAAAAAATATTCCCCACAAACTGCATTGAACTACTGTACCCAATTTATTATATATTTTAGGAGTCGGAGTCGGTCCATTTTATACAGACTCCGACTCCACCAGGGCTTTGACTCTGACTCCACAGCCCTGACTGTAGGTACTGTGTTCTTTTCTTTGCAGGCCTCATTCTGTTTTCGGTAAACAGCAGAATGTGTGCTTTACCAAAAAGCTTCATCTTGGTATCATCTGTCCACAAGACACTTTCCCAGAAGGATTTTGGCTTACTCATGTACATTTTGGTAAACTGCAGTTTAGCTTTCTTATGTCTCTGTGTCAGCAGTGGGTTCCACCTTGGTCTCCTGCCATAGTGTTTCATTTCATTCAAATGTGGACGGATAGTTCGTGCTGACACTAATGCACCCTGAGCCTGCAGGACAGCTTGAATTTATTTGGAACTTTATTGTGACTGGGGCTGCATAACCACAATCCAGAAACCTTTCATCAATTTTTCTCTGCCGTCCACGTCCAGTGAGATTAGCTATAGTGCCATGGGTTGTAAACTTCTTGATTATGAAGTGGACATATGGACAAAGGAAGATCAAGATCTCTGGAGATGGACTTGTAAGCTTGAGATTGTTGATATTTTTCATCAAAAAATATTCATTTGAACGAGCATCACATGCTGCAAATAAAATTTTATCCTGCTAATTTTTGGGGGTTTTGTGTGAAATTATGTCCAATTTGCCTTTTTTTCTGTTTTTATGTGTTATTCCAATAAACACAAAGGAAATAAACATGTGTATAACAAAACATGAGTAATTGCAATACTTCTCTGGGACAAATCATTTTCTGGAACAATTTCAATTTCAAGGGTGCCAACACTGTTGGCCATGACTGTATTAAATATATCGGGAACTTTACATAAATGTTGGGGATGATAGGAATCAGCATTAAAACATATATTCAGAGCTAGGTGAAATCCTGCTGAAAGGTTTCCTCTACTATGAATATCTACAACCACAAACAATTTATACAATTATTGACTTTATAATTACCGTGTCTGCAGTCTTATGTGGAAAGTATAAATATTTGCCATGAAAGACAACTGTGGATATTGTTGCCAATTATATAAATAAAACTAAACACCTAAAAGCAGTAATTAGAAAGGAAAGCTCAGTAACATTACAGGCCAATTGTGTTTTCTATCATATGTAATAGAATATTCTTTAGATTGGCATTCAGTTTTGCGACTCCACATTAATAATCCATATCGTATCCTAGGGGAAGCTGTATTAAACGAAGCAACGGCACAGTATGAGCCTTGGAGACAAAAACTATACAGTCTGGGGGTAAAGATAATAGCTGCATTTCCATCTGTGCATATTGCACTGTAATAATATACAAGAGCTGGAGACTATTAACACGATATATTGAGAATTTGTGAAGTAATGTACATAGCTAACCGATATTGCACCAATATTACATTTTAGACCTTGCTTCACAATCACTATGTGACAATAACCAGGAAGGCATAGTTAAAGGGAACCAGTCAGTGGTTTCACACTGCCCGAACCACAGGCCACAAGGAAAACAGACAGGCTCAATCACTATAGAGAGTTATGTTTCACCCTGAAGGAGAAAATGCTTGAAAAATGAGTTGGCGTAGTAAGAGGAGCCTATTGCGTTATCAGAGAAACCACCATATGTCCATTAGTCTGCTCTAAGATGAGCTGACCACTGATAATTATGCATCTCTCTCATATCTCTCCGTCTCAATCGCTCCCCGCCCGTCTCAATCGCTCCCCGCCCGTCTCAATCGCTCCCCGCCCCTCTCAATCGCTCCCCGCCCCTCTCAATCGCTCCCCGCCCCTCTCAATCACTCTCCACCGCTCTCAAATTCAAATTCAAAGAGGCTTTATTGGCAGGACCAAAATACAATTAGTGTTGCCAAAACAAGAAAAAATAAGTGTGACGGGGAGGGTGCTTGAGGGGATGGAATGTTGGGGGGCTCCCTCCGTCTCTCTCTCTTGCTCTCCATCTCTCTGTCACGCTCTCTCTCTCCATCTCTCTCTCACGCTCTCTCTCTCCATCTCGCTCTTACGCTCTCTCTCTCCATCACGCTCTCTCTCTCTCGCTCTCACGCTCTCTCTCCATCTCTCTCTCTCCATATATCTCTCGCTCTCTCTCTCCATCTCTCTTGTGCTCTCTCTCCATCTCTCTCCGTCTCTCTCTCTCCATCTCTCTCTCCATATATCTCTCGCTCTCTCTCTCCATCTCTCTCTCTCCATATATCTCTCGCTCTCTCTCTCCATCTCTCTTGTGCGCTCTCTCTCTTGTGCTCTCTCCATCTCTCTCTCACGCTCTCTCTCCATCTCGCTCTTACGCTCTCTCTCTCGCTCTCACTCCATCTCTCTCTCTCCATCTCTCTCTCGCTCTCTCTCTCCATCTCTCTCGCTCTCTCTCTCCATCTCTCTTGTGCTCTCTCTCTCCATCTCTCTCCGTCTCTCTCTCTCTCCATCTCTCTCTCACGCTCTCTCTCTCCATCTCTCTCTCACGCTCTCTCTCTCCATCACGCTCTCTCTCTCGCTCTCTCTCCATCTATTTCTCGCTCTCTCTCTCCATCTCTCTTGTGCTCTCTCTCTCCATCTCTCTCCGTCTCTCTCTCTCTCTCCATCTCTCTTGCGCTCTCTCTCTCCATCCCTCTTGCGCTCTCTCTCTCCATCCCTCTTGCGCTCTCTCTCTCCATCCCTCTTGCGCTCTCTCTCTCCATCCCTCTTGCGCTCTCTCTCTCCATCCCTCTTGCGCTCACTCTCTCCATCTCTCTCTCGCGTGCTCTCTCTCCATCTCTCTCTCGCGTGCTCTCTCTCTCTTAAGGTAAAAAGTTAGGGTTAGTGAATGACATGTAGAAATACCAGCTTAGATTGTGGGTGCTAAGCAGAAAATAAGATGTGTCTCTATATGCACTTATTTTATATGACAGCAGCAGAAATAATCGGACTAATGGGGCATTCATTTACCAGATGGGAAATTCCCTTTCCTGCTGCAATGCAATATGGTTCATCTGGTAGAAAGCTATAGCAAAATCACTAGTGAGTTTAGGGCTGAAGGACTTCCATTTTTACATATACAATGTTCTTATAAAAAAAAAATGCAAAAATGCCACATTGCTTGTCAGGATAATGCAGCCATCAAACGAAGGAAACAGAGATGATATTGTTACAAGAGCACATAACTTAGTAAGAATTCTGAATATATTTTCTAGGCTTTCAAGGTGACATTGAATCACACAGACTGCCACAATAACTTATGATCTTTTCTGTAATTGTAATAGTAGCTCATACATTAAGATCCCTCAAATAACTCCAACAATCTCATAAAAAGAGAATGAGAAATGGAGACTATGTAGAACACTTATCAAATGACATCTGAGGCTTCAGAAACATATAAGCAGCATCTCTATGAATACAGATGCAAAACTCTCCTACCCCTATTAAGTAGTGTGCAACTAGCGTCTAAGTCTTGTAGCAAGAAACAACTGAGGAAGCATTCTGTGCATATGAATGGCTGCGAGATAATTATCTGTTACCCACTCATTTCCCCAGTCCAGGCGAGCCGTTATGTGCCGCTTCACATCCTTCATGCGATCATGAGTCAGATGTCCCACTAGCACTTGTCTGCGCAGATCAAGGATTTCATTCATTATGTGACCCAGACGATGAAAAAGATCACCTTCGTTTTTCTGTAGTGTAAAAAAAAGACATTTGGTTTAGTCAGCTCAATGCATGTCAAATCTTCATATCCAACTTTAGATTTGTAAGAAGTTTGTTAACGGAGCCGATATTTTAATTCAGAAATTCAGTTTCCATGCTATGGATGCTTGCCAGAATGTCACATCATTAAGGTCCATGTTCCAGGACAACAACTTATTTCCCAAACAGAAGAACTTCAGCACTTTATAGCAGAGATTCTCAACAAGAAACGGGCCCTACGTTGCTGGCGAGAGCAGAGTTGCTAGAGTTGTTTTGGACATCTAAATAGGAAGCTCTGCTACAGGGAGAAAGTGAAGTTATATTCTCCCTGCAGTCGCTTGCTGCCAGTCATCGAGGCAGTGTAGGGGGCTTTTACAGTCACCACTCTCTATACAGTGAGCACAGCTGTAATCACGCTCTCGTACATTGATTGACAGCCTGCTGTGCAGCGAGTGTTTGCGTGTACAGAGCAGACTATCAATCACAGAGCAGGGGAAATATTACAGCACCCTCTCTGTGTAGTCAGTGGTGAATGTAGCAGCCCCCTGCACTGCCCCAATGACTGGAGCAAGTGGCTACAAGGAGAATATAACTACATTTTCTCCCTGTAGCTGCTCTTCTAGTAAGCTGACCAGGCATGATTTCATTGGCAGGTTTCCTTTAACATTATGACAAAACAAAACTAAATAAAAGGAACACAAACAGACTGAAGTGTATATACTGTTACATGTTACAGACATTACCAGCATGTACACTCCACGGAGAATGTAACACAATACATTGGACCTTTTGATGGGGATGCGCCTGACATTTAGGATAAATTCTCAAACACCCAAATGGCACAATTGCCAGTCTTTCACTATGCACTGTTTTTCTCTAAAACTTCACTTTTATTTAACCTATTAAAGGCTGGTATAATTCACACACTATGAACAATAATTGAAAGCTAATTCCTTCACTGACCCTATTGCATGATACAGGAACAACTAAAGATCGTAAATTCATTTGAAATTGCTGATATTCATATCATCGTCATCAGTATTTTAAAGGGGACATCCAGGACTTTAAAAAAAAAAAAAAAAAAAATGACGTGCCTAAGCACTAACAGGCATGTGTTGCTAACAGAGGCAACTACATGTCTTTTGTACCCGATGCTGGTCATTGACCGCTCCTGCCAGAGATTCAGCTGCTCCCTTTCAACAGAGCAGCAGCTTCTCTTCCTGTTGACAGGGCGGGACTACTGGTGTCATGCTGATTGACAGCCAGCTTCCTCCAATTAGGCAGCAGAGAGACAGCTGTCAATCAGTATGATGCCAGTAGTCCTGCCCTATCAACAGGTAGAGAAACCGCTGCTCTGTTGATGTGATGTCAGAGGAAGCCTGTGACCGCTCTGTGCTGGTGGACAACGGTGTCGGGCACAACAGAAGGTAGGTAGCAACTACCTGCCTTTTTTCTTTTAAGTCCCGGATATCCCCTTTAAGCTGATACATTCACTATATGTGTGCTTTGCTGGTGTGCCTGCAGTGCATACCACTACACCTAGGAGCAGTGAGAACAAAATTGCCACCCCTATCCCCTCATCTGACACACATGAGTGTTAAAGGTTTTTAATATATTTTAATATTGTTTAGTGCATCGTGAAATTCAGTGTGTCAAGACAAAAATAACTATTTTATAGTGATTAATTATGTTAATAAACTCAAAAAGTATTTTAGAAAAATATAAATAAAAAATACATTTTTCTGAGTTTTTTTGTATCGCTATAAAGTGCAGAACAAGTTATAAAACTAGTAGAGAAAAATATTTGCTCAGTGCAGTTCTGTATGGCTGGACTATGGTTTCTGGGTAGGGTTAGTAGGACATAGTGGCTTCATATGACTGAACACCTGATGTGAATCTCTCCAAATAGCCTGTTAGCCCGCCTGTCCGCCACCCGAAGGTGTAATATGTGACAATGATATAATGATATCATGTGATACTGAAACTACTCATAAACCTAGCGTGATACAGAGCGTAATCCCTCACCCAGGATTAGGGGCATTGGGCCACACCATGGACACCCAATTCATGCACATTGGGCAAAGCAGCGCAGGTAACACCTGTCTTCCGCCATTACAGAGCAACAGGAGCAAACACTGCAGAAATGATGTGGCGAAGTGTAAATTTTGGGGCACCATAGAAAGTGACAGCGGAGACACTGCACTCCTGGTGTGGGGTAAAGGCTACATGTGGCGGTGTCTCTGGTGATGGATCCTGTCTGTACTGCCCATGTCAGTACCTTTAACACATGCACAGCTCAAAGTACGGAGAGAAGGAAAAAACAGCCAGACAGCAAAGAAAAATACTTTTTTAAATATATATATATACATCATTCTTTTTTGTAGATTGTGTGAAGATTTATGGATGGGTGACAACAACCCAGGAAGGAAGGCAGTTTTTAGAGATGTGCTGATAACCTGGACAGTTTTTTCTCTGGCTGCACTTTTTTGGTTTAGCAACATAATTTTTTTATTAAACTAATTTTTTTGATGGATAGTTCAGGGTTTAGCAACATAATTAACACATGTTCTAATAACTTTTACCTTATACAGAGTCTAGGAGATAAATGGAACATAAATTAAAGGGGTTGTTCACTGGTCATCTCCCGCTTAATAAATTCAGGACCCCAATGGAATTAAATCAATGGATACTCACCTGCAATAGCAGCGGTGTTCATTGAAGTCAGGGCCGCTGTTCACAGAGGGTGACATGAGATTGTGTCACGTGCCCACTGAAACTAATGAGTGGCCGCTGTTTGGCTGGGCTTCAGCGGAGCAGACATTGCTGCATGGGGTCCTCAATTTGTTAAGCAGGAGTTGTCGAGAAGTTGACTACCCCCCTTAAGCAAGGTATTAAAACTTGGCATGAACATTTATTATACATGGTGAGGCCCATGATCATCTGGGTCCGACATGGCAGACCTAGCAGTTACTTTGGTTTGTCTGATTAGTAAAGAATTGAGAAGCTCTGCTCTATAGTAAGTATATGCTCAGGAATTTACACTACTGCAAATCTGACAAAACTTATTAAATCATTATATTCCTTGCAAGTTATTTCCTGCGAACGCTACATAAGGGATTTACACTTTTAGAAACAGTTTCAGGAATAAGGTCACAAACTCTAGTAACAGATCTTTATTGGTGCCAGAGCTCTGCTTTTCTTATATGAAGGTCTAAAGCTGGATTTACACTGCATGATCACAGTGAAGGAGGCGTTCTGAGGAACACTCATTTCCCAATAATTGAGCATAGTAGAGATGGCCATACACATTAGATGGATGTAGGCCAAACCATGCTTTGGCTGATAATTCGCTGACAGCCATTTCAGCTGACTCTCATACACAGGAGGACTCATTTAGCCGAGCGCTCCAATGTTCTCTATGTGAAACCCGCTGACATATTATCTCCAGGAGAAAAATGCGATTGGCGATCCGAAATCGGACATGAGTCATTAACATCTCCCGCAATGATAAACTGGCCGGCGCCCCCATACACATTAGAACGTTGACTGAGCTCGTCAATATTGGCGATTTCGGCAGTCTAATGTGTATGAGGACCTTAAACAGGTTGTCAATCGACCGGCGAACAAGCAAAATGCTCACTCATCAGGTGATCTGATTAAGCAGACTGTAAATAGGACTGAAAAGAACAATGGCAGTCTATGTTCACCCAACTGATCGTTCAGTATGCATAGTAAATGCCAGTCTAAACAGGTTACTAAAAGACTGCTCATCTGCAACCAAATAGCTGATCAGCAGACGAATAATTACAGTTATTTAGGCTCACAAAATAGTTTTGCCATGAAGTTATGCAACTGTCCCCTAGGTCACCACTGCCTTGTCCTCCATCTCCAAACCGAATGCTTGAAAGCAGTGAAAGACTATTAAATACTGGAGGAAATAATGGGGAAATTATATGTACTTTTCTCCAAATAAAACAACCCTCTGGTCCATGGCTTATTTCAGTAAATCTCACTCACTTGATTGAGTTGCAATCCAGCCTATGGATAATAGTGGTGCTATGCATTGGGGAAAAATGTTTTCTAAACTTAGTTAAGCTCTTTAAGAACCCACTGTCATTATTCCCTCTATCCCCTCCTCAAAAAAAACTGTCTTACCACATAAAGCTGCTTCC
This sequence comes from Phyllobates terribilis, assembly GCF_046119375.1. Taxonomy (NCBI): domain Eukaryota; kingdom Metazoa; phylum Chordata; class Amphibia; order Anura; family Dendrobatidae; genus Phyllobates; species Phyllobates terribilis. The sequence continues at coordinate 201,508,359 of NW_027362771.1, read as the reverse complement.
ACATTGTGCCCCAATCTCTTAGCGTAGAAGTCATTTCTGTAATGACCGCATCCTCAGTAGGAACGACCAATTCAAATTGCCTGAGAAAATAACACAGTGAGGAACTTACAATGTATAGTCCGTATAATATGGCTGAGAAATAAAGCAGCTTTGTCCGGTCTCCTGTGCTCTCCTATTCAAGAGGAGTATGTAATGAAGCAGGAGATGCTGAGCTCGGAGATGCATCATTTTCTATCATTTGGTTCATTTTTACTCTGAAATAATGAACCAAATTTTAGGAAACCTTATATCCCTGAGCTCACCATCTTCTCTTTTAGGATATGCCGCACTCAGGTAGCATAGGAGAACTGACATATCAGCCCTAAATATATACTGGAATATGCAAGGAGACAACAAAGGAGTTTACAGCAGGTTTCTCCGTTACATTTTATTTACAACTTGTATATCTTTAACTTCTCAACTAGTAAGTGAAGACCAAATAACTGAAATAATGTAACATGTGGATCCCTTAAAGGGGTTTTCCCATGAACGAAGTTAATTTTAAATCAATAGATCTTGGAATAATAATCACTTCCACAATTGGATGTGTTTAAATAACACGTTCCTGTGCTGAGATAATCTTATTCATGTGCCCCTGCTGTGTTTATATGTAAGGGCTGTGTGTGACAGTGCAGGAACATGGTCTGATCATACCACATCTCCTGGGCAGGGGAGGATGCAAAAGAGTATACAGACATTACAGCAGGGGATCGCAAATAATTCATTCTTCCAGGCAAAACTTTTTTAAAACAAGTAAGGAAATGCTTCATCTCACAAAAAGAATCATTCGCGATCCCATGCTGTCATATCTGTATTCTCTCTTTTGCCTCCCCACCCAGGAGCTGTGGTATGATCAGACCATGTTCTTGCACGGTCAGACACAGCCATTACACAGCACACAGCAGGGTCACATTTATAAGATTATCTCAGCACTGGAAAAAAAATTTAAACACATTCAATTGGAAAAGCTATTATTATTCAAAGATGTATTAATTAAAATCAACTTTGTTGGTGGGAAAACCACTTTAATATATTGTATACATACAGCTTCCTATCACAGTTATACCATCGGCCTAAACTTATAGAGAACCTTAAAGGGGATATGCGAGACTTTAAAAAAAAGGCATGTAGTTGCTAACAGAGGCAACTGCCTGTCTATTGTACCCAGCGCCGCTCATTGACCGCTCCTGCCAGAGATTCAGCTGCTTCCTGTCATTAAAGCAGCAGTTTCTCTTCCTAGTGACAGATCGGGACTACTGGTGTCATGCTGATTGACAGTGGCTTCCCCCAATTAGGCAGCAGAGAGACAGCTGTCAATCAGCATCAAGTCAGTAGTCCCGCCCTGTCAACAGGAAAATAAACTGCTGCTCTACTGACAGGGAGCAGCTGAATCTCTGGCAGGAGCGGTCAATGAGCGGCGCCGGGTACAACAGACAGGCAGTTGCCTCTGTTAGCAACTACATGCCTTTTTTTTAAAGTCCCAGATATACCCTTTAAACTAGGTTTATGCTGCCCCATCTCGGAGCAGTGTAAAGTGGGGGCAAAGACCCTTACTCTTTTACACTATGTCAATTACTGGTCTCATTGCCTAGTTTTGATACAATCACTGTTTTACCTGCTGCAGCTCTGCTAGTACTCTAGATGAGCTGTAGCCACCCATGCTCCCCCCCTCCACTGATTGACAGCTGTCTGCCTACACCCTACAGAAAGCTGCCAATCAATGGTGAATGGAGTGCTCATCATTGAGAGGAATAAACGAGCAGACGCAGATAGGGCAGTCATGTACTCAGAAAGAAGCCCAGTAAGGGACACACTAGTAGAATCAGGATCCCTGTTCTTATTATATGCTGCCCTCAGATTTGGATGCATAAACTTTGTAATGTTTCCCTTTAAATGCACATCCTACTTATGGCTGAGATGGGAATACCCCTATTTATCCGTGGGGATTAGAGATGGTCAAGATTATGAAAAAAGCAGAGCAAGCTGTACTACTTGTCTTACATTGCAATTACTAAGTCAGATATAATGGCGACTTTTGTTTTACATGTGGTGTACGCTACAACATTAAAGGGGTTGTCCATTACTAGGTCAACTCCTTGCACTAAATGTTTGGCCCCAATAAAATAAAAATCCTATACTCCCCTCCAGGGCTGGTGCAATTCCTGCGGTGTCAGTACTCACGATCATGAACATGAAGGTGAAGTCAGAGATCAGCTGTTGCCCGGACTTCCTCTACATAATCAAAATGTACGAAGGCGGGGACTAGTGACGTCGGCACTGATTGGGCGCCGGGCACCACGTGTCAACACATCGCACCAGAGCTGCGAGACCGCGAGTGCTCACCGGAGGCGTGTATAGGTTTTTTTTGTTTTGTTTTGTTTTTTTTTTTTTGGGGGGGGGCGGGGCAAACATTTAGTTCAAGAAGGGGTTTTCCTAGTAGTGGACAACCCCTGTAAGTTTCACTTCTTGTGAAAATGCATTTATATACCTACTGGTGTGAGGACAATTAAAACAATTCAGTAGTAAATAGGTTTTGGAACATTTTGTGTCTTCTTGCCTTCATAAGCTACAGAAAGTAGACCAATTTGCATTTTTTCTGAGCTAGTGATAAAACACAAAAATACAAGCGATAACTTAACATGAACTTTGAATCGAGAGAGGTTGGAGTAATGCGGGGGCAGGTGTGACTCAGACATGTTCCACTTGGATGGAAGGAAGACAAAAACACTCGGCACTAACCACAATATCTAGACGCTAAGACTTTCACAAAGTTTAATAATTCTAAGAGATTAAATGTAAGAAAAGACAGAAAATTACTTACCCCTTGTTCTTCACAGAAGCATTCTTTAAGTGTACATAATTTGAAGGAAAGATACCCTGGGAAAAGAATATTAAAAATGATTGAATCAGAACACAAACAATATATGTCAAATAAACTACTGGGGCTGCTGTATTCTGCATCAATGAAAAAAAACGTTTATATTAATCCCTGCACAATGAAAATCAATAAACATCAGTATATAATACGGGTTGTTACATTGCAGAGTGCAGACCTCCCATTTACAGTACGCAGGCTATCCATAAATGAGAAATATGTACAGCGGGGAAAATAAGCATTTCATACATTGCCGATTTTGCAAGTTTTGCCACCTACAAAGAATGGAGGGGTCTGTAATTTTTATCGTAGGTACACTTCACCGGTGAGAGACAGAATCTTAAAAAAAAATCCAGAAAATCACTTTCTATGATTTTTACATAATTTGCATTTTATTGCATGAAATAAGTATTTGATACAATAGAAAAACAGAAATTAATATTTGGTACTGAAACCACGTGCCCCTATGATGCATCTCCTGGGGGCGTGATATCGTGTCACTGGACGCCGCGCAGGTGATCTCCGGGATTGTGGTCCTTCAGCGTGGGCGCCGCACACATGTGTCAGAGTCGATATGGTATCAATGATCGGGTAAGAGGGGTATTTACCCTCAAACGTCCGGTCAGCTAGCCAACCCCTTCTGATGAAGCTTGATGCGAAACGCAGGTCAAGGGGTGCTGGATGAGGCATCCCAGTGGTGGGTAATATATCCTGAATGAACGGAGTCCACATTGGATGAATTTAGCACGTAGCACTTTGTCTCTGGGACAGGGGAGCATGCAGTACTTTTGTAGACGGCCTTTTTTTTTTTGTATCTTCAGTCTCCTGAGTCGATAATGGAAAAATGAACACAGCACTTTTTTTCTGGGTCAGGAAAGCACTCAGCACTTTTTGTTACTGACCACTATTTGGCTTACTAACATTGGGTACCTATAGCAATTAACAGTTTGCCTTTACAATAGAATGGTACATAGTTAGCTTATGTGTTGCAATTAGGTATTAGCACAGCAACTGCCTGCACATCCACTAGAGGAGTGATTAGTTATGCTGTGTGTGAGACAATGCCGCCTACAGGTATATCTATACTGAAGTTATTCTCAGAGTACTAACCTAATTACGTTCCATTCACCTGCACTAGAGTTTTAGTTGTGCTATTATATTATTTGATTTTGATATATTGCTAGTTTTGCTTCTGTAGACATCGCTGTTCCAGTTGTGTGCTTTTTGTATTACAGTGTTAACCATTATATGGGATACATTTCCTACTACCTTACAGGGTATCTTGGATTGTTGTATATTGATTCCCATACTGACATATTTATCTGTTTATTTATCTGTTCATATTATAAGAGCATTTGTGCAATATAGACTTTTATGATTACCGGTAACTGCTTGGAATCATGTACCTTACAGACTATGATAATCTGAATGGATTATACAATGGAATGTCTTGTAATCATTCAGCTTCTGCATCGCTCAATCATGAATCACTATCCCCGTGTATATGTTTTGTTATGTCTTTGATTTTAATTGTTATATGTTTACTTAATAAAATATTGTCATTTCAAGTACTCTAAAGTCCGGGGGTTCTGTTCTTGTTTAGGATTGTTGGTACTGAAACCTTTGTTTGCAAATAGAGGTCAGACGTTTCCTGTAGTTCTTGACCAAGTTTGCACACACTGCAGCAGGGATTTTGGCCGACTCCTCCATACAGATCTTTTCCAGATTTTTCAGGTTTAGGGGTTGTTGATGGGCAACATTGAGTTTCAGCTCTCTCCAAAGATTTTCTTTTGGGTTCAGTTCTGGAGACTGGCTAGGCCACTACAGGACCTTGAAATGCTTCTTACGGAGTCATTACTTAGTTGCTCTGGCTGTATGTTTTTTGGGTCATTGTGATGCTCGAAGACTCAGCCACAACCCATCTTCAATGCTCTTACTGGGGCAAGGAGGTTGTTGGCTAAAATCTCGCGATATATGACCCCATCCATCCTCCATTCAATATGGTGCAGTTGTTCTGTCCCCTTTGAAGAAAAGCACTCCTAAAGTAAGACGTTTCCCTCACCATAGTTCACGGTTGGGACAGTGTTCTTGGTGTTGTACTCATCCTTCTTATTCCTAAAAACACGGTGAGTGGAGTTGATATCAAAAAGTTCTATTTTGGTCTCATCTGACCATATGACCTTCTCACACGCCTCCTCTGGATCATCCAGATGGTCATTGGCGAACTTCAAACAGGCCTGGACATGTGCTGGTGTGAGCAGGGGGACCCTAATGGTAATGTTTGAGACTGTGGTCCCAGCTCTCTTCAGGTCATTGACCAGGTCCTCCCATGTACTTCTAGGCGGATTCCTGACCTTTCTCAGAATCATCCTTGCCCCACGAGGTGAGACCTTGCATGGAGCCCCAGACCGAGGAAGACTGAAAGTCATTTTGTGTTTCTTCCATTTTCTAATAATTGTGCCAACAGTGGTTGCCATCTTATCAAGCTGCTTGCCTATAGTCCTGTAGCCCATCCCAGCCTTAACTAGGTCTACAATTTTGTCCCTTGTGCCCTTAGACAGCTCTTTGGTCTTGGCCATGGTGGAGAGGTTGGCGTGTGATTGATTGAGTGTGTGGAAAGGTGTCTTATATAGAGGTAACAAGTTCAAACAGGTGCAATTAATACAGGTAATGAGTGCAGAGTAGGAGGGCTTCTTAAAGAAGAACTAACAGGTCTGTGAAAGACAGAATTCTTGGTGATTGGTAGGTGATCCAATACTTATTTCATGCAATAAAATGCAATAGAATGATTTCAAAATCATACAATGTGATTTTCTGTTTTTCATTTTTTAGATTCTGTCCGTCTCTCACAGTTGAAGTGTACCTACGATAAAAATTACAGACCTCTCCAATCTTTAAAGGTGGGAAAACTTGCAGTGTATCAAATACTTTCCCCACTGCATGTAGATAAATACATTTATGAAATCATACACTTTATCAGATATATATTTTTATAAAATCAGTCTAAATTTTAAATATAACTAAGCAATCTATTTTTTGTAAATGTCTTTTAGTTAAGAAGCACCTCAGGAAAATAAGCTGATCATATAATGTACTGACCCCTAGCAATTAGCTGTAATCTGCAGGGAGAAACCAGCTGCACCAACCACAAGGGATATTGAATGGTGCGGAAGGAAATCAATGATTTGTTTGTGTAATGCAATGAAAAAGAGCGACACTTAGAAGAGGGTTTCCTAAGCCAGATAACACATTTAATACCACTCTAAATGGGGTAACCTTAATATGATGATTCCTAAAAATAGGTCAGTTTAAACAAGGTACTATATGATACATTGATATGAGTATCAAATGTGCCCATTAATATGTAATAGAAGAGTAATATTAACGTTAACGGACACAATATGGATTATTTTAAGTGTAAGTACAATAAATCCTTAGAATAAGCCAGTGTCCAAGAATTTTTTTTGATTCTGGATGTAAAGAACTTCTCAATATAGCCGTGATCAGAACTTAGGGGCCCTTTGGGGCCTTCACTTTGAGTAGACAGTGTAATCTGAATAGAAAAGACTTTTAGATTGCCCAATAAATCGGAGAATAAGTGTTTGCAGGAATACTAGTTCCCAACTATCAACCTATCTAAACAGGCCGGTAAACAAACGCCAAATAAGTGACTCGCCCCCTGGGCCTTGGGGCACTCGGAACCGGGCTTCAGTGTAATGATGGGGGTAGTAGTGGCAACCCGATCCGTGGCTCAGGGTGGTCAGACCAGTGGTAGTCTACTATGTGCTTTGCAATGTCAGACTACGCCACCCGTGGATCGCGGTCAGGGCTAACCGCCGCTGCAGTGCAGACCGCTGAGACTGGTGTTGTGGGTGCAGCAGGGAGTAGTACGACTCCCCACGGGAGAAGTGTGGCCTCAGGGCAGCGAGGTGTAGATGGTGGGGGTGATGGTGCAGGGAGTCCCAGTACCGTTAGTGCTGGCGAAGTAAGAAGCACAAAGACAACGTGTTGCAGTCCAGGGTCTTTTACTCACAGTTCGTATACTCCAAGCCAATTCTGTACAGGTAGTGACTGCCCAAGCCGTGCTGCGTCCACCAGGTGAGGGGCTCGGTCAACCCCCAGGCAATTCAGGAGTATAGCACAGGACTCCCTTCTATCCTTCCTCTGGCTCGTGCCCCACCAGTGACCAAGCTTTTGTCCAGCGGCCGCGGATCTATGCGGGTAAACGTGGGCCCCGTTTCCCGCTATCCTATATGGTGCCTTCCTAGCAAGGTTTAGCAGGGGGTCGCACCAAGTGATGATCACGACCTCCGGTTCTTAGCTGAGGGATAATTTACCTCCACCAATTTGGGATCTGGTACTCTTTTCTTGCCTGACCAGTCACCCGTAATTTCCTGGGTCCTTAGGGTCCCTTCTGCCTTCTTGTTTCTGAGCCCTTCTGTCTCTCTGTCACTTCTCCTCCTTTCCTGTTCCTTCTTCTCCTCCTTCCCTCGGCCTCTTCTCCAGGCCTAGTTCTCCTTCTCCTCCCAGGCTCCGGCCTTCACCCTAGGCCTGCCTTTGAGCAGAGCCTCCACTCCCTGTCTTCTCCTCTCACTCTGAACTGACTGACTGACCACTGTCCTAAGATGGTGCCCACCTTTTATACCTCCCCAGAGTATGAGCTCAGGTGACCAGCACCCTATGCTCAGAAACCATCCCCTTCTGCTCCTACATCACTGGGTTTTCCTCCCCCCTCCCCACTCCAGCCAGGGACATGGTCTGTCGTGCCTGCATTACTGTTTAAATGGGAGAACCGTTGAGCTGTCCCCCGGAAATGGGGTGTGTGTGATGCATGCAGCTAACTGAGCCCTGGTCCATACTCCATCCTTACCCGGGAGTGGAATATCACACCTCTGGCAGAGGTGCAATACCCCTGTAGCGGCCGAACCCTCGGGGCGCTACACAAGCACAAAACTGGTTAGTCGGGTGCAATGATTATTAAGATTGTTCAAACGTCATTGTTATCAGCAGGATAGGCATGCACTTGGCAAATGAGGTTTAATATAGATAAATGTAGAGTAATGCACCTAGGACGGAATAATTCTATTGCTGCATATACATTAAATGGAAGAATACTCGCAACTACAAAACAGGAGTACTCAACATCAAGCAGCAGCTGCAAAAGCAAACAAGATTTTAGGGGATAAAATACAGAGATAAAATCCCACGATCCCAACGTATTGTTACCCCTTTATAAATCACTGGTGAGGCCACATCTAGAATATAGGATCCAGTTTTAGGCTCCCCATTTTATAAAGGTTATTCAGAAGTTAGTAAGTTCAAAGGCGGGCAACTAGATTATTACAAGGGATGGAAGGCCTCTCATATGATGAGAGGTTGGAAAAGTTGGGCTTGAATAAATATATGTGTGGTCAGTACAAAGGACTGGCACGTGACTTAAGCCCCCATCACACTAAGCGAGATCGCTGCTGAGTCACAAGTTTTGTGACGCAACAACGACCTCAGTAGCGATCTCGCTACGTTTGACACTTAGCAGCGACCAGGCCCCTGCTGTGAGATCGCTGGTCGTGTCGGAATGGTCTGGACATTTCTTTGATCGTTGAGGCCCCACTGGGTACCTTACCAACGACCTTGTTGACGACTCAGACACAGAAACACATAGGCGTGCATCGTTATACAGGTCGCTAAGGGTCGCCGCATCGTTGCTGCGTCGTTGGGAAGATCTGACTGTTTGACATCTCACCAGCGACCACATAGCGACGAAGCAACAATCCCTGACAGGTTGTATCGTGGTCGGGATCGCTGTAGCGTCACTTAGTGTGACGGGGCCTTTATTCCTTCCAAGGACCATACTAAGGACCAGGGGTACTCATTACGAGTGGAAGAAAGGTGATTCCAGCAGCTAAATAGGAAAGGGTTCTTTACAGGTAGAGCAGTCAGAATGTGGAATGCCCTTCCACAAGAGGTAGTAATGGCAGACACTATGAGGCTGTGTGCACACTATGCGTTTTTCAAGCGTTTTTGCCGTGGAATTTAAGCAGCGAAAACGCTTAAAAAACCCTTGGTAATACGTGCCCCATGGTCCCCAATGATAATTTGCATGTGCTATGCACATGCTGTGGAAATTTCCGCTGCGGATTATCATTACGGAAAAATACGCAGCATGACCATTAATTTTGCGGACACACAGTGTAATTGCCGCCATTGACTTTCATTGAATCGCTTAATATCCGCATCACTACATGTGCACATACGGATATTAAGCGATTCAATGTGCGGATGGTACCCGAGTTTGGAGAAGAGGAGACTGTCCTCCAGACCTGGGTACCATGATACCTGTTAAAAAAAGAATTTAAAATAAAAAATAAACATATACTCACCACCTGATGGCCCCCGGTCTTTTCTCTGCCAACGTCAGCGGTCGCGTGATCTGTCACATGACTAAATGACGTCATGAAAGGTCCTTTCACACCACCGCAAGCTGTACAAGAGACTGGACGCAGCAGAGAAAAGACCGGAGGCCATCAGAAGGTGAGTATAATGTGGGGTTTTTTTTTACCATTTTTATTCTTTTTTTCAACTATTAACTTGGTCACACTATATAAATCCATGCTGTTTGCATGGATTTATATAGTGTGACCAAGTTGTCAAGCACTTTCCAAGTGATGCTAAAATCGCTTGGAAAGTGCTTGATAACCCGCATGCGGAAATGCAAGTGAAGAAAACTTGACAAAAGCTTCTACCTGGCGGGAAAAACGCATGTACAATCCACATGTACAATCCACATGCAATTTTCCTGTCAGGGAGATGCGGAAAAAACATGCAGCATTTCTGCATCGTGGGCACTTAGCCTTTTAAAAAAGTGCTGGATGACTTCCTCACTACACATAACATTGTGAGTTATAATTAAATTTGTGACAAAACATATAATTGGTGGAGAAAGGTTGAACTTGATGGACCTAGGCTTTTTTTCAACCTATGTAACTATGCGGTCCTCTGTAAAGGGATGTGCTGCCTGTGACATGATATTCCATGTGTGCAGTATGATCGTATTAAAGATCATTCTGTATAAACAGAATTCCGGTCGGCCTGGCTAATAAGGCCATTTTATGATCGGCTTGCATATAACAATCGTGCCATCTAAATCCATCATTAGGCCCGATCTATTCAACTTCAAAAGATAACATCTCATTATGCAGATTGGTGACTCATAGTGAGGTTAATTAAGGAACATTTAACTAATTAGCACTTAATCCTGCACCTCACTATCTATTCGTAAACATATATTTTACCTAATAAAGTGTGTGTGTGGGGGGGGGGGGGGGGGGGGGATCTAAAAGTCTGAGTCTAGAATTAAAGATCCCACAACACATTAGATTCATGCCAGACAAACCGCTGAATTAGGCAGGACCGGCCAATTATCTAATATTGTTATGAATCAAAGAAGGGTAGGGCATTTTGGATTTCGGCATGCTCAATTTTTTTTTTTATGTTCTTAAGGGGTTGTCAACTACTTTATATGATCCCCCAATGTATTTCCCCAGGGCCCATAAGGGTTTCTCTAAATACCTTGTGGTGCCTTTTTTGTCTGTGAGCGGCGCTATCACTGGCTGCCTCTCACAGGCATCAGGTGACCCCCGGCTGCAGCCGGCTCTGACATCCGCTGATGTCACATCAAGTTCCGGCTGCAGCAGGAGGGGACTTACTTCTGCGTTCCACGGTGGATGCTGGGCTGTGGGCGGAATTACCCAGCACGTCACACCCAGAATCCGTCGTGTGCTCTCCCTCTACTCATTCACTGGGAAAGCGCGACGTGACATCAGTGACGGGTCACGTGATGCCTCTAAGCAGCCAGTGATAGCGCCGCTCAGAGGCAGAAAAGGCACCGCAAGGTATTTACAAAAACACTTCTGGGCCCCGGGGGGATACATTGGGGGGGTTCATATAAAGTAGTGGACAACTTCTTTAAGGAAGGTAAGCAGCTGCTGGAGGTACGGTATATGTGTATTGGGGATATTGTGGCCAACAGTCATCTACCATCTTTGGCCACCATGGAAATATAAAAATATGACTTGGACAATAAAAATGGTTTGCATTGTGGAAGTCAGACCAAGCCTCAGTTATGCATACAATATTCTTCCTCCTCGCAAGGAAGCAGGCTCTGATTGGAAGTATTTACACCTTTCTGTTTTGCATGTTATAACTGTTTTGCTGTCATCTTATCTTGTATTTTCTGTCATTTTGTAAGCATGGTACTTTAACATTAAAGCATAAACCTCTGATATGTTTGGTGCATGTATGCTCTACGGCAGTGATCCCCAACCTTTCTGACCCTGGGAGCCATATTCAGCTGTCGCCCTTCTCACAGTAGTGGCAACAAAAGCCACCATTATGGGTATAATGATAATCAAAGCTTTTCCACAGAAGTCACCCCAAAGTATATACCAAGATCCAGGGGTTCCCACAATACCCCCATTCATTATTCTCCCATCAAGCACTCCCACCACACTGTCGCATCCAGCTTCCAGCACCTCCTCTGACAGGTAGTATCTTCCTGTCTCCAGCCTACCATACTTAAATTATCTCCAAACCCGTAAGACTAGTACAGTAGTGTTCAAAATAATACCAGTGTGTTCAAACACATGAGTTAAGCAGAAAATCTCTATACTAGTTTTTATTTCCATGCATTGGGAACATTGCACACTGTTTTCTAATTCAAAACATGAAGAGAAATGTATATAATTTTTAACTACTTTACAGAAAATAACAAAAAATGAACATTGGGCTGTTCTAAAAAATAGCAGTGTCTGCATTTGTCTTTAGAAACTCAGAATATGTACTTTTTTTTTGAGGATTTAGCATTCCTGTGAATCACTAACCTAATATTTAATTGTATACCCACAGTTTTTTTTAGAACTGCTTCACGTCTATGTTGCATAGAGTCAACCAACTTCTGCACCTGTCAACTGTTATTCCAGCCCAGGATGCTTTGACTACATCCCACAATGTTTGGGCATTTGTAAACTTTGCCTCAGAAACGGCATTTTGATGTCACCCCACAAGTATTCTATCGTATAAAGGTCTGGGGATTGGGCTGGCCACTCCATAACCTCAGTTTTGTTGGACTGGAACCAAGATTTTGCTTGTTTACTGGAGTGTTTAGGGTTGTTGTCTTGTTGAAACACCCATTTCAAGGGCATATCCTCTTCAGCGTAAAGAAACATGACCTCTTCAAGTATTTTAATATATGCAAACTGGTCCATGATCCCTGGTATGCGGTAAATAGGTCCGGCACCCCATAGTAAGAGAAACATTCCCATATCATAATGCTTGTACCACCATGCTTCATTGTCTTCAGAGTGTACTGTGGCTTAAATGTAGAGTTTAGGGGTCGTCTATCAAACGGTCTGCGGCCCATGGACCCAAAAAGAACAATTTTACTTTCATCAGTCCACAAAATGTTTCTCCATTTCTCTTTAGGCCAATTGATGTGTTCTTTGACAAATTGTATCCGCTTCAGTACGTCTTTTTTTTTGTTTTTGTTTTTACAGTGGAACTTTGGGGGGATTTCTTGCTAAGAGTTTAGCTTCACACAGGCATCTTCCAAATGTCACAGTACTCATAGCTAACTTGAGACTGTCTTTGAAGATTATCATTGGCTGAGCCTTTGCCACTCTGGCTATTCTTTGATCCATTCGAATAGCAGTCTTCCGTTTTCTTCCACGTTTTTCTGGTTTGGCTTTCCATTTTAAAGCATTGGAGATCATTTTAGCTGAACAGCCTATCATTGTCTGCACTTCTTTATAACTTTTACCCTCTCCAATCAACTTTTTAATCAAAGTACGCTGTTCTTCTGAACAATGTCTCGAACGACCCATATTTCTCAGGCTTTCAAGGAGAAATGCATTTACAACATGTGCTGGCTTTACCCTTAAATAAGGGTTACCTGATTCACACCTGTTTCTTCACAGAATGATTGACTTCATTAATTGAACTCCACACTGCTATTATTTTGAACACATCCCCTTTCAATTAATTATTCAAATACACATACTCAAAAACATGCAGATCATGAATGTGGAGTATGTTGGTTTTCTTAGAATCTACTGCACCAACTGGTAAACTGTTTGACATGTGGTAATATAATTTATACCAAAAACAGTGATTAATCTGGTTAGTTATATTGGACTGCTATTATTTTGAACACTACTGTATGTGTGTATCCAGATCTGCTATTCTGTGCTGAGCTATTCACAAAATTCACCATTTTGAGATGTGCTCTTCATACCTTTTTGCTAGACCTGGAGCTAATGCACCAAGCGTGCAGACAGCCGCGAGCCACAATTCATGGGAACACGAGCCACATGTGGCTCCTGAGCTACGGGTGGAGCACCCCTGCTCTAAAGAACACATAGCCTCTAAGGCCTTGGTTAGAGGAAGCCATTTGATTGAGTGCTTAAGAAAGTGAGTGAAAGTAAATTAACCCCTTACAGATGCACCAATGTTACATGCTGGGAAGGCAAATTAATCAAAAATAATTGTTGGGCTTCAACGTTTAGGGCAATTTTGAAGGGACAGGTAAAGAACTAAGATAAGATTAGTTGATATTCAGTAAAGTTAAATTGAAAATAGCTTTTGTGAGTTTCGAATTATTCAGTGACCATTGTGGGTTTTTCTTACTTTAAAGGGGATCTGTCAGTAGGAACAACCCACCTAAGCCGTCTATATGGGCATGCAAGTCATAGAAAGTTGAATAAACTGTTAGGCTATGTTCACACACGTTGTGTTTTGCTGCGTATTTTGCAGCACAGTTTTATGCAAATTTTAAACTGCGCCTTGCAGTAACAGCAAAGTGTATGAGAAACCAGAATTCTCTGTTCACACATGTTGCCTTTTGTTTGCTGAGTATTTTCTGCCTTGCTTGCGTTTTTGGAAAATAGAGCAAGCCACTCCTTTCAGCGTTTTTCACCAATAGGAAGTAATGGGTGGTGAAAAAAAAGCTGCAAAAACGCATCAAAATATGCAAGAAAACCTGCATTTTTGACGCAGGTGTTTTCCTGCCAGAGAAAAGTTGTCAGCAGATTTGCAGCAGATTTTGCTGCAGAAAAAAACACAACATGTGTGAACATAGCCTTACTCTGATGCCTTATTCCTGAGAAATCCACATTTTTCTAATATTTAAATGAGCTCTTAAGATTTTTGGGCTGGACAAAGATCTCCCTGAGAACCTGCCTCCAGAGCTTATTTTAAATATAAGTTGATATTACCAGCGCGAGACATGTAGCTCAGGAGAGCATAGGGGCGTAATGATTGCAGTAGTAGAGAGTGTGACTGCAACCGGGCTAGTAGTAGAGGGGAGCCTGCCAACTCAAGCAGCTATTTCAGCTGGATGTGCATCCAAAGACGCACAGTCAACTGAAATGTATTGAGGGACAGAGACTTGCCGGGTACCTGCACTACAATACCAGCTACCGGGCCAATCAGAGGCCAACAGCTGGCATCGACGTGCAAGTCACTGGCAAAGCATGGCGGTGATGTCATGTGCTGCCTGTCGCTTGCACGCTGAAGTCAGCTGCCAGCTTCTGCGCTCGCAATAGAAGAGGATAACGCACGTCGTGCTAGCAGGGGAAGGGGAGTAGAATCTTTATTTATTTTTTAGATTTGTTGGAGAAGAGCAGCAAAACAAGGACATTAATATTGGAAGAAGCCCAGGATGGGGCACATTATACCAGGATGGGGGTCATATTTTAATGAATGGGACCCAGGATGGGAGGCATTATACCAAGATGGGGGACTTATATTACTGGAAGGGGCCCAGAATGGGGGCATTATACCAGGAAGAGGCCCAAGATGGAGGAAATTATATCAGAAAGGGGACCAGGATGGAGGACATTATACTAGTAAAGGGAGACATTATACCAGGATGGGACCAGGATGGAGGACATTATACCATGATGGGGGACATTATTACGGGAAGGGGCCCAGGATGGAATACATTATACCAGGAAAAGGCCTGGGATGGAGTACATTATACCTGGAAGGAACTCAGGATAGGGGACATTATTACAAAAAGGGGCCAGGGTGGAGGATATTATTACAAGAAGGTGCCAGGATGGGGGACATTATTAAAGGAAAGGGGCACAGGATGAAAGACATTATTAGAGGAAAGGAGCACAGGATGAGGCACATTATTATAGGAAGAAGCCAGGATCTGGGACATTATTACAGGATGGAGAATATAGTTACATGAGAGGGTAAACCTGTATGTCTTCACAGGATCTGGAATTCTACAAGTGCTCATACATCTGACGAACATGCACCAGGGGGCCCAGGTCCAAATTTTTCACAAGGTCCCATTGGACACTAATTACGCCACTGGGAGAGCAGACGGTCAGTCATTACATGTCTCACACTGGTAACCCCTCCTTTCATTTAAAATAAGCTACAGTATGAAGCAAGATTCTTCTCAGGGAGATCCATATTTGGCCCATAGATCTTAACAGCTCATTTACATATTAAGAAAAAAACGTGGATTTCTCTGGAATATAACATAAGATTGCAGATATCAAGGTATCATTTTATTTAACTTTCTTTGACCTGCATACATACTGTATATAGACAGCTTAGGAGAGTTGATCCTATTGACAGATTCCCTTTAACAGAAGGGTACCAACAACTTTGTTCATTTGATCTAACACATTCTAAAAAATGGCACCAACTGTTAAAATGATGCGCATTCCAAATGTTTGAGCAATTTATGTCACTGAATGACTCAAATGTCCAACTATGGTATATAACATTTTAGTGAGAGATCGGCCCCTTGTGTCTCCCTTGAAACAGCGTAAGCCAAGAGACTCTTCCATCTGCCAAACCCCAATGATTAATTCCCAATTGGGAAAGTTGCCTGGTGAAAAGCATTTACCTAAGTGAATCATTAGGTAAATATACAACCTGAATTACAGACTGATTGGTGATCAAAGTGCCAAACAAACATTTCATGAATGTTGCTAGCGGCTTACATATAGGGAGTGGTGAGGTGGGAGTAACCAAACATCAAAATTCTGCAACCTAAACATAATAATATTTTTTAATTAAATAAAATATGTAACAAATAAAAGACACAGTTATGACTGCTGAATAGTTTTTACTTTCCATGTAAACAGATAATACTCATTTGCCATTTATAAATATTATATTTTCTTTTCTTAATTGTGCTGCTAAAATACGTTTAAATCTCTTTTTATTACCAGGTAAATAAGGCATGCTATGACCCTCTTACATGGACCGGCAGGAAGAACGTCCTCAGAAACATTGCCCACTGATCAACCATCAAATGTACAAATACACATCTATCAGCTGATGGCATCTTTAAGGAGATCCTAAAATAATCATTGGTCAGTAGCACATGCCCTCATGTTAAAAGGGATGTGCTAACTGGTCTATGCCTATTTTGTTTCTTTAAAAGGAAACCTGTCATCAGAATTTTGCTAAGTAAACTACAAGCACTGTCAGGTTGGCGCTGTTACACTGATTAAAATGATACCTGGGATGATGAAATCAGTCTTGTGGTTGTTGTTTAATCTTTGATTGCAGTTTGGAGATGATAAGATGCTCGTGCTACGTGGCGGTCCTGTGGGGGGGCTTTCGCAGTTCATATTGTGGCCTTTTAGAAAAAATAATTTGCTCCAGCAAAATGGCTGCAGCGCCAGGTATCATTTTAATCAGTGTAACGGCGCCAACCAGACACTTGTCTGTAGTTTACTTAGCACAATCCTGCTGACAGGTGCGCTTTAAGGCTCAAAAAAAGACCATTGACTGCTTACCCTATGTTATATATAGCATTTAATAAGAGCAATGTGTATGAAGGAAAAGAGACAAAATAGAACTTCTAATGTTTTTATTTTAGGGTGCCCACCAGTCTATGTCTCCAAAGCATCAGATATTCAGGTGTCCAATCCCTCGGACAGCTGACTGAGGCCGGATTCACATATACATGTTAAATCTAGATCAGGGATGTCAAACTCAAACACACAGAGGGCCAAAATAATAACTTGCACAAAGTTGTGGGCCAGCTAGTATATAGTATAATGGGCCCCACACAGTCCTCCATACAGAATAATGGGCCAACATAGTTCTCCATATAGAATAATGGGCACCACATAGTCCTCCATACAGTATTATGGGTACCACATAGTCCTCCATACAGAATAATGGGCCCCACATAGTCCTCCATACAGAATAATGGGCCTCACATAGTCCTCCATACAGTATTATGGGTACCACATAGTCCTCCATACAGAATAATGACCCCACATACTCCTTCATACAGAATAATAGCCTCATATAGGGGTGGTGGTTCTGGTGTTGCGGGCCAAATATAACCACCATGTGGGCCAGAGTTTGACATGTATGGTCTAGATGCACAAACAAGCCGTGGAGTCCTCTGACCTGAACTCAACAGACTATATGCCTGTGAGGATGTTAAATTCAAGTCAGAAAATCTGCGGGTGGTCATACTCGGACAGCAAAACATAGATGTATGAATCAGGTCCTAAACTGGATGCAAAAAAGTGCAATAGCATGGGTTTATGGACCAGGACTGTGTGTAGATTAATAGTGAACTGCCATTAAAAAGTTAAATTATTTCACCTCAATTTTTTACTAACCATAGTACAATATTTTAAAACGTCTTTGTTTTTAGTTATCTCGCACTATAGGGTTTTTCTTAATATCTGAATCATATAACTACAACCACTGATTCATCTACATTACTCTTGTAAAAGAGTTAAAACGCATTATTATAATGTACTGTATATAATAATTATATGGAAGAGAGGGTGCTGCAATTGTAGGTTGTGTTATTCAACCAAGAAACAAGTACAACTACAATACCTTGGCATTTGGATTCTTCAGGGCAAATCCTCTGTACCAACCTGCAAAAATAAAAATGCTAAAGCTTACTTCCTCATTGAAATTGCACTATAAAAATATAAACAGATTTCCTCATCAATTCTAACATTTCAACAAAGTGTGTTAATAGGGCATTTTAACCCCTTAAATATTGTAGTCATATGACTAACAAATTTAAAAAGAAAATACTAATATTCTTAAAGGATTTGTCCAGTAGTGGACGACCCCATACTGCAACATAAAACAATAATTCTTCATATTTACGTCCTGGACTGGTACCATTCCTGTAAAGGTGGTAACCATACAGTAGCTGCCGACTGGTTGCAGAAATCACATAATCTCAAGTGACAGCACAGAGACACCGTGCAGCCATCACAAAAACAGTGCATGCTCAAGAGGTGAGCATGAAGGGTTTTGTTTCATGTTGTGTAGTGAAGCTATTAAGAAGGAGTTGTCCAATAGAGGTAATCTGTTAGCAGTTTTTTGCTATGTAATCTGAAGACAGCATGCTGTAGGGGTACAAACACAGATTTCAGTGATGCCTCTCTTTTCAAGCTTCATGCTGTTGTTTACTTGCAATGATCATTTTAGCACCAGGAGCTTACCATTGCTGGACTAAAGCAGCGTGTGCCTGGTAGTCTGACACGCCACCCCCAGTGATAAGCAGCTCACTGTCTATAGACATTGTATATACAGATCCTGTTGTGGGCAGGGGCAGCTTTCTCAGCTCTGCTTCATGCTAAATCTAAAAGCTCTGATTGTGTTAGAATGACTGCACCCAGTAATTTAAGTGATACATCGTTGGATTCAGTGTCTCTTTTCCTACATCATGATGCTCTCAGATGAGGTACCAAAAACCTGCTGACAGGGTCTCTTTAAAGGGAAGCTGTCACTTGATTCATGCTGTCCAAACCATGGACAGCCTAAATCTAAGTCTGGATGCACGATAACAGCCAAGTATGTTTTTTACGCTCGAACATTTCAGAGAAAACATAGTTTGAAGAATCGGGGACCAACGACAGAGATGAAACTAGACCGATGCTGCTCTCTGTCAGCTACTACCCGCAACACTCTAGCTTATTGATAGGTCTTTCTCTATGTGTGCACAAGACGTGTTAATCACCTACAGGAATGCAGGGGAAGACGGCTGTCGCGGCACTGTACTAGTTTCGTTGATTCCTATTTTTCCCAGAAGACTCGTCAAACTATGTGTGCCCTGAAAAGCTGGAGAGTTTCAGAGAAACACATACCGGGCTTCAAGTGTACATCCAGGCTCCAATTCAATGCAGTATGGGGAGAGAAACTGTCATGTCGCTCACAAGCAGCACCATTATTAATAAATCTCCCCTTTTGTGTGATGCGCTCGTACACAGAATAATGTATATTTCATGTGTGAAGTAAACATTACCTGTACTGTTCTGTGCAAAATCATGCTAAATATTCCTCACTCATCTGTGTCTGAAGGCTTATGCTGTAAACGCAAAATAATTCACTACACACTTAAAGGGAACCTGTCACCAGGTTTTTGCTACCTCATTTGACAGCAGCATGGTGTAGGCAAAGAGAAGCTGAATCCAATGATGTATCACTTAGATTACTGGTTGCAGCCGTTCTCACACAATCAGAGCTTTTAGATTTATAATGAAGCAGAGCTGAGAAAGCTAACCCCGCCCACACCGGGCTCTCCATGTACAAAGTCCATAGACAGTGAGGTGCTTATCACAGGGTGAGAAGGCATTGCTGGACTAGTGTAGTCTGGCAACGTTAATCTCTTAGTGATAAATACTTCAGTTAGTAAACAGCTTGCACATAGCAAAAACCTGCTGATAGATTCCCTGTAATTGTATGAAGCAAGGTATCCAAGGAATATTATTGTGGTAAATTCACAGAAACTGCAATGAAAAGGAGACAATGAAAAGGCTTATGCTGGCCATACACATTAGATATTGTACGACCATCTCCACCATACACAGGAACGTTTGACTCAGCCAAGCACTTGTGTGTTCTCTATGAGAGAGCAGCTGCCAAGATCACCAGGCAAACACTAATCTCCCTGCAGAACAGAACAATCAAACAAATGAATTCCACCATGCCTATCCATACATCCCCAGATGCATTCCCAAACCATACACATTAGATGGTCGGCCAATCCCGCCAAAATCAGAGGGTTGTGCTGACTTTTATCAAACATGAAGGTCTTAAATTAACTTGTCTAATAGACAACTGAACAAGTGTGAACTGTTCAAAAAGTATCTTACCGTCAGATTTCTCAAGAATTTGCACAGTGTCTCCAATCTCTAATGTTAAGCCATGTGGATTTGTTCCTCGGAAGCCGGCTACCACTAAAAAAAAAGATAAAAAGGCACATTTCAGTTAAGTTAAATCACTAGCATGCAATATCTCACTAATTTAGTATGAATAGCTTTACTGCATTCCTTAGCATTGAAATTGCACCATCAAGAAGGAAAAATTGTGGAATTATGGAAATCACAGGATCACTATACATGATAACGAGCTGCAAATGATGAAAAAATAGAAACTAAGTTTTCAAAACATCTCGATTTATCCAGTATCAAATATGAGCAGCACATGTAGAAATACACACACTTCCAAGCCTTGGCATGTTATCAGCGAGGTTATTAATGGTTGTCTGAGGAATGTTATGCCACGCTGATTGCACTTGGGCACATGAATCATCAAGATCTGCTTCAGGCCTTTTGCAATTTCCGTTCAATGAAATCCCAGATGTGCCCGATGGGATACATGTCTAGACGCTATAAGCCATGGCAGCACAATCAGGCCATGCAGGCAGCTCACAGTAGCATGAGTAATGTCCAGCTACAGGTGTTCCACTTGACCTCACACCGCCACTCTCAAAGGCCATCATGGTGCAAAAAAAGATGGTAATGGAGATCTAATCTCTTCAGCGATGACTCCCGCTATTGTCTTGGATGTATTGATAGCCGGAGATTGATCTGGAGACTGTGTGTTCAACGACATGAAGGGGCATTCATCAGAGAATAGTCCTACTGCCGAGATTATGGTGTGAGGTGGCATCATGTGTGGTAGCTGGACCCTTCTAAGTCTTTAATCCAAGAACATTAACAGATCAGAGTTACATTGATTTTGTCGTGGAACCAGTAGTATAGCCACTTCTGCAAAGTGTCACAGGAGTAGTTTTTCAACATGACAATACCTATCAATAATAATGGCCTAAAAGTGCTACCATGGCCTGAAGCATCTCCGGACTTGTTGCCCATTGCGCACATCTGGGATGTCAGTGGTCAGCAATTGCAAAACGAAGCTGCCAACAGCAGATCTTAATTATTTACGTGACCAAGTGCATTCAGAGTGGGAGAACATTACTCAGACCACCATTAATAACATCATTGGCAACATGCCAAGGTGTGTAAGTGCTTGTAATACTGCGCATGGTGCTCATACTCTATACTGAATGTATCAAGATATTTCGAAAATGCTTTTTCCATTTTTCATAATTTGCATATCATTAACATGTCGATCGATCCTATGATTTCCATGATTCCAGGACTTTCCCTTCCTGGTGTTGCAATTTCAATGTTGAAGAGAGTATAGATAAAATATGCTGGCAAATTCAATCAAATAAACGGTTACCTCAAGTAGCACGTTAATGTATAATCAATGTATTCAATGTCATTATGTCAGTATTTAATGTGTATTAATACATCCAACAGCATATCATAGAGTGAACGACTTCTTATTCCATCCCAAAATCATCAAGATGATGCCTACAGAACATAAATAACATGTATCATATAAATCTAGCACAAAGGACATGAGAAACCCAAACTGTTGTTACTTCTTTATGCAGTGTCAGAAGTTAATTCTTCCACAGGGCAAGGAGCCACCAAACTGTTACTTCAACTGTTAAAAGCATGAAGAATCCTGAGAGACGCAAGACCAGAGTTTTGGCAGCTAAATACAGATGGATTCTTAATTATTCCAAAGTCTACAACAGAACCATATGCTGCATCATAGAGTCTGGATGTTCCACGACGTGGCCTGAGGCTGCCTGCAGTTATTAGGTCTTACATGATGAAAACCAGCTACACTGTTGGGCAGCAGATGCTACAGTCGCTGGCTAATAAAAGCCTACAGCAGGTATTGATCTCACATGTCAGAAGCCACCACACTGATTTGCAATTAATATTCAGAATGCTTTCGATGATAAAGAAATAAAATAAGATGGAAATGACTTGCAGCTGCACCCAGTAATGCATGAATGTTTAGTATCAAGTATACGCAAATAAAAGCAGAATACTACAGTACATTTCAACCGTTCTATTCTGGCAATAAATGGAAATGACTTCGGTTAAAATATTATTTACATATAAAATAGTCTACAAGTCATTTTTCTAAAAAAAATAAATAATATTTTTGAAGGGGTTCCTCAGTGAAAACAAGTTATAACTTATCAGCCGGATAGGTGATAACTTATTGAGTGGTGGGGGTCCAGGATAGGTGATAACTTATTGAGCGGAGGGGGTCTGACAGCTGGGACCCGTACAGATTAGCAGCAGGGTTGGGGAGTTGGGAGTCATGGAGTCGGAGCCCATTTTGGTGGGGTCGGTATAAAATGGACCGACTCCGAAAATATATAATAAATTGGGTACAGTAGTTCAATGCAGTTTGGGAAAGAAATAAAATGTCCTATAAGTGTCTGTCCTATTCCTGATCTA
Source organism: Phyllobates terribilis (assembly GCF_046119375.1). Lineage (NCBI taxonomy): Eukaryota > Metazoa > Chordata > Amphibia > Anura > Dendrobatidae > Phyllobates > Phyllobates terribilis. The sequence continues at coordinate 201,485,817 of NW_027362771.1, read as the reverse complement.
AGGGTCTAGACTTTTAGCTGAGATAAATCTGTGCTACAGTAAATTTATCACTTAAACATGAGCCATGTATGAGGGAGTCGGAGTCGTGGAGTAGGAGTCAGTGTCATGGAAATTGAGGAGTCGGAGGTTTGGCTTACCCACTCCACAGCCCGGATCAGCAGAAGGAGGCAATTTAATCCTCGCTAGATTGGGGAGGTTATAAACATGCTCGACTGCAACTCCATTCATTCCCTATGGGCTGCTGAGCGCTATGGTTGGCTTTTTCTGGCAACCCTGGAGAAAGAATAGAGCATTGGTCGGGCTTGAGCACTGCTGCTCCAATCTAATGGGAATAAAAGTGCCCCCCCATCTGGAGTAAAAATGCACTGTTCTACCAATCTTTGTGAGTTCCAAAGGTGGAATAACCTTGATTAAAATGTTATCACCTATCTTTTGGATAGGTGATACAGGTTTTCACCAGACAACCCCTTTAAGGTTCATGATAGTTTTCTTTCAGGGGTTAATACTTGGACTGTCAATCATTTAGTAGCATGATGCAGCACAATTGGGTAAAGGAGTACAATATTTAGAGGCGTAAGCCAACACCAAAAATAATTTGTAAACACAAGACAATCGGGTTACATCTGTTCTTGCGGGGTAAATTACATGAACCACAAGACATCACCACCACAAAAAATTGCACATTTGTATCAAACACTGAATTCATATTTCTGTCCTAGTTTTCCAGAAATTCATCTGGTCATGCACAGCGCCAATATCTAGGTAAGTAAAGGTTGACCAAATACTCCTCCCCCCATCAATTATGAGAACTGGGGTAGCAAGTTCACCATTTGCATGGAGTCCAGTACTCTCTTGCTCTAAACCACTGCCAAAGATAGCAAAGTTTGAATGGAGTGGCAGTGGCACATGCCTACATATCTTTCTCGTGATCAATGATGGTTCCAACAGTCAAAACAATCCGACACCTATCCCATGGATAGGCAAAAAATGTTGATTTTGTGACAACCTCTTTACCTGTACCTTATACACCGTCCAGTGTAACCAGTGCAATTTTCAACATGTTGGTGTAACCAGTGCAATTTTCAACATGTTGATGACGCAAAGAATATTAAAGGAAGTAAATGCATTTTTTTATTTATTTATTTATTTTACTCACTTATATAGCACCATTAATTCCACAGCGCTTTACAGACATTATCGGCACTGTCCCCATTGGGGCTCACTATCTAAATTCCCTATCAGCATGTCTTAGGAGTGTGGGAGGAAACCAGAGAACCCGGAGGAAACCCACGCAAACAGGGGGAGAACATACAAATCCTTGCAAATGTTGTCCTTGGTGAGGTTTGAACCCAAGACCCCTGCCCTGCAAGACTGCAGTGCTAACCATTGAGCCACCGTGCTGCCCATGTATTGGGGAACATCTGCTTAATATTTGAAGTTCAAGAACCCGCAATATGTATGCAGCCTCTAAGCATTTTCTGGATGACCGTGGAGGCTGCACTGAAAATCTAAAGGGGTGATCCCATGTCCCAAACGTATGACATACCAACAATGGACCAGCATCTATTTGGAGAATAGGACCCCTTCACAAGCTACTGTCAGAGGAGAGGGGCACTCATGCATGGCTCTCTGCATTCCTATAGGATCGCCAAAAATGGACAAGCAAGCATAACTTTGGAAAGTAAATAAAACATTATTGGACCAGTCAGATGTCCTTCACTAAAACAGAGGAGGCATTTACAAGGACTCTTGAACATGTTATTTCAGAGTCAGAGATCACTAATCTCAAAATCCTATTTATTATACTAGACTTGACGATGGAGGAAAGGCAGGAGGTGGAAGATACATTTTGTTCCTCAATAGTGAGTGCTAGTTTGATCCAGACAAAACTTCTGAATAGAGTTTATTATACCCTGGAAAGGTTGAGGAGGTTTGGGATGGCTCAAAAGGATTTGTGTTTTCATTGTCAAGCGACGGTGGGCTATTTTCTGTTCTCAGTTTGGTCCTACCAAAAATGTCTTCCATTCTGTTTCTTCATGAACACGTTGAATTCCCCTAGGGTGTTCTTCTCTAAAGTGTGTCCCACTCATGCGCTGGCAGTTTGGTCAAACAATAATCAGAAGATGGAGAGTACAGCTCTGTCAAATAATGTCCTTAAGGTGGTGGGCAACACAATAAAAACAGTGAACCACTGCACTATAGAAGACCAAATACTAGATTATTGCTCAAGTATAGTCCAAAAAGTTGTGGGCAACTACTAGGAAAAAAAAGTAGAAAAAAAGTGAATAAAAATGTCAAAAATAGTTGTGACCGCACGCACTCCAGGGTCACTACAAATAGCAGTAAAACATTAACCACTCATAATACATGTAATACAGAAGTCCCATGTATAGTCCACTATATAAAGTCATCTATACCAATAGTAGATGTGCTTAGAAATGTGATAAGATATGGGGATGGTGGTCAGCAATAGCAGACACTGCCAAAGGTGTTGATATATTGGAGGAGGTGAGTGGATGGCCATCCATGGGTATGGTCATGACTGGGTGTTGTGTATGAGGTTGAATGTATTGAGCCGATGGGTATATGATTCTTTTTTTGGTTAAATCTTTTCTATGCTATTCACAATATTGATCTAGAGTCAGAAGTGTTATTGACATTAACATACTCAAGTCTTGAATTGTTTAAATGATCTTCCATTGTCTTATGGAAGTGATTTCAATGAACATGGTCTTTGATGATACTTATGACATCATTTGTATGATTGTAATGGTTGTTATTGTTTATTATTTTGTGTTATTGCGTTAAAATAAAAATTAAAGCCTTTAAAAAAATATTACTATTTAAACCCAATCAAAATGTAAAAAATGCATGTGTTGGCTCCACTACAATAGCAGTGATATAACATGTGTTGGAAGCACAGCTCATCAGCTTAGCAGCTCGGCTCCCAAACAGTTGCTGACATAAGACCAGCCCACTTTACCCCATACAACGTAATCCCTGCTGGCAGACGCTAAAGCTGACAGATTGCCAGCCAGTGCCTCGGGACACCCACATCCATGTACACTGCTGCAGGAATTTGTAACGTATGCAACTAAATGATCAGATGGAAAGTAGCGGAGGCCAATAATAATTTCTCCTTCAGCTTCTACATTCCTCTGCATGCAGGGTCCATTATCAGGTTGTACACATGATCTTACAGCAGCTGCACTCATGCCAGGATAGATATATAGATATAGATAGATAGATAGATAGATAGATAGATAGATAGATAGATAGATAGATAGATAGATAGATAGATAGATAGATAGATAAACTCAGTTCGTTGTCCTAATTAACCAGACAAAAAAAATCAATAGCGTTAAAGATGACATTGGTCCACAATCCGTCCCCTGCTGCACTGGTCGTTAAATACATCATTGACTCAGTGTAGCGGTAATTATCAAAACTATCACATGACTCTTGCGATCACCAAGGTGATTCTTGTTGCCTGGTAACATGATGCATAACGCTCCACAAGATAAATAGAAATTATTTTCTGCTGCAATTTCTGAAACTCATTTTATTGTAGAAAAAAAATCATTATGTTTGATAACTGAAAGAAACTGGAAACTATTTATAAATGGGGTTAAAATGACAAATCAATCTCTATTTCTGTTCTTAAATCAAAGATATAAAAATTATTATACATAATAATATAAGAGAAGTAGTATAAGAGAAGCAAGAGACAAAGACCTTTGACTGGATTCTTTCATTTAAAACGAGTACCTCCTCCAATTGCCCAAAAGGCAATTGAAAAGTTAAATTTCAGTGAAAGGCCCTCTTTATTAATGCAGAATTTGTTGCAGCCGTCCAATACTGCCACACACATTTATTAGAAAAGTTAGAGGGCACATTTGTGTTTACTGCATCATTACTAATAGGCAATCTCAAGAATGCACTAATTTACAAGGGTCCACTGTGACCCCAAGGTCAAATTCAGACGTCTGTGTAACGTGGTCCGAGTACATACCGTGATGCACAGACTGGCAGCATGTCTCCAGACCTGCACTTGACAGCCTCATATACATTTCTCAAAAAAATAAAGGGAACACTCATCCTAGATCTGACTGAATGAAATATTCTCATTGAATACAAAGTTGAATGTGCTGACAACAAAATCACACAAAAATCATCAATGGAAATCAAATTTATTAACCAATGGAGGCCTGGATTTGGAGTCACCCCCAAAATTAAAGTGGAAAAACACATTACAGGCTGATCGAACTTTGATGTAATGTCCTTAAAACAAGTCAAAATGAGGCTCAGTATTGTGTGTGGCCTCCCCGTGCCTATATGACCTCCCTACAACGCCTGGGCATGCTCCTGATGAGGTTGCGGATGGTCTCCTGTGGGATCTCCTCCAGGATGGCACGTCAATGCGAGCTGTGGCAAGAAGGTTTGCTGTGTCTGTCAGCGTAGTGTCCATAGGCTGGAGGCGCTACCAGGAGACAGGCCAGTACACCAGGAGACGTGGCGGGGCCAGAGGAGGGCAACCACCCAGCAGCAGGACCGCTACCTCCGCCTTTGTGCAAGTAGGAACAGGAGGAGCACTGCCAGAGCCCTGCAAAATGACCTCCAGCAGGCCAAAAATGTGCATGTGTCTGCACAAATGGTTAGAAACCGACTCCATGAGGGTGGTATGAGGGCCCGACGTCCACAGATGGGTGTTGTGCTCACAGACCAACACCGTGCAGGACGCTTGGCATTAGCCACAGAACACCAGGATTGGCAAAGCCGCTACTGGTGCCCTGTGCTCTTCACAGATGAAAGCAGGTTCACACGGAGCACATTTGACAGATGTGACAGAGTCTGGAGATGCCGTGGAGAGTGATCTGCAGCCTGCAACATCCTTCAGCATGACCGGTTTGGCAGTGCCCTGCAAAATGACCTCCAGCAGGCCACAAATGTGCATGTGTCTGCACAAATGGTTAGAAACCGACTCCATGAGGGTGGTATGAGGGCCCGATGTCCACAGATGGGTGTTGTACTCACAGACCAACACCGTGCAGGACGCTTGGCATTTGCCACAGAACACCAGGATTGGCAAAGCCGCTACTGGTGCCCTGTGCTCTTCACAGATGAAAGCAGGTTCACACTGAGCACATTTGACAGATGTGATAGAGTCTGGAGATGCCGTGGAGAGTGATCCGCAGCCTGCAACATCCTTCAGCATGACCGGTTTGGCAGTGGGTCAGTAATGGTGTGGGGTGGCATTTCTTTGGAGGGCCGCACAGCCCTCCATGTGCTCACCAGAGGTAGCCTGACTGCCATTAGGTACCGAGATAAGATCCTCAGACCCCTTGTGAGACCATATGATGGTGCGATTGGCCCTGGGTTCCTCCTAATGCAGGACAATGCCAGACCTTATGTGGCTGGAGTGTGTCAGCAGTTCCTGCAAGATGAAGGAATTGAAGCTATGGACTGGCCCGCCCGTTCTCCAGACCTGAATCCGATTGAGCACATCTGGGACATCATGTCTTGCTCCATCCACCAACGTCACGTTGCACCACAGACTGTCCAGGAGTTGGCGGATGCTTTAGTCCAGGTCTGGGAGGAGATCCCACAGGAGACCATCCGCAACCTCATCAGGACCATGCCCAGGCATTGTAGGGAGGTCAAACAGGCATGTGGAGGCCACACACAATACTAAGCCTCATTTTGACTTATTTTAAGGACATTACATTAAAGTTGGATCAGCCTGTAGTGTGTTTTTCCACTTTAATTTTGGGGGTGACTCCAAATCCAGGCCTCCATTGGTTAATAAATTTGATTTCCATTTATGATGATTTTTGTGTGATTTTGTTGCCAGCACATTCAACTTTGTACAGAACAAAGTATTCAATGAGAATATTTCATTCATTCAGATCTAGGAGGTGTTATTTGTGTGTTCCCTTTATTTTTTTGAGCAGTGTATTTCTATCAGGTTAAGTCTTGGGTCAAGAGACCCTTGGCCTGTCTGTGCCTCACAGACCATGTTAAACCAATGTCAAAATGAGGCTTAAAATTCTCAAGCTGTCTCTTGAGCAGTTCAGAGCAATGCATTCTCCAACTGTTTCCTTACTTCCTGGTTTCTAGCAGGGCAGGCTCTCCTCTTGAGAGACAGCTCTGGTGAATAGAACTGTAGTATTAGTAGAACTATAAAAGCCCAGTACTAGTTCAGCTATAACACATTTGGCCATCTGTGGTTTGTTCTGAAATCTACACTGTTATCTCGGTATGTATACATAGAGATAACAAGGCATTTGAACAAGCACACAGGTCCAGACCTCAATTGCAGAAAGCCATGATTAGGAGACCTGCTGTGAAAGCTGCTGTACTGGTGATTTATACTTACATCTCTTCAGAAGAGGAGGAAGGGGGATGTAGGCGAGTAGCAAACTGATGTATAGAAATCAATGGACTGGTGAGAGCTGACTGGGATGTTAAGAGTTATCTGTATCCTGGAATGCAACAACAGTGCACTTTTGGCCAGGCCCTAGAGGCAGGGCTCCATGGAAACCAGCTGTACACTATAAAAGATAAAATTACTTCTTGCAGGAGAATGACAGAAGATAGAAAAAGCAAGTCAGTAACTTGCTCTTTATCTCGCTAATTAAAGCAACTTAGGAAATTAAGAACACCTCTTTAAATTGTTGTGAATGTATGATTCTTAGGCTGTGTGCCCACTATGCATTTTTCAAGCGTTTTTGCAGCGGAATTTCCGCAGCGAAAATACTTAAAAAACGCTTGGTAATACGTGCCCCATGGTCCCCAATGATAATCCGCATGAGCTGTGCACATGCTGCGGAAATTTCCGCTGTGGATTATCATTGCGGAAAAATACGCAGCATGTCCATTCATTTTGGGGACACGCAGCGTAATCGCCGCCATTGACTTGCATTGGACCGCGTGACATCCGCATCACTACATCTGCACAGGCAGATATCACACAGTTCAATGTGCGGATGGTACCTGGGTCTGGAGGAGAGGAGACTCTCCTCCAGACCTGGGTACCATAGAACCTGTTAAAAAAAGAATAAAATAAAAAATAAAGATTATACTTAACTTCCGATGCCCTCCCAGTGTTTTCTCCCCCCCCATCTGGTCTGCTGTATGGGTCGCGGTGTTGAGAAGGACCTGCCATGACGTCATTGAGTCATGTGACCTGTCACATGACTCAATGACGTCACCGCAGGTCCTTCACACCACCGCGAGCCGCCCAAGACACCGGACGGAGCGTAGAAAACACCGGGAGGACATCAGAAGGCAAGTATAATCTTTATTTTTTACCATTCTTATTCTTTTTTTTTTTTTTTTTTTTTACTAACTTGGTCACACTACTATAAATCCATGCCGGTTGCATGGATTTATATAGTGAACAAGTTGTCAAGCCCTTTTCCAAGTGATGCTAAAATCGCTTGGAAAAGCGCTTGATAACCCGCATGCGAAAATGCATGCAAAGACACTTGACAAACGCTTCTACCTGGCGGGAAAAACGCATTTTAATACCGCATGCGTTTTTCCTGCCAGGGAGAAGCGGAAAAAATATGCAGCATTTCTGCACCGTGGGCACATAGAGCTACACATCATTTATACATAATTTGTTAAAGTTAGCAACTAATGCGGACACTTTAGCTGACTACTCTCCCTAGCAAAGAGACTATGGTAACATTTGCTATAACATGTTTCCCGCCAGAGAGCAATATGTGTGCCAAAAGTAAGTTATGATGCAAAATAACCAACACAATTCAGTTGTGGGTGGAAGGTGGGCACAATATAATAGAGTTAGACGATTATAGAGTTCATGTCTTATGAGGTTAGGTTAGACAGAGAACTTGCAGTTAGACTATGATCACGCGTCCAGTCAGTCAATTTTTCTGTTTTTGGATCTGCTTTGGGATGACAAAACAGAAGTAAATCGATCCAGTAAATCCAGTACAAGACCCATTCATTTGATTAATAGAATCAAAAATGTCTTTTACTAAGCAGCAGTCCAGCTGCAACCCATTTTTTTTCAGCTGGATCAAAAAGTGTAGTCTGAACTTTTATGTCCGGGTACAAAACAAAATTAGATAGCAAACTGGATCTGTTTTTTTTTTTTTGTTTAGCATCTGTATATGTGAAACGGGTTATTACAGATAACTGTTAACGGATCCGGTTTATTTAACACTGCGCATGTCCACAACCAGAGGTTTTCAGTTATATGAACAAAAATAGATGAAAAACAGAAATCAAAGTGTGGATCCGTTTCTGCTCCATTAGTACCGGATCCATTTTTTCTTTAATATTGGATCCATAACAAATGGATGACAACTTGACTTACGAAGAAAACCTTAGCAAGACAAACAGCTATGGAATTAAAAAGTTTTCCCGTTTGACACAAACACTCAAAGTTTAAAAGGAAGCTATGAGATATGAGCGAGGTGGTGCAGCTGTATTATCATACGTTTACGTCTAAGTAATGCAATTAATCTCCCTAAAAAGGGGAAAAAGCTGTGCTGTCATTTACTCTGATACACCGTTGAAACCAGAAGTTTACATCCACTATATAAAAAGACACATATGCATGTTTTCTCAATATCTGACATGAAATCAGAATAAACCTTTCCTGTTTTAGGTCAATTAGGATTACCATCATTTTTAATATTTGCCAAATGCCAGAATAATGCGAGAGAGAATGTTTTAAGGCATTTTTATTACTTACTGCAAAGTCTAAAGTTTACGTACACTAAGATTACTATTAGTGTTGAGCGAGTATGAATTGACAAATAGGCAATCCCTGCATGTGTCACATTTGTTTCTCTCTCTGTCACAGTCGCAGGTTGCAGTGCGACACCCTAGCCTAAGTCATAAAGAAAGAAAATAAAAAAAAATCATAGTGTACCAGGGGTATGAACCCTTAATGGAGGAAAGTTTGATTCTTGAATATTGCCTGTGTTTCAGCAAATAGGAAAGTTAAAGCATCACTCCAGCGGGTTTTTTTTTTTCAGCGCTGGAGTGGCGTTTTAAATGTAATCCCTAGCCCCTGGTCATACTCACCCTCCAGTGTCTTCACAGTTTTTTCGGTGCCGCTCCGGTCTCCCTGAGCCATCTTGTTAGAGCAGCTTCTGCCTGGCCGGACGTCAGAGGCTACGTCACACGCTCTCAATACAGGGGAGATTTTAATTCTTCACACTGCAATTGCTGATTTTCACTGTGGATGTCACTTTTTACGGCATGTCCATACAGTGACACACACTCCATGGTGGAAAATTAGCAGCAACTCTGCAGTGGCAAAATCTATGCCAAATTGTGTGAATGCCCCAGTCAAAATGTGGAGGATATAACACAAATTTATTTACAGCATAAATTTTCTCCACAGCACATGCTATTCCTCTACTGTAATACGCAGCGACCCTAAGGGTGATATCACACGCTGCAAATTTTGCAGCTGCAATTTCTGTCCTGTGTTTAGCTACACACATAGGGCGGTTTCACCGGAAAAACACATACGGGAGATATCCGTGTGGCACATGAGTGCCGCCCATGTGCCGCATCTGGAGCACACGTACCAGCGTTTGGTAATCAAGCGCCGGGTGCTGAACGCTAACCTCATCATTGTCCCTTGCTTGTGCTGTGATCAGCATGAGCAAGGGACAATGTTGGGAGTAGTAGTCTGCTCGCACAGTGTCCTTGTGTAAAAATAATAATAAAAAAAATAATAAAATCCTTATACTCACCTGTCCAAAGATGTCCCCTGCGGTAACCCATCTGACTGCTCACGCCGAGGAACCGGGTGAAAATGAGCCGCTCCATCGAGCGGACCCCCGGAGCTGGGCTGAGCTCAGGAGCGGTGTCCTGTCACTCAGTGAGCTCCGCTCAGAGCAGGGTCCCGCTCGCTGGAGGGAGTCATTCCCTCCGGCTCCTCGGTGTCAGCGGTCAGATGATTACAGCAAGGCACATCTCCGGACAGGTGAGTATAAGGATTTTATTGTGCATGTATTTACTCGTGTATAAGCCGACTTTTTCAGCACAATTTTTATGCAGAAAAAGCCCCACTCGGCTTATACTCGAGTATATACTTATACCATAGTGAACGGAGCTCACTGAGTGCAGCGTTCAGCACCCGGTGCTTGGGAACAGCACTAACTGTACTGCTGATTTCCAGGCGCCGGTACGTGTCACACTGATGACACATGGATGTCATCCATGTGTGATCAGCGTGAGACATTTTGCAGACAGTGAAGAGTGTAAAAAACTGACATGTCAGCATGTGGAGCACACAGACACACGGTCAGTGTAAACACATAGATATGTGCGCAGACCCATAGATTTGAATGGGTCTGCGTGTGTCAGTGTCTCCAGTACGTATGGAAACTGTCACCACATGTATAGTGGGTACAGAAAGTATACAGACCTCTTTACATTTTTCACTCTTTGTGTCATTGCAGCCATTTGGTAAATTCTAAAAAGTTCATTTTTTTTGTCATTAAAGTACACTCTACACCCCATCTTGACTGAAAAAAACAGAAATGTGGAATTTTTTGCAAATTTATTAGAAAAGAAAAACTGAAATATCACATGGTCATAAGTATTCAGACCCTTTGCTGAGACACTCATATTTAAGTCACATGCTGTCCATTTCCCTGTGATCCTCATTGAGATGGTTCTACTCCTTCATTGGAGTCCAGCTGTGTTTAATTAAACTGATAGGACTTCATTTGGAAAGGCACACACCTGTCTATATAAGACCTCACAGCTCACAGTGCATGTCAGACCAAATGAGAATCATGAGCTCAAAGGAACAGCCCAAGGAGCTCAGAGACAGAATTGTGACAAGGCACAGATCTGGCCAAGGTTACAAAAGAATTTCTGCATTACTCAAGGTTCCTAAGAGCACAGTGGCCTCCATAATCCTTAAATGGAAGAAGTTTGGGACCACCAGAAGTCTTCCTAAACCTGTCCGTCCAGCCAAACTGAGCAATCGTGGGAGAAGAGAATTGGTGAGAGAGGGAAAGAAGAACCCCAAGATCACTGTGGCTGAGCTCCAGAGATGCAGTAGGGAGATGGGAGAAAGTTCCATAAAGTCAACTATCACTGCAGCCCTCCACCAGTCGGGCCTTTATGGCAGAGTGGCCGGACGGAAGCCTCTCCTCAGTGCAAGACATATGAAAGCCCGCATAGAGTTTGCTCAAAAACACAAGAAGGACTCCCAGACTAGGAGAAATAAGATTCTCTGGTCTGATGAGACAAAGATAGAACTTTTTGGTGATAATTCTAAGCGGTATGTGTGGAGAAAACCAGGCACTGCTCATCACCTGCCCAATACAATCCCAACAGTGAAACAAGGTGGTGGCAGCATCATGCTATGGAGATGTTTTTCATTTTCAGCTGCAGGGACAGGACAACTGGTTGCAATTGAATGAAACATGAATGCGACCAAGTACAGAGATATCCTGGATGAAAACCTCTTCTAGAGTGCTCTGGACCTCAGACTTGACCGAAGGTTCACCTTCCAACAAGACAATGATCCTAAGTACGCAGCTAAAATAACAAAGGAGTGGCTTCAGAACAACTCTGTGACCATTCTTGACTGGCCCAGCCAGAGCCCTGACCTAAACCCAATTGAGCATCTCTGGAGAGACCTGAAAATGACTGTCCACCAACGTTCACCATCCAACCTGACAGAACTGGAGAGGATCTGCAAGGAAGAATGGCAGAGGATCCCCAAATCCAGGTATGAAAAACTTGTTGCATCATTCCCAAGAAGACTCATGGCTGCACTAACTCAAGAGTGCTTCTACTCAATACTGAGCAAACGGTCTGAATACTTATAACCATGTGATATTTCAGTTTATCTTTTTTTTAATAAATTTTCAAAAATTTCTACATTTCTGTTTTCTTTCAGTCAAGGTGGGGTGCAGAGTGTACATTAATGAGAAAAAATAAGAACTTTTTGGAATTTACCAAATGGCTGCAATGAAACAAAGAATGAAAAATTTAAAGGGGTCTGAATACTTTCCGTACCCACTGTACCAGACACAATGATGTCTGAAAGAGCCCTTATGGGCTACAAAGAGAACCTCAGTCAGGAAAAATCTATCTAAAGTCCTTTGGTATTGTTCAAAGTTACCAAATAGTAGACAAGTCTGAGGTTTATCTGTGACAGGGAGTCCCATGCAGTCATGTAGGAACTGAACCAATTGGACCCAGTATCCCCTAATCTTCGAGCAATCCCAGAGGAGGTGAAAAAACATTCCGGGCCCTTGTGACATTTGGTGCACTCACCTGTGAACTAGGGTTGTACCCTGTGCATTCTGGACGTAATGTAGTAGTACGGTGAAGAATATATAATGGTGTTGGTCTGTAAGTATAGTTAGGGTAGATGTGTAGGTGAGGACTAAGAGCTACATAGCTCGAAACACGTAGACCCGGTGTCTCTTTTTTCCTAAGGTTTTTAACGCACTTTTCCTGTTTTTAATTGTTTCATTAAAGAAGTGGTCCACAACATTGTATAATGCGCCCATCGATTTACACCTTTTAAATAAGTCTGTTTGTAAATACCTTCTGCTGCCATTTTTGCCTGTGAGCTGCGCTATCGCTGCTTGCTCAGTCCACATTACGTGACCCCGGTTGCAGCCGCTGCTGACATCCGATGATGTCACGCCAACTTCCGGATTTCCTGGATTCTCCCAGGCGTGGCCCAGTCTCACACACTCCCCCTGATTGACTGGGCTGTGGGCAGCATTTCACCGTATGTCACAGCCCAGTATTCCGCGCGTGCTTGCGGCCCATGAAAGCAGAGGAGAGAGGGAAAGCGGGAGCTGGATACTGGGCTCTGAAGTGTGGTGAAACCCCACCCACAGCCCAGTCAATCAGGGAGAGTGTGTGTGACTGGGTGACGCCTGGCGGAGTCCAGGAAACCAGGAAATTGATGTGACATCAGCGGATATCACCTGGGGTCACATGATGCGGACTGAGCGAGCAGCGATAGCGCCACTCCCAGACACATATGGAAGCAGAAGGTATTTACAAACAGATTTATTTAAATGGTGTAAATCAATGGCGCATTATACAATGTAATGGGCCACTTCTTTAAATGTGAGGTTGTAGATACATTTTTTTTACACTATGCTGGACCTACCTATCTCCGCATTAGTCTTGTTACTCAAGAACCGATCTGATGATTCCCTGCACCGCACCCATATTTACGGCAAGTCCCCCAGCGGGGATCTGATATTTTTCTTTCCCTTCACTTTAATACTATATTATACCAATCTTGTTGGGAAGGATATCTGTAGCAGCTTATAAAGGTCTGTCAATTCAAGGACACTTCACGTCTAAATATCATGCTAGCTGTCGGTTTTACAAGCAATGCATGATAATAAAAAAAAAAAATCAAGCTAATAAACACATTTCAAAATAAACAGAATAAAAAAGAATCCACATTAAACTGCTGAAAAAAAATTACCAGCTCTTTTATAAAGCCGTCATTGGAAATGCAGTGCATACATCGCTGAAAGGCTTTCCACATATACAGTAAAATAGGTCATGGTGGGCTTAGAGCATGATGGCACGATGGAATGATGGCTAATGTTATGCAAATTGTATCAACTGTTAATTCATTCACCGCAGACATGAGCCAATTTTACACAAAAGTATCATTTGTGCTTTGTAAACAGTTGCAATTTCAGTACCAACAGAAGGAGTATGTACCAAAAAGATTACATATATAGAATAAACACGCTGCTGTTTACTGATCTGCGGCTAAATAAATTCAAATCTACAGGAAAAATAATAATCCTGATGTAGAATTACCTACTGCATGTCTCAGCATAGTGTATATACTGTATAACTAATGCTGTACAAAACCACTCATTTTAAAGCTTTTTTTTCACCAAAAGTAAATATAAGTGTTAGACCGTATCTAAGAAGTATTTTTTTACCCACTAAGGTTACATAACATCTTCTAGCATGTTAAGATGCTGCACAATTGTGAAAATTATATAGTAACTATAGTGTACGCAGTAAAAATCTCACACACTCATGTTCCCACAGGTCTCTAGGACAAACAGACTCCAAGAGTGAACTTTTGACAGGTTAATGTGTGGATATAGTTTTCATATCTTAATCTTTAATACAAAGAATAGCAATTAAAGAAATAGTTGTTAAAAATTATTCTAAACTTCAATTTTATGATCCAAATGTTATGCAATCAGAGCCTTAAAGGCAACCTGAAATGTAAATCCTATGATGGTTGAACTTACTGACAAGTTGTTTCTGTGTTTTTGAGTAATTAGCATTTTAATTAATGATAATTACAAGGTATGAGTATTCTGGGTGTGACAGAGCATTGCCTCCCCATGTTGGTCCAGCACCAGACTCTTTACTTTGAGTGATCGCTCACTGCGTGAAGTCCGATGCCAGGCAAGGAAATCAGATAGTAAGCTACAGCTACCTATCAAGTTAAAGATTCTTGTGCAAGGAAAGGAATAGGGCCAGGGAAGTTTAAGCCTGTTAAGTGCTTTGTCAAGTCTAGAGCACTTAACACCTCATTTGCAGATGAATTAAAGTGCAGATTTCGGGAATGCAGCAACAGAAATAAGATGTAAATGTGTTGGTGGAATTTAATTTCAAAGAGCTACATGCTTATATAGTCATGGCCGAAAATGCTGGCAGCCTTAGGCTATGTGCCCACGATCCAAAAATGAAGCAGAAAATTTCTGCAGCATTTCTGCATCTCCCTGGCAGAAAAAACGTATGCAGATTGTGCATGCGTTTTTCCTGCAGAATACATGCGGAATACATGTGGATTCACATGCGTTTCCGCATGCAGATTGACAAGCGCTTTCCAGGCGATAGCATCACTTGGAAAGTGCTTGACAACTAGGTCACACTGTATAAATCCATGCAAACGGCATGGATTTATATAGTGTGACCGTAAAAATAAAAAAATAAAGCTATACTCACCCCCGATGTCCCGGCGTGTGCTGCAGCGCTGCTTCCTCGCTGGTTCCTGGCTGCCGGCATATCGCGAGACAGAGCAGTGAAGGGCCTGCGGTCACATGATTGTGACGTCACCGAAGGTCCTTCAGCGCTGCCGGCATGCAGAGAGAGCCTTCGGAAAGGGGAGTATAAACTTTGTTATTTTATTCTTTTTTTACAGGTACAATGGTACCCAGGTCTGGATGAGAGTCTCCTCTCCTCCAGAACTGGGTACCATCCGCACATAGAAACGCATAGAAGCCGCTTGTACAAATGTACAGACGCGCATTCTATGCGTCTCAATGCAAGTCAATGGCGGGGCTTCCGCTGCGCTTCCGCAAAATCAATGAACATGCTGCGGATTTTTGTACGCAGCATAAACGCTGCGGAAAAATCCGCAGCATGTGCATTGACATTGCGGAATCCCCTTGGGGACCATGGGGTGCGGATTACCTAGCGTTTCACAAGCGTTTACGCTGCGGAAATTCCGCAGCATAAACGCTTGAAAAACGCTACGTGGGCACGCAGCCTTAAAATTGTTCCAGAAAATTAAGTATTTCTCACAGAAAATTATTGCAATTACACTTTATCTTATACACATATTTATTTCTTTTGTGGGTATTGGAAAAACAGAAAAATACAGAAAAAAGGCAAATTGGACATAATTTCACACAAAACCCCAAAAATGGCCAAAACAAAACTGATGGCACCTTTCCAAAATTGTGGGCAAACAACTTTGTTTCAAGAATCTGATGCTCATTCAATCTCACCTGTGGCAAGTAACAGGTGTGGGGAATATCAAAATCACACCTGAAGCCAGATAAAGGGGAGAAGTTGACTCAATCTTTGCATTGTGTGTGCCACACTAAGCAAGAAGAAAAGAAAGAGGAGAAGAGAACTGCCTGAGGTCTTGTAACCTTGAGATTGTTGATACTGTTCAACAATTTTGTTTCTCAAGTCCATCTCAAGAGATCATGATGTTCCTTTGTCCACAGTGCGCAACATAATCAAGAAGTTTACAACTCATGACACTGCAGTTAATCTCCTTGGACGTGGACAGCAGCGAAAAATTGTTGAAAAGCGGCAACAGAGGATAGTCTGGATGGTAGATAAGCATCCCCAATCAAGTTTCAAAGAAATTCAAGCTGTTCTGTAGGCTCAGAGTGCATCAGTGTCAGCGCCAATTATCCGTTGACATTTGAATGAAATGAAACGCTATGGCACGAGACCCAGGAGGACCCCATTGGTGACACAGTGACATAAAAAAGCTGGACTGCAATTTGCCCAAAAAATTACATAAGCCAAAATCCTTCTTGTGGACAGATGAGACCAAGGTGGAGCTTTTCTGTAAAGCACCTCATTCTACTGTTCACCGAAAATGTAACGAGGCCTACAAAGAAAAGAGCACAGTACCTACAGTCAAAGATGTTTTGGGGTTGTCTTGCTACCTCTGGCACTAGGTGCCTTGACTGGTAATTTGAAGATTACCAAAGGATTTTTGGTCGCAATGTAGTGCCCAGTGTCAGAAACCTGGTTTTGTGTCTTAGGTCATGGGTCTTCCAGCAGAATAATGACCCCAAACATACTTTAAGAAGCCCCCAGAAATGGATGGAAACAAAGCGCTGGAGACTTCTTAAGTGGCCACCAATAGGTCCAGATCTAAATCCTATTGTACACATGGAGAGAACCTAAAATTGCTGTTGGGAGAAGACGCCTTCAAATATGAGATACCTGGAGCAGTTTGCAAAAGAAGAGTGGTCAAAAATTCCAGTTGTGAGGTATAACAAACTGGTTGATGGTTATAGGAAGAGATTGATTGAAGTTATTTATTAAAAAGTGTGTACAACCAAATATTAAGTTGAGGGTGCCTACAATATTGTTTAGACCATTTTTGGAGTTTTGTGTGAAATTATGTCCAATTTGCCTTTTCTTCTCTGCTTTTGGTGTTGTTCCAATACACACAAAGGAAATAATCATGTGTATAACAAAACATGTGTAATTGCAATAATTTTCTGGGAGAAATACTTCATTTTCTGGAACAATTTCAAAGGTGCCAACACTTTCGGCCATGACTGTATATACATATATGCGGTTTAGGGAGAGAGAGGCTGCTCTTACTGACAGATTCTGTTTAAAGATTTTCTTTTGTAAATGTAAAAAAACTTGAATTATGAAAAGAGAGCTTGAAGGGGTTTACCTTAAAAATGTTGCCTAGGAGTAGGAAATGTAATAAAATAAAAAAAAATAACACTACTCACCCGACGAAACCCTCACGACTTCAGCACTTCTGATCTGGTGGTCCTCGCCATTCTTGCAGAGGTATCATGTCCATTATTCATATGACTGCTACAGCCAATTAATGGCTTCAGCAGTGACGCTTTCATGTATGCCACATAACAATGATGGCTATTGATTGGCTGCAGCAAATCACATTAATAATGGATAGGAGATCATTACTGCAGGACAATCAGGGACCACAGGACTTGCGAGGGGGATTCAATGTGTACGCTTTGATTACGTCTTTATTTTAATTCACTCCCTACTTTTTTGGAACCCTTTCTAAAATTATGGAAAACACTTTAAAAAGTGACCTACTGGTTTGACATACAAGTTTATCATTACGTAGGGAATGCTTAGTAAAGTTATTCTGATACCCTCCTTTTGCATGCATGTTTCACAATCAACCAATTGCAGAATTCTCCTCCTTCCCCAACTTAGCCACAACGTTCATTAGACTACCTGATGAATACTGTGCAGTGCCTGCGCCAGTTAGCGGATTGGCTAGTGCTGTTAACATGAGCACTGGCCATTCTGAGTACTTTCCGGATGGTCTCTGACTACAATTAGATGGTGCGCTTTGGGTAACCTGAAAAGTGCTGTGTGACATGTTGAGGGGAAGAAGGAGAGTCTCACATAACTTTACTAAGCATTCTCCATCTAATTTTACATTTCTACATCAAACCAAAAATAGTTGCTATAAAAAAAAGACACTCCACTGTTTAATACATGTATATGTATACCGTGTTAAGCCTAGTGCAGAACCTTTGTGGGTTTCTCCATGAGGCATTCTGTGAATTTCTGCCCTTTCCTTTTGTTCTAGGCCTAACGTTGTGTTGAGGTTCTGATCGGACTGTTCTTTTAAAGCTCAGTAAAACTTATTGGAGCAATAATGTACACTGTTCTATGTAAAATGCTTCATAGTGTAATTTAACAATACTTTGGGGATACTGAAATCAGAAAGCACCTTTAAGAAATACACATGTGGCAGCTTAAGCACACAAATGGATCCCATAAAGTCAGCGTTTAGATGATTTGCCAGAAGACTAGACATAAATAGAAGATATCTATCCAATCACATCTAATTTGCTAATTAAGCATTAACAGCAAGTTGCACTAACAGTGTATGAGGGTAATGCCAGACAGTGCAGTTGTAACGCAGTTTGGATGTAGGCCGAAACCACATGGATTTTTTGTATAAACATACATGCTTTGACCGTGTGTTATTAGACTGTATTTTACCTTTTATAGTGTACAGCTGGTTTCCATGGAGCCAGCCTCTGGTGCCTGGCCAGGGGTGGGATTCGGCCGTTTCTCTCCAGTTCAGGGAACAGATTGTCAAAATTGAAGCTGGTTCCCTGAACCGGCAAGAAGGGTAACCTTTATACGCTTCTCTGGCCTGCAGTTTTCAACTAAATGTGAGCCCTCGGACGCACATTCAGTTGAAATATATTGCGGCACAGAAAGCCACCGGCCGCGGCCAGGTAAGAAGAAACTTTTTTTTTTTAATTGAATATCCACAATATGGGGACAGACATATGGAAAAAAGGATGGAGACATATGGGGACCAGGATGATTGCATAAAGTGGCAAGGATGGGGGGACATCATTAAATAATCAGGCCCAGGATGAGGACTTTATTACAGAATGGTGCCAAGATGGAGGGCATTATTACAGCAAGGGGCCAGGTTAGAGGATATTATTATATTATTCCAGGAAGGGGCTAGGATAGAGGACATTAGTACTGTAGAGGCTAATTAAGAGATATTATGACTGCTGTGATGTATTTTACTTTTCAATGGGGGGAGGTTCTATTAATGTGCAGTGCGGCACTGTCACTTTTTTCTTAATCGAGTGAAGTGTAGAAGTCGGGGAAAGAGTGGGGAATGTGCTATAGTATCTATCAGCTATCAAATGACTGTTATTGGCGATGGCGGTCTGCACTGGATGAAGAAGAAAAGCGATGAAGAATCACTTCAACTACAGACGTCACACGTAAGTCAGTGTGCTACCTGTACACTTACACTATATACAGAGCTCCTGTGTATAATGTCACTGGTAGTGTTGAGCGAGTATGTTCTATTAACCCTTTCGGCGAGTATGCTCGGGCCGTTGCAAATCATGCACACGGGAGCGATTCAACCATATCACCGAGCAGCTAATCCCATTCACCCAATCTTCATTAGCATTTCTATTCACGTAATTTATGCGGCAGCTGTGAGCTGCTTTTTTTAGCCTGGGAAGGTGCCATTTGCAAACATAGTCCCTGGTTATAATTAACAGGTCACAGCTGATTTGTTAGCCATTACGTCCCCCAGATCAGCACTCAGCAGCGCTTTGGACGCAGCGTATTTTTGCTGCGTCCAAAACACTGTTTTAATGACGCACTTTTGTTGTCGGTAAATGTGAATTCACCGCATATAATCACACTTCAATCGGTCAAAATCTGCAGCGGAGACTAGCGAGTCTGTTACAGAAATTAACATGCTGTGGGTGAGTTTGGGTATGTGGCCACGACCAGGAGCCGCTGCAGGTTTGACGTTGCGTGTTTATAAAGCATCAAATCTGCAGCGGCCAGATGTTACAGCATAGTGGATGGGATTTCTAGAAATCCCATGTCCACTATGCGTGCATTTGAGGCTGAGAAACACCCGTGGACACTGACACGGTCTTTCAGGACCGCAGCATGTCAAATTCTCTTGCGGAGTCGCTAGTCTCCACAACAGAAATTTGACCACTAGAATGTACTGAATGCGGTAAATCCGCATGGTTCAGTGAACACATGTGGATTTACCTGCGTTCAATAGAATGCAACGTTTTGGATGCAGCAAAAATATGCATCCAAAGCACTGCTACGTCCGGATCGTGGGCACAGAGCCAAAAATGTAAAAAAAAAAAAAAAAAAACTGGTGTGGGCTCTAGCGTCACTTTTAGAACCAGCAGAGGGAAAGCCAACCACTGGGGGCTGATATTAGTAGCCGGGGAAGGGGCCATTAGCCAACAATGTTCCCTGGCTATTAATATCAGCCCACAGCTGTTTTTTTAGCCTTTATTCACTAGATTACAGGGGGATTCCATAAAAAAATTGACGTGGGGTCCCCCTATAAAATCTAACCAGAAAAGGCTAAACTAGACAACTGCAGGCTGATATTAATAGCCAGGTTAGGGGCCATGAATACTAGCCCCCTCCACGGCTATTAATATCACCCCTCAGCAGTCCCAGAAATGGCGCATCCATAAGTTGCGCCAAATCCAGCGCTTGGCCTATGCTCTTACCACTGCCCTGTAGCGGTGGTGAGTGGGGTAATGGGGTTGGGGTTCATGTCAGCCTTGTATTGGTGGCTGATGTGAAGCCCAGGTTAGTAATGGAGAGTGTCTATAAGACGGCTCCATTACTAACTGCGTAGTAAAATGGTCGCCGCTTTTTCAATAAATACACAGCCAGAATAAAAGTATTTTAATAAAATAAAAAACAAGTTGTTTTTTTTTACAATTTTTTTTATTGTACTTGGTCCGCAAAGCCATCGATCTTCTGAAAAAAAAAGTAAAAAAACAAACAACCATATTCATCACCTGTCCGCCGTCAAGACGCAGAACAGGTACCACCAACGATTGTCCTACGGCGATCCGGGTCACTTCAATAGCAGTGACATCAGCAATCACGGATGTCACTGCTGTAGAAGACAGCAGTGTACACTGATAGTTGTGTAAAATCACTCCTATCAGTATACATCGCTGTGCAGGAGGTTCATCAGCTGAAGATCAGCTGATCAGCCCCGGTGAGCTCTCCCCACCATCACCCTGGGAACATTCTTCAGAATGCTCCCACAGGAGGTCACATGAACCATCAGCTGATCGCTCACGTGACCGCAGGTCATGGAAGCACAGTATAATGCTGGGAGCGAGCTCGCTCCCCACAGTGTACCGCCGGCCGCTGGAGAGAGAGCATCGCTGGGGACCAGGACCAGGAGGACACCGGGTGGCGCCGGAAAGGTGAGTATAAGTATTTTTTATTTTAACAGCTGGCACGCCGGCTTGGTTGGGAAGATTATTACTCCCCCCAGCCACGTTGCTCTTGCTGTTCTCAGCGGAAGCAGCGGTCAGATGAGAGGAGTAGTAGTCCTCCTCTCCCGACCCGGGTACCACCCACACCGCATTTCTGCCGCGAATTCGCGGCCACTGGCTTTAATTGAAACACAGCAAATCAGCAGGTATAAATATTATACCTGTGGCTTTGCTGCAGTTCAGTTCAAGTCAATGGGAGCGAATTCGAAGTGGAAATGCCCACACAATGGGCATGCTGTGGTTTTTACCACAATGGTAATACTGAGCGGAAATTTCCGCATCATGTGCACAGAATTACCATTGCTATAGCTGGCAGACCTATTAACAAGCGTTTTCGCGGCAGCAAAACCGCCATGAAAACGCATCAAAAACGCTTTGTGTGCACATAGCCTAAAATTTGCACTGAAATCAGCAGAGAAGTGGTCACTCTCAGGTACAGCTCTTTGCGTTGCACTCTAGGGTAGGGGGCTATGGAAAGAACAAGAGCAACTCTTTCTGAAACTCCTAGACTTCAATGAACAGAAATTCAACCAGTAATGGTGATTAAAGGATAGACATCATCAGACATTAAAGGGGTTGATTGGTGAAAACGTATTGATCAGTGAGGATCAGACTTCTTAGATCCACAAAGATCAGTACAACAGAGCATTTTTAACCCAGTTAAAATCGAGCAGCAATGTGAAAGCTGCGCTCAGCTTTCCAGCAGCTCTTTACAAAATGAACGGAGTGGCAGGTTGGATGTAAAAGGGATAAAAAAGTGCCCTGTTCTGCTTATCTATGCTGGCCCCAGTGGTCAGCCCCACCGATCATTAAGCTACCAAATATCAAGTATATAGGTAATAACTTGTTTTCATGGGACAACCCCTTAAAATAATTTCCATAAGCCTGTAAACTAGCCCTTTATTCAACAATCCCTGATTGTTAGTTCTAATGGTGCCCATACACCTAAGATAGTTGTTGAAAAACAAGCTTTCTTCTGACCCACCTCCCCCATACACATGCAAGCATGCATGTGTTCTGAATGGGAAGAGGGGAAAAAAAGTCACCTCCAAACAGCTCTGGATAAGGTTTATCCTCCTAGCAACAAAAGGCATGTACATCTAAAATTCTGCATGTGTGATCATGTGCTCAAAACCATATAAATAAGACACATAGGTTTTGGGATTCTGTTCTGTAAAGCGATGAAGCAAAACAAACTTTTGGGGCCTCATGGATCAGCAGTATGTCTGAATGAAGCCTACTGTGAAAAGAACACCCTGCCTACAGTGAAGTATAGCAGTGGCTTTTTGATGTTCTATGCCTGCATTGCTTTCTCTGGCCCTTGAAACCTGAAGAGTGTGGAGGGAAAGATGTATTCAATAAAGTATCAGGCAATTCTCGAAGAAAAAACGTCATGATTTCTGTGAGGAAGCTGAAGCTTGGTTGCCACTGGATCTTCCTATTGGACAATAATCTTAAGCATGCCTCAAGACCACCAAGCCTTGGTTTTACAAGTAGTCCTAAGAGAATTTAGAAAGGGCTTCACAATTGCCTGACTTGAACATCAAGAAAGCCTTTGGTGGGATTTCAAAAAGGCAATTTAAGAACACAAACCCAAGAATATAAGTGAACTGAAATCCATTGCCCATGAGGATCTGATTAAGATTCCTCAGGAACACTGCCAGAAGATGGTGTCTGGCTATACATTACATTTGCAGGAGGTCATAAAAGCCAACGGTGCTTTACTAAGTACTAGAAATGCTTGTTATCCAGGGCATAAATAATTCTGAGACTGCAGTAGAGAATAAAAGTGGTATTTTGTATTGAATTATTGAACTTATTATTATATTAGTTGTGTTGAGATATTTACGGTAAAATTGTTCTTGCTTGATTGGTTTATTGCAAACAGCAGAAAGTTTTACATTTTGCTAATAAACCGAATTTGCAATGGGGGTTGAATAATTTTGATTGCAACTGCACAGGATATTACCTTAACCACAATCAACACTTTAATGTGATAAACCACAATTTCCAAAACAAGCTCTTTCTTCCAGCATAAAACATTCTTTTAATATGTACTGCATTTACCTAGACAGCAGCAATGAACTTTTAAAATAAAATACTGAAAAGTTAACACATTAACTAGTAAATAATTTACAGATAACTGCAGAATAATGTCTAAACATCAATTAAATAACTACCATATATCATTAAATTCCTACAAAGAACATGTACAGTGCACTTACTGTAGGAGGAAAAAATAGCACAAAAACTCAATAGAATAAGTGTAAACAGGTTATGAAAAGTTCTCTTGAACAAGCTCTGTATTCAGACCTCGATTTTACACTAGGATCAATACATATGCGTAGGAAAAATTTATACTGTTTACTCCAAAAACACGGCCTTGGCGCACAAGTCATGGCCATTTAAGTGTAACTGCACTTTCAGTTAACCACTTTAGAACAAGTTGTTGTGTGTACACGAGGAAGAACAATATTTCTGGACATTATATGACTTGACCTGCATTTTTAGCCATTTTTCCTTCTGCAGTTTCCATCAGCATTTTTTTGTGTGCACACTGCCTTTTGCCTCCCTCCATAGACATTTAGGTAGAAAGTGTAATTTGATTCCTCACTGAAGACAGATCTGTAGACAAATTTAAAGGCTATGTAAAGCTTTGTTATATCTACGGATCTGAAAATACAAGTGCTTCTCACAAAATTAGAATGTCGAAAAGTTAATTTATTTCCATTCTTCAATACAAAAAGTGAAATTCATATATTATATAGAGTCATTATAAATAGAGTGATCTATTTCAAGTGTTTGTTTCTGTTAATGTTGATGATTATCGCTTACAGCCAATGAAAACACAAAAGTCATTATCTCAGTAAATTAGAATACTTTATAACAACAGCTTGAAAAATGTTTTTAAAATCCGAAATGTTGGCCTACTGAAATGTGTGTTCAGTAAATGCACTTAATACTTGGTCGGGGCTCCTTCTGCATCAATTACTGCATCAATGTGGCATGGCATGGAGGCGATCAGCCCGTGGCAATGCTGAGGTGTTATGGAAGCCCAGGTTGCTTTGATAGCAGCCTTCAGCTCGTCTGCATTGTTGGGTCTGGTGTCTCTCATCTTCCTCTTGACAATACTCCATAGATTCTCTATGGGGTTAAGGTCAGGTGAGTTTGCTGGCCAATCAAGCACAGTGATACTGTTGTTTTTAAACCAGGTATTGGTACTTTTGGCTGTGTGGACAGGTGCCAAGTCCTGCTGGAGAATGAAATTTCCATCTCCAAAATGCTTGTCGGCAGAGGGAAGCATGAAGTGCTCTAAAATTTCCTGGTAGACGACTGTGCTGACTTTGGTCTTGATAAAACACAGTGGACCTACAGCAGATGACATGGCTCCCCAAACCATCACTGATTGTGGAAACTTCACAGTAGACATCAAGCATCTTGGATTGTGTGCCTCTCCACTCTTCCTCCAGACTCTGGGACCTTGATTTCCAAATGAAATGCAAAATTTACTTTCATCTGAAAACAACACTTTGGACCACTAGGGCGGCGCGGTGGCTCAGTGGTTAGCACCAAGGACAACATCTGCAAGGTGTTTGTATGTTCTCCCCGTGTTTAAGTGGGTTTTCTCTGGTTTCCTCCCACACTCCAAAGACATACTGATAGGGAATGTAGATTGTGAGCCCCAATAGGGACAGTGCCCATAATGTCCGTTAATTGTCTGAATTGTAAAGAGCTGCGGAATATGTTGGCGCTCTATAAATGAAAAGATTATTATTATTAATGAGCAACTGTCCAGGTCTTTTTCTCCTTGGCCCAGGTAAGATGCTTCTGGCATTGTCTATTGGTCATGAGTGGCTTGACACAAGGAATGCGACACTTGTAGCCCATGTCCTGGATACGTCTGTGTGTGGTGGCTCTTGTGGCAATGACTCCAGCTGCAGTCCACTCCTTGTGAATCTCCCCCAAATTTTTGAATGGCCTTTTCTTAACAATACTTTAAAGACCGTGGTTATCCCGGTTGCGTGTGCACCTTTTTACTACCACACTTATTCCTTCCACTCAACTTTCCATTAATATGCTTGGATACAGCACTCTGTGAACAGCCAGCTTCTTAAGCAATGACCTTTTGTGGCTTACCCTCCTTGTGGAGTGTGATAATGACTGCCTTCTGGACATCTGTCAAGTCAGCAGTCTTCCCCATGATTGTGGAGCCTACTGAAACAGACTAAGGGACCTTTTTAAACGCTTCGTAAGCCTTTGCAGGTGTTTTTTGTCAATTATTTTAATTTACTGAGATAATGACTTTTGTGTTTTCATTGACTGTAAGCCATAATCATCAACATTAACAGAAATAAATAAGTGAAATAGATCACTCTGTTTGTAATGACTGTATAATATATGAGTTTCACTTTTTGTATTGAACTGAAAAATTAACTTTTTGATGATATTCTAATTTAGTGAAAAGCACTTGTAAATGTCGAAATGAAGATTGCAGGCAAACGCTCTATGTCAAAGGTGCCCATAGCCTTTATGCAGTTATTGGTAGTTTAAAGTGGTAGTGCAGGGAGACAAAATTAATGGGGAGAAATTAGGTGTTTTCTTTCTCCAATTACAAATATTCGAGTTTTTCGGCACTTGTATGATTGATTTATTAAAAAAATAAAATTCAAATATTGATACTATTTAACGGCTACTGATACATTTGGCTACATATAGATAGGCTTCATTGCATTATGGTATACATTGGCAAGGTATCAACTCCATAAAGGTGTCCTATGATAGTGTGGCGCCCCTGAGGGTTCAGTCGCCACAGAGGTACTGCATCTCACCCAGAGGTGTGGTATCTCACTCTCAGGTAAGGATAGAGTGCTGCCCGGGACCCTAACACCTGCATCCAACACATCCACTTCAGTAGGGCAGGGCGAGATTGCTCCTACGGGAGAGCACAGTCCCTGGTCCCTGGCTGAAGTGGAGGGGAACCAAGTGAGGGGGAACCATGTAGTGGGTGTGGGTGGAGGAAATAGATTAGGGGAGCATGAAAGGAAGCTGTATAAAAAGGGGAACCATCTTGGAAAGAGAGCTCAGTCAGATCAGTCAGAGGAGGAGAAGTGAAAGGAGCAGAGGCTCTGCAGGAGCTCTGCTCGGGAGGCGGGCCTAGCCCGAGAGGCCCAGGACTGAGAGAGGAGAGGGAGCAGGAGAAAGACTCTAGGAACAGAAGGGATCCCAGGGGAAGTGCTGGAGGTCACCCGTTCGCCAGAATCTGCCAGGCGGTGGAGGGATCGAGCCGCAGAGGGGACCGGCCCCTAAACTAGTGGAGAACTACAAGGTTCAGCTAGAAACCGGAGGCTGCTGTACTTGCAAGGTGCAGTGGCCACATCCGCAACTATATCGCCGAAAAGGTGGCCACAGAGGGTCCAGGGGACTGCAGGTCGCCCGACAAGACCCGAGGCTACCGGATTGGGACACTGATTGTGAGGCGCAGGGCAGGAGAGCGAGAGCCAGCGCAGGAAGACAACTGAGGAAGGCACATAGAAAGGGGTCCTGTCAGGCACTCTTGAATTACCTGAGGGATTGCTGAACCCCTGCCTGGTGAACACACCGCGACGTGGGAGGTTGTAGTCCGGAACCTGTAACCTGAGGAACTTATCAACTGTGAGTAAACTCGGAAGACTGCACCCCACTGTTCCACTGTCTCTGTGATTATTATCTGCGCCATCACCCCTGCACTACAGCGCCCAGCATCACCTATAACATCAACACTGCCCTGGAGCTAAGCTCTACCTGTGGAGAGCCACACCAGCTTTGCTGCACTAACATCAGCTCCAGAGGACCTGCTCCGCAGCGGCGGCTCCCTTTAGACGCATACCACAGGTGGCGTCACGAACTATATATATATAAACCTGTACATAAATCCCCTATAAAAATCCCCCCCTCTTGAATGACCGCCCCGGGTCACGGACCGGGTCACCGCCACTGTGACATCTCCCTTAGCAACGACCGGCCCGGCACCGAGTACCCCACGGCCCAGGGGGTGCGTCAATAGCCCCATCCACTCTATTGATTAAGATTTATTTTCTGCTTCAAGATCACTCATCCTTGCCAGCAGTTTAGGAAAGAAAATAAATACTTGTACAGGAGGTGATGACGTACACTACCGTTCAAAAGTTTGGGGTCATTTAGAAATTTCATTATTTTTGAAAGAAAAGCAAATTTTTTTTCAATGAAGCCAACATTAAATGAATCAGAAATGCACTCTATACATTGTTAATGTGGTAAATGACTATTCTAGCTGAAAACGTCTTGTTTTTATTGCAATATCTACATAGGTGTATAGAAGCCCATTTAAAACAACCACCACTCCAGTGTTTTAATGGTACATTGTGTTTGCTAATTGTGTAAGAAGGCTAATGGATGTTGAGAAAACCCTAGAAAACCCTTGGACAAGTATGTTAGCCCAGCTGAAAACGGTTTGGCTGATTTGAGAAGCTATAAAATTGACCTTCTTTTGAGCTAGTTGAGAATCTGGAGCATTACATTTGTTTGTTCTATGAAACTCTCAAAATGGCCAGAAAAAGAGAACTTTCATGTGAAACTCGACAGTCTATTCTTGTTCTTAGAAATGAAGGCTATTACATGCGAGAGATTGCCAAGAAACTGAAGATTTCCTACAACAGTGTGTACTACTCCCTTCAGAGGAGAGCACAAACAGGCTCTAACCAGAGAAGAAAGAGAAGTGGAAGATCCCGCTGCACAACTGAGCAACAAGACAAGTACATTAGAGTCTCTAGTTTGAGAAATCGACATCTCACAGCTCCTCAACTGGCAGCTTCATTAAATAGTACATGCAAAACGCAAGTGTCAACGTCTACAGTGAAGAGGCGACTCTGGGATGCTGGCCTTCAGGGTAAAGTGGCAAAGAAAAAGCCATATCTGAGACTGGCTAATAAAAGGAAAAGATTAATATGGGCAAAAGAACAAAGACATTGGACAGAGGAAGATTGGAAAAAAGTTTTATGGACAGACGAATGAAAGTTTGAGGTGTTTGGATCACACAGAAGAACATTTGTGAGACGCAGAACAACTGAAAAGATGCTGGAAGAGTGCCTAACGCCATATGTCAAGCATGGTGGAGGTAATGTGATGGTCTGGGGTTGCTTTGGTGCTGGTAAAGTGGGAGATTTGTACAAGGCAAATGAGATTTTGAATAAGGAAGGCTATCACTCCATTTTGCAACGCTATGCCATACTCTGTGGACAGCGCTTGATTGGAGCCAATTTCATCCTACAACAGGACAATGATCCAAAGCACACCTCCAAATTATGCATGAACTATTTTGGGAAGAAGCAGGCAGCTGGTATTCTACCTGTAATGGAGTGGCCAGCGCAGTCACCAAATCTCAACCCCATTGAGGTGTTGTGGGAGCAGATTGACCGTATGGTACGCAAAAAGTGCCCATCAAGCCAATCCAACTTGTGGGAGGGGCTTCAGGAAGCATGGGGGGAAATTTCTCAAGATTACCTCAGCAAATTAACAGCTAGAATGCCAAAGGTCTGCAATGCTGTAACTGCTGCAAAGGGAGCATTCTTTGACGAAAGCAAAGTTTGTAGGAGAAAATTATTCTAATAAAAATCATTATTTCTAACCTTGTCAATGTCTGGACTATATTTTCTAATCATTTTGCAACTCATTTGATAAATAAAAGTATCAGTTTTCATGGAAAACACAAAATTGTCTGGGTAACCCCAAACTTTTGAATGATAGTGTACGTTACTGTAGTATATATTGCAAAGTGTCATTCATGTATATGGAACTTTTAATATTTCACCACAAATATGTGCTGCCATAGTTAGATATGGTAACACACTGTATGGAAAAATGTGGAAAAAAGTGCAAATTCATAAGTAAAAGAAGCACTCCCACCAAAACTTTTATCCTCTTAACATAATACAGTCATCATATTATATAGCACTGTGTACTTACAATTACTCATTTTGCCTTTCTAACCAGCTAATTCTATTTTTTTTCCATTAGGAGTATGACATCACGTGATTAAAAACTGACTAGCTGAATCCTTCTAAGCTCTATGTAGAAACAGGAGGTCTCTTCTCCCTGTATGAGTCATCACTGCAAAGTCCCTGGCAGGAGGGAGAAGCAACTGGGTCAGGAGTTGAAGAGGGGGATGACTCATGCAGGGAAAAGAGACTTCCTGTTTCTACATAGAGGAGAGAAAAGAGAAGTAATAACTGGGTAGAAAGGCAAAATGAGCAGTTGTAAGTACACAGTGCTATATAATATGATGATTGCAATATATTAAGAGGATAAAAACTTTGATGGGGGAGCTTCTTTAATGTTACTTCTAAGCTCCAAAGCCATAATTTGTTCACATGCACAAGGGAAGGAAAAACTATTAATTATTCAAAGAGAAGACTACTGGTGAACAAGGCTCTGGACCAACAACACAGAGCATTTAGCAGGATGAGCCTACAAGTGAATTGTTGATTTGCAAAGTCTAAAAGCCTGAATAAGAAATGAGACAACCATTCACATTTAAAGGGAAAGCAGTCTGGGATGTTTTTTTCAATGTCTGCATGTGGAATTCACTTGTTCTTAATATGGACTCAAACACTTTTGTTACAAGCAGCCACGTCTAGGGCTCACAAGCATGATCCTATATAGTGTGGCCTAGAGGAGGACAGAGGCAAAGGAAGGACATCTGCCATCTAGTCAAGAGGCCACAACTATTTCTACTGCACGGCAGGGAGTAAAATGAGATTGCTTTGCTACTGAATCCTATCCAAGCTGAGCTGTAGAGTAACCACGGTTATAATCACCTTAATTCACTTTAATCATTAGGTGCCCACCAGCATATGCGCACAAGGCTATACTGCCACATTTATGGCTGAACCTAATATTTAAGAGAGAAGCTTAAAGGATTATTTTTCCCTCTGTGCGGAGTAATAGCTGCGGGACCCGGTCCCCAGATTCTCACAACTCTAATGAACATTAAATCCTCGAGCAATCAAATACCGAGATATAACCTGATTCTTTATCAAAGAGATATGTGCATACTGTACCTAGGGTGATAGACACACATATACTGAATAATACATTTGCACACAGATGAATGCGTTATGCTGGCACATTTGGATAACATGTTGCGTCGTGAATACCTCATGAATTACATATTACCCAGCCTATTTTGTTTAATAGGAACCTGTTAAGTCTTTTATTCTGCCCTCTCATAAAGCCTCAATACATTAGATGTCTGCTGACCACCATCTGCGCCAACTTCCTGATACACAGGCATGCTCAGCCTAGCACTCCTGCATTTTCTATGACCGAGCCGCTCCCAGACTCCTCTGGCAGCGGCATCTCTCTCGGAGACCAAAGGTATCAGCCTTTGCCGTATGATGAAGATGAATCCATCATGTGTTGCGGAGAGCTGAGAGGTCCACATACACATTAGACTGTTGTCTGATCCTGCAAATATCGGGGGTTCGGCTGACTTTAGTCTAATGGATATGGAGGTCTTAAGCCAAAAGTAATTACAAGCCAGCAGATTTCAGAGATCCGTTACCTATGTGGTAATGTGAACAGCTGCCAGCAGAGTTGGATATTCATGAAATGCAGACTATCCTCACCCTTCAGCTGCTGATTGACTGATTTGCACAGAACGAGTATGGCCAAACAGTGTGGTGCCAGAGCGGTCAAAAATTGTGCGGCCCAGACAAGCCATCCTCGAACGAACACTTCACAACCCATTTAGGTAGGCTGCTGCACTCACATTCACAAAGCGCCATTGTAATTACAATCATTGTATGAGCATAAAACATATATTATTGGAAGCCCATGTCTTGTGCACACAGGGTGTAGTGCTGCCAAAAATACATGCCAGACAAACAGCCTTTTTGTGGACTTATAGGTAACCCTACGGATGCCTGCAATGGTCCATTTTGCCCTCATCTTACTGAGAGGTTTTCATATACCTACACATTTGCTCTATCATAAATTTTAGATACACGTGCATTTTTGTGTTCTGTTTACCAATCTGAAAAAAAGTATAGCCTTACTGGCTATCACCTTAGACTACAGCCCGGCTATCAGTATTTGGTCAGTATTTTACATCAGTATTTGTAAGCCAAAACCAGGAGTGGGTGATAAATCCAGAAGTGGTGACGTGTTTCTATTATACTTTTCCTCTGATTGTTCCTCTCCTGGTGTTGGCTTACAATTACTGATGTAAAATACTGATAGTGGGGCCGTAGCCTAAATCTGCTTTCCAGAAGCTGACAATCTAGCAGGTCAAGTAAAATAAATATTAGGTTAAGTTCCCATGATAAGATTCTGAAGCTGCGTATTTTCGCTGCACAAAAACTGCAGTGTCTTATAGCTCCAGCAAAGAGGTTGGGATGTATAAAAATGTCATGCCCACTGGGCTTTTTAGTTTTTTTCTTTCTTTACACAGCGTAAACTGACCTGCATTGCGTGTTTGAAATCCATATGTCAATTTCTCTTACAGGTACACTGAGTTTTACCTGCGGGTAATCCTCATAGAATTGTATTAGACGTGGAAGATTCTCAAGTTAAAAAAACGCATATGCATTTTCAGTGCACATGTAATTCACACGCCTATATCAAAGTTTTGTCAAAGCCAAATACCAAGTAGTATGAAAAACAAAGCAGCTTCATTTAAAAACTCACTCAAAAACAAAAATGAAAAACACAAGTAACCTAATTGACCTAATAGGTAATCAAAAACTCACCAAATTATCCTTGAGAGAATGTGGCCTTACACTGTGTGCACAATTATTAAAGAGGTTGTCCACTACTAGGACAACCCCTTCTTGATCTAAATGTTCGGCCCCGATAAAATAAAAAAAACTATACTCACATAGGTGCCGGCGCCGTTCCAGCACTCGCGGTCCCGGAGCTCGGGGTAGTGTTATGACACATGGTGCCCGGCGCTCAATCAGCACTGGCGTCACTGTCCCCACCTTCATACGAATTGAACACAAAGTAGAAGTCAGAGATCAGATGCAGCCCTGACTTCCACTTCATGCTCAGTTTGCCGGAAGGAGGAGGCAGTGACGCCAGCGCTGATTGGGCGCCGAGCACCACGTGTCATACAGGCGCACGAGAGCATGGAGTTGGAAATATGCATAAAAATGATGATATGGTCAAAATGCTCACTTAATTGTGCACATAGTGTACATTCTTGTACCTTCGTGATTACAATCAAGTCTAGTTAATTCAAGTGTTCAGATCACCTACTGTAATAAAAATGGAACCTCTCGAGTTTAAGATTTGTACTATAAACAATGAATGCTGTAATGAAAATCAACCTGTCTGTGTGTATCTCCAGCCGAAAGTACTTGCTGAGCTGGCCATCTACTTGTAGTGGCTGGGGTCGGGTACTGCACATCCACCCCTATTCAAATCAATAGGAGGCAGATGTGCAGTACTGTGCGTCAGCCACTACAAGTAGATGGCCAGCTCAGCAAGTACTTCCGGCTGGCGGCCACTGCCACCGATAACAGCTGATTGGCGGGAATGCCAGGTGTTAGACCCCGGGCTTATCAGACATTGATGACCTATCCTAATGATAAGCCATCAATGTAAAAGTAGTGGACAACCTCTAAGTCCCACACTCAGTCCTGCTCGGGAACACTCCCAACCAGTCCATTAACACCTACTTTATTGTAAAGACCCACATTTGCTAGGGCTGTATCTGAAAAATTGGGACTGTTGGTATGTTAGTATGACATAGCTTAGTTCTGTTTCACTGAAAATATTACAAAAAATTCTATTAAAAATTGTTACTTTTAGCTACCAGAACAGATAAATACTGTACAAAACAAAGCATTTCTAAGTTAACACAGCTTCTATCTAGCTCATACCACCGGAAATGCTGTAGATTTACTTAGCCATGCTCTAATATAATGGTGTTATTGGAATCATTTCAGCAAGCTTTGGGACAGGCCATAAATACAGCAGAATGGAGTCTCAAGTTCCATGAGGTAGCTCTGAGTATGTCAACAGGCCACAGGCTGAGGTTCAGCACTGGTTATACAGTCTGGAAAAGGAAGATTTATTTCCACTCAACTTGTAATGATTAGACCAATTACAAGTAGGTGTATAATTCGCGCTTGGGTAGTGGGGGAAGGGAAATATGGAGATACCAATGTGAAGGCGTTACTAAGGACTAGTCATAGGTTAGATAAAAATTAAATATAAGCTTTATTTGGAATAAATAGATAAAAAATATTTAAAACCAGTTAAAAGATGATGAAGTCTCTGAACCAAAGGCCAGTAAATCTTAGAGGATAGGAGTAGCATTATATATTTTGATAGAAGATGCTCCTTAACGTGGTCCAGAGGTGTAAAACCTATGGAAAAGGGTAAAGGGGATTAGATTAATGGGATTATCTAATTAGGCCTAGATGAGATAGATGGTACCGATGTACCTATTATAGGGTCCTTGTTCTTATTCCTGCACTGGTACAAAACTTGTAATGACTCTCACTGTGGTTTGCTGGAGTCTCAAAGCTTTAGAAATGGCTTTATAACCTTTTCCAGACTGATAGATCTCAATTACTTTCTCATTTGTTCCTGAATTTCTTTGGATCGCAGCATGATGTCTAGCTTTTGAGGATCTTTTGGTCTACTTCACTTTATTAGACAGGTCATATTTAAGTGATTTCTTGATTGAGAACAGGTGTGGCAGTAAATAGGCCTGTGTGTGGCTAGGGAAATTGAACTCCGCTTTCCAAAGATGTGATAAACCACAGTTAATTTATGTTTAAAGGAAGGGGGGCAATCACTTTTTCACACAGGGCCCTGTAGGTTTGGATTTCTTTTTCCTTAATAATAAAGACCTTCATATAATAACTGCATTTTTTGCTTACTTGTGTTATCTTTTGTCTAATATTTAAATTTGTTTTGTGATTTGAATCATTTCCTGGTAAGTATGATAAACATGCAAAATAATAAGAAATCAGGAAGGGGGCAAACACTTTTTCACACCACTGTAGATACATATACTGTACATAACACAACTTTTGAATAAGAATATATACATATAGTATAAAGTTTTAGGCTGGTGAAAAAAAAGATTTTTAAAAAGAAAAAAAAACAGAAGTGCCAATAGTTTATTTTTATCAATTTACAAAATGTAAAAGAGAATGAACAAATAAAAAATCTAAATAATTAATTTAAATATTTGGTGTCTCCACCATTTGCCTCCAAAACAGCATCAACTCTAATAGGTACATTTGTATAGAGAGTCAGGGATTTTGCAGAATTATAGATGTATCAGATGTATGAGTAACCAATTATACCAAACAGGTGGTAATATCATTTTCATATGTACATTGGAACAGTCATTTATAGAAACAGCTGTGTAGGAGGCTTAAAACTGGGTAAAGAACAGCAAACTCTGCTACAAAAGGTGAAGTTGTGAAAGACCGTGTACATCCTATGACATGAAACTGCACCAAGAAATGGACAAAGTTGAGTTTCTATGTGTAGTTGGTCGGCCATGGAAACTTGGTGCAGCAAATAAGACACATCAGGCTTACTTCCCTTTAAAATTAGAAGATGTCCAGCAGTGCCATCAGATCAAAACTAGCAGCAACCAGTAGGACCAAGCTACACCCATCTACCGTTAAGAAAAATCTGTCCAGAAGTGATCTTCATAGAAAAATGACAGCTAGCTAAAAACATGTATATTTAAAAAAAACAAAAAAACATATACCTTCAACATGGAAACAAGGTCAAACAACTCAGCTATGCACAAAAAACATATGAAGTGGGGTGCAGATATATGGCAGTAAGTGCTCTTGACTGAGGAATCAAAATTGGAAATACTTAGTTGTAACAGAAGGCATCTTGGTCTCTGAAGGGCAGGAGAGCAGTACCATAAGGAATGTCTACAGGCAACAATGAAGCATGGTAGAGGTCCTTGCAAGAGAATCTGTCACAAGGTTTTTATCACCTAATCTGAGAGCAGCATAATGCAGGGACAGAGACCCCTATTCCAGTGATGTGTCACTTGCTTGGCTGCTTAGTGTAGTTTTGATAAAATTACTGTTTTATCAGCAAGAGATCATTAGAAAACTAGTAAATCTGCTTCCTTGTAGTCAAGTGAAGTCATGAGCTCTGTATAACCCTGATCCCACCAATGATTGGCAGCTTTCTGTTTACACTGTACATGAGCAGAAAGCTGCCAATCAGTGGTTGGGGAGGGCTTATACAGAGGTCAGCATTCAGAGAACTGCTAGATCTGCAGAAAATAAAACAGTGAATTTATCAAAATGACAGCACGCAGCCTAATAAGTGACACAGGGTCTCTGACCCTACATTATGCTGTTCTCTGATGGGATAGCAAAAACCTGGTGACCAATTCTCTATAAGGTTGCATTTCAGTTGGGGATTTGATCAGAAATAATGGTGTCCTCAATGCTGAGAAATTGAGAAATACAGGCAGAAACTTATTTTTCATGCAATATCATCAGGTAGGGCTCCAAATTTAGTCTTAAGCAAGACAACAATCCCAAACATAGAGTTAATGTCATTAAGAACCATCTTCAGCAAAAAGAAGGACAAGGAGTCCTGGAAAGGAAGTGATGATATGGCTCCCACAGAGGTCTGATCTCAACATCGCTTAGTGTGTGGGATTACATGAAGAGACAGAATGATTTGAGCAAGCCTATATCTACAGAAGATCTGTGGTTATTCTGTAAAGAAATTTGGTAGGGAAGTTGTTCCAAACAAAAATTGAGTGAAAGTGTACATTGAAGAACTGATTCTGTTTTGAAGAAATAATAATAATAATAATAATAATTTTTATTTATATAGCGCCAACATATTCCGCAGCACTTTACAATTAAGCGGGGACATGTACAAACAATAAATTCAATACAAGGTGAGACAGTTTAACAGTTACATCAGGAGTGAGGTCCCTGCTCGCAAGCTTACAATCTACATGGAAATGGGGGGACACAATAGGTGGAAAGTGCTTGTTATTTCAGGTCTGGCAATTATAATAAGTCGGGATTATCATATAAAGCTGTATGATACGGTCATCAGCCTGTATGTTAAAGTGCAATACTCAATTACCGAGTGCAGTTATCGAGTGCATGGAGTGTGTAGAAACAGATGAACAGTAGGGTGCAGATTCTGAATAGTATTTAGGAGGGAACAGGGGAAAGCTAGTTTACTGAGTAGTTGAGGTGGTAGGCTTGTTTAAAGAGATGGGTTTTTAAAGCGCGCTTGAAGACATCGGGGCTAGGCATCAATCGGATCGTCTGGGGTAGAGCATTCCAGAGAACTGGTGCAGCACGAGAGAAGTCTGGGAGACGGAGGTGTGAGGAAGAAAGAGGGTGGACACAAAATAATGCTTTGATTTCAATTTCTCTTTTCTTTATTCAGCTTCCATTTTTCTAATAGCTAAAAATAAACTATTAAACCCTTCTAGATTTTAAAGCATTCTTACTTTGCAGCAATTTTTTCACATCTGTTGAGACACAAGGGTCAGTGGGTGATCTCATCTGCTGGCCTGGCAGTCTTTAGAAAGACCGCACGGACGAGGGCTCCTCTACTGAACGTCCGTACTCCTTCCCCGTAGGCAGTACGTACTCCGATACCGCAGGGTGAGGGTAACACACTAAGGTAATAATTTGTTGGATCACCAACAGTCAATAACATATAGTACTGTCCCAGCAAAAGCACAAGATGGTGCAAATGACAAAGTCTTATCCTTCTGCAGGCTCGCCGGGAATTAGAACATCTGTGACTTCAGGGCTTACAGGGCCACCAACCCCAAGCAGTGGCACCCCACTTTTGGTGAGCACCCACATATAGGAGGTAATGGCAAGCTTAGGAAGCTGACAGAGTACATTGAGGTATGTGGCCAGGTGACCTGATTGTCCCAACCGGTGTTCTCTAAATGACTTTGAGGGTTCAGTGATGGTCAATGGAGTAGATCTGTATTCCTCCAGTTTGTGTTATGGTTCCTTGGCTCCTGTCTTGTAGAGTCTCTCTCCGAAAACAGAGGCAAATCCCCTTTTATAGTCCACAGCTCTTATTCAGGGCATTCTTCCACAGGATTGGGAGAACGTGAGAGGAGATAATCCCTCATTGTTCAAGTGTTCAATTAAACTGCATAGTTTGTTTTTGAAGGGTTGTAGAATAATAAACTGCGGGGCTGGTACAATGAGTAATCAGCAGGCATTCAACATATTAAACATTGATTGTTCAATTAACCTGCGTCTTTGTCCTCCAAGGTTATTTAGAAGAATACAATACATACAATAGCTTATCAGCAGGCCTTCAACAAATCAACATACAACAAGTAACATATAAAAAGAGTCAACGTGCTCATATGAACAATGGCTCATGTCTCTTGACCTACTGAATATTATGTCTGGCATAATTAAGAATGCTGTGTCGTCACAAGATCTAACAAACTTTTGCACAGTATTGTATACTTTCACGCGACATATACACAAACACAAACACACACACACAAACACCCACACCCACGCACAAAAAAAGTGCCCAGCATAAATGAGTACACCACAGCAGATTTGTCAGAAAACCTTTAATTTTCTTTCAGAATCAACATTTTCTAACTTTCCTAACAAATATATTCAAGACCAAGTTGCAAAAATGAGAATACTCCAATGAAGTTCTTAGGGGCAAATCTAAAGTTTAGACTACAAAACTCTAACTCCTGACGAAGCCATTTCCGGGCGAATTGCGCGTCGAGGCCACTGCACATCACCAGCATCTCGCTTCTAGCTGCTCCAGACTCTGCTAACATGACCCAAGGTAATGTCAACCTGCTGACGCCACTCTCCCTGTTCCGCTGATGTGGGTGTTGTTACAACACAACAATAGAAAGTACTACTTAGTGTTATGCAGTTAACCCTTTCAACACCTGACATCCTACACAGGGGGAATTGTCATTTGCCATATGTCTCTTTGCCATAGGGTCTCACCAATGCGGATTTGAATCTGGACTAGGATTTTCACTTGATTATAATCTTGTACTACCTAGTTGGCAGCACAGACCTACATCTGTTACTTTTGCAGGCTGAATTGGGGATGGTAGTCCCTTTGCAGGATTTTCATCATCTCATCCTGCTTTCTTCAGCTGTCCTCCCCCCTTTTTATACTCTTTTTTCTCTCTATCCATACCATGGAATTGTGTAATAATACATATATGTATATGTTTCAATAAAGTTTACATTTTATGATATAAATCCCTTTTGTGTCATTTTGGGACTATCAACAGATAGATTGAGGTGACTATTTGTTATATGAGGTTTACCTTTTCCTCATTTTCTGGAAACTCCTCTCTCCCAAAATGGGTCTTTTGTCGGTTTTAAAACTCTAACAATAATTCAACCACAGGCAAGTCTAAATACAGTTGTATGAAAAAGTTTGGGTACCCCTATTAATCTTAAGCTTAATGTTTTATAAAAATTTGTGTTTTTGCAACAGCTATTTCAGTTTGATATATGTAATAACTGTTGGACACAGTAATGTTTCTGCCTTGAAATGAGGTTTATTGTACTAACAGAAAATGTGCAATCGGCATTCAAACAAAATTTGACAGGTGCATAAGTATGGGCACCCTTATCATTTTCTTGTTTTAAATACTCCTACCTACTTTTTACTGACGTACTAAAGCACTTTTTTTGGCTTTGTAACCTCATTGAGCTTTGAACTTCATAGCCAGGTGTATGCAGTCATGAGAAAAGCTACTTAAAGTGGCCACTTGCAAGTTGTTCTCCTGTTTGAATCTCCTCTGAAGAGTGGCATCATGGGCTCCTCAAAACAACTGTCAAATGATCTGAAAACAAAGATTATTCAACATAGTAGTTCAGGGGAAGGATACAAAAAGCTGTCTCAGAGATTTAACCTGTCAGTTTCCACTGTGAGGAACATAATAAGGAAATGGAAGAACACAGGGACAGTTCTTGTTAAGGCCAGAAGTGGCAGGCCAAGAAAAACATCAGAAAGGCAGAGAAGAAGAATGGTGAGATCAGTCAAGGACAATCCTCAGACCACCTCCAGAGAGCTGCAGCATCAACTTGCTGCAGATGGTGTCACTGTGCATCGGTCAACTATACAACGCACTTTGCACAAGGAGAAGCTGTATGGGAGAGTGATGCGAAAGAAGCCGTTTCTGCAAGCACGCCACAAACAGAGTCGGCTGAGGGATGCAAAAGCACATTTGGAGAAGCCAATTTCTTTTTGGAAGAAGGTAATGTGGACTGATGAAACCAAGATTGAGTTGTTTGGTCATACAAAAAGGCGTTATGCATGGCGGCAAAAAAACACAGCATTCCAAGAAAAACACTTGCTACCCACAGTACAATTTGGTGAAGGTTCCATCATGCTTTGGGGCTGTGTGGCCAATACCGGCACTGGGAATCTTGTTAAAGTTGAGGGACGCATGGATTCCACTCAATATCAGCAGATTCTTGACAATAATGTTCAAGAATCAGTGATAAAGTTGAAGTTACGCAGGGGATGGATCTTTCAGAAAGACAATGATCCAAATCTGCTCAGGCTTTCATGCAGAGGAACAATTACAATGTTCTGGAATGGCCATCCCAGTCCCCAGACCTGAATATCATTGAACATCTGTGGGATCATTTGAGGAGGGCTGTCCATGCTCGGCGACCATCAAACTTAACTGAACTGGAATTGTTTTGTAAAGAGGAATGGTCAAAAATACCTTCATCCAGGATCCAGGAACTCATTAAAAGCTACAGGAAGCGACTAGAGGCTGTTATTTTTGCAAAAGGAGGATCTACTAAATATTAATGTCACTTTTCAGGTGAGGTGCCCATACTTATGCACCTGTCAAATTTTGTTTGAATGCAGATTGCACATTTTCTGTTAGTACAGTAAACCTCATTTTAAGGCAGAAACATTACTGTATCCAACAGTTATTACATATATCAAACTGAAATAGCTGTTGCAAAAACACCAATTTTTATAAAACATTAAGCTTAAGATTAATAGGGGTGCCCAAACTTTTTCATATAACTGTATTCATTAAACAGGTGTCCAGCAGACAGTTGACTATAAAAGGGCGTTACTTAACTGAGAAAACGTCTTTCCATTTCATACTGTCAGCAATGGCACCACATGGAAAATAAATGTCACAAGAGCTGAGAAAGAAAATTTCTTTACACAAAAAAGGTGAAGATCAGCAAAGTTTTACTTGTCAGAATACTGTAGCAAAAGTGATACAAAAATCTAAAAAAGATGATAATGCAACCATCTCACAGAGACATCCAGGCTGACCACAGAAGTTAACACCTAAACAGGAGCATCTTCTGATGAGAAAGATTAAAGAAAATTGACATGCATATTCACTGCAATTAGCTAAAGAAGTAAAAAAGCAAAACCAGGGTGAGTATTTCCTGTTACACAATATATTTGCTTGGCTCACCTTTTGAGGTAAATTCAATAAATCTCATGTCTGGATGGGTAAATGGAGCCCGGGCGGTGGTGCAGCAGTTAGTAAGGCACTTGGGGATTGAGGACTTGCACATGCAGGAACTCAGGACAAGTAGTACAGGTGAAGTGGAACACAGCAAGGATGAATACAAAATGAACAGATTCCAGCAGACGTTTGTTTGCTACACCCGGTGGATAAATGCAAAGATGGCAGAGCAAGGGTTTACCTGCTGAGATGTATGTATGCAGAGCTGGAACACAAATCGTAGAGCACAAAAAATACAGGACACCAGATTATTAACCCTGTTGCAAGTTGCCTGGCGTAGAGCACAACAGAGGGCAGTAGACCCAGGGGAAGGAAGTGGAGCCTGGCATAACTGGGACAGGAGTATAACAACGGCGTACACAGCAGAGGAGTAATATGCATGGGTGTCATCAACAAAAGGCAGCTTATGCGCAAAAAAGTCCACCTGCAATTTGCCATGCTGAAAAATATGAAGACTACTGGAACTCTATACTCTGGAGCAATGACACCAAGATAAATGTTTTTGGAATTGATGGCTTCAATACTGAATGGCGTTGCAAATGTGAGGAGTGCAAAGAAAAATGCATGGTGCCTATAGTAAAACACGGTGGTGGCGGTGTCCTTATATGTGACTGCATGAGTGATGTTGGTGATTATTGTATCAAGAATTCACACATATACTGCTCTATATTGAAAGAGTAGATGCTACCAATACTCTGTGCCCTTGGAAGACATGCACTTTTCCAACATATTCTGAGTGAAAAAGAAACTCCAAACGAATGTGGTGCTAGTCACCTTAGGATTTCTTAAATACATCCAATTTCAGTGAAAAAACTCTTCCAAAAAATAAATTTAATTTCTCAAAGAAAAAAATGTTAAAATACAGTACAACGCGTTTCGGCTGCTATTTTTACAGTTTATAATATATAAACTGTATATTTTATATATATAAATTTCCTTATATACATATAAAATAAAGTGTTATGACAGTATAGTACCTGTATTCTATCCAAATGAGGTTGTAACACCATTTTATAGTGCCTTTTGTATTTTGTATGTTGTTTTTTGTTACCTGATGAAGGCTGCACTGTAAAAATAGCAGACGAAAAGCATTGTACAGTATTTTAACATTTTTTCTTTGAGAAATTAAATTTATTTTTTGGAACAGATTCTTCACTGGAATTGGATGTATTTAGGAAATCCTAAGGTGACTAGTGCCACATTCGCTTGGAGTTTCTTTTTCACTCAAAATTTACTACCTATGTAGATCCTAAGCAGGATCAGTACATAGTTCTCCAAAGGGAGCTGCACACCTTATTGGACTATACAAGACATGGAGGAGAGGTGCCCAAAGAATTGATTCCTTGAGAATCTTAACGTGCATTTCTTACTGATTAAGGCTATGTGCCCACGTTGCGGAACTGAAGCATATTTTTCACGCTTCTCCCTGGCGGGAAAATCGCATGCGGATTTTACATGCGGTTTTCCCGCCAGGTAGTAGCGTTTGTGAGGCGTCTTTGCAGCGTCTTTGCATGCATTTCCGCATGCGGGTTACCAAGCACTTCTCCAAGTGATTTAAGCATCACTTGGAAAAGTGCTTGACAACTTGTTCACACTATATAAATCCATGCAACCGGCATGGATTTATATAGTGTGACCAAGTAATAGTTAAAAAAAAAAAAAGAATCAGAATGGTAAAAAATAAAAAAATAAAGTTTATACTCACTTTCCGATGCATTCTCTGCCCAGTCCGGAGTCTTGAGCGGCTCACGCTGTTGTGTGCAGGACCTGCGGTGACATCATTGAGTCATGTGATGGGTCACATGACTCAATGACGTGGCAGGTCTTTCACACAACAGCACGACGGCGGGAAAACACCGGGAAGACATCAGAAGATAAGTATAAACTTTATTTTATTCTTTTTTTTACAGGTTCTTTGGTACCCAGGTCTGGATGAGAGTCTCCTCTCATCCAGACTTGGGTACCATCCGTACATTGATTCCGCTGCGCTTCCGCAAAATTAATGAACATGCTACGGATTTTTGACCGCAGCATATACGCTGCGGAAAAATCTGCAGCATGGGCACTGACATTGCGGAATGCCATTGGGGACCATGGGGTGCGGATATACATGCGTTTTACAAGCGTTTACGCTGCGGAAATTCCGCAGCATATACGCTTGTAATACGCAACGTGGGCACGCAGCCTAAAGGTGAGCATAACCACAACGAAAATAATTTTCTACTGTTGGTAAAAACGTATTACGCTCAGACAAAGCGCCGCACTTGTCTTTCTTCCCTCTCTCCCTATTGGGGTTCTTCTAAAGACTTTTCCAATATAACAATGATCCAAAACACAAATCTAAGGCCACTGTTCCATTTCTAAAGACGAATAAGGTGAAAGTAATTGAACAGCTAAGTATATCTCCTGACACCTAGGGGGGTGATAAAGAAATATGTTGAATATCACATTATGTCGCCAACTTGTTCATTCCATGCCTAGAAGACTTGGTGCGGTCCTTAAAAATCATGGAGGTCATACAAATTATTAGATGTAGTAGTTTTTGATGTGGGGTATATTCATTTTTATATCAATTAATTTGAGTAAAACTGTAGATTTTGCAATGAAAATTATATTACTAACCTTACTTTCATGTCATGGGTTAAAAAAATGTTCTATTTTTGTTAATTTCTATCCATATTTGCCTCTGCACATCTATCTATATATTAATCTATCAATATAACATAACAATAAATTATATATGTAAACTAATATTGGTAAATACATTTCTTTAAAAGAATGGTTAGAAGTAGCGTAGATGTAAGATTGCAGTTTGCTGTTATTATCACTATTGCCTGTGATACAACCCAGTTATAAAAAGAGAGAGGTCAAATCAGTAGAGGAAAATACGGCATACCAATATGTTATTTCCATAGCAACTCCAAAGCTGCTACACTTCACAGAACAGAT
This sequence comes from Phyllobates terribilis, assembly GCF_046119375.1. Taxonomy (NCBI): domain Eukaryota; kingdom Metazoa; phylum Chordata; class Amphibia; order Anura; family Dendrobatidae; genus Phyllobates; species Phyllobates terribilis. The sequence continues at coordinate 201,442,017 of NW_027362771.1, read as the reverse complement.
AAGAGTGTTACAACACAAGACGTCGCTCTTAAATACACGGCTTCCCAAAGCTTAAAATTAGACACACAGTCAAAAAGATGTCGACTTTTTACCAAGGTGTTTAAATTGACAGCTACGTTTTTCTCTTGCCAAAATTATGATTACGGCTAATACACTCATATTTTGCACAATTTAAAGACCTCTGACTACCTGTCAACTCTCCGGACAGGCTTATTTTAGTAAATACTTGTATTCTTCATTAAATAGCCACTGTGAAGCATCTGTTCTTAAGGCTGTGTGCCCACTATGCATATTTCAAGCGTTTTTGCAGCGGAATTTCTGCAGCGAAAATGCAGCATGTCCATTAATTTTGTGGACACGCAGCGTAATTGCCGCCATTGACTTGCATTGAATCGCTTAATCTCTGCATGACTACATGTGCACATGACGATATTAAGCAGTTCAATGTGCGGATGGTACCCGAGTCTGGAGAAGAGGAGACTCTCATCCAGACCCGGGTACCATGGTACAGGTTAAAAATACTATTTAAAATAAAAAATAAAGATACTTACTTTCTAATGGTCCCCGGTCTCCTGTACGGTGCATCCGGTGTGTTGAGCGGCTAACAATGGTCTAAAAGGACCTTCCATGACGTCATTTAGTCATGTGACAGGTCACGCGACCGCCGACGAAAGCGGTCGCGTGACCTGTCACATGACTAAATGACATCCTGAAAGGTCCTTTCACACCACTGCGAGCCGTACAAGAGACCGAATGCAGCGGAGAAAAGACCGGGGCCATCAGAAGGTAAGTATAATCTTTATTTTTTTACCATTCTTATTCTTTTATTTTTTTTTAACTATTACTTGGTCACACTATAAAAATCCATGACACTTGCATGGATTTATATAGTGTGACCAAGTTGTCAAGCACTTTTCCAAGTGATGCTAAAATCGCTGGGAAAGCGCATGACAATCCGCATGCAGAAATGCATGCAAAAACACTTCACATCCGCTTGTCCCTGGCAGGAAAAACGCATGTAAAATCCACATGTACAATCCGCATGCGTTTTTTCCTGCCAGGGAGATGCGGAAAAAATATGCAGCATTTCTGCATCGTGGGCACTTAGGGTATGTGCCCACATAGCGTTTTACAAGCGTATATGCTGTGGAATTTCCGCAGCATAAACGCTTGGGAAACGCTTGGTAATCCGTCCCCCATGGTCCCCAATGAGAATCCGCAATGTCAATGCCCATGCTGCGGATTTTTCTGCAGCGTTTTTTGATGCGCTCAAAAATCCGCAGCATGTCCATTATTTGTGCGTTTCTGCATGCAGATTTGAGGTCCCAATGCACTAGAAAAACACATGGCAAATCCGCATGTAAAAACGCTGCAAAAACGCGTCAAAAACGCTTGTAAAATCCGCAAGAGTTTTTGACTGCCAAGAACATGCAGAAACGCTGCAGAAATTTTCTGCTTCATTTCTGCATCGTGGGCACATAGCCTTCGACTAAAACTGGTCCACTAAGAAATTTCTCTTTATGCTGCTCCTGTTATTCCTCCTAGATGTGCATGGCTAAATTGACAAATGGGTGTTACTGGTTTTGGGAGGGTCCCTATAATTTGACACTGTTGAAAGGGTGCCAAAGGTATCAGGTGCTGAAGGGACACACCCTTTAGTTAAAGTGAATGGTGGCGGTCAGTAGTCAATTTATTGATAAGAAACAGAGGAATAGCAGAACACAGATTTGACAAAATCCTCTCCAGAATTATTGTTATGCAAAGTTCAAGTCTGTACAGACATGTCTGAAGGAGAAACTAGTTCTCTGTAAGGTAGGGGTGGGGAACATTTTTTCTGCCAAGGGCCAGTTGGATATTTATACCATCCTTCAGGCGCCGTGCAAATCGTGCACTAATTCCACCCTCAAAGTACGTCCTGACGCTGGCACTGGCATCAGCACGTAATCTTTCATTGCACACGTCTCAGAGCTCAGTAGTGAACACTTCGTGCACGTGCTCACAGAGAAAGAAGTAAAGGGCCAGCGGCTGGCAAAATACAGCTGTTGGCCCAAATACTGTGGTCCCCGGGACTCAGTCTGGGGGCCGGATAAAAAGTCACCAAGGGCCGTAAACGGCCCGTGGGCCTGAGGTTCCCCGCCACTGCTGTATGGGCTCGTGCAGATAACTGTAGTAAGTGGACGAGTGCTATCTATCGGTTTGATGGATTGAACAAGGACCAAGGCTATTCCATGGGGAAGTATACATATCCGATTATTTCCTCGGAACAAGTTTTTCCAAGGAAGGAAAGAAAAAAAATCACTGCATGCCCGAGTTTGATCAAATATTCAGATTGCACTCAGCCATGCAAGACAATAAGTCCGTGTAAACCATCAGACTGCACTCGGATGACATCTGAATGCAATCCCATTTACACAGACTTCTCTTCATCCGAGAGAATCAGATCACACTATGATCACACTATGGTCAGAGTTTAATCAGTGTGTGACTTGCATAATTGACCTGATTCTTTCGGATGAGAGAATACAGTCGTCTGCACCTGACCTAAAGGTGTAATTGATTGAGCACCTTTAAACAGGACAAGTGAAGTGAACTGACTGTAGTTTTTTTTAAACTTAGAGCCTAAGCACGAATCTGAGAAACAAGTCATCGTGTGGGGCAGAGGTCATGGTTTATTTGCAACTTTTATACACACTAGAAAATGGGCAAGTCAAATAATATTAGCAGATTTGGAGAAATAATTTCAGCAGTGCGTTCAGGTGATTCAGTCTCAATATCTCTAAAAACAGGATTCAGACAAAACCCCAACAGGGTCATAGAGTGCAACGGACAAATGGAGTTAAAAAAAAAAAAAAAAATCTTTCTTTTTTTGTGAAAGGGCCCATCTGTCTAAAAAACACAAAACTTACAGATGAGTACATTCCGGAAAAAAACTAATGGAGTTTATTTGAACTCAGTATGTGTGAATGAAGTCTATGGTCCCATCTGGAGTTCATCTGAATCCTGTTTTTCGGAGAAGTCAGGCAGAACCCCCAAATGCAAGGCAAAAAACAGTGTGAACATAGTCTATCTACTGTGGTTGATAATATGTACCCCAATGAAACTTCAAAGGAGGCTGTTATTTCTTAAGAAAAAAATATAAAGAAAACCACTAAACAGATGAGTAAGCCTTCCTCAAAAATGAGAAACATTACAGCTTGGATTCTTTTCAAGTAGCACATTACAACAAACAGTGTCACACCTGCTATGTCCATTGATACAAACCAGAGGACTGGAAATAGCCAACAGTAACATGTATCCATTTCTTACTTACATCTTAGCGGTGGTAATTACCGTAGTCTTTACTAAGGTTTGGTGTTAGAAAACATTAATTTTAATAAAAAAAGAGCTAACATACTTATTTACAGGGTTATCTATAGGCAGCTGGGTTCAGTGCCCGACATATTAAATTAAGGAAGTAAAAGCAGCTGATAGCAATAAAGCTGCAGAAAAAGATGTCAGGATAGGGAGAGGAAGGAAGGAAAAGAGTCACAGCCATAGAAAAGGGAAGGGAAACAGCTGACTGGTTGTGAATCTGGAAGGAGAACACAATTGTTAAACCACAAAAAGTAGCAAAAACCCAAACATTTGGACATCTCGAAGGCCTAGTCTACAGAACAATCACATCCTTATTTACATATAAGCTATGAATATTAGGAAGGGTTTTCGGAATACAACTTAAATGGACTTGTAAAATTTGTCTTTAAAAAAATAAATACAAAATTAGTAATTTTAGGAATGTTATTATTTCTGCAATTTGTCTAATTTCTTTGTATTTGATTGGTAAAGTTTGATTTAGATGTACATCTTGGCCTTTTTCCAGTAGCGTCCGTGATAATTAGGCATGCTCCATGCTGAGGAGGGCACGATACTCTACTAGCATGACCTGAAATGGTACATCAATGTTTGTAAATCTCCCTTTATTCTAAAGATGGTGCATCAGTAAAAATGAATTATCTATACTATCTGCTTAAATCCAGAGACTGAACCCTGTAAATGTATAATATTTACAACTCACAGATAAGGGTTTGCCACATTGTATCAAGACTAGACAATACACAGGGTTTAATTAATAATATTCAATCTCCAATAAATAGGAAAAAAGCAAAAAGCACCTTTATTAGGCGTAAAAAGTCACTAACATCTATGTCGGTAACTATCCTCTCTTTCAGCTTCAATTGTTGGGTGACTCCGCATCATTGTTAGCTTGGCCCATTTTCTTACTGCCTGATTTTTTTTCTTTGCTGCCCTCCTGGAGCCTACCCAGCGACCTGACAATTCCAGCCAGCCTGCACCAACGGGCCAGTGGCTACTCTGAGGACTTAGCACAGGGTCTCTGTCTAAGTCCACATCCCTTATACAGGGGTTACAAAGTAAAGGCCAACGCTCCCCTGGGACTTGATAGATGGAGTAGCCAGCACAAGGCTATCCATGGTTGCCACTTTTACAGCTGCCACACAGACAGTGCCTCTATATAAATAACAAAAGACTGTCACTTCAAACAGAAAACTGGTGTGTACGGGTGCAAACTGAGAGTAGCCATCTCTATACATAGTTAACAAATAAAGTTACACTCTGTAGTGCTATAGCATGTAAACATGAAATATATGAAATATGAATAGCATTACCACTCTAGATAATAGGAAGAAGGGAGATGCTTAGCACATAATATGGCCAATTCATGCATGCCCAGCAGCCAACAAGGCGATTTCCTGTTGCTGGGGACCTATCCTAATGTGAATCCTCTCCTAGGATGAAGCCTGTACAGACAGACTCCTCATAGTCATGTTTTATTTATATTTTGATTACATACACATTTTTTTCTACTATAGGAATCAGAACCAGATTACTACTGCTCAGTGTGAACATGACATATGTAAGTGATGATAGGCTATTTCTTTTGCCCTTCAAAGGGAACAGAAGGAGAAAAAGAAATTAGCAAAATGGGATATACCTCTATGGGCTTACAGTAATCCTGGGAAGGCTGATGCCGAAGAAATACCATTACTTGTTTTTGAGTCAGTGAAGTCCGAGCAGAGATGAAGAAACATATACAAAGTTGTTCCTAGAATCTTTCTGTTGTCCACACAGTTGAAGCTACATTATGGCTTTCCCTGCTGGTACAGGTTACAATAATTAACAAAACTGTCAACAGCCAACAGGGAAACCGTATCACAGACCATTAAAAAGTGGAGCTACAGTTTATATAGAAAAATAATTGCAGTGATCACATTCTATTATACAGCGTCGGCTCCCACAGTGGATACCTGCTGGATTCAGTCTCCTACTGCCGTTGTGCGCAGCCGGCACCGTGAACTCTGGCCGCTCCAGGTTTCGGCTTAGAATCCGTACAGGCTAATGAAATATAGGAAAAGGATTATATTGAAGAGTCCTATACATATATATATATATATATATATATATATATATATAATTGGTGGTTCCCTCTAATCTCAGACTATAGATGGATGTAACCACATCTCAATTTTTGGAGTATGTTATGGTGTAGTCAATATGCTGAGGCGACTGTGAAAACATCTAGATGTCGCAGTCAATACTGTCCACAGCATTCAGCCAGATAAACATATGTTGAGGGGTGTCAATGGGATGTTATGGCAAATGGGAAATAATTAAAAAAAAAAAAAAAAAGCCCAGGCCTGCTGTGGCTGTGTGTGTGGCTGAATACTAAAGCAATATATCAGGAATACAAGACTGCACTAGTGGTGAAAAATATTGAAAGTGTATCTATGCTTTCAAGCAACTTTTCAGAATAAGTTGTTGTGTGTGCACATAAGGAACGAATTTCTGGCGAATGTATGACTTGCATTTTCATCCATAGCAAGCTCTAGCTCTAATTTTCAGTTCTCTCTGAACTGGTGGGTAGAGGCTGCTATGATCTCTCTTATACACAGTGAGATGAATTTATTTTCTTTGTAACACACACCAGACGTAACAGCAGCAGCACTGCAGACAATCTGCAGGTATACTGAGCTGTGTGGCTGTGAATCCCTCATGTATTCCTCACTCCTTCTCCCCTAACTCTACCCACAGACTTCAACATACTTTGTAATCTGCATGGATTATGAGTTCAGCAGTCAGAGAATAAAGTGGTTCATATGTAGAGAGAAACAAAAAAAAAACACAAAACAAAAACAGATTTATCTGATAACATATATTACAAGTTACTTATAATTGCCTGCACAGTACTATTGATTTATGAGAAGTTTGTTTAAATGTAGGTGTCTATTTAAAAAAAATTATTAAAAAAGTGAAAAAAAAAACAAAAAAACTTTTTTGTATACAATTTAACTGCTTGTTTATAGAAAAAGTAGTCCTGCAAAAGTAGTGTTACATGAAAAGAAGTATACGTATTTGGTATCGTTGAAATGACGCATTTTTTTCAGAGAAAACAAATATTGAACATGGAGCTGGGAACAAGAAGACTGAAGAGTAGTCAGCGAGGTGGGTCCGAGTCAGCGCGGTTGGGCAGCATGAATCACCTGACAGGTTCCCCATTTCTACATAACTGATCCATTCTCTCCTGATAAATGACTGCGTATTATTATGCACTTTACAACATGTATGTCTAATAAAGAGATTATACCACACAATAGATTTGATACATCACTCAATCTTGGCCATAGATGAGCATTGCAATAATCCAGGCAATAGCTGTGTATCGTCGAAAAAAATCTAGACCAATATTGGCATCACAACTTTTAATTTATAAACAGGCTTTTATTTAGTTCTTCCATGGCTTAGTAAATATAGAAATAATATACAAATATAGATTGTATTAATGAATTCAAGTTAAAATTAAAGTAAAATATTACACATGCAGATATTATTGGAAATATAAGGCGATGCAGATATGACAATGCCACACAGACAGGGACCATGCCGGGACTATAAAGTCTCCCTATGCCAGCTTGGTGCTCTCTTCAAGGACAAATTATACCCCCTAGACCTCCATTGATGACCTCTCACCCAACCAACCAGTCTCCTACTTTGCAATGAAGAGGGGCTAGAACCCTGGAACAGCTACCGGTAAATGGAGACCTTGTCCTTTAGGAGAAGATTGCGGCTTGGCTGAATATCCTAACTCATGTGGCACAGCTCATTATAAGGTCAACATTGACTTATAGGGTGGCTACCTCCAGTAGGTGGCAATACAGAGTCCGATTTCTTTGTCTTAGAAAAGGCCATTTGCACAGCTTTTTCCCCAAGATGCACTGGCGGGAGTGTAGTCTCCATATCAGTCTTAATGATCTCTTTCAGAAGAAACACTACACCTAGATAAACATTTCTGAAACAGATCGTTGGCACCCAAAAATGCTTTCAGTTCAACACAGTGGGTGAGGTTTAAAACTCAACCAAAGTTGGTCACAACCAGCATAAAGGGAATATGTCAGCAGGGATTTGCTATGACAGCATGTAGTAGGGGATAAAACACTGAATTCAGCGATGTGTCACTTATTAGGCTGTGTGCTGTTGTTTAATTACAATGAAGGTTTTGTCACTAGGACATTATCATTGCTGTAACTAGCTGCCTGGTGCAAGTCATCTGACCACACCCCCTCCTCTGATAAGCACCTCACTGTCTATAGACTTTGTAATGGAGAGTCTGGTGTGGGCGGGGTTAGCTTTCTCAGCTCTGCTTCATGCTGCATCTAAGAACTCTGATTGTGTCAGAACTGCTGCACCCAGTAAACTAAGTGATACATCATTGGAATCAAGGTCTCTTTTCCTACATTAGGCTGTACTCAGATGAGGTAGCTAAAACCTGATGACAGATTCCCTTTAACTACCTTCATTAATGGCAAAGCCAATACCATTAAAAAAAGAAATAACTACTTTGTCATTGTCCATAACATTCCTCATAGCGGTGACTCCCATAAGCCTGACAGTCTGTCTTTTTACGACACATGTCTGAGAGGCTCACACATTATTTAAAGGCATTCTCCCAATGAGCACCACACATTAGTGGAGTCGAGTCTGCTCCCTTTGCTCCAACAGCCAGGCCCTGTTCTTTTCTTTTTCCACACACTAAAACAATAGACATGACATTTCCTCTCTCCAGATGCATTATATATAACACTGACATTATCCTGTCTTTTAATAGCGAGGTATGGTGTGCTGGTGTGCAGAAGCAATAAAAACATTCTGCCTCATGTGAATGCTCCTTTCATGTCAGCAGTTGGAGGAGGGGAGAGCTCATCTGCATTCCTAGCACTGCTGCTACCATGGGACGCTTGGAAGAGAACTACACTTTGTTGGCTAATAAGGCAGACAATATATGTTGATGTGCAGTCTAGAGGAAAGAAATACTAATAACATAACTAGTGCTACATGACAAACGTCACAGCGTCCTTGTCAGCACTACGTAGAATAAATCTCTTCCTTGTAAACCGTCAAAAAATTGTTGTGTTATGCTATTGCTCAGGAATTACGCTCTATATATTCAGTAGCTGTAGCCCTAATGCATCAGGCTACATAATCCTGATAGGTAACAGGTCATTTGATTCCTGCTATCCAAACCACAGACATCATGGATGCCTGGGTGCTTGAGTGCAGCCAGGTGGGTTTCTCACTGAAAGGCTCTGGTGTTACTGACAACATATAGTTAGAGGATCTAGCCGGGGACTGCAGACATGGATGAGTGTGGCCATTTCAGGCCATCGCCAGGGGACTACAGACATGGATGAGAGTGGCCACTCCAGGCCAGTTTCTCCCAGCGTAAGGGGACTACAGACATGGATGAGAGTGGCCACTCCAGGCCAGCTTCTACCAGCGTAAGGGGACTACAGACATGGATGAGAGTGGCCACTCCAGGCCAGCTTCTCCCAGCGCAAGGGGACTACAGACATGGATGAGAGTGGCCACTCCAGGCCAGCTTCTCCCAGCGCAAGGGGACTACAGACATGGATGAGAGTGGCCACTCCAGGCCAGCTTCTCCCAGCGCAAGGGGACTACAGACATGGATGAGAGTGGCCACTCCAGGCCAGTTTCTCCCAGCGTAAGGGGACTACAGACATGGATGAGAGTGGCCACTCCAGGCCAGCTTCTGCCAGCGTAAGGGGACTACAGACATGGATGAGAGTGGCCACTCCAGGCCAGCTTCTCCCAGCGCAAGGGGACTACAGACATGGATGAGAGTGGCCACTTCAGGCCAGCGGACTACAGACATGGATGAGAGTGGCCACTTCAGGCCAGCGCCAGGGGACTACAGACATGGATGAGAGTGGCCACTTCAGGCCAGCGCCAGGGGACTACAGACATGGATGAGAGTGGCCACTTCAGGCCAGCTTCTCCCAGCACCAGGGGACTGCAGACATGGATGAGAGTGGCCACTTCAGGCCAGCGCCAGGGGACTACAGACATGGATGAGAGTGGCCACTCCAGGCCAGCTTCTCCCAGCGCAAGGGTACTACAGACATGGATGAGAGTGGCCACTCCAGGCCAACTTCTCCCTTCGCAAGGGGACTACAGACATGGATGAGAGTGGCCATTTCAGACCAGCTTCTCCCAGCACCAGGGGACTACAGACATGAATGAGAGTGGCCACTCCAGGCCAGCTTCTCTCAGCGCCAGAGGACTACAGACATGGATGAGAGTGGCCACTCCAGGCCAGCTTCTCTCAGCGCCAGGGGACTACAGACATGGATGAGAGTGGCCATTCCAGGCCAGCTTCTCCCAGCACCAGGGGACTACAGACATGAATGAGAGTGGCCACTCCAGGCCAGCTTCTCTCAGCGCCAGAGGACTACAGACATGGATGAGAGTGGCCACTCCAGGCCAGCTTCTCTCAGCGCCAGGGGACTACAGACATGGATGAGAGTGGCCATTCCAGGCCAGCTTCTCTCAGATCCAGGGGACTACAGACATGGATGAGAGTGGCCAATCCAGGCCAGAATCTCCGAGCGCCAGGGAACTACAGACATGGATGAGAGTGGCCACTCCAGGCCAGCTTCTCCCAGCGCCAGGGGACTACACACATGGATGAGAGTGGCCACTTCAGGCCAGCGCCAGGGGACTACAGACATGGATGAGAGTGGCCACTCCAGGCCAGGTTCTCCCAGCACCAGGGGACTACAGACATGGATGAGAGTGGCCACTTCAGGCCAGCTTCTCCCAGCACCAGGGGACTGCAGACATGGATGAGAGTGGCCACTTCAGGCCAGCGCCAGGGGACTACAGATATGGATGAGAGTGGCCACTCCAGGCCAGCTTCTCCCAGCGCAAGGGTACTACAGACATGGATGAGAGTGGCCACTCCAGGCCAACTTCTCCCTTCGCAAGGGGACTACAGACATGGATGAGAGTGGCCATTTCAGACCAGCTTCTCCCAGCACCAGGGGACTACAGACATGAATGAGAGTGGCCACTCCAGGCCAGCTTCTCTCAGCGCCAGGGGACTACAGACATGGATGAGAGTGGCCACTCCAGGCCAGCTTCTCTCAGCGCCAGGGGACTACAGACATGGATGAGAGTGGCCATTCCAGGCCAGCTTCTCTCAGATCCAGGGGACTACAGACATGGATGAGAGTGGCCAATCCAGGCTAGAATCTCCGAGCGCCAGGGAACTACAGACATGGATGAGAGTGGCCACTCCAGGCCAGCTTCTCCCAGCGCCAGGGGACTACACACATGGATGAGAGTGGCCACTTCAGGCCAGCGCCAGGGGACTACAGACATGGATGAGAGTGGCCACTCCAGGCCAGGTTCTCCCAGCACCAGGGGACTACAGACATGGATGAGAGTGGCCACTTCAGGCCAGCTTCTCCCAGCACCAGGGGACTACCGACATGGATGAGAGTGGCCACTTCAGGCCAGCGCCAGGGGACTACAGACATGGATGAGAGTGGCCACTCCAGGCCAGCTTCTCTCAGCACCAGGGGACTACAGACAGAGATGAGAGTGGCCACTTCAGGCCAGCGCCAGGGGACTACAGACATGGATGAGAGTGGCCACTCCAGGCCATCTTCTCTCAGCGCCATGGGACTACAGACATGGATGAGAGTGGCCACTCCAGGCCAGCGTCTCCGAGCACCAGGGGACTACAGATATGGATGAGAGTGGCCACTTCAGGCCAGCGCCAGGGGACTACAGACATGGATGAGAGTGGCCACTCCAGGCCAGCTTCTCCCAGCGCAAGGGGACTACAGACATGGATGAGAGTGGCCACTTCAGGCCAGCGCCAGGGGACTACAGACATGGATGAGAGTGGCCACTCCAGGCCAGCTTCTCCCAGCGCCAGGGGACTACAGACATGGATGAGAGTGGCCACTCCAGGCCAGCTTCTCCCAGCACCAGGGGACTACAGACATGGATGAGAGTGGCCACTCCAGGCCAGCTTCTCCCAGCGCAAGGGGACTACAGACATGTATGACAGTGGCCACTTCAGGCCAGCGCCAGGGGACTACAGACATGGATGATAGTGGCCACTCCAGGCCAGCTTCTCTCCGCGCCAGGGGACTACAGACATGGATGAGAGTGGCCACTCCAGGCCAGCTTCTCCCAGCGCCAGGGGACTACAGACATGGATGAGAGTGGCCACTCCAGGCCAGCTTCTCCCAGCACCAGGGGACTACAGACATGGATGAGAGTGGCCACTCCAGGCCAGCTTCTCCCAGCGCAAGGGGACTACAGACATGGATGAGAGTGGCCACTCCAGGCCAGCTTCTGCCAGCGCCAGGGGACTACAGACATGGATGAGAGTGGCCACTCCAGGCCAGCTTCTCCCAGCACCAGGGGACTACAGACATGGATGAGAGTGGCCACTTCAGGCCAGCGCCAGGGGACTACAGACATGGATGAGAGTGGCCACTCCAGGCCAGCTTCTCCCAGCGCCAGGGAACTACAGACATGGATGAGAGTGGCCACTCCAGGCCAGCTTCTCCCAGCGCAAGGGGACTACAGACATGGATGAGAGTGGCCACTCCAGGCCAGCTTCTGCCAGCGCAAGGGGACTACAGACATGGATGAGAGTGGCCACTCCAGGCCAGCTTCTGCCAGCGTCGCTCCAGTGATTGACAGGTCTCTTGCTATGGGAGATACCGGTCAATCACCTGGAACAGCATGGGACTGGTCACGTTTCTGCTTATGGTCCCCGGCTAAATCTTCTAACGCACTCTCCAGCGAGAAAAATATACCTGGCTGCAATTGTGCAGTTAGCCTCTAGTTCATGCAGCACGTGATTTGGCAACATGAATTGTGTGATTTATCTGGAAGCAACTATTGTAACTGAAAACAAGCAATCTATGGAAAATAGAAATGTTTCCATTAAAATACGTAATTCAGAAATTGTATTTTGCTATTGACTATAGTATAGTAAATCATAGTGATGCTTATAAAAAGACAGATCTTGTAAAACAATAAATTGTAAAGATTTATTATGCTATGCTTATATGGCACCATCATATTCCTTAGCACTTTACAGACATCATCACTGTCCCCACTGGGGCTCACAATCTACATTCCCTATCACTATGTCTTTGGAGTGTGGGAAGAAACCGGAGAAGCCGGAGGAAACCCACGCAAACACAGGAGAACATACAAACTCCTAGCAGATGATGTCCTTGGAACCCAGGACCCCAGTGCTGCAAGGCTGCAGTGCTAACCACTGAGCCACCGTGCTGCTCTAAAGATCCGCTGTATCTTTAAACCATGTTGATTCTAACAAAGAAATTGAGGAACTCCATGATATTAAATAAAGAATTGAACCCCATAAAATCTTTGATTACATCCTTACTAGTCTGAAAGGCTTGCAAGTCATGCAAAATACACATGAAAGGAGCCAATAAAATCATAAATAAGTATGCTCTGGTTTTTTTTGTTTTTTTTTTTAATCTTCTGCAAGTCTAGACAAAGAAAAATATAAGACGGTCGAGAGAAAAAAAAAAAAATAAATAAAAATCAGGGTCCGAGTCTCGATGTGTATATATATATATATATATATATATATATATCCATCCACATATACACACATACATATATACATACACACACACACACACACACACACACACACACACACACACACACACTTGAGCTGTAGCGAAAACTATGATATATAAAATGAAATATGATATATATACACATATACACACAGTGGGGGAAATAACTATTGGATCCCTTGCTGTTTTTGTAAGTTTGCCCACTCACAAAGACATGAACAGTCTATAATTTTAAGGGTAGGTTAATTTTAACATTGAAAGCTAGAATATCCCCCAAAAAAAAAATCAAGAAAATCACATTGTATAAATTAGATAAATTTGCATATTTATTGAAGAACTGAAATAAATGAACTTTTTGATGATATTGAAATTTAGTGAGATGAACCTGTATGTATAATTTAAACTTATTTACAAAGATAATTAGTAGCTTTATCTGGAGAAGAAAAAAAAACAACAAATTTGTACTACTGTTTGTGGTAATGATGCAAGAGCTGTAGGAAAAAAATATTAAATGTAAAATTATTAAAAGAAAGCATGTAAATGCTAACACTAAGGTGTATGTACTGAAAACAGGTTAAAGAACGAAAAAGAACTTAATGTGGCAGCATGACTACCTTTGTAACAATCCTCACACGTAACCGTGAGCAGACAATGAACTTAATACCCACGGAAAGAATAAAGATTGATTTGGTATACTAATGCTTTATTCATGGTGAGAGGAGGTGAGGTGGGAGCAGCCCCCCAGGGTATAACAGCTTGCGAGCACAGACCTTATACCGTAGACTAAACCATATCAATCGCTCACTTGTGACATTAACACATCTTGGATGAAGCAGCGACGTTATCACCGGATAGAAGGTGTTCATTCCCCCGACACAGTGCAGATTTCCAGTAACAGAGATGGATATTAACATGTAAGTGAATTAAAAACGTACTACAATTCTTAGCTGTGCTGCGCTTAGTGATTGTGCTTGTGAGGTTTTACTCAACATTTATTTTATCTCAAATGTATTAGACATTTCAAAAAGTGGACACCGAATTTCTTTTTAGTGAAATCATGCATTTCCATGGAAGACCACACTAGTTTACTAATTCCTAGAGTCAGTAGCCCTAAAGAAGGGTAAAAGTAGGTAGTAGAGGTGAGATGGTCTTCCATCAGGACATGGTAGCATACGTTACGGTCATATAGAAATCAGTGACTGCACATAGGTGGTTTGAAAAATTCTGTTTTCTTTCTCCCTTCTTCCCTCTCTTCTGCCATTTCTAAGGAGAACTTAGCTATTAAGTACAAGTACATGCCTCTGTAGAGGTAAAAGGTAACATATTACACTGAAAGCATCTGAGTAAGGTCTTACCTCTGCTCTTCCCTTGTGTCCCGCTCCTGGGCTCTGCTCTGCCTCTAGGGAAGGACACCTCTCACATCTCCTGTTTTGTTTCCTGCCATTCCCATCTCTGCCTTGCCCCTGTGGTTTGCCAGTCTTTTGTGGGTCACCTGACCTCAACCAAAACAAATCCTCTCCATAGAAGATTTTAGCACTCCTTTCCACAGTCATCTGTGACTCAGCAGTATGTTTTTTTTAGGGTCTTGCAGTCTACAAAGGTGTTTCTTCTGTTAGTGACCAGTTAGTATATTTGTCTACATCTTATTGTTTGCTGCCTGTCATGGCTTTTGCTTGTCTACTGCTTACACATCAACTGTCTGCCCCATGCTTGATCTAATAGGATTCCTATATGCTGCTTTGGTAGTATGTGGTGTCTTCTGTATATCTAGACACTAACCCTTGGTAATGGACATTATTCTAGGGGTTGCGATCGAGATAATTTTAGACCTCTTTGCAGGGTTTAAGGATGAGCAATATCACAATCCCCTACACTGCCTATACAACTTGGATATCAAGGTGAAACATTTATGTGTATGGGAGAGTCAGGAGAGATATCAGTCGGCTGACAGCTGACAGTGTTTTCAACAGGGCGACACATTCAACAAAAGCCTGTCATACCTGATAACAAAACCATCGCCCCAAAATGATCCATAAGGGGAATCGGGAGACCCCATAACCATCAGATGATCAGTCAGTTCTGATGAAGGCCCCAATTTAGGCCGGCTGTAACCTGTATGTGGGCCTTTTGACTCTGCATCCTGGTTTAGCCCCAAGCCAAATTTGGTAGGAACCCAGATGTTCCACATCTCCTATTAGCCTTGCTACAATATAGAAATGAAAACTTTATAATGATAGGAATTACATGAGCAACAAGGTTAATAGAAAGGAGTTAATTTTGTAACGAACATCTTTCAGACAATTATACTTTCAGTAAGATGGTCATGAACAACCAAGAACAACATTCAAGCACCTTGAAAAAGAAGACAATTATGTATGTAGGTGGAGGGTAATATACAATTCAATGAATTCATTAATCTGCCACTTAATACCCGTCTGTGAGCAAATACAAGTCAAGACATTTTTTGGCAGTTTTTACTAGTGCAGTAACCTGTTCTGTAACCATGACGATAGATAAAAAAATTTATAATAGACCAATGTAAACTGCCAGAGGTAAAATATCTCAGCCCAAAGCACTTGGTTTAAAAATGGATTTGAGAAAGTGTAAGAGTAGATTCCTATAAACTGAAGCATTGATACATCACATGAAATGTAGACCACACACAAGAAAACAGGAATGTTTAATAATTATTCATTATTGGGGTTGGGTGAGGGCTCCAAGCTGTAGTTTTAACACTGGAACATATATCCTAAAAATGCATAATTAGAAAGATAGTCCAGAACTATGATGATACTGAAGACCCATCTGTAGAATAGGGCATCACATCAAGATTGTGGCGGTCCAACGCCATGTACCACCACCGATTAGCTGTTAGCAGTTCTCACAGCAGCAGGAAATGCACACATCGCGTATGGAGCAGGAACACAACAGCTAGCATAATGAGCTTGCAAGGCAGTGTAGTGAGGCTGGCCAGGATCACTGGAGCTCATTGTTAGATCATAATCTCAGATAGCCTTAGTGCCCCGGCATTTCCAATGCTGCTGGCCCAATCTGTCAATTAATCAGGAGCAATTACCCCTTAGCACACAGGAAGTCAAATGTTTTGGGAGTGGTGCGCTCCTGAAAGAGAAAATATGGAATTAATGCATTAAAGTGAATGGAAGCTGAGCTGCAGTACTCGTGGACTCCATAAACTGTGTATTTCCTGCTGCCGCAGGAACAGCTAATCGGTGATGATGACAGGTGTTGTATCCCTACTAATCTCATGACCTATTCTAAGGTAGGTCATCAGTATCATAGCACTGGACAACCCATTGAATTATACACTTATAAGAAAAAGTCTGGCAATGACAACACTACAACTTGGAACCATATGCAAACATTTCTGAGCTTATAGAAGTAGGAAGTGCAGAGTTTACTGTTAAAGGCTGTGTGCACACGCTGCGTTTCTGCTGCATGTTTTCGGTGCAGATTTGTTACAAAACCTGAAGGGTATTCTGATGCCAGAAAAGTGAAGAGAATCCCGAAGTCTCATTCACACGTTGCTTATTCGTGACTTGCAGATTTGGTGCAGATGTAAATCTGCTGTGTGTCAATTCTTTCAGCGCTTTTGCTACACATTTCACCCATACTAATGAGTGGGGAAAAATCTCCACCAAAAATGCAAGTAAAAAAATTAGCAAAAACGACACAAAACACGCATTTTTGCCACTGCGCTTTTCCTGCTGAAAGATGCAGAAATGGTGCAGAAAGCCACTTTCAGGTCATGCTGCCTGAACGAGACGTGGCAACTCTGGAGAACGGTGACGTCACCGAGTTACTGACGTCAAAGCATTAGAGACACGGGGTCCCGGAAGTGGCTACTTGCAAAGTCTATGAATAGAGCATCAGAAAGAGGCTCAATAGGCTTTGTATTCGGAGTCCGATTCTGAGGACTACGTCGGACCTCTGTGCGATTTTTTTTTCTTTTTTAATAAAGTGGTGAACCAGAAAAAGTGTGGGGTAGTGTTTATTTCATTAAAGTATTTTTTTTAGTTTGTTTGTGGGTTGTTGTTTTTTTATTTCTGGGTTAGTAATGGGGGTGTCTGATAGACACTTCTTCATTACTAACACTAGGGATTGATTTCAGCTGTGTTTTTGGACAATTCACAGCTGACATAAACCCCAAGCACCATTACCCCGACTGCCACCAGAGCATCAGGAAGAGCCAAGACGAAGAACCAAAATTGGAGCATCTCATGTTATGCTCCACTTCTGGGGCGGCTGCAGGCTGGGAAGGGCCCAATAACCAGGGACCTTCCCAGGTTGATAATATGAGCTCTCAGCTGTCTGCCTTACCTTTGCTGGTTACAAAAAATGGGGGCGGGGCCCATGTGTCTTTTTTTCATTTATCTATTAATTTATTAGGTTAATACAAAGCAGCCCAATAAGCAAGGCACTAAAGAGTGCAATTTTATAATACGTCGTGGGGTTGTAAAATTATATATGTGCCGGATATCGAGGGCTGTGCAGTCGGTAAGCCAAATCTCCGACTCAGATTCCAACTCTGACTCCTCAATTTCCATGGCACCGACTCCCTCACACATGGCTCATGTTTCAGTTTAAGTGCTAAATTTACTGTAGTATCATTATTATGATAGCTTAATTATTGTATTTAGATAGAACATAAAATATATTTATTGGAATACAACTTTAGAACAAAAAAACTTTTGCATATTTACAATTTATTATACACTATGCAGTTTTCAACAAAAACGTACTGAATAACATTTGTGCAGTCTATGAATTTGTTCTGAGAAACAGTATCACCCCCATCAGATCCTCCTTCATAGATGACCTAATTAGCCATGTGGGCAACATCTCTAACAATTTCAGGGTATAAAGGAATTGCCTCGTTAACAGTCAGTTTTGATGAATGATTGAACTCTTAATTCTTTGAGAGCAAGTGAAAAATTTTGTATTTTCACAATTGCCCTTTTTCCAGCAAGTCTCTTCAAGATGGAATTAATTTTAGGGGTTCTGGCAGCAATAGCCAATTTCCTCACTTTGCTAATCAGAGTTGCAGCATGTCCGTCTTGCAGACTATCACTTAGGCTATGTGCCCACGATGCAGAAATGCTGCA